>NW_027472585.1:39773867-41205117 GCF_030347505.1 Rhynchophorus ferrugineus
ATATATATATATATACCAAAATATTTAAAAAATAAACTAAATATAATATATATTGCCTTCTGTTGTATGTATATATGTATATTATGTATTTATTTATAGTTACAATTTTTTAAATTTTTATTCAAAATATAAATTTTTTAATATTATGTGGTTTTTAACTCTTGTTTTATATATATTTTGTATTTAATAGTATTTAGGAAATATATAGCTGAAATGTTAATAAAACTTAAAATGTATTGGATTATATTTAAAATTATTATTTAATTTAAATTAATTAATTAATAAGTAACACGTAATTATCACTTAATGCTTAATGCTTATAACTTAATAAATAATTGCATTTATAATCATATTAAAGGTTTATTGTAAAAATTTTCGCAGAAATGCATTCATATTCAATATATAGTCTATTCAAAGTTATTTTGTACATACATCATCTAAATTTCCGCATAAATGTTCCCGCATCGTATCTGAGTTTTATTCAGTTTGGCTTTGACATTCAACAAAATTCTAATATAAATAAAATAAGTGAACAAAAATACTTTTATCAAATATAATATATTTTAATATTAGAGTATCTAAAAACTACAATTATCACCACAATAATCTCTTATCACTATTGCTTTCAAGAATGTTGCATACGTCTAACAACCGGGCGACTTTGACATTCCCATTCGTCATTACGAGATCGAACTAACCAGACAGCATTGTGTGTCTTTTTAACTAGAATAAATTCAGAAGGAAAATATTGTCTGATTCTAAAAGGAACTTACAAATTACGGCAGGTAATACATTAAACATTTTGATGACCTATGTACAAAAAAAATCATTCATTCATTCATCATCATTTTCAAAGAAAAAGGACTTACCTACATGACAATAAATTTAGTCTGAATAAAAATAGAAAATTCCGGTTAGTTTAATGTATATAAATGTTATACATGAAATAATTATATATAATTAATTGTAAAATTTATATAGTATTTTCTCATGTATTTTAGAAATATTTGTAAAAAATTGTCTCATTCATCATTCTCAAATAAAATACATTTCATTGTGTTTTTAATTTTTTTATTATTAAATCTTGAAACTTTTCTAAACTTTTTAAAACTTTTTCATAATGAATGTATGACAAAATATAATTTCAGGCTGAACAACATCAATGAACGAAGATTGAAAAATAGAATTAAGGCATTTACGCGAAATTGGCAACGTTAACAGGTACGAAAGAGTTTACTGTGCGAGGAAATTGTATTTAACTCGGCCGGACAGTATCGGCACTAATCATTAGAAAACAATATCCGGTCATATTTTTCGTTTCCAATTTTCCTGAAGAGACGATGCGTAACATTTGAATATTTATGTAGGCAAAGGCGTCGATTTAGCCAATATATTCCTACGGGGTACTCAAAAAAAGTAATATCAGAGACAATACAATGAAATTAAAACGAACTCCATATCAATATTCGCAATATTAACTAAGTTTAGTTCTAGTAATGAACTTCGGGAAATTTATATTAAAATATATTGATTAAAAATAGCCTCTCCCATTGCTGTCTTTCCAGAAAAAATAATATTCGCTATAAAATGTGAATATAGGCCTATAAATTTATTATAAAGGATTTGCAATGGATGGTTTTACTGTGTATTAAATCGCATCGGGTACATTTGCAACCAACTTCATGTTGAAGCCTTACTGACTTTAATTTTCAGTAGATGTCATTTCGTGGAAGTGTGAACAAAAATTATTTTCAGTGCCCTGAAAATGTCTGAATTTGTACCAAGTAAATCGCATTTGCTTAAAAGTTTTACATCTCATCAAATATTGTGTGAAGCTTGCTTTCTAGTACAATCTTAATTATAAATTAAGTTATTACTACATTTCATTTATACTTGGATTAATTCACAAGCAAGACGAGTGCGGGAAAATACATCAATATGTATTCCTCAATTATAAAATTATAATAACTTATAAGTTAACTATAGTTTATAGTAAAGGTATACACTTATATAAGTTGGTATGGTTTGGTTCGCTTCAATCTCCTGACATCCTGCGGGCTCTCCAGAAGTTGTACTGCTTCCACGTTAGTATGCTTTAATAATCCTTTTTCGTGTTTCAAGGCGAAACATTAAGACGTATATTAAGAAATTTACTATTATATAATGGCGATAGAGTTATCATTAGTGCGCCATGGGTTTTATGGCTATTAGTGTTAATTTAATATTTTTATAAAGAGTATTCGTGCTTTTAGATCAGAAAACTTTCATTTTTAACCGACTTCAAAAAAGGAGGAGATTCTATGTTCGACTATATATTTTTTTATGTATGTTCACTGATTTCTCGGTCAATTATGGACCGATTATCAAAATTATTTTTTATTCGAAAGAGTACACTTTCGAGGTGATCCCATTAGAACCAAATCAGGATCTGTTGGGGGGAAATCGAAGGTAATGTTCAAATTTCAAGCACGTACAAAGTTTTCACATATTCTTTACCTAAAATAATCAGATATTTTTGTATAATATTAGTGCTGAGCTGATGTGACAGAAGACCGGAAGTCGTTCGGCGCAAAAACCATTCAGTTTGCTTTTTAAGCACTAACTATAGCAAGACCTCGTAGAAATATTCTAGACAACTTCTTCTATGATGTAATTGTTAAAGCGTTTAGCTCCCTAACGGAGATCGCAAGTTCGATTCCCGACGGAGACAATATCTTTTTGTTTTTTGTTTAGTTAAAAAATTTATCAAATCATCTGAGCTAGATAGTGGACCCCGGAGCCTGAAGCCCTCTTTATTTTCAATCATTGTTTCTGTATTCCTAATTTTCCTCATACGTTAGTATGCTTTAAAAATCTTCTTTCGTATTTCAAGGCGAAATCTTGGATAACTTCGCAAATCCATCAATATTTCAAATAATCAAGTTCGTCTTAACCCTCGTATACAAATCTTTTTAGTATTTTGCTTATATCCATGTTGAAACAATGAGCAATAAAGATAAGCGAATTTAGGAAAATGTTTTAGTTTCGTAATGTGTCCGTTTTTCCATCATTAACTCGCCGGCAAATGAGCTTCTTACTAGTCATGGCGACTTATTAAGGAATCAGCTAAAATCATAAATTTGTCTCGTTACCCAATTCGCGATAGTAACGTTAGATGGGAACCATTAGAACACCAAAACGGAAGTATAAATATATTGTTTACATAATAATTAACTGTATAAATTTTGTGTCTTGTGAATTTTAATGTCGAAATTAACATAATTATAATAATTTCAGCTCACATTGCGCCTTAAACTTATTTTTGGTATCTTGTTGCACAAAATCTTGTAAAAAAAATGTATTTTTATAGATTTTTATTGGTGCTAATGCAAAGTATCAAAATAAAGAACTATTAAATTCGATGAAAATTTTATATATAATGCAACAGCTTTTCATTTAGTATTATTAGAGCTATTCAGGAGATATAAACGCTAAAATATTTTTAACAAAAAAATTTAACCGACTTCAAAAAGTAAATAAGGAACTCACTACAAATTAAAACATAATCAGACTTAGATTTTTAACACAAAAAAATCATTTAAAAATAAAATATGTAAATAATAATCATTGTAATAACTAAATAAAAATAAACAAAAACCTTATTTAACCTCTTTACTACAGGTGTTTTATAATTACTATATAGAAACCATTTAGCTTAATACCCTACATAAACTTTTTTATTTACAATATTGTTTTAACTACTACCAACTTAACACATTGAAGTCGGTACCGAACCCAAACAGTTATATTAATTTAGATTTATTTTGTTCGTAATTTAATATTTTATAACAGGTGGGGCAAAAGTCTCGCTACCATTTTGATGGCGCGCCATCTTGGTTATTTGACGTTTAGCTCAGTTTCGCTTTAACCATTGTGTTGTGTAGAAGTTCGAATTCTATTATGGATAAATATATGCCACAAAAGCGACCAGAAATAATGAAAATATTTATTGAAAACAATCGTTCCATTATTGCAACTCAGCGGAAATTGCATCAAAAATATCCTATTAGTCCAGTGCCTCACAAACCCACAATTTTTTGTTTACATGCGAATTTTCGTATGTAAAGCGTACTACAGCAGACAGATCTCGTTCTGGAAGACAACGGAAGTCTCATAACGCGGAAAATGTGACTCTGGTGCGCAATAGTATTGCAGAGTCTCCAGAAACATCAATTCGGAGAAGTGCTTCCCAGCTACACATTTCTACATGCAGTCTAAGACGAATTTTTAAAATTAATTTGAAAATGTCCCCGTACAAAATTCAATTAGTCCAAAAATTGCTACCGAGATCCTGATCAACGAGTTGAGTACAGTAATACAATCCTAAGGCTGTCTGGTCTGGAAATTGAAGATTTTTGGTCTAAATTGATAATGAGCGATGAAACCCATTTTGTTCTCAGCGGACACATCAATAAACAGAACAGTCGATTTTGGGGAACACAGAATCCTCAATTAATTCATGAAACATTATTGCATCCATTAAAAAAACTGTATGGTATGCTATTCATGCTATCATGTAATATTAAATAAAACAATTTTAACAAAAAAATTTATCTACTACACACATTTTATATTCTACTATATACACAAAATTTAGCTGAATACCTACCTAAATCTACTTATTTATTTACAATATTATTTTAACTACTCCCAACTGATCAGTTTGAAGTCGGTGCCAAACTTAAACAATACAAAAATTATGATATTATTTTGTGACACATACACAAAATTAAATTACGAACAGAACAAATATAAATTAATATAACTCTTTGGGTTAGGCACCAACTTCAAAGTGATCAGTTGGTGGTAGTTAAAATAATATTTTAAATAGATAAATAGATTTAAGTAGGTATTAAGCTAAATTTTGTGTATATAGTAGAATATAAAATACCTGTAGTAGATATGTTAAATAAGGCTATTGTTTATTTTTATTTAGTTATTGCAACGATTATTATATACATATTATATTTTAAAACATTTTTTTACGTTAAAAATCTAAAAAGTCGGTTCAATTTTTTTGTTAAATTTTTTTTTGTCATATCATTTACGGCATAAATCACAAAATAGGTGTAATGTATTTACATCTCGAGATATTTTATTGAGCTTCCTGTATATTCTGGATAAAGAAATTTAACGATAATGTATCCTTTGCCGACAATTAAATGGCAGCCAAATAAAAAAACTGTGAGACCTTTTGCAGGAAATGTTTTATGTAACATTGGCAACAGAAAAATAATATATATAGACACCATTGAGAAACCAATCAATTTACAGCATCCTTTACAACTAACATAAATGTTAAAATAAAATTGCTTGTTAAATTAAATTATAAAATTAGCACTTTAAAAGATATTTTAATGATCCTGAACCTGATCTTACGCACATTAATTTCGATAATTCGTCCGTTTCCCAGAATTCCACTTAAACCGAAATAACTTAATAGACTTTCGAACAAAATCAAAACGCTTCTATTAGACCCAACGAACTTGGAAATAAATTACAGAAAATTGAACAACGTTTATTCGTGAATACCGACGGATAAGATTGTCCGTAGCCGTTGAATCGGTTAAACTGGATGACAGGTCAAGTGATTTTAACATCGTGCTATTATTCATAATGGTTGCGTTGCGAATCGGAACCGCATTTTTCGTTTATTAAGAAATTTACTATTATATAATGGCGATAGAGTTATCATTAGTGCGCCATGGGTTTTATGGCAAATAATAGTCTACGTATGCTTCTAAATAACTGGCTATTAGTGTTAATTTAATATTTTTATAAAGAGTATTCGTCCTTTTAGATCAGAAGACTTTCATTTTTAACCGACTTCAAAAAAGGAGGAGATTCTATGTTCGACTATATATTTTTATGTATCTTCACCGATTTCTCGGTCAATTATGGACCGATTATCAAAATTATTTTTTATTCGAAAGAGTACACTTCCGAGCTGGTCCCAGTAGAACCAAATCAGGATATGTTGGGGGGAAATCGAGGGTAATGTTCAAATTTCAAGCACGTACAAAGTTTCCACGTATTCTTTACCTAAAATAATCAGATATTTTTGTATAATATTATTGCTGAGCTGATGTGACGGAAGACCGGAAGTCGTTCAGCGCAAAAGCCATTCGGTTTGCTTTTTAAGCACTAACTATAGCAAGACCTCGTAGACAACTTCTTCTATAGTATAATTGATAAAGCGTTTAGCTCCCAAACGGAGATCGCAAGTTCGATTCCCGACGGAGCCAATAACTTTTTGTTGTTGTTTAGTTAGAAAATTTGTCAAATCATCTAGACTAGGTAGCGGACCCCGGAGCCTGAAGCCCTCTTTATTTTCAATCATTGTTTCTGTATTCCTATTTTTCCTCATACGGGTTACATCTTTACTTGGTCTACCCATTGTAATATTAAATAAAATAATTTCGTAAGTTATTGAGTAAATATCGAAGACTAAAAAGAGAAAAATAAAATATTGAACGGACTTCAAAAAATAAATAGGGAACTCACTAAAAGTAAAAAATAATCAAACGTAGATTTTTAACAAAAGAAAAAGGTTTCAAAATAAATATGTACATTATAATCGTTATAGTAACTAAATAAAGATAAACAAAATCGTTATTAAACCTATCTACTACACTTATTTTATATTCTACTATATACACACAATTTGGCTTAATACATACCTGAACCTATTTATCTATTTACAATATTATTTTGACTACTATCAATTGATCAGATTGAAATCTACGATGAGCCCAAACAATACAAAAATTATAATATAATTTTGTCATATTTACAAAAAAAATTAACAACATAACAAATCTAGATCAATATAACTATTTGTTTCAGCACCGACTTCAAAGTAGTCAGTTACTATCGCAACAGTAGGTGGAGCATCCTGTCGTCTTTACCACTGCGCGAACCAAGCCGACTAGTGTCTAGATATTTACTAAATAAATTACGATATTTTATTAAGTATTACAATAGATAGCTCAAGTAATAGTGCAGTCCGTATGAGGAAAAGTAGGAATAAAAAAACAATAATTGAAAATAAGGGACTTTTCAAGCCACGAGCTCCGCTACCTAATTTAAGCGATTTGACATCCAAACTAGAACAAAAAGAATTGCTTACCCCGTTGGGAGTCGAACCCGCGCCCTCCGCGTATGAACTAAAGGTTCTAATCGCAACACCGTAGAAACAACTGCCATCTATATTCCTACGACCTGTCATACGTTATTAATAGTGCTTAAAGCAAACTGACTGGCTTTTACACTCAACTATTTCCGATTTTTCATCACATCAGTTCAGCAATGACATTATACACTAATTTCTGATCATTCTAGATAAACAAATATGTGAAAACTTTGCAGCCGTCTTTGAAATTTGAAAGTTTCCCTCGATTGAAATCCCTTCCCCCCTCAGATTCAGACTTGGTTTTAACGGGACCACCTCGGAAGTGCACTGTTTCAAATAAAAAAAGAATTTTGAAAATTGGTCTATAATTGAAGGAGAAATCGGAGAGCATACATTAAAAAAAAGAAAAAAAAAATATATATATATATTTGATTTTGATTGAATTCGGTTGAAAATTAGTATATATATATATATATATATATATATATATATATATATATATATATATATATATATATATATATATATATATATATATATATATACTAATTTTTACTGAATTCAATCAAAAGGAGGAGGTTCTATGTTCGGCTGTATATATATATATATATATATAAATTACTACAAGTTGGCTTTTGTAACACATTTAAGAGATCATAAGATAATTATTGTAATATTTCATTATTAAACAATATATATTTTAATTAATAAATTTGTCACAGATTATTGACATTAAACACTTCAAATATGTTGTGTTAATTAACAATATTTATTTATAGAGAGAAAAAGTAACACATGTTAATAAACGACAACATTAAGTAATAACAAATTAATATAGAGAATTAAATTATTTTTCATTTAATTTTTTAATTATTTGATTTGTGGTAAAAATTACTAATTTATTTAAATTAGCGTTATTTAGTTTTAATTAACCCATAATGATTAAAAATTAGATTAATTCGTTTTAAAGGTAAAAAATGGCTATAATATAATATAGAACAAGTGCATAGACTTGTCAACAAAATAAGTATGGACTTAAATACTATACTATATTATAACCGGGTGTTTAACTCTCACTACAAGGCAATGGGCGTGGAATTTTTCACCAGTACGTGGTCCAAAAGAAGTTTTGTCAATCAAAATTTGAAAAGTTAATTCGTCGGAAGAGCAAACATATAAATTAATAGAATTAACACTAGAAAATTGTGATTAACCAATTAATTGTTCAAAAATGTTATACGTACTCGACTCCAGTCCACAACAGTCATATTTCGATATTGTCTAGCCCATTGCAGTCGTTTCTCAATACGATTTGCCTCAAGAAGCTTTTATTATCAATTTTTATTTTAATTCAATTCTATGACTCCAGCAATAACTGCTATCACTATCTGGGAATGTGTGGTGTGCAGTAACAACGTTTGTATTTCTCTACATTTTCTTGGAGACGTATCCAAAGCCTTACACGACCATTAACAAAATGTAGCAAAAATATTATCTTAAGGAACATTACGTACATTTTAATTGTTTTAGACACAAAAATCGATTAAAAGTAATGAAATTATAATATCTGAACATGACTGAATGAGAAGACACGTCACACAATTGACAAATAACGCGTGTACATTGTGTTGCCACTTCACAAAATCAATAATGATGATACCAGTACGTATTAAATATCAAATAACCCTTTAAAATAACATCATTTATTTAAACAAACATATTAAACTATAAATTATATAAACAGGAGTACTGTCAGTAATAATTTGGCCACCTATATATATTATAATCATAAGAAATGCTTCTTGTCCACTGGGCAGATTGTTGAACCGCTAAGAGTAATAATATCGGATATTTTCCATATGACTAGAAACAATAGACCCAATACAGGGCCAACAAACTAGTTTTGTAAACAAAAACATTTCCACATTACCGTACCAGACTAATTCAGTAAAGCCACGCAAACTTCCTGGACATTGTTCTGGTATATTTTTCGATTATTAACAATCCACCATGGCGAGATTGAGAATGTGCGCTGTTTCGTCATCTTCGTTCTACCCATCCCGTCACAATGGAACTTTATATCGGCAACGAATTTGTGCCGCAGTCGTCTGCATTCGTTTTCCTCTTACTTGCCTAGTAGCTTCATACCGTAAAAATCAGGTTAGCTTGCAGAAAAAAATGAATGTTAAATAGAACACACATCTGAATCGTTCTAAAATATATTTATCGACTTAATTTTATATATCATGTTGATTAAAGGGTTATATACGCTTTTATATGACCTCAGACGTCCAATAAATATTAATTGATGCTCTTGATATAGTTCTTATTCAATTCAACACTTCTAAAGTATATTTATAGATCTAATTGTGTACTTAAAAGGTTATATAAATTTTTATATAACCTTGAACTTAAGTATAAGTATAATAGAACTAATATCAAACATTTAAATCGGTTCTGGGATATGGATGATATAAATATAGCTAGAAACTGGTGCTATTAAGTTATTGAGTATTAGGATAATGATTAATTTTTATTAAATAATATTCTGACGTACTTAGTAACAGGTCAATTGAAAAGTCCCCTGCCTACCATAGTAAAACAAATTTTTTTGGCAAAATTATTTTTTTTATTCAACATAATTCCCTTCATAGGTGACACCATTTTTCCGCCCTCCAACTTTTCGACAATACAATACAATTTGTAGTACGATTTGTTTTTTGCTTCAAAATAGGCATCAGCTTCGGCTATCACCTCTTCATTCGACGAAAATTTCTTCCCAACGAGCATTCTTTTGAGATCTGACAACAGAAAATAGTCGCTGAGGACCAGATCTGGAGAATACGGTGGATGAGAAAGCAATTCTAAGCACAATTCATGGATTTTCGACATGGTCCATTGTCTTGGTGAAGCAGCATTTTCTTTTTCTGCAAATGCGACCGTTTTTCGGCGATTTCGTCCTTCAAACTGTTCAATAACGTTATGTAATAATCGCTGTTGATGGTCCTTCCTTTTTCAAGGTAGTCAATGAAAATTATTCCATGCGCATCCCAAAATACAGATGCCATAACCTTGCTAGTCGACTGTTGCGTTTTCCCACGATTTGGAGCGGGTTCATCGTGTGTAGTCCACTCGGTTGACTGCCGATTGGACTTCGGAGTGAAATGATGGAGCCATGTTTCATCCATTGTCACATATCGATGCAAAAACTTGGGTTTATAACGTTTGATCATATTCAAACACTGCTCCGAATCATCAACTCGTCGTTGCTTTTGGCCAAAAGTGAGCTCGCGCGGCACCCACTTTGCACAGACCTTTCTCATACCCAAATATTCGTGAATGATATGATGTATACGTTCAGTTAATATCTTTAGAGTGTCTGCTATTTCTAGTGATATGGATGGTTGATTTTCCAAAAATATATTATGTCCGTTATTAACCCTGTTTATAATAAACAGGACGATAGGAACTTTTGTAGATGATGTAATAATAAAAACTGATAAGACACATACAGAAAATCTTAAACAGACGAAACGATAGAAAGTAAAAACAAAACAAAAATCATGGTGATGGAAGAACTATAAGTAATAAATATCAAAATTGAATGTGTAAAAGTAGAACAGGTAAATGTATTTAAGTATCTCAAGCCAAGAGATGGAAATAAAGGCCACAGTTCTATGAATTTGTACTTCACTATAAGAGATCCGAAGTTTTGCATCCCGTAATAATATGTAAATGTTGCTTCATACACACAAAAATATTTCTAAGAAATAATTATTATTTATAAATTATATAAAGTTCTAACAAGTCCAATGCAGTTCAATAAAATACCTTTGAAAGAGTTGTTGAAGTTGTTAAAATGAACATATAAAAAAACAAGAGATCTTTGCAAATATTTTCAAAGGAATCTAAGATTAATAATATTTGATGCCAGACCATAGTCAGCATCAACAGCGATGTAAAGATGATGATGATAATAACATTGACAATAAACAATTATTATTAGTAATAAATAACAGGTGGGGCAAAAGTGCCGCTACAATCCTTGTTACTCTTCTAAGATGTTTTATTTCTAACGCTTGGAATTATGGAAATGTTTATTGGAATTGGAATGTTTTTACTTTTTTTGATAGTGCCAATATCTCTCTTTTATTGAACAGATGGGGCAAAAGTCCCGCTTCCATTTTGATCGCCTATAACTTTGCTCAAAGAAAAGGTAAGCAAGATTGGTTTTCATAAAAGTTTATTTGGTCTTTAAATTTTTTTTGTTATTATTGAAAATTATATCGACTACATGATTTGCTATGCAACTTTCAGCTCTTTTCATGGCATCCTGCTCGATCAGTGGCTGAATTTCCTCAATTTCGTGATGAATATTGTCTTTAAGATGTTTAATCGTTTGGGGCCTATTCACATAAACTTTTGATTTTGTTATATTTTTTTGTTTATTCCTATTATTAATATAACAAACTCTGAGTGAAAGAAAATATGTTGTTTATACATTTATTGAACAAACCCGATTTATTTCTTGTTTTATCATAAACGCTATTAAATACAAATGCTTCAATCAATATTAAATTACAATATTAAAAATATTAACTACTTTATTACCACAAAATTGTTATACCCCATTAATACAATATTGTAATAGTTATCTCCCCCTCTATTAAATGTATTGCAATATGCAACTTTTAATAATCACATTTTATTGAATATTAATTTTAATTAAAGAGAATGAAATCTTCTTTAGTACCAATTACACCGAGGTACGTAATATGCATTGAAATAAGATATGTTTAATATTAAAATACTGTGCTCTTTAGTATTATAACGAATCAATAAAATAACAAAAATATTTGTATATATATGTTTTTATTTGAGACGTTTTTATAAAGTCAATGAAGACGTTGAGTATTGAAACTAGATCATATACAATATTTTTTCTTAATTTTTATCAATACTAGACAAAGTCAAAAAAAATCACTGATACATTAACATTAAATGACTTGTCAAAAGTATTAAGAATAACATTTTTATTAATGTATTTTACAAGACACACTGGTAACACACACACTTATTATATTATTACTAGTCGTTACTGAGTAACTGGTAGTATGTCACTAAGTAGTTTATGGGGTTATTATTCCATTCCTTTTTTACAGATCCACAGAACATTCAAATATAAAAGTAAATCTACTTCTTTTAAAATGAAATTATTATTGCACTGTAATATTCTTCAGTAAATATTTCCTTCCTTTTCTCTTTTAAAGTTAGACGTGAAGAAATATATACATCTCCGTCTCGTTTATACTACGGTTGGAAAAAATAAGCATTTAAAATAAACTGCTCTAAGCAATTATCTCTATCCTTTCCTCTCTCACAATTTATACAGGGAGGAATTCGTACATTTTCGTCTGATATCATGAATAGATTAAAACAGTCGAAGCGTGTATTTGACTGAAAATAGGACTCGAGTAGGTTTTTGCGACTGTCGACTGTTTCGATTATTTTCAGTCGATAGTTCCCAACGCTAATTATTATCATTATATCAATATATCATCAATTTATTATTACACGTATGATGTTTTGATGACCTGTAACTGATTAGTCATTTTTAAGAAGCGGCCACAAAAAGAAACAACATTTCTGGAAGACTATTAACACTCCCTCATATGTTTATTCCCGTCAATATATCACATAATTGAATGAGGCACATTAATAGCTGTTAATTGATGTTCAAGTCATCTATTACTCAACAGTACAAGCGTCTGTTTGAAATATTTTAATTGTTAACAAGGCTCGATCGCTGACAAGTCAAAGGTGCGCGGAAACAATATCGAAGCTATTTTTCTTCAGGTACGTTTCTGTGAACGGATTATGACAGACACGTTATCTATTGTTTCATCTGCGACGGTACGGCGCGCGTTTCGGTTCGCATCCACGCTGATCTCGTTTCAATTAAAAAACCTGAACTGAAATGTCCGGATTTGGCCACAAGGTTGCGGCAGGATGACATGATTTCGTCGCCGAAGAGTCGTAGTCGATGAGCCATTTCATGTCTTTTCGAGTATTTACTCTTCTCCTAATCGAAGAAATAGAACGAAAGAATAGAACTAAATATTGCTTTTTATAAATATCGAAAGATTATGTAAAAACGAGTTTTATTTGTTCATAGTTTCTCGATATTTTTTCCTTAATGCAAAGACCATAGTATGTACCATTCAAGGAAATCAAAAATCGTTATTTATAATACTTAAAATTCCATTTGGTGGTTCGATATTTTAGATCTCTTAATTTTGGGTAGTTTATGTTTTTTTAATTAGATTTAAAAGATTATATAAAGGAACTGGGCGGGATTGCCGCTTCTTTTTAATTGTAGAATTTGTCCCCTTGGCGAATACTTAGCAATTACCATGAATAGCAACATTGTTGATAATTATTCGGGGGCTGTATTTGCCAGATGTGATATCTGAATACATCCAAGAGGCGTTAGAGTTTTATAAGAGTTTATTTGTAAAGACGCGACGTTCAGAATCACTACCTTTTTCTTTACTATATTTTGTGCCGCCCAAGCTGAGTTCCATCAAATGGTGAGTTTGTTAACAGAGTATTCCAGTTTTTTCTGTTTAATACCCATTTACTATTTACTATCTAACAATACCTGAGCTAGGAATGATAAAGATAAAGCGGAAGTTTTCTCTAAACTTTTAAAAACAGTATTTAATCCGTACCCGTCTAAAATATCCGCAACAGAAGAAAATAACATAGTTGACTTTCTTAACACTTCGTTTCAAATGGATTTGCCATATGAGAAATTTAATTTACTGAAACAAACAATACATACAGAAATCAATTCTAAAAAAGCTCCTGGTTTTGACCTAATAACTGGATGAATCTGAAAAGAGCTGTTAGGAAAGTGCAGGAAGGACAAATTAATAACATTCATATTTAATGCTATGCCAAGACTTAATTACTTTCCTAGCAGTTGGAAAATGGCTCAAATCATCATGATTCTTATACCTGGAAAAAAATCAAAAGCCGTGTCTTCTCTTATCGTGTGGTCTATAAACTATTCGAAAAACTATACATTAAGGGACTCAAAATAATCGCAGAGGAGAGAAATATTATTCCAGACCATCAATTTGGTTTCCGTAATACACACGACACAATAGAACAAATACATAGATTGGTCAACCAAATTAACAAAAACTTTAAACGTTAAGAAATATTGCTCCGCTGCATTTCTCGATATTTCTCAGGCCTTCGACAAGCTGTGGCACACTGGACTGCATGTTAAACTAAAAAAGCTTTTGCCCCATACGCACTTTCAACTGCTGAAATCGTACCTCACAGACAGACATTTTATTGTCAAACAGGGTCATGAATACACTGACCTACACGTAAAGTGCGTAGGCTCAAAAGCAAACTACCATACGAACTGATTAATAGACACATAGAGTGAGATTTAATAGCCTCTAGAATAAGCTAGAATGGTTTTTAGTATAAGTTAGGATAAACCTTAAAATATAATAGTATTATAATATATTATATTATATATAATTATTAACTACTATATTACATCTATATGTTATTATTATATATATTATTATCTAGACTATATATAATATATAATATATAATAGTCTAGAATAGTATCTAGAATAAAATTTAGATTATAAGTTGTACAGTAGGTCACTTACTGAAGTGATCTTCTACATGCCAGGATAGTTATATTATATAACTGAGATCATATAATAATACTTATTGCCCACGGACGGATTGTTGAGGTTCTAGGATATTAATAAAAAAAAATTACTTACTAAATCTCCAGTTATTATCTTCTCTATATTATTTTATATTTATTATAAAATATTGCTTAATAGCTCCAAATCTGCCCATCTTAATTTTACGTTACTGCGAAATGACAAAAAACCTAATTATATCACATGACGGATGCCCGATTCCTCAAACAGTATCATCTAAATAGGTAGGCATACATCTCGATGGTAGGTTAAATTGGAAATATTATGTTATACAAAAAGCAGAGCAGATTAGACTGATAGTCAAGCAATTGTAATGGTTAGTCCAAAGATACTCTCAACTTGATCTAAAATCAAAGAGATTGGTTTATCAGATTGGGGTTAAAATATGGGGTTGCACTAAAAATCAAACCATCTAATAATCCAACGCACCCAAAACAAAGATCTACGGTTAATTACGAATGCTTATCGCTACGTAACCAACGAAACGAAATAAGTTTGCTAAATCACAATAACGAGGAATCAATTCACTTATTGAACAACATGCAGAAAATCAGAAAATTGAAGCGAAACAATCACACGAACTTCTTTATCTTAAATACTGATACGATATAGTGATGTATCAATCACGTTCTCGCTTTGTTTGTGAATAATAATTGATCAGTTTTAAAATCAAATAAAAGTACCATAAAGACAAATGAATATCAAAAATACGTAAAAATATATTACTAATAGAACTATCCATTTGATTATTTAATTACAAATATCAATAAATAAGTGCTTACAAATCATTACGAAATTATACTTTACCTACCTAACCTGCATCAAAAATCGAAATTATTTTCCTAGCGACCTTATATGGTCACTAAATCTTACCCAAATTATGAGAACACAAAAACTGAAATATTTTTATTACCAGAAAGTATGTTTATATAATGTTGTAATGAATTCAAACATAGTGATAATAATATAAAGAAGTAGTTCAACATTGAATAATGTAATTCATATCTAGAAAACTAGAACGATAAAGAGAAAAATTATTTTATGGGTGACCATTCAAACTTAATAATAAAACTACTCCATGATAATCCAAGAGTTTCGTAACAAAATGAGAACACCGAAATAACGAAGCGTAATAAATCTTCTAGTATTATAAATATTTAAGAATTATTATATCCAACAATCTTAAGTATAGACATATTAATTCATTTTGGTCTACATTATTATGTTAATTATACATTTATTTCCTTCTACCAAAACGTTATATCTATAACGTTTTAGATTAATTGGATTGCAAAAATGTATAGAAAAATACTGTTTTGCAAAATTTTATCATCCTTCATCTACTAACACATCTAAAAGGAACAGTGAATTACAGTAGTAGTCGTTTCAGCATCAATCTTATTTGACAGATTTAGTGTCCTCTGATTTCTGGTTTAACTGACTTAAAAAATTAATTTCGTGAAAAACTATTTTTGACAAAGACCTAGTAACTGACATAGAACTCATAAATTGGAGAATATGTTAGAGTATTGGTTTTGAAGGAAATTTTTTAAAATTTAAATAAAATTTTTCTAGAAATGTTTATGGCATTTCCACGAATTTATTAAATATCGTAGGAACATAAATATTAAACAAAATATTTGGCATAACGCCTTTTATATACTGATACCAAATAAGGCACTTCAAACATAATGAAGGAACACCAAAAAAGAAATATTTTTATTGCAAGATGATATTTTCATACGACCTTAAAATAAATGTAAAATTTGTCACGCCGATTTTAACAACTATCTAAAAAAGGTGAAAAAATTATGATAACATTGAATAATACACCAAACCTATAAAAAATGAAATGTGCAAAAAAATTGGGTCGTGTAATAAAAAATAATTGCATGAAAAGTGAAATAAACCTTCTCTCTAATATGTATTACTAATATGTATTGGATGTCTCATTATCTCTACTAGAATTCCGTCTTAATTTTAAGTGAATTAAAATCCTGAAACAAAGCGTCCTTATTTAGCCATTCAAAGGATAAACAAATCAATAGGAACACCCTACAATATATAGTACATCCTTTTGCAATACTACCTCGGTGTAAATAATGCGATGCTTATATATTGCTCAGTTTTCATGCCAATTGTGTGATCGCTTAGACTATTTTAGACTTTTAAGCTACAGTATTCACGGTAATACACAAGATATGATAAAACATCATCAAAGAAGAGGAAGAGGAATTTGAGTGGAACGCAAAGTCAACTAACAGAGACCGACAAATATTAAAAAGTATTGTGTCCACAAAAACAGTTCGGCAAAATCAGTAAACCCTTTATAATAGAAACGCAATGGTCATAATACCTGGATATTGTTTCCTACAAACGATATACCCCAAAAAAAGTCTATGACACGCACTGCCTTCTTCCTACAGTCAAGCAAAGAGAAGGTTTCCTTATAATATGGGCGGAAAGATATTTCAATCAGGTATCAAGTTGGTCCTCTCATGTAAATAACTGGCCAGATAAAGTGATGATGATTAATTTAATTAATATCTAGAAAACTAGAACAATAAATAAAATAACTGTATGGATGACCATTCAAAGTACTCGATGGTACAGTGGTGCAATTCTACATGGTAAGTTTCATGGTTCAAAGTTCTTACTATAACTAGCATATTGCTACCGAGCACTTTTATAATTCAAGATAATAATGTGCATATACACAACCAAAAAGGTTCACTCTTTGGTTTGAGGAGAATGAATATCATCAGACATTTTCATCGGTCAGCACAATCACACCAGTCAAGGCGAGATCTCAGCCTAATTGAACTATTCTAGGAAGTTTTCGAGCAGAGTACATTTCCTTCACAGAAGCAACTGGCAGATATTTTCGTAAAATTACCGAACAACATACCATTGGAAACTTTTCAGATATTCTACGAATGTCGATAACCCTCAAAAGATGCCTTTATAAATTTGACAGCTGTTGGATCATTAGATTATGAATTATAGCATTTTGAGTGAAGCAACTTTTGTTATTGTGAAAAAAATTGATAAAAAGCAAAAAATACAGTTGAAGCAAAACTTGACTTGATGCCGAGTTTCCGGACACTGCCCCAGGAAAATCAACCATCAAAAATTGAAAGGATTTTGAATAACCGTAAATTGAAATTGAATGGAATACCAGACACTCTAAAGATATTAACTGAACGTGTACATCATATCATTTACGGATATTTGGGTATGAGAAAGCTCTGTGCAAAGTGGGTACCGCGCGAGCTCACTTTTGACCAAAAACAACGATGAGTTGATGATTCAGAGCAGTGTTTGAAGAGGATCAAGCGTAATAAACTCGAGTTTTTGCTTCGATATGTGACAATAGATGAAACATGTCTGCATCATTTCACAAGTCCAATCGACAGTCATCCGAGTGGACTGCACACGATGGGCCCGCTCCAAAGCGTGGGAAAACGCAACAGTCGGCTGGCAAGGTTATGGCGTCTGTATTTTGGGATGTGCATGGAATAAATTTCATTGACTACCTTGAAAAAGGAAGGATCATCAATAGCGACTATTACATAGCGTTATTGGACCGTTTGAAGGATGAAATGGTCGAAAAACGGCCGCATTTGAAGAAAATGAAAATGTTTCACCAAGACTATGCACCGTGTCACAAATCAGTGAAAACGATAGCAAAAATCCATAAATTGGGCTTCGAATTGCTCCTCATCCACCGTATTCTCCAGATCTGGCCACCAGCGACTATTTCCTGTTCTCAGATCTCAAAGGAATGCTCGCTGGAAAGAAATTATCTTCGAATGAAGAGGTGATCGGCGAAACTGAGGCCTATTGTGAAGGACAAATCGCACTACAAAAATAGTATCGAAAAATTGGAGGGTCGGTATAATCAGTGCATCACCCTTGAAGGGAATTATGTTGAATAATTTTTTTTTTCCAAATGTGTTTTACTATGGTAGGCCAGGGACTTTTCAATTGAACTGTTAGTGTGCATATACAAAGTGTTTTATTTATTTATTTTTTACTTTTATAAGATAGATAAAATATCAAATTTCATGTAAATTAATTCTGTAGAACTTTAAATATTATGTCAAACGTCTCGAAAAAAGTAGATAGATGGCAACTCACTAAAACAACTAAATCGACAAAAATAATTGAAATTTTAAAAAATACTTTTAAAGTCATATTTTCAAAAAGTTAATCTTTGAAAATATAATTAAAAGAAAATCGACTTTTTTTTTAATTCTTAGACTAGAATACCTTTTATGCAATAAATTTATAATATCTACCAAAATCACCAGTATGGTTGGAATTATTGCAGAGTTATGTCACCTTTGGTTAAACAACGATTAGGAATAATTTGATCACGTAAAGTAAATTTTATCTTTTTTTTGTAGAGAAAACAAATTATATTTCGCAGTGAAAGAAAAACCTGACATATGGGAACATTTCATCCCAAAATAGTTTTTCAAAATTCGAGAAAAACTATAATCGTCTGTTCTCTTTATTTACAAGATATTTGGATTTTCGGACTCAGCTTTTAATTTAATTTGATGCCTGATGAACAGAAAATAATTAAGCAAAATTGTTCTTGCTTAACGACTGATGGTAATTAATAGAGTTCTGGAGACTTTAGTATATTATTGTACTAAAGGTAATTCTAAAGGTTGGTAAGATCTTCCTGTGACTTTTAATGGTATTAGCTTCATATTAATTTCAGTCTTCACTGGTAAATACATTTCTTAACGAAGCACTAACCAAATATTACAAGTAATAAATTAATTTGTATATCGAGAGTTAAAATGGATGTTACAAAAAATATTGACAATTATAAAATAGCTTTATGGGGTTTTAATGAATTTTAATCATAGAATCTTATAGAAATTTTTCTATTGTTGGTGTGTTGTTAGTTCTCATATGGATTATAAAACAAAGCAAAGGCTAGTAGATAAACCAAAGCCATAGAAGACAAACTAAAGATGAACTATCTAGACGGGTGACATAGTAGGGTGCAATAAATAAACAAAAAAACCATAAATTTTTATTTATAAATTTGGATAAAGAATAATTTCCTAATATTTCTAAATAGTAGTGTAATAATTTAAACTTATCAATACTTTGTTGATTATTTATACTTAATAGAAATTATATTTAACTAAATGCCATTTAAACAATATTAGTGTTAATTCTTGAGATAGCTTGCATATATTTAAATGTATTTTGATATACAGACATTTATAATTTTATTTAATGTTGTATATCATTCACATTTCTGATCTTATATTGAAAATACTGTGAAAAAAGATTTAGTAACATGTTATTTTTAAATTTCCTTTACTCTGCTATAAGAGAAACATGATTAGTTAGAATTAGTGTGAAAGGCAATGGAACATTACCAACAAACACGAAACCAAGCATTAAACCACTAATTGATCAACGAACTTTTAATTACAATGAATGGCAAAAATAATAATCTAATACTATTTGTTTAACTTAATTAACACACAAATTAAACTAACAAAAGTTGTGGAAAACATTACTAAACAATCCTGACGTAACAAAGAGTATACTTCACCGACAAAAAACACGAAAGGCCTAGAGAAAAATATGCACAACTTGTAAACATACCATCTGTCTTGAGCCATATCTTCGTAGGCATCGTTTAGCGAAAAAATCGAGCGACGGTATACCGTAGAGTGAGAGAGAAGGGAGACAAGTGGCGCGAAGAAGCAAAAGGGAGGAGGACGGATCGGCGTTTTTTTTTCTTTTGGGAAGAGCGAGGGTTCATAGCAAGGTTTTCGGATGAAAGTAAATTAATGTGAAGATCCACCCACCAGACGTATTCGATCTTCTGCGTATATAAACTTTCGCACTTGTTTCCAATTATCAGATCATCCCAACGCATCTTCAACCAACAGTTAGAGCAACAGTTTTGCGTTTGTTCGTTACTTAACAGAAGAAGCATGAAGGTAGGATATATTTTCAATATATTTTCATCTAAAATGAACAAGAAAAATTTCAAAAAAAATTATTGGCTTATAAAAAAAAACAAATGTTCTATTTAACCATAACAAACCAATCTTAAAGATATTATCTTTTTTTATTAAGGTGAGATAATATGTATACATTATACACAAACAAGAACACATTTTAAAAATCACAGGATCAGTTAAACAAAAACACATTTGGCTATAAAAAAAAGTCTATAAAAGCATTGACTTTTCTTTATTTGTATCAAACTGTTAGAATTTGATTGTTCAGAATAGATAATAAAAGACATATTAAATGGTCTATGAAAATTAGAATAAATTGTGTGAAAATTAAAATTATATTGTTCAAACATTTTTTTTATTAAATCATAGTAAGTATTATTTCAAAACCTTTTTATACAAACTATATTTGTTGTATAATTGTACAGTTTTTTAATTACAACTTACATGTTTTTAATTAAAAGGCATATATATATTTATTTATTAATCTCTTAGAACTTCAACAATCTGCTCGTGGGCAATAAGTATTATCATATGATTTCTGTTATATAATATAACTATGTTATCCTGATATGTATAATATTGCTTGAGTAAGTGATCTGCTGCACAACTTATAATCTAATTCGTATTCTAGATATTATTCTAACTTATTCTAGAGATTATTGAGATTAAATTTCACTCTATGTGTCTATTAATCAGTTCGTATGGTAGTTTGAGTTTGAGCCTATGCACTACACTGTCATCGCGCACATTTCAATGTTTGACAAGTACATTAGGATGTACTAATAGACTTTCAGAGTACTCCGCACTAACACTCCGAATCACACTCGTTATAGGTTCTATGGGGATATCGCGCTGAATCAGTTTGTTTGACACGTAATATGGGGCATCGACGATGGCTTTATTCTGGCAACACTTTATTCTGGAAACTCTGGAGGATAACTATGTTAGAATTGCTAGTTGTACCCCACAGTTTAATACCATAGGTCCAAATGTAACACGTAATCTCACTTGGTGTTTTTTCTCACACTCACAGTTGGTTTAGATCTTTGAGCTTGGGTTAGATCTTTGAGCTTGGCGTCTAGTGTCATATCCAAATATATTATTATATAACCATTGTAATTAGTCTGTTTATGTGTGTGAAAACCACATGTGTAGACTGTGTAGCTCTTAATTTTTGCGTTATTTGTGGGTCCACCCAGTTATTTGTACTCTATAGTTACATAGATGTAGATTATAATTAATATTATCTAATTACCAATTTTTATGCTAAACAAAAATAAAAAATAAGATGGCCTCATTGTTAATAATGCAAATCATTTTACTTATACTTTTTTACGCCAATTTAAAACAAATATAGAAATATCAATATAGAAAAAATGCATTTACTAGTTTTTTAATTATAACAGTTTTTTTTTATCTCATTATAAATATAAACATTTTGTATAAGTGCAGAACTCAGGTTAATAAATATTATATAGTTTTTTCTTTTGTTCAGTAGGTTATCTAAATATAAATATTTTACGAATGAAGATATATATACCCAAGTAAACTCATATACATAATAAATAAAAACAAATGTGAGGATTACAATCATTACATTATATGATCTTTTTTAAAATAAATGGACACAAAAAAAATTAATATTCCAAATATGTATTGCTCATATTTAACAATGTGTTAGCAAAAAAATTGTAAAGAGGTAAAACTGAGCCAATATTCGTTTTGCATTTAGAGCTAATGATAAAAATTAGAGAAAGGAAAATCAATTGTGCAATGAAATGAGCGTTTTTAAACTATAAGGTCATCGATTGTATGTGTGTTAAATTGATAGGAATAGTTCATCCTCTTGTGTATAAAAGCAGCTACTTCTCTGCTCCAGAATCAGATGGTCTCAACACGCTATGCAGTTAAACCACCAATTCCTCCGCTTTACATTCCATTTTACATAAACATTATGAGGGTAGAGTTTATATATTAGTAGTTCTACATAAATACTATAATAATAACAGATATATATCTTTGAGTTTGATTATACGTGACTTTATTATTAAATTTTCAGGTTATAATTTTCGCTGTGGCTGCTCTTTCTGTGGTTTTGGCCGAACCACCAGTCGGTCAATATCTCCCTCCTCAAAATCAATACCTGCCACCTCAAAACCAGTATCTTCCACCTTCATCCACATATGGCGCCCCAGGTCAAACACAAGCAGTGAGCAGACCAAACGGCCAATACGGAGCACCTACCAAAACATACATCCCTCCAAGCACCAGTTATGGAACTCCCAGTACTTCCTATGGGGCTCCTAGTTCCACCTACGGAGCACCAGGTGGTTCCAATGGAAAGCCAAGCTCCACTTACGGCTCTCCAAGCTCAACTTACGGGGCTCCAAGTTCATCCTACGGTGCCCCAAGTGCATCTTATGGCGCACCAAGTTCCTTATACGGAGCACCATCAAATGGATATGGCCGAGGAGGTTATGACTACCCATCTGTAAGAAAACCCAACTGGTAACTCAATAATAAAGTTAACATCGATACATTTTATTCATCAGCAACCAGCCAATTATGAATTCGAGTACCACGTCCAAGACGCTCAATCCGGAAATGACTTTGGCCACAAAGAACAGAGACAAGGAGATGTTGCTCAAGGTAAGTACTTCGCTCTTCTTCCTGATGGTCGTCTCCAGACCGTCGAATATACCGCTGATGGAGAAGGCTACAAACCAAAAGTTAGTTACCAACAAGTAGGAGGAGGATACGGTGGTGGATATCCTTCCGGAGGTAACGGAGGCTATCAGTATTAAAAGAAGAAATCGTCGTCAACGCCGTGAAATCTCGCTTCAAATATTTTTAGCGAATAAAAATATTCGAAGCGATCTCTAATAATCAACTGTGCCTGATTATTTTTTAACTATTAAGATTTTTTAATGTGCAATATAGATTTAATCATATTTTCGTCCTAATAAGGACGGGAGAAGTATAGCTTTAATATTTGTATAAATAGAACGTTTAAGATCCAAAAATCATAACGAAGAATGCGTGTTACGAAACGGATTATGAGATATTTTTTAGAGCAGCTTTTGGAAGCACAAATTCAAAATATGCTTTTTCTCTGTACATATTCCTTCATACCAACAAAACTGTATTAACACCAAGACAACACAAAACAAAATTCAGCAAGAAATATTTTGAATTTGTATTTCTAATCAACTTAGTTTATTATTTTTTATATGCCATAATCAGAGAATATATTAGTACTGCAGCATTTAGAATCATTTTGTATTTATGTTTTTATATTTAAATATAATTGTGCAAGCATATATGATATTTTATTTCCCTAACAGCAATATATAAAAGTAACTTTCAATGCAGTGTCATCTATTCAAATCGGTACAAACTAAAAATTAATAACAGCAAACCCCATATCAGGAACAGCAAAACCTCCCCAGGGCGACATCTAGTGCACATTCGCCAATATCCCCTGAAGATAGATTTCTATTTAATCTTGTGCGCCATCTATGCAGTAAATGGATAATATAAATCGAAGATGAGATCTACTTATTCTGTAATATAGGAATATGTATATTTCAATGTTTGTATATTTTAATACAAGTGTTTAAGCATATTTTACATATTTATTTTTAATCAGAATTAGTTCAAAATTATTAACGGGGAAATACATGAAACAGATTTCAAAAATCACCTTCGAACCGACCGGACATCTAGTACAGAATAGCGAAAACTTCGTGGTGCGACATCTAGTGCACGGCAGCGATATCTTTTATTGATAGTTTTCTATTTATTATCGCGCGCCATCTATACGGGATAACAGATACTAAAAGTTGAAAATGATATCTACTTATACTATGACATTGGCATATGTACATTTCAGAGATACATAATCTTCTATAAATAAAGTATTGACACTTGACTGTCTTGTGGTTCCAGAAAGAAAACAACAATATTTACAAAAATACGTTTTTAAAATGCGTAATTGAATAGAAAAATCATATAAAGGTATGCCTGCGTTGGAAACCGTAGTGAAACAGTGTAAAACCATTAAATGTAAAAGTTTCATTAGTGTGCAGTGAATCAATTAATTTAAAACGATTTTTAGTGTCACATTATTTTCAACTTGCCTGATTAGTCGTTTTTTAGTTCCCTTTTTTTAGCTACCAGCTTTGTAAACATATACAGGGATATTTCCTGGACAAACAATTTCAAGAGAACTGATAATTGTGGCAAACATGATAGCACCATCCTGTTTCTTTTATTTTATGCATGGTTTGTGTTTTCGTTTGACTATGCATGAAGTGTAATGTGTGATAGTTGGCTGGTTTAGTTTTAAATTTTAATAACAAAAAATTTGAAATCATGCAGTCGTGTGTTGGATTAGAGGGCCGAAACATGGGCTCTGTCTGGAAAAGGTTACAACGTGTCAACAAAAGAGCTGCAAAGTTCCAGTTCACAGTATCTTACCATCAATTATCTGTGGATTTTACACCTAAGTGGTAAGTTTTTGTTTAAATTCAATATTAACAAGGAATGATATTACACTGCTGTTAGTTTACATCATCTAACAATTATTTTGATTAGGCTTTGCAACATACAAGAGAATGTTAATTTCAATTAATGGTATTTGCATCATATTTTTATCTATTTTATACTATGTTTTATACGGAAGAAATATCCTGTTAATTATCACTTGCTGGTTCTCAAACATATAAGCTTTTAAAAGCTTAACATTAATTTAAAGTGCATTATTATTTAGCATTAATTAATTCATTACATTCGTTTAGTATTATAATAATATCTTAAGCCTATATATAATATAAATATATAAGTAATAACTATATATAATATATTCTAAATACAATATATCATTATATGAGTAACAGATAAAATGAAATAAAATGTTTGGAATTCAGTAAATTAGTACGTTATCAAATTTTCTTGTTATATGTTTATCATTATATTTTTATCTTTAGTCATAATAATTTTTTCTTTACTTATGACTAGGCTTTATGTATTTATTATATACGTTATTATGAACCCAACTATTATGGTGCTATTATAACAAATATCTTTGAATGATCTAATCTTATATTTTAATATATAATACAGAATTTAATTAGAAGTATTTTGTTTTTGAAACCTAATTTCATACTGACAGTTATGCACATTTATTCAGAAGTACATTAGCATACTGCATATTGAATATCAATAATGTATTTTTTTTCTATAAATAAGTTTGAGCAAATAACTACCATATATTGACATTTTTAATTACCTAATATCAATTATCCATTACTATTAATATCTATTTCAAAATCTAATACTTTTATTAAGAACACAGATATGTATGTACTCCTTATTTTAATACAATATGAAATATGGCTAAGAACATTTAAAAAATGGAGACTATAAATAACAGGAAATAGGGATCGGTTTCTATTCCTGCTATTAAGGGTAAAAGATCGTTATCAAATCTAGAGCGCACCCAATGGCAAAAATTGACTTTTACTTATCACTGCTATATTTTGTTTTCAAAGGTACAGGTGCGTCTCCATACCTTTTAGAGACTATATTTATTAGAAAAATTTCTTTAACTGACTATCTGACTAAATAAAGTCGTTTTAAATACAAAATAATTAAAGAGATTTTGCTATTATATATCATATAGCCTATTCTATAAAGGTCAATATAAAATGTGCTAGTGCTATTAAAACAATACTAACAACAGTTATGATACCACACATTACTGGTTGTAGACGACATAACATAGTGTAAAGTTCAAAAATTATCTGTTTAAAAAACAAATAACGCAAAGAAGAGAAAACCTGTGTGTTTTATATAAAAGTGTGACTAATACACAATATATTATATTTGGAATAGAGCATAAAATATTTTGCAAAATTCTGACTAACGTTTTTACCTGTAAATTGTATCCTGTATTCATCATAGAATTTAATTAAGTGGATTATTCACCTTGGTTCAGATGTAATCAGTTATGTTGAATATCACTACGTAACAGTGGCATACTTTTTTCTTAACCCCTGCTATTTCTTTAAAATTATTGCGGTTTTTTTTTCAAGATGTCTGAGTCATTGTAAGACTATTTCCTGGAACTATAACTGTATTTTCGTTTTGATGTGTTATAAAATCAACTATTGATTGTAATGTTTGTAAAAAGTTGCAAATGTTTCAAATGTAGTAATATTCAGGGAGTACAAAAAATAATTTATTTAGAAACAATGCGGTAGTAATAACCGCGTACTTGGTTAAAAACCTGTGCCACCATCGTAGACCAGCAGGAATAATTTTAACTCCCACAGAAAAAAATGCCTTGTTTTTTTAGGAGAGTTCTAGCGAAACGTGGCTTATTAAGATTAATTAATTAAACAGCATTTCATCATTTTATGCCTTTACATAAAATAGATGAACATAAATGTCTACTGACAATACTTGGACTGGATTGTGTGGCTGTTCTAAATTAAGAAGATTACATAAACGGTAACCAATTTTGTACCGATAAAATCAAACGAACTTAACGCTAATATTATTATTATTCGTTTTCAAGAACATACTTGTATAGTATTTATTTTATTCACGGTTTGTTAAATTTGCACAAACTATTAATAAGTAAATATATACCTCCGAAAATAACAGGTTTTCAACCATTGGTTGTCATTATACTGAAACTTGTTTAGACTTAAAAAACTGACCCTGTTGACAACAATATACAATATTAAACGAGTATGAAGATTATTTTAACCAATGGTAAAATTGTATTTACTAATAATTTAATTCGTTATCAATTGATATCGCACCAAAAGAAATACTTAAAAATACGGTTATTATTTCACAAAAGACAGGATTTTCGATACGTAATTAGAAATAGCGGTGGAAAACAATTGCAAACTTGAGATAATTTATACTCTAACTAGACATTTATACTTTAATCAAAATGTCAATGGCTTTTTAAAAGAACGCTGGTTCTAGAGGAAAATATTTTTATTTGGCCTGCTACCTATCTTACAATTTAAAAAGTATTTCTCCAACTATTCTAAAGTATTAGAGTGCTTTCTTTTCAGCTGGCTAATTAGGGTTGACAACGTCTTTGGGTTTACCTAGAAAATTAATTTCAGTCATTTTTTCACATTTTTTCGTAACATGTGGCTGCAATATTTTCCTCAAGTTAAAGTAGACATCTTCTTGTTTAACTCTGAAGTATCAATCAGTTTTATGTCAGACTCCAAAACGTTGGAATGTTGATCAGGTAGAAGCATTTACATCTTAGATTCTAAACCCTCATGAATAACAGGTCAATTGAAAAGTCCCTAGCCTACCATAGTAAAACAACTCCAAGGGTGATACACTGATTATAGCGACCCTCCAACTTTTCGATACCATTTTTGTAGTACGATTTGTCCTTTGCTTCAAAATAGGCCTCAGTTTTGGCGATCACCTCTTCATTCGACGAAAATTTCTTCCCAGCGAGCATTCTTTTGAGATCTGAGAACATGAAATAGTCGCTGGGGACCAGATTTGGAGAATACGGTGGATGAGGAAGCAATTCGAAGCCCAATTCATGGATTTTTGCCATCGTTTTCACTGACTTGTGTCTTGGTGAAGCAGCATTTTCTTTTTCTTCAAATGCGGGTTTTTTTTCGCGGATTTCGTCCTTCAAACGGTCCAATAACGCATCGTGGGCAGTCCACTCGAATGACTGTCGATTGGACTTCGGAGTGAAATGATGGAGCCACGTTTCATCCATTGTCACATATCGACGAAAAAATTCGGGTTTATTACGCTTGATCATCTTCAAACATTGCTCCGAATCATCAACTCGTCGTTGTTTTTGGTCAAAAGTGAGCTCGCGCGGTGCCCACTTTGCACAGAGCTTTCTCATGCCCAAATATTCGTGAATGATGTGATGTACATCATACACATTCAGTTGCTATCTTTAGTGTCTACTATTTCATTCAATTTCAATTTACGATCATTCAAAACAATTTTGTGGATTTTTTTAATGTTTTCGTCGGTAACAACCTCTTTAGGGTGTCCACTATGTTCACCGACTTCGGTGCTCATTACACCACGTCTAAATTTAGCATACCAATCTTTGATGGTTGATTTTCCTAAGGCAGTGTCCGGAAACTCGGCATTAAGCCAAGTTTTTGCTTCAACTGTATTTTTTCCCTTCAAAAATCACTATTTTGTCAACACGCAAAATTTCTTTTTATCCATTTTTTTCACAATAACAAAAGTTACTTCACTCAAAATGCTATAGTTCACAAACTAATGATCCGAGAGCTGTCAAATTTATATACGCATCTTTTGAGGGTTAGAGCTAACTAAAAAACATGGATTTAATTCTAGTAGCGCCATCTATATGTCAGGCCGGGGATTTGTTGGTAATGTTTTATGTACTGTCTTATGAGGCATTATATTCAAAAATCAACATAGATCTGAGACCAAAAATACCGCTCTTCGAAAAATGCTTCCCCAATTCTCTTGTTTTCCTTGGTTTTGCAAATAAAATCGCGACTTAAAGTTCGAACTTGCGAACAATTGATCTATTTAAGCGACAGACACGATCTAAAATACATTATCCATCAGACTATGGGCATATTAACAAAGCGGTATTAGCATAAATAATGCAAACACCTTGAATATATTTACATTTCGAATTATTAACATATATCCTTGTTAGACCCTTTTTTCGGATCGCCATTTCATCAGCGCGAAACCTACCGGGTTTCCTATTGCGTAAAATAATCTCTATTTATATATTTTTGATCGAATTGGTCGCAACAAAAAAAAAACAAAAATATATTTTTCTGCTCAGGCCGGTAATATCCGGAAAATCAGAAATAGAACTTTGGCAGTAAATTGAATACTGTTTACGTTTTAGCCGTTGACCTACTGAATTGTATGGAAATTTCTGTCGTTTGTTGGTGACTAAAAATATCCGAATATATATATTTTGATTGTCAAGGCTGAAGTCATCCTCATCATAAATTACCGGGACTTAGCTTGATTAATTGAGTAATTCTGGGTATTCACAATTATCCGGTACATTTCTTGCGCCACAAGTGTAGTTGTTTAGAGGCCGACATGATATTTTGACCCTGTGGTGATAACTAATAACACTTAATGAACGAAAACGGTATTTTACTATAATATTGTTAATTAACATAACGTAAACACTGAGAATAAATTTAAATCATATACGATATTCGTTTATATACGAGGGTTATTACAAACTACGTAATTTTCAAGAAAATGAAAAAATGTATTTATTCAAAATATTTGCCATTTGATTATTGCCGTATGCATTACTCACAGTAAGTGTCTATCAGCAAACGATGAGTTTCAGATGCTTTTTTTCTTCTTATTAAATAATGTAATAAATAAAGTAATGCGTGCTACAAATGCACGTTTTCTGACACAAAACTTGAGGTTTTCAAAGAGGTATATATCTATGACGGTGTTACTTTCGTAAAATATAACATGTATAACTTTGAAGCTTGATGTCAACAGAATAAAATGTCATACTTAAGACTTCATCATGTTTAATGTATTGCCTGCCGCAATTTGTAAATTCGTTTTAGAATCAGACAATATTTTCCTTCTCATTTTATTCTAGTTAAATAGAGATACAATGCTGTCTGATTAGTTCGAACGCGTAAAGGAATGAGCCTGTCAAAGTACTCCGGTTGTCAGACGTATACAAAAATTCGTGAAAGCAATAGCGATAAGAGGTTATAGCTCTAACCTATAAACTATTGTGGCTGTATAATTAACTGTAGATTTTAGATGTACTATAATGTTAAAATAAATTATATTTGATAACATTTTTATTCTGTTATTTTATTTAGATTAGAATTTTGTTATATGTCAAAGCCAAACGGAACTAAAACTCAGAGTTTTATATGATGTCAAAAATTTAAATGACGTATGTACAAAACAACTTTGAACAGGCTATATAACAAAATCCAAATGTAAATAATGAAACAAAAATAATGTTATTAAATGTAATTTATTTTAAGATTATTGTACGTCTAATTATATATATTATCAAAGGACTTAAACTAAAATTAATAACACAGCTAAAATATATAATTTGTAGGTTACCGCCACCTATGAAGTAGACCCTGTAGGCCAAGTCCACCTAATTAAGGATTTTTTTATATTCAAGTATTTGGTATTTGGTTTTCATGGAAACAACATGTTCAAATCTCTATAAACAATACAAGTATTGCTCAAAGAATAAGACGTTCTAAACGTCAGACTTCCAATTGGAAACGTCAAAAGCCAATAATTAATAATTATAATTAATTATAATAATATTGCCATGACACAAAATATAAATAACCTCGTATAACAGAAAAATATTTCAATGTTATTTGATAAACAAATTAAATATTATCTACGTCAAATTTTCTTTTGAACCCTTAACTTTATTTATATTCTTAATCATATTATAATGATATTTGTAATTCACTCTATTAAATTTGTCTCGATAAATATGTAATTTATGTTCTAGTGATCCAATATTATGATATATGTGATATATAATATATATATATATATATATATATATACTCGCAAGGCTAAAATCATTCAGTTATATAATATGGAGACTCATATTAATCATATTTACAGTGTACAATGTATAATCGTAATTTCCTGTAAATTAAGTTCTTATGTTTAAGTAAAAATACTGACGCTATGAAGATAAATCATTATCAGTAGAGCTCTGCGTTGATAGTAATGGTATGTATTTTATTTTTCATCACTTCCAGAGGGACATTGAAACCCGTAGATAGTTTTAATATATAGGGTGTCCGAAATCTGGGATAGAAAACACAGTCATTTTTTAAACATTTTTATTGAACCACACAGCACTATTCCACTGATATTTTGCAGTTTGGTTATTTTCTTGGATAATTACTGTAACCAGAGACTTTAATTTCATAAAAATGTCAAGAAATTCTGTATAAATAACTTTTTTAAGAAGACTGTTTGTTTTGAAATATTTTATAAGACCTATGCTGGTATTTCTAGTTGCTTGAAAGCCACTGGAATTAATTAAGAATAAAGAAATTATGCACCACATGAACTGGATCAGATAAATGGGGTTTTACATCTCTAAATCGTCACTTGAGTGCCAAAAAAATAAGTATTTTTACAGCAGTGAAGAGATCATTTTTACATCTTATAGCTTCCAGTGAACATCACTTGCAACAACCTTTTCAACAACAAAAAATTATAGTGATATTATATAAATTATAATAAACTTGGCCAATATTAATATAAAATGAAATTATCGCTTCCCAATATGGTATCTGAACTAATAACTTTGTTTTCTCGATTTCCACTTTTTATACATTCCAACACATTTTTTTATTTAAATTTATGGTAAATGTAACATATTCATTCCGTTATCTAAAAAAAGTTATTTTATGACTACAACACATTTGAACCAATATAGATTACTTATCTGTAAGTTTATCAAATAACTTTAAAGATAAGTAGGAACAAGCTGTGTTCCTGTTTGTTTAGAATTTGATTAAGAAAAACCGTTTTATACTAACAAACTATAATTTTTAATCTTAAAAATGTTTGCTAATAATTTACTGATTACTACTATTACAAATAACAGTTACTACAGAAATTACACAATTTTCTTGAATGCAAAGTGAGATATATAATAAACACGTGCAGTGTCTAGAAACCAATACGGCGGCCTATAATAACGCTTAAATTATTCATAAATTTGCTCTGGATTATTTTTATTGTATGGGGGTTTCCGTGATAATATACTATCAGCAAAAGGAATAACGAATAAAATACAGTGTAGTTTGGACTTAATCACGTAGCATTCGCGAAAAAATCAATATTTCAATCCCACAACTATCTGTCTCTAGTATAAAATATCTTCAGGTTATTTTTCTGATTTAAATTGTTTTTTTATTTTATTCTTTACTGTTAAATTGTTACATATATTTATATATATATATATATATATAATATATATTGTGATATCTTGAATATAAATTATAGCTGATGTTCCGAATATTTTATGTTAGCGTCTTTTAACTTAAATTATATTAGGTCTGGGAATTTTAAGGGATGTAATTACGTAAACGTAATGCAGTTCAGAGACACTTTTGACTGCTTGATTTTCTCTCAATGACTTTTATTCTTCATGTCTATGTTCGATTATTCATGTTATTACATGTTACAGTTTTTTTTGTTATTTTTTTGCTATGATATGCATACCTTCTTTTGTTTCTCTTATTATTGAACAGGCTACCTCTTAGTTTGTCTTAGGCATTCCGACTGAGTAAGAATTTGGGAATTCTGTGTATTGGTTCGGTAGGATTTTATGAATCTTGTTCTGAGACCATTGTGCTGTCACTTATTTTTCGAAATAATTTTGCGGGTCTAAATTTATCATTTTCGTTTGATCACTATTTCTTATAATATCGAAACCACCTCTCCCACATTTTTGTGATGACTGAACAGAATAAGGGGGGTGAAAATATAAAGAGAAAACCCTCTGTCATACGGTTTTATATCCTTAGTACGGCTGTTTAGCTTCGTCATAAATAGAGTATAAGTTACACCTTTTGTTGTAAATCTCTGAAAATAAACGTGGTCTTATATATATATATAATATATTGTGATATTTTAAATATAAATTATAGTTGTGATGGAATATTGTTCATCAAGAATTTCCAACACTATTCGATGAGTTCAGAGCCACTGTTCTTTGGATTAAACACAAAAGTACGTCTTACTCGACCACGAAAAGTAATTGGACATCTTTAAGACCGAAAATAAACTGTTGTTTATGTTTCAGCAAAATGGCACATAATTAAAGTAAATCCTATTGACATAAACATAGTTGCGTCTAATGCCGCAAGTTCCTGGATAACTACGTCCCAAGAAAAAGAAACACAGATTAACATGGTTTATTCGTACAATAAATGTGGTCGACGATGCAATGAAAGTAAAATAGGTGATGACTGAACAGAATAAGGGGGGTGAAAAGATAAAGAGAAAACGCTTTGTCACACTGTTTTATATTCCTAGTACGGTTGTTTAGCTTCGTCATAAATACAGTATAAGTTACGCCATTTGTTGTAAATCTCTGAAAATAAATTTGGCCTTAGAAAATTGATTTAAAAAACTTATCCTATTCATTTGTACCGTGATGTACTTCACATAGCTAGCTTTTACAGGCATTATATCATTTTGAGTGTTAGTGACTTCAAGAGCTGAAGACAAGCTCCAGAATTTAAGTTGCTATTAGGTACTGATAATCGATTAATTATTACTGATACTTTGATAAAGTTGACTTTTCATCAGAATTATATTTATTATATATTTAATCTATATGAAACATTACCGAAGAGACTGATTGAAGTTGTGGAAAAAGGAGGAGGATGTACCCATTATTGATATAAACATTTTAAAAGCTAATTAGCTCTTTTTTATATAACTGTGCTATAGTTTTGTCGCGTTGTTCGACCGGCACCATTTTACGCAGTAAATAATTACTTTCGATTTGTAATGTTTACATGAATACCATGCCTTTAATCGTATAATCTGAAAGTTAAAACATTATTTTCATTAAGAGTTATCTTGAAAAATGTCTAGTGTACAAAAATTTCATCGCGTATTCGATTACTACTATTATATTGACAAAGTTGATTCGATTTTTTAAAATATATTTTATAATATCTGTTACGTATAACATAACCCGTTTTTATTGAAACCTAATTGTTTTTCCACGATAAACCATGATGTTATTTATATAAAACATCAATGAATACGTCTTTTATTTGTCAGATGCGTTGTGGCGGATGCACATTGGAATTTTCGATTATTTCCATCCCATTTGCATTAAAAACAGATATCTGTCTGTCTCATCATTATATGGATGCATTTGTATAATGGGCATCGATCAAACCGAGAGCGATGTAATGCAAACACGAATGGTAAATAAGTTATTTAATCGATATCCCAGTCTTTTTGAGGAATATTATTTTCGGGTATGCATTTGAAATGGTATCGATCCAACAATAAAAGAAAATCGGTCTTAAAAATGATGCATATTGCAGGGTAGATTAATTATTTTTACCGTTAATGTTGTTACTGTTATTTTTTTTTAAATTAATAGCACTAAAATGTGGTAGTTCATTGAAATCAATACATTAAATTAATTAATTTCTGTGTCACCCTGTATTATGCTAAATAATGCCCATCGTTATGCACTATTATCTGTTCTGGCAGAATTTGATGAGCACTCATTCTTCTTCATAGATAAAAAAGTGATACTCAACCAAGTCATATGGTTGTATTGGAATTATCAATACTAATTGTGTCGGTAATTACTATCCGGTGTTTATAAAATATCTCACTAGCCATAGCCTAAAATAACAACGTTATAGGTTTATAATTGTTTAAAGATGTCGAGTATTTTGCCTATAAACGTGCATTTGCGATACGCATTACTTTTGTTGTTTCATAAAAATAAAAAAATTAAAAAGTTTTGAACCGTAAGAACCTGTCAAACATAGTTTCTACAATTCAAATGTGGTCACTCAAAACAACGTTCAAGACAAAGAACGTCCTAGTAGGACGAAAATGTTTGAAGATGAAGAATTGCAGGAGTTAATGGATGAGGACCCAATAGAAACCCAAAAACAATTGGCAATAAAGTTGTCAATTCAAAAGCTTTTCACCTTTTGATGAATGCCGCATGAATCCAATGACAGGTAGTAATAAAAAGTCGTCAGTGAAATTCGACTTCAGATAATGAAAGGAAGTAATTTCTGCATGGAATAGTAACGCGTGATGAAAAATGAATTTCTTTCGAGAATCCGAATTGGAAAATCATCAACTGAAAGGCCAAATCGCTTTAGAAGTAAAACCATGCTGTGTGTTTGGTGAGGTCAGGTTGGTGTCGTATATTATTAACTGTTGAAACCTGGAGAAACAGTTACCACTGATCGCTATTGAAAATAAATGAATTTGAACTGTGCACGTTCGCAATACTCTGAAAGTCACGACCAGATGGTTTGACTTGGTGGCCACGCGGCATTTCAAGCAACAAAATCACTCAAAGAAGTGTTGAAATCACTTGGATGGGAAGTTTTGTTGCACCCGCCGTACTCTCCAGACCTGGTTCCATCGCATTACCACTTTTTAGTATCAAGGGGACACACACTTGTTCAACACCATTTGCCATAGCCGATTTCGAAGACGCCAAATGGCTTGATGAATGGTTTAGCTCAAAGAACTAACTAGTTGTTTTCGACTGGCATTCATAACTTGCCTGAATACTTTGAGTAAATACATTATCGATCTGATTTGGTTGATTATGATGAACTATAGCTATATCTTAAATCACTGACTTATATGTCCAAAACTAAATTAAGCAAATTAAAAAAGAATTTGCTCGATTGTTACAAACTTTTTTTAAATATTAATTACCAATCCTGTTGATGTGTTTATTTATCGCCTTGACTACATCGTATATTTTTATTCGACTATGTGTATCGTATCGTAAACTTTCTTAATGACTTACTAATCATATTGTTCGTGCGATTTTCATCAAAACCGACGTAGGATCAAACTTAAATACCAATTAAAATGAACTAGTATGTATAGCTTAATCACGTTTTATTTACGTCAAGATAAACAAAAACACGTGGTTTAAATTAAGTAGATCCGTTATTTCAAGACAAATAATCTTCTTTTTTTTATTAATTATACAGATATGCTTAATACAATCTTAATTTGCAAATTAATTTATTACTACTGCTCTGTTCTACTAGCAATGCGAGTACGGGTTTAATTAATCGGTATGTTATTAATTAATTAATTAAGAATACACTTATATACTAAACAAGTTCGTGTGGTTTGGTTCCTTTCAATCTTCAAATAATCTTATGGCATCGTAAATATGAAGGCATTTTTAAGTAAAATGTACTTGACGATTTTTAACGTTCAATGTCTGCCTATGGTATGGCCCATAATATAAGCTTGTGATAAAACTAATTTCAGTATTCGTCTAATAGTTGGTTTTATAGACAAGAGTCTAACTCGATGTTGCCAGTTATTGTAAATTATACGTATATTTGAAAATTTTAATCTATAATATAGTATTACTTAGTAATATTTCTATAATGTGTAATAATATAGTAAATGTAATATAGAAAGCATTTTATAAGAATATTTAATTTAAAAATAATTGTAAAAGGGAAAAAGATAAAGTAAAACAATATGTAATATAACAACTGAACGCATTGTCCGAGCCAAATTCAATCCTATCCCTGTCAAAATTCGCATTTCTATTTTTGATTTTGACCTCATTTACCCACGCTTCAACGCTTGTAGCGTCACTTTTATGTCTTCTACCTATGGAATTCATTCGATTTGCTTGCTGATGTTTTTACTGGTTGATAAGTCTTATTTTTCCAAGTTACCACTGCCTAAATAATCACTGAATTCATCTAATATATAGTAATTGGAACTATAGACGATAAAATAAGTAATCGAGAGCTACTAGAGCTCTTACCAGTACTAGAATTTAAAAAAAAATGGTTGCCGACATTCATTGGACCTTTCCATCGCATGTAAATGGCAATATCGCAAAATTAGGCGGAAACGGCCGAAGTTTACAGAATGTCCACTGGGATCATCTCGTAATATTTATTAATAGTTCGATGAAACCATTTTAGAGCGCGTTTGAAAAACAGAATATTCTGTATATAAAAGTACCGCCATTCATGATTTTTTGAATCATTTACATGAGAGTCGATACTGAAAGAATATTTGGTTTCCGCATTATTTAACAGTGAAAAATTGGATAGGCCGTCACCGTTCAAAATGGCATAAATTAATTAGTGCTTGAAATGTATATGAATAAATTAGCTTTGAATAACAGAAAATAAAGGAATTAACTTTTCCCCAACCCACTGTATCATTATACGTTTAAGTTTAAACCAATCAAAGTTTATTATTTGTAGTCTATAAAAACCAAATAGTATTGATTTGTTTTACATGAAAATGCAGGTAGCTGAAATTAATGTCGATGCTCTAACTTATACGGTGCGTTTTAATATATTAAAAACACGTAACAAACATTAAACTAAAAACATTACCGACATATCGAAGAACGATAATAAATTATAGAATTATATAATTTTTGATAAAAATTGTTTACAGGTATTTAGGTCTTCGAACTATAAAAATACTTTGTAAACATAGAAAATTTCATGTTACAAATGATTTAAACAGTGTAAAAGCATTATCAAGTAATTTTAAGGTACTTCATAGCAGTACTTCTATCTATATCAACCGGTAAATGTAGTGCAATAAACGGCCTTGAACTTGTTATGAGTTAATAGAAGTTTGTTAAATCAGTGACTTTTTGAATTTCCCTCACAGTAACTTTAAATGCAATACTACTGCCCTCAACTGTCATCTATTAATAGACTACTGTGACATTTTAACAAATCTTAACTGTGTGGTATGAATTTTGGATCGAATGAATGGGCCTTCACTGAAACAAACACCTATTTTTTATATATTTTGTTCAGAAAGTCAATGATATATCAAACTACACTCGTATATCGCTGTATATGTATATTTTTACGAGTATTTAAAATGTGTAAAGCATTAAATTGGCGTTAGCAAGTCTACATCTTGTTTTTCTATTTTTTCCTGTAATTCTATTTTAATCTAACAATTAATGTGCCCGGATTCCTTGCGAGCTATTTACATTTAACATAATAGTGAGGAATCCAATAAAATGGAATTTCTTGTTAAAGGGATGATGTTCATTTATCATCATAACTAATAATTACTTTATATACTATCATTAAAAAATCATGGTGCGAAATAATCTAGGGCAAACTATAATAAATTAAACGAATCTAAAATAGTTGATTAAAAATAGAAGTGACAACAGTCGATCCCATGTTTTCAAAATTCGTGAAAACCTATATAAACCTTTCTGATTGTCACTTATTCTGACTGATGCCAAAAAAAAATGGGAATTAAAGAACTTAAATCTTTAAAAGCATTCAGTTGTACATAGGATGGGCAAAATAATATGAACACCTGACATATACACAATATTTATTTATTAATGAGATGTTTAGCCAGCATTTGCTTTTATAGTCCTTCCAATAAAACAGCCAATGCACGTCATCAGAGTTTATTATTGCCCCACTAAATTTAAGTTTTTTTTATTTTGGCTCTAGCGGACAAAATTATAATATTAAAATGCTCAAACAAAAATGGTATAACCAAATAGAATTTAAAATTGAAGGACTTAAACTACAGTGAATTAAACAGCCACAATAGTTTTTAGGTTGGAGTTGTTTTATTATATTTATATTGACATATGGCAACAGTGTCGATCAGTACCAACACAAATCGAATTTTATAGACCGATTTGGTGACATGTTCGAACGCACCAGACTTCATTCTGTCTCTTCTTAATTAGAGTAATGCTAATTCGTAAAATGATAAAGATTGCTCTGAATTTGAAAGGAATTTTACATTTTTATAAACCGAATCTGGAAATACGCTCGACGGTGTCGATGACGTGCATTGGCTGTTTAATTGGAAGGACTATAATACATTTGCAATTATTTACGAAATAGATTCGTAGAGTGTGGATAGTTTTCGATGCCGATTTTTAAGTCTTGAATTTTGGGTTGGGTTCATTAACCCGCTCTTTGCTTGGTTCCTCATTTAGAACATTAGTGTTGTTTTATTATTTATATATGAAAGAATCTTTTTGTCATATCAATAACCATATTTCCTGTCCATTATTTACAGACAAGTTCAGAAAATTATAGTCTTTTGATATTCATTCATTTATCTCAGTATATTAATAATTATTGTAATTTATACAAATGATAACACCACAAAGAACAACGAACAAAACATGGTTATTTGATAAGGTATATGATGTAGATAAATTGTATAATTCTTATTAAGCAGCTGGCAAGTGCGTTATCCCTTTGTTGGGTTTTATATTCATTTTATAGACAAACAATTAACCACAATTACCGCAACATATATAAAAAAAAAACTTTCCCGTGATACAACTGTAATATCAAACTAATTATGTTATTTTGCTGATAATAATAAAATAATATGGATAATTATTTATATTTAAATCTATTTAAATATTTTTTAAATTGTTTAAATTTGTCTGTGTATCAGGCCTATAAACTAATCTTAAAACACTTACTGTGCATTAAATCCCATCAGTTGTATTTACGACCAATTACATGTTGAAGCCTCTCTGAACAGGCATATTTCAGTTATATGTCATTTCGTCAAAGTAAGTTGAGAAAAACCTAATACCAACACACCAGTTTGGGTTTATTAACAAGAATTCAACTGTTCATTCATTCATTGTTCATCAACTACAGAAAATGCTACCAAAACAACACACCGAACTACTAAAATCGTACATTACAACCAGAATGTTTAGAGTCAAACAAGAAGAAGCTTACTCTACAATAAAAGAAGATAAAGCAGGTGTATCACAAGGAAGTATACTAGGACCCATGCTTTATCTACTCTACACTTGCGATATACCACAAATGGGGAATATTACGATGGCTACGTTTGCTGATGATTCTGCGATTATAGCTGTCCGAGGCAATAGTAAAGAAGCCTCACGAAAATTATAACAGGCAAGTGACTATATAAATATTTGGACACAAGCATGGAATAAGAATTAATAATAAAATAATCTGTACATGTGCAGTTCACCTATAAACAGACCGTACAACAACGCTAAATATCTCGGAATGAATCTTGATGCAAAACTTCGCCGGAAGGAACATATAAAGAAGAAAAGATCTGGAATTGAAATATAGGAAAATGTACTGGCTAATTGGAAGATAATCACAATTATCAATACATAATAAATTGCTATTATATCAGCAAATACTGAAACCTATATGTAACTTAAATAAAATACAAATTTTTCAGAACAAAGTCCTGAGAGGTATTGTGGGTGCACCCAAATACTATAGGCTGATTACCTACATCGAGACCAGTCAGTCAAGAAAGCACAGTGAGGTGCATATAGTAAAAAATACAGCAGTGCCATTGTATAAACATTATTTCACCAGAGACTAAGATAGGGCCGATGGGTCCTCCTAGTTATATCCCTGGATTTAAGTTATCACCAAGACACATTGTAGGTTAGGCGGAAACGAATAGTAACAATGTAATAATTAAATAATAAAAAAAAATTTTAACCAATAACTATCCAGTAATGTCGAAGTTTTGTTGTGTGTTGCCCTTTTGAGGTGGAGTGATTGTTCTTTTTGGAGCTATTTATTTTGTTTTCATATTTATATGATTTTATTATGAATGCTGATTTATCTATAAGTCATAGGAACAAAATAATAACGAATATCGAAAGTAAAGACTAACTTAATTCGAATTTCCTAAAAATTTGAATCCGTAAGATTATCAGACTCGCTCTGTACAAGTGTAACCGCAAATTATGTGTAATTATGCCGAATATATAAATAAATACATCGGTCGACTACTTAGTATTCAGGATGTAGTCATTGCGTAGCTTCTAAACGGTATTTATATGGCTCCGTAAGGTAGTAAAGCGTGTGGCGGTGGAACTGTTGGAAACAGGAAGTCTTGGGCCTAACTTATCGAACCTCGATGTTCAGGAAGCAAGAATTTACAGGGCGTCAACGATTTCTGCCTGCATGCCGATTATGACGTTTATTTATACAGTTTCGTCCTTTGAATATTTAACGCGTTATTGTAGTTTAAATGTAGAGGTAATTAATTATGTTTTGGTGAAAGAGCTTTGTGATAACAGCGACTGTGAAGGTTTTGTTCTCTTGTTTATTATCTATTTACGTATTTATCATCATAGACCACCATGAAGATTTTTATTTTATGTTGAGCTTTGGCAATACTAAGTTTTTTTAATTTTTTTTGTAACTGTAACCTTCAGAAGGTTTTATTATTTAAAAACAACTTGTGTTGTTTACGATGACTTGAAAATGTTGTCTTAATGAAAAAACTGTGTACAATTATGTTTTACAGCTTTTAGTGATGAAGCCCCATCCTTAGCTACTGTGAAGCGATGATTAATTATAGCCGCAGTTGGCTTTGGGATGAAAATCATAAAGATTGTCCAAAATTAATTTTGTTGTACCAGAATACATTTATGCTGTGTACGAAATGTTATTGCAAGATCGTCATGTCACGTTGGATCCCGCATAATTTGGCAAAAGCTCAAAAATATGCGCATATCAATTAATGCAAACAAATCACCAAAAAATATAATCGCAGTTCATATATATGAACCTTAAACAAACCAACAATCCATCGTATGGGTCTTCCAAGACGAACCAAATCTGACAAAAGTGATTCGTACCCGAAGCACTTCGAGGAAAATAATCGCCTGTTTTTTTTTTGTTTTTTTTTGGAATAGATGGATATTTGGCAACCGTACCGTTAGAGCCACAACCATTTGCTAGCCAGATGTGCTCCATGCAAAACGAAAAAGAAGCGCCAACTGAACCAACGACCTATTTGAGCGGCCAAAAGGACGAATTGGTTGATCATCTTCCATACAGCCCTGATTTGGGACCAAAGGGCTCTTTTGTTCCCGCATATCAGAAATAAATTGCGTGACTCAATCAGAGTGGAAAAGGTGTAACGATTGTCTCAAAAACACGCAAAAATATATTGATCAAAATATAAACGGATCTAATGTCTACTACAAGTTTGTTATACCAAACCAGGTGAAACGGCTTCAAGTTTTCCAAAATAAGCTCCTCAGGAGAATCTTAAACGCTCCATGGTCCGTCAGAAATAATCAAATTCATAGGGAAGTTGACACTCCAGAAATCAAACACTTCATATCTCAATCATTCTGAAACGTGCTTGTTCGCGAGCTCTTCAACATGCTGGGAGCTTAGCACCGCGTCACCGCTAACATTCCCCTTTTCCAGGCTGAAACGACCTCATCCATCGCTGCAGCATAACTTTTGCCCACATACGACAATATCCAGTCGTGTATTAACTCAAGTTCGCCAATCAATAGAATCACCAGGTCCTCTTGCCCAATAACGGCTGTCCAATCAGCGGGGGCCATATACCCTAACTTATTGCAGTAGCAGTAACGATCCACAGGGGTTAACTGTGAGGCGGTTTCGGTTTAATGTATTGGTAAGCTCAAAGACAGTTCACATAACCCAGTCCAACTAAAACATTCCACCGCCTGGTTTTAGGCCAGAACAAAAAAAAACTGATAATGCGGCATCAAACGGAACAGATGAAAACTAAAAGAGGCAGTCTTGTAAATATCAGCACTATAACTTGTAACAACAGTGTATTTTCTTAGCGTCCAATAAATTGCATCACTTTGTATCAGTCATTTTAATTTTCACAGTCCTTTTTGGTTGCTGGGTCAGTAAATCAATGAAACGTATGTGTTTAGACATTCACTATTTGATATCTATTGTTTCCCTATTGTTATGCATCTTCATACTTCAATTTTCGAAACGCAGTTATCCAATAAAATCAAAGTCGCTACCTCTAAAAGGTTTATTCCTATACTTTTAGGTCTTATAAGACACAACATTGGCCCCAAGAACGCTACGAATTAAGTATCGTGCGCTTTGGAACATTTTTCTTTGTTGGTATACGTATAAAATGTAGTGCTGAATGTTTCCATCAATTGCTACCGTATACTTTGTATCCAATTACCTTCCAAAACCAGAAGATATCGCGAAACTACTTTTAATCTTAATTTTTCACTCAATAATCATTAAATCCTCAATATTTTTAACAACAATTTTGTTTCTAAAGGATTTTACTCATGAAAATATGTCTATATTATTATTTATTATAGCTACATAGCTTAACTAACGATATTCAAACTTTGTGTATGTAATAAAATAATTTTCTAGTCTCGGTATCTAAAGTTTCTCCGAATCTCTTATGGACATGTATTATTGCCTATAAAACTGTTTACTTATACTGGCGCCGAGCTTATACAAATAAATAATGAAAATATTATACCAAGATTAATTTTTCGCAAACAATTGTCAATTACAACAAGGAGGATGTTGATTTGAGGATGTGCAACATTTCAAACAAACAACCATAATGGCAAAGCTATCAATTCACTAAGATATACTATCAAGACAACAATTGGACTCCAGACTGCTGTGATAAAAATTATTTTTATTAATCATATATTTGGGTGATAGACAGTAATTTTTAAAATAAATAGCGATTGTTGGTGAGGCTGCAGTTTATCCAAGTTCTATTATAAATATTTAACTTATAATAATCTGATAATTTGACGAATAATATTACCTTAATATTATTATAAACAGTTTTTACTTATTAATAATTATTATTAACATATATATTAATATCATATTAATTTATTTTTATATTTTAATCAGACCGCACAAGTACCAATAATAATAAATAATACTATAATTTCATATAGCAACAACGGTAGGTATTTCGGAATTAATCTTGATGCAAAACTTCGCTGGAAAGAAGATGTAAAAAAGAAAAGGAAAGAACTGGAGTTAAAATATAGAAAAAAGTATTAGTTAATTGTAAGAACATCACAATTATCAGTATATAATAAATTGCAATTATATAAGCAAATACTGAAACCTATATAGACATTCGGAGTTCAATTATGGGGATGTTCTGCAAAGAGTAACATAAATAAAATACAAATTTTTCAGAAGAAAGTCTTGAGGTATTATGGGTGCACCCAAATACTATAGGACAAACACCAAAGACTAAGGTATAGCCGATGGGTCCCCCTAGTTATTGTAAAGACAAATTATAGCTTAGTCGGCAATAACTAGTAACAATGTAATAAATAAATTAATTTTTTAAAAATATTTATTAACTCTGACTCATAAACATAATATTTTACATGTTTTCTAAAATGTCTCGTGTTTCGATCTTCACTTTCCACGTAATTTGTTATTGTTTGCAACATATACCGCTTTACATACTATGTAAACAACCAATTGTTGCTTACTACCAACTAAATAGTATAATGTAATATTTTGATTACTGGAAGCCTTCATGTAAAGTTCATTAACCTAATTTTTTAATTCGGTTTATTATTCTGTCGGTTAACGATCATATATTACAGATTGCTTAAATATTGTTGAATACTTCTTTATTTTAGACAATACAATCTATTAGGGCGTTAAAAAGTTTCTACTAAATTAAACTAATCGATGCAATTGGTTGCACTACATATTATTGGGAGTGTTTAAATGCAGTAAAAGTTGAAATTAATTCATAGTGCTTTACAAAAGATGTCTTAGGCAATACAGCTTCATTTCCTTCAGTAATATACTCCCCGCAAAATAGCTGTTGTTTAGCCTCTAATTCAGTACATTTTGTTTAATTAAATATTTTTTTAAGATATATTAATATATTATTACTAGTCGTTAACGTTGTAACTTACAATATTTCTCTACAGTGACTTAAAACTAGGCACGTATAAAGTTTTCATATATTTTCTTATCTAAAATAATTAAATGTTTTGCTGAACTGATGTAACGGAAGACCGGAAGTCGTTCAGTATAAAAGCCGTTTAGTTTGCTCTTTAAACACTAACCATATCATGAGAAACTGTAGAAATATTGCAGGCAACTGCTTCTATGGTGTAGTGGTCAAAGCTCGTACTCGGAAGTCGCGAGTACATTTCCCCGCGGGAGAAACGACTTTTTGTTCTTATTCTAGTTTGGTTAGAACATTTGTCAAATCACCTAGGTTAAGTAGCGAATCCTAACTATTTTTATATATTTTTTATTATTTTTCCTATTTTTTTTTTTATTAGAGGACTATTTTTCCTCATACGAGCTACATCTTTACTTGATCTACCCATTATAATAATTAATAAAGTAACTGCGTAATTTTTTAAGTAAATATCTATTATTAAAAAGAGAAAATCAAAAAATAAATAAGGAACTCACTAAAAATTAAAAAATTATCAAACTTACATTTTCAACAAAAACAAAAACTAATAATCGTTGTAATAACTAAATCAAAATAAACAAATACCTTATTTAGGCTATCTATTTACTACACGTATTTTATATTCTACTATTTACGATATTCTTTTAACTACTACCAACTGATCAATTAGAAGTCTGTGCGGAGCCCAAACAATACAAAAATGATAATATAATTTTGAGACATACGAAAAAATTAAATTACGAACAATACTAATCTTATTTGTTGCTCGTACCGAGTTCAAAGTGATAAGTTGGTAGTAGTTAAAATAATATTGTAATTAGATAAATAGGTTTAGGTATTTATTAAGCTATAATGTGTGTATATAGCAGAATATAAAATACGTGTAGTAGATAGATTAAATAAGGTTTTTGTTTATTTTTATTTAGTTATTACAAGGATTATTATGTACATATTTTAATTTAAGACATTTTTTTGCGTTAAAAATCTAAATTTGATTATTTTTTAATGTTTAGTGAGTTCCTTATTTATTTTTTGAGGTCGGTTCAATTTTTTTGTTAAAAATCTTTTTATATAAGACTAGAGTCTTTCCTCATGTCTTAATTTCCCTCTATGAGAATTGGAATCCGAATGTCTCGGTATAAGTAATTGTTACTATAGTATCTGGGTGCATCCACAATACCTCTCAGGAATTTCTTCTTATACTTTTAAAATACTTACTACTAATATTTGTATGATGTTGATATTCATTCTCGCAGAACATAAGTCCATATAGGTTTTATTCATCTCTCATAAAATATTCGCGAATGATAGCAAAAACCCAAATGTTTAAAATACTCGGCACCAAAGTATACTTTACCAGTTACCGTTGGGTCAAGGTGAGCCCAGTAAATATACAACATAATCAGAACGAAACCGTTAATAATAAATTTATTTCCGGGCTAAGTGAGCAGCGGTTCGCTTTTATCGATCTAAAAATAGCATTGATTCGTTACAATTTCACTTTCTCTTCTTGGATTTAGGCAGCCCCATCGAATATCGCTGGTATGGTCGAGGAGGTCGAGAAGGGTGGCTTCGAGCCCGGTGGCGTGGGAACCCACCCTCCAGGTACCCTACAAGGGCTTGGTCGTGTGGCCCGTACCCGAGAACCACCAGGTTGCCATTACGTTGTTCAAGGATCCCAGGACGAATGAATTGGAAGATAAGGATTGGACATTTATTATTGAAGATGTGAGTATTAGTTGTGATATGTCGTACACATCGCCATTTTATTATTTCTAAAAATATTTATGTAATTTTTAAAACAATTCTTAAGAATTTTGTTTATATAACACCAGCTATGCTGTGTAATTATGGAACTGAAAGATTTAATACATTAAAAATTACTATACTATGCCCAATTAAATAGTCAATGCACGTCATTAAAATTTATGACGTCAGCAGGTAGAAATTTTGATATACAGCATTTGTCGCTTTGCAACCTCTAATTATCATCACTAATGTTTTGAAGATTTTTTTACACATTTGACAACAGTGTCGACCAGTACCAACACTAATCGATTTTTATAGACTGATATGATTACATGTTCCAACAAATCAGTCAGCATTCTGCCTCTTTTTAAGTAGGGTAAAATGGGAAGGAAGAATCCGATCCGAGTTTAAATCAGATTTTACGTTTTTATAAGCTGCACTTGGCAGTATATTCGACATTATCTATGACGTACATTGGCTGCTTTTATTAGAAGGACTATAAAGCCCATCCAATGAAACAGCCAGTGCACGTCATCGGCGTTTTTAACGTCAGCACGTCGCGATGTTGCCGCATCAAATTTAACCTTTTGTTGCAAGGTTTTCCGTTTATAGCCTTATCTTTGTCACCAATGTTTTTAAGAATTTTGGAGACATTTGGCAACATGGCCTACCAGTATCAACCAAAATAGAATTTTATAGATGGATTCTCTTAACAAGGATAAAATGAAAAGGAAAAATTCACTTCGAATTTGAAACGAATTTCACAAACTGGAATTGGTGATATATCTGACGTCATCTATGACACGCATTTTCTGTTTTATTTCTGTGTAATATAAAAAATACTATTTAAAGGAGATGTGATTTCAAACATGTATTACGATAAATCTGTTTACAAGGTATTTTTAATATTGAAGGATTGCTTATACGAGGATTGTTACCTTTTCTATTTTGTGATAAATTAATCCTGACGTTTAAATTATCTCGGATAAAATTTGAATTGCATCGCCATAATTTTTTGATTAATTATATATTAACTTTCAAAGTGGACTAACTCGATAATAATTCCTTGACGGCCCTAATTCGGTTTGATGTATAATACAATAATCTATCGTTCTGTTCACTCACAATATTTAACTTTATAGTGATATTGAGGTATTCTCGCATAAAAATTTGGTTCTCAAAGATGAAGAAGGGGCAAGCCATAGGGACTCTTGGCATGCGCACAATCATTTGAATTTACGACCTTGCCAGTTCTTGTAAATTATACGTATATTTGAAGAATGTAATAAATAAAAATTATCTTGAAGGAAATTGAGGAACTTTTCCCTAAGAAATTAAAAGTTTATCGAATGCCGACTGGTACTGTCTCAGAATAGCGTATACTACTATTAATCTTATCATATTTTTCAGAAATAAATTATAATGACAACATTGAAAAAATTCAAAAGGCATATTTTGTAGGTGCCTACATTGCAAGATATATATGAACTGTATGAAATATGTTAAGTTGGAAAATTTAACATATTTTAAATTATCGAAAATTATTAAATCATTTTTTAAATAATTAACGAAATATAAAACGTAACCTCGTATAGTATTGCCACTTCACTTCGTATGATAAGATTATAGACAAACTAAGATCAATTTAGCCTTTATAAGATAGATGGTCTTAGTACAAACACTGTTTTTCCTAGACTCTTGTGCTTGACGCAGTAGTTTTAAGATTGATTAATGTAATTCAATTTACTCAACTGTGTAATAAAAAAAATACTATCACTTGTTGCAAATAACAAATATACTTTCATATATTTATCTGATACGACGATATATTGCAATGTTTTAGATAACACATAAAATATTCAAAGTTGTATAATTTTACTTGAAACTTGTTGAATTTATTAACATTATTATCAATATCACCTTATTAATATAATGATTATATTAGATTAATTATTAATGTCATATATAAACATTTAATGACAATAACCCCATTTTTTAAGCAAAAAAAAAGATAAAAAGGAACAATATAAAATATTCTATCTAAATTAAAATTTTATCACTGAATAATAAAAAATCAAAACAAATAAATTACAAAATATTTGAAGCCTGGCCTCTATTTAAAATAAAATAACTAGAAATAACAATATCATCAAAACCATATTAAACTAGAACATAAACTTAACACTTTAAGTAAAATACAAGGTATACAACTATAGATATATAACTAATAGTACAAGATAATTTAATTTGTTCCCTTAATTATTCTAATCTTACCATTTATAGTATAGAATCCATTTTGGGTATTATTGCGTCTTTATTCCGATTCCAAAGATTTCAAACGATCTACAGTTGTCAAGGATGATGTATATAAACAAGTATGAATCGTATTAAAATGATTTATTCATTATGCTTCCTTACTCATTCTAGTTTAAGTCTGAGACAAACGTTACTTTACCTTACTTATAAACTTGCCTTACTATGTATTTAAGTGATTTTTTTGCTCGAAGGTTCCATCGACAGGTAAAAGACGTCAGCTAGCAACAGCTCATTTGAATATGAAGAAGTATGCCAGTGTTGAGTCTTCGCAAACAGAACTCCAAATAGTTTTTAAACCGACAACCAAAAAAATAACCGGGGCGAAGCTAGATTTGACTCTCTCATGTGTATTTTTAAGGGAGGGTAAAGCTACGTGAGTATTGTTAGGTGTACGAAACTGTGATTGCCAAATAAATTAACAAATCACAAGCATGTGTTAATATGAAGAATAACTAAAATAAAACTATCTCTAGGGATGAAGACATGCAATCTATGGCATCACTAATGTCTGTTAATAACAATAGTGATGATATAGCACCGCTAGAAGACGTAGAGGATGACGATTATTCTCAGAATGACAGTTTAATGAAAAGTAGTCTCCATGAAGTTACTCGTAATGTTCAGATGATGACAAATTCTTTAAGCGGTTCTGATTTTGCCAGTACACCAATTAGCGGTAAGATATAATTTAGAATATATTATTTTAAGCCTTTATGTAATATTGTGCTTGTTTTCAGTAAACAGTATTCAGTCTCTCCCACGCGATGAAGGAACTCCAACAGCCGAGTCCTTTTTACCTCTACTAGCGGGAATGCCAAAACCAACAAAAATTATACCTCCACCAAAAGCGTCGGATTTTCTTGAATTGGAACGCGATATATATTCGGAAGAGTGTTCCGATGCGTTGGATAAACTGGATAACTTAGAGGAGGATGATTCCTTTGAAAGACCCACCATACATAAACTAACAAACGTGTCGAGTTCGAAAACGGACTTGCCATTGCCTAGTCAACCAGCCCGCCAAGAAAACAATAACAAAAATGCCAATCTGAAGTTACCACTGTTAGACTTAAACAAAGATCTCATCGATACGCCAAAACATCAGCAAAAACTCACCACGCCAGGTTGGTTTTAGGTAGCGATAAGTATGTATAAATTTAATCTGACGTATTTCAGGCCAAGATCTTTTGGAGTGGTGCAAGGAAATGACTAAAGATTATCCAGGGGTGAAAGTTACCAATTTAACAACAAGCTGGAGAAATGGTATGGCCTTCTGTGCTCTTATTCACCATTTTCATCCAGAACTAATGTAAGGTGCTTGATAGAGTTGACTTTAACACTCTGTACAATATCTTTGTTATAGTGATTTTGATTCTTTATCCCCTCATGATATTAAACTGAATTGCAAAACTGCATTTGAAGCAGGAGAACAACTTGGAATACCAAAAGTTATAGAGCCTTCAGATATGCATATGTTAGCAGGTAAATTTTTATTATTGAATCATCATTCTATGTATCTTTTGTGTAGATCAACCACTACATATTTTTTCATGAGGGTCACTATTTATATTCCGGGAACTGACAACACTTGTCATGTAATCATCTGACGGTTCCATCGTAAAGTTTGACATTTTTGACGATATACGTACTCAAAACATTTTATAGCAGGAACACTATTTGTTTATTTTATATTAAGTTGAAAGTTTCGTCTCGGCAAAAAATTGAACTGAATCGTGAACATTTTCGTGCGATGTTTTTTACGATTTTCAACGTGTATTATTACAAGAGTGCATCAATCAACATGGACATGAAACTCCATCAAAAACCACCGTGTATCGCTGGTTTAGTGAATTCAATCGTGGTCGTAGTTCGCTGTCCGACGAGTTTCGTGAAGGTCGTCCAAAATCAGCTGTTGTGCCAGAAAACATCGATGCTATGTGCGAAATGATTAAGCAAGATCGTCATGTCACCTATTGTGAGATTGAGGCATCTCTAAGCATTAGTTCCACCAGCATATATGCGATTTTACACGAAGCACTTCAAAGAAAATGGTGGCCTGTTTCTTCGGGAAAACTGGTCATATTTCAACAGTGCCTCTAGAGGATCGTAGAACAGTAAATTCTGATTGGTACACAACCATTTGTTTGCAAGAAGTCTTCGGTGAAATAAGGAAAACAAACAAGAGACGCCGGATTGTTCTTCATCATGACAATGCGAGCTCCCACACATCAATGAAATCACTCAATGAATTGATGGGTCATACAGCCCTGATTTGGCACCCAATGACTTCTTTTTATTCCCATCCATAAAGAATAAACTGCGTGGTCAACGATTTTCATCGCCCGAAGAAGCTATTGAAGAGTTCAAAAATCATGTTTTGAAGATACCTCATTCGGAATTGGAAATTGAAAATTGGTTTAAGCGTATGCAAAAATGTATGGATCATCGTGGCGAATACTTTAAAAAACAATAAAAATATATTCGCAGCTTAACTATTTGTTATTTTCTTATTCCCGAAATATAAATAGTGACCCTCGTATTTGTTAGCATCCTGTACTATCCATTTTTCCAATTTCTGTAGGTTTTCAATTATATTTATTTGTGTCTTGTCTTTGTTGTTTTGCAAGCAGTGTTAATTTATGTGATTACTCACAAGCAGTGTTAATTTACGTGATTACTCTACAATAATAAATGCTGATGTTAATGCCGAAATCTGTTTTTCGAATATTTGGCTCCCGCAGATATTAAAAATTGTATTAATTTTAGTTCCCGATAAGCTTGCTGTTATGACATATTTACACCAGCTTAGAGCTCATTTCACCGGCCATCAATTGGAAGTACAACAGATCGGAAGAACGGCAGATGAGAGCAACTATGTTATTGGAAAGTTTAACACCGACAAGGACACTGATATTACTAAACAAGTTTTTGGTCAAGAAATCATTAATCTAAGAATTTCGAAGCAGAATAGAAAATCTACAGGTATTTCATTAATTTAATTTGGGAAACAACGATTTTGTAATCGTCATTTTTAGAACGAGAAATGAATCTAGCGAATAGAGAAACCACTAAACCCGATCCGTCTAAATTAAATTTACAGCTTAAAATAACTACGGAACCTTTGCCGGTTAAAGAAAAGTCACCTACAGCAGTAAAAGATGCATTATCCAACAATATTTTAACCAAAGTAAGTTTACTAAAGATGAACGGTCCCAAGAATATCCGTGATTTTATTGGTTTAGGTGGTATCATCTCCTAGTAAGGATAAGCCGCAGCAAGTAAAAAAAACTGACGATAAAAAACCCGATCAGAAGAAACCCATACTAATGACTAGAAGGGAATTAACTGATCCGTTTGGATCTGATGAAGAGGATGAACAACAAACGGTTACTAATGTTCAGTCCAATAGTAATACTGAAGCTAATGGAGATATATGCAATGGCACATCAGAAAGCCCTGGTGCCAAGGACAAAGATGTTTTTGCGGATCTTCCTAAGCCTAATCCTGTAAGTTCTTTTATCATATCTTATATTACAAACAATATATATATTGAAATGATACAGCCATTGTGTAAATAAAGTGTTCATCGTCAGTTTATGGATTGGTGTGCGCCAAAGAGTTGTCGTCGCTGCCACTTCTTTCCGATATAGTATTAAATTATTTGCGTATTGCTACAAAATTTTTGAGATATCTGATATTCGCTGATACCAATGTTCAGACTTTGAACATTCTTTACATATAGTTCGCATTGTAAAGGCCTAGGGCATAAAATAAATGAAGAAAAAATATGATCATTGAGTAGTTATAGTTAGTGCAGCAGTTTAAGTACTTGGAACTAGTAATTCAAGAGACAAAAACACTATCAACGATTAAAATAATAAGTCACATCTGCCAAGACGCAAGTGTTTTCGTTATTTTGCCAATTCCTCTGTATGAATTGGAATTTCGACACTGTTACATTCTTACAAACACTTACTAACTTGAAGTATTTTAAAAACAATGCCTAAATTCATTTTAAAAATAAAGTTGTTCGATTAACGATATGGTAATCATTACACAGTTGCGGAACAAATACAGAAATGCAAAATTACGGTGTTCTGGACATGCTAATTAAAGAATAAATGAATTTCTCCTATACTCCTGTGGCGTAATTAACAAAAAAGGCGCTAAAAGCATCGTTAACCAGAATGATCCTAAACTGATGCTCAACAGTGGCGAGACTTGAGTGAAGAATGTTCAAAATCCTGTAATACCAACAGCAACATAACAGTTGAAAAGTAAACACTCTCCCAGACCACCAGCCTGAATAATGATTATTAAAATTGTTTTTTTACCAATATAATTCAACAAAACTCAGCTCAAAGGGGTTTATCATATTTTTGATTTGCATACTTATTTTACTTATATTTTGCCAAGGTTTGGAGTAGAATTAAAATATTTTTCATACGTATTGTGCAGCAAATTTTGATGCGTCATTCAGAACAAAGGGAAAGGGCCAGGATACTTCTTGAACAAGCTAAACGCGATAGTTCTAGTCCTACTTCACCGACGAAGGTAACCAGTTTCCTTTCGAGTATAAGACATGTTCTGGAATTATTTGTTTTCAGTCTGAAGAAGAGAGGCAAAATCAGCTTCGCGAAAGAGCGAGGCGATTGCTTGCTGAAGCTAGGAGAGGTTCGGCCCCTACCACGGAAATTATACGGGTGAGCCCCGACAGTATGAAAGCGTATACCGATGCAGAAGATAAATTTTCGAGTTTAGAGGAGCTTAAGCTTTTGAAACAAATTACTGCAGGTAGGTTGGTAAGGAAAACTTGGGTCGTTTTAATATTCCCTAGTCTTTTGTTATTAGATCCGGCGATGTGTGAAAACGTGTTTTCACAAAATTTCATCACGAATATTGAAGATGAGTACAGAAGACAGAGTTCTATAGACAATGATAAACTGGATAGAATTACACCGGACAAATTACCCGACGATTTGGGATTAAAAGAGGTACATAATTAAACTGATAATTTGTTTCTCACTGTTCATTTTAATCCATTTAACACATGGGCCGAAAAGTGCCGGCCCTAACACATAGATGGCGCTAGTTTTATTGCGTTCACTACTTTTGTCGGTTAGTACTGACCTTCAAAAGAAAGCTATTAAAATGTCATGATATTTTACTCATAAGTTTGTGAGTTATTGTGCTAAGAGTGACACTACTTTTGTTATTTTCAAAACAATGGATCAAAAGCAATTTCGTGTTTTTCAAGTGCTTCTTGATGGGAAAAAAGACTGTTCAAGCGAAGCAATGGTTTGAAAAGTGTTATAAGGACTTGGTTTGCTGACTTCAAACGTGGTCGTAGCGACACCGATGATGCAGAACGTGGTGGACGTCCAAATAAGGTGGTGACATCAGAAAACATCAAAAAAATCTACAAAATGGTTTTGAATGATCGAAAAGTGAAGTTAATTAACATCGTAAAGATATGAAAAAAACGTGTTAGTTTTATATTGCATGAGCATTTGACTATGAGAAAGCTCTGTTCAAAGTAGGTTCCGCGTTTGCTCACTGTTTACCAAAAATAGGAACATATTGATGATTCTGGGCAGTGTTTAGCCATGTTTAAATGTAACAAATCGGGAGTTTTGCGTCGATATGTTACATGAAACATGGATCGCTTCACTTCACAATCAAAATGATTGTCATCTGAGTAGACAGCAACTGGTGAATCTTGTCCAAAACGCACGAAAGCACAACAATCAACTGAAAAGGTTATGGTCCCGGTATTTCGAGATGTACGTGGTTTAATATTCATCGACTATCTTGAGAAGAGGAATGCCAACAACAGTGAGTTGGCTGAAATTGCAAAAAACGACCGCATATGACAAAGAAAAAAATGCGTTTGATCAAGACAACGCACCGTGTCACAAGTCAATCAAAACAATGGCAAATCTACATGAATAGAACTTCGCATTGCTCCCACATCCACCGTATTCGCAAGATTTGGCTCCCAGCGACTACTGACTTCGCAGACCTCAAAAAAATGCTCACTGGTAAGAAATTCGCTTGAATAAAGAGGTATCGCTGAAACTGGGGCCTATTTTGAGGCAAAAGATAAATCATTCTACAAAAGTGGTATAGAGCGATCCCTTTATGGAGATTAAGTTGATGAATACAGCCAATTTTGGACAAAAAAAAAACGCGTTTTCTTTGTTACGCTCAGGACTTTTCAGCCCAATCCTTTTTAATTATATATTTAATCACATCTAACTTCTAGGCAGTTGTTTGATCAAACGGCTTTAAAAAATGCAACATTGCGTGTTGCATTTTTTAAAGTATTATTTATTTTTAAGGTATTATTTTACTTATCCATCATCGATCATGAATTTTTAAAAAATATTCAAGAAGGGCGTTACTTCCATACAGTTCCAGAACATATTGAATCATTATAATGTTTTATTAGTTAGAAGTTACTTTAAATTGTTTTCAACAGTAACATTCTCTTCATTCCAGCCAGTGATATTTTCTTCTATGATGAAGAACCAGATGATCAGAAATTCAAAAAATGGACTGAATTTTTTCCATGTAGGTTATTTTCTTATGCCAATTTTCATTACCCTGTAGTAACGCCCGTAGTTTATAATATGAAGCTGTAGTACTTCATATATTTGCAAACCAACAATATGATCAGTTTTTATGTGGAGCAGATTCTATTGCAGACATTTTTTGCCATTGTTCAAAGCAAGGATTTTTGAAAAAAAGGTTTTAAAATAGTAGGGCATGTATTTATGCTTTTGTATAATAATGCATTTGATTGTACCTGTTGAATTAAAACTCTCACATATTCTACTTGAAGGCTGAGATGTAAAAAATGAATAAATTGTTACCATAATATGTACATCCGTCAGCAGGAAAACCATCCGCTACTGTTTTTATTGCCTTGTGAACTATAAGGCTTCAAACCCAATTTAATCTTAGTTCTTTTTCTATATTTAACTCCATAATTGCAGGGCATATAATCACGTTATACATAACACAGACAACAACATAAGAAACAATTTTAGTCATACATTCTTATATAGATGGGAATCGACGTGCATTCTTGGATCGATAAAGAGATGGAAGATCTAGAGAGGGAGCAAATGGCTATTGACGAGCAGGCTGCCACGCTAGAGAAAGAATTAAGAGCCGTCATGGAATCCAACACTAACAATAGCGAAGAAGAGGAAGCCCTGATGTCCAAGTGGTTTATGTTTGTTAATAAAAAGAACGCTCTGTTACGGCGCCAAATGCAACTTAATATATTGTATGTATAGAACTTATTATATAACGGTGTTCTGACCGAACATATTTGTTTTAACAGGGAAAAAGAGGCAGATTATGAAACTAGGTATAAGGTTTTAAACGAGGAACTTCAGAAAATCGCCTCCATAGAAGACTGGAAGAAAACAGAAGAGCAGAGAAACAGAGAGCAAGCTTTACTAGATGAATTAGTTCAGATCGTGAATAAAAGGGATGAGTTAGTCCATCATCTCGATAGTCAAGAGCGAGCGTAAGCCATCCATGGTTTTGTTGAGTCTTTTTTTTTATGATTATTTTTTTTTCAGGATTGAAGATGACGAAATAATAGAAAAAGATTTGTCGCATATAGAATTACCTGCTAAAGATAACAATTGTGTTATTTCATAAATCGGTAAAGTACACACCATGGGGCTGCGCAATTTTCTAAAACGAACAAACTCGAACGACAATTACTTATAACTGACATGGTGCTTATTGTGATATTTATTCGTAATTTATTAATTTTCAGTGAAAAAAATAACCTTTTATTTATTTTGCGGAAAATTGTGCACATCCTCGTTACTTACTAGGGTTTGTGTAGGACGTTTACTTTTTACTTCAAGAATTCTAATTTATTTATGAAAATAACTTAATTAGTATTGAATTAATGAATATATATTAGCAATCTCTTTCTCAGTATACACAAATTCACAGGAACATATAATCCCGGTAGTTAAAGTGGGTTTTCACTGGTACGATGAATACTCTATTTTTTTTCTTTGATCGGAAACAACTTTGAAAACATTTTCAACTATTTGGATTATTTGTCGAAATGGCGGTCACTAAAGCCATCCACTAGTAGTGCAATATATATCATATCTGAAGTAATGCCAATTTTTGCCAAAAATTGCTTTGTTTACGAAACTCGTACCTAATGGGTAAACATTTTCGTTCAGAAATGATATCTTTGGTCTTCCGGTTGACCAAAAAAATGAAAATCAAGACGTGGGAAAGCAGTAGATCCTACAGGGTGTTATATATATACAAAAGTACTTTTATATATCTCACGATTTCCCGTTACTTTAAAATCACTTATAATCGCATCCCTAATAAGCTTTACTTTGGTTGTAATTTTGATGTGACATAGTCGTAAATAGGAGAAATATTAGATTTAATATTGTACTTCAGTAAACTAGATGACTACAGCTACAGAGAAAAAGAAAACGATTTCCGAAAGATATTTTCAATATTCCACAGCTGTACCTGTTGTACTTTTCTGTATACAAAATAACATAAGCGTAACTGTAGAATAGACGAATTTGTGTTAAAACAAAAAATTAAAGGTATATTTCTGATACATCTCGATTTTTCAATGTTAATAAGCTAAGCTTTATGTGGTGTTACTGTAATATATTTTTTTTATGTCTGTATATTTCATTTTCAAATTAATTGTGGTACCTAAATGTAAATAAAGTGTATATCTGATATTATTTTGCCAATTTTATTTGAACATCTAAATTGTTTTTTTTCTTCTTCAATGTGAATAAGTTCCATAGGATTCAAATTAAATCGGTTATATAAAAAAAATACTTAAATCTATTAAACTATATACATAGTTTATGTGTAGATTAAAAATGATTGGTTAGCTTATGGATGTCTCTTAAATCTTCCAGCAATTCGTCTAGTTTCGTACCAATTTTCTTCGATACCTGAAATAAATTTTGATAAGTTTTGTATTGTACTACTATATGAATAGTTACCTCAATTTTCTCAGTTATTGATAATTGTAAAAAGTTCCAAACCAATTCACCATCTATGATGCTCCTCGCAGGGTTCGACAGCATTTTTCTATAACTCTTGAACGTCCTAAATGACTTCGGATTTAACCCAGCTATATGTGCTCCATGTGTAACCATGACATTTTGTAACATAAGAAGTCGCCTGTAAGTTTTTTCAGGTACTGGCATTAGATATCCTAATCCCCCGTCCAAAGTCGCTAAAAAAACAAGTATTTTACAAATGTGTTAATAATTTTAATTGATAATATTAACACTAACAGCAATTTATTTATACTCTCAAAATAAACAAAACCACTAGAATCACTATAAACTGGTTTCTGTAGAAACTCTTAGTTCTCGTCTAAAAAAGTCCGTATAGCCAAAGATCGACACTAACACGTTAACTTCTTAATTAGCAAAGTTAATAATCCACCTGATGTATTAACTTTGAAATAAAATTCAAAAATGTTAACATAGTATTAAATTAGTTAATTCCAAGATGTTAGACACCTGGTACATTTTTGTACCTCTTTAGTCGAAGCCGAAAAATATCAGCTGGCCATGGCTTTTCATTCAAATGTTCGAGTACAATGACGCTAAAAACCTGATAGCAGCAAGGTTTTAAAAATCAAAACACTTATGGAAGCAGTTGAAGATACTGACACTAGAGAAAGAAAATTGATTGAAAAATATGTTGGTATTAGGGGAAGCAGCAATAATGAAGAAGGAAATTATTTTTTAACACTGTTACTCAGCCTGGAGAAGAAAATCTAGCGACCACAAATCTCCAGTTGCAAGAAGGAAACCCCAAAATTTATGAGAAGAATGACTGGATTCAAAAACAAACAAATATTTTACAAATGCTGCCATTCTAGGTAAACCGAATAAATGTTTTTATTAATTATAATACTGAAATTTTTTCTACTGTTTTTTTATAGGTTAAATAATAACTGTCAAAAGACAATGTTGAGGCATTTTAAGGGTTGAATGTTAATCTTTTTAGATTTAAAAATAAAACACTATTTTTTCACGTGAAAAACGAGATTCCTTATTTAAAGTTCTAATATTTTGTACTTACCAAACATTGTTATATGGCGTTTATCAGCTCCGCTTATATGTTTTTTATCTTCACCTATTTCACCAAGCTTGCATGTTATTCTGAAAAAAGTTGTAACTGCTTGGCCTAAATGAAAATCAGCTTTCCTTAGCAATCTTTGACCTAAAATAAACAAAAACAGTGAACCTACTTCCTGTAAAATAGCTGTAGCAATACATAATTTTATATTTCTTATTAACAAATTCATTTTGAGAATGTATGAAAATTGGTTATTATTAATTTTTTAGAAACAATCCCTGTATATTTACGTTAGAAAATTCGGAATTGATTTTACCTCCTAAAGATTCTCTTGCTTCGGGCTGATACATGCAAATTACCAGATTTTTTTCCTTATCAGATAATAAGAAACCCATATTTGAATTATCAATCATATATTCGATTGCATATACTTCACAGGGCCTAAAATCCTATAATGATTCAATGTTGAGCATTTGCTAATTTATACAAATATATATAACAACAAAGCTTACACGTGAGACCATTGATAAAGTTCTATACTCCTCCTGGAATCTTAACAAAGAAATCGATTGATATACATCAGCAATAAGCAACAGGCTCTTAATTGTCAGTATTTGATGTGTGTACACTTGTGTATCAATAAAAGCTACTCCTATTAAATCGTTATCTTTCAATTGCCAAATATATATCTAGAATTCAAAAACATTAAATAAAGTAGCTCGTATAAATCAGTATAATATAATACCTTCTGACCAACGGCAGAAACCAAAAATCCCCTAACCTGTGATAGCGCAGTTACGGGACCTTTTTGATCTTTCGCGTATATTTCTTTAAACTTATTTTTGGTCAAAGGTTGACCTGGTTCAGGTACAACTTCTATCACATCATATATTAATATCTGAAAATATTACTCGATAAAACATGGAGTTATGATAAAAATCGTTACAAACTCACTCTTCCCCTTGAAGTAATATCTTCTCCATAATTGTAATTAGTACCAACGGCTATATATCCCCTCAAACCTGATCGGGTACCTTCGTATTCTAAGGAAACGTTACGCAAACACGTTACGTGTTCCCATTCGTCTAAGTCTATTTTCGTGTTGGGGATTACGTCCCACGAAACAGGCGAGAAAAGAGTTAAATTAAATGTCTCCTGTAAGGGATAAGGGAATCTAAAAGCAAGTCACATTAACATTATTTGATAAATTAATGTATAAATCCTTTTACCGATCGCCTTTATCTTCATGGGTTAGTTCTTTATCTTCACCATTGAATTTATAATAGGAACTTGATGGTTCTGATATGCTTGTGACTAAGCAGTAAGTTTTTGATTCTAAATGGTATGTGACGAAATGCGGGGTACATCTTAAAGGTACTTTTCTCACAGGCCATGGTGCATCGTAACTTAAATGAGTAGGTAGTAATCCTATTCTTAATTCAGACTAAAATATAATTCTTTTATAGTTAGAGTTAAAATTAAAAAGCACTTTCTTTCTTATTCTTAATTTACCTTCTTATTGAAATATAAAAATCCCTCGGGACAATTGACATTATTAAATTGGGCAAAATTAACGACTTCACCATCTATGACCATTGGATGTGTGCGGATTTCACCTCTCTTAGTTAAGAATAGCCAATAGGGATTGGCACCACAAATGAAGACGCCACTGTAACCTAAAAAGTAACAAATTAATTTTATTTTTAGACTTAGTTTTATCCCCATAGCATCATGAACCCTACTGGAACTTCATTGGCTCTTCAGTTTGCTCGAATTTTTCGCAAAATATTCCCCAATATTACTAGAGACCGTCTTAATGAGAAAAATTCATGTATTTATTAATGAACATGGTTTCGTTCAAATTTGTAAAGACTATTTTGAGTTAATATAATTAAAATTCAGCAGTTATTTGCTACCTGCATTATTTTTTCGCCTCGTTTTAACAGACAAGAGACCATTAATCGAAATATTCAGTTTTAACGATAATAACGTGCCACTAAAAATTAAAAAAAAACAACACGTAATAACAGACTTATAGCAATGCTGCCATAATAAAGTAAAAAGAAAAAGGTGGCTTTGTTATTCGTCAAAGCACACTATGATATATTGACGTAGTTATAAGTAAAGTGTTGATTCTATAATTATGAAATACAAAAGTTGAAAAAAGTTCTTATAACAGTTTTCATATATGAATATCACATACCAGCAATATTATCAAAATATCTGAGTTTTGCAATCCTCTCCTGAACGCTGAAAACTTCGGAATTTTCGGTATCTGTCTTAGTCACGCTGTTGGGCTGATATATAATCTCGTGTTTTATCTTTCTGAATCTCAGTTTCAAATTACCTTTATGATACCGGAACACCTCGTAGATATAGAGACACTTCTCTAAACGTACTATAAATAAAGGTCTAGATCCATTATTACCCAACCCAACCTGTAAGTTATACTTTATAAAATCAACGCAAAAAAATGCAAAATAAAAAAGTTACCATTAGAATTTCTTTGACTGGATTTTCTCTTTGAATCTGAGCTTCGTTCGCATGATGCGATGCGTTTAGCATGACCGATTCCAGGGCATCGATAATGACTTTGTAACCGAAACAAAGGTTCTGAACGCAAAAGTTAAGCTTAAAATCTGGCATGGAATAGATTTCGAGATTGGAGTTTTCTCTGACGACGAAAAGCCAATACGTAGGTTTGTGGGGAGTCATATATTTTTTCCACCAATTGTAGAAGACTTTGGGTTTTGGCTGAGGTGGATTCAATGAGGGCATTTTAAAGTCGCTTTCTCCGTAGAGTAAGTCGTCCTCGTTTTCTGTCTCGGTCTTTAAATCACTGATCTCCGTCACAAAATGTTCGGGTACGTGCGTGAAGTCCTCTGGTATTTTATTGGTAAATAAACCGGACGTGTCTTTATACATGCAAATGGTTGACACAGCCGGGACCTAGAAATATAGGGTATGAGAAAGTATAATTTGTGCTTGAAGTTTTTCGAAAAATTACATTTGATAATGTTGATTTGCTGATGACCAGCTTGGCAACACCACGAGTTTCTCTCATCATAAGAGTTATAACTTGACCGTCGGCCGTCATCAGAGAAATGTAGGGATCGGCGCTATAACATTAAACATCTTTAGTAAAAACAGGTCAATTATTTTCATTATAATATAGGGATTTTAAGGGCGGGTCAGTGTTGAAATGCAATTAAAGAAGCCGTTTATCAGTTTGCTTTAAATATACTTATTTAATCTAATTCGCCCTTTTTTTGTGTAGTTTTCCCATCACGTAGATAGTAGTAGTACATAGATATCCTCATCAATTCATCAAAGAAAAATAGACTAGAATAGCTAATCTAGTAAAGTATATTATCGATGATTTTGAAAGTAGTATCATAAAATAATGTTGATAATATCATCAATTGAAGTAGTTTAAACGTAAGACTCAAAAGTTTACACGATCTTGAGCCAAAAATACGAAATATAATTGAACAAATTCAGTCTGCTGTAAGAAAAGATACCCCGACATCAAGAAAGAAATCAGAATATGGAGGAAATTACCCCCCTTGAAATTACACAATTGATAAAAGAAAAACGAAAAGCTAGAGTATGGCATACGATTATTGCCATACGATTATCAATTACGATTGTCAATATGATTATTGCCACGAAAGGTAATAATTGCAGTAAATCTCCTGACAATTGTTGTATCCAACACTCCATATATATCTAAGAGATATATTGAAGGAGACTAAAAGCGATATTTCTGGACATTAACACTCAAGAAGATCAAAACATTTCCTAAAAATTCAATTACTGAAGATCATTTAACAGTCTTTTCCATTTAGATAATATTTATTACAAGGTGATTAGAAAATTCATTAATTGAAAAGAACGTGGGTTATACTTAATTTATAAAAATAGGTAAGTTGTTTTTTCAAAATTGCAGAACTGCCAAAAATTTCTGTTTATCAGCATAGACTTGCAACTTAAGTCGCATGGCCTTGGTGGCCATATCAGAGGTAGAGTACCTCATTTGGGTTGCCATCGTTCCATGTACACCAGTTTACAGAGTCAGTCAAAACATATAAACATGGCCGCCACCAACACTGGTCCGTCCTTATTGAAAGACCCTATATATGAAAAAATTTGTTTGCTTTTGTTAAATTACGTACCTTGAAACATGAACAATAGGGGAGCCTAAATCCATTGGTACATGTTGCAACTGAACAATACCTTGCAACAATCTCACTGACAATATCGTAACTTGCACAATAAATCTTCCATTACCTAAATTACCACAATACACAGTAGGATATTGAGTTGCAAACCCAGTATTGTCAATCTCGTTGATTTCTTGTCCAGTTTGTAACACCTAAGCAAAACCAAGTTGTTACCAAATTATCTTTATATATAAAAATTCTGTTTCTTACTAACCATCGTGCTATCATCTTGTCCAAGTATCAAAAAAGCGTGCTTGTCTTCACCGCTTCTCACCGTCCACATATTCGAACAGCCAGGTAATGTAAACGTGGTAACAATTTGAGGTTTTATGGACCGTTGTAACACGCACAGGGCTCCATTTTTTCCATACCCGGCGGTAGTAACTAACTCCAAATTTAAGTCCGGGTTATTGCTGAATTCTTCGCTTAAAAACGCCGGTTCTCCCACTGATACATTGCCACACGGCCCAATATTCAACAGAGAATCGCATACTTCAAAAATGTAACTGGTAATTTGTACACCAGCTTGCTTTTGATTACCATATACCTCCAGTTCTTCAGGATCTCTGATATCTATAAATGATACACATTTTTACTAGCTTATTAATCAATAACATGTAATATCCAAGATTTTGAAGCCCTCAGACGTTACCTATTCTCTGAGCAACAAAATGTGTTAGTACATCCTGTGGTAAAATTATTACGAGGGCATAATGCATAATGGTGGATCAAGTAGTCCTTGAAATAAAATCGTTTAAAAAAAGTAAAATTATATTTTTAATCCCTACATATAAAATTGGTGTTCAAAATGTTCTTATAGACTTGGATAATTCTCCATTTGAAAAGTTTCAACCATATCATTCATGAAATCATGTGTTCGCCACAGTGAAATTATAAGTAAAAACACTTTCATCCCAACATCTACAAATTATACTCAATTCCAAAAAACGTTGCAAGTGATTCTAGAAAAACTACTAAACACGAAATTAATCTCTCACAAAGCATTTTCCACACAAGGACGTAATTTGGAAGAAATTTATATTATTTATTTATTGCCGATTGTTTCTACTTTCACACAGCCCGAACGGACTTTTCCAGTTCTGTGTGAGTGTGCCTATATATATATATATATATATATATATATATATATATATATATATATATATATATATATATATATATATATATATAAGCAATAAATTGATAAGCTTGGAGTTATTGTTTTTTTAAAACTTTTTTGACGTAATTAAAATAACACTAAGTACTTGATAATTTTAATTTAATAAGGCAAATGTTGATTTCCACAGACCAACAGGTATTATTACTTAAGTCTAAATAAATTAATATTGAGAAAAGTTTCACATACAATTGATATCTGTAATAAAATAAATAAAAGCTTATTTGAGGAATGTAAGGTTAAATAAATCGATTTTTGTTTTGGAAATTATTTCACTACTTCTCTATAAACCTGGGCCCATCACATCTTTTTGGAACTCAGAAAAGGAACGTCCGGGGGCCCTGGGATCTTGTTCTAATACCTTACCCATTACATCACTGGCAATACAATCAGTCAGTGAATCTAGAACTTTTTCTCCCTTTTCATCATCCTTCTGTTTCTTAGATTTTTTAGCGGCAGGTTCTTCAGACTCATCCAAGCTGATTACTTCATTAGCTTTTTCAGTAAAACGTAATAACAAGGAATTGCCTAGGCGCGACCCCAAAAATAGGAAATTATTTTCACAAATGCAAACCTTAAACCAATAGAGCATTTAATCTTAATTTATAGTCTAGAATGGTAAAACATAGTTTTCCAAATTCTTACACATGTAGTTAACACACTAGCCGCAGCCTTTTCAAAATGAAAATTTCGCACATATCTCATATTATCTGCTAAAAGAGTTAAGACAAAGAGTTCACCACCTTTTAAAGATAATACCAGAGTATCATCTTCTAAAAAGCCAATTTGGGCACAATCGAAACTAATTTTTAGATCTTCCTGTGGTTCTAAAATTAATCAAGAACAATAAATATAATTTAAGGGTTCTTAATTACTCACTCAAAGGAAAACTAGAACAACTCTCAGCAATATTATTGACAGTAACACCATAAGGAGGTATACTTTGATTAAGATATATCAATGCATTAACAGAAAATATTAGAGTTCCTCCTAATGGTTTTTTAATTGGTACAGCTCTAGTACAATCAAAAGGTAGATTTGATACACTCCATATAATTGGATGAACTTTTTGTTGTAAATTAAGGGATATTGCAGCCATTGCACATGTATCTGTTCTAACAGCTACTCTCCTAGAAATTATACAATTATAATTTAAATATAACACCATTTGTAAACCTATATACCCAGAAAATGTTTTTAAAGGTTCAAATAAAATTAATAGTGTAGGTTCATAATAACCATCCAAAAATTGAATATCTATTATGTTGTCAATTTTATCAATGAAATCTTTTAACACAATCATATAAGATGCTAATATTGGAGATTTTCCAGAACCGCCAGAACTTGACATTGGCTTAATATCAGTATCAGTATCATCTATTGAACTTTCCCGACGAAATGGTAATACTACTAATTTTTTACCAAATACAGTCATAACAGCACATCTATTTTCTGGATCAGCTCGAATAATAGGTACATGATGGAAATGAGTCCACCCATCCTTAAATTATAATTATTATATATAAAAAGCATTATATTTTTAAGTCTAATATACCTTCATCTCTTCCTCTTCAAAATAATGTAAACTTAGAGTCTTCAATTCATGATGTTCGGGGTCATATTCAACAACCGACAACTTTGCATCAGAAAATGCCAACAATAAAGAATCTCTGGCTGAATTTGCTAGAGTAACACTTTGTAAAGACATTATATTACCAAATAATTGATATTGGGCCACACATTCCAGTTTAGATTTTGGCGGAAACAGTTCTGTAAATTACAAATAATGTTACAAAAGACTAATTTTAAATTATTCACCTAAAACCTGAATATCGCTCATTTCGTGATTTTCCATCTACATCTGGAATCAATCTAAAGACTTTTAAAATATTAGCACCAGTGGTTATCAAACTTTTTTCAGTTTTGTTAAAGAAAAAGCAACTAATGGCATGTTCCACACCAGTAGCTTGATGTGTTTGTTTACAAATTGAAAACATTTTTAAAATAAATATTTCGTTCAAATAATTATAATAATTTTGATCAATTATATAATATAATGCATTTTATATTTTTTTAATAAATAAATATGAAATTATTTAATGTATTTAATATACACCAAACATAACCCAATACTAATGTTTTGGTCTTTTTGACGCTTGACAGATTTGAAACATGGATATATTCATGTCAGCATCCGTAAAATAAAAAATTCTAGAAATATGATATTTAATTTTTATACCCAGATTATTGAAAAAAATTTATTTGTAAATTGAAATCAAGGCAAAAATTAATTATATTGTATTTGTCGAACTAAAATTGTCTAAATTTCAAATATTCATATTAACGTTCTCTCTTTCTACTTATCTATAGAAAAATAGCTCTATCTCTATATAACTTGTTGTAGGTGTAGCAGAACAAATAATTGATATCAGATTCTTTTCAAAATTTTAAATAAAGTATCCGTTGTGGTTAGTACATTTATAATTTTCAAAATAAGATGGATAACAATAGGACTGTTATTGCTGATGACTATGATGGTCTTTTAAATCAGTATAACAACTTAAAGTGTGAATTGGATGTGATAAAACAACAGCTATATGATACAACACGCCAAGCAAAATTAAATGAAGCCCTACTTAAAGACTATCAAAATGAAATAGAGCTCTTTCAAAAGGGCGAAACAGCTGAAAAAAATAAATGGGAGAACAAAATTAGTCGCCTTGAAGAAACGTTATCAAATTTAAGGTATGTATTTTAATTGTGTCAGTTTTAGATACCTTTTACATTTCATGTTTATTAAAATGCAGATTGAGACATTCTGAAGATATATTACAACTAGAAACTGAACTTGCAGAGACGCAACAGGAAAATGAATATCTTAAAGACCAGAATGAAATATTAAAACAAACAAATCTAACTAAACAACAAGCTGAAATATCAATTAATTGTGATGAAACATTAAATTTAAGAAATAATTATGACTTATTATTGGAGAAACATCAGGAATTGGAGGAAGCTTTTGAAATTTCCCAAATTAAACAAATTCAAATGGAAAAAGATATAGAGGTATATTAATTTACATGTTTTCTACAAAAAAAGTAATTTTACTTTTCAGCAATATAAAGAAGAATTGGAACAATTTAAGGAGTTGTATGAAGATAAAAGATCTGAAGTTTTGGAATATGCTACCTTAAATGAAAAGTTAAATGAAGAATTACTTTATGCACAGAAAGAATTGGAAATTAATAAACATAAGCCACTGGAGGAAAACAGTAAGGGTAATTCTTTATTTGCTGAAGTTGACGATAGGTAATATTGTTGAATATACACTTTCTCATTTTATATTTTATTAATTTCATTAGATATAAATTAATTTCAGGCGTGTTTATCTTCAAAAGACAGTTAATGATATGAAATCTGACTACATTAGAATGAAACAAGAAAGGGGTGAATTAATTAAACAAATATCAAATTTAAGAAAAGAAAATGTAGATCTCCAAACGAGATGGAAAAAAGATATAGAACAAATTGAAGAAGATAAGCAAATGGTAAATTTGAGCATTAACATTAAGAATAAAGTGGGACTGATTCAGAAGTAGGTTTCAGATTCTTTGCAGAGCCATCTCAAACTGCTGCAAGATATTATTGACAAACAAAAAATAGAATTGGAAGAGAAACCAAAGTCTTCAGAAGATAATCTATCGCTAGAATATAAATTTTACCAGGATATGATTGATTGTAAACAGTGAGTAATATTGGACAATGTAAATAATAGAAGTGTGATATTAAATGAAAATGTATTAAAGTCAGGAAGTTAAGGAATTGGAGGAGAAGCTGTCAAAAAAATCTCTTGGAGAATATTTGCTTACTTCATCATTGGCTCATGCTAATAAGGAAATTAGGCAGCTTCGTTTAAAAATAATGGAAAAACGGAAGGATAATAATGTAGATATATCTAAAGATGCTGCAACAACTCAGGCTCCACAACCAGTAGAAGTAAATGTAAGGTATGTCATATAAACTACACTGTAATTCTCGATATAATGTTTTTTTGCTATCAAAATATATTATTTTAGAACTCTTAACAAAGGTTATTTGAAATCAAAAAACAATGCAATAAAAGAGGAAAATCAAGAGGAAACACTTATTTTTCATGAGACCCAAAATAATTCGACTGATGTATTTAATGTCTTCAACAACAGAGATACTAAAAAATATAACCATGTAAACCTTAAAATTAATCCTGAAAGAGAATTACCAAAAATTGATAAGATAATACTAGATGAAGTACCAAAGTTAGAAAGTAATGAAGCCAAAGAGAATGGGGATCAAACAACAAAAGCAACATTGGATGAACTGCAGGAAACAAAGTGCGATGAGAACAAAGAAAATGTCAAGGCAGTCAAGGAACAACCGATAAAAGTAAAGAAGGCCGTGACTTTTAGTCAAGATACTGCGGACAATACGTCCGGTTTAGCACGCCGAAGAGGGACACGGATTTTTTCAGCGCCAAAGAAAATGTTTTAATATTCCTCGATCTAATAACACTATTAATTATATTAAGTAGATGTATTCAAATAATAGAGCTATATATATATTGAATTGTTTTCCACGTAATCATTTTAAGTGTTCCTAAAATGGTTTCACTTTGGCTGAATCTAATATTAACTGGAAAAGTAAGTAAAGTATTTTAAAGAAAATATGTTTACCCAGGAAACAAATACAATTAAATTGTTTCAAATACAAAACAAATTAAAAATATTCTATGTTAATTATCCTATATTTTTTTAAAAATAAATAAAATAATCACTATAATTTGGCGTTTTAATATTTGACATATTTGAAAACAAAGGAGTGAAAATAGCAAAGGAAAAAATACCATATATTCCGTAGAGGTAATTTAATTTTGAATTTTAATTCTTTTTGATGTTTCAAAACTTTTTAACTACTTAAATTTCACGGATGTTAAGCGTAGGATATAATTTTTTAGCTTTCTGTTTTGAAATTGTGTTTATAGAATTTCCCTGTTTATTTATTAAATTGTAGCCTAAAGTTTAATAGTTAATCATGGACTACTTAGATTTAGGGACACAAACATGAGTAAGCATTGGTTTATATATAATAATAATATCTCTTTTTGGTTTATTTTTAGGTATTGGGAACATGGAAATAATTATTAGGTAGAAATATTGATTTATTTAACACAATTAATTGAAGTTGTATTAACTTTACATTGGTTCTTTTAATTACATCTAAATCCTTGTAATATCAATAATGAAAGTCCTTATATCACTAGGGTTTAGAACAATTTCTAAATTATCAATATCATCTTGAAGATTTGATGTTTTTGCTTTACTGGAATCAGTCTTGTCATTTATGTTGAGAACTTCTTTTAATTTACTGTTAGTGTTGAATTTCAAGCGTTTGCTGTCCTTCAGCCACTGGTTACCGCCAAGAGTGGTTTCTTTTAGAGATGCAATATTGAAACCGACAAATAAGTCCTGTAATAAATGAAGTGAAATTAGTAGAAGTTAGTGTACGTTTAATTACTTACCTTTAATTTTACAAGAACAGGTTCGGATAAAGATGAATCTTCATCATTGTCAAACACGTGTTCTATTCTAAGGAGATAAGTAGAATCCTTCCATGGTTCTAGAGTTAGAATCTGAATATTTTTCGGTAAGTCATTGTTTAATCCGGAATACTGCAATTATTGTTAACATGTTATTCAAAATATTTATAAATATGAAGGTGTGACCGTACCGTCATCAGATACTTGGATTTATAATCTTCAATCGTCGTTTCTAATGGTGTTAAGAAGGTCCATGCATCCAGTAATTTTCTTTGGGCGATATCTTTCTCAATAGCAGAAATGGATTCACCTGAAAATCAATTAAATAAATAAAGAGTTCAATATATCAAATTGGATGTACTTACCGTTATCATCGCTGGTACTACCAACGGTTATATAATGAGATCCTCTAATTACCAGTCCTTGGCCAAAGGCTTGTTCATTAAGAGCCTCGCCTACGCCAAAAGCATCATCGTGAAGACAGTTTCTATGGATCTATCGCACGATATTAATAAATAATTGTTTTTTTATAAGTTTTTTCTTGTTAATTTACCATGATTTCGACTTCGCCATCGTTAAGACTTCCTCCACCTTGCGCTCTGTCATTAAGGACCGCAACTTCGATGCCTTGTTCTTCATCTTTGATGGCAATTTTCGCCGTGATTGGATAGTAGTTACCGGACGCGCTTTCTGAGTTCTTCAGATCCCACATAGGACGGTAGTCTCTCACTCTCTTTAACATTTCCTTTCCGTTGGAATCGGTATAAAATGTACCGTTGGTGGCTAATTTGGTTGAATACCGCGATACAATTTCTATGCCGTTAGGGTTACTGGAAATTATTTATGTTGAGTGTGTTCAAATGTTACTGGGTAATAATTTACTTGGTAGGGATGGGTCCAATGATCCAATCGAACTCGATATATGACTCAATGGTGTTCACTCTTACAGTCTGGCTCACGTAGTCATTGAATTGTTGTCTAGCTTCAAATACCAGTTGTCCCTCTACTGTACTCACTGTGGCTTGTTCAGATACTTTCTTAATATCACCGTCGGGCCTGAATACATAAGCTCCAGATGACCTTTTGTCCGAATTGCTGTTGTCGCCCACAAATCCGTTATAGTAGTAAAAGTTTTGGTCCAATTCAATCGTGACGCCATTAATGGTGACTGAGTTAACGAGTCCATTGTCATCGATTTTGAAAGCGGATCCAGAATCCTAGACAAAGTTTAATTATCAGGTGCTTGCACGTATTTTTTGTTCAATGATATCTATTGGCGAAAAAACAAAGTTGTCGATTGAGTATTACGAAGAACACATTTCCTTTTAGTATTATAGAGTTATTCAGTTATGTGTAGGACCAAAACAATGAATTTTCAGGCGTATTGCCTGATTATTAATCAATAATTCTAAATGATCTTTAAATATTTGGTGCCTGCATGTATATTGATCAACGATATCTATCGATGCAAACAACCTAACCTAACAGTCAAATTCGATTATTTTTGAGAATTTTCTTCGTAGCTTTCCATTTATTATTATTGAATTGTTCAGTTATATGGAGGATCAAAATATATTAAAGACAACGAATGCTAAGCTTATTGCTTGATTATCAATCAATTGTTTTCAGTCGTTTTCAGGCATGGAAAATATATAAAAGTAACACACAAATTGATTGAATAGACCAGTTAGAATCGTTTTTTTTTTGTTTTCCAGGCCAAAAAGAAAAGTTTTCTGAGGGCAGAAAGTCATGTTTCAGTTCAGGAGAGTCAGAGTAATGTATATCTTGTTGGTAGGATCAGCAATATGTGCTAAAACCAAACGAAGTAGTTACTGCTGATATATCAATGTCAATTGAACAAATACAAAGTAATACAACCTCTTGCATGACAATGCTCTGCCATACATTCCAATGGGATGTTTTACCGTACTTAATGTACTAACCAGACATAGCACCTTCTAATTACCACTATTTCAGATTGACGCAGCATGTCTTAGCTGGCATACGGTTGGTTCGATCGACGAAAAGGATCGATGATTTGATTTATGGCTAGCCAACATCGTTGTTTCGACATGTTATCGTTATATTGGAAGAAAAATGTGAAAGTTGGTTGGTTGAAAGCACCTAAGAGTTTGATGTAACTTACGGAATTTGGTTTTGAGGAAGATATAGATTTCTTCTTGTTTGATTGACTCGAAGAAACAATAAAGGATTTCCATCCAAGAGGTGGCACGTCTTCAGCCACGAAATACAGGTCGTGAGTCGCGCTACTTGCTCTACCAGGAATATTTGCCACATAACTGGGAATTGGTAGTACATCAATTGTTAAGGAATTACCTGTAATGGATTTCTCTTTCGGTTAAATGAACGGATTTTTCAGTGAAGCTTTACCGTCTTGATCTAGTACATCGTAATTTCCATCTTTAACGGGTAAAGTAACGACCTTGTTGACTGCTCTACTCAGTGGGTTATAAATGGTAACTACGAATGTGTCCGAATTTTCCGATATAGCACATTGGCTCACATTCGCGAGCAGACACGAGTTCAGTGGTAGTTTCTCGGAAACACTTTTTCCGGTTGATGATTTTACACTTAATAGTTTGCTGGAAATATAATTAAAATAAGTACTTATTATAATAGTATAAACATATTAAAAAGTTACTTTAGAGCAGTGCTGGTGATATTTGCACACTCATTTAGCGCCCTCTGTAACTGTCTGGAGTAGTCATCAGCAACATGTTGTTTCTCCGTTCCAGCGACAGCATCGTGATGCTGTAGCACCCCCATGACTTCCCTAAGATCGTTTAGTTCTTGGCTATCATCGGCGCCTAAGTCTGCTAGAGTGTACAATTGCTTACAGACCTGTGCACATTTATTTTTATATGAACCCGTGTTTTGAAACATGTCCCACCTATTACCTGCAAGAAGTTATTTCCAATTCTCTCAAACCGTTTCACGGCTGGCCTCGATATAAAGTACCCAGTCCAGTACGAATGTTCATCTGAAGCATATGGGAAGAAATCGTCCTCTTTCAACAGCCAGTTTTGGTTTTGAGTTTCTTCATTCACAGCTTTGACGTAGCAGGATGGAGTTGAGTATATTAAATTGAATTTGGATCCGGTTTCTTGCCGTTGGTTGACATAACTGAAAAATAATTGAGATGTTTGATATAAACCTACGTGTTATTTGACCTAATATTACTAGATAAGTTTGTCCAGATTGATGAACCAAGCTTCAGCGTCCTGGTAATTGAAATCGTCACCCATGGTGATCAGGATATTGTTGGTGGTATAAACTTTACTTGCCTCGGTTACGTAATTTATGAAATCGTTCACCTGGAATAAATGATGGTATTTTAACGATAGATATTAATGATGTATATGATTTTAGTACTCTATCATCGACGTTATATTCAAAACTCTTTGGGTCATCGATAAATGGTGTGTCGGAGCATAGGAGATCGAAGCAAAAGCCTGGAGGTGGACTGTATCTGTTGTATAGAACGCCGGTGAAGATGTCTGTGGATTCTCCTAAAACAGAAATTCTCCATGAAGTTTTAATAAGCATTTACATTGTTTTGCAACGGTTTTTGGAACCAATTTTGCCAGATGAAGAATTTTACGATTCTTACGAAATTAAATGGTACTATCTTATACTAACGGCGCTACTTAACTTTGTACAGATATGAATTGATCTTAGATATTTGGAGACATCATAATATACTTTACTTCCGCTTTATTTTAGAATGATATAATATATTTTTCACCAGCATTAAGTATTCATTTTCAAATCATTGTATTTTGACCTAATTGCAATTTCTAAAGTGTACTTTTTTTGAATGTATACTTTAAAGCCTATTTGCTTGCTAACATTAGCTTGGTCAGCCTTGAGTAACTATAATGAACACCATAACAGGTCAATTGAAAAGTACTCGCCCTAACCCTCAAAAGGTGCGTGTATAAATTTGACAGCTGTCGGATCATTAGTTTGTGAATTACAGCATTTTGAGTGAAGCAACTTTTGTTACTGTGAAAAAATGGATAAAAAGGAATTTCGCGTGTTGATAAAAAATTGCTTTTTGAAGGGAAAACATGCAGTTGAAGCAAAAACTTGGCTTGATGCCGAGTTTCCGGACACTGTCCCAGGAAAATCAACCATAAAGGATTGGTGTGCTAAGTTTAGATGTGGTGAAATGAGCACCGAAGACGGTGAACGCAGTGGACACCCAAAAGAGGTTGTTACCGACGAAAACATTAAAAACATTCACAAAACGATTTTGAATGACCGTAAATTGAAACTGAATGAAATAGCAGACATTCTAAAAATATCAACTGAACGTGTACATCATATCATTCACGAATATTTGGGTATGTGCAAAGTGGGTGCCGCGCGAACTCACTTTTGACCAAAAACAACGACGAGTTGATCATTCGGAGCGGTGTTTGAAGAAATTCAAGCGTAATAAACCCGAGTTGTTTCGTCGATATGTGACAATGAATGAAATATGGCTCCTTCATTTCACTCCGAAATCCAATCGACAGTCATCCGAGTGGACTGCATACAACGAAGCCGCTCCAAAGCGTGGGAAAACGCAACAGTCTGCTGGCAAGGTTATGGCGTCTGTATTTTGGGATGCGCATGGAATAATTTTCAATAACTACCCTGAAAAAGGAAGAACCATCAACAGCGACTATTACATAGCGTTATTGGACCGTTCGAAGGACGAAATCGCTGAAAAATGGCCGCATTTGAAGAAAAAGAAAGTGCTGCTTCACCAAGACAATGCACCGTGTCAAAAATCCATGAAGTGGCCTTCGAATTGCTGCCTCATCCACTGTATTCTCCAAATCTGTCTCCCAGCGACTACTTCCTGTTCTCAGATCTCAAAAGAATGCTTGCTGGGAAGAAATTTTCGTCGAATGAAGAGGTGATCGACGAAACTGAGGCCTATTTTGAAGCAAAGGACAAATTGTACTAGAAAAATGGTATTGAAAAGTTGGAGGGTCGCTGTAATCAGTGTATCACCCTTGAAGCGAATTATGTTGAATAAAAAAACCTAATTTTTCCAAAAAAATGTGTTTTACTATGGCCGGGGACTTTTCAAATGACCTGTTATTATCAATAGATATCTACAGATTTTAATATTTAATAGATCTGGAACATTTTTTAATAATAGATAAGCACAAAGGAAAAGAACATTCATTAGAATATCTCCTGGAATGTCTTAAACAATAACCAAAGAAAAGTGTAAGAATTGTTTAAGTTATGGGAACGTTTTTCTAAAATGTCTTGTCCAGAAGAAGGCCAATAACTACCGTGAATACTAACGTGGTTTTATCAATTGTTCTTCACTATTTGAGCATTCCTGAAAACTAGATATTATGCTTTTTATATAAAGTTTCCTTGTAGTTTCCTTCAATACCATCGTCGAAAGAAGCCTTTTGATTAAATTGCAAAAACCAGGGCACAATTAAAAATAGATGATCGAAGATGCAGATTGTAATAGTTTCAACATTCTTCAATATAATAGTCAATATTTTTAAAACAAAGTTGTTGCTGATCGACATGGCAACATGTCATAAACTGACAGCAATAACATTACCTAAACTCTTGCTGCCTCTCCAAACCATCTCCGGTGTTTGTGTTTTCCATCGGTAGTCTTTTTCGTGATAATCGATTCGTCCAACTAGGAACCCGTCGAAACCTAATTGAGCGAATATGTTCGCCATTTCCTTGCTGTGCCCGAAAGGATCGATCTGCCATCCAATTTTGGGTCTACCACATTCTCCAAACGTATCATTTAATCGCCTAACAAGTGATGATATAAAATTAAGAGCGCTTTTATTGATTATTGAGTTTATATACCTCAGTCCCCATGCCATTTGGTCAATGATGGAATGATAATGAGTAGCAGCCTCGTCGTTCATACTCCATCCACCACCGATGAATTCCAGACGTCCGTTGTTGACGTAGTTTTTGACCTCTTCTTTGATGCTGTCGCTTTGTTTAATCCACCATTTCCAGAAAAATGCGGTCTCAACGTAGATGAATCTGTTCAATCATAGACTTTTATTGTTATATAATTTAACAATGAGATATAAATGTTTGACAATAGGTGCTTCTATTTGTAACAAATTATTCATAGTGAACGCTATTTCTTCTTCGTAATTTTTTTGTTAATTATATTTTTGAAAAAGATTACTGGCGGGGAATTTTACTGCTTTTAGGAAGAGCATGACTAGAGAATAATCTTTCGATACTTGTGGACGTTTAAGGAGAATATGTTCTAACCAAATTTATTTATAGAAGTCTTTTCGGTCTTTAAAAATAATTGACGGCGTCATTGGATGACGGACCATGTTTGTGATATAAGAATAACTTACAGAATGATTAAATTTTGATCCATCAACCGTTTTCAAATGTTTAAAGGTTATTGGAACGATTTAAAAGAGTAAGGAAACTATATGGCGCGTGTATTGAACGTGAGTAAAAGCTGTTTTGATAACGGTGGACGTATAATAGATTGCACATGGAATAATAGTAATAGCAGTATTTATCCAGTATTTTGGTTTGAAGAACAGAAGAACAGCTTACAGTTCAGATGAAGAACTGGAAGACGCTTTTTGGGGGTGGCTTGAAATAGACTTTATAATTTATCAATAGTAATAGTTTCAATAGTGTTTTTAGCAAAGTAGTCATATATTTAAAAAAAACCGTGACAATGTTTGCAGATACCTAATATAACACATCAATTGAAAAGTCCTCGGCCTACCATAGTAAAACACATTTCTTTAGCAAAATTATTTTTTTTTATTCAACATAATTCGCTTCAAGGGTGAACACTGATTATAACGACCGTCCAACTTTTCGATACTTTCAAATGTTCTTTGCTTCAAAATAGGCCTCAATTTCGGCGATCACCTCTTAATTCGACGAAAATTTCTTCCCAGCGAGCATTCTTTTGAGATCTGAGAATAGGAAATGGTCGCTGGGAGCCAGATCTGGAGAATACGGTAGATAGATGGATTTTTGCCATCGTTTTCACTGACTTGTGACACGGTGCATTTTCTTGGTGAAGCGTCCGTTTTTCGACAGTTTCGTCCTTCAAACAAAATGCTATAGTTCACTAAATAATGATCCGATAGCTGTCAAATTTATACACGCATCTTTTGAAGGTGAGTGCTAATTAAAAAAAGGATTTAATTCTAGTAGGGCCATCTATGTATCAGGCCGGGGACTTTTCAATTGACCTGTTGTAGTAGATTAATATACCTTCTATCTTCATTCTTACGAAGTGAGTCCATCACGGTTTGTAAGATATATTGAACTCCAGCCCTCTGGTTGTTAGTATTACCTATTACAAGAAAAATATGTTATTTAATAATTGTCGTATTATCATTTAATTTTAGGGTGGTTTTTAACATATATAAAATCAATTTCTTACTTCCATAGTAATATTGGTCCACGGTTTTTAACCAGCCAACATCATCATGAGTATGAGGAACGATGTGTACATTGATAAAACCATCTTTTACCGGATGACAAGACTAAAATTGAGAGAAGTATTAGTATAATATAGATTGTACTTACAATATGCGGCCATACTTCATATCCACAGCTAGACTGTCTTAATGGTTTAGATGGAAAGGCTTGTATTACTGCCACCAACAGTATTGGTAGGAAAATGATGGAAATTTCCCGCATATTGATGAAATATTAAATTCCAGTTAGCTATTAAATTAAAAAAATATCAGAAATAAAAATAGTATATTAATAATAAAGTAGTAAAGGTATAATGTACGTAAATTAAGTATCAAAATAGATGTACATAAGGCTAGCGTGATAGACATAATCAACAAAAGATAAGTGCTAATTAAGTAATGTAGAGTTGTTTGATTTAAAATGTTATAATATAAGATTAAACATTTAGGAATATGGTAATGATTAATTCAGTGAAACAAACAGGTCAATTGAAAAGTCCCTGGTCTGACACATAGATGGCGCTACTAGAATTAAATCCAATCCATATATTTTTTAGTTAGCTGTAAGCCTCAAAAGATGCGTGAATAAATTTGACAGCTGTCGGACCATTAGTTTGTGAATTATAGTATTTTGTGTGAAGCAACTTTTGTTATTGTGAAACAAATGGATAAAAAGGAATTTCGCTTGTTGATAAAATATTGCTCTTTAAAGGGAAACATACAGTTGAAGCAAAACTTGGCTTGAAGCCGAATTTCCGGACACTGCCTCAGGAAAATCAACCATCAAGGATTGGTATGCTAAGTGTAGATGTGGTGAAATGAGCACCGAAGATGGTGAACGCAGCGGACCCCCAAAAGAGGTTATTACCGACGAAAAAATTTAAAATATCCACAAAATTATTTTAAATGACCGTAAATTGAAACTAAATGAAATAGCAGACACTCTAAAGATATCAAATGAACGTGTACATCATATCATTCACGAATATTTGGGTATGAGAAAGCTCTGTGATCAAAAACAACGACGAGTTGATTATTCGGAGCAGTGTTTGGAGATGATCAAGCGTAATAAACCCGAGTTTTTGCACCGATATGTGACAATGGATGAAACATGGCTCCATCATTTCACCCCGAAGTCCAATCGACAGTCATCCGAGTGGACTGCACACGATGAACCTGTTCCAAAGCGTGGGAAAACGCAACAGTTTACTGGCAAGGTTATGACGTCTGTATTTTGGGATGCGTATGGAATAATTTACATTGACTACATTGAAAAAGGAAGGACCATCAACAGCGACTATTATAAAGCGTTATTGGACCATTTGAGGGACGGAATCGTCAATTCAATGTCACCAAGACAATGCACCATGTCAAAAATCCATGAATTGCTTCTTCATCCACCGTATACTCCAGATCTGGCCCCCAGCGACTATTTCCTGTTCGGTGATCGCCGAAACTGAAGCCTATTTTGAGGCAAAGGACAAATCTACCACAAAAATAGTATCGAAAAGTTGGAGGGTCGCTATAATCAGTGTATCACCCTTTAAGGGAATTATGTTGAATAAAAAAAACTAATTTTGCTAAAAAAATGTGTTTTACTATGGTAGGCCGGGGATTTTCCAGTTAACCGGTTAGCTTATTTAAAGCTTAAGAACGTTGAATTTGACGTCAAATAAAAAAATATAAAGATATTAAATCACAATCATAAATATACGACCATGCCCCAGCAAGATTCGAACCCGCGACTATCGCAACAGTAGGTGGACTATTACATTAGATAGAACTATTAGTTGGGTAGCTACTTTTTAAAACTTGAAGTCGACATGGAATGAAAATATATACCACATAAGCTTGATAAGTAACTACGATATGTTTCTTCAGTGACAAAAAATGGAAATTACATTCTAATAAGTGTACTGGGGCCAATGCTTTATCTACTCTACACTTGTGATATACTACAAATGGAAAATATTATGATGGCTACATTTGCTGATGATACTGCGATTATAGCTGTCGGAGACAATAGTGAAGAAGCCTCACGAAAATTACAACAGGCAAGTGACAATATAAGTAATTGGACACAAGCTTGGAAAATAAGAATTAATGAAAGTAAATCTGTATATGTGCAATTAATCTATAAACAGACCGTACAATCACCCATAACATTAAATGATACTATCATTCCATATAGCAAAAACTATAAATATCTCGATGCAAAATATCGCTGGAAGGAACATATAAAGAATAAAAGAAAAGAACTGGAATTCTAAATAGTATAGGAAAATGTACTGGTTAATTGGAAGAAAATCACAATTATCAGTACATAATATATTGCTATTATATAAGCAAATACTGAAACCTATATGGACATACGGAGTTCAATTATTGGGATGTTCTGCAAAGAGGTGCATATAATAAAAAAAACAGCAGTGACATGTATAAACATTATTTCACCAGAGACTGAGATTGGGCCGATGAGTCCTCCTAGTTATATACCTAGGTTTAAGTTATCATAAAGACAAATTGTAGGTTAGACGGAAACGACTAGTAACAATATATTAATTAAATATAAAAAAAACTTTCTAATTAAAAGGTCATGGCGAATAATGAGTTTATTTTAATATTAAGTATATTGTTTTATGAAATGTTTATAGTATTAGAGCTGCACATTATAAAAATATCAAAATATCTTCAAAAATGTTTTAAATTTGAACATAATTTTTATTCTGTTATATCGTTTATTAAAATTGTTAACGAAATGATGGGACAACTGTTTATTTTTACTTACCATATATTAGTGATTTCAACTAATCAACTATGAAATAACATCGATTGCAAGGGCTAATTATTGCTTATAAATATACACTCAAAAGGCACTCATAATTTATCTCTTCGAGCAAAACATGTTTTCTATGATAACCGAAATTTGGGTATCAATTATTTTCGATTAATTAAGTACCTCCAATTAAAAATATTTTTGTTTATATGAAGTATCAAAGTTGAAATAATTTTTATCAGTTCGATGTTCTCAGTCTGTAGTTTTTTATGTTCATAGCATTGGCCTATTTAATAACATTGATAACGTTTTACATATTAAACCTCAACATTTTTTGTACATGTTGTACATTCGAGTGTGTATTTACCCATTAATAACCAAATCTTTTTTGGAGTGCTGAATTATTTGATCCAATCTATTCAATCGTCTTTATTTACATATGCTATTACATAGTAGAAATATATCTGAATATGTTTACATTATATATGTTATTTATATTGAGCAATTTTAAGTAATATTTCAATTATTATATAATTAATTAATAAATGTTTCCTATTTAATCCAATTCTAGAGACTATAATAGCATTAATATTCAAAAAATAACGGTTATATGATGAATTTTCCTAGTCTTTAGTATAAGAGTGAGCAAACGCGGCACGCACTTTGAACAGAGCTTTCCCGTAGACAAATACTCATACAACATAATGCCAACACGTTCTTTTGATGCCTTGACAATGTTAGTTAACTCACGCAACTTCAGTTTTCGATCATTCAAGATGATTTTGTGGATTTTTTGATGTTTTCTGGTGTTACCACCTCATTTGGACGTCTACTGCGTTCTGCATCATCTATATCTCTATGACCGCATTTGAAATCAGCAAACCAACGTTTTATTGCTGTTTCTGATGGAGTGGAGTCCTTATAACATTTTTCCCATCAAGAAGCAGTGTAAAATTAAAACACGAAAATGCCTTTGATGCGTTGTTTTGAATACAATAAAAATAGTGTCACTCTTAGCACTATAATTGACAAACTTATTAGTAGAATATCATGAAATTTTAACAGCTTTCTTTTGAAAGTTAGTAACAACTGAAAAAGCTCGTGTTATAGGACAACTTCAAGTGTAAAAAGCCATGTGTTGGTATAGGAGGGCCATTTACATTGATACCGAAGGAATATGGCCATAGTCTTGCTGTACATATGGGAGACTCGGCGAGGCGTAGTGTATAACGAGCTCTTATAACCGAAAGAAACTGTTACTGCTGATAACCGACGTCATTTGAACGCATTGAACGACATATTGCTGCAAAAAAAATCAGATCGATGCAGCAGTTCATTAAACAAAAAGGGGAACAAACATAGCACTAATTCAAGTTCTTGATTTTATTTTTTAATACAAAATAGAAATGACAACTTAATGGATGGAACTTTGGGTAACTTTTTGGAATAAAAATAGAATAATTTCTACTATCTAATTTATTTTTTGTGAGCTAAAATATTGTCAAACATTTTTTCTAAGGTAAAAAACTTAGATTTATACCTATTCGATAATTATCGCTGATACATAATATTACTTTCTGTTAATCTTAATAATAAAAGTCCGTATTTGACTAGGACTTAAGGCAATTTCAAAATCTTCCAAATTGTCCTCGATTTCCTGTCTGGATTTTGATGGTTCTTGAGTTTCTTTGGTTTTAAACTTAAGACGAGTGTTGTCTTTCAACCATTGGTTACCTCCCAGAGTGGATTCTTCTAGAGACACTATGTCAAAACCGCTGAATAAATCCTGAAATATTCTATCAGTATCAACATGATTAGAATTATCAGTTAAATAACCTACTTGTAGTTTGACTAAAGCTGGTTGTGATAAAATGGAGTCCTCGTCGTAATCGAAGACATGCTCTAATCTGAGTAAGAAACTGGAATCTCTCCATGGTTCCAGCGTGAGAATTTGGATGTTTCGAGGAAGAGCCTCTTTTAATCCAGAATACTAAAACCCATTATGATATTAATAGATATGGCAATATTTTACATTAAATATTCTTACTTCCATGGTATACGTGGATTTATATTCGTCTATGCTTTGATCCAGGGGTGTAATAAATGTCCAAGCATCAAGCAACTTTCGTTGAGCAATATCCTTAGCTTTTACAGCGTTTGAATTTCCTATAACAACATTATTCTAATATATAATTTCGGGTCAAAATGTCAAAAATACTGAATAATAAAGACTTTTTAAATATACAGATAATGTAGCTTATTTAAATTAAGCCTTGTATTTAGATATTAATTATGTGTCATGAATATGACGAAGTATGAGCCAATTAAGCAAGATAATCTTGAAAGTCAGTACACAATAGTTTATCTTTGATAAGCACTGGGTACTACTCCTATACAAAGAAGTTTGGTATGCAGATATGTTTACAGTATATTACAGAATCTTGAAAAAAATTAGCTTAATTAGTGATATCAAACCACTTTGACTTAGAGTCATCAAAGTGATTATAAGTCTTATGAGTGCACTATCACCATAAAAGTTGTTAACTAAGATATACAATACTATCTACACAAAATGTTAAAAATATATGATTTTTTTAATTTTTCATAGGTAGATTTCTTGATAGATTATTTAAATATGTTGGAGGTTCAATGATTGAAATGTTGATATTATAATAGTTTCTAATTGCTGAAGTACTCTCATTAAAAGTATTCTCGAAATCATATTATAATTGGCGATAAAAAGTAGATAACACTACAATAATTCAAAGAACAGAAAATACTTATAGTTCCAGGTTCATTATCGTAGAGCTAGTTTAGTTTTTTATATTACAACGTTGGGCAAATGTCCCGATACCATTTTGATTGCCTATAACTTTGCTCAAATAAAAGATAAGTACGTTTGGTTTTCATAAGAAGTTTACTTGGTCCTGACATTTTTTTTCGTTGTGATTGAAAATTTATATCGGCTCGCTATGCAACTTTCGGTTCTTTTTAGGAATTTTTCATGACAATATTTTCTTTAATATGTTGAATCGTTTGGGGCTTATTCACATAAACTTTTGATTTATAAAAAAACCCATAAGAAAAAGTCTGGTGCTGTTAAATCCGGAGATCTGGCTGGCCATGCTAAATCGCCACTTTGCAAAATTAGTCCTCGTGGAAAAACCTCATTCAATAATTGAGTTGTTGAACCAGCCTTCTGAAGTCACATGTCCTCTAGTCCTTGCTTTTCCATTTCAGGCCCAAGAAAATTTCGAATCATTTCTTGGTACCGTTCAGCAGTAACAGTAACTGCAACACCTTGGTCATTTTCAAAAAAATAGAGACCAATAATGTTTCCAGCATGAATACCACGACATACAGTTGTTTTTAGTGGATGCTGTGATGTTTCAACTAATTTCAAATTAATTGAGGATTCTGTGTTCCCTAAAACCGACAGTTCTGTTTATTAACGTGGCTATTATTAATTTAGACGAAAAGTCTTCAATTTCACCAGACAGCCATAGGATTGCATTACTGTACTCAACTCGATGATCAGGAACTCTCGGTAGAAATTTTTGGGCTAACTGAATTTTGCACAGAAACATTTTCAAATCAGTTTTTAAAATTCGCCCTAAACTGCGTGCAGAAATGTGTAACCAGAGCCACATTTTCAGCGTTACGAGACGTCCGTTGTCTTCCAGAACGAGACCTGTCTGCTGTCGTACCGTCGAAAATTCGCATGTAAACGATAAACTGTGGTTTTGTGAGGTACTGGACGATTAGGACATTTTTGACGCGATTTCTGCTGAGTTGCAATAATGGAGCGATTTTCTTCATTGAATATTGTCACTATTTTTGCTCGTTTTTACGACGGCAATCAAAATGATGAAGATGGCGCGCAATCAAGATGGTAACGGGACTTTTGCCCCACCTATAGTAAGTTTTTAAGCTACTTAAATTTGATGAATCGTTCATTATGAACCCTCTACAAGTATTATTTTGTTTAATTATAAAGGAATGTTTTTGTATATTGACAATACATCATGAGAGAAAACATAATCTTCCTGTTATTTACTCAATAACACATCAGCTCAGTCTCAAAATAATCAACATCAAGTTTAAAAATTTTGAAAATGTATTGACTGTATTTGTGAAATGGAAGTCGTTGTTCAATGATTTCTAAATACTTTGCTATAGTTTCAATGTTCATCGCTACTGTATTTTCTATAAAAAGTGTTTTACCATTAGTGGAATTGATCCAGCCCAATGTCAAATAATGGGACCCTCGTACCACCAATCCCTTACCAAAGGCTTGTTCATTCAGGGCCTCCTCCACTCCGAAAGCATCATCATGCAAACAGTTCCTGTGAATCTGTGAATTTATAAGTAATAATTTACCAGGACTCTTTTTATTTCATAATCGGATTTACCATAACTTCGATTTCTCCATCATTCAAACTGGTACCACCTTGTGCTCTGTCATTCAGAATCGCCAGTTCCATACCTAGTTCCTCATCTCGAATGGCTATTTCGGACGTAACAGGATAGTAATTACCAGCAGCGAATTCAGCGATGTCTACGTCCCAGGTTGGTCTGAAGTTCCTCACGCGCTTCAACATTTCCTTTCCGTTTGAGTCGGTGTAAAACGTACCATTCGTAGTGAGGTTGGTAGAGTACCTGGTTATCACTTCGATACCATTCGAACCACTACACAAAGGAAAGCGATAACTTTAATGGAATTTAATTAAAACAAAATTCATTACTGCGTGGGTATTGGTCCGATTAGCCAATCGTACTCTATGGATTTCTCAATGTTGTTGATTCTGACGATCTGACTGATGTAATCGTTAAGTTCCTGTCTTAATTCAGAAACGAGAGCACCTTCGTAAACGGAAACGACGGTATGATTTGAGACGTCGTTTGGTGTGTCACTGGTGGGTCTAAAGATATACGCTCCCGAAGATCTACTTTCAAACAAACTGTTATCTCCCACGAAGCCATTGTAGGTGTAGAAATTTTGATTTAGAGATATCGCCGTGTCCTCCATTGATATTCTAGTGATTCTACCGGTTTCAGGGTCGAGATCTAATGAAGCACCTGCGGTCTGCAATGAAGAATATTTGATTATCCTAAATTAAGCCCCGGGAAATCACCAGGCTACGATTTAATAACAGGAGAATTACTGCAAAAACTACCAAGAAGGGGAATTATAAAACTCACTCAACTTGATCAATACAGCATTTAGATTAAAACATGTCCCAGACATTTGGAAGATGGCGGAAATTATAATGATCCCAAAACCTGGGAAGTCAGCAAACGAAATAAAAGCCTATAGACCTATATCACTGCTGCCGGTAATATCTAAGGTTTTTGAAAAACTCCCGTTAAAAAGAATAAAACCAATCATAGACAGAAAAAACCTAATACCAACACACCAGTTTGGGTTTATTAACAAGCACTCAACAATTAACCAGGTCCACAGAATAACAGATGTTATTGAAAAAGCCTACGAAAGTAAAAAAGTATGCTCAGCTATATTTTTAGATGTAGCACAAGCTTTCGATAAGGTTTGGCATGAAGGCCTTATTCATAAACTACAGAAAATGCTACCAAAACAACACACCGGACTATTAAAATAATACATTGCAACCAGAATGTTTAGAGTCAAACAAGAAGAAGCTTACTCTACAATAAAAGAATATAAAGCAGGTGTACCACAAGGAAGTGTACTGGGGCCAATGCTTTATCCACTCTACACTTGTGATATACCACAAATGGAAAATATTACGATGGCTACATTTGCTAATGATAGTGCGAGTATAGCTGTGGGAGACAATAGTGAAGAAGCTTCACGAAAATTACAACAGGCAAGTGACAATATAAATAATTGGACACAAGCTTGGAAAATAAGAATTAATGAAAGTAAATTTGTACATGTGGAGTTCACCTATTAACAGACCGTATAATACACCAATAACATTAAATAATACTATCATTCCATATAGCAACAACGGTAAATATCTCGGAATGAATCTCGATGCAAAACTTCGCTGGAAGGAACATATAAAGAAGAAAAGAAAAGAAGTGCAATTGAAATATAGGAAAATGTACTGGCTAATTGGAAGAAAATTACAATTATCAGTACATAATAAATTGCTATTATATAAACAAATACTGAAACCTATATGGACATAGGGAGTTCAATTATGGGGATGTTCTGCAAAGAGTACATAAATAAAATACAAATTTTTCAGAACAAAGTCCTGAGAGATATTGTGGGTGCACCCAAATACTATACGACTGATTATCTACATCGAGACCTCATAGTCAGTCAAGAAATCAAGAGAATTGCAAGGGGGCATGAGGAAATACTCCATTCTCACACGAATATTGAAATATTGCAACTATTGGATACCACCAGAACAGGACACAGACTCAAAAGAATCAAACCATCTGATCCTGTGTAGTATTATGTAGTGAGGTGCATATAATAAAAAATACAGCAGTGACATGTATAAACATTATTTCACCAGAGACTGAGATAGGGCCGATGGGTCCTCCTAGACGGAAACGACTAGTAACAATATATTAATTAAATAATAAAAAAAATCCTAAATTAAGTGATGGTTTTTTTCTTACCCCAATTTTTCTAACATCTTTAAGATTGACAGGTAAAATTTTCTCGGGTTTAATCGATTTATCCAATGAAACTATGAACGATTTCCATCCTAGTGGTGGTATATCATCCGCGATAAAATATAGCTCGTTGGTGGCGTCACTTTGCCTTCCAGGAATATTGGCGACCACGTCAGCAATGGGCAATATTTGAGTCAGATATGATTTTCCTATAATTGAAAAATTCAGGGCTAGTATTGTTACTATCGATTGAAAACGACTATCGACTGTTTAACAGTTGACTACTATTTACTATCGACTGGTTTCAATCGCTATTTTCAGTTCGACTGATTCAGTCGTGTGCTTTCAGTTATTATTTTCGAACCGCCTACAGTTTAATTTGACTGATTTCTAACATTCTGGCTTTGCCGTCCTAGCCGCGACCTTGAAAGTAATGTGCTGAATTTATGCTTGCATAGATTTATATGTAATATAAATGATTTTATGTTTTGTTCGTAGTATAATTATAAAAAACAATATATTGTACATAACAATATTTTGGAATTTTATTTTCCATGATTATTTATTCATGTAATAATGTAAAAGGAATATTTTGATTGATATAAAGAAAAATAATTTTTACTGTATTTATGTTATCTTGTTTTTTGTTCAAGCCTTTTGAATATAAATTTTTCTTTTATTCAAGATTAAACAAATAATAATGCTCTTGATATTAAAATATTCATTATTATAACTGTATTTAAAAGTGATAGTTAAATAGTTGATAAAGATTGATTGATAAGGTACAATACAAATATCTCTTTCCTTTCTTTTCTAAAGAAATTTCGAAAATAACATATTCGTATAACTTATGGCAAAGTTGAAAAAAAAATGAGTAAGCATATGTATACATATGTTTTTTACTATCGACTAGTTCGACTGTTTTGCGACTATCGACTGTTTCTATTATTTCCAGTCAATAATTCTCAACGTTAGTTCTAATGAATGTAAAACTAAATAGTCAAAACTTTGATAAAAACTGCCCAGAAATATTTCAAGTTCAACATTCATTCAGTGAAATAAAGTATGCTCTTACCATGACCATCAACAACAGTATAACCAGATCCTTTTACTGGTAATTTGATGGTTTTGTTTATGTATCTACTTAAAGGATTATAAACTGTTACAACGAAGTTCTCTGATTCCTCAGTGACTGAACATTGGCTTATATTGGCTAGTGGACATGTAAACAGTGGTAAGGCAGGCTTATCACCTTGTTCGGCTTCTAAACTCATCAATTTACTAAAAAATAGATTAGCTTAACAATGCTGGAGGATTATTAAGGATTAGAATTTACTTTAAAGCTAAACCGGTGATATTTTCGCATCCGTTAATTGCTCTTTGTAATAATCTGGCATAATCGTTGGCGACATGTTGTTTTTCGGTACCAGCTACAGCATCATGATGTTGTAATATTCCCATTACTTCTCTTAAATTATTTAGCTGCGAATTATCATCGAATCCCAAATCAGAAAAGGTGTACAACTGTTTGCAAATCTATAAATAAATATAAATGGTAACCAGAATTATTAAAATTATTTCATTGTTGGTGAATACTTGAAGGAAATTGTTTCCTAAGCGTTCGAAGCGCTTGATGGCCGGTCTTGAAACGAAATACCCTGTCCAGTAAGCGTGCGGATCTGACGCGTAAGGGAAGAAATCGTCTTCTTTCACAAGCCACTCTTGATCTTTAGCTTCATCGTTTACGGCTTTGACATAACAGGATGGCGTTGAATATATCAAGTTGTATTTGGAGCCCGTTTCTTGTCGTTTATTCACATAACTAAAGAAATAATGCCCATTCAGTTTTATTATGATTTACGGATTTTTCTAGTGAATAGTGACATTGAGTATTAAATATTGTTAATTAATTCTGAGCTTCTATTAGGTTTTAGTTGTCATTTAACTATTGTTTAAATAATTTACTGTCTCTGAACTCCGAAATATTTTGAATTATGATTCAACAGAATTATGAGGAAATGTCGCGAATAGGATACTGAAATATAAAACCAGTGTCAGAGAGTAATGCGCTAGGAAAAATGTGTTAGAAACAAAATTTAAATATTTTTGAAATATATTAAAATTTGGTTGCTTGTTTGTGAAAGAAAATAGGGCGTTATTGACTATTCTTTGAAAAAAATCGTGAGTCATTTTAATTACTATATCAATTTATCCAGATTAATAAACCAGGCTTCCGCATCTTGGTAATGGAAATCGCTTCCCATGGTAATCAGAATATTGTTGGTGGTGTAAACTTGACTGACCATATCCACGTAAGTAATAAATTCGTCTACCTACAAATTTTAGAAATGAGATGGTCCATTATTGAGATAATTCAATTTTACCCTGGCATCGACATTGTAATCAAAGCTGTTAGGATCGTCAATAAATGGTATATCCGAACAAAGCAAATCAAAGCAAAATCCTGGTGGAGGACTGTATGTATTGTAAAGTACTCCTGTGAATATATCACTAGATTCTCCTGCAATATTATTATTTTTTATGTGTAAAGAAAATGAAGGTGTTATTACTGATACCTAAACTTTTACTACTTCTCCATACTACTTCAGGAGTCTTGGTCTCCCATTTGTGCTCCTTATCTTGATAATCAATCCTGCCCATCAGGAATGCATCGAAACCCAACTGAGAAAAGATGTTCGCCATTTCTTTGCTGTGACCAAACGGATCTATTTGCCAGCCAATTTTGGGACGTCCACATTCTCCAAAGGTATCGTTCAATATTCTAGTTATTTGAATATAAAAATTTTAATATAAAATTCTATATATAATATGAGGGCAACCTTAATCCCCACGACATCTGGTCAATGATGGAGTGATAATGGGTCGCAGCTTCGTCGTTCATACTCCATCCACCACCGATGAATTCCAGACGTCCGTTGTTGACGTAATGCTTTACTTCCTCTTGAATGCTGGGACTTTGTTGTACCCACCATTTCCAGAAAAAGGCAGTTTCTACATAAATGAATCTGTTAATTAATGAACAAATTTAAAATTAATTTATCGGTATCCAGTATATTTATTTTACCGTCGATTTTCACTTTTCCTCAGGGAATCCATAACAGTTTGTAAGATGTACTGAACGCCAGCACGTTGAATATTAGTGTTACCTAAAATTGAAATATTTAAAACGCTCGGTCATTGAAAATATTTTGGAAAAACTATTAAAATAACATTTTATTATTACATACTTCCGTAATAATATTGGTCCACTGTTTTAAGCCACCCAACATCATCATGGGTATGCGGTACAATATGTACATTTATAAAGCCTTCTTTGACAGGATGACAAGACTGAAATTAAAATATTGATATACGTATTTTCGTTATAAAAACAAATATTTTAATTTACTTCATATCCACACTTTTCTTCTTTAATATTTACTGATGGGAAACCATATAATTCCTCAAATAGTAGCGTGAAGCCTAAAAGCATCCATTGGCAGAACATTTTCAAGTAGACCTAAACAATTACTGTTGCTGTAAATCGTGTATTCTACATATGGTAAATTCGATGTTTTCCCTTTCAATACATTATAATTTTTTGAAATAATATAATTTTAAAATGTGGTTTATACGAGGGTTATCTTATCCTTATCCACATAAAAACATAGTATATTATCTTATCAAAGCCACGATTTATAAACAATTATTTATCAACAAAATGTTAGTTTTATATTTTTATTTTTGTTCTGTCAGAAACTCCTTTCTGTAAAGAGTTTTTTTTTAGTACTTCATCCTTTATACCACCAGTTTAGTTTTAAACTTCCAAAAAACCAATATTATCTATGGGAGTTAATCCATCAAACCATCTCCAGAATTTCTTGCCTTCACCAAACTTTTTGGATCCTTCAAAGTATTTTTTGTGGATGTATATTTTTTAAAATATCTAAGAATACAGCGTTTTTGTGTTTTTGGCGTATATGCAATTTTTTCACTTTCACTCTCAATGTCTATAAGCGATTTTTCTGTTAATGAAAGAAACCTCCTAATTTGTTCTCGATTTGGGGAAATATATAGAACTAAGTAGGAAGTTAGGGTTACATGGAGGACGATCCATATGTGGCTATAAAGAATAATATATTAGAGAAGTAAATGTAGTATATAGATTTTCCTATAAAATAGCCAATGTACATCGTAAAGGACGTAACATATATTTACAAATTCATTTTGTAAATAAGTGAAATTTAAAAAGAGATACGATGGTTCCAGATGTGTCGGAACATGTAATCCAATCAGACTTTAAAATTCATTTTCTGTTGGTGTGTTGTATAAAATGTCTTCAAAAAATTCTTCAAAAAATTGGTGGTGTTAAGATTACAAACCGGTAAACGACATAAACCAACATTTTAAGTCAATGCGGCAACATTGCGACGTGCTGACATCATAAATTTTGAAGACGTTCATTGGCTGTTTTATTTGATATATTGGACTATAGTATAAATACTTCACTAAATATTTTTTTAAATAAACGACAAATTAACTACTACCAAAAAGCTAATTACGTTTATTATATAGTTTGTTCAAAGTTATTTTGTACATACGCCATTGAAATTTGTGACATCAAAACGTCGCAATGTTGCCGCATAAACTTTGAGTTTCAGTTCAGTCTGACTTTGACATACAACAAAATTCTAATCTAAATTAAATAATTGAATAAAAATGTTATCAAATATAATTTATTTTAACATTATAGAACATCTAATTAGAGTTATAACCTCTTATCACTATTGCTTTCAAGAATTTTGCATATGTCTGATAACCGGACTTTGACAGGCTCATTCGAACTAAACAGATAGCATTCTGTCTTTTTTTAACTAGAATAAGATGACAAGGAAAATATTGCCTGATTCTAAAACGACTTTACAAATTGAGACAGGCACTACATTAAACATCTTGATGACGTATGTACAAAAAAACTTTGAATAGACTATATATAACTTATGATTCATTCAAGTCCTGGACCTGACATATAACAGATGGCACCACCTCCTAACCTCAAACATAACCTAGTAGCCTAAATCTTCAAAGGACACTTGTTAAAATATGGTGTTTAATGAAAAGTTACAGTGATTTTGATGAAAAAAAAAACCTTTGTAGAATGTTTAGAGCTATTTAAGTAAAATAAACTAAATAAATAAAATTAAAAAAAATGTTTTCCATCGATATGTAATAATAATCGATAAATATGTTAGTTCGATGCGTATAAAATTCCATTCAATAATAATCTTGAGAAAGCCAAAATCATTAATAGTGAATATTACATAATACTATTGGATCGACTGAGAATACTAAGACATGAATATTATCAAATGTTGATGAAAATAACAATTAATTTGCACGAATGGTGCTTAGAATTGTTTGGCAGTCCACCGTATAGTCCAGAGCTGGTCTGCAGTGATTACTGACTGAAAATACTACTTCAGAGGAAGAGATTAGGCTTTAAAATAGAATTGATTGTAAAATCTCAGGTCTATTTCGAAAGCAATGATAAGTAATTCTACTAAAAGTGAAAAAAATACAGGTACAAAAAACAAAAAGTTCCTGTCAAACCCTCGTAACGGAGACATAAGCAATTTGCTGATATACTTCTAACAGTGATAACGTGTACTAGTTTGATTCCTTTTTTGGTATATAATTTGAATTATTTTACAATTTAATTCCCATTCTCTACCTATATAGCATATCGGCTGAAATATTTGTGGGTTCTCTAATAGCCAATTCATTTTATTGATAATTCACAGTGATAACAGGTTAATTGAAAAATCGCCGGACTGACATATAGATGGCGCTACTAGAATTAAATCCATATGTTTTTTAGATAGCCCTAACCCTCAAAAGATGTGTCTATAAATTTGACAGCCGTCGGATCATTAGTTTGTGAATTATAGCATTTTGAGTGAAGCACTTTTGTTATTGTGAAGAAAATTGATAAAAAGGAATTTCGCGTGTTGATAAAATATTGCTTCTTGAAGGGAAAAAATACAGTTGAAGTAAAAACTTGGCTTGATGCGGAGTTTTCGGACACTGCCCCAGGAAAATCAACCATCAAGGATTGGTATGCTAAGTTTAGACGTGATGAAATGAGCAACGAAGACAGCGAACGAACTGGACGCCCAAAAGAGGTTGTTACCGACGAAAACATTTAAAAAATCCACAAAATGATTTTAAATGGCCGTAAATTGGAATTGAATGAAATAGTTTTTTCGTCGATATGTGACAATGAAACATGGCTCCATCACTTCACTCCGAAGTCAAATCGACAATTATCCGAGTGGAGTGCACACGATGAATCCGCTACAAAGCGTGGGAAAAAGCAACAGTCGGCTGGTAAGGTTATGGCGTCTGTATTTTGGGATGCGCATGGAATAATTATCATTGACTACCTTGAAAAAGGAAGGACCATCAACAACGACTATTACATATAGTTATTGGACTGTTTGAAGGACAAAATCTCCGAAAAACGGCTGCATTTGAAGAAAATGAAAGTGCTGCTTCACCAAGACAATGCACCGTGTCACAAATCAGTGAAAACGATGGCAACAATCCATGAATTGGGCTTTGAATTGCTTTTTTACTATTTCAGCGTCTATTTACTGTTGTCAGATCTCCAAAGAATGCTCGCTGGGAAGAAATTTTCGTGGAGTGAAGAGGTTATCGCCGAAACTGAGGCCTATTTTGAAGCAAAGGACAAATCGTACCACAAAAATTTTATCAAAAAGTTGGAGGGTCGTTATAATGAGTGTATCATCTCTTGAAGGGAATTACGTTGAATAAAAAAAACTAATTTTGCCCGGGACTTTTCAATTGACCTGAAGACCTAATATTTATATATATATATATATATATATATATATATATATATATATATATGTGTGTGTTTGTGTGTGTGTGAATTGAAACGACAGCTGAGTGCTGGTGAAAAAACCAAATAAAAAAAAATTAATTATTAAAATTAAAAAATTTCTTTAAAATATTATCTTTGAAACTAGCGCCCCTTCCGAATTTGTTAAAAAATCGAATACCCCCTAAATACTTGAACGTTCTACCTGAGTACTTCTACTGTTACTAAGTAACAAATATTTGTTGTCCTAAGTGAGGAAGTGAATTATGATTGAGTCGTTGTGATACATCACTACATAGTATAAAACAAAGTCGCCTTTTCTGTCCCTATATCCCTATGTGCGCTTAAATCTTTAAAACTACGCAACGGATTTTGATGCGGTTTTTTTCAATAGATAGAATGATTCAAGAGGAAGGTTTATATGTATAATACATGCATAATATACTAAGGCAACATTGCTAATTTTAGAGGTTTCTAACGTGATGTAAATTAATCTATTTTTTTAGGCTTATTTAGCAATTAGCAAAAACGCTGCCTAACCCTACGAGTTAGATCAAATTAATGTACTACAGTATTGTACACCATAAAAAGGTCTACAAAAAAGTCCGCGATGGTATAAGTTTATCTTTTAGGGATAACCCACATTAACCATTTTTATTGTTTACTTTTTACGTGAGAAAATAGCTTATTTACGAAGCTATTTTAAGCAATACGACATTAATCCTTATCGAATTAAGTACCTTAATACAGTGTGCAATTAATATAGATCATTATGGTTCCTTACAGCATGTAAATTAAACAAATATTTTCGGAGATATTACAAATTTAAAATTTGCGTTTAAAAATGTGTAATGTAATAAAAATTGTATGAATTTAGATATTCCAAAGATAGCAGGAAATCTTCATAGTAAGTATAGGGGAAGAGGAATTGTTTTACTCCAAATTTAATGCGTGCAGGCCAAGGGCAGTAATGAATGAACCAAAAATACTGGATCGATTTTAATCATGTTTTCATTGAGTGACATAGGCATATATATTTTATGCCCGTGCAAAGTCGGAGCGGGCCGCTATGTTTTTATATACAACGTTCATATTTTTTCTATAGTGTATTTAATTTAGTATCAGTATTGCACCCGTGCGAAGCCGGGGCGGGTCGCTAGTCTTTATAATAAATTAAAAAAGACGACTAGCGATCACGAACAATAAAACAAAAAAACTTAAATATTTATTCCGTACTTACATGTAGACAGGTGTATTCAACAACTTAATGGTTACTAAAATTTAAATGGAGGTTTTGTTTACAGTGCCTTTAAATATACGGATACTGAACGTGTTTGTCGCGTTATCTCAAGATTTTAAACCAGTTAAAGTTTGATTGATTGCATTGATAATCTGAAAATATATTTGTTTACAAATAATTAAGGACATAAAGCCACAGCAATCCATTAATCGTGTTAACCTATATACGAAAATACGTTTAATTAACTATGATTTTTGATATAAAGTTAAAACAAACAAGTCGATTCGTTTAAATTATGTTTTTGTCACTGTCACTGTTTTAAAGGATCAATTGATCATAAAGAGTTGAGGATTTTTGCACATTTTATTTTTTATTTTGGTTTAAAACACGCTTCATAACTTATACGTATATGGCATATAACTGATATGTGACATATAAAACTTGATTATAATAAATACATCTAAGAAGGCCATGGTTTAAACACTGAAGTAATATTTTAGGGTTATTTTTGGGAATGGTGGAATTTCTCATTAACATGAGTACCCAGACGTGTTTGGCCAAAGCCCATTTTTTTCACAATAAATATATCGAATTATTAGTTCGCCTGTATACCAATACTAGCCAGTAAAATAATGTTGACTGAAACCATAAACTATGAATACCATGTTTTATTTTAACTCTTTATAACATATAAATGATATAAAAATATATCTATTTCTTCTTAATTTCAATAATGAACGTACGTATCTGGCTTGGATTTAATATAACTTCAAATTCGGCGAAGCGATCTTCTGAATCAACAATGATTTCTCGTTTATTTCGGTACTGATAAATATTATCCTGCATCCATAGTTTATGAACCGTATTATCTCCCGTATTCACATCGATGTCATCATATACTATTTCTTCTAGCGTCCCATTTGTGTTAAACTTCATACGGTGATTATCATCCAGCCATTGATTGCCACCTAAGGTGGTCTCTTTTAATGACACGACATCAAAGGCAGTGAATAGATCCTGAAACTCATATGAATATAGATTACGTTTAATGCAGAGTGGGGATGAAATCCAAACCTTAAGGTTAACCGTGGCTTGTTTGGAGAGTGTCGAGTCTTCTCCTTGATCGAAAACATGCTCGAGCCTCAACAGAAAACTGAACCCAATCCATGGTTCGAGAGTTAATATTTGAACATTCGGAGGTAGAGATTTAAGAAGGCCCGAATACTAGAAGAAAATATTTACATATTAGGTCAGTGGGGTTTCTTTTGTATTATACAAACCTCCATTACATAATTTGATTGGTACTCAGTCTCGTCTGTATTTAGGGGTGAAATGAAAGTCCAGGTGTCCAGTAAAGTCCTTTGTGCTATATCTTTTTCAATTGCAGCAGTACTGTTTCCTAATCATCATAAAAAAATTAATAACATATTAAATATTGATACCTAGAGTCCATTAAAAATAACAGTGAAATCGCGTCATCAATATGTTTAATGTATTGTTTGCCGAATCTTGTAAATTCATTTTAGAATCAGACAATATTTTCCTTCTCATTTTACTCTAGATAAAAAGAAATACAATGTGATACGTTCGAACATGTAACTGAATCAGCCTACGAAAGTTATCCGATTGTAAAACATTTGCAAAATTCTTCAAAATATTAGTTATAATAACTACGGATTGTAAACAGGCAAACGTTTTAAATGTTAAAGCTTGTTTTGAAAAATTTTAAATCGACGTTTATTATTACTCTACTTGTCCCTCAGTAAAAATTAATAATTATGAACTCCCGCAAGCAGACAACGTTAAATATGTGGGAATGTACTATGATCGACATTTGACATGGACGAAACATATAATAACAAAACGCAAACAGCTTGGGCTGAAACTAAAACAAATTTATTGGCTGATAGGGCGTAAATTTAAATTATTATTAGATAACGAGGTTTTGCTTATAAGTTAATACTTAGGCCCATTTAGACCTATGGTGTTGAACTATGGGGTACTACTACCAAATCTAATTTAGCTATCCTTCAGAGGTTCCAGAATAAAGTGTTGCGAGTCAGCGTCGATGCTCCATATTACGTCTTCAACAAACTGATTGAGTGCGATATTACCTTAGAACCTATAACGAAGGTGATTCAAAGTACCCTGAAATACTGTTCCAAGGGCATCCCAATTCACTCGCCAAACAGTAAAATGTGCGCGATGATAGTCAAGTGCGTAGGCTCGAACGCAAACTACTATGCGAACTGATTAATACTGAGACACATAGAGTGAGATATAATAATATCTAGAATAAGTTAGAATAGTATCTAGAATAAGATTTAGATTATAATTTTGTACAGCAGGTCACTTATTGAAGCGATTTTCTACATGTCAGGATAATTCTATTTTATAATGGAAATCATATAATAATACTGATTGCTCACGTGCAGGTTGTTGAAGTTCTGAAAGATTAATAAAGAAATATTACTCTGATTGAAAATGCTGAAGTCAGATAGGTCACGACTTTAATCAATTATTTTAAACAGGAACGAGATAGTGGAGGTCCCCTCTTACCAGTAAAATATGTTATAGTTCGCATTTTTACTGTTAAATATCAATTTGTTGCAGTTTTAATTGAAAATATAACAGTTTGCAGTTGCACTGAATATTAGTATGAGCACGGTTACTAAAATATCTCAAAAAATAAAAAATACGATCTTCACCGGAAAGAAACCGTACTCATACGAAATGGGTAACGAATCCAGATCAACTTGACGTTATCTCTATTTCACATCAAATATATGAAATATATAAAAACAGCAAGTAGTTAATTTAATATAAATATAATTTAATACAATTCTTTCAGAGGAAACTGTTACTCATATTGAGAGATATGCAGCTTCTTGAGGGATGTAGAAGATTTCTTAACACACTGTTAGGTAATATAGGATATAAATTATGTGATCACCCATGAAGAGGTCTAATGAAACTTCTAGATTTTGGTTTTAAAGGAATACAGTTCTTAAAAACATATAATCTAGGTAGACTTAGTATTTCAAAAACAACAAAAGTTGATGGAAAAACATAAACGTCGTAATAACAATTGATTAGGTTGTATTAGTCATAACATTAAATAATAATTGATTGCGAATATATTGTTCTTCACGCGGGAAACAGAAATGGTTAATAATACCTTCGGTTTGGATGAACTCCATCAGACCCATAGAACAAGAAATCTTAGACTTATTTAACCTCTTTATTTCAGATATGCCGAGAAAAGACTACATTGACGTCGCGTTTCACGCTGGCGACACTGCTTTCTTCACGGCCGTCAGGTTCGAAGTTACAATTCATGAACGTTTACAGAAGCAGCTCGATCATTCAGTCAAGTGGTTCAAATTCTGGATGTTGAAAATCAACCCACTGAAAACTCAGGTCATCATTTTCCATAAGAGGAGTTACGCCCTGCGCGTCTCGCAACTCAAAATCGACACCGCAATAATTCCAGGGCTGGATAACGTCACGTACCTAGGTCTCCACTTCGACCGACGATTCGTTCGAAATCTAGAAAGCAATCCAGAAATGTTCAGGGAGAGCCAACCTGCTATCTTCTGATCTACCCTTCTAGCAGACTTCCCATCTCCATCAAATGCTTATTTTACAAGATGTTAATTCGGCTCGTGCTCCTCTACGGATCTAATGTCTACTTCAAGTATGTTTCACCAATCAGCTGAAACGGCTTTAAGTTTTCCAAAATATGTACTTCAGGATAATCTTAAACGCTCCATGGTCTGTCAGAAATATAATCAAAATTACGGAAACTGACACTTCAGAAATCAAGTACTTCATATCTCAATCATTCCACAAACAACAACTCAGTTCTTCTGAAAATGCGCTTGTTCGCGAGCTGGTCGATATGCTGGGAGCTTAGCACCGCGTAACCGCTAACCTCCCCCTTTTCCAGGTTGAAACGACCTCATCCGTCGCTGCAGTCATAACTTTTGCCCCCCTTAGAACAGTATCCAGTCGTGTGTTATGTAACAGAATCGCCGGTTCCTCGTGCCCAATAACGGCTGCCGTATCCCCAAATTTAATGTAATAGCAGTAGCGATCCACAGGGATCAATTGTGAGGCGGTTTCGGTTTAGTGTATTGGTAAGCCCAGAGGTAGTCCCACATAACTCGGTCTAACTTGTCACTACAGAGCAAGTCTCCGCGACCAGGTATGCGTCATGAATGCCACCGACTGGTTTTAGGCCAGAACAAAGAAAAAAGAACAAGAAATCGAAAAATGATGGAATCGTGAACAAATGTTAGATAGAATGAAAAATAATAGCTTAGTTATTCACTTGAATGAAACTTTCTGAATATGGGATTATGACAATTTCCAAGATAGGCTGATGAAAGTGGAAACTTCAGGTAGTAACAGAACAAACTAAGGAGAAATGCAGGGATATAAAAATGGCTTGACAAGGAAACACTGTACCGAGGGAAACAAGAACTAAGCGAAAAAGGTAAATGTACTCTCTAATGAAAGTAAAATATATTACGTGGATACACAATTGTTAATTAAGTGGATTAGGCATCCAGGGTATACCACTACATAAGAAAACGCGCCTCGAACTCCAATAAATATTGTGTAGAAAAGAGTTTGATGTAAACAGAACCCTAACCTACAATCTATTATAAATGTATAATTAATTATAGTTTTAAGTTCTTCGATAATATGTGCATTAGATGTACTATAATGTTAAAATAAATTATATTTGATAACAGTACTTTTGTCTAATAATTTTATTTAGATTAGAATTTTGTTGTAAGTCAAATCCAAAATGAACTAAAACTCAGAGTTGATGCGGCAACGTTGCGACGTCATCAATTCAGATGACACGAGTCCACCGTGTTATTTAACGGATCATAGTAACATATATCCTTACCATTCGTGCTATTGATGGATCCAACTGTCAAATAATGCGAGCCTTGTATGACCAAACCCTTACCAAAAGCAGTTTCGTTCAGAGCTTCACCAACGCCAAAGGCATCATCGTGGAAACAGTTCCTATGTATCTATAAAAACATATAATATATTTTGATAATTTCAATCTCGTTCAAACTTTAGAAATATTACCATTAATTCTATTTCACCATCTTTTAAACTGGTCCCTCCTTGCGCCCTGTCATTCAGAACAGCAACTTCGACACCTTCGTCTTCGTCTCGGATGGCGATCTTCGCTGTGACCGGATAATAGTTACTTGAAACTGGTTCGGTGAGGTTCAGTTTCCACGTTGGTCTAAAGTTTCGAACTCTTTTAAGCATTTCTTTTCCATTAGAATCCGTGTAGAAGGTCGACTTGGTGTTTAACTCCGACGAGTACTTAGTTACTACTTCCATACCATTGGTGCCACTGTACAATAACAATGTTAAACATATATTTTCATGGTGAAATAAAACCACTTTTACCTCAAAGGCAGTGGACCTATAATCCAATCAAATTCTACGTAATTGTCAATATTGTTAATTCGTACTATTTGACTGATGTACTCATTAAAAGTCTGATGCAGCTCTGAAACTATAGTGCCCATATGCGATGAATATTTGGTAGTTGACGTTACTTGTTTTAGTGGTCCATCTGGTCTGAATATATAAGCGCCGGATGATCGGTTCTCATATACTTCGTTATTTCCCACATATCCGTTATAGTAGAAGAAGTTTTGAGTTAAAGGCACCGAAATACCGTTCAGTTTCACTTGTACCAATAAACCAGTGCTGGCGTTTATTTTAAATGTTGAGTCCTAAAAAATAAATAAAATGATGTAATAACTTTTCTTACTAATAAGATAGATAATTGTGATTTTCTTCTAATTAACCTAATTAACTAATACATTTACAGACGGTATACATTTTTTTTACGGACACAGTTTCCTATTTTGTGCCAAAGAGAATGGCACCACCACATCGCATGTAGATTCGCTAGAATCTTCAACAATTATCTTATGTTCACTAGGTCATAATTTTTATAATTTTCTTTTATTCCTGGACATAACAAGATTTACTAATTGTAAAAATGTGGAGGATTTCTATAATGAAGAGTATTAAGCATTATTTAGGTGAACAAGATCGAAGATACTTGTTAAGCTACCTTTGTATGTAAATTAACTCTGGACTTAAATATTAATCATTTAAAATATTTAGAAGATGTCTTCTAATTATCTGTTTATAATTAAATGTATATATTATATATTAGAGCATATGTAATTACTTATTATTTGAATTATTATAATATTGAGACCTGAATATATTATAAGTGTAAATATAATATATTTTTATTAACAAGTTTAAATTCAGTATCAAAATTTAATACAATATATCTGACCTATTAGAATAATTTTAGACGTATTCGAGTAATTTTAATAACTGATTAATACCTTACTGGTGTTTAACAGCAACAGAAACATTGGTAAACGTTATTCATAACAGAAAGCATAATTTTCATAGTTTAAGATGTGTATATGATAGCAAATATTTATATACTACGTATGCATAGTCATAAAATAAGTAAATTGTTCTAAGAACCATATGATACTCACATATAATATCTTACAAATATTCCTAAATATTTTATGATTCTATTCATTCGATTTATTTTAGTTTATAAATAATAAATTTAAAAAAAGTTCGTGAAAAATAGGATACAAAATCTCGCTAATATTTTTGAATATTTAATACTCATTTATTTCAGTATTTATCATCTGTCCTTAAAATATAGAAATAATTTAAAATTTAACAACATTTTCAATTATATTTTTATACATCTAGCTTAATTTAAGATAAAACCTTAAGATTATTATTTTTATAAACAACTAACATATAGTCTATTCAAAGGTCATCAAGATGTTTAATGCATTGCCTGCCGCAATTTGTAAAGTCGTTTTAGAATCAGACAATATATTCCTTCTCATTTAATGCTAGTTAAAAAGTGACACAATGCTGTCTGATTAGTTCGAACACGTAAACGAATGAGACTGTCAAAGTTGTCCGGTTGTCAGACGTATGCAAAACTCTTGCATATAAAAGCATAACCATAAACAGCAATAGTGATAAGAGGTTATAACTCTAACCTATAAATTATTGTGACTGTATAATTAACTATAGTTTATAGATGTACTATAATTAATATAAATTATATTTGATAACATTTTTGTTCAGTTATTTTATTTATATTAGAAATTTATTGTGTGTCAAAGTCAAACTGAACTAAAGCTCAGAGAGTTGATGCGGCAACATTGCAACGTTTTGATGTCACAATTTTAAATGATGTATGTACAAAATAACTTTGAACAGACTATAATATAATAGCTAGTAATAGATTGGTTATTGGATCCATTGGTTATTTGTGTCACTATTATTATAAATAATGTGACTATATCTGAAACACATTTTAGTAAGAAATTATTCGGAAAAAAATCTTAAGAAATGTTGTAGATGCATCCAGTTATTATAGCAGTAATTGCTTACACCTAGTCCTATTGTTACTCATTAAATCAAGAGAACCGCAAAGAGATATGGGAGACACTTAGTATACAGTGCAGTGAAGAGTAACAAAAAAGCCAATAGTGTTAATTCGTGAACATTATTACTATAAAGACTAAGGTTCTTCTAGATATATCTCGAGTTTTTAGGTTATTGTGAAAAACAAATTTTAGGTTAGATTACAACGACTAATAACAACACTTGGATTACAACGCTTGGATGTATAATTTGTATATTTTAAATATACAATTTGTATAATTTAAATGAATAATAATTAATGTTGGTTAGTTATTGAAACTATACAAAAATAAGATTACTTGGTTGATATACTTTGAAATGCGTCAGATACGCTAAATACTATATAAACTTTTAAAGCTTACCTCTAATTCGAATGTATCTGTTTCCGATTTCTTTTGAGGAGAACCATCCGTTTGAGAATCGGTTTTCTTGACGATATACGATTTCCATCCTAACGGCGGTATATCTTTGGCTATAAAGTGCAAATTATTCGTGGCCTTACTGGTCCGACCAGGTATACTTTTCACAAAGTCAGGAACGGGAATCATTTGGGTCGAACAGCTAACACCTAAAATAAAGCCGTAAATTCCCGGGTTTTATACGGTTACAGGTCGTATAATACAACGTTTCCCGTTACAAAACGATTCTGTTCTTGAACGATTCCAGCTTGGGAAGTGATCCCTTCATAATGGAGGGACCTTATAGCATGTAGCTAAACGTGTTCAATCCTCGTATGGGACGTGATTAGAGATTTTAAGGAAACGCAGCCTAGTTCGGTTCGGGCTCGATAGCCGCTATCTTATCGATGTTAAATTGAATCATTTGTTAAAGCTCAAGAAGCCGATAAGATAGATAATGTTGATATTAGTACTGGATTGTATATGAAGGTGATATCCCTTTTTAATGTTCGGCTGTATATTTTTTTAAAATCTATGTTTGGCGATTTTTCCGCCAGTTATGGACCGATTTTCAAAATTCTTTTTTTATTCGAAAGAGTGCACTTCCTAGGTGGTCCTATTATAACCAAATCACTATCTGTTGAGGGGTAGAGGGGGGGGGGAGTACAAAGTTCTCACATATTTTTTATCTAAAATGCCAGATATTTGTTTATAATGTTATTGTTGAGCTGATGTAACGAAAAATCGGAATTAATTTAGTGTAAAAAACATTCAGTTTGCTTTTTGGTATGAGGCGCCGTAGAAACATATAAACAACTGTGTGTTTGGTGTGGATTAGAACGTTATGCTAACACGCGGAGGTCGCAGCTTCAATTCTCAACGGGGGTAGCAACTTTTTCTGTTCTAGTAGGATTAGGTAGCGGACCCCGGGTCCTGAAGCGTTCCTTATTTTTAATCATCGTTTCTTTATTGCTACTTTTCCTCATACGGGCTGTACTTTTAATTAGACTATTCATTGTAAAACTTAATAAAATAACTGCTTAATTTATTGAGTACATACCTAACACCAAAAAGGGAAAATAAAATATTTTTAACAAAAAACTGAACCGATTATAAGGAAGTAACTAAAAATTAATAAATAATCAAACTTAGATTTTGAACACAAAAAAAACTAAAATAAAATCAGCCGAGCCCAAACAATACAAAAATAATAATAACATTTTGTGACATATACACAAAAATTAAATTACGAACAAAACAAATTTAATTTGTTGCTCGACAACAAGCTTGGCTTGATGACGAGTTTCCGTACACTGCCCGAGGAAAATCAACCATCAGGAATTGGTATGCTAAGTTTAGACGTGGTGAAATTAACACAGAAGACGGTGAACGCAGTGGACGACCAAAAGGGGTTGTTACCGACGAAAATATAAAAAAATCCACAAAATGATTTTGAATGACCGTAAATTGAAATTGAATGAAATAGCAGACACTCTAAAGGTATCAACTGAACGTGTACATCATATTATTCACGAATATTTGGGTATGAGAAAGCTCTGTGTAAAGTGGGTGCCGTGTGAGTTCACTTTTGACCAAAAACAACGACAAGTTGATGATTCGAAGCAGTGTTTGAAGATGATCAAGCGTAATAAACCCGATTTATTGCATCGATATGTGACAATGGATGAAACATGGCTCCATCATTTCACTCCGAAGTCCAATCGACAGTCATCCGAGTGGACTGCATACAAAGAACCCGCTCCAAAGCATGGGAAAAGGCAACAGTCGGCTGGCAAGGTTATGGCGTCTGTGTTTTGGGATGCGCATGGAATAATTTCCATTGACTACCTTGAAAAAGGAAGGACCATCAACAGTGACTATTACATAGCGTTATTGGACCGTTTAAAAAACGAAATCGCCGAAAAACGGCTGCATTTGAAGAAGAAGAAAGTATTGCTTCACCAAGACAATGCACGGTGTCACAAGTCAGTGAAAACGATGGCAAAAATCCCTGAATTGGGCTTCGAATTGCTTCCTCATTCACGGTCTTCTCTAGATCTGGCCCCCAGCTACTATTTTCTGTTCTCAGATCTCAAAAGAATGCTCGCTGGGAAGAAATTTTCGTGGAGTGAAGAGGTGATCACCAAAACTGAGGCCTATTTTGAAGCAAAGGACAAATCGTACTACAAAAGTGACCTTGAAGGGAATTATGTTGAAAAAAAATTGCCATAAAAATGTGTTTTACTATGGTAGGTCGGGGATTTTTCAATAGACCTGTTATTTTTTTATTTCTGATTTTTAACATTGATTGTGTAATTGTCTATAATCTTAAGGTGATCTGTGCGTGTAAAAATAATTTTATTTATTTCATTACAGAACAGCATTATTGTTTGTTGATGATTCCATTTTTTTTGTTTGCGTTAGAAATGTGTTGTTACATGAACGAACTATAAGTTACTTAAAACAAAGATGATCTTTTGTTGCTTGAATTCTAAAAATTTTCTGTCAAAACCTGCTAAGCTTATAGACTTACTGTTCTATCGTAATGAAATTTTCGTTTTTCGTTTCAACGATTTTTAAGCGATAATTTTAATGCCAAAACATGATCTGAAGGTATAACAATATTCGAAGACGATGAAGATATATCGGACCAAACCTTTTATTAGTTGTGCATGTGCTTTAATTAAACCATTGAAGAAAAATATTATCAAATTGTTTCCGCTTACCTTTTGGGTCTGTTACCTTATATGCATCTCCTGTAACGGGTAATTTTACCACTTTATTCACACTTCGACTTAAAGGGTTGTAGATAGTGACCACGAAATTATCTAGATTTTCGCTATAAGCGCATTGACTTATATTGGATAAGGGACATGAATTGAATGACAACAAGTTTGCATCGGAGTCAGCTGATTTGTTGGACAGTTTACTAAAAAATACATCTACCACATTTAGAAACGAATTAACTGATTTAATTCGCATAATACGTACTTTAAAGCAGCTTCGGTTATAATTTCGCAATTTGCTATTCCCCGTTGTAGTCTCCTGGCGTAATCGCTAGCCACATGTTGCTTCTCGGTTCCTGTCACAGCATCGTGATGTTGCATAACTCCCATCGCCTCCCTCATCGAATTTAAATCAACACGATCTTCTGGACCCAAGTCAGCTAAAGCGTATAGCTGCTTACAAACCTGTAATGTAGAAATTGGTAATCTTAATATAAATAAACTTGTTCTTTGATGATTTTTAACCACAGCTAAGTAAAAGAAAAGTTTTGCTTTAGTTAAATACAAATCGCCAAATACTATCTTGCATGTATCTAAAATACGAAATACAAAATAAGTCATGTATATGAACTGTTGAGATGCGGGAGAGAAAACAAGGTTGTAAATTAAATACAATTTATTTTCTCTCTTCCTTGAGTAAATTAATACCCAAAGACTAGTGGTTTAATTGATAATAAAGAGTACACATATATACATTTAAAAGATATTACTTAATACGTCATGGGAAAAGGATTATGATTCAAATCGCTTGTACTTACTATTAACGAAACGTGTAGATTGGCTAATATAGACAGAAACTCTATGCTTTCAATAATACTTCAATTAATACTATAATGTCTTTAGTTAATGCTCATTCAATTCTTTCTTCTTCATTCAATTCAATACTTTCTTCTACACACAATTCAATACTTTCTCTCAGCAAGACTTAATCTTCTCATTTTCAATAAGGCTCTTCTCCTCGGTGTTCACGCAAATTACTGTAAGACTATCTTCTCGTTGTGGATACACAGTGTTTTATCGCTGAAGCTCCTCCCTGGGGTTCTTGGTGGTGGTGGATAAGGCTTGTCTAAGAATCTGGGTGGGAAACATTCTTCCGGCCAGGAACTTCTCACGCTGATAAAATATGTGCGTTTCTGACTCTTAAGGAATGCCCAAAAATTCCACCATTTCGGGTCTTCTAGAAATTTATGGTTAGGCGCCATAAAGAGTCCTCTACCACGTCTAACATCCGACATGTTCCGTCTAGCCTCGGTACCTGAACCTTGTTGAACACGTCTGTTCTGTTTACTTGGTATCTTTTTGCTTGTCTATATTAACCAGACGTTCAATATACTGCGAACGTTATGTTTTTAACGAATAACTTCATTTTAGGAATGTCTGTGTATTAATCACAGACCCTGTCGTAAAATGAATACAATCGTTACTTTTACTTCTTTACTAGTACTGTTACCCCTGTTATCTCCAGCATTATTTTTTTTATATATATTTTAGTCTCCTTTTTCCAACTTTGGGTTTATGGTGGGCTCCGGACCACGATCCTCAGCATTAAGCCGACTGGCGAGTGACCAACTTCCAGAAATCCTTCTAGAAGACATCCGGTCTTACTCAGCCTGGTTACTGGCGTGACTGGGATCATTTTCCTTGTAGGATTTTGCACCCTTGCCTAGAACATTCACAAATTTTCTTCCCATTTCGTCAAAATGACCGTCCCATCGCCTTTAGCACTGCGCCACCAAGCTGGCAGGCATTATTTTATAATTTCTATAATTTTCCTCAAATAAGGCATGACTTGTAGCATTTTGCAATGTTTAGTTCTTATATGTTGTGATGCTTTTTGGCAATCAACGCATTTTGTCACTAGGGTGCTAGCCTGACGCCAATATGGCTTCATCTATTTCAGGTGGCAGTTTCGAAAAAAACAACACAAATCGCCAAATACTATGTGTACCGGAAAGTCATTGCCGGTTTTTCTAACTTGGGAATATTTCTTTCTTTGAGAATATTTTGAAAGAGAATGTACATCTTTAGTTTTTAGGTTTTGTTTAATTTCTATTGTATTATCTATATTTATTATAGTATGTTATTTAAAAATAGCAACGATAAAACATTTGTGGGGTTATTATTCCATTCCTTTTTACAGATCCACAGGACATTCAAATATAAAAGTAATACTACTTCCTTTAAAATTAAATTATTAATTGTTTGGTAATATTATTCAGTAATGTTTCCTTTCCTTTTCTTTTTTAAAGCTATGTACGTGAAGGAATATATACATCTCCGTTTGGTTTATTCTACCGTTGGAAAAATATGCACTTTCAAAATAAACTTGTCCAAAACAATTACGCCCGTCGTTTCCTCCCTCACAATGTATACAGGAAAGAAATCGTACGTCTTCGTCTGACATCACGAATGGAAAAAAACAGTTTCTTGACTATCGACTATTTCGACTATTTTCAGTCGATAGTTCCCAACGCTAGTATTTATCTACAAATGTATTTTAAAGCCACAAGTATTTGAAATGCTAACTACAAAATACCTTAGCGTCAGGTAATTGAAATACAAAAACTAAATATGTATTTGTATTTTAAGTACAAGTAATTCAACAATTCCCCAACTTTGCTTCAAACATACCTGTAAGAAATTATTTCCGTATCTTTCGAATCGTTTCAAGGCCGGCCTGGATGTGAAATACCCGGTCCAATAAGCGTGTGGATCGGAAGCATACGGGAAATAATCATCTTGCTTCACCAACCAAACGGATTTATTCGCAGTTTCGTCGTGCACGGCTTTTACGTAGCAGGATGGCGTCGAGTAAATTAAATTATACTTGGATCCATTCTCTTGTCGCAGATTGGTGTAACTAAAAGAACATATGTTATACTGATATATTGTCATTTTGGTTTGAAACAAGTACTTACTAAATGAGTTTGTCTAAATTAATGAACCACGCCTCCGCATCTTGGTAATTAAAATCTTCTCCCATGGTAATTATGATGTTATTGGTAGAGTAGACTTTGGTAGCGTTTTTAATGTAGGACAAAAATTCATCGACCTAAAATTGGCTATAGAGTTGTAGAAAAAATTGAAATGAAGCATAGGTGATAAACTAACCCTTTTATCCACGTTATACTCGAAGCTTCTCTTATCATCTATGAATGGTTCGTCATCACATAGAATGTCGAAACAGAAACCAGGAGGTGGTCCGTAGACATTGTACATAACACCGGTGAAGATGTCACTGGACTCACCTGGTGTAGAAAATATAATAAATATTAAATTTATATATATATAATAACATATATAGAAGTTTTAGAATAACTTATTAGAATATTTTAGAATCCATAACAAGAAATGGTTCTTGAATGTAACAGGTCAATTGAAAAGTCCCCGACCTAGCACAAAGATGGCGATACTAGAATTAGATTTAAGACTATAACTACTATTACTAGAAAAAATTTGAGAGCTGTCGAATCATTAGTTTGTGAATTATAGCATTTTGAGTGAAGCAACTTTTATTATTGTGGAAAAAATGGATAAAAAGGAATTTCGCGTGTTGATAAAATATTGCTTTTTGAAGGGAAAAAATACAGTTGAAGCAAAAACTTCGCTTGATGCCGGGTTTCCGGACACTACCCCAGGAAAATCAACCATCAAGGATTGGTATGCTAAGTTTAGATGTGGTGAAATGAGCACCGAAGACACTGAACGCAGTGGACGCCCAAAAGAGGTTGTTACCGACGAAAACATTTAAAAAATCCACAAAATGATTTTGAATGACCGTAAATCGAAATTCAATGAAATAACAGACACTCTAAAGGCATCAACTGAACGTGTACATCATATCATTCACGAATATTTGGGTATGAGAAAGCTCTGTGCAAAGGTATTTTGTATTATTTTTGAAGTTTAAATGTTGTTGGAAATATTTAATTACAAAGAAAAACTAAAAGGACTCAGTTGAGAATATTCTTGCTGTCATACTTATCATCACAGATAATGCTTTGTAGCTGGTGAAAGCAGAAATGTGTGGTTCATTATCAGAGATTTATATCTAGAGTAGTGTCTTGGGATCACTTCTGATCCTACCTGTTTTACATTGTTGATATCCCAACACGAAATGAAACAATAATTGGAAAATTTGTTGATGATACAGTCATTATGGCAAAAGACCTATCTCAGCCTAGGTGACAAGGTGTAAGACATAGTCAACAAGATTCATAAATGACTAATACAGCTTAACATCTGGAAATCTGTTCATGTCAAATTTGCATGTCACTTAAGAGATGCTCATTTCTTCAGGCAGAATCATCGAAATAATCAGCATCAATCTCAATGATAGATTAAAGTGGAAACATCATACTAGACAAAAGCATGACATGAAAGTCTTAAAATCAAAGAATTGTATTGGATAATACCATCAATTTGTTCTAAAATCAAAGAGACTAGTTTAATAATTGACTATTTGAGCTGTTGGGGTTCATTTATAGGGTTGCACTAAAACATACAACGGACTAGTAATCCAACGCGGCCAAAATAAATTTCTTCGATTCTTTAGCAATGCTTATTAATACGTAACCAACGAAGGACTGCAGTATGACCTCGAAGACAAATGAATTTACCAATTTATCCACAATTTCGCGTTAAAAGATGAAGCAACGTTACTAAATAAATAAAGGAAAGTTATTGGACAATGTACAGGAAATCATAAGATTATAGTGAACCAAACTAGAGGAACTTGTTTAGTATATAACGGCTTTAACTGGGAAACTATACTGACGTATTTATAATGTAATTAAAGATGTAATTTAAAAAACATCAAATAAAATTCTATTAATGTAGTCTTTACCCAAACTGCTACTCGCTCTCCATACAACCTCCGGAGTTCGACTTTTCCATCTGTACGCCTTATCCTGATAATCAATCCTCCCGAGAAGCAGGGCATCGAAACCCAACTGAGCGAATATGTTCGCCATTTCTTTACTGTGGCCGAACGGGTCAATTTGCCAGCCAATTTTCGGACGTCCACATTCCCCGAAGGTGTCGTTTAGTTTTCTGCAAAAAGAAAATAAAAACAAATGTAACGACGTAAAAGAGTTACATGGAGCGCGGACCTTAAACCCCACGTCATTTGGTCGATAATGGGTTGGTAATGAGTTGCAGCCTCGTCGTTCATGCTCCATCCGCCGCTGATGAATTCAAGTTGACCGTTATTAACCAGCTTACGGACCCTCGCCTTTACAATGTCGTGCTGTTTTATCCACCATTGCCAGAAGAATGCAGTTTCCACGTAAATGAACCTAAAATATTATGTAACGGAGAAGTGATATTTTGTCATTTTTAAAATACTGTTTTATATAAAATAATTAGAAAATATTCGGTCACACATCGATTTTTCGGATTAGTAATTTGTTTCTAATTGAAATTTCTGATATTAAATATTAAAAAATTGATATTAAAGTATTTAATACATATTGTCCAGTTTCTCAGTTAGTCCTTTGAATATTTTCTGGTCTGGATTTTTGAGGTCATTAGCCAGATATACTTTTATTTTAAAGACGAAGCTAGTATGGAATTATTATAAGTTCTCTACAAACGGTGCTTTTATGATACTTGCCGGCTCGGTTGGCGCGGTGATAAAGGCGACAGGACGGTCCTCCTACGGTTGCGATAGTCGCGGGTTCGAATCTTGCTGGGGCATGGTTGTAAATTTATGTTTGTGATTGTTTAACATTTGTGATTGTCCTCAGGCAAGAGTGTAAAATCCGACAAGGAAAATGATCCCAGTCACGTCGGTAACCAGGCTGGGTAAGACCGGATGTCTTCTGGGATGATTTCTAAGTTGGTCACTCGTCAGTCGGTAGGCTTAATGCCGAGACCCGTGGTTCGGAGTCCACGTTAAACTGTAGGTCCAGTCCAGATAAACCCTTGTTGGTAGAAAGGGGACTTTAAAATATAAAAGAAATAGTGGCACTTGAAAAAGAGTATTCCTGTCTTTTGTCTTGTCTGTTCCTTGTCTTATAGTTTCTTATTTTCTGATACCCTGCGCTACACTGATTTCTGAGCCCAAATAATTTTTTAAATTGTACTCTTAGTATTCCACAATTTGTCCAATAGGCAATAAGTACTTGATGGGATTTGTGTTATACCATATCATATAGAAAATCGCTTCAGTAAGTGATTATACCAGTTAATCAACAAATATTATGCTTAATTTAATAACTATATAATGTTTCTCTCTGATGTTAAATCAGTCTCGTGGACTGGAATTAATTTTCAGGTAAGAAATTTGTTTTTGATATCAGGGTGTCCTTAACGTGCTAGGTCTCAAATTATTAGGTATCGTGGGCTACAAAGCAACTTCTTCAGCTGAGGTTTGGTCCTGATTCAGCTAAAGTTGAGATTGTTTTCTATTAATGTTCTGGTAGCATTATATTGATAGATATGAGATTATTGATGAGCGGAAAGTTTTTTGTTTTCTACTTCATGAAAACGAGGGTCTGTGGCATTGCATTATTTCTTTGATAATTGAAAGAACTAATTCGTTTAGACTTTCGTTTTTCAGCAAATTGTATATATATATATATATATGATGAACTAGGAATAGTATGTCTCAACTACTCCTAAAAGATTGTACCGATTGTGATAAATTTTTTAGTATGTATTTATGTGGAATCGGTTTGGATTTATTGGTTTAGATTTACAATCGAATCCGGTAGGTGGTGCTGCGATAGTGTTTCGGAATTTTTAAAATCTTTTAAACATTTTTGTATTATAAAAACATATAACAATAAATTGACTAATATGATATTAATTAATTATTATGATTATCTTATCTAATATTCGGACATAATCATCACGTGTGCTATGATGTGCGGTTGCTTGAATGCATGGAAATATAGGGTGGGGCAAAAGCCCCGCTACCATTGACACAATTTCCGCTGAGTGCCAAAAATAGAACGATTATTTTCAATAAATAATAAATATCTATTTCGGCTCGTTCTTGTGGCTTATATTTATCCATAATAAAATTTGGACGTCTATACAACACAATGGTTAAGGCAAAACTGAGCTAAGCGTCATATAACTAACTAAGATGGTGCCCAATCAAAATGGTGGCGGGACTTTTGCCACACACTATATTTTCGAACAATAACATTTTTCAATCATATAATCATGCCTAGATAAACTGCAAATGAACATATAATCTACCTGCGATTTGAATCCTTTCGTAGAGAATCAACAACTGTATCCAAAATATATTGAACTCCAGCGTTTTGATATTTAGTGTTACCTGAAAATAATTAATATTTTGAGAGGATTGTGTTAGAGGCTAAGAATTAATTGTACATACTGCCATAATAATACTGATCTACTGTTTTTAACCAACCAACGTCATCATGGGTATGAGGTACGATGTGAACATTTATATATCCTTCTTTTATGGGGTGACACGACTGCATAAGACAAATTATTTGATATTATTAATAACATAAGAGTAACGTTTAAATACTTAAATAAAAAAAGAGATCAAAAACGTTTTTTCAACAACAATACTGATAGTTTTCAAAATATTTTTCACAAAAAATCAATACTACATGGTTTTTGTTGTTTATTCTTATTACTTGGCAGTAAAAATGAATGGACCTATCACATCGATATTTTGGATATGAAAAGATAACTTGTTTGAGTCCAACCACTTGTCATGGCGAGAAGCTTGCAACGTTAAAAATTTGTTAGATTCGATAGTACTTAAAATTACATTACAATGAGTGCCTTTCCAAAACTTTATTGATGCACTCTTGTTGAAATAATCCGTTCATTCAGTTTTACTATAAACTTACCGAATATCCACAGTTTTTCGCTTTGGGAATCGGACTGGAAATGACAGTATCAGTCCATATAAAAATCCATAAAGAGACACATATCAATAGAATGTGCTTCATGATTTGTTAGAATTTGTGAATGTGTGAAACCCTTGGTAGATTCTAAAAAAAAAACTTTGTAGTATAAGATTTCGGTTTTTTCTTCTTAACAATTTCGAATGAGTAAAACAGATCTTAATACTACTAATTTATTCTTTCAGACATTATTGTAGACTAGTAGGTGGCCGTAAGTCAATATTTCTGTTTATCAGTATGGGAGAAATTATACAGCAAAGAAAAACTTTTAATACAAGACAACTATAATAAGTATTTTAATGTTTGCAGTTGAAGAAAATTATGTAGTGGGGTCTAATATAATTATCTTTGCTTTCTGTCAATACTGAACTCTCCTATTCATGTTATTTAATTTTGAATCCTTGTCGGTAACAATAAAATAGTAAGATTTTTAACATATATACGAGTGGTGCTCGTAATGCTTTTTGGATACAACACACTTTTGTCAATGTGTCGATTTTTTAAAACTCAACACAACTTCATCAACTCATCAATATAATAACATCAATTGCTTTATTTATTAATAGAATGAATCGCTTTTTCATATTTTTTTAAATAATATTATAACAGGGTGCAAATGTTCTATACAATTCTATATAATTTGACAATAGACTAATTCCTGTTCTAAGTTATTCATTTTTTGTATCCAGCTCGATAATTCTACAATAAATGAATATGAAACTTGTGGTGTTAAATCAAATAAGTAATAAGCAAGTAATAAATAACAGCTGACATGTTCACATATTTAACTGCCCTTGGATTTTTTATTTCTCTGTTACGAAGATATTCAATTTTTGATATTAATTTGTGACTTATAATGTCGTTGTGCTATTATGTTAATTTATGTTATTTAAAACTATAAACTATCTTGTATATATTATAATTCATCAAATCGCCATCTATTGTAAAATAATTGAGTAAAATTTTATAACAAATGTACTTAATTATAAGCTAAATACCTTCATTTAAAATAAAAAAAATTAACAAATATAATAAACATGTTAAAGAATTATTATTGTGATAAGATAGTAATATTGTTTAAAGAATGTAGAACGATTATACTTTAGATAATTGTTCTTCAAAAAGTTTATGATTTGTTTTAATCTATATTATTTGAATTCAGAAAAAAAGATTGTGTATTTTGACAATTATCGTAAATTTTTAAGAAAATTTATAGTTGGGAATAATTAATATTTATTGCTGCTTCAATGTTTTGTATATATATATATATATATATATATATATATATATATATATATATATATATAATATAATATAATAAATTTTTTTCTAACACATAAAACAAGTAAATTTTGGGTATAGAAAAAGAAGGCAATAAAAGCCATAAGGAAATGAATGCCATAATTGGAAACATCATGAATTAATTTAAAAGAAAACATATTAAGCAAAACTAAAATGGAACTGTGCAGAGCAATTTACAGCCCTAACATTTGGCCCCAAACAGTTGTTTGTGTAACAAAGATGGACAGGATGATAAATAAAAAAAGATGAAAATACTTTGCGACTTAAACGATCCTGCGATGTACGTATCAGAGATAGAGTTCAGAAGAGAAGAATAAACCGGATAGAACCAAGTCTGCGATATTATACATATTTATTTGTCATATTTATTAATTTTTATTTTATTTATTAATTAATATATAATTTTTTTTTAATAAGATAGTATATAACAAACTTACATGTTCTTTTGAATAACTCAACTTATACTAACACAATCTATTAATAAGACGCCGTTTAAAATGAATTTATCCTAAATTATGTCTGTCTCTGTTGCGATAAAAATGTTTTGATTATTGAATACAATTAGCATGTTATCTTGAGTTCTATTGACCGGCCAAGTATTTTCTGGTTGTTAGACAATAGAAGATTGAGATTAGCCTATTATTTGCATGTAGCAATAAGTGAGTCAATACACTCGACAACATATATCTAGTTTTTTTGGGATTTGGCATTGATTGATAGTCCCAACAAGTAAGCCTGTTGTTAAATTAAAAGTAATTGGATTGGAAACTAGCATACAAATATTTAATAATATTAGTTAAATATATTCGTTTAAGTATATTAATACTACGTACCATTAAATAATGTTTAATACTGTATAAAATTAAGTCACTTTTATTTCGGAAACAAAAGACTAGCACGACCACTATACAATCGTAACTAAAATATCACTATGTCGAATTATGCCTGTCTGTGTGTAACGACGTTTATTTTGCTTACTGGATAAATTTATTTGCGGTCATTATCTTAATTCTGTTGGTCGGTCAACTGTTATTTAGTTGATAAACAGCAGAAGAATGGTTAGCTTTGTTATTGTAATAGGAACTTTTTTCGTATATGATTTGAAACAAATTTATAACAATTTTTTATGTGTTATTGAGACTAAGTTAACCGTTTTGCAGTAGTTTTGTTCCAAACTGAGAGTAATATGTTATGTGCTAGGAAATGAGACATTTATTATCATGTAGTACACACAACAGTTAAGAGATTAACAACACTAGATTTTTGTTTCAATATTTATTATATTGTAAATACCCTGTTAACTTACATCGGCGGCATCAAAACGAAGGCACTACTATTTAAAAAAGGATGAATAGGATTGTCTATTGATATTGATATTGATATTGATGATATTGCAAAACGGCTATTATGTATTTTAAGATAAAAATTCATCTAATTTAGTATATGTGCTGAAAGAGGTTTAAGTGCTTTAAAAGTTTACGTGTTCTTTTGGTATGTAAGGCAAGGACTACTCAACAAAATCAGCACAAAGTTATGGAGAATTGGGGAATTGATAGTTGGAATACATTAAAAATTGTCTAAATTCTTGGATAATTAATATTATCTCAACGCCTTTACCTGCTTTTTTAATTCATGGTTATTAAGAGATGTTGTTTTCGAATTTTTAAGAGATCACAACATGTAATGAACAACATCTATATTGCTACAAGCTTAGAATTTATAAGTTTAGTGATATTAAATGAGTGTAAGCTGCTTGGACCAAACCAACTACCACTTTATCATTTATTTCGAACGAAGTCATATAGTCTACAGGAGTGGATTGTGAAAAAATGGTGTGTTTCGATGTTTTTCAATGATATTTTTTTAAATTTAATTTTAAATAACAATATTTTTATAATAATAAAAATTATTATAATAATAAAAAATTATCAAAACTTTTAATAGACATCTGGATAAGAATTAATCTATAATTGATGTGAAATAATTGAGATATAAAAGTAAATTTACTAGAAAAAGTGTTTTAAAACTTTAGATTTAGTTTATATAAAAGTTTTGATGAAAACCGTGACCTTATAGAGTGTAACATATATAAATTAGTTGATAACTTGTCACAATAACTCATAACAACGAAATTTAAACAACAATTTATTGAATTTGTGTATGTAATCGGTTCAATAAAAAAATAAAAGCAGATCGGGAAGGGGAATATGTTAATAGTTCTTAAAGAAAATGGTAATACAAATTCAATATACAAGAGAAATAACTTTCTAGAAAAGTAGGGTTGTTGAAAGAATAAATATGTCATTAACAGAAATGGCAATCGCATGTTTCTGAACGTGAATTTACCGAGCCAGAACCTTTTTGGGGTCAGGATTCGACAGTTCGATGGAATATGTTAGCAATAAATCGTAAATATAAATAAATAAATGGACGTACTTATAATAGTTTACAGTAATATTCTATTATAAGCATTACTTATTTTATTGTTACTAAAATTCGGCTCTTATACACATACAGTTATGCGTATACAGTGAATAATAAGTGCAATGTACTTGGTAGCAAATGAGACATTTATTATCATGTAATACACACAACAGTTACGAGATCAACAACACTGGATTTTTGTTTCAATATTTATTATATTACACACTACTATTTAAAAAAGGATGCAAAGGATTGTCTATTGATATTGATATGGTGGTCTAACACACCACGTCCTTAGTAATGGTGTGAATACTATTTACTCTTAAAAAATCTATTACTCCACAATGGTAGCCGATATCCTTCCATACCTATCGCATATCCAGTGATTAAAAAAACAAAAAAAAAAAGAAAAAGTACGGGATTAATACATCAGTATGTGTTTCCAAAATTAAAATAAAATTAAATCGCTGAAGCTAAAGTACTAACCAACCTCTTTGATTTTCAATTCAAGTTCATTTCATCATTTTGATTTCAAGTTCTCTATATAACTCTTTCTAACATGATGTATTAATATTAACCTACCATCGAGATGTATGCCGAAGTATTTAGCTGATTCTGCTTGAGAATACAACGAGGTCAAGTGATAAAATTAGGTTTTTGTGCCTAAATGCAAAATTCAGAAGGACAGATTTGGAGCTATTACGCTGTATTTTCCAGTCTCTAGTCTATTTGTGGATAATATTGACTGCTACTTGTTCTTTTTGTACAGTTTTGTTCGGCAAAAGTTCCAAGTACTGTTTTTGTTGCTGTTGGGATATCAGCAGTATAGAGATATACAGGAATGGTCCCAAGATACTACCCTGTAGAACTTCATCCGAAATAGTAAATTCCCATTCTCATTATATGTAATTTTTGAGATAACCTAGATTTAAGGATTGTAAACATCGCTATAGAAACGTTGGATTATTACAGTTATCATAAAACTAAAAGCCTTAAATTGATATTTCGATTAATGAAGCCTTTTTGTTCGTTGTATATTGGAGACCCATAGATATTATATTTAACGATTTGGTGAAGGCGCCAATAATATTATAAGTAAGATATTTTATTTTCTATACGATTACATACTAAAATTATCTGATTATTTACATAATATGCATATGATATTTTTATAAAGATTGTCTTTGGTATTAATTTTTTGTCAACTTTATGAATGGAAATACCCTTCAATAACATCCCAAATAAACGTCTCAGGGTTGCCAGCTATTCGTTATCGGGTTCTAGTTGGCGCTGCTGGCACCCCGCCCGTGTTCAACATCTGGGATTAGATTTCTGGGTATTTCGTAGACCGTTTTTCCACGATGTAAAATTCGACATGCCTCAAGTTCGCTACAAATGAATGTAGGATTTTTTCTGAATCATTGAAATAAAAGTCAGAATTATATGTAGTAATAAATATAAAAAATATGAAAATCAACTTTATTTAAACATAAATAAATAAGTACATCTATATAAACATTGTACACATTATAAAACAATATGTACGTAAGATCACATGGTGGTTATCAGACAATAGTCGTACCTATAAATTACCATAGAGTTATAAAAATGCTTCGTCAAAAATGTCGTCGTTACATAATACTATGGCGGTTTCAGGTGTTGACCTATAACTTGCGTAAAAGGGATAATTTGCTGGATGGATCCTGTATATGTTGAGCTAACACCGCTATTACTATTATCAGTACTATAATGATTATCACTAAAACTGTTACGGTTATCAGTAATGATTTTTCACACTTCGTTCTTTTGGAAAAACAACAGTACTGTTCTTTATATGTACTAAAAAACAAAACAACAATTACTATTTGTTAAAGGTGGTCTAATAATACCGAACTTACTCTAAACTTTGCAAACTAGGTGCTTTGGATGTTCTTATACTACTAGTGGCTGTACTTCCGGTTCTTTTCAAGTTACCTTCGTAGGCCATATTGTCATATACAAATGTCGTTCTGCTAGTTTTACTAGCCACACTATTTCTAGATACTACAGAGGGTTGTCTAAAACGTAAAAAGTGATTAATTTTCAATTTATAATAAAATATTTGTGATAATGAAAATTTATTGAATTTTAGAATTTTAATTGGCCTCTTACCAGATATCTGGTACGTTTCTTTTAAACTTCGCTGTATATAAAAATGTATGTAAAAAATATTAAAATTACTTTCTTGTCGGTTCTTGAATGTAAAGATACTTGATATATACTGATAAATAAAATAAACAATAAATATAAATAATAAGAACGGTTTACGATATTTTTTCACAAATTACCTAATAATTTTGGATGGAGTTGGTGTTGGTTGAACCTCATTTTCCACAGTGATCGTGTCATATCCAGGGATATTTTCGCTCACGTCGTCCTCATCTTCGATTATCGTGGGATTGGGAGGAGCCTTTGACTTCTTTTTGGGTTTGGTGTACTCCGAAATGGTATTCCTTCGAGTTTTCGACGGTACAGTATCGGGCCTCAGTTCCTTCTCTTGCAAGGACAAACGGGACTTTCGATCCAGTTTCGTTCCTTGTACCGGTACCCGAGCATCCATATTTGGTGTCGGCATATTAGTTTATCTAGAAATAATAAAATCTATTAATTAATCGTTATTTTAGAGGTGTTATTAAAATTGAAGTTATTATCATCAGACACTTAGTAGCTTGCTTGATTTAGAATAGTTTTTAATGATTTAAATATCTTACAAGGTGCTTTTTTAGTTGAGCTTTCTATTAGTTACATTAATAACCGAAATAACAAAGTAAAAATTTTTTAATATCAAAACTATCAATGATACGATGATTATTAGTTAAGAGTTAGTAATAACATTAAGTACATACACATAAAAGTGGCAATAAATGCGATAAAAATTATTTGACACATGTTTAAGAATTGCTTCATATTTGCTATACGACGTAGCACATATTTTATTAGATAGCAGATAAAAAATACTTAAGATAATCAATAAATTGTAATTAATAATCATTTAGCGTTAATAATATATTACGAATTTGAATGAATTGGCAATGCGTTTCTAAGAAATTAACAAAAACAGGATACTAGACATGCCACCTGTATTTTGGAGATGATAGCTTAAATGCTTTTTTTTATTTGTTGTAAGAACGAAACTAAATAGTTGCGAAGTTCACTTGGTTCATTGTTTCGCCAAGAAATTTCGGAAGCTCTGCAGTGACGGACTAATAGAAAAGTGGCAAGAGGTTATTGATCAAAATGGCAATAATAAAATTAAAAATTAAGAAATTAAAAAAGATACTGCGAGAAAGCGTCGTAAAAAATTGCGTGAAAACCGATTCTTATTCAAGCCTACACGTGACAAATGATATCTTTAGCTATAACTATAATCTATTCACAGTTTCAAAGTTTCATTTCAGTTCAAAGTTAACGGTGAAGGATAAAATATATACTGAATATTATCAATATTCAGGTTCAATTGATAAATTTTAGAAAATATAGCGTAGGTAATAGAGAATTTCATTGCAAAACGGCTATTATGTAGGCGTCTAGTCCAGTACGTTTTACTTCGATAATAATAATAAGATAAAGCATAAAAGATTTTGTAAGAAATCTCAATGTTCGTGCAATATTTTTAATTTTATTTTTATTTAATTAAAAATTCATCTAATTTCGTATATGTGGTGAAAGAGGTTTAAGTGTTTACGTGTTCTTTTGGTATGTAAAGCAAGGACGACTCAACAAAATCAGCACAAAGTTATGGAGAATTGAGAAATTGATAGTTGGAATACATTAAAATTTGTCTAAATTATTGGATAATTAATACTACCTAAACGCATTTACCTTTTTTTTTAATTCATGGTTATTAAGAGATGTTGTTTTTGAATTTTTGAGAGATAAGGTAATGATCAACATTTATATTGCTACAAGCTTAGAATTTATAAGTTTAGTGATATTAAATGAGTGTAAGCTGCTTGGACCAAACCAACTACCACTTTATCATTTATTTAGAACGAAGTCAAATAGTCTATCAGGAGTGGATTGTGAAAAAATGGCGTGTTTCGATGTTTTTCAATGATATTTTTTTAAATTTAATTTTAAATAACAATATTTTTATAATAATAAAAATTATTTTAATAATAAAAAATTATCAAAACTTTTACTAGAAAGTAAAAGTACTTTAGTAAATTTACTAGAAAAAGTGTTTTAAAACTTTAGATTTAGTTTATATAAAAGTTTTGATGATAACCGTGACCTTATAGAGGTAACATATATAAATTAGTTGTTAACTTGCCACAATAACTCATAATAACGAAATTTAAACAACAATTTATTGAATTTGTGTATGTAATCAGTTCAATTAAAAAATAAAAGCAGACCGGGAAGGGGAATATGTTAATAGTTTTTAAAGAAAATGGTAATACAAATTCAGTACACAAGAGAAATAACTTTCTAGAAAAGTAGGGTTGTTGGAAGAATAAATATGTCATTGACAGAAATGGCAGTCGCATGTTTCTGAACGTGAATTTACCGAGCCAGAACCTTTTAGGGTCAGGATTCGACAGTTCGATGGAATATGTTAGCAACAAATCGTAAATATAAATAAATAAATGTACGTATTTATAATTGTTTACAGTAATATTCTATTATAAGCATTAGTTATTTTATTTTTACTAAAATTCGGCTCTTAGACACATACAGCTATACGTATACAGTGAATAATAAGTACAATGTACTTAATGATCTAGTAGTATCAGACTTATCTATAGCTTAAAAAAAGATGGTGATTACATTCAGCACTACAACACTGGGTCATATATTGAAAAAGTCATCAAGGACGATTTGTCCTACATATTTGGGTTTTTTATATATCTTGATGAATAATTTTGTAACACTGAATCAATGGTGTCTATACGGGTATATCACAAGTTTAACCCTAAATGTAGTCACTATGACAACATTGTTGATATTTACTACAAGTAACAATATTGAAATAATTGCAAACCGAGTACAACTAGCTGTAGATGAAATCGCAAAGTGAACTAACTAATGGCGAATACGATTGAACGCTAGGAAGTTTACATATGCGGATTTCACATAGAACAAAGTAAAAATCTTCAGGTAATACTTACAAATAGAAAGAGCATATTAAAAAGAAACCGCTAGAACTTTGTATCAGACCCAAAAAATGTTGGTTGCTTGGATGACTATTCGACTTTCGAACTACACAATAAAGTGTTATTGTATAAGGAAATGTTTAAGGCCGCGTAGACCTAAGGTGTGTAAGAAGAAGTAGAAATGCCTTGTTTTACTTTTGAGTCGAATTCAAGACAGTACAATATTTTGACGTATATATATACTGATATTAACTTATTCTAATATAGATATAGAGACTTGATCCTTCATATAAAATACATTTTGCCAATTTTTAGAACACCCCAAAACATTTAAAAAGGACCTTCAAAAATTATTTCTACACTTAAATATTTTCGAGACAACTTTAACAATAACAAGAACACAATTTAATAGATTAATTAGCTCACTTGGATTTGTTATGAAATATATTTTGAATAATAAGTACAGTCTTAACAAGTTCTTTACTAAAAATGCCTTGTTTTTTGATAGACCAACTCAAGAAAATACAATATTTTAACGGATGTATGTGCAGTAATATTACATTATTATTAACATTCTAATCTCGATAAACTTGATCCTTCATATAAAATACATTTTACCAATTTTTAGAACACCTTAAATCATTTACAAAGGACCCTCAAAAATTATCTGTACACCAAAACATTTTTTAGAGAACTAGAACAATAACAAGAACGCACATATTTTTAAATTTATATAGGACATCAATTTAATAGATTAATTAGCTTACTCGGATTTGTTATGAAATGTATTTTAAATAATAAGTACAATTTTAACAAGTTTTTTTGGTGGAAATGCCTTATTTTTTGATAGACAATACAATATTTCAACGGATATATCTGCTGTAATATTAATACATTCTAATCTCGACTGAAATATATAAACTTGATAACAACATTAATTAATATTGTAGAAATAAAATAATTTAATTAGGCCAAAAACCCAATCACCTTGAACCAATTCTGCTCGATTAACAAGAAATTATTTTCTCTGTTTACAGAAAGTTATTTTGTTTTGAGACACAGTAAAAAAATTATAAAATCATTTTTTGTTGTATATTCATATCTATTTACCAATTATATTATAAATTTTATCTGTGATATTAAATTTAAACAAACATTCCTACCATTCATCATGGCACTCAAGAGGTAGCTTTGTAAAATATCAAATTCAACGTTGTTAGCTCACCAGTCAGTTAATTATCCAGTACGATCATGGCAGGTCGATCTAAGTCGTACACAACAGGAAACAGTTACTCAAACTGCAGCAGCATCGAACTAAGTCACATCGGGAAACAGTCCGTATCGAAAAACGTGTCAAATACGAAACGTCGTTCCGAGTCGAATAATGTAGGAGAGCTGTTAGCGCAATAATGGCAAAATTAATTCCGATAAGATAAGGCTGGGACGTCAACTGCTATTCGTAATAAAATTCAAAATAAATCAGCCGATTTGCCGCGTAAACCTACGGGAAAATGTGCTTATTGATTGGGTTATTTAATATTTATGGATACTTCCGATCTAGTGGTGGGGGGGTATATCAGTACGCAGAAGGTATCATTTAGTTGGTTTCATCAGTTCCAATCTTATTTTAATAATTCACCTTTCTTTAACTTTAGTAATTTGTCTCCATAGTTATCTGGTCATTATGGGTTCATGGTCATTGCGAGAGTTTGACTAGAAAAATTGATTTTCCATTTTAGCAAATAATTTGGTCGCTCATCTTTCTTTCATACCTTAGAATATAACGGCCATGGTCGTTATTATCTGTTATTACTCTTCTTCTTCAGTTTTCTTATAACTCACTTTGAGACTTTCAAAATTTGAAAGTTCGCTACAGAAATTTGTCAGGAATTCGTTCGTCTTCCATTCGACAGCATGTCCAAACTATTGTAATATGCGTCTCTAAATGTGAAAAGATCTTCATTTCCAATATGATCACGGGCCGAAACATCCCCTTAAGCAATTGAAGGACCACAACCTTAGAGAAACAGAAAGTGCTGTAGCTTGGCTGATTCAGTTTACTACTTCACCAGTAGATACTACTTTTTCTCCTATTTTACGGATTTCGAATTTTACAATAGGCTTTAGGGTAAATGATATGGCTCGGTGAATGGAGGTAGAATGAAGTGAAATAGTGCTGTTTACATTATGTGACCGTTATTTATTGACTATATAAAAAAATGTGAAAAATACAATTAGATAAAACGGATGGCAGCGGTGTTACCTGGAGACGAGGCTTGTACAGTCGATGGTGGCACGTCTAAATCAAACGATGGTTGAGTACTTAATGAATGGAAATACCCTTCAATAACATCCCAGATAAATGTCTTGGGGTTGCCAGCTATTCGTTATCGGGTTCTACTTGGCGCTGCTGGCACCCCGCCTCTGTTCAACATCTGGGATTATATTTCTGGGACCGTTATTCCACTATGTAAAATACGACATGCCTCAAGGTCGCTACAATACTCCCCTGTCAGAATTTCACATACAATTCTTTTAAGCAAATAAAAATACAAAAATGTATGAAAAAAATCAAATTCAAAATACTGATATAACAAACAAAATGTGCTGTATGAAAAGGGCTTTGAAACATATGATAAATCGAAATGGTTGTGGTTCGTACGGTTGCGATCTGGTACGGCTATTGATATCTTCCGGCCCTACAGATACCGTTGCTTCATCATTGACAATCATTTTGGCACTTGAATGTGGTTCATCGACGACGTTGAAAACAAGCTATTTTTCGGACAGGACTCCCGTAATCGATGCTGTGTATTATACAGTATATCTATTATGCTCTATATACGCTTCAGTGTATGTATTAATGAGTATAATACAATGTACTTGCTAATTACTGTGAATACCAAAAATTAAAACTATACTATGCTGCAACTTGATTAATGGAGAAATATAGACATTAAAATAAAATGTGTAATTACTTTTTCCATACAGAAGATCGCTCATTAAAACGATTTTATACATGCTATGTACGTTCTGGTTATCATAAGAAATACTTATTGTCAACCGAACAGATTATTGCAGAAGCAGAAATAATTGCAGCAGTATATTAGTATTGTATCAGTAATAAACACATAAAAATGGAAATACGTTTAAATAGTTCGAGGAAAATAAGAAGAACGAATTCCCTCCAAGAAAATAATTCTTCTTCGAGGGAAAGGCTCCAATTTCAAAGGTACGTACAAAGTTTTCACATATTTTTTATTTAAAATAATCAGATATTTGTATATAATTTTATTGCTGAGATGATGTGACGGAACGTTGGAAGTCGTTCAGTGCAAAAACCATTTAGTTTGCTTTTTAAGCAGTAACTATAACATATAAGACCTTGTAGAAATATTGTAGACAACTGATTCTATGTTCTGGCACCGATTTCAAAATGATTAGCTGGTGGTAGCTGAAATAATATTATAAATAGATAAATAGGTTTAGATAGGTATTAAGCTAAATTGTGTATATATAGTAGTATATAAAATACGTGTAGTAGATAAGGTTTTTGATAATTTTTATTTAGTTGTTACAAGAGTTATTATGTACATATAGTTTGATAATTTTTTAATTTTTAGTGAGTTCCTTGTTTATTTTTTTGAAGTCGGTTCAATTTTTTTGTTAAAAATATTTTTTAATACAGTTTTGATTAGCTTCAATGCGCTTTATCAATCTCCTTTGACGATTTTTGTAGCCTATTATTGTAGTTATAACCTAGAACAAGATGGAAATTTGACGACTGAATGGCAGAATTATGATGAAAATTATGAGCCCCAAAATGAAATATTTCTAAATTTCTAAATGTATGTCAGTTCAAACCAAAGTCTAATGGCTAATACGGACGTAGCCAAGTTACTTACAACACAATAACGCCCGATAACACAAAATATAGAACTTTCAAATTGGAGATGAATTCGGTGATTTACCGAACACTAGTCCCTATGATCTATTTTAACAACCTTTCATATCGTATGCAGATGATGCAAGAGATTTTAGGAATTTATGCATTTTTATGAATTTTTATGAATATTTTTGATGAAATCTAACAAATTTATTTATACCTTCTACTTCTAATAATATTATTTCTAATTGATTAAATATATATAATATAAATGTAAAATATTAGATATTAGAAACGTTAATAAAAACTAATATATTGCTAAATATATTGATGACAACCTGTATGTGTATATATTATAAGCCCCGGAAGAGTTCGAAAATGTCGTAAAAGAAAATCACCTTGGCCATACTCCAATATAAGAACATTTTATATATTAAACTTTTGCCTTGCATCTGTTACGGTTAGAAATAATTTTGTTGGAGAATTTCTACATATAGGTTCAAATTCAAAAATAACCAAGAAAATATTGTGAAATGGTATTACAAGATGGTTAAAAGTCACCTTCCCGGTGATCGATACATTATATTTTTATCTTTTGGAATTAACACCTATATGTTAATTAATATGTTTGAGATTTTTATACTGTTGTTGACTGCTATAGCTATGCTTTTCATGGATTGAGAAAATATTGATCTATATTGAAATACCGATTTATAATAATTTATTATTTACAGATCTTATGATTATATGATAGACACATATATAAATGGGTAGAATAATTATAATAACATAAATAACCAGTATTTCTTATAAATAATATTTAATATTACAAAAATTACTAATATTATTTAACTGGTAGCTAAACCGATATAAAAAAATGTAAATGGAAAAGCTAAACTTGAAAGTTCACAATGAATTTATTATGTTTCAGATAATTTTTCGTTTATATTTTATTATTTTAGGGGGCTTGTTGTGTAACACTCGTTTCTGCTAGTCATAACACGAGTTTATGTGATCTATTGCATATTTTAACCAAGCCGATTTGTTTTTATTTGAAATGCAAAGGTGTTTTTGAAGTATATAATTTCTCTCTACTTTACGCTTTCTGATCGATCTTATACTTAACAGAAATCAACAAAGATTTTTTATTTTATATCTTTTGATTGATTTATATGTTTTGAGTTGTTTTCCTAAAGCTTTCAGATTTTTGATACTGTAGCTAAAGATCCTCGATAATGAAGTAAGTGTATTTGTTACAGAAACAGTTTTAGGGAAATTTGCTTCCATGATAACATCAATTTGCCCATCTTCTGAATTAAATTGGTCTAGATTCATTTTTATTTAGTATGATATACAAGAAAATACTTATAATATATGAGACATACATACACTAGGGAAAATTTGGATCAATAAAAATTAAAATAGTTTTTATCATTAACCGACTTCAAAAAAGGAGGACGTCCCGCTATATATATTTTTTTAATGTATGTTCGCCAATTTCTCTGAGAATTATAGACCGATTTTCTAAATTCTTTCTTTATTCGAAAGAGTGCACTTCCGAGATGGTCCTATTGGAGCCAAATTAGGATCTGATGAGGCGTAGGGAGAGAAATCGAGGGAAAACCAGAAATTTTAAAGGCACATACAATGTTTTCACATATTTTTTATCTAAAATAATCAGATATTGATGTATAATGTTATTGCCGAACTGATGTAACGAAAAATCGGAAGTAATTCAGTGTAAAAGTCAGTCCGTTTGCTTTTTAATTACTAACCCTATCATATAATATGTTGTAGAAACACTTTAGGCAACTGTTTCTATGGTGCAATTGTTAGAACGTTGAGCTCACACGCGGATATCATGGGTTCGATTCCCAACAGGGCAGCAACTTTTTTTTTCTAGTTTGTTTTTTTATTGGAACATTTGTCAAATCACCTAGGCTAGGAGGCTGAAACCTTCCTTATCTTCAATCATTGTTTATACCTATTTTTCCTCATAAGGGCTGTCTTTTTACTTGGGCTATCCATTGTCATACTTAATAAAATAACTGCGTAATTTATTGAGTAAATATCTAACACTAAAAAGACAAAAATAAAATATTAACTTAAACATTACAACAATAAAAATATAATTTTTTATTATATACACAAAATTAAATTACGAATAAAACAAATCTAATTTGTTACTTGGCACTGACTTCAAACTGATTGGTTTGTACTAGTTAAAATAATATTGTAAATAGATAAATAGGTTTAGGTAGGTATTAAGCTAAATTGTGTGTATAGAGTATAAAATATAAAATACGAGTAGTAGATAGGTTAGATAAGTTTTTTGTTTATTTTTATTTAGTTATTACAACGATTATTATGTACATATTTTAAAATGCTTTTTTTGTGTTAAAAATCTAAGTTTGATTATTTTTTACTTTTTAGTGAGTTCCTTATTTATTTTTTGAAATCGGTTCAATTTTTTTTGTAAAAAATATTTTATTTTAATGATAATATTGTCGCACCTTTACCAAGAACAAGTACCTCTATATATGATCGTCACTGTATGCCATCATAATATTATATAGGGGATTGTCATCTTGTTAAAGATAAACGCCTATTTATTTAATTGAAAGCATATTTGATAATGACTCGATATCATTTCCCTCCAAAAATATTAAAAGTAATGTTTATGACTAGCAAAAACTGCTATTACTCATTTTGCGAAATTGGTTAACGTTATCATACAAACAGTGTTTAGTGATCATTTATGGAGCCATATAATTGTTTCCACATTATTTTATTTATGGTTCATTAGTTTCTAGGGAAATATTGGTACAACAATTAATAAAGTTTGTTTATGTTTGGCGCCTGCATGTATTATTATCATTGAGAACAATTAGTATTATTGGTTATGTATGTCTAAAAACTAAAAGGGCTAAAGTCAACTGGCTATTTATTTGTATTTGTTCAAAATTATTTTAACAAATATTAAAACTATAATTAGTGAATGTATTCCATGGCATTAGTGGATTGATTGAGTGTAAGTCAAGAAAAGTGCTATTTTACCCAATTGAATGGCCACTGTTATAAGCTCTTGCTCACAGCCACTACTGTTTTTTTCAGAACCCATAAAGATGCTGCACACATAAAAAATGGATCAAGTGTAGAAGTGAATCAGCCGAAATTAAGGTCTATTTAATTTATTTAGTCTCCCCTTTCTTCTATAACATTGAATAAAACGGTTTTTTTTCAAATTGTATCTGCTGAATTTGTCACTCGCCATTCCATGATTAGGGGGCGGGGGCTATCGAAATGGGAATGCAAGAAATGTATTTTTTAAGATATTCCTCAGCAAATCGTTTGAAATTTTTATAACATCATTCATTAAAAACTTGGTAATTCAGCTTTAAGACTGTCTAAAAGTCCATGAATTATTTTCTTTAGAGATAACCAACGCGCTGACTCTTTTGCGGTAAGATTTTCATCGAATTCATTGTTTTCTATACGTTTTCTTATTTGTGGACCAACAAAACTGCCTTGTTTAGCGTCAGTTATTTTCGAGAAAATACTTTTAAAAAGTAAAGATTGAATATAGTAGGTATTGGTGTCTCTACTGTCCTACAGTGAAAATAACAATATTTCGTGAAGCCTCTCTGTGGTCCAACCAATATAACAGGGGAATTGAAAAGTTCCCGGCCTGACACATAGATAGCGATATTAAAATTAAATCCATATGTTTTTTAGTTAGCCCTAACCCTCAAAAGATGCGCGTATAAATTTGACAGCTATCGGATCAATAGTTTGTGAATTACAGCATTTTGAGTGAAACAACTTTTGTTATAGTGAAAAAATGGATAAAAAGGAATTTCCTGTGTTGATAAAATATTGCTTTTTGAAGGGAAAAAATACAATTGAGGCCAAGTTTTGGCTTGATGCTGAGTTTCCGGACACTGCCCCAGGAAAATCCACCATCAAGTATTGGTATGCTAAGTTTAGACGTTGTGAAATGAGGTTGTTACCGACGAAAACATTTAAAAAAATCCACAAAATGATTTTGAATAATCGTAAATTGAAATTGAATGAAATAACAGACACTCTAAATATATCAACTGAACGTGTACATTATATTATTCACGAATATTTGGATATGAGAAAGCTCTGTGCAAAGTGGGTACCTGATCTCACTTTTGACCAAAAACAACGACGAGTTGATGACTCGGAGCAGTGTTTGAAGATGATCAAGCGTAATAAACCCGAGTTTATGCATGGATATGTGATAATGGATGAAACATGGCTCCATCATTTCAGTCCTAAGTCCAATCGACAGTTATTCGAGCGGACTGCATATGATGAACCCGCTCCAAAGCGTGGGAAAACGCAACAGTCGGCTGGAAAGTTTATGCCGTCTGTATTTAAGGATGCGCATGGAATAATTTTTATTGACTACCTTGAGAACGGAAGGACCTTCAACAGTGACCATTATATAGGGTTATTGGACCGTTTGTAGAATGAAAACCAAGACACTTCACCAAGACAATGCACCGTGTCACAAGTCAGTGAAAATGATGGCAAAAATCCATGAATTGGGCTTCGAATTGCTTCCTCAACCACCGTATACTCCAGATCTGGCCCCCAGCGACTATTTCCTATTCTCAGATCTCAAAAAAAGCTCGCTGGGAAGAAATTTTCGTCGAATGAAGAGGTGATCTCCGAAACTGAGGCCTATTTTGAAGCAAAGGACAAATCGTACTAGAAAAACGGTAGGGAAAAGTTGGAGGATCGCTATAATGATCAAGTGTATCACCCTTGAAGGGAATTATGTTGAGTAAAAAAAAATTTGCCAAAAAAATGTGTTTTACTATGGTAGGGTGGCGACTTTTCATTTGACCTCTTAGCAACAACGTTTATATCAGTACAAACTTTTCAGTAGTATTCTTTGTATTTGATTACTCTCATTTTGGATTAATACAGCTTTTAAATGTTGTTATGGTTAAAATTTGCTATGTTATTAAAAATTGTAACAAATAGTGTTATTGAATTGAACTAAAATCTATTTTGAGAGCAAAGAGCATAAGTATTTCTGTGTCGTGTTGGAGATATAATCAACTTGTATTTTTATAGGAAACTACACAGATGTAAGAACTGGACATTTTCTGACGTTTATCTGATTTATAATTTTAGGACTGCGATCAGGCATTTTCAGTATGTCAAAAAATGCTGCTGCATCTGTATCTTATCTCGAAATTATCGTCAGACCCTCTCGATCGGAGTCGGGAGCAGAAGGCACTACGCATGTCGAATCCCTGGAAAAGCACGGTCGAGTTTCGTAGAAAATTTTGAGCCGGACCACGCTCCCTACAGGCGAAACGGCCCCCACTTCGAATACGGGGGTTGCTGAAACTGCTTTCCCCGAGTTTCGGCCGTTTGTGAGTAAGTATTGATCAAGTGAAAAAGGCCTAGCCCCGTAGAGGCTTCTCCTCCAAAATTCACAATAAAATAGCTATGATTAATGTTTTACAATATAACTTAATAATTTACTTTAATGAATATTTACAAGTTTATTACAAATTTTTAAAAATAATAGGTTCTAAATAAGACTCAGAAAGTATTTCGAATGACATAGAAATATTGCCAATTTTGCCATTGGTATGTGCCAAATATTCAGACATCGTTGTCTTATGACATATATCTTTAATTATATATAAATTATATGAAAATAAATAATAAATAATGCAAATAAAACTTAGAAATTTGATATTATTTGTGAAACAATTAACAATAACCTAACTGTTAAATTCAGTGTCTTTGATTAGTGTTGAGAACTATCGACTGAAAACGACTATCGACTATTTAGCAATTCGACTAGGGTTTTTCAGTCAACTATTTTCAGTCGTTATTTTCGGTCACACTGATCTGATTACTTTTTAATATCGATTGTTTCGGTGGTGTACTTTCAGTTAATATTTACGGAAATACTAGTTTCATTCGACATGAAAATAATGTGCTGCATTTATTTTTACATAGATTTATATGTAAAATATATGGTTTTATAGGTATTTTGTAGTATGATTGTAAATAACAATATATTGTACATTAATATACCAGTATTTTGAAACTCTATTTTTCAAGAAACTAAAGATTATTTATTAATGTAATAAGGAAAAAACAATAACATTTTGATTGACAAATGGAAAAATAGTTCTGAATGCATTTATGTCACCTTCGCAAGTTTTGGGTTTTGATTAACATTTTCGATTTTCTAAATCTCTTGATGTTTGTACAAGCCTTTTGATTGTTAAAACATTGTTTATTCAAGTTTCAAAATTTTATTGTTTTTAAAAAGGATGCTATGGTTAAATAGTTGGTAAAAATTGATTGAGAAAAAACGATACATATATTTAGTGGTTATTACTCCACTCTCCTTAACAATCAGGTTAAATATATAAAACATAATGTTGGAATGAAATATAAATAAGCTAATAATTACTATTTTCAGTCGTAGTTATTTACAATCGACTAGTTCAACTGTTTTGCGATTTTCGACTGTTTCAGCTATTATCAGTCGATAGTTCCGAACGCTATTTTTGACATATCTCAACAAAAAAATTACTATAGTGTTATTCTATTATTCTGGGTATATATGTGTTAATTGTAGAGCACTTAGAACCGCATTTCCAACATTCATTACAGTTGCTCTTTAATTTAGAAAAAAATACTGCCGAAGCCTATCGAACAATCTTAGAAACCTGTAGCGATAGTGCTCTTTATATCTCAGTTGTTTGTTTTAGTTTCAACGTTTTTAAGCTGGTAGTTCTGATGTAAATGAGAAAGAACGACCTAGAGGACTACAAAAATCGAGTATAATGGAGATAAAATAGCAACCACAAAAATTAACTCAAAATATTCAGGCAAAGAAGAAAGGTCTTCTGTGGTATTTTGTAACTGGCGATCAAAAGTGGATCTGCTACGACAAACGGAAGAAATTTATGGGTTAAATCGTTCTTTCAATACAGTTCGAAATCATCATGTCGTCAGAAAGATGGGAACAAGTTGCAGATAGATGGATAATATTTTGATTAATATATATTCGGAGTAATACGTATTTTTCTCTATAAGTTCTTTTTTAAGTGAAAAAATGACAAGAATTATCATCTGTTATTAATTATTCTGATCAATTTCTAATAATGGATTTATCGAATACATCACAATATTTCTTAATTTAGATTAGATATTATTATAATAATCTTTTTCACATTCTTAATCAACATCTAGTGTTTAGTGGTATAAAATTGATAATAAAGGACCTGCATCATATACGTTGCGTTTTATATCTGCGTATCTCGTTAACAAAAACGAGTTGTTTTTTTTAATGTATGTTGGGCTTAAAAATTTAGGATGGAGATTTACGGCATCAGATAGTGATTCATGAACAATCGCACGTACGATAATGTTATGTTGAATGAAGACTTAATTCGTTATATTTAATTAATTTCGGTGAATAAAATACAGTCATTACATATTTTGCGTTTTACTTTGTTGCTCATAATATTGTCCTAACAATTTATTGTCGTGAGTAATATATGTTATAACATATACTATATTGTTATTTTTCTTATCTTTAAAGATATTAAAGCTTATATCGTCAATAAAATGTGTGAATATTATTTTCCCCTTTTTAAAAGTGATATAATATTTTGAAAAGCTCGAAGCCATATAGTCTGGCCGAATCAGATGATGAGCTTATAATGTGCCACGGATTTACGCCAGAAAAATAATGCCAGTGATGGAATTAGACACATATACAAGACGAGTAGCAGTATTTGCAATTCCTATAAAAACAATTAGTTATTTTTGATTTATATAATGTACCAATTTTGTAATCTCTTTGTACTCGTAAGTATCTTCCTATATACTCTTGTAACCGTACATTTTGTATATAACTAGTGTTGATTTTCTGTAGTACATTTTTACTTTCTATTTTGTATCCTTTTAAATAATAATTGTTGGATAACGTTAATAAATTGTGGATTCTTTACTAGATCTAATTTTTCTACTAGATCAAAACTAAACTCCCTTTATTTCTATTAGTTTCCTATACATAGTTACTTGTTATATTTGATCATATCATTAACAGTATAAAAAATCTTTAATTACATGACTCTTTACATAATTTCCACGAGACAAGTGTCGTTAGTAATCGTTGTTACTTTATTTGGAGCTTTTAATTTGTTTTAATTAGTAGTATAAAACCAAAAGTTTTGTAACGGATATTCAATTGATTCACAATTCGAAAGTTTCGCTAGAATCTTCCTTGTTAGAAGGATGAAACAGTTAGAGAAATATAAAATAATGAACAATATTTATTATTTTATTAGCATTTTATTAAGAAAACAAAATAACGGATAAGATTTTCAAATTTTATAATAAATATATGATAGTATTTTTTGTGGAAAACTGGAAACTATTTTTCTTGTTCTATTTATTATCGATTAACATTTTATGATTTCTCAACGGTATGGAACAAGTTAAAATATAATTACTTATATATTGATTGGTGTCGTCGCTTATAAATAATAGAAAACCAGTCGTGGAATGATGTTAGTTCTTTGTAGTGAAATATTCACCAAAACAAACTATCCAGACTATTTTATTATTCAGTTGCTCGTGCCCATTACATTTCGGTATTTTATAAATATTTAAGGTGTTATCGATGTTATGTTAATACCGACAATAACAAAATCGCGATACCTCCGGAGACGATTTTCTTCGGCCTTCAAAAGAAAAGTGGCCTTGGGAAATCACAGAGCGGGAAATTCATTGACTGTATCTCGGTGTTTTGTTCGCCAACAGCCTCAGATGTGAGGCAATCGTGCCGGTGCATACTGCCTTTCCTAGGAATAATTTTGGTTGGAAAACTAAGTAAATATATATTTTATTGTCGCTGCGAGCTTATAAGTTGAGTGTACGCGAGAGCGGATGTAGAGTTTAAGTGATAAAAGTAGTGTCCGGGCTGTAGATTATGCAAAAAACGTTTGTTTATATTCTGGGTAAGTTGCATAATGCTGGTGCATTGTTGTTTTTGCAATTCCACCGCAGTATTTGTTGGTAAACAAAGCAGATGCTATAATTAGGTCAATATACATGCCATTTGACGTATTTCGTTACACTTCCACGACAACGACGTTATCAAAAACCGGTCTAATTTACATATTTCAATAAAACATCTGAAATGAATTTTCCAAATATCCCTAAGTTCGTAATAAGTCGGTCTGTAATTGTTTCTAACCTATATATAAGACAATAAAGCTGTTTCTCCATTAAAAATACTTAAAACTACCGGCTTTTTAAAATCAGTGGTTTAGTATTACAGATTTATTAATAGGCGAAATCAGATAAGATAAAAAATAGGAATTTATAACTTAAATCTCATTTATCATGTCACCTTCCAGACATCTGTCTATAATGTTCTATGACGTTATATGACAATGTCGTTTAAAGATAGAATTTTAAACTTTTTTAATATATTAATAAATAACTGTATTTTGGAATATTTTGAATTTAGACTTTTTATCAATGATTCTTATCATCACTCAATTTGTAGGAGTATATTTAATAATACCAATAATATTTTCGATCCTAAAAAGCCAGTAATATAGAAAAAATCTAATAATAGATGCTTGATTTCAACTAGTTTCCCAAACTGATAGTAAATCTATCGACAATAACATTGAAAATATCCCATTCTGGCGGACTGAAAACATTTAGTATTAGATACCATTAGCGTTATATTAGAATATATTAGCATGTTTTGTTGACCATTAAAATTAGATGATATCTCTTTTTGCATTGACAAAAATATTGTTACTGTTTTAGTTATGATGTAGAAAAAAATAAAAATCATAAAATATGGCTCAGTTTGTGACCCATATACAACCAACGCTTATCGAAGCGTCACACCATCACATTCCACATCCCCATCATCATAAGGAGCATCATGAAAAATATCATAAGGAATCTGGTGACCACCAACAAGGAAGTAAAGATCATCATGCTAAAGAAAAGCATGGATCCAAGGCTCACACGCCTAAAATGAGAGACGCCCATGGTATGTACATCAAATATATGTTTCATTTTAGTGTTAGATCATTAAATACTAAAAAAAATTCTCGGTGTAAATTTATTTTTAATTTATATTAGCATTAATTCAATTAAATACAGATACATTGTACTAAATTAAGCAATTAAATCGTATTGTTATATAACAAGAACGAAAATGGGATCTAACATATAGTTTGCCTTATGCACCAACGTTTTCAAGAAACCTCTCAGTGTAAAATTTTATTTTTGCACTTTATGGGAGTGTCGTGGAGCGAAGCTTGCGGAGAAATTGAACTCGCTGGAAATGCATTAAATATGGGAATGAAACTGTAAACATTTCACGGGCGTGATATCTTTTCGTGGAGCTTTATGGCACACCATCTTGTTCGTGACTAGAATCAATTGATCTAAAAATACGGCGAATGATTACATCCTATCTCCAGAAAAAAATGGAATTGGGACGATAGGAGAGTTAGTTAATGAAAGTATATGGTGTATATGTTAATAGCTTTATATATATATATATATGGGTGACATTTCTATTTTTTAATAAAACGATTTTTTTTTAATCCGATTTAATTTATGTTTTTGCCTTAAGAAGAATAAATTTAATTGTAAATTTATGTTCACAACTTTGATTTTTCAAGTATAAAATCTAGATTCATTGACATTGTCGTTGAACGTTGTCCTATTCTTGTACCAAAACACCCGCCAGTTACTTTATTGATGTTGGAAATATACTCCTCATGCTCTGGTCTGCCCATAATGGTTAAATTATGTTGAGGTCTGATGATTGTGCTTGCCAAGAAAGATGTTTGATTATATTCCGATGCTTCTCAAACCAAAATTAAACCTTTTTGGCTGTGTGTATGGACATATTAACGTCTCTAGTGTTTGGAAACAATATGCTAGTAAGAAATTCACTACCGATGATGGCGATATATTAATTTGCACTAATCCGAACAGTGATGTGCACGATACTACCAGCTGCATATAACGATATAGTCGATCAAATCGTAACAAAACCTCCCCCATGCTTAACTGTCGAAGCAGGCAGCTCGGATCATAGGCTTATTTCGGAGTTCTCCATGCCTAAACCCGGCCGCTTGTACCGTCATTCGTCAAAAATTAAACATGATGAGAGATTCTATCGCTTGTTTCTACCATCGCCTAACAAAGCATATAATATACTAACATATATCCTACCTAAGATTTGGCATGTAAACAATATATGCTCGCCGTATTATTTCCATGGAAGCAGTGTATCCTACACCATTTATCTGGTGGTTATGGTTATGGTTTGTTGTAAATGGTTTAGCATATATATATATATATATATATATATATATATATATATATATATATATATTACAAATGGCAAATTGTTCAATATAAATAGAAGAAGAATACGTGCAGTTTTAAATTAATAAACTATCATTTGAGAATGCTGCAAGACTAATTAATCTTAATTAAATATTAACGCACACTATATGAAAAAAGTTCACTTTCTACTAATTTTTACTACTAGTTCTCTGAATGCTAACTACTTAGAAGCTATGGTCATCTAAATAGGCAGATGATTGTGAATATTATAAAGCCAAAAGTACAATGTGAATTACATCGGTTTGTGAACTAATAATAAATGGTTTATTTTAATAAATTTTTTGCTGGCTGTTGATATGGATAGAATGAATTAAATTATATAAAACAGGTAGCTTTATCTTTTATTTGCACGATGACTGAACAGTAAGTAAGTTAAATTTAGAACTAGTGTTTTACTTTTTTTCGTATTAATGTCATTTAAATGGTTATCCAACCAACAATCTACCTTTTATATCTTTTATTATACGCTATATTTCCTTGTAAAATATCAAGCATTATAATACCATTTTCTATGTATTTATTACGGTGTTCAAATTCGTAGCTGTTTCGGAGGAGATGTATGATAACCAATGGAGGTAAATCGATATCGTGTAATATTCGAACAGAAACACGTACAAGTTTACAATAAAACAATTTTACAGTTCAACAGTTTACAATTTATAAGATATATAATATGCAGTAATATAAGTGTAAACATATTTGTTTGTACCAAACGTCACGAAGTTAGAAAAAAATTGATCGATCGCTTAATAAGCACTTTCCAAAATTTCCAATTATTAGGTAGATATTAGGCTGATAATTTTAATAATTTCATGTGAATGAAGATCGTATTAATTCTTATCTCTATAATCAGATTAACTTTAAAATAAACTATATATCTGCTTGCCAAATTCACATTGAACTGTATTTTGACTGGAGGTTTTAATGGCTTATGGAATATATATTACGTCATTAATTATAGGGTGGCATCATCATTTATCCATCAAATTTAAGATAAGTAACAATAGTAATTAATTAAGTTGATTGCAAATCATCCATAATAATATGTATCCTTAAAATGCAGTATGCTGAGAATACCCTAGGCTCAGTTATTTTCTGAAGATTTGCTGCTAATTTTATTACATTTCTCTTACAAATATTTATAAAAAAACATAATATCATTTCCTTGTAATCAGGTTTCTTGAGTTTCCAAAATTTGTCGTCTGTTTTTTTTAAATAAAATTTTAAATTCTTCTACCAAATTCTAATTTAAATACCCAAAAACCGTAAAGTATTGAAAGCATTTTACCAATGACCAAGAAGAGTCAAATTTCTGAAAATTAAAAATGTTCAGATACGAGGCGTGATATTTATATTTTAAACTTTGGCAATACTGGGTGTTGGTAGGCTCCATCTGATATTTTCAATTAGAAGTTTGTCATTTTTAACCACAAACGTATTCAGAAAGTATTATTATTAGAGCACAACGTTTTGTCTCAATGAGAAAATGGATTATCTGGACAGGAGTGAATCGATCAACTTACATTGACTTTTGGTGATGAAGCTACATCCTTGATTATCCTGAAACGTTGACAGTACGAATTTAATCGTGAATGTCGTGATGGCCGGCCAAAATTAGTTGTACCAAAAAACATTGATGATGGTCGCAAAAAGATGTTGTAAAATTTTTATGTGATTTATCTTAAGATTGAGTCATTCTTGATCATTAATATGATGAGCATCAATAAGTTATTTTAGGGACGTTTTGGTTAAGGCTTAAAAGGTTTGTTAGTTTTGGATCTCGCATTGACAAAAGATATCTCAATCGGGATGAAAAAGGTGCTTCGAGGATTTGTTAAAGTGTATGTAAAATTGTATTGACTACAAATAAAAAACAATAAAGCCACTTTTGTTAATAAACTGTTTTCTGTCCATGATTAATTAGGCTCAAAATATAAACAGCAACTCTCATGTGATTAATAATCTTCATAAAAATAATCACTAATAATTCTGTGCAGTTCCATTATATTGAAATTATTTTTTGCTTTATTTTATCATCATGGAAACATTCGAATGCCATTCCAAGAAATCCGCCAAGAAAGTGTTAAAAACAGTTTTTTAGTAACTGGAATAAATATACTTAAACTATTAAACAACTTGAAAAATAGGAGGAGGTTATATATATATATATATATATATATATATATATATATATATATATATATGTATATATATATATGTATATATATATATATATATATATGTATGTATGTATGTAGGATCTCATGGGGGAGGAAATCGAAGGAAACCCTCAAATTTCAAAGGCACGTACAATGTTTTCACATACTTTTTTTGTCTAAATATAATATAATATAAAACATGTCATAGATTGGTGAAATAAAATTTTTATTTAGTTATTACAACGATTATTATTATTTTTTGAAGTCGGTTCTATTTTTTGGTTAAAATTATTTTATATTTATCTATTTAGCAAGCATTTGAGAAAAAGACCCAATTCATTCAATTGAAGAAACAATTCATTTTCCATATAAATGAGATTAAAAGAGTTTAACATCCAGCTTATTAGCCAGACTAAGCTTCGTTTAGTTTTGGCTTTTATCATCCTTATTGGAGTTTTGTTAAATAGTGGTCCAATAATGAATAGTTAAAAAAGAGTTCTGTATTTTTCAAGCCTAATATATTGAAGTTGAGGATAATTATCTAAAAAAAAACCTGCTTAAAAGTATTTTTTCGATTGTGATCTAATTGTCCCTAACATATTGAATCTCTTAGTACATCTGAAACATATTTTATTACATAAATTATAGAAGATTAGTATTTTTTCTCTTAATTATCCATGATAAATGCTGAGCCCCCATGGGTAAACAAAAAAACGGTAACTTATTCCCACATCATTAGATTCAGATTTCATTCAGATTAATGCCCCATTAACATAGACTTACCCTTTTCAAGGGAATAGTTTATGACATTTAAGAACCCCGACAAAGAGCTATAACAAATAGCTCTAGCCTCGCTCTGCATTTTATACGGTTACGTGCCGTTTTGTGCCAAAATCCGATGCGATTAAACACAGAAAGATAAAATTTAAAACTGATCCAACTAAAATACCACCGCCGCACAAACACGGAACGTTGCATTTAAGGGGCTCATTTTACAAAGAGTTCCCCATACGAATTGGTGCTATTTAAAGCTTTTAAATTTCATTTCGCGATTTGGAATTTTCTGTGGAATGATTTATAGCAACACACGCAATTCCAGCTTTTTTGTTTACTCTAATTTTCATAATTTATTGGTCACTGAATTTAAATTAGTATAGCAAAAAGTTGGCAAAAAAAATAATTCCAATTTTATAAAAATATTATTAAAAAATTGTGCAGTTGTATTCAGTATGGTTGTGATTTAGACTAGTTTTTAGGAATTCTAAACTAAAAAGTTAATGTGCTTATTTATTCGTTGTTTCCTAGTGTATATCAGGTTCATTAAAAATTAAAATGTTTAATAGAATGATCATCATAGTTGAACTACTTCAAAATACAGAAAAAGCTTAAATTAAAGTCATATTATTTGGTTTGATATAATAGTCCATTATGCTTAAAATATTTACCAGGAATCAGGTTTTCATGGTTAATTAAGTGCTTACATGGAAACATGTGTAACTTATGTCTGCTAAAGAACTGTGATGATTTTAACATTTCTTGATATAAAATAAAAGTCTTCTATTAAAAATATAGAGATATTCAGTATTTACTTTAGTTTTATTTATTTTTTTTTAGTTAATTGGGAAGCGGAAGCCTATAAAACTCTTTTAGAAATGTATGGTGATGCTTTTCCTTTATATCCTTATATCCAGAACAGTCTGTTTTGATTTCAATGATCTAATAATTTTCAATAATTCGAATATAATTGATTGCATTACGTACTAGGTAAAAATTCGAGTTGATAATGGTATCCAGGCGTTTTGAATGCGATGGTAAATATCCAACAGGAAGGAAAATGTCGACTGAATGTACCATTTCGAACCATGGTTGAATTGCTTTGCTGAAAAAAAAAACGAATAGTTTTGTATGGACTATTGTGACTTGCGTTAAAATAACAAACTTTCTTGGTGAAGTCAAAGTTCGTAAAGGAGAGTTCTGGCGAACAGTATGCAAGTCTGACAGTTTCAAAAGGATATTGGTTGACAACTAGAATCATCTAAATCTATTTAAGTTCTATGAAAAATGTTGTTTCTAGTCACAGTAGTTTTGATTTTATTTTTTACATGAATATAAAAATATTTTTCCAATTACAAAACCGCAATAACTCGATTTACTTTGCGTCTTTTTAATCAAAAGCTGCTATGTAAGCACCCACGTCCCTCCTTAATTTACATTCTTTCCAAAATTTAATTTCTACGCCAGTGATTTATTGTAATTGATCTTGATTTATAGGCTGTTATATTTTTCAGTAATATATATTGGAATTTGGTACCGAGTGAAATATTGAAGTTCCAAATATAATAGCTGACAGGGAAATTTGAGTTTTAAAATTATTAAACGTAAATACGTACATTTGATATTAATACCTATTTGTTCGTCTTTTTTTAGGAAGTTATTTATCGAACATCTTGTTATATTCATTTGAACATTTTCTGGTTTAACAAAAATGGAAAATTAATAATTAACTTACTCTGCTTTAGTTAGTCCCCTCTGTAGTAATATTAAGTACTGCCATATCCAAGTTACTAAATTGGTATGAACTGCGTTTTCCAATTGTTGATTTATATTTCTGGGCAGTGATGGACAATTTTTAGTTAATATATATTGAAATTCCAAATACAATGACTGACAAAGAAATTTGACTTTTAAAATTAATAAACGTTAATACCTACATTTGAAATTGAATTCATTGGAACATTTTGTACTATTTATCGCCGTTACCTCTGTAGTAATATTGAGTACTGAAAAATAAAATAGTTGATTTATATTCCTGGCCAATGATGTGATCTAGTACATCTAGTATCATGTACATTTCATCTCTTTTGATGATAAATATATGACAGATGAAAAATAAAGATAAAGATGAAGAATTCAAAGATCCAGTTATTTCGATACTATGAAATAGACTCTATTAGATATATTTTTGGATCTATCTCTACCTATAATTGTATATTTTAAGTAAATTGTAATTGGGTTTTGTCATGGATAAATTAAAATTAAATTTATTGATTACATTTAATAATGGCAGAAAAAATCTTTTTACCTAGATTCAATTATTGTTGAAATATTATCCAAATACAAACCTACACAAGTGATAAAATAATTAAGTTTTATACAGGATTAATTGCTAGAGATATAGTTTGAGCAGAAAAGTATTCATATGACATGTAAATTTATTTTATATTTAGAAAAGCTTTTACGAAAAATAATTAAGTACGATTACTTTACTAGTAATATTTCTCAAATATAGACCATCCTAGCTGAATTATCTATATTGAGATGTACTAATTTACTAAATAAATCTGATTATAGCCGTGTCCCTCGATCCCTCGTTTTACCTACTCGACCCTAAATGGACATAATCATTAATCATCATGATTGATGCTTAATGAACAATATTAAACGTAAGTATTTAGGAACCGGGAATAGTATGACAAGCAAAGAGCAATTAGTTTTTATTACCACCGGTTAAGTTACGGTGATTGAATTTATACCAATGTGTCCAGTAAGTTCGTTAGTTTTTATATTTCGGGATTTTTTGGCAAAAATAATTAAGTAAAAATAAATAATTAAAATAATCAGCATTCATTATTTATTAAAGCGTTTTTTTTATCAAAATCAATACAATGTTGCCCGGGTGTGGATTAATGTTTGAAGTACTCTGTCCACTTAAACTGAAACAAAACGAAAACATGTTCCTTAAGGTGTAGAAAAACCTCATCTACTTATTTTTAAAGGTTGTGAATTTGTTAGATCTTGGTTGTTCGGAAGATTGCCTACTAATCAGACGTTTTGTCTACACATAAGCTCCCATATCCACTGTATTCGTCATATGTGTCTGCCAGCGACTACTGGCTGTTGACAGACCTCAAAAGCTGCTCGCCGGTAAGAAATTTCGATCAAATCGCTTACTAATCGCTACCTAACTTTAAAAATAATTAATTGAGCAAAACAATTGAGAAGACAAATCCATTCAACAGTGAATATTATATAGCATTATTGGAACTTCTGAAGACAGAAATTGCAAAGAAAGGACTGCATATGGAGAAGAAAAAAAATTTGTTTCATCAAACCATCGCATCGTGACACAAGTCAATCCATACAATGGCAAAAATAGATGAATTGAAGTTTGAATTGCTCCCATATCCACCGTATTCGCCAGATTTGTCTCCCAGCGACTACTGGCTGTTCGTGGACCTCAAAAGCTGCTCACCGGTGAGAAATTTCGATCGAATCACGAGGTTATCGATATTGAAATATTAGAGCGGCGCTGGAATGATTGTGTGGCTCTTGATGGAGATTGGGTGGATGAATAAAGCCAATTATGAATAAAATAAAACCGCGATGTCTTTGTTACGCCCGGGACTTTTGAGTCCATGTGTTAGATATAGGTGATACGAAGTTCACCGATTCATCTGGTTATAATAAAAATTAGAAAAAAATGTTTTACTAATTCACCTACTTTAAAAAAAATTAATTGAGCTACCAGTTACAGTTATGTATGAATAAATGATTTTTATTCGTTTGGTGTTCAGTTATTTTTTAGCCGAAAGGGAATACGAACATTAATCATCGTCTGTTTTTTAAAGTACAGTTTCACTGCAGTCATTTGTTTTCATAGAAACGCGACAGAACGGACGAGCGATTATAAAAAAACCGTCATCTAGTTTGTCGTCTGGCGGTTTGAAAAATTCGACCGCAAATACAAGCCATAATTTAGCCCAGTGCGACTACGCCAAATGCAACAACAGTCGCATTCAGGACGGTGCAACCTACATAATTTATATCGCTATTTTCAGGGCATTCCTCGTCGCAAAGTTTCCCCGTTCTGCCACCCACGCCGGGCCACCCCCATCACGACGATAGGGGCGAACATCGGCCAGATTCCGGCCTCTATCTGGATTCTCACGGCTTTCCACACACTTATCAGTTGCACTTTATCGATTCGCAGGGAATCCATAGGTGCGTATCTATATGTTAGGTTGACAAGGAAATAATCTCCATCGTATGTCTACCGAGATTGTAAATTAGAGTTGAAAATATCTTATATATACATATATATATATATATAAACAATAATAAAACAATAATAAAAACAATAAAAAAGCGACACTATTGGAAAGCATACAAATATATAGCCTATTCAAAACAGTAGTGAAACGGATGACCTGTTAAAACGTCGCAATGTTGCCGCAGTAACTCTGAGTTTTAGTGCATGTTGGCTCTGACATATAAGAAAATATTAATGTAAATAAAATAATGAAACAAAAATGTTATGTGTTATAATTTATTTAAACATTATAGTATATCTAATGCATATATTATCGAATAACTTAAAACTACATTTAATTATACAGCCACAATAATTTATAGGTTAGTGTTGTTTTATTATATATATATACATTGAACTTTTTTTCATACAGTTTAGTATAGGTAGGGTTGTAGGCGCGTTTTTATTTAGTGGTATCCCCCGAAGGCCTAATCCACCTAATTAACAATTGTATATTTCAGTAATGCATTTTACTGTCATTAGGGAGCATAATTATGTTTTAGGCTTAGTTCTTAGTTAGTGTTTCTTTCATTATGATATTACTATATATCTCTATAGTTTGTCCTGTCACTACCTGTATATATATTTCTGAATCTTTATGAATTTGCCATATCTGCAAAACAGTTACTATTATTTCTCTCCTAATACATGTTAACCAAATGTTCATGTATATTCTGAACAATAATACATATGCTCATAACGCTTTTACATTCTATAATACAATTTCCTACAACTAAAGTATATTAATTGTATACTGACCTTGTTTTCTCTTTCGTCACCCTATCTTGATAATCATCAGCATTGAATCATAAACCAATATTCATAAGGTTTTATTCAATCACTCTCTTACAATCTATCAAAAAATTGCTCAAGATTCTACCATTTGTCAATTTCTTTCTCAATGTGTCTGATCGAGCTCACACAAACCGAAGGTGTTATATTCGACAATGCCTCTTTCCATAAATCCAGACAGTTCTGGTTTAAATATCCTTTTCGACCTGAATTGATTCAATTGGATTAAATATGCAGTGATAGGGAGGAAGACATAATACTCTGTGGCCATAACGTTCAGTAATCTGATCTACCATGTATCTTTTCTTAGGATTATTTAAAAAAAATAAATTAAATATTTCGTATATATTTACCGAGTAACAATTTGAAATAGCAATCTCTGGAAGTTTCATTTAACCCCTTCGTCGGTTATCATTACACCACTTAAATCCTATATTATCCAATAGTGTATGAAGAGATGTTCTACCTCCCTCAAATAGCTGTATATGTTTTGGCTTTTTATGGATACTTTCCAGACTAACAATTTTCTCTGAAATAATTATTTTAAATTATGTTTCAATTGAAAAAACTACTTATCGTTTTTTACATTTCGTATATTTGATCTCGGATACAGCTAATAACAAACTGATCTTGATTCATCACCTGTTCCGTATAAAGACGGTTCCTTTTTGGTGAATTTAAGGTTATATTGTTTTTTATTTTTTAAGATATTTTAATAACCGTGTCCGTACTAATATTCAGAACAGCCGCGATGCGCAAAAAATATTTTCAATAAAAACCTGTAATTATAATATTATGAAGAATTTAGCAGACGTTTGACAAACGGACAACTTTTGTAGATTCTTTCGGTTATATGATCGAACTTCTTTAAGAGCATTCTATCTTGTTTTAAATAGAATGATATGAGAAGGATAATTTTGTCTGACTAAAACGAATTTACAAATTTAAACAGACACATGTTGATACACGTTTCACTACTGTTTTGAATTGATTATATCTGAAATTTCTCTCTTATATATACGTATTTAATACTTTTGATTCAATAAAAGAAATAACGCTATTTTAAAACATAGAAACATATCTGAAGTTTCCTCATTTATCATTAACCGTAGAAACTCGATATTATTGTAATGTTTCATTTTATAAGAAAACTACCAAAAAGTTCATGATTACATAAATTGATATGAATTTAATTTAATACAGATACAGAAAGTAAGTGTACGTATTAAGTGCTGTAGTTGCTTATAATAGAACAAAACATATTGGAGCAAGAGACACGAACATATTTCGAAACTGAATAATAGAGTTCACACCACTTGTTACTATGTTTACATCTTGTATGCTAGTTTAATTATGTTTATCCCGCATCACGCATCAAAGTGGTGGATGCAAGTCATTCGCAATGATGTACAACATTTTTGTACCATTGCTAGCGAATATGCTATCTATTGGGCATAAAATATTTTGAAACCCAACACAGTAGCCAACATACAAGCTTTCAATTTTAGATGGTGCCCTAACCTAACTCATAGTGGATTTGTGACTATTACTTAATATTAAATAATTAATCAACAATAAATATTGTTTCATTTCTTAAACTATAATTTAATGTTATTTTGAATTTATAAGAGGAAATAATCTGATTGGCTAAGTGCCAAGATTCTTTTGATGAATAATACACCTTCTTTTATTATAACTTGAATTATTCATTTTGAAAGATTTAGAGGCTTTTGCTTCCTTGATATTTATTTATATTATATTATTTATTATGCTTTAAACTTCAGAACCAATATATTTCATATAATATGTCATACTATGGAATTGTTACTGTCCGTTGTTATACAGTTTATTGGCAACAGTTAAATATTGGTGCTTCTTGTCTCTCTACAAACCATCTCTTAAAGTTCATTTATTCAAATAGTTTCAATTGTTTCAATTATATATAGTGTTATATAGTATAATAAGACATATATTACATTTTTACCATATTAACCAGAACCAAAATGTTACAGCGATAAAATTCTTACTCAGTCATAATTTTCTTATAATTAGATTCACCACACTAACATAAGCATTCTATTAACTCAGAGATTTTCATGGACACGTCGAGGAATCGCTCGAGAAGGAACCCAGCGACCACGAGCACGATAAGGAGTATCAGCACGAAACTGATTCTGTCTTTGAAAAAGCCGTGCACGAAGATCGCTCACCGTTTGAGAAATCGCTCTCGAGAGAAGAACGGCGCCCCACTCCGCCACAGTTTATCAATCTTCCGAGCGTTCACGCAGTGGAGAACAAGCATCAAACTGTGAGTATCATCGATTGTTAACATCCGTGTTCTAATTGAAACCCGCAAGTGAAAACTAATTAAGATGACAGTTAGTTTTCTTTTAGTAATTTCATTCAAATAACAAAACACTAAACGTTAATTTTTTTAATTTATTATAATTTATATTAAGTAATAATTATTTATATCATTAATTCATTACATAATATTAATCTCTTAATGCTACAGCGTGAACAATATTTTTGTAAGCCAGTCTTTGTTTTGTTCCTGACGCAATCGCGCCATTCTCTTAATTAATTATTTTTTTAAATAAATTTATAGACCTGATTATTATTATTTAAATCTCAAACAAGAAATATCAAGAAGATTACATTGATAAGCAATTAAAAACATTTTTGAGCAAGTATAGCCATGATATACAACATATATGCTTTTTATAGAATTATAGTTGTTAAAATAATCATGTAGTCTCGTGATTTATATGAAATATATTTTTTTGAATAGCAATTTTGAGATATGGGAACAAATAATAACAGTTGAGAGTCACATATGGTGAGTAAGATTGAAACTCAGCGTTAAATATATGAAATTGTGTTGTCTAAATCAAAGTATAACAATTGAATAGGTTGTTATAATAATATTTATCAAGGCAATTCTTTGCTTGAACAGTATTTTACACAGAAAACAATAGCAACACCAAAATACCTTTTTTTGCCATATTTTTTAAGTGTGATGTTCAGTATTACAGTCTATATATATTTACGTTTCAATTTTATTTTCAGTGTTTCAAACGTTATTTTATAATATATAAACTCTATGAAATCTACGAAATAATTTTATACAATGGATAATAATAAATGGTTAATTTCCATTTTTACTATTTCGGCAATATCTAAATGACTATTAATACATTTAAACAATGGCTAATGTAAAATACAATACCACATATTTTATTACAAAACTGAGTCATTCAAAAATATTGAAATATTGAGAATAACTTCTACTTCTAAATGACTCTTTCTAATTAGTCATGTTCAAGATTGCAATTATTATATAGAACGCTGACTAGACTTCATTCGATACCTAAAAACTACTTTTGGACAATTCATGAGTATAAAATAAGAAAAGGCGCATAAAAAGAGGCATTCGCTGCATTCAAATATATTTCGAAGATGCCTCATTTGTAAATAATAAATAAATAAATTAGTCTCTCTGATCCTTGTTAAGTTGTAGTATCTATCGACCGATCATTGCTCTAATTAACAGTACCAATTACTATATTATATTCACTATGATCGATTCAGATTTTATGTCAAGATATTCATAGAAGTCATCATGAAGAATATACTTAAATTAGGATTTTATAATTTTATATACCAACAATAATAAAATGAATCATTCATAAACTAGTAAGTTATAACCCTGAATTTTACAACTTTTCTAACCAGAAAGTAATGTTTAAGGGAAGTTAAATTTGACCTTTTACTTTAAAAACCGTGAAATTAATTTATCTAATTACTGTCATAATAAGCATTTGTTTATGTTTAATGATGCGAATATTAATTGTTATTATTTTCTTGTTTTTTTTTTAAAGAAGGACTACTTTACTACAATACTTTATATTTATATTTAAATAGTTATTTAGCAAAATTTAATAAACAATAGTAAACTAACAGTTTATTGTTTCATCATTTATAAACATAATAATAATAATAAAATTTATAAAAGATACTTTTTAAAATAAGGAAAAATCCTAGTTAGGGGACAATGTAATTTAGACTGTAGCATAAAATATCTATAAAACTATTATATAATATAATAAAAAGTATATATATATATATATATATATATATATATATATATATATATATATATATATATATATATATATATATATATATATATATATATATCGGGTTCGAATCCTGCTGGGGCATGATCGTTAACATTTGTGATTGTCCTTAGTTAAGAGTGCAAAATCCAACAAGGAAAATTATTCCAGTCACGCCAGTAACCAGGGTGAGTAAAACCGGATGTTTAAGTTGGTCACTCGTCAGTCGGTAGGCTTAATGCTGAGGACCATGGTTCGGAGCCCATGTTAAACTGTAGGTCCAGTCCAGATAAAACCTCGTTAGTAAGAGGAGACTTTTAAAATTTATATAAAAAATTAATAATTTAAGGAAAAATCACAAGACTTTTTATAATTCTCTAAGCCCAGCAGTTATCAATTTTTAAATAAATATATATAAGAAATTAACCAAAATCAAGTTCATTTTTATGGCATTTTAGTTAAAATTAAATTTCAAATATTATTATACAGAAAAACAACGACCAGACTATATAATAAATATATATGTTCAATATATTATGAACATACAATTTTTTGAACAATAGATTAGATAAAAAATATTTACAGAAATCTTTAGCGAGTCCAATTGACGCATTCGAAATCAAAATAGGAAAATATATTTTATAACATATATTCCTCGAAATGAAAAAATAACGATGAAGGAGGTTATTATCAAAATAAGAATTATTTGATTTAAGACCTTGGTTATATTGCATTGCAATATTTTCTGTTAGCGCTGTCGATATATCGTATTATTTATGTCAATAGCATCTGATCGTATGCCATAAAACTTTATAATCCAATTTTATTGCATTTTAATAAAAAATATGGGAACTATAAAATTGTATTTAACTTTTGGAAGAATAATTATTCATTAATCAAAGTATTTTTTTTATATATATTTTAAAGTCTCCTTTTACCAACTATGCGTTTATCTGGACTGGACCTACAGTTTAACGTGGGCTCCGAACCACGGTCCTCAGCATCAAAGCCTGCCGACTGGTGAGCGGCCAACTTTAGAAATAATCCCAGAAGACATCCGGTCTTACCCAGCCTGGTTACTGGCGTGACTGGGATCATTTTCCTTGTCGGATTTTACACTCTTGCCTAGAACATTCACAAATCATAAATTCAAAACATAAATTTACGACCATGCCCCAGCAGGATTCGAACCCGCGGCTATCGCAACAGTAAGAGGACTGTCACATCGCCTTTACCACTGCGCCATCAAGCCGGCTAATCAAAGTATTGTTCATCGGTCACTCTTGGACTTGGGATATTGATATAAAGGCAAAAAGATGCCATTTGTATACAATTATAGTTGCCGTCTATTTTACTGAACATTCATATTTACAAAGAAAACTAACATGTTGTTTCGCCATATGTTAAAGACTCTTGAAATTATTTTAGTCCATTATTAGATAGCACACAATAATAAATATCATGAAGAATTTAAGATAATCCGACCTGTTATACAAAGCATGTACTATCTTTAATCTATGATCAATTAGGTTTTATGAAAATGGTGAAAGATTCTCAAGAACAAAAACATTTCTCATAAATTTAACGATAGAAGGTCGTTTTTAAGTTTTTGTCATGCTATCTATTAAAGAAAATGTATCTACAATACGAAATTGATAATTTTGAGGCCAAATGTGTGAACAAAAACGAAAGTAAGCGATACTCAATTATATAAAATGGTAATATGTTCTTCAAAGCATTCTTTCAGTTCATTTTTTGTTAAATTACTAACGATGTATGTGATCTAGATTTGTCGCAATGAAGACCCCTCATTTCCTATTGATTCATAGTCCTCATCATCTTCATCATAATCAACATTCTTCACTAAATTTCCCTACAGCTGACGGTCGCCCACAGCTATTCTGACCTCGGACAATCTTATTCTGTATCACTGATCCCAATCGGTCAGTTGTCAATGCTTTGGTCTTTCCAACGACTGCTCAACAAAGGCGAGCTATTATATTATACACCAATTTTAACCTTGGCGTTTACTTACGCACTCATCGCCGCACAATTTTCGATCAACCTATATTTCAATTTTTCCTCTTTGGAAGTAAGTAGACAAATATGATGAAAGTGACCTTCTAGAATCTATAGTTTCAAAACGCAATAACTTTTAACAGTGCTAACTTTCTCACTCTCTTTAATATGGATTTGGAGAAACCAAAATTACTTTTCCCGTAATGCATTTTTGTTATTAAGATTACTGTAGCGCTAAATTCAAACCCCGCCATAAAATTAATTATATTTTAGTGAAACAATATATAACTTAAATAAATAAACACAGAGATCAAAATAAAGGATATAACATCTACTTACACAATAAATAAATAAAGCTAATTATTCACTGATAATGGTGAATTATCACGAGAAATACTTCTAATGTCAGCTCACATGATGGTATTGGCAGTTAATATTACTGACAGCTAATAGTACCGATAATTAATTGTACGGACAAGTAATGGAATTGACAAATTATGGTATTGATAATATCAATAATAGACAATGACATTGATAGTCAATAGCAATGATAGAATAACCAGGATAATGAATAAGAGTCTTAGAAAGTAGTAGTCACTAACTTTGACAGTATAACCGATACAGATAGTATAGATAGTTAACAACAATCTTAGTTAGTAATACTCAATAACAATGATAAACTCACATGAATCATAATGAATAGCTAGTAGTAGTGCTAGTAGTAGTTGTCATTACAGAGACGAATTAATTGTATGCGGTTCTTTTATTACCTATCGGCTTTTCAACGACTCATCATCATCATCTTCATCATAATCAACATTCTTCACTAAATTTCACTACAGCTGACGGTCGCCCACAGCTATTCTGACCTCGGACAATCTTATTCTGTATCACTGATCCCAATCGGTCAGTTGTCAATGCTTTGGTCTTTCCAACGACTGCTCAACAAAGGCGAGCTTTATCATATTACACACCAATTTTAACCTTGGCGTTTACTTACGCACTCATCGCCGCACAATTTTCGATCAACCTATATTTCAATTTTTCCTCTTTGGAAGTAAGTAGACAAATATGATGAAAGTGACCTTCTAGAATCTATAGTTTTAAAACGCAATAACTTTTAACAGTGCTAACTTTCTCACTCTCTTTAGTATGGATTTGGAGAAACCAAAATTACTTTTTCCGTAATGCATTTTTGTCATTAAGATTACTGTAGCGCTAAATTCAAACCCCGGCATAAAATTAATTATATTTTAGTGAAACAATATATAACTTAAATAAATAAACACAGAGATCAAAATAAAGGATATAACATCTACTTACACAATAAATAAATAAAGCTAATTATTCACTGATAATGGTGAATTATCACGAGAAATACTTCTAATGTCAGGTCACATGATGGTATTGGCAGTTAATATTACTGACAGCTAATAGTACCGATAATTAATTGTACGGACAAGTAATGTCATTGTCAAATTATGGTATTGATAATATCAATAATAGACAATGACATTGATAGTCAATAGCAATGATAGAATAACCAGGATAATGAATAAGAGTCTTAGAAAGTAGTAGTCACTAACTTTGACAGTATAACCTTGATAGTTAACAACAATCTTAGTCAGTAATAGTCAATAACAATGATAAACACACATGAATCATAATGAATAGCTAGTAGTAGTTCTCGCTAGGACAAATCTAATTACAAATAAATCAATAAAGAAAATTGGGTACATACTTCTCCTAAATTCGACTATGATGAATGTGCAATGCTTACAAGGAAACAAGCCAAAGACATACATATTGCTACCAACAGGGGGCAGAACTTGAGTACCATCAGTTGGTTTATGTATGTTTTAACTATTGCAGTTTCTGGCTTATAAAATAGTTATAATTTATACTTTTTATATTTAATTTTAAATTGTTTAAGAATTATAAGAAAGATAAAAGTTAAATATAAGAATAGAAGGTGACAAAATAGATACAGGTAAACTAGAATGTAAAAAATGGAATAAACAGAATAGAATGAAATTAAAGAAATAAAAATGGAGTACTCTGTAAACAAACTCACCATTTGATGAAACTCAGGTTGGTCAGCTCAAAGCACAGTACAATCAACAGAATAAAAGTAGTAACGTCCCTTGGATATGTTGATATATTTGATCTGACAAAAATAGCACACGAAAAGGTCTCAACAATGTTGTCAGTAGTGGTAATTGTTTCTGTTGCTGGGTATTCGCAAAGGCTACAAATCTCGCAATGAAAAAAGAAGCGACAATCCCACCTAGCTCGCTTCACATTGTCATTAAAACGTTTTTTATATATTTTTTAAAGTCTCCTTTTACCAACTAGGATTTAGGTTAATTCTAGGCATTAAGCCTACCGTCTGGTGAGTTATCAACTTAGAAATGATCCCAGAAGACATTCAGTCTTACCCAGCCTGGTTACTGGCGCGACAGGGATTCATTTTCCTTGTCGGATTTTGCACTCTTGCCTAGGATTATCACGAATCTTATAAAATCACAAACATAAATTTTCTACCATGCCCAAGTAGAATTCGAACCCGCGACTATCGCAACAATAGGTGGACCGTCCTGACGCTTTTGCCACTGCGCCAACCAAGCTGGTTAAAACTTTTTTAATCATAAATAACTCAAAAATAGAAAAGGTCTAAAACATTGAAAAAATATCTACCATAAATATTCGGAACGATTAATGATTTCCTTGAATAGGATATGTCTTTGCCAGTGTTTTAATAAAAAAAAATCAAGAAAACATGTACATATAAACAGATTTATTCTTTGTTTTCTTGATGTTGTGTTATCCGATGCCGACAAAATATTTACGTATTAATCTCCGAAAGAAAACGATGTTATGTTTACAGCGAGCCTAATTCCTATTAAAGCGCCCTTACCAGCAGAACTGAATGAAGACGAACGGAAATAAAAGTTTCTTTGTTCTCGACGTCATAACGCCTTCGGTCCGGAGGATAACGCTCCCCCTTCTTTATTACGACGACAATTCTCTTCGTGTTATTCAATTTCATCCCGTCTCTCTCATTAATGATGCGGGGCATGCCACCGTCGACTCCGGGAGATTCGGACTGGAGCCGTCTGGACGCCGTTCCAGTTTGATACGCGGCCACCGTCTCCAGGCGCCCGAAAGTCGGCCAAGAAATTTTCAATTCCCCGATATCGGCGCAGTTTCGTCAGCGAATGAAGCTGCAGAGCCCTTGTGGCAGCTGAACAATGCGTCTTTTTGTTTGTTTCAGTTTCCCCCTTCCGTATACGGAAGCTATTTTTATTTTTGTTTATGTGGGTTTCGTAATAAGATTTATTTCTTTTGCATAACGATTTTTTATTACTCTTAATTGCCCTTGTAAAAAAGTTGAGTATCTCTAATGAATTTTTAACAGGTAAAAAATGATCCGATCATTTAAAATTCTTATGTTATTGAAACAACGGGCTCGGTATTATTTTTTAACCAAAATTATTGCATTTATCGTGCTTCTATCGATGTAAAACGAAACAAAAAATTGACATTTAAAATTATTAAAAAGTATGATACCAGTAATACAGTAAGTTTGACAAAAATGCTTTTCAAAAAAGTTCAAAAAAAGCAAGTTATTTTGCCTAAACATTAAAACTTTTGATACATATTTTCGGCAACAATATAAATGATAAACGAATAAATAATTTTCGGAGACAATTTAGAGAGAAGGCTCCATGTCAATAGTCTCAAAATGGTAGTTAAAAGAAAACGCGTTTTAAGCTTCGTTTTCAGATGCCGCAGTTCAGATTCCGCTAAAATGGCCATATTTACGAAAAGCACCAGAGATTTTGAAAAATAGAATTTTGAAACAATAATATTCTTAGTTCTATAGTCAAGTCGATAGTCAAAAAACTAGCGACTGAAAATAGTAATTACTATTTCAGTCAAATGCACGGTACGACTGTTTTGTTCAATTAGTAATGTCAGACGAAGATAAATGAATCCTCTCATGTATCTGTAAACCGTGAGAGAGGAAAGGACGGAGATAATTGGAGCGCTTAATTTTATATGTGCTTATATTTTCCAATGGTAGTATAAGCGAGACGGAAATCTACATATTCCTTCACGTACTAACTAACTAAAAGAAAAGGAAAAAAATAATTACTGAATACAATTAACATGCAATTAATAATTTCTTTATAAACGAAGTAGAATTACTTTTATGTTTCAATGTTCGGTGGATCTGTAAAAAGGAATGCATTAATACCCCACAAATGTTTTATCGTATTTTAATATGTTAATTATTATTTTTAAATAATATACTATAATAAATATAGACAATACAATAGAACTTAAAATATTTCAAATATTAAAATAAATAATATAAAATATTTTTTAAAAAATCGACGCCATCATGAAAATATCATGAATATTAGCTGATTTTTTCTCTACCTCTGTTTAGTCAGACCATATAAAACGTGATGATGCTATCTTTATTGATTGGGCTATTAAGCTTGATATTTGCCCTTCCAAAGAATGCCTGTGACCTTCGAGATAACGTTTTTCCAATAACGGAACCAGCCAGTCGGAAGATTGGTGCGACCAGTAAAAATTAATTGTTTCTTTAAAGTTTCTGTATCAAAGCTATCTATTAATTAACAGTTCAATTATAGATATAGGTTATCGTATCGATTACTCGAGTTTTCATCATGACATAGCGTTGCAATGTATACCATATACCAGGCGTGTTGGTAATTTACTAAAAAACGAAGTTATTTACAAACAGACCATTTGATTCTATATATTTTGCGTATATCTCAGGAAATTTATAGATGCCATTCCAAAAGAACATTTTCTCTTTTGAGCTAAACCATTCATCGAGCGATTTTATAACTTCATCGAAATCGGTAATGTGTTGCTTAGCAAGCATGTGCTTCATCGATGCGAGAAGGTTGTAGTCCGATGGAGCCAGATCTGGATAGTATGCTGGGTACGGTAAAACTTCATAACCAAATGATTTCAACAGATGGTTTTGTTATATTTTCGATCAATGCATAGTTTAAATTAATCATTTGTTATCGGTAGTAAACAGTATTAACCGTTTCTCTACGTTTAAATAGTTCATAATACATGACACCATCCTGATCACACCAGATACAGAATAGAGTGTTTCGCCCAAAGCGATTTGACCTTGTTCTCGATAGGCAGGTTTTGCCATATGATTACCATGTTTTTTAGCTTGGGATTTTTTCATATCTTTAAAATTGCATTTCATTAATGATTGTTCGATTTTCATTCAACAATTGCGAGTCGACACGGAACTTTTCTGCAAAATGTTTTTGATTTTGTGTTGGGTCTTTGTCCAATAATTCTTGCTATTATCAGGAGTTTCGTTGTTTTGAACAATGAAATCACCACATTGGAACTGTAGCAACTACGTTACATGTGCTCTACCAGTATACGATGACTTTCAGCGGTTTTTTTCTTTTGATGAAACAAGAAAGGTAAGTAATTTTCAGGCACAAAACTCATCTATAATGCTGTTATTTCGGCTGAACGTAATTTGTGTAGTTTTAAGTTTATCTGAATATGAATCTGTCAAATAAAATGGTATATGCATCAAATCATAATATTGGGCGGCTTCGTTGGCGCAATGGTTAAGGCTACAGGACGGTCCTCCTACTGTTGGGATAGTGCGATAGTTATGTTTGTGATTGTCATTATAAATGCCTTTATAGGCAACAGTGCAAAATGCGAAAAGGATTAATCATCCCAGTCACGCTAGTAACCAGGCTGGATAAGACCGGATGTCTTCTGGGATGGTCGCTAAATTGGTCACTGGCTAGTCGGTAGGCTTAATGCCGAGAACTATAGTTCGGAGTCCACGTTAAACTGTAGGACCAGTCCAGATAAACCCTCGTTGGTAAAAAGGAGACTTTAAAATATTTTTAAAACAACATAACTTTACAATATTCATTATGGCTAGTGAAATGTCTTACAAAAACTGGGAAGCTATTACCAATATAACTAGTATATACTAGAATGTTCAATAAGCGATGTAGTTCGATGCTATATATTAATTCTAATATGATTTCACTAAACTTTAATTAAATTTAACTGAATATGAATTTATGGGTTCCAATTACGAGGTGAGAATCCAGAAGTTTATCGAAATATAATATAATAGCTGTTGTACCTCCTAATTTGATGAACAAATTAAAGAATGAGCTATCTACTAAACAAAGATGTTTCTTAAAACGAAAACTACAGTTAAAACTGTACAGCAGATTAAAATAAATGCCTAATGAAAAGCTAAAGCTCGGTGTCTTTTATTTTTAAAAGGTTTTCATGATGGTTTAATTTGGTTTGATTTCTGATTTTCGCATACTTGAATCTCAGTATATAAGTACAGCATAGCAATAACTAATTCTAAAATAAAAATATTTTAATATGTTCACCAATACTTTTTAATAATACTTCATTTTTTATTTATAGCAAATCACTTAATATTAATTGCATGTCTCTACACGAACAATCTTTCTCAGCCTGATAATGAAATGACTTTCAGTCAAAATTTTTTTTTATTTTTCTACACAATCTTCTTTGACATCAACACATATCATTCAGCGTTCCTTCTGAAAAAAATACTTCTAAACAATATACTTGAAGGAAGTAGTTTTTGCTAGTTGGAGCGCGATTTCTGCGTCAGGCCTAGAACTTTGCACCTTACCTTCGTATGACATATATGTGACAGTCCACGTCTTTATTATCATTCCGTTATATAATGTATAAGCAAAAGCAACCTAGATAATGTAGTGATACTATTGAAAAACCTTTGGAGCCTTATATTTTCGTTGAACTTCCAACAGTATTAAATTAAACATAATGTTAAATAAATATAAAAGTATTCTATAGTTTCAATAACACTCTATGTAGTGGTACATACCAAGGTGATCAAAATAATACCATAACAGTATTATATTAAGCATGAAATAAAAACAAGCCAGATAATATAATTTGCAACGATTAGATACATATCTAAATCAAGTATTCCAGCTGGTCGGTTTCAAGAAAAATGTACTAGAGGATATAACATCATTTCAAATTTAGCTAAAAACAATTATGAAAAAAGAATACCTAATGGTGCTCTTTTCTGGAGAAAGATGTGAGTTGTATATATAAAATGACTTTGTATATGAAATGACAAGATTTTTTTTATCGTTGTAACTTTAAAATCTACAAGATTACATATAGTCTGGGTTCTTTTTATTCTTGTATATAACTTATATTAAGTGCTTACTGATAATTTTACACTTATCAAAATATTTTCCATCATTTTCTGCAACTTTTTCTCTCTTTTTTTGGTAACAGGTTGATATTTTGTCAAAAGAACGATGTTGGTTTGGTAGCGACCCAATCATCACTTCGATATACCGCAATTTTGAGCACCATTCATATGAGCAAATTCACTCTGCACCTATCCGAATAGTAAGTACTTTGGGTGAAAACTTCCCATTGTGTCTGCAGGCTTCTCAATAATAAATATCGGTAATTAAGATACATTCACCTAGTAAAAACCCCAATGCACCAACACCCGCAGCTTCCTTAGGTAAATAACCTCAAAAATTGGGCAAATATAAAATATGACTCTGACTATCGAAGCTTTATCATTGCCAGGAAAATTAAAAGTTCGAATTGTGTTCTACTGTGAGTGTTTTTAATTGTTTAGACAATAGTATCAAATCTAAAATGAACTAATAATATGATTTTTATCCATGTAGTTACGTTGGTCACTTGCCAGTATGAATTCTGAATAGTACATAAATTGGTCAAAGATTAATAGCCTAATTAGTGGTAGAGGTTCCTGGTTCGAAGCCCAAGTTAATCCATATAAATAGATAGACACAACATTGTCGATACACTAACATTAATTATATTATTTTTGAGCGAAGTCAGTGGAAATAAATGTGTAGATTTAAATACGTCCATAAACACTTTCTGAATACTTTTTTTTGTTACTACCAAGTTATTCTACCCTTATATTTGCTTCTAATCATGTGGCAAATATTTAGTCTTACTTTACAGGAAATCCCAACGATATTGCAAATTATATTAACTTATCTGTCGTACTTAATATATTAATGAAGTTGGTTTTAATTTCATCTGAGCCCACTATACATTACAATCAAGAACTATTTATAGTTTGGTTGTTAGGTGATAATATTACAGTAAATTAGGCTTTTATCTAATAGAAATGCGGCGCCCTCTGTCGTTTCTAAGCGAAACTTGCGGTTCCCCTCGTTAAGTTAGGGGTAACGTCGGGAGATGTCGCCCGCGATCAAGTTTGTAGTTTTTTTGAACAGATCAATAGGACTGGAGCCACCCAGACTAGGAAAATGCATAAAAATAATTTACGATGATTAGGTAACATTGCGGAAATGACTGTAAAACATGAATCTGACTGTATAATTTAAAATTTGCATTTAAAACAAAAATTCGATCACACTGACCCAAAAACCATAAGCCATAGCCTTATTGGCGATATTTTTAGATGACCACATAATGACTTACAGATGTTTTGTATTTTTTGTCATTTTTATTAAATATTTACGATGAAAATTAACGAATTCATACTAAAATCATTAATTTTTTAACGTTAATTGTATGAAGATAAATATAGCGATGCTGCGTGAGAATTCAAAGACAAATATTTACACTATATACGTAAACATTGAGATTTGGTTGTTGATAAACGAAAATTGATTATTTGAGTATAGCGGAGGATTTATCCATGTTCAATCGATTTCCATGAAAATTAGTCAAGGACGTTGCCAGCCTCAGAAGGCGTGGTTTGGCACCAAACTTGGCCAATAGATACCATGGCTCTTGCAATAAAAAAGGACAAACAGAGGCATGTGTCGCAATGCACCTTAAGTTCAGATGCCGAACCGGAATTCGGAAGCAGTTAAGAGCCAGTGCTGTTCCATAGAATGTCCAGTCCTCTAACAGGGACTAGGTGATGAACAATTTTACCATGTGGATAAAACTTATTCCATTTCTATCTTAAACACATATGAAATGACTTGGTCATGACTTCGACTGATAGTAATAAAAGTCCTGGATCCATAGGGGTGAGTGTAATGTTAGCAAAAGCTAGTTGCAGTAGTTTTGCTTATTGGGATTTCAAACAACTAGCATTGATCAGTCATCTCTCGACAACAATCAAAATATGTTTAATTTTTCATTTCAGTATCATTAATTGATAGAAACTTCAGCTCGAACCATCAATAATTAGTCATCGGATGCTTATTTTATACCAGAAGTACCACATTTAGATGACATTTATTACATAATTTTCGAATATTTATTCTAAACCTATTCAAACGTTTGGGTTATTTCATATTATTCAGATACAAGTAAATTTCCCAGCTTTGTTATATTCTATGTTATATTAAAAAATATTGAAAATCATCAATAATATTAAAAATTATTTTCAGATATCTAGGTTATTTCATATTTCAAAAGTTTGTTAAATATATAATATATCTCCAGACAAAATAAGGAAATAAAATGATTCGATAAATAGTATAAATAGAAATATATAACAATTGAATAAAAAAAATGAAAACAAATTTCCAAGCTTTGTTATATTTTGTTCTATTTTTAAAACATTGATAATAATTAACAAAAATAAATATCACGTTCGGATGTCTAGATTATTTCATATTATTTGAAAAATTTGAATTCATATTTATAATCAAGTAATATATGTAATATATCTACGATCAAAATAAGGCACTAAAATGATTTGATATATAATATAAATATAAATATACAACAATTAAATCAAAGGAATGAAAATAAATCATCCAGCTTTGTTATAATCTATTTCGTTTTAAAAATATTGATAAAATTAAAGAATTATCTTCAAATGTTTGAGTTATTTCCTATTATTTAAAAAGTGTAAATCTATATTTCTAGCCAAGTAAAATATACGTTATATCTACGAACAAAATAAGGAACGAAATTGATTTGGTAAATAATATTATTACATATATACAACTAAACTAAACTATTATATTTTGTTTTATTTTAAAAATATGTAATTTAAAGTAAATATGTAAAAAAAAATAATAAATTAACCATCTTTGTTATATTCTGTTTTATTAAAAAAATATTCCAGTTCGTATCTAAAGTTGAGAATAAAATATGATATTGTTTAAGAAATTTTTGTAATGTTATATGTAATATGACGAATAAATATTAACTATTATAAAAAAAAATTAAGATGGCACAACTTAACCAATAACTAGCTATATTTTTATTATACTTTGAAAATAAACAATAAGAAATATCTATTGAAATAATTATGGTAATGACATCGATAGAATTTACAACTTTAACAAAATTCAACAGCATTAATTTTGTGACGCATGACATATCAATATGAAAAAACTAACAAAATTTAATAATAAAGACCATGTAATCCAATCATTAGTTGTTTATTGAAAACAATATAAAATATGTGTAGCAACAAGTGTTAATTATGAATAATAATAAGCAATGCTAGCAGTGCAGTTTAAAATGAATAGTAACAAATTGATTACCACAAGGCATCGCAAATTTAAAAATCAAATTTTGTTTGGTAATATAGATTATAATTCAGAAAAAATAATAAACTAAACATAGCAATTGTATGAACTACTCGAACTTTAATCAGGGAACAAAACTATAACATTTGAGCATCAAAATCACGAAAAAACGAAATACATGTAAGATTAATTATGTTACTTATAAGTAAATAATGATTTTTATATTTTTCCACAGTACTGTATCTTTTTTTTAACAATTTAGAATGAGAATACATTTTTTGTTTGTAATAAAATTATTATTAAAACCGGTTTGTTATTTTTTCGAATCATTACTCAAAATAAATGCGGTGTAAGTTCGTATTTCTGTCATATCATTTTTGATTGAATATTTTTACGATATTCTAAATTTACATCGTATGACTCAGTGAACTAGCAATATTTTTATCGGTACTAAGTAGTATATCTGTTTTGAAATAAGACATAAAACCTTGCGTATATTTCTAGTTTTTAGTCAGCTGACCATTATATGTCTGTAATATTATATATATATATATATATATATATATATATATATATATATATATATATATATATATATAATGTTTGTTTTTGAAAGTTATTGATAACAGTACAAGGTCACTTTGATCGCGTCTAAACTAAAAATAATTCTAGTTAGGATTTTTTTCCTGATAAAAATCACGTATCTTAAAACTTTTGCTAATTTTTCTAGACGATTTTCTTCTAGGTTAATTTTATTTAGATACATTGTTTACAACAAATGTTTAATTACATATGGATAATTATAAAATATAATTGAAAATAAATTCTGAGATGATATATTACTATTTACTTGGGTTCAATCTGTCAAATATATAATCTGTCATTAGTAGTTTGTGAAAATTAAGTGGCATTTTACAGTTTATTATTATTAGTATTAGTATTAGTATTACAGTATTAGTACATATTTTTTAGTGGTACCTATTAGGTACTTCTATATCTTTTGATCATTTTTTCATTAAAAAAGCATTAATTGAGAGAAATTGGTACAATATGTACTAATAAAAATATAATTCCGTCATATTTTATACCTTTTTCTATCAACGTGGCGACAACGTGTTGAAAGAATGATGTTGGTTTGGGAGTATGTCTAGTGCCTGGGAAGTGGTGAGACTGACATGATGGCAAAATTATTTACTTGTCCAAACTGATAAAAATATTTGGAAATATTAAAATGGAAAGTCTTACTTGTCTACCTGCCTTACTTTTCAGACATTGTTTCATTTAGCAGGCACGGGTTTATTAAGCTTGATCATCTTCAAACACTGCTCGGAATCATCAACTCGTTATTTTTGGTCAAAAGTGAGGCACTTGGCAAAAAGCCTTCTCATACCAAAATATTCGTGAATGATATGATATACACGTTCAGTTGATATCTTTAGAGTGTCTGAAATATTATTCAGTTTCAATTTACGGTCATTCAAAATCATTTTATGGATTTTTTTAATGTTTTCGTCTTCAACTGTATTTGTTCCCTTCAAAAAGTAATATTATTATCATTGTTATCAACACGTGAAATTCCTCTTTATCCATTTTTTGCACAATAACAAAAGTTGCTTGACTCAAAATACTATAATTCACAAACTAATTATTCGACAGCTGTCAAATTTATACTCGCATCTTTTGAGGGTTAGGGCTAACTAAAAAACATATTTTTAATTCTAGTAGGATTTAATTCTAGTAGCGCCATCTATGTGTCAGGCCGGGGACTTTTCAATTCAACTGTTATATACTTCGCCTTAGTGTTGAATTTTAACTTTTCATCGTCAGTCACAATACGTCACAGAAAAGTTTTTTTTTGTTTAAAAAACAATGAAATCGCGATGTCGAAACGGTTCGATATCATAAGTAAACGCCCGAAACACTTGATTCATCAACTGTTAAGCTGTCTGAACTTCGTAAGTAGATCTGCAATGTAAAGGAATAATATGGCATTGTTGTATTATACGTAAACAACGTCACTATATTTTATTGATCTTTAATGTGTAAAATTCCCTTTAATAGATAATGAAAAGCTTTATATTTATAATAAATCGAATGAAATATCAAACGGATTTCTAACGGTATATTTCTTGAATATACGACAATCATTTCAATGTTGTTTCTAATTACGTAGGCCATGGGATATCTTGGGCGCTTTTCCGCATAAAAATATTCATGCAGGAACAGCGCAGCTACTTCCTGCGAGCTTCTGTGTGGGTACCGTTGGTAATTTTCATTCTGCGTTTGTTTGATATGCCCGCTGCACATACATCGTTAGTACTGCTCGACACGTTTATTTATAATGTGTATCAAATGACATCACCCGTTGCAAATGTAACTACCTGCTGAAACAGACTCATTCATTTAGTGGAATCCGTTGACTGCCAAGAGTGCGGTCATGTTTATTTTATTTTTTTCGACATAATATGTAACTTTTGATTTAGTGTTTCGGTTTACACTTCTTTGTTGACTGTTCATGTTATAAATAGCTTCATGTTAATAATAGAAGTTTACATAAACATGAAAAATAATATTTCCTGGAAGTTTGGTCAATGTGATGCATTTTGCGTTCAAGTGACCTCAAGCAAAAGGTTTCAAGAGTTTTTTAAAAGTTATTTCGTTATTGAACAATTCGGAGAAAATTATTTTTAATCGATAATTATAATTATTACCACAGATCAGTTAAGGACATTTAGAAAGTGATAATAATGGAATCTATTTTATACATTCATTTTAGTTACTTTTCATATATATTCAGAAGTTATTAAATATCGATTTTCCGGTGGTAATAAAGATCAACTTTCCGACGAAAGACAACACCGAAACTTTTAAACTCTTGCTAAACACAAACTAGAAACCACTGCAGAACGAAAAAAGTTAAGACAACGAAACTTTGCAGAAGTTTGCAGCATGCCATAACGACTTTTTTCCAGAAACAATATTGGTTTAAGCAACAATCATTCACTCTTGTTGGAAATCGTCCAAGAAAAGTAATTTCAGTTTGGAAATAGTTTTCTTTGTTGGGAATTTAAGGGAAAAATATCGTAGTTGTTATTAGCAAACGTTTATTTTGCTGTTAACAAAAAAAAATCATAAACTATTCATTAAACTATTATATTTATTGACAAATAATATTTCAATTGAATTATCGCCTATACCTTATGTCATTTTCCTAGCAAAATATATGTGAATGGTTATATAGCTGTATATAATATAGCTTTATATTATATAGCTGTATATTATATATAGCTGCTATTAAAACATTAAGCTAAAAAATTACCGATAATAATTTATGTTTGATTTTGTGTACAATAAAATCTCTAATATAGTTTTAACTTCTCTATTTTAATATAAGAAGAACGAAATTAGCGAATTTGATTTTGACAAGACAAAGATCGACCTGGACCATTAACAATGCCCAATAAAATATACCAAATAAAAGATATCCAAATAATTGGGACTAGATATTATAAAGTATGGTCAGTAAAGAAACAGTAAGAAAACTTATTGAATTAGTCGTCTAAAAGATGAACAAAGCTTTAACTAAAGGACTATTAATTTCAATAGTTAATTTTATTGGTATATAGTATGTGGTGTCGTATTTGACAGGATCTAATTTAAAGTCATAGAATACTTAGAGTCAAGGAAAACTTATGAAATTTAATTAATTTTTAATTTCTAATTAAAAAACTAGGAATGTTAAAAAGATTGACAAAGAAAAACCTCTAATGTTTTTAAAATTTGTAATTAATTTTTATATTGTATTAAGTAAGAAATATAAATAAATGAATAGAGTACATAAAGGTCACTTTATTTATACATTTCCAAGAATTCTAATAATATAGCCAATGATGATTTACTTACAGTACTGGTATATATAGTATTTGAACCTTAAACTGTGACTGAAGTCCTTTTAACCTTTTGACCGATTCGTATTTTAATGACTCCCGCAAAGTTCTCATGTAAATATTTCGGGATATGGCGCTATAGTCTTGGAATCGGTCAAGGCTTCATTTTTTGTACCACTGCCAAATATTCCTGGTGCGTCTAGCAAAATTAGAGTTGTGATGGCGCGGCGCTTTGGTCAAAGGGTCCCATAATTATTTAACAAATAATTCGATTTATTGACGCTGTATTATAGTTATAAAGTTGGAGTGGATTGTTTTATTAGAGAGTTAGTTGAGAAACTTTATGTTATTGTTTATTGTTTCAGAGCGGTGATGAAATTTATGCTGCAATTAAAATGTAATTTGACTTTTATTGTTCTTGTTAAGAGAAGGGTCAATAACTTCCTGAATATCTATTTTTAATTTAAATTGCATCATGTAAAATGCCATATCGTAAGAGTGAAAATGGCTTTTAAAATATTTCATGGTTCTGTAGAACATTATGTAGTTTTAAAAGTTTAAGAGCATTGAATTCGTAATTGTCAATGAGTATTAAGGAAGGTTGAAAGTATGCAAAATTGGCATCATTGCAGTATTTGGAAGCAGATTGTAATTTACGTCTTTCAGTGCGCCAAAATTTACGCCAAAATCTTCCTTCTTATTATTACTTATTTATAAAAAAAAGATCTGTCTACACGTTATTTGAATCATATAAATATACCAAAGATTGATAGATATTTTACCTCAAAAGTTAAAGCTTATTTTGGTGTTATGCTGTGATAATTATAGGAAAAAATAATGGTTACCAATTGATAATATTATTTTCAAAGTTTTTTTCACTTTCAAATTTCAGTACTTTTTTAAAATGATTCCCATTTCTTTCATAATATATACTAATTACTATCTGTTACTAAAAAGCAGACCAAACCAATTCGTATCTCGAGTATAAATAATCTCTAATAAGATTTTGAGATTGTTAACTGAACGTTTTTAATTTGAACTAAATTTTATCTATTTTTTATATTTTTAATAATTTACAGTAATTAGCAATAAAAATTTCTATATAAATCATATATAAAATTAGAAACGTTTTATATGTTAGGGTGAGATTAAAAATAACAAATTTCCGAGTTATATTATATTTTTCAATATGTTAATCTTACGTTACGCTTTTTTTGTATATATTACATAAATCATCTTAGAATCTGTACTTATAGAAAGTGTTAAACCAGACTTTGTACCCTTATTAAAATTTTGCTTAGAATTGCTTCTTGAGGAAGAGGGAATTCGTATTTATATCTATTTTATTAATCGATTTTCCCGTCAATTATGGACCGATTTTCAAAATTGTTTTTCCATTCGATAGAGTGTTTCCGAGGTGGTTCTATTGGAACCAAGTCAGAATCTGGTGGGGCAAGGGAGGAAATCAATGGAAACCCTCAAATTTCAAAGGCACGTGCAAAGTTTTTACATATTTTTATCTAAAATAATCAGATATTGGTGTATAATGTTATTGCTGAACTAATGTGACGGAAGGCCGGAAGTCGTTCAGTGCAAAGTCCGCTCAGTTAGCTTCTTAAACACTAACCATAGCATATGAGAAGCCGTAGAAATATTGCAGGCAACTGCTTCTATGGTGTAATGGTTAGAGCGATTTCCAGCGGGGACAATAACTTGTTGTTGTTATTCTAGTTCAATTAGAACATTTGTCAAATTACCTACGTTAGGTAGCAGACCTCGTGGCCTGAAGTCTTCTTTATTTTCAATCATGGCTTATCCATTATAATATTTAATAAAATAACTGAGTAATTTATTGAGTAAGTACCTAACACTAAAAAGAAAAAAATAAAATATTTTTAACAAAAAAATATTGTATTTAGTTTTTGCATGTATTATTATGTACACATTTTATTTTAAAACTTTTTTTGTGTGAAAAATCTAAGTTTGATTATTTATTTTATGATATCGGTTCAATTTTTTAAAAATATTTTTATATAGAATCAGTATTTGTTTCATTCATTTATATTATTTGAATATTATAGACTTATATTATTAAAATTAATGCATATTTTTATCACTTTCTTTTCTTGTTTTGTTTGTAGATATTTAAATTACTATTAAAATAAAAAATAAATTAAATAATTATATTAACTTTAGGTGAATTAAATTTAACACATTTTTAAACAATTGTGAAATGTGTTTTGTTTTTTTGTCCTATTTTAATTGGTATAAAAAGCAATGGTTAAAACATTTTATACGCTTCTAGTTGTTTAATCTGATACAATTACTGAATGATTGTCGGTGAATTCGAAGGTTTATCGTTTGAGATCAAACTTTTTCTGTGTCAATGACAAAAACGCGAATTGCACTGCATATTGTATCACGTAAATCGACCGACGACGCGAAATAATAAAAGTTAATTCAACCCGATGCTAATTAGTGATCGTTCGTTACGGTAGGTAGCTCTATCTCTGGACAGTATTATGTGAATGGTTCCCACTTCACGGGCCAGGACCAAAATAGCGTGTTCGAAATACGTCTAAAAATACTCACACACGGATTTTCGCCAGTGTTCCCGTGCTTTGCGTCGCAGCATTTAGTTCTTTGGCGGTCGGTGGGCTTCGAAAATAACAATAATATCCAGCGTTTCGATTAGGTATCGACGCGAAGAAGTGTAAACGAAAAAGAGTTGCCCGTTGTGTTACCGGCCGTTAGTTTTGTTTTCGATCATCCGCGCTAATTTTTCGCAAATATTTTTATATTACGGTATAAAAATAGTTCTGTGTAGTTCACATTTATTTTTATATGGTGTGTAGCAGTATTATTTTTATTTACTGATGAAATATTTCGGTGAAAATCTTGTTGGAGTGAGAAAACATCAATGTTATTAATTGAAAGAAATAATATCACAGCAATTTAATTTTATAACTTGGATAATAACCCATTATTAATATCATTATGTAGCGTATTTAACGAATACAGAGAAGATCATTTTAAATGAAATTAATAATAATTCTTTGGTTGTTTTTGATTATTTTGGTTTCTTTCAATATATTTAGAGAATAAGAACCATTGCTTATAAATATTTTGATTTTGATTTGACCAGCTAGACCTGAATTATTGTGACAATTTTAAAATTCAGTGATATACACTTTTTTTTTAAATTATTTATTATATCAATCTAGTAAATTAACACTAGTAAGCTATTTGTTTTATCCAAATTTACTGTGGTTTTAAAATTACAAGGTTTTTTTTCCACGATAGACATTTTGGGCTTAATATCTTTGTTTTTATGTAATATCTACCATTTTTACTTGTTGCACGATTATTCATTTACTGAACTAGATCATATGGTTTACTCTATTTAATCTTCTGGCTAAGCCATCTAAGTGCCTCTGTCTAACGTTATCTACAGTTTCTACCGTCAGGTCTTTATGTCGTTTATCATTACGAATGTACCATGGACTCTACCATTACGAATGTATCTTAACAGTTCCTTGTGTTGATATATTTGTATTATATTTCTATTACTTTGGCTGACACCATAAGTTCACACTGGTTTGAGGACTTGTTGCTAAAGCAAAAGGTAATTAGATAGTGATAGTGTCGAATATGTACTCCATAAATCAGTACATTTTATTGTACTTCAGCTTGATTTCTGCAAATTTTTTTGAACACGTAGATTTCACCTTAGTAAGATTAACATCAAGGGTCATGTGGAGATACCTGACTGAATTTCCATACAGCACTACTTGCTGATTTATATATATTGACTTGCGTTCAATTCTTTTGTTAGTGAAATCAATATGCACTAATTTATTTTGACGCGCCATTTTTCGGTCGAGCATTGTATTTCGACAATTATTTGTAACTTTTGGGTTGATTCAGAGTTGTTGTTTCTTATGGCTAGGACTGCAGTGTCATCTGCAAATTTGGCAACAAAAATTTCATTGAATGTAGGCAAGTTCCGAGTATACAGCAGATAAAGAATTATTCCAAATACACATGCTTGTGATACAGCTCTTTGAATATTCCTCAAGTCAAAACTGACATCTCCTACTTTGACTCTGAAGCATCGGTTTGTTATATATGACTCTGTCTGAAGATATTTGTATATTAGCCAGGGAGAAGCATTTTAATCTTATGCTTTAAATCTTCATGCCAAACTTTATCGAAAGCTCAAACCGCATCTAAAAATATTGCAGAACATTTTTAAAATTATTTTTCTATGACATTGGTGATTCTGCGAACCTGATCAATCTTGGAATGTTTTTTCTTGCAACCAAGTTGATGACCTAGAATAATATTATTTTCTCCAAAGAATGGTTTTATTCTTTTTAATAGAAGCTTGGTTTAAGAACCATAATTAGTTCAGCCATCTTCCACAGTTGTGGTACCTATTGTAGTCCGAATGAAATTTATTGGGTTAATTATCTTAATTAGTGCTTTTCGTGAAAGTTCCTTTAATATTTTCCCGGAAATAAGATCAAAACAAATAACGCTTTTTAATTTCATTTTTAACTTCAGTTGGTGTGATATTTTCATTCACAAATGAAAGTTTCATTCTTTCCTGTCCTATAGCGCAGACTAATAATTTAACGGCATCTACTCTATGGGGTCTTGTAGCCTTCTCCTCATTATCTTTGGTCCAGCTGCCATCCATATTTTATCACAGGCGTTTGCAGAATATGTTCTTTTTTAAAAAAACATCGAATACTCAGCACCCGGATTATTAACAAGTCCACGAAGAAATTTACGCCAAGTGTCGTGTCTCAGTTGGGATGTAAGATTATTCAACTTTGTTTTATCTTGGTGAGCCCTGAAATAATGTAATTTCTTCCTTATTCTTCTTTTTTTCTGATATTAATTCTAAAATATCTGTAGGGTATATATTACTGTTTAGTTTCCTTCGTTTAGATGCCACACTACGTACTGAATATTCTTGATCAACTTCTCCATCTTAAATTTCAGTTCTTACTCAGTTTGTCCATATATGTTATATCTAGTTTCTTAAGTAGATTTTTACTTCTAATGTTATACTAAAACTTGTAATATTCAATAATATGACATGAAAAAATTAATTTTGATATTATATTCAATGGATAAATATTGGATGCTTTTTTCCTTAGTAATATTCCACAGGGTTTCATATAGCATAAAAATGTATTTGTAAGGAACCATATATGTTCCTTAATTATCTACAATATTCCTCAATTTTCGGGAATATCCCTCACTGAAGAACTTATGTAGTTTCTGAATTAAAAAAAAACTGAACCAAGTCGTTTGCACAGATTCAATTCAATTGAGAGAATTCTACAAACAAGTCATTGTCAGAGTGGGTGCATCCATACTAACTAACCACACTCTTGCGATTTTTGACAGGTTACCAAATAAATTTGTGTTCTAAGTTCTAAGAAACACGTAATGTTGAATTTGGTTAACTACCTTCAAGTGCTCATATGGGCGATTCTCTTTTCTTCCGACCACAGGCATGATTTTGCATCACAGGTTATGACAGGTTGCAGGAATTACTCGATGTCATAGCGTTTTAGCAGATCATCAGGTTTATTTGAATATTTTTTAAATATAATAACATTTGGGCTATCAATTTTTGTCAGTGTCTATGTTCAAAACTTTTTCAAGAATTTCCTCGCATTTTTCCGGAATTGTCAGGATGGAATCGAGCGGATCGTTGCCAAGTATAAGGCAAAAAAATATTAAGGGAAATTTGTAACTTATTTATCAGAAAATGAAATAATTATAATGTCATGTAAACAATTCAGAAATAATCAACAGTATGCAAAATGTTGATTCAAAGGCGAAACAAATTTTATATTACATGAAAGGTAGTAGTATTAAAATATATTTAATTTATTGATTTATTAACTTTTATAACTTGAGGTAACTGCTAACAGTTAACATTAAACTAAGAGTTGTGTGTATTTTTTATACTTTTACTATCTTTAACGAAAATTCCTGCTCATTGTATCCTGACACATTTTCTTGATGATTTCTGGATGAAAATATCACAATCATATCAAGATCTATTTTTAAATATCGAAAATCCGTTAACCCATTTATAATGCAGCGAAATCCTGATTTTATAATGGTGTTTGTTATTTTTCCTGCATCTTGTAGCTCAACAATATTCTGATGAAAATAAGATTAAAAATAGCCAGCCGATATTTCGTTTTACATATAGTGGAGAGTTTAGTAGCCGCGCGATTATACGCCTATAGATTTAACGATTCCGAACTGAAATCTATAATTTTAGAACTTTACGGTTTCTATTTTGCGTTTTGCCAATAAAAATTTTAATTGTTTTCCACTGTTTTGTTTTAACAATGGGAGCCTGGGTCATCTTTCTCTCAGATCTAGGTCAGACTAATGAATCATACAGCAATATTTGAAAGTTTATGTTAGGCGCAAGACTTAATTTTTACAGAATCTTTTCCGAGCTTAAATGATATTCAAAATGAAGAAAAAAAACCTTTTGTATGATAGTGTAGATGTGTTATGTTTAGTATTTATTCTGTCTTGTTTTATGTATAAATTCATTCTATTTTTTTTCTGTCTGAACTATTTCGCTGATTCATTCATACCAGGTTGTCTTGTGTTGTAATTGTTCCCTCCAGGTGAGTTGTCTCCTTTCTATCCTTTCACTGATTCAATAATGAGGTCTTATCTTTTTTCTCTACCTCTCATCTCGTCCATCTTTGTTAAACATCTGACTCTTCTGATGTCAGAAAAATCAGAGCACCATCCAAAAACTATCGATAAACTCATTAAATTTTCATAAAATAATTGCACAAAACGTGCGAAATTAGCTGTGTTGTTGTAGTTACGTAGTTTTTAAATATAGTTTTAAAATTATTCTTCACATTCAACGAAGACATGTCGTACATGTTTCAATAATGTACATAATACACCACTGTTCTTAATGCATTGCAGATCTTGAGCATCATTATTATCTAAGTGGGCATTAGTAGTTCATTTTCAACATGGCAGTTTTTATCTAACAAATCGTAACTTTTCCGACTTTCGGCATAATATTTGGATTATTATAGTTACTCTTGCCACTATATTGACGTTTAGAGATAGTATAGGTTTAGAGATAGTATATATTGCAGTATCATTTGCAAATTTGGCAACAATAATTTCATTGAATGTAGGCAAGTTTTGAGTATACAGCAGATAAAGAATTATTCCAAATACACCTGCTTGTGATACAGCTGTTTGAATATTCCTCAAGTCAAAATTGACATCTCCTACTTTGACTCTGAAGTATCGGTCTGTTATATATGACTCTGTCTGAAGATATTTGTATATTGGCAAGGGAGAAGCATTTTAATCTTATGTTTTAAATCTTCATGCCAAACTTTATCGAAAGCTCAAACCACATCTAAAAATATTGCAGAACATTTTCAAAATTATTTTTCTATGACATTGGTGATTCTGCGAACCTGATCAATCTTGGAATGTTTTTTCTTGCAACCGTGCGAAATTAGCTGTGTTGTTGTAGTTACGTAGTTTTTAAATATAGTTTTAAAATTATTCTTCACATTCAACGAAGACATGTCGTACATGTTTCAATAATGTACATAATACACCACTGTTCTTAATGCATTACAGATCTTGAGCATCATTATTATCTGAGTGGGCATTAGTAGTTCATTTTCAATATGGCAGTTTTTATCTAACAAATCGTAACTTTTCCGACTTTCGGCATAATATTTGGATTATTATAGTTACTCTTGCCACTATATTGACGTTTAGAGATAGTATAGGTTTAGAGATAGTATATATTGCAGTGTCATCTGCAAATTTGGCAACAATAATTTCATTGAATGTAGGCTAGTTTTGAGTATACAGCAGATAAAGAATTATTCCAAATACACCTGCTTGTGATACAGCTGTTTGAATATTCCTCAAGTCAAAATTGACTTCTCCTACTTTGACTCTGAAGTATCGGTCTGTTATATATGACTCTGTCTGAAGATATTTGTATATTGGCAAGGGAGAAGCATTTTAATCTTATGTTTTAAATCTTCATGCCAAACTTTATCGAAAGCTCAAACCACATCTAAAAATATTGCAGAACATTTTCAAAATTATTTTTCTATGACATTGGTGATTCTGCGAACCTGATCAATCTTGGAATGTTTTTTCTTGCAACCGTGCGAAATTAGCTGTGTTGTTGTAGTTACGTAGTTTTTAAATATAGTTTTAAAATTATTCTTCACATTCAACGAAGACATGTCGTACATGTTTCAATAATGTACATAATACACCACTGTTCTTAATGCATTACAGATCTTGAGCATCATTATTATCTAAGTGGGCATTAGTAGTTCATTTTCAACATGGCAGTTTTTATCTAACAAATCGTAACTTTTCCGACTTTCGGCATAATATTTGTATTATTATAGTTACTCTTGCCACTATATTGACGTTTAGAGATAGTATAGGTTTAGAGATAGTATATATTGCAGTGTCATCTGCAAATTTGGCAACAATAATTTCATTGAATGTAGGCTAGTTTTGAGTATACAGCAGATAAAGAATTATTCCAAATACACCTGCTTGTGATACAGCTGTTTGAATATTCCTCAAGTCAAAATTGACTTCTCCTACTTTGACTCTGAAGTATCGGTCTGTTATATATGACTCTGTCTGAAGATATTTGTATATTGGCAAGGAAGAAGCATTTTAATCTTATGCTTTAAATCTTCATGCCAAACTTTATCGAAAGCTCAAACCACATCTAAAAATATTGCAGAACATTTTCAAAATTATTTTTCTATGACATTGGTGATTCTGCGAACCTGATCAATCTTGGAATGTTTTTTCTTGCAACCGTGCGAAATTAGCGTGCGAAATTAGCTGTGTTGTTGTAGTTACGTAGTTTTTAAATATAGTTTTAAAATTATTCTTCACATTCAACGAAGACATGTCGTACATGTTTCAATAATGTACATAATACACCACTGTTCTTAATGCATTACAGATCTTGAGCATCATTATTATCTGAGTGGGCATTAGTAGTTCATTTTCAACATGGCAGTTTTTATCTAACAAATGGTAACTTTTCCGACTTTCGGCATAATATTTGTATTATTATAGTTACTCTTGCCACTATATTGACGTTTAGAGATAGTATAGGTTTAGAGATAGTATATATTGCAGTGTCATCTGCAAATTTGGCAACAATAATTTCATTGAATGTAGGCTAGTTTTGAGTATACAGCAGATAAAGAATTATTCCAAATACACCTGCTTGTGATACAGCTGTTTGAATATTCCTCAAGTCAAAATTGACATCTCCTACTTTGACTCTGAAGTATCGGTCTGTTATATATGACTCTGTCTGAAGATATTTGTATATTGGCAAGGAAGAAGCATTTTAATCTTATGCTTTAAATCTTCATGCCAAACTTTATCGAAAGCTCAAACCACATCTAAAAATATTTCAGAACATTTTAAAAATTATTTTTCTATGACATTTTTGATTCTGCGAACCTGATCAATCTTGGAATGTTTTTTCTTGCAACCGTGCGAAATTAGCGTGCGAAATTAGCTGTGATGTTGTAGTTACGTAGTTTTTAAATATAGTTTTAAAATTATTCTTCACATTCAACGAAGACATGTCGTACATGTTTCAATAATGTACATAATACACCACTGTTCTTAATGCATTACAGATCTTGAGCATCATTATTATCTGAGTGGGCATTAGTAGTTCATTTTCAACATGGCAGTTTTTATCTAACAAATGGTAACTTTTCCGACTTTGGGCATAATATTTGGATTATTATAGTTACCCTTGCCACTATATTGACGTTTAGAGATAGTATAGGTATCTTTGACTTATATGTGAAACTCAGAAAGGCGTTTTTTTTAAGATACGAACGCAACTCTTGACTGTGATTCCACACAATTTCAATGATTTCAAACATTCCAATGATTCATTAATGCGAATGACTCTTAAATTCCGATATTTTTATCTGAAAGAATATTTATGTCAATAAGTATTATATTATAATTGGGTATTCACTCATTAAAACTGAACAATTATTTTAATATTTTCCTCGCAGATTATTTTTCTATTATTATTTGTTTCCCTATTTTTTAACTATGATCGACAACTTGACTTAGCAGATTTATATAAATCTAGAAATCTGCTTTAGAATAATAAACACATACCTTTACAGAAATAGTTATTTGGGATAAAGTATTGTGGAAAGGTATTTACTATAGACTCAAACCCAATGAACTGTACTCGTTAGTTGAAAGATGGTTTGAACAGGATCCAAAATCAGAGAAATTGTTTGATCGGTCAAATATAACGTCCATTCGTACTTGTGAGATGCAAATATGGGGGTGCACGACATCAAGGTGACTAATAATCTGACGCTGTCAAAATAGTTCTTAGATTAATTGTCAATGCTCATCACATGGAATCGATGAAGAATTTGCACCATAACTTCAAATTCGTAATATTTTGACTCAAAACACGAAATTATACTAAATCACTGCAATGTAACAAGCAATACAGCTACTGGACAATGTACAGGAAATCAGAAAGTGTTACTATTAACTTTAGTTTAAGGAACAGGTGGGGCAAAAATCCCGCTACTAATTTGATTGCGCTCCATCTTGGTTAGGTGACGTTTAGCTCAGTTTCGCTTTAACCATTGTGTTGTGTAGATGTCCAAATTTTCTTATGGATACATATATACCACAAGAACGAGCAGAAATAGTGACAATATTTATTGAACATAATCGTACCATTATTACCACTCAGCGGAAACTGCGTCAAAAATATCCTTATTGTCCAATGCCTCACAAAACCACAATTTATCGTTTACATGCGAATTTTCGACAGTACGGTGCGACGGCAGACAGGCCTCATTCTGGAAGACAACGGAGGTCTCGTAATGCTGAAAATGTGGCTTTGGTGCGCGATAGTGTTGCAGAGTCTCCAGAAACATCAATTCACAGAGACACAGTTCAAAAATTGCTACTAAGAGATCCTGCTCAAGGAGTTGAATATAGTAATGCAATCCTAAGGCTGTCTCGTGAAATTGAAGATTTTTCGTCTAAATTGATAACGAGCGATGAAGCCCATTCCCAGTCGGTTTTGGGGAACACCGAGTCCTCAATTAATTGACGAAACATCATTACATCCACTAAATACAACTGTATGGTAAGGTGTTCATACTGGAAACATCATTGGTCCCTATTTTTTTGAAAACGACCAAGATGTTGCTAGTACTATTAATGCTGAACGGTACCAAGACATTCTTCGAAATTTTCTAGTGTCTGAAATTGAAGAGCAAGAACTAGAGGGCGTACGGTTTCAACAAGATGGGGCCCCAACACACATACCTCGTCCCACAATTCAATTATTGAGTGACGTTTTTCCAGGAAGCGTAATTTCGCGAAATTGCAATTTGGCATGGCCAGCAATATCTCTGGATTTAACGGCAACAGCAAATCGAAAGTTTATGTGAATAAGACCCAAACGATTCAACGTCTTAAAGATAATAGTTGTCACGAAATTGAAGAAATTCTGCATCAAATATTGCAGGATGTCATGAAAAATGCCTTAAAAAAGGAGTCATAAGTTTCATAGCGAATCGCGGTCACCATTTAGCCGATATAATTTTTTAATCATAACGAAAAAATATGTAAAGACCAAATAAACTTTTTATGAAAACCAAACTTACTGATCTTTCCTATGAGCAAAGTTATAGGTAATCAAAATAGTAGCGGGACTTTTGCCCCATCTTATAGTTTAATTTTAATTTTGTAAATACATACAGATGAATTAATCTTGCGCTCGTTTTTTTTTGTATTGATGCAGGTACAACATAATGATATTAGCAAATTTTTTAGTAAATTAAGACTATACAAAGCATATCTAATATAACATGTAAAATGTCTAATATTTTCTCATATACAATTCGATGGTATAATAAACAGAAAAACAAATTCATTAATCCATCATAGAGCGGTATTTGAGACTATTTTCTTTGAAACATGCCAAGTATTCAGATAAATATACAAGATAAAAATCCTTCTTGGCGAGATACATCTAACAGAAGAAAAAATAACTGGGAAAAGCTGTTTTCCATCAATGTGTTATCTTAATAGCCAATGCCAAATCGCTTTTGCTCCGTTTTAATATAAATGACCTATTTTTAAAACCGTTCGATCGTTATTGAAGCGAATTTCGAATGTTTATTGGCAATATAAAATCGTTATGCTTAATAAAAACGAGTAATTTCCCTAAAATAAGTTTAATGAACAGATATATAGATATAACATTGATATGTTTTCCTTACACTTCAACGAGATTTTATCGAAGGTATTGTTGGATTTTGTTTAGATCTAGTTTATCCCCTGAAAATATTACGAAAATCTCCGAGTGTGTTTTTTTATAAGAAAAATATATACAGTGTGTGTTCATTTTATACGTAACCATGTCCCAGTCCATGAAAAAACGATTCCCTTCGATTACCAGCATTGATGTTGGGGTAAGTTGATGTCATCTTTATTTACCATATTTACGTAATTATAAAAATTTTTTTGGAATATATTCATAGCTCTTTTTAATTCAGACCCGATGTTTCCAATAAAGATACAAAATAACCTGAAGTATGAATAATAAGTTAGTTCAATTACATTAATTGACAATCACCAACTTATTAACATTATTTATTATTAACTATTATTAACTTTATATTAGTTGAAAAGGATTTTTTTATTATCGTTATTAATCCATAGTCAACACGCTGCTGTTGGTGTCGCAGGACTTTTCTGACATTAATTACACATAGTAATAATGAATTAATTACACATAGTAATAATGACAGTAAATACACACAGTAAAATACTAATTACCTATTTTCCAGATCTTTTTCTATTATCTTGATACATGTTTTATCGAAGCTTTTTCCTCCTAACAAAAGCTTGTGAGAAATTCGTTCACCTTTCATTTGACAGACATGTACAGTACATCGATTAGTCTCGGTTTCTTAACTGTGCACTGATCGTCGCATCTTAAAGGGACTTCATTACTAATACTACGTATTATTTTCAAGCCCCATGGCTCCATAATGCAAAATATATCGTGAAGGATGCTAGAAGCCTTAGCATCTGTATCAGCGAATATCGTATTATTATCAGCAGACATTATATTGAATGTCCTATGTATTTCTGAAACAATTTTTAAATACCTTTTTTGTAGAACAATTTGTCTTTGTTCATAATAGGCTTTATTTTTGTCAATTACTTCTTTGTTTGAGTATTTAATGGGGATCACATTTGGACCCTCACGTAGGGCGTATTGTTTTTAAAATAACCACACAACTTTATTTCCCTAAAATAAATATAACTTTTTTACAGAGGTTGTTTGAAAGTGTGTATTATTTGGTTAGGTTAAGAAAAATGTCGTCATTTATATATCAGGGCCGAGACTTATTGAATTCTAGTTAACAATCTTTCATTTTTCATCTGAACAGTTAAATGAATGTGAGTTAAAAACAAAATAGAATATATCAATATTAGAATTGGGATCCCAACATTTTTTTCCTTAAAGATGTTTGTACTGGACGGCTTGCTGTTTCTGTGGCCTGTTGATCCTTAGATGGTTTGAAATTATGTGTTGATGTGTTCTATAAATTCCATCAAACTTGTATGGGATTCACTCTTGAACGTCAATTCATCCATTTATGGTGCAAATCAGCGACCTAGAAAGTTGTTCATTTTAATTTTGACATTGTTAATAATATTATTGAAATACACATAGTTTTAACGATTGTGGAAAGCAATATAGTTGATTTCTTATACTCTTCTTCAGCGATGAAGCCTGATTTTCTAAATATCCTATTTGCTTTGTTTAATTCCATTACATATGTGTCATTAATACGTGTTACGTAGTATGCAATATATGTTATTAGTAACTTGAGTATTTTGTGATTCATATATAATTAAAATGATTATGATATATAAACAGTTGTGTTGGGAATATTGAAGCTCAATTATCATAAAATTATTAATTCTGTCGTAAGCAAATACCGAATTCGTGATGTTAAACAATATTATTAAAGCTTCGCGGCTCTTGTCGCTTCTATTTGATATATTTAACCCATAAAAAGACTGATTATATGACGGTTGGATATGTGGATATAATGGAAAATTAATGAACCAAAACTAATACAGTTATTTTCGAAGGAGTCTGATATAAGTACCGATTATCATTGGAGACAGAGGTGTTTGATAATATATAATAATATATAATAATAATATGATAATTTTTTTGATAATATCTTTTCATGCGGTTTAATGCTTACATCGCTCTACAAAATATCGCTATTACTGTAGCACAATTCCGTATATCTAATCAGTTTTCAGGATAGATGTTTTGAGTTAGTGAGAGGTTGTTGAAAGCTTCAGAAGATTTGACAACATCATTAAGCCCCACTTTATACTGTGCTCTTGATTCGATAGTTATTAATTTAGATTCATTAGTTCAGTGGAAAGAAAATATCACGGTAGCAATGTAGCGGTGGTAGAACAATATATAATTCAAAATTAAAATAACCCTATATATAAATATTAAAACAAGGTTTAATTTTTTGTTTAGTTGATAGCAACATAAACTATCTTCTCTAAAACTACCGTCTTTAAGATTCTTTAATATTTGATCAATAACTTTTTACAATTCTAAATATTAACACAAAATTAATCCTAATTTTTGTAGTAAAAATGTAGTTTCACATCAACAACAACAACAAACAACTCTGTTCAAACAACTATATAATAATATCGCTTACCAAATAACTTGGGTGATGATTATGATTTTATGTAATAATCAGCAAATAGTTTTGATTAGTATAGAGTGTTTAAGGAAGGCAAGAAACGTGCAGAAGACAATAAAGATTTTGGTCATCCTTTAATACCTAGAAATGGGAATCCTCTCAAGCAGATCACGGATAACAAATTTAGTATAATTGGTGATACATTTCTGAGGTGCAGGAGACGGGAGATGTGACATATATTTAAATATATTTCGAAAATAATTTCGTGCTAGTGGCGGGTCCAAGCCGCACAAATCATGCTAAAACAAATCAAGGTAGCACCATTACTAACTTCCTCTAGGTCTACATGTTAACAATAATATTATTGAGCTTTCGTAAAAAAATGATTTCGTTTCGTTAAACGTTCCCGTTTTCCAAAAAGATCCAAGGATAATTTCTTCTAAGGGGTCGAAGGGGACAATATAAATAACTTATACATTTTATTTCAAAACCTTTACTATTATTTTAAGCCCAACATTATAAACGCTTTTTGTATGTGGTCGTCAGCTGTCTTATGATTAAGGTGACCAATTTGAGAAGAGTTTTGAGACGTTACGCGACTGTTTTTAGGTTTTATTTTTAAAACTGTTTAGGTGATTTTTATGACGATCCGTCGCGATTTTTGAGGTTTTCTCGTACGTACGCGAAACAACCGAATTATGTGCCGAGATTCGTTTATTGTTAGCTTCAAGGCTAGTTTGATAGAAAATAATGTAAACGCCAACTGGGCTGAACGATACAATTGAGGTTTTGTGTCGTAATCGTTGGGTTTTGACGTGGATAAAGGATGTACATGCGAAACTAATTATACCTATTATTTGTATAATTGTTTTGTTTGTATGTTATTATCTTATTTTGTTTATATTTTGTGTCTTTCCTTTAGAGAATTTGATATAGGTAGTTGTAGGGAACTTTATATCAACATCTGATATACACACAATATTTATTTAATAAGGTTTTGAGCCTCGATTTGTTTTTAAAGTAGCCACAGTTCTTCGCCTAATCTATTATTAGTCATGTCTGCCTAATATTTTCCAAAGAAATGTTACCCCATTCTTGTACCATAACACAATCTAATTGCTTCAAAGATGTTAAAGATGGAAATTTAATTCCCATAATGGTTCAATCATGTTGAGGTCTAGAGATTGTGCTAATAAGACAGCCAACCAAGACTAAACCATTTTGGCTGTGTGAATAGGCCATTATCATCTTGAAATATGACAGTGTATGTTAGTCATATTAAGAACTTCGTTATTGTGGATATTATAGATAAGTATCTCGTTATTGCTTCCCAAACCGTAACGGAACTATTCACATGCTTGAGTGTAGGAAACAGGCAGTCGTAGGGATTCTCCATACACAAACCCAGCAGAGGAAATTATGTAAACTATGATTCACTATACTATACCATATTCTTCTAATCACCAATTATCCACGTTTTAAGATCATTGCACTACTTCTCTCACAGTCTAATGTTGACTCTCGTTGTAAAGGATTTCGCAATCGCAACCATTCCATGAATGTTAACTTTGTGGAGCTCCCACCTTATTATTTTTGCCGAAGTAGTATTACTCAAGTAAGTGTTGAGTTTTGCAGTCAATTTTACAAGGGTAATTTTATGTTAACTATTAGGACTTCGGCGATGAATTAGTGTTCTGCATGCAAGAAGATGTACCATGTAATACAAGTTGTTCATATTATTTTGTCTATTCTCTGTAAGTTATAAAAATGTAAATTTATTACAGTATGTTGAAATATTATAAATGAACTGTATACATATAGCGTTTCCCAACTAAAATGTTCTTGTATGGAATAAATTTTCTGCTGTTTCGATAACTTATTGCCTTTATAATATTGCCTATATGTTTCTCCTTGTCAGTATTTGCTTTTTGATCACAAATTTGTTTTTAGAAGTATTTGAAAGAAAAATCAGTTGTTGCCTTTTTGACCCATATTTTTAAAATATTGGTTTTTCTTTAACTATTTAAAACTTTTGATATATTAGATGATATTAATACTTTTGAAAAATAGCTTTTATGTACAAAAATTGAATATAATTACATTGAGAATTTAGATCCATGGAAAATTAGACCGATTAGAAATCACGAAAGGTTGTTTGAGCAGGATTACACTTCTCCCACAGGAAGAAAAACAATGTTGTGTTATGGTTTCAATTTTCAATTCGTTTCTTTCTTTTGAAAGTTGGTTGTATACTTGATGTGAATGAATTCATTTCAAATATTTTTAATTAATGGCTGGAAGAACATATTTGGAAAAGACATTTATAGAGAATTATTGATACAACAAATATTAATCAAAATATTTTTCATTGTCTACAATTGCATCCCATTTTTCTTGCAATATGGCGATATCGTGTCGATATAACGATGGTGATTTAGCAGCATGCAATACATTTTCCCTTCTTACTTCTTCATCATTTTACCATCAACAAGTGGTAATCTAAAAGTGCTACGCTTGGAGGGTACGCTGGATGTAGATGAACTTCCTATTCGATCTGCAACAGTATATCCTTCACAAGTCCTGAATATGTGATGTTGTAATGCAACAGGATGAGTTCGGGTCTGTTCCCTATTTTTTGGTCTTTTTTTAATCTATAATAATTTAATCTCTCCTAGATTAACTCATAGTTATTTACAATTCGAATCAGTAGGTACACTTTTCCAAACTGACCTATAACAAACCAAAACCGACATTTTATATATAAGATGGAGCAAAAGTCCCGATACCATTGACGCAATTTCCGCTGAGTGGCAATAATGGAACGTTTATTTCCAATAAATATTGTTACTATTTCTGCTCGTTCTTGTAGCGTATATTTATCCGTAATAAAATTTGGTCATCTACACAACACAATGGTTAAAGCGAAACTGAGCTAAACGTCACATAACCAAGATGACGCGTAATCAAAATAGTAGCGGGACTTTTGCGTCACGCTATATAATGTATGATGTATGAAGGAACAGCATAACCAACTTTATATAAATGTTTGATGGGCTTCAGTAACACAGTTCTTGAAATCAGGCTAATATTTTCTTATCCTGCAAAAGCAATCGAAGAAGATGACAAAAGATAGCAAATATAATTTTGCCGAAAGGTCCTTGAATAATGGTCCTCTTAAGAACCACACGGATCGAATTTCCGAAAAACTCTATAACCTACACCATTAACTTTTTCAAATGACGCAATCATTTTAATTGAAAGCAAAAACCTGTTTTCCACAAATTGAAATAGACAAAAACACCTAGCCGAAGTTCTTTTGTTGGAACGGACATTAGCACGCTTACACAATTATCGTTAGCAGCAGTCTCGTCTCCAATTTCCTGCCGACCGTACAAACCCCAAAGGAATCAATTTTTTCTTTACCTGAACACTAAACACACAATTTCACCCTGCAATAGATACAATAGGGCACGGTAACAGGTTGAAGCAGGTCCCGTACCCTTTTTAGGGGTTGAACGTACGTCCCTTTGCTGTGGCGAGCGGAGCTCGGGGGGTTTCGGCTCGAACGGGTCGCCGAACGTAGAGGACGACAAACGGTGACTCAACGCGAATAAAACAAGGAATTCGGTCGTTATTCATGGGGAATTAATTTTGTGTAGGGTAAGAGAGTCTTTCACAGTTTAGTTCCAGAAATACAAACTAAAGGAGCCCAGGAAGTTTTCGTACCATTCTCGAGATATTTTGTTATCAGATTTTGAGGAAAATATAGTGCTAATTAACTGGTTTGTAGTTTAATAATCACAGAAATATGTTATTGGAACAAATAAGGGTTAAACAAAGAAGTTATTTGACGGTAAACGGCGTTGTTATCTATAGTAATTTTAATGTTTTGTTTATTGATCTTATTATTTGAATATGTAAATAATGTAGATACTAATTTACAACTTTGGTCAATTTTATTTCAATATAATTAAGATTTTACCAGTGATAAGTGCATTTTTTATTAACTACAAGTATTAGTGTGTTTGGTCGAGAAGAAATATTACAATAAAGAATAAAATCCAGCTATTTCGAACGTTTATTTTGAAATATAGGAGTAAATAATTGTGGAGGAGAACATTGTCCTTACCTTATCCGCTCCAAGTTCTGTGAATTTCTCCACTCCTTCTTTGGGCGCAAACATATATATACCGATGGCTCCAAATCTCGCAGAGGTCTTGGCAGTGCATTTGTGGTGGACAACCGGGTATTCCGTTTCAAGCTTCCTGAACAGGGATCAGTATTGACTGCTGAACTCTTTGTGATTATCACTTTATCCTACATCACAACACAGTCCTTCAGAGAATAACTAAACCTGACCGACTCCCGAGATGCTCTCGAATGTTTCCTGGAACAGAAGTTCAACCATCCCCTGGTCACCGACTCACTGTCAATCTTCCGTACTCTCTATCTGAAAGGACTCATCCCTTCTCACGTTAAATCCGCAACATCTTCTCCCCTTCCCATTACGGATGTTTGTATCCATACTGACCTTATCCTATTCCTTCCTTGATTCACAAAAAACGAGGTACAAAGTCGTTGAGCCCAGGAGGCCAACCACAACAGGGTCTTTGAGTTTATAGCTGATTTATTTCTCATCTCATCGCGTTTCTTCCTTTCGTCACCACGGCTGTGAATCTGAGATTGGGATACTGTCGTTTCTCACACGGTCGCTTGCTGAGTTTGAGCCCACCTGCTTACTGTGAGTCTTGTCACCGTGCCCCTATTTCAGTTGTAGGAATGTTCGTCGGGTCGGTCGATCGGTCGAAAAGTGTGGCTGCCGCTGCGATTATTTGTCAGAACACTCACTACTATCTTTGGAAGGAATTTGCACGGGAACTAAAAACACTGGTTGAATCAAAGTTGTTTATTTCAACTTGCGATTGATACATGTGGTCGATGGGAGGATTGACAGGATATTAGGTTAAGGTGAAGGAAGTACGGTAGCGCTGTGGAAGTGGTACTGTTACAGGGGGACGATGATAAGAAAAGAGAGCGAGACGTCGTCGTGATGGCCTTTTATACTCCAGAACTGCATGGTACCAATCCACCGGCGTTGCCAACCTTTATAGTTGTTGATGGTGAATTGGTGGTGGCCTAAAGGGTCGTGGCGGTCGCCACACAGTCTACCACATACTGAATGACTGCCAACGGCTCACCTAGATTAGAACTAAGTATGGGCTGCAAAATTTTAGAAATGCCTTAACAGGAGAAAACACAGGCAGACTTCTCGGACTTTTACGAGAAATCAATTTTCTCCATAGAATCTAGCCTGTGCTAAGTTAAGTGTTACTGACCAAATAATCATTACCACTTCGTTATTCGGTTGCGTTTGTAGTCCTGTATTTGTGATCATTTTTCAAATTATATATACACTATTTATACTTTTAGTCCCCCTGTTGTTTTATTAATTTTTTTATTTGTTAATTTATTATTTTATTAATTTATTATAATACACACTTTATGTCTGTCTCCGTCCCCTTTATATCAACATGGTACAATTGTATGTAACTATTAAAACAGAAGACTAACATTATCCGAAGCCAAAGCGATTGCAGCTGATCAGTGGCTAACATTGATTTGGTGAGGAATCTTTAAAACAACTGGATGATATTATGAGAAAGGATTAATAACAAAGATTACGTCCAATATGATGATAACCGATCTTTGGTTGATTTGCTGTATTACTTGGTAACTTTTCACGATATATTTCACATTATACATCTATATATTATCAAAATAAATGAGGAAACGACAATAGACAGATCACTTACAATTATAGATCTCGGTTGAGATCAGTAATAGTAGAGATGGAAGTGTCACCTAGAAACAACTGAAATAATCGAACAAGGAAAAACAAAACAAAAAGGAAATGTTATAACCAACACCAAATACTTATTTTGAAAATAGTATTTTACGGGTCCAAGATTTGGACGCTCTAACAGTTTGACATCTGTAAGCTGTTGAAAAGTATTCCAAATAGCGTGTCAGACAAGTTTCATCGAAATTCTGTCAAATTCCGAAACCGTACTAAAAATAAAGCTGATGCAAGGATGCAGAATGAAGAATGAACAATGAATTCCTTACAGACTCTTGCGATAAAATTGACCTAATTGATGGAGAACACAACAATCAGCCTAAAAAAGATGGGTTGAAAAAAATATGTGATATATTGTTTCGTTTTAGGCATATTGTGAGGAATCATTTATAATATTGAGTTCCATTGTGTGATGTTCAGGCATCAAATACAACGGTTTCAATTGGTTGAAAACATCAAATGAAGAATTTGTTATATTTTTATTATAGAATAAATATAACCAGGCCTATCAGTTGATTTCTTTGATAATATTAGGTGCTTGTATTATTTTGATCAGCCATATCTATTGCATGAAAATTAGAAGAATCAGTGTTACCAATTATCAAATTGAGAGGTTTTGATTTTTATCTACATAAAATAATAAGTTTGCATTTAGTATTATCGAGACGCTAATAATTATGGAACTCACAAAATTGTATTTTTGGCATTCATTATTTTTTGTTTGGTGGTTTAAAGAAATCTGAAGTTTTGAGTTTAATGATGAGGCCAAGAAAGGCCAGGATTATCCAAAACAGTTCGAATATAATGAATTACAAGACTTAAATTAGACGGAAATCCAGGTTAAACCCTCAGACACAAAATTTTCAAACAAAAAAAGCAGTTGATCAATCAGTCAGATCTATGGGGATTGCCACTTGTTCAGATCGATGTAGCATAACTTGGCAGGCATACAGTTTGGAAATCTTGAATAAGTGTGAAAATGGATAGATGATTGGTTCGTTACTAAATCAACATCGCTCTTTCGACATAGTTTCCAGAAAGATAAGAAAATGTTGGAGAAAATTTTGGAAATTAATATATATTGCACCAATTTTTCTCAATAAATATATTTTTAAACTCAAACATTTATCAGTATATATAAAAACACCTAATATTAATAGGCGAGGTAAAAACACTTAGTATATCTTTGTAGTTCTGAAAATATTAACCAATAATGTCAATATTACAAGTCATCAAACAGTCATTTTCTCAAGATATATAGGAGCATATTTACATGCATATCTTCTTTATATCAAGTACATTCACATATAGCTTTACCAAGTTTGTCCAACATGAAATTGAACTTTTTTGCTAAATGTTGTTGCTAACACTGCCACAACTGTCTAATGAAAATCGTGGTAGAATTGGCAATGTCGAAATAACACTACATTAACAATAAACCAATAGATGACGCACCTTATATTTATACTATATTTGAAAATGTTTTATTTTTTCAATTTACAACCCGTCATTAAATGTCAAAAATTCTACAGTATTATTTTATATATAGCCTCTATAATTCTTGGCGTAATTAATTCAAGTTAGATTGTATAGGAACTTCAGATATGATATTTCTCAAGACATAAAAGCATTAGACTGCAAATTTATACCCATAAATAACCTCAAGAGCTATTATCCATCAATTCAATTAATATTGCTTTGTATGCGCAAAACGTATTTGCTTTCTAAATAATCAATGTTTACTTTTCGTTTCACGATTATAAAAAATTTTGACGCATTTTAATCAATAAAGCTCATTATACATTTTGTAGAACTACTTATTTCCGAGATAACATTCGTTTTATTTTTACCGGGACGAAACCGTCGAAAACTTTTCTCAGTTAAAATGATGAATTATTCCGTGTGTCAGTTTGTGACTCTATTAACTGTCCCCCCCCCCTTCTTTAAGGCCCAAGAACTCCCCATTTTGACGTGTTTTAGTGCTGGATCGATAGACTTGAACGTTTTGCGGTAGGGTGGGAATGTGGCGAGGCATCAGCTGATAGAAGAAGGGCCGTGTTTTTTAGGTAGATTTATTTTCAGGCAATTACGTCAGCATGTACATAAAATGATACACGCGACAGGCGACACAATACGAACCTGCAGGCGAACTCTATGTAAATTGTTTTTAATTGCTATAAATTGAGTCGTTCTCTTCCGGCTTCGTCATATGTGTCTTTCTGACAATATTGTACATAACATCATCAAATTTTGTAAATTAGAAATGAAATATTTCTACAACTTTTTTAAAGAGTTTCTTTACATAATGACTGTTAGTTTCGGTAGTCTCTGAGCGGCCTGTCTGTGGTTAATAGTATTCAGTTAATATTACCTTGAGTTTGATACTGTTTCGTACATTTCATTATAGTGACTATTAGTTAGATAGAAAAATTCAAGTGTATATAGTTTCTCTAGAATTACTTGTATACTCGAGTCATATAAAATCAATTAATAAAAAAAATAGATAAATTGCTGTTAAAGCCCTTATCATAACATTTTTATAATTCAAGGAACGTTTGTGGTCGGTTTGATATAAATCTGAATTTTTTTAGGAATAGTAAAACTAACTTGTAATCAAATCCCGAGATATTTTGACACTCAAATAATATTTTCTTAGTATCAGCACATCTGGTGAATAAAATTTTGAAGTTCAAACGTTTTTTCCACCTTTCTACATTGTTACCACAGAAAAGTAGAAAATTATGTAACTTAATTATTTTATTCTGAAATAAATCTATTTCTGATCATAAACAATTTACGTTGAAAGGAAACCAAATATTATTAGTTACTAGGACTACAACTAAATTATTTTAAACGTTTTTTTAATTCGACATTTTATATGCGCCACAAACATATTTTCACATCTTTTTATATCTATTTTTATAGATATTATATAGTATTCCCACCAGTAGTAGTATCCACCCAATTTTGAACAAGCTTTGTCATGTTGGAAACTTAATTAAACTTGCTTCAGATGAGAAGAAACCTTGATTTTTACACTCAAAGCATTTTTTTACTTTTAAACCATATTCAGGACATTTATGTGGAAATTTTTTACTTTTACAAATCAAGTTAAGCCAACAAAATCAATCAATGGTCAAGTAATGCTTTCAGTTTCTTGTCCTTGCACTTTCTCCATTGATCTTTGTTAACTATAATATACGTAAAAGTATTCTAACAGCGCTCTATTACTTTCAAGGCACTGTTTTAGAATCAAGCAGAAAAAGAAAAACTCTTGCGTTGTCTCGTAATAAGATATCCTTGAAGCTGAGAAAATATATGTTGCTTATACTTATATATAAATGATGATAAATATATATGTTATATATGCGGTGTGCCTTGATATGAGTATATATTAGTTACAGAAGTATCCGATATCATATACATATAACATAAATTACGTCATATATTTCAAAACTTTTAGACGTATCTCATACTCCCAATATTTTGAAAATATTTATTAGCAATAAATCAGTTCGGTATTAAATTACAAAAGCCATTACATGTATACCTCATTAAATCTCAAAGAAAAGTTAAAAAGTATGAAAGATTAATGATGTTTAACAGTTATTAAGCATAAATTAACATTTATATAAGAAAAAGACAAAAATTAATTACATAAGAAAGTGATTACGTAATCATTGAATATATAATATAACTATAACGCGTTCGTTATTATAAAAATATCAATCTTTTATTATTATATTTTGGATTTAGAAATGTTTATGATCACGTGATGTGTTGAGGCATCTTAAAAAAGATATGACTGTACTTTGTTTTGATGTACCAAGCCATTTTGGACCCTGTCCAAAACCTATACTGGAGCGTCTCTGATGCACACAGTTTGTGTGTATGTGTGTGTGTTTTTATTCGAGTTTTGTTTTCGATTACCAACTGATAACTTAATGATCATTTTTATATTCTGCAAGTTTTATTAGTCTCAATATTTTTTGATGTTATAAGTGTATTTTGCTTTGCTTTGCCAGTTTTAACTTCAACTTACGTGTTCCAGCTAATGCAGTAATTGTAAATAAATAAACGTGTAATAATATGAGCAAAAATTAACAAATAATCCTAATAATTACAATTTTGCAAAATAACATAATATAATATTACTTTTATATAAAGATAAATAATTTTATTATTAAATGTAGCTATTCTTAGGTTATTTATCCACATGATAATGACATAATGACAGTATAACTTTGTGTAACCTTGAAGAATAGCTTTAAATTGTCTTCTACCTGTAATTAAACTGTGATTTCAGTACTGAAATTTAAATGAAATTCAGTGGCTACAGAAGTGGAAATTCTATACTGGAGGCATGCATTTTAGGTATTTATTCAAGTGAAATAAAAAAACAAACAATATTTTACTAGGCAAGGCCTAGAATAGGTCTGGAACTTCTTTAATTTATTTTACATTTAGTTTTAACTGAATGTATGTAATATTATTTTTGCATTTAGTCACTGAAACGTTTGCTAATTTTTTATGTAAGAAAATCAGTAATGGTCTTGCCAAGAATCAAAAATTATTCCCAGATCCCAAAAAATTGTTCCCGATTCAAAAAATCCCAATGTTATAGGTAGTTTTTGAAGTAATGGTGTCAGTAGAGATAACGACGATCTTGACTAAATATATTTGTTTGTCGAGATTGAATTAGTTTATCCATTAAAGTCCTTCATGGAACTTGATGTTACTCACAAACTGTAGGGTATGGTTTGATAACTTAACAATATTGTTCTGAAGTGTTATAAACAGGGTTATTTTTGTTCTCTATAATTGTTACATAATTCTCATAATTGTGAGTTTATTTATAAATTATAATTTTCAATATAATATCCTTAGTTAAAAATATGTTTATATGCCTTAAATGAATTATTTTTTACCAAATTCAACACATCGTTTGGAACAAATATTGAAAAATATTCATATGTAAATAATCAGTAGTTTTCCTGCCATGAAATAATAATTATTTCTAAGAACAATTAACTAAACAATCTTTTTGACAATCATAGTTTTATTATATATAAAGTATATGTTTTTAACTAAAAATATATATTTCACCATGTTTAAAAATAGTATTATATTTTTTAAAAGTTTAATATCACTTTATGTGGTTTAACAAAGTTCTAATGGTGTGTGTCCATCATTCTGACTATCCCAAACTTCATTCGTGCACGATAGGCAAGCCTGCAAACTTTATTCTGAATAATGTATCCCCGTTTATTTAAAATTTTATTTTATACAAAAATAATGTTAAAGAGGGCATAAATCACCTCAAATATTTGGGAAAATAGTTTTTTGTTTCCTATGTCATAATTTCATATTTTACGATACTCATTTATATTCGATCCCTAGGCCAAAAATAAAACAATATCGAATTCAAGGCCGACTCTGTCCAGTCTCGCTGGTCGGGGTGTAGCGTCTGAGTCCCCCGCGCCGTGGCGCCCTCTTTTTCGATTGCCGAAATCATTTTCCGCTCAATATCGGGGGTAGCTTTCCAGTCGTAAGCCGTTCGCTACCCAATAAGTATGTAGCGTTCCTGCCACTATCGAAGGTCCTGAAGTTGCTCAAGAGATAGCTGGTTAAAAGTTCTTGTCCTATAGTCCGGTGGTTGTTGGAAAGGGTGGAAATATGGTGACGGAAAATGGGCAGGTAAGACGAACCTCTTAAAATCCTGCCTGTGGTTTCTTTTTTTTTTCTTTCTGAGGGGGTGTGCTGGGTTGTCTTGTTTGATTTAGTGTTGGGTCAGTCTGCGGGGTTGCTATGCGGAATTTTGGTCTTGAGTAATCGAATATCAATTGGTTACCTGAAATAACAAAAATATTTATTTAAATAACTTATATGGTCGCAATTTGGTGGTGAAAAAATAATTACATTTCATACATTGATATATTTTTATTACACAATGTTGTTCCGCAAACATTCCTTAATTATTTAATTAATAAACCTTTACAAGACCGCTAAATAATATTAATAAATTAAAAAAAAAATCAAAATCGCTAATGATTATAATGTGTAAATGGTTTTTCAATTTTTATATAAATATTTCTACGATATTTTTATAATGTTCCAGACTTATTGATCGAAAAGTTTGGGACGATCTTGTTTTATAAGAACTTGAGACTTTTCAATAGTTTGTCATCCAGTTTACAATGACCAATTGTCCATAAAACTCACAAAGTAGTTGATATCGATTATCCAACTACAATAACATTGACACTTTTGTTTTTGGTATGTCTGGAAATTTAAAATTTTTATCTAGATGCTTGAAAAACATTATATAACATTATATAAACACAGGATTATAATTTCCATAAAATATTGAAAGATATTATCGCTTGTTATACGACTGTTACAATATTATTGATCTAGGTGATATTAAAATAAAGACAATGTCTGTTTGTAAAGGCTCTATTTTCTTTAAGTTGACTTTTGCCAAGTGTGTTATACTGTAATTTTGTTAAGATCGATTGATAAGTTTAATAGTTATAGTTTGATTTTATCGCGTCAATTTATTATTTATTTTATGCAGAAGCTTTCAGTATATTTTATAACTTTTTATGCAGCGAGTATGTTCTTTAAATGAAGTTAAAACATGTTAAGGCTTGTCTTTATCAATAGATATAAGGGTGAACAGAACCTGTTTGGTTGTATGAGGTTTGGGAGTGGTCTGTACTTTTTAACATTTCTTTTTCTTACTCTATTAGGCTAAAATTTAATTACATAACATATAAAGTTTGATCTAATTGTATCAGAGTATTTTACTCTTATTTAGGTACACACGGTCACACCATAATTTTGAAGTTATTGTGTTTTTATAAAACCAGAAAACAAAGAAAATAATTAGACAAAAATATTTATATTTGTTTTTTTAAGATTAATTATTCCTGTACTCAGATCTCAGATTTTTTGTAATTTAATCAGCCTAACCCAAGTCTGTTAGATAAAAATGTATCTATTTGATCATATATCATAGTTGGATGTTATATATCATAATGACGTTGTTAATTCTAATCACATCTACTGTCATATTATGAATTTAATATAATTTTACACTATTCGCCACGCTATAGTCTCAAAAATATATTTTTTTGTAAGATTTGTATCATATTGATCCAGAAGTTATGGATCCAAAAGGACTATTTTTATAACATGTATATATTTTTGTGAATATATCTTTGGTTCAGACTATTTTGAAATCATATCAAAATGGAACTGAGAAATTGCTATTGATTCAGTAGGTATATAAAGGCAATATTATTTCAATTTTTTTTGTAGCAGGAAATGGAATTAATTTTTCCATCAAAGTATCCCATGGAACTTTCTGTTATTAACAAACTAAGTATACGGCATAATAGCTTGACAATATTGTTCTGAACGCTTTATATACGAGAAATATCACTTTCTGGAAATAAGCAGCGTTATCTTTATTCTAAGTCTGATAATTATTACGCAATTCTCATAATTTTGAGTTTATTAAGAAATTATTGCTCTGAAAATAATATTTTTAGTTAAAAATATGTTTATATGCCTTAAATTAACAATTTATAGTTAAATTTAAAACATTGGAACGCATATTGAGAAGTGGTAATAGATAGTTTAAAATTTTGTTTGATATTATATAATGACTCTATATTCGTTTGTTATTGAACGTTTGTGTTATTCTGTTAATACTAGATTATGTTCCAACAGCAGTATACACCTTCAGAAATACTTCCTTAGGTAATTTATCACCAGGAACAGCTGGAACAATTTCAGGTCATGCGTGTAACATTCAGTAATGTCTAGACTGAACTTATTTTATTAAAATATCCCTTCCTTATTCCAACGGTTAAAAATAATATTTAGTTCATCTTTAATTAATACGATATCTGTTTTAATTATCTAAAGTATGCAAGGTATTTATAGCCTTCGTCACTAAACTATTTAACCTTTAGACAAGTTTTGACCTATATAATTCGCATGTCAAATTACGTCTATAATTTTAAGCTTAAAATTCTACGATTTAGTCATCGAATATTTTGCAATTATGGCAATATAAATGGCACTTAGGGGTCAAGTAAATGCCTTAATTTTTGGTCTTGATTTTGTGGTTAGATAAATATTTAAAATGTTGTAACTATACAATCAAGCCGGATATATAACAGGGCTTAAGGACAGGTAACAATAAAGGGGAACTGGACAAGATCAGGGAGACTGAATGGTGAGAATGGGATAATTAAGATGGGAATGAAGCAAATTGGGAATATACTTGATTATATGGATGGAGAGAAAAATATATTCAATATAGTTATTCAAGGATTGATTGTGAAAACGGAAAATGAGAACGAGTTGAAGAATGACGTGCAGACTTTTATGCAGTGCAGTCTGTGTATAGAAGTATTAGTACAAAAACACTAGAAAATTGGGAGATAAGATCTCTCTAAATGAAATGGACAGTACCAAAAATAAACAACTGGTCATGAAGGTACAACATGCGTGTATTACATTTTAATAAACATATAAGGTTAATTTTATATCAAATTATATCTATCTATATAAGTATTAGTAAGTTTAAATTATTATAACACTAAGAATTATGAAAAAAGTATTAAAACGTAAGACTATTTTGCAAACTGTAATGACTGCAAAGCACCAAATACAATAATATGATTATATATTATAAATATTCTTTACTTTATTATATATATGACATTAAATGGCTTTTAAACAACTATGTTCACAAAGTAAACAACTAAAATAATAATTGATGAAGACATACGTTAGTAATTTGTAATAAATACCTTGAAATGTATTGGAATATTAAAACACTTAATATAAAAAATGCGTTATTTCTTCTTATTGTAGTATCAATTGTTGACTATCAATGTAAATTATTTGCTTAAATCATTTAATTTTTCTGTATATTTTCGTTAATTTATTATAGCTTGTTTGCGAAAACCTAAACACCTTGCGAATAAAGGCCAAACGATTCTTGTTATTCTCGAATTTTGTTACTTGCTATTTTTGTACGTCATCTTTCTTTAACTTTCTTTCGCAGCTGAATATACCTTTCGGTAAAGCAGATACATACGATCTACTATCTCTATAACTATATATTATCATATTATTCTTAATAGATCTGTATCCTAACTTATCATTTTAATAGCTCCAACAATATTGGAATAACCAAAACTAATACAAAATCTTAAACAATATGTCTTGAAATTTAAATAACTCCATCTACTAATGTTTTAACTCACTAATCTTTCATTTTAAATACGGAATGTAGAATATCCACATTATAAATCCGTGGTGAGTTTACGTACAACAGAAACGCCAAAATAATCTGCCGTATAAGTGTTGGAACAGATGCATCAGCCAGAGCTTAGAGTATTTGTTTTTATATATTGTTACCGATCTGAACGTATTCCTGGTTACTTCATTTAAGCGCATTTCATTTATTGCAATATATATTTTAGTTGAGAAATATGTAAAACAGATCAAGAGTATATGAATACATAAGTGAAGTCATGAAAATATACCACAGTTAAAATGAAACTAACTACATAATTTGCACAAATGGACCACATAGAAAAATAGAAGAAATTATGAATTATTAACAGTACATTTTTAAACATTTTAAGGTATTGATAAATATGAAGGTGTTTAACGAACAATGTAATAATGTATGTGACTATATGACATTTATTCCTTTGTATCAATTATTTTGATTATTTACTTCATAGATCTAACTTTTGAGAACACCAAAATTTATTTAATGCTTGTAAATACATTCTTTTAATACACATTTCTAAACTGTAATAAATTAATTACCTAATTGTGTTGATTATTTTGATGTATATGCTAAAGTTAAATATCAATTTCAAATTCAATTAATATATTCTCTGATTCAATATACAAACATGCATTACTTTATTTATTATTCCAATCTTACGTTTATAACATGAAAGTAAAGAAAGGTTATGTATACTTATATTTCATACTTTGAAGTTATTACAGTTCTGAAAATAATTTTACCTATGATACTTTGTTGTTCTATAATATACATTTATGATCTTACATTGAAAATACTTTGAAAACAAATTTTAGTAACATGTCATTTTGAAATTTTTCTCTTTACTCTGTTGGGCTCTGTTACTCTCACAGGGCGATCACTAGTTATTCATATGTTTATAACCTTCATATATTATCCTTATAACCTTCATATATTATCAGCTTATAAATATTTCTTGTAAAATAAATGTGACTGATTTTTTACGTAATTATGTCAAGGTCAAAAATCTGGATTAAGCCTCTTTAATTTGCGTGTAATATAAGACGACGACAATGGTCAATAGCCGGAGTTTCGTAAGATCCGGAAGAACCGCGCTCTGCCGGTCGGTGGTAGACGCGCCGTCGCGACGCTCTTATTGACTGATGACGTCACGAGGCGTCGTCGGGCGCGCTTGTGCCCCATCGCCAGGGCTCTCTTACCCCATCTGGTCGTTTGGCAGGGGCGAAACGTACTTTTCTCCTCCTCCGGCTATAATTTTCCGTCGTTTTCTGGAAATTATCGCGAAATTTCTGTGATTCCGTGACCAATTTTGCGCGGTACCGTTTTGAATAACTTCCTGTAGGACACCTTATTATCTTATTTATACAAATTTATAGGCCAGGTTGCCATATTTTTGATAGGTACGCTGTGGATAGGGTAGTGTAGTGAGAATTAGCGCGCGGTGATGGCTTGATGAGAATGTCTATGTGTTTCAAACTGTTTCGAATGGTAAGTCCCTGCTACAGGTCGTTCCAGAGTTATAATAAATAAAAATAATAGATTCGGGGGTGTTAATTTTGATTCATGAGGACATCTGTGGGCGGTTAAATCGCATTATTGATTAATCATTTGTTTTATTTGTTATGCCAGAGAAATGTTTTGTTAATAACTTCATTAACAGACGTGCTATGTTGGAGATATTAGTTTAAAATAAAAAAAAATTAATTGTAATTAATCGACTGCATAATATATGATAATTATCATTGCATATATTTGTAATAATTATTGTATTAATTTAAACAAAAGTGTTAATAACATTTTTATCAGATATTAATTAGCCGAAAAATTATTTCCCTGTTGAATTTTAATCCAGTCTGGATATTAAGGAATGGTGACACACTTTTTTTAAAATTAATTATCTTCTAAAAAAGTTTCTAAGTATTCTAAATATATTCAATATCTTAATACCAATAATATTTATATTATATATGGATTTTATGATACTATATTTCATCAGCATGCAAAGAAATGATTTATTTCTTTTCATCAATCAATCATTATTATGTTATTATTTCACGTATATTATAATTAATTTATTTTAGTTTGTACATTCTATATATTATTATATAATTTAAAAGTTACAATGTTTTTTTTACATACATATTGTATATATTTATAATAATTATTGTATTAATCAAATCTAAAATATTCATAATATTTTAAATGGTAATTAATATATCAAGAAAATGTTTTCTGTTAAACTTTCTTCCAGTATGGATGTTAAGAAATAATGAGTAAATACTGATACATCTATTATTTTAATTAATTTTTTCTCAGAAATCATTAAATACGTTGTATCCTAAACATACTCAATGATATTTTAATATCAATAACATATATCGATTATATGATACTGCATGTCATCAACATGCAAAGAAATAATTTATTTTCGTTTTTTTTTGTTCAATCAATCATTACAATATTATTATTTCAAGTATACCATAATAAATTTATTTTAGTTTACATATTCTTATATAGGAATATTATTAAACTTTTGTTTTCTTGCTTAAGGTTTGAAATGTCTTTTTTGCAGTAACGCATTTTTTTATGATAATTTACATACTTATGAAATACTGATTCAGCGATGAAAAGAAATAAAACTTGATAAACTTGTGACAGCTAGCCATTATAATGGCGAATTAAACAGATTGGGAGAGTCTCATAAACATATTCCATAGTTATATTCAGTCTTATCAAAAGGTCTTACTGTTGTTACTGTCTTACTGTAGTCTGACTGTTACCAAAAATATATAAATGTACTTATATGATTATTTCTGAAAACTTTTGAACAGTATTAGAAAACATTTACAAATTCTGTTTACCTTTAAGCTCTGGTATACTTGCTATTACTGTTAAAGTGTTGTGCAACCATCGCGATAACTGTAAGAAGTATATAAATAGAAAATTTAATATATAATGACTTAATTATGAATATATGCAAACAGCATACGAGTCCACCGCTACAGTTCTACTGAGTAGTTTTTTTGTTCACAGTAGACACTTTATTTGTGGAAATTGAGTGTTTTATGTATTATATTAGTAGTATTTTCAATTAATTATTTTGTTTATAGCAATTTATTTATAGTATATGACGTAAATATGCTAATTAATTAATATAAAGAATATTATTAATATTACCAATAACCACTCTTTTCGGTATATGGAGCCGTTTTAATCAATATACAGCCTTATTCAGAAAATTCTTTTCACGCTGGTTCTGAACGCGTGTCTTATTAATATGTTCCCCATGCGAGATACATATAGAATATGTAATAACCCCACAATGCGGAAATGGGGTCAATGGCGTAGATATACCTAGTAGACTTTTTTTTAGATAAAATGCAAATTATTTTAGTTTCATATTATTTTATTTTTCAACTAAAATGATTTGCAAAATGAAAATAGTGGTTTCAAAACAGATTAGTTAGTGGAACTACTTTCCTAACGATCGTCCAGTAATGTTCCAGGAGCTGTGTAAGATATGCGAGGTCTTAATATGTGGTAGATCGATTGATGGAATATTATTTGAGACCTGTCAATGCTCAGACTTCTCTGTTGATTCAGTTCATCAGTTGTTATATATTGAAAGTACTAATTTGAAGTCTCAATATTTGTATTATTAGAAATTTTAATTTAAGAATATACTTGATCGAGTTTAACACATATTTATGTAAATTTTAAATATTTCGTTAATAATTAGTACAAAGTAAATGGGACTATTGGACATATGATACAATAAATATGTAAACTTGAAAGGTAAACGAGAAATTTGTAAACGGTATAAGGTAGTACTGAAGAATAAGTCCTCAAAATCTTGCGAAAGTATCCTTATATATTTCAGTTTAAGAGTTAAAATGATATGTACCCAATAACAATATAATTATTTTCAATTTTGTACATACTCTAGATATGATTATTTTGAAGTTTATTTCATTAGCCTAAACCACATATAAGTCTTAGAAGCTCTTCCTCGTCAGTGATTATAAAAAAGTAAAATATTTGATATATTTTCACTATGTATGTCCTATGTAAGGTAGTACTGAAGAATATGTCTTCAAAATCTCGCAAAATTGTCCTAATATGTTTCAGTTTAAGAGTTAAAATGGTATGTAATCCTAAACCACACATAAGTCGTAGAAGTCTCTCTTCTTCCTCCGTGATTATAAAAAGTACAGTTCAAGTTAATTTAGCTTTTCAGCCGGTTAGGTGGCGCAGTGGTTAAGGCGACAGGTCGGTCCTCTGATATTTGCGATAGCCGCTGTCGAATCCTGCTGGGTCAAGGATGTACTTTATGTTTGTGATTGTCATTTTAAATGTCTTTATAGGCAACAGTGGAAAATCCATCAAGGTATAACCATCAGGAATAACCAGAGAAACACTCGTTGGTAAAATGGAGACCCTAATCTAAAGTATATAAAAAAACGATTTGTTTAAAATAATCTATATATTAAAAAAAAGATTAAAATGGTCATGTTACGCCACTGTGTTTGTAAATGTTCACCCCTTGGCGGGTGCAATACACTGGGGGTGCAGTCCCACGACAAGTGCTCCAACGCAAGTGGACCCCTGGCTTTGTAATTCCCTTTCTGACCCTTTTTCAACGCTTTCCTTTCTTTCGCGTCATTGCTTTGACATTACTCCATCAAACTTGATATGTTTTCGCTTTGGATTAAGATTATCTCGACTCGCTTCTGATATATTTTCGGATGATAAATTATTGATGGTTTTCGTAATTAAAATAAACAATGCAAGGGAATTTTTTTTCTATAAAATTGTTTGCCTTCAATTAATTTTTTCAACATTTATTACATCAAGTAACATAACAATTAATACTTATTTTGATAATAAATATGAGTAGTGAGTGTAATGCTGTATAATTATAGGAAAATAATTTCATTATTGTGTTATTTGCGGTTCTGTAATAGTATAATTCTGAAGGGAATTAATCATCATAAAATGGGGCTTGGTCGGTAATTAATATGTTATAATTACTTATTATTATGTCATTTTTATGTAAACAACATGTTCAGTTTTGATATTTATCTTCCAATGCTTTCGCAGACTTGTGTCTTCATTAATATTAATTGCTATGAAAAATATTTCTAATAATTTGCTTCATATTATTTCGTTTAATTTGATGATATAATGATATAAACACTAGTTTAGATTTATTTGGTTTGCTTTCAAAGATCCTGATTAATTTTCATAGAGATCATAGAGAGAAAAAACCTAAGAACAGTTTGGGTTTATTAACAAGCATTCAACAATTAACCAGATCCACAGAATAATAGATGTTATTGAAAAAGCCTACGAAAGTAGAAAAGTATGCTCAGCTATATTCTTAGATGTAGCACAAGCCTTCGATAAGGTTTGACATGAAGGCTTTGAAAACAACACAACGAACTATTAAAATCATACATTACAACGAGAATGTTTAGAGTCAAACAAGAAGAAGCTTACTCTACAATAAAAAAAGCTAAAGCTGGTATACTACAAAGAAGTGTACTGGGGTCAATGCTTTATCTACTCTACATTTGTGATATACCACAAATGGAGAATATTACTATGACTATATTTGCTGATGATACTGCGATTATAGCTGTCGGAGACAATAGTGAAGAAGCATCACGAAAATTACAAATGGCATGTGACAATATAAATAATTGGACACAAGCTTGGAAAATAAAAATTAACGAACATTAAATAATACTATAATACCATATAGCAACAACGCTAAATATCTCGGAATTAATCTTGATGCAAAAGTTCGCTGGAAGGAACGTAATGAAAAGAAAATAACTGGAATTGAAATATAGGAAAATGTACTGGCTAATTGGAAGAAAACCACAATTATCAGTACATAATAAATTGCTGTTATATAGGTTAGGACATCACGATCTTCAGATACCCACAGTCAGTCAAGAAATCAAGAAAATTGCAAGGGGGCATGACGGAAGACCCTGCTTGCTGTAGGTTAGTCGGAAACGACTAGTATCAATGTAATAATTAAATAATAAAAAAAATTCAAATATAACTACCGTCCTACAAGCTACAAGAGATTTTGCATCTTTAAGATGGTGTGTACGAAAGAGAGTAAATATTATAATTAAGCATAAAATCTACCACTTTTGAACCCTAATCTTAACAATACTTTTGTTACTATTACTGTTACAGTCTGGCATTTGCAGGCATTAGGATTTTAAAATGCAATGCTTAATATAAATTCTTCATGTATCTCGCCATTATTGTGTTAAAAATGAAGTCGTTCAGCAATAATATATTGAATTAAAAGTATAGGAAATTTACAAGAATATGAAAATGTACCTCGTGCTGATTTCTATAGAATATGGCAACAATTGGGAAGCTACTTGATTTTAGCGATTAGTAATTTTGTGATGAGTTGCCACTTTGCATACTTTGCTGGACTTCCATCATCAAGGGCTTTTAATTTCATGCAGAAAACCTTGATAGTAAAAGCTATTGCTTTAAAGTGCATTTCGGCTTAAAACTGTGTGAGAAAATAATTGTTCTCTAACATAAAAATTGTGATATCCTTACTGATTTGTCCTTACTGACCTTAGATATTTCAAAACAAAGAACCGCAATCGACTAAATATAGATACTGTAATGTCTTTAATGACAACAAGGGAACGGATTAAGAAATTGGGACATAGAGTGAAGTTAAAGCATCATATCGAGCAAAATACTTGTAAGAATAGTGTGGAAAAATAGTGAGACATTATAATTCATGGCTTTATATAGATTATGATTTTGTATATTTTCCATATTATGGAAAGATAAAAAATTCTTATTATTTAAACCCTTCGGTCTTTTTTATTTGTTAAAATAATTTTGAGGGGAATTTTTCGCCAATAACATTTAAAAAGGACAGAAATGTTGACAGTAGGATTGATTCTCATCCTACCACCAGTTATGGATTGTTCACTGAGTCAACTTTTAAATACCGAATATAGAAATTATACTGACAGTTAAATAGATTTTTAGCCAAAAGGTATATTTACTGGTTAACTGGTATATTTTTAGCTATATTTTTATATTTATTGAACGGTGTTCATTTCCTCCTTAGTAATAGCTTTCTTCATTCGTTTTATATCTGGCTAAATATAACTCTAGAGTCTTGAGCCAATAGTTACAGCATATTTTTACCTTTCGAATCATCCGAATCGATATTCGAAGACAAGAACCGCCCCGTGTGAACCTCTGACATTTCACCATTGCTAAATCTGGAGCAAAGATAAAGTTTAATCGCTCGGATAGCTATTTGACTTTTACACTTTGGTCGTTTTTCTTTATTTTCCCGACGTATCGATGTCTACTTAGTTCTCGTTCGTGACCAATTCGGCTTTTAATTAATATAATTGGATATTTTCGCATACAGGCGCTTTTTATCGAGAGCTTTTCAGCGGTATTGATTTTATATCTTTTATATTTGCTTTGATATAATGCGGCGTTTGATACGTGGAATTTTCGACGTAGAAATACTTATATAACAGTCAATCCAATTATCTTTCTTCGACGGCTAAAGTCGATTAAATTAAAACCGAAGATGTCTTATATTGTTTTGTTATTTGTATTTTATATATTTGTATAAATTTATCATTAAGTAATAAATTTATTTAACTAACTGGTACTCTTAATTTTGGAGCAGATTTGAATTTGTTACCTTTTTTGCCTTGAAACAAGTTATTTTTATCTTATTTAAGTTTTTTCGAAGCAATGAATATATTCGTGGCACCATAGAAGTTCAGCCAAAAAATTTATGTGCTAATAAACTCATGGACGCTTTTCGCCTTTTCCTATGTGCTTTTTGTAAAATAACAACATGTCTTTTGTTTAATTCAAATTTTGAATACATTTTGGAACATTAATATGGAAATGTAATTAAGAGAAATCGTTGGAATGATGTATTATTTTCCTTCTTTATTCGGGCCATAAACATATTCTCATCTAATTTCTGTCGATACGTATCAATTATAAACCATTTCTAGTCTTTGTCACAGTGTAGAAGAATTGTTCAAAGGTACGAATGATTAAAAGGAATATAGTTAGGTAAATAGGGTAGATTAGGAAAACACTTCTAATATATAATGTATCTATGTCTTATATAGAATCAAATCATATCCTTTGAAGATTTTAAAATAAATCCAAGGTCTTTTTTCGTTTATTATTTTTTTGGGAACTAATATAAATTCTGGTAAAAATATCCCGTTGGAGCTTTTGCCAGTTTAGAAGCACCCAATCTTTTTTTAAATATAATAGTGATCGTCTGTAGTAGTATTGAAAGTCAGTCTCATAGTTATTTGTCACTTCGTTTTGTAGCCTGTGTATCTTCGTCTAAAATTTTGCTATGGCCGGATCGGTTGTCACAATGGTCAAGACGATAAGAAGATGCTCCTACTATTGCGATAGTGGCGGATGTGAATCTTGCTGGGGCATGGTCGTACTTTTATGTTTGCGATTTTGTAATTGTTATAAAAAGACAAGAGTGTAAAATCTGACAAAGGAAATAATGCTCATGATGCCACTAAACAGGCTGGCTAAAAACGAATATTTTCTTGGATAATCTCTTAAGTTGGTCAATCGTCAGTTGGCAAGCTTAAGCCGAGGACCGTGATTCGAAACCCAATTTAAGCAGCTTAGAACCCTAGTTGGTAAAAAAGATAATCTAAAATATAACAAGAATATGACTTGAATATAACTAACTTGATGTCCTCTTTATCGTTTACTATATCTTTGGTTTTGCAGGTTATACGAAGTTTACTTTCTTTTTATTTGAATAAATATGCCATCACTTCCTTCTTACAAATATGGTTTAGTATAAAGTAATTGGACTATTTTAAATTACTAATATATTATTTGTTTTAACATTTATTAAAATGTCTTAGTCTTACTTCAAATTAATGTCTAATCCTTTAACAATTTAAAGAAATACTCTATTTTGTATATGAAACAAGAACTGTTCAAGAAACAGAGATATAACTGGTCAATTATTACATTTTCCTTCACCATTTTGTGACATGTTATATTTTCGTCTAAATTTTTGTTGTATGTATTTTTTTTTCAATTCATTTCAATTGATGATAAAATAAGTGCTAATATGAGTTTCTTTTGTTTCAGTCTGACGGAAATACGTCCTTTTTGCGCGCTGCGCGAAATGGCCAACTCGACAAAGTCCTCGAACATTTAAAATCAAATATCGATATCAACACTAGCAATGCTGTAAGTTTTTTACCTGCCGGCGATCATCAAAACCTTACTTAACACGATAACATTTTTTCAGAATGGTTTGAACGCTCTCCATCTCGCTTCCAAAGATGGCCACGTAGAAATAGTTAAGGAGCTTCTGAAAAGAGGCGCTGTCGTCGATGCCGCGACTAAAAAAGGCAACACTGCACTACACATAGCTTCCCTCGCTGGACAGGAGGAGGTTGTCAAGCTCCTGGTCCAGCATGGTGCCACCGTTAATGTACAAAGTCAGAATGGCTTCACGCCGCTTTATATGGCCGCTCAAGAAAACCACGATAACGTCGTCAAATATCTACTAGCCAATGGTGCGAATCAGAGTCTCTCCACAGAAGTAGGTGACGGATAAGACGAGACATCGATTTGGTTTTAACGAGTTTATTTCATTGCAGGATGGATTTACACCGTTGGCGGTTGCTATGCAACAGGGTCATGACAAAGTGGTGACAGTGTTGTTGGAGAACGACACCAGAGGGAAGGTCAGACTGCCCGCGTTACATATTGCTGCGAAAAAAGACGATGTTAAAGCGGCCAAATTATTATTAGAGGTAACTTTAAGACCCTGTAATAGTTAACATTAAATTTAAATTGATTTTACTCTATTTATTGCAAAGGTTCAGATTTATTGGTAAAATTGGGTCCAGTATTGGCAATAAGAATCCCCAGTTATGTTACATTCAAGTTATTTAAAGTAATTTCTCCATCCTTTAGGTAGTTTATCGATTTCGTTAAAAAAAGCATTTTTTGCGTAGTCGTTGCAAGGAGCATTGTCTGGCGAATACAGCGGCTTGAATACTTCTACTTCTATAACGATCGCGTGTATTCAACGCTTGACTCAAACCTATCAAGTTCAATTTCAGTTTAAGGTGATCTTCCATGATGATTTAGTTCGGTTTGCTTTCGATGGTAAACCCACAGTCTTTAAGCATTTTTACAACTCGCGACAACATGTTTCACATAAATTAATATTACAATGCATTTTCAAAACAAGTGAGCTATCTTACCCGAATTTTTCATCAAATTGAAGAACTAAAACCAAATCAGTTGTTCTTATAATTGAACGTTGTGGCTCAGTTATCTAAAAATTTAAAAAAAAATTTAGCTAGCAATATTGTCAAGTTGTATGAATCGTTTTTGTATTTTTCTGCCATAATCACGTAAATATTGCAAAAGTTTATATTCTCTAATGTAGGATATACTATGGTCGACAAAATTGATCGAAAGTCAATTAAAATAGTTTAAACTAATTAATTGATTATATTAATATTTCATAGTATTATCATTTTATTCAATCAAGCTAGACATATATTAAATATATTTATTTACCTATTATATAGTTAAGAATTAAGAATAGAAATATTTAATTTAATTATTTAAATGTATTTATACGTAGCTGTACATAAAATATAGTATATATAGCTGTATAAAAAACTGGCAACATCGCTTCAATTTTAAAAGTAAGTTCTATTGCGTATAACGCTTACTCCGATCAAAACTCGAAAAGAAGAAAGAGGTTATGTTGTTAACGATTATTCAATCTTATAATTTATCTGGCGCCTTTTTTGTTCAATGTATGAGATTTATTATAGCGTACTAATCACTGAAGCGTTATTAATTTTATACCAAATTTTCAAGATTTTTAAAATAGTCATTAGAAAATAATTGATCTTAAAATAATCATTATTATTGTAATTTTAATGATGGAATAACTTACTATCTCAGAGCAAATTAATATCACTAGTTAACTATGTTAAAATTGTTTTATATAAGAAGACAATGAAAGATCCGACATCTGTTAACAACATAACCTTAAATATTATAATTTTTAAGTGGTTTTCACGTTTTGAATCTAGTGAGTATTATTCCAGATCAAAAGTTTTGTTTACTTCGAGAAATATTAAATATAATAGTGTTGATTTATGTGGGAGACATTATCGTCAGTAGTTTCAAATGTTTAAGAATATATTGCTGAAGTTCCAAAGTGTACAACAAATGCTCAATTATTATAGATGCATTTAAAATCAAAAAAGCATATTATTACACTAAAAACTTAACGTTTCTATTTTAGAATGAACATAATCCTGATGTTACATCGAAGTCGGGCTTCACACCTCTTCATATCGCTTCCCATTATGGAAATCAACAAATCGCAAACTTATTAATACAAAAAGGAGCCGACGTTAATTATGCAGCAAAACACAACATCACGCCTCTTCACGTGGCAGCCAAATGGGGTATGGAACACTTCAATGTAGATTTTTGGAATTGTTTCTTTAAAACACTCGATGATTTGTTGCAGGAAAAACCAACATGGTTGCCTTGCTTTTGGAGAATGGTGCTTCCATCGAAGCGAAAACCAGAGACGGTTTAACTCCTTTACATTGTGCAGCAAGGAGTGGTCATGAGCAAGTTGTTGATATGCTTTTGGAGAAAGGCGCTCCCATTAGTTCAAAGACCAAAGTAAGATTATTTTTGAGTTGATGCTTGATCCCATTGAAAACTATTTTATTTTTCCAGAACGGTCTAGCACCTCTTCACATGGCAGCTCAAGGAGATCATGTCGACGCTGCCAGAATATTGTTATACCATCGTGCACCAGTTGATGAAGTTACTGTTGATTATCTTACAGCTCTTCATGTGGCCGCTCATTGTGGTCACGTGAGAGTAGCTAAATTGCTTCTTGATAGGTACAACTTGTTTTAACACACCTCATTATATCATGTTTAACTCCTGGCTCATTACTTTACAGACAAGCTGATGCCAACGCGAGAGCCTTAAATGGTTTTACACCACTTCATATAGCTTGTAAGAAAAATAGAATAAAAGTTGTTGAGCTGCTGCTTAAACATGGAGCCAGTAAGTATTAATAATTCGTTATAGAGTACTGCAAGTCATCCAATAACACCATTTGCAGGTATTGGTGCCACCACAGAATCAGGTCTTACACCACTTCACGTAGCCAGCTTTATGGGCTGCATGAACATTGTGATTTATCTACTTCAACACGATGCTAATCCTGATGCTCCAACGATTCGAGGTGAAACTCCCTTGCATCTTGCAGCAAGAGCTAACCAGGTGAATATATTAATAAACCTATTTTCTTTAGTTTTTATATGAGTCATACTTAAAAAATTCCTGTAACTTTTCCTATAATCTATAGTAGACATTCAAAACGTTTTTCTTGGGGAATTATTATCTTTTAATATATCGGTACGAATGTGACGTCATCAAGTTGATATAAAAAGTTGCAAAACTGAATATAAAATTAGTTGTATTGATTACGACTAAAATTCTAGAGTAAATCTCTTGACCAATTATACTTTTGGTTTATTAGATTATAAAGAAAATTGGATTTTAAAGGCTTATGTTGAAAGTCAGTGGTTAAAGCAAATAAACCGTCTTAATGACAAAATAAACCTGTTTGTTTGACTTCAATTAAGTGAAGTAAAGTTTACTGATATATTTAGGATTATTAATACATTGTCGCTGCTTTTAAACTGATTCCAGAAATGGTATATCACCTATGTGTTTGGAGTTTTGTATACAAAAATGATATTTATCTGGAATTTTACTATTAGACCGGTAAATTAATTTTAAAGGATAACCGTTTAATGTTGTGTGAACCGAACGATCGATCCCAACACATGAATGCTAATTGACACGTTTTGAAAGTAGTAACTTTGACATTGAAGTCAAAGTGAGTTCTGGACAGTCTATATAAATTGAAGATAATATCTGAAAGCATTACTTGATGATCCACGTAAAACGCAAGAAGGATATGCAAAATTGTTGGGAATGACACAGGAAATGATTTTCAGTCACTTGAAGAACATAGGGATGCATCCAAGAGCGTGGATGTTGTGCTGTATGATTGAAGTTGGTCATGTTTGAAATGCTCCTTCGATTTTTTGCATCGTATTGTTACTGGTGACGAAAAATGGACCTATTACGATAAATTAAAGCGAAAACAATCTTGGGGAACACATAGAGTATTCATGGCGCGAGGATAATACTCTGTTAATACTCAAACATATCAATGGGGATCGCTATGAACTACAATTGACGCGTTTGAGCCCAGCATTGCGCGAAAAACGACCGAAACACGGACAAAGACATAGCAATGTTATTCTTCAGCATGACAATACTCGAGCACGAGTTGCAAAACCTTCAAGCGTTACCTTACCCGCTTTATTTTCCAGACCTTGCTGTTTCTGAATACTACTTGTTTCGACATATAAGTCCTGACCTGTCTAGCAGCGTTTCACTTCTTATGAAGATCCCAAGGAAAATGAATCGATTCGTGGATTGCCTCAAAAGATACATCGTTCTTGCGAAACGGAATCCGTAAATTACCTGAAAGATGGAAGAAATGGTTATCGATGGACAGTACCCTGAATAAAATACATTATACAGAGCTTACATATAAAAGCTCAACTGATTGCTACTAACACAAAGAAAGTGTTCAAATACCTTAAGAAATGTTGTTATATCAGCAGATGTATGGCAAAGTTGCAGAATAACTTGCTTTGCAATAAATGATTTATATTATTTTCCAAAATCTGATGAAATGATGATTTAATGATCAAAATCTTGGGAAAACTGTTTTCTTCTTGTATTAATTTCTCATAGCTCTCTGAACATTACTTACTTGGGGAGGTTCTATTCTTATAAATAACTAAATATATCTGAAAACAAGTTATTTAATACTTCGAATGATCGGCATCCTAATTAATTCTTAATACTAATTATGATGCTGCTAGATTCATGTGGAATTGGTGGTGATATTTCGGAATACTATTTTTGAATTTCCATTATCATTAAAAAAAGTAGTAATTTATTTAAAAATACAACGTTGATGTTGACACGTTCCCTTTATTCCAGACTGATATTATACGAATTCTTTTACGAAACGGAGCTCAAGTTGATGCAAGAGCCAGAGAACAACAAACCCCTCTACATATTGCCTCCAGACTGGGCAACGTCGACATCGTGATGTTACTACTTCAACATGGTGCTAAAGTGGACAATACCACCAAGGACATGTACACAGCGCTGCATATTGCCTCCAAGGAAGGACAAGACGAGGTAAAATACTTTTTGCTTAAGAACGTCATCAGCTTTATGAGTTTCGTTGAAATATTTTGCTCAAAATCACGAGAGTATTTAATATAATCATTTAGGGGGTCCGTCTCTTCGGACCGTTTGTTAATGTTGAAACGTATTAAGTGCATTTTAAGTACATTCCCTTTTTCGGATGTTAAGTGACTCATTACATGGTTGTGATTGTTTGTTGTTCATTGATGTTTACTGTTATATTGTTATAGCGATTTCTTGTTTCTGTTTCTCAATAAACCATTCTATTTTCCAAATTCTGCACTCTTTTATTTCACACCTTTGTTCTAACGTGCACCTCTCTTGTTATCTCTGTCTCTCTCTTTTATAAAAATCGACGAACGTAGAAAATGGGAACACTACACGTTCGCTTGATGACCTCACTAATTAAACGCTTAATTCGTTTCGTAAAGTCGTAAATCCACTCATTCGGAAGGAATTCCATTTATCGAGTAAATTTCGTGCGGTCTGTAAAAAAATAACAACCGATGCGAGGCTTGCTTTGTTAATTGTGAGAGATCCGAATGGTTGTGGCAACACTGTTTACTGATTTAAGGTTGCTGGGGTGTTAATTGACCACGGAGCATCCATCAATTCTACGACAAAGAAGGGATTCACACCTCTTCACCTGGCTTCGAAATACGGAAACCTCAAAGTAGCCAAACTCCTGTTACAAAAGGAAGCACCAGTTGATGCTCAGGGTAAAAATGGAGTTACGCCGTTACATGTGGCGTCGCATTACGATCATCAGAACGTGGCGTTGCTCCTTTTGGATAAAGGAGCTTCTCCACACGCAACAGGTATATTGACTGCAAATATGTTGGTAAAACAATGTTTAACAATCATTGAATGTTCTAGCCAAGAATGGTCACACTCCTCTCCATATTGCTGCCCGTAAAAATCAGATGGACATTGCCAACACCTTGTTGGAATACGGTGCTCAACCCAATGCAGAATCTAAAGCTGGTTTTACACCTCTACATCTCAGTTCCCAAGAAGGTCACACAGAAATGTCATCTCTATTATTAGAGCATAAGGCTGATCCTAACCACGAAGCCAAGGTAAGCACGGTAAAATTTGATTGATTCATAGATGACGATGATTTAATTTATCCAGAATGGATTGGCACCTCTACATCTATGTGCTCAAGAAGATCGAGTCCCAGTGGCAGAAATACTAGTCAAGAATGGTGCTCATATCGATTCTGCCACCAAAGCAGGTTATACTCCACTCCACACAGCCTGTCATTACGGTCAAATCAATATGGTCAGGTTCCTGTTGAAGAATGGCGCTGATGTTCAGAGTTCCACGTCTCTGGGTTACACGCCTCTTCATCAAGCCGCTCAACAAGGTCATGCCAATATCGTCAACGTACTACTGGAAAACAAAGCCGATCCTAATTCAGTTACATCGGTAATATAACAACGACGAATATTTCGCCCAGTATATTAATGCAACTAATTTTTTGACAGAATGGACAAACTCCACTAAATATTGCCCAAAAATTGGGTTATATCTCCGTAATAGAAACCCTGAAGATCGTCACAACAGTTTCGAATATTGGTACCACCACTCCTGTCAGCCAAGAGGAAAAATATAAAGTTCAAGCTCCAGAAGCGATGCAGGAAACCTTTATATCAGACTCAGAAGAAGAGGGTGGTAAGTAAATGGTTGCTTGATCGTTCATAGTACTAGTACTGGATACTATATCGTCATAGCGTTCATGACCAACAATATATAAAAGATGATTTTGTTGTTCTAATAAATATTTTTCTTAGAAGATAAATATTACTTGATCAGATAAGCGATACTAGTAATTTTTGTTTTATTTTCTTGCTGATTAATGAGTTTGCATATAACATAAACGTATTACAAATTATTTCATTGAATTACTATGTTTGTCATTGATTGTGTCATTTCATAGTAACAAATAATGTGTACTAGGAGAATGAAGAAATTGATTTATTTTTATTAGTTACCGCATAATTTAATTCTTATGATTTGTTGAATTAAAACTAGTAACGGAATAAATGACATTGTTACAATAACACTGAAAATTGCCAGCTGGATTTTCAAAGCTATTTGGCTTTTTGACAATCTATTCCAAATGTATTCAACTTTTGCTTTATAAAAAATGTAGATATTGGATATATTTTGCTTTGTAAGGTTACAGTTTGATTTATTTAATTCGTATTCATATTATCCATTGTCCATACGGAATTTGTCGAAATAATATGAAGGGACAAATATCTATAAAGCATTTAGATTCTATTGGAATTGTGAAATTATTGTAGAATCATTTTGTTACGTTTTAACATTCATATAATATAATTTGATGATTACATATAATCAGTTTTTCATCGAATATTTCGTTCAAAAGCATTAATAATGATGTTTGTTAATAATTTTCGATTTTTGATTTCTTATTATCGAAATATTGCTTGACCATAGATGATAAAATAATGCATATAATAACAGGTCAATTGAAAGGTCCCCGGCCTGACACATAGATGGCGCTACTAGAAATAAATCCATATGTTTTTTAGTTAGCCCTAACCCTCAACAGGTGCGTGTATAAATTTGATAGTTGTTGGATTATTACTTTGTGAATTATTGAATCACATTTTGAGTAAAGCAACTTATGTTATTGTGAAAAAAATGGATAAAAAGGAATTCGCGTGTTGATAAAATATTGCTTTATGAGGCGAAAAAAATACAGTTGAAGCTAAAACTTGGCTTGATGCCGAGTTTCCGGATACTGCTCCAGGAAAATCAATCATCAAGGATTGGTATGCTAAGTTTAGACGTGGTTAAATGAGCACCGAAGACTGTGAACGCAGTAGGCGCTCAAAAGAGGTTAAACATCCACAAAATCCACAAAATCATTTTGAATGACCATAAATTGAAATTGAATGAAATAGCAGACACTCTAAATCAACTGAACGTGTACATCATATCATTCACGAATATTTGGGTATGAGAAAGCTCTGTCCAAAGTGGGTGCCGCGCGAGCTTACTTTTGACCAAAAATGACGAGTTGATGATTCAGAGCAATTTGAAGAGCTCTTTGAAAAAGGACCATCAACAGCGATTATTACATAGGGTTATTGGACCGTCTGAAGGACGAAATCGCTAAAAAGCGGCCGCATTTTAAGAAAAGAAAAGTGCTGCTTCACCAAGACAGTGCACTGTGTTACAAGTCAGTGAAAAAGGTGGCAAGAATCCATGAATTGGGCTTGGAATTGCTTCCTCATCCACCGTATTCTCCAGATCTGGCCCAGAGCGACTATTTCTTGTTCTGAGATCTCGCTGGGAAGAAATTTTCGTCGAATGAAGAGGTGATCGCCGAAACTGAGGCCTATTTGGGACAAAGGACAAATCGTACTATAAAAATGTTATCGAAAAGTTGGAGGATCGCTATAATCAGTGTATCACCCTTGAAGCGAATTGTGTTGTATAAAAAAAACTAGTTTTGCCAAAAAATGTGTATTACTATGGTAGGCCGAGGACTTTTAAATTGATCTGTTATGCTGATTGTGTAGAATATATATTTTTCCTGGCCATGGTTATCCAATATCGGCGCATTTGTTGCACTTTTTCTAATATTCTGAAACCAAACAAAAAATAATTTCTAACATATTAGAAATGAAAAATAATTTCAAGAAATCATTAGAATTAAAATTTTTATTAAACGAAAGCTTGCCAATATTTTTGGAGTTTGACAACAGATAGATCATTTTGTTAAAATTTTAAAATATGAAAGAGAAAATCCTTTTTTTTAAATGTAAAATTACAGATTACTCTTCTTTTAACTAAAAAGGAATTATTGTTGTTAAAATAATTGTTCATCTTGGTACAAATATATTAATAAAACGTAATATGTTATTAATTATTACTTAAATTAGTTAAATGACGTTCGTTATTTTAAATATTTCGATAACGTGAATTACACATTGTCTAAATTATCTCATATTAACGAGAAAACATACTACAATTTTAAACTTGCATTGTTCATAATATTCCAATAAATAAATTTATTTATTGCTTTATGATGGAACATACATTTTTATATGCAGTTAAGGTCGACGCTATGGCGATAAATGCCCGTCCTAATTAATAAATCACCCACATAGCTGAACGTAGTGTACAGAAAGCACGCTTTTATATCCTATATTCGCCCCACCTAATCAAACCGACGTTATTAGTAGTTTATTTCGGCCACTTTCGATCATAGAATAGTCAGACATAGAAGGCGATCCCTCATACAAAAAGCTGTGACTAAATTAATCACTTCAGAAACACTGAGAGGAATATTTTTAGTGAAAAATAAAAAAATATATTTTAATAAAAAATTATTTATAAATATACATAATAATAACATTATAAATACAATTTAACATTTATATAATCTGAATATCTATAAGAGTTATATTGGAAATTTTTTGTTATTAACTGGAATAGTTGAAGATATTGAATACTATGCATGTAAATCATATTCCCTTTAGTCAACATTAATTTCAAAAAATCATTTTCGCAATATTTCATATGCTTATATATGTAATTGGTATGTGAAAAGTTATTTCCTTATTGTACATTGTGATTGCCTTAAATTTGCTATAATGATTTTTATTTATTAAAGTAGTAACACTTCAGTGTAACATCTACAAAATATATTCAACTAGTCCATTGATCTATTTGGTGTTATGCACTATGTGTTCCTTGTCAGTCCCAAGATGAAGGTGTTCATCATCATATGTTACCGTATATATGAGCTTTCTCATACCCAAATATTCGTGAACGATATGATGTACACGTTCAGTTGATAGCTTTAGAGTGTCTACTATTTTATTCAATTTCAAATTACGGTCATCGAAAATCATTTTGTGGATTTTTAAAATGTTTTCGTAGGTAACAACCTCTTTTGGACATCCACTCCGTTCACCGTCTTCGGTGCTCATTTCAACACGTCTAAACTTAGCATACTAATCCTTGAGAGTTGATTTTCCTAGGGCACTGTCCGGAAACTCTGCACCAAGCCAAGTTGTTGCTTTAGCTGTATTTTTTCCTTCAAAAACCAATATATTATCAACATGCGAAATTCCTTTTAATTTCAAAATCTATAATTCACAAAATAATGATCCGACAGCTGCCAAATTTATACACGCATCTTTTGAGGGTTAGGGCTAAGTAATTAACATACATATAAATCGATGTAAGTACAAATTCGGCACATTTTTGACAAGGTCGTGGCTAGGATGACAGAGCCAGAATGTTAAATGTCAGTCGAATGAAATTAGTAGAATCGAAAATAGTAACTAAAAGTACATGATTGAAACAGTCGATAGTAAAAAGTAGTAAAATCAGTCGGACCGCAAAATAGCGACTGAAACAGTCTATAGTAAAAAGTAGTCAATTCCTAAACAGTCGATAGTCAATTTCAGTCGAAAGTTCCCAACACTAGCTCATGCGCTCTACCAGCTAATCTTATACTACATGTTATTCACTCCCCTGTAGTCTGTTTTATACCTTTCGCCCTCTAGTGTTTCTGAAGCACAAATAACAAAGGAATAAGGCAAGAAATAAGTCCAAGAGTTGCCGATTTAAGATCCCCTTCTAAGTATAATCTTTCTATGCTTTCGATCTAGCACACCGTGTACAATATAGACCTTCATTAGCTCGCTTCTTAGGTCAGACTTAACACGATCCACCATCCGCATGATTCACCGTCCAATTTTTATTACCAGTTTTATAAATATTTATTCGCTAATACTTAATGGTCCGCGGCGAGAGAGAAAAAGACGAAAGGACGTGCGGCCTCCTCCTCGGCGGCAGGCGGTGGATATTTCGCGGTTTTCGGGGGCACTCGTACCGCGATCGAACCGCGCTCAGGACGGTACGCGACGCGATTTTTTTCTGCGATGTGCGCGTCCTCGTTCTGCCGACGAATTTCGACGATTTTCCGCGTTGACGAATCTCGAACGGGTACCGTCTGACGAAGAGACGAGACGAAAACAATCGGGACCCGTTGTTTTTATTTTCGCGTGTTTTGAGTTTTGATGTAACGTAAGACGATAACAATGGTGAAACAGAAAAAGTATAAGGTGGTTACGGTCGTTAAGAAAGGTGCGTACCAATGTTTTTCATTAGAATTAACCGCGTTGTCGTGTTGCTATTTGTTAGCGATCCAAGAAAAAAATCACACAGAAAATCGAGAGAATATGACCCAGTTTCTAAAGGTCAACACCAGATGTATTTTTCACCGAGTAAACAACGCCGTGATTATTAAACGATGCTGATGCCAGGTTGTTTTGTTTTTTATTTACGCCGCATCGTTTATTTCTTTTTTATTTCTGTTCCAATGGGTCGAAAATACTGAAGATTCTAGTGATAACTAATTGAAATAATTATATAACAATGCTTCTTACTGTCCCATTTACAATTCAATGAACTTTTTAAAGAACTTATTGAGAGTTTAGTAAAATATTTTATTGTCATTATAATTATACGGTTTATTCGTTGCTGTAGCTTCAATATTTTTAAGTCAGTGGCTATGATTTTTCGTTTTTTTAACGTTCCTTTCATTTAAGTTTGGCATCTTAAATCTATATTAATTTGAGTATGCAACAGTTGTCTTGTGGTTTATTTATACCGGTATCATTCATTTGATAGTCAGTCGCTATGATTTTTCTTTCTTTTACCTCTTAAAACTGGTTTCTTGAAATTACCTCTGACACCATCTTCAAACTAATATTCAGTTGTCGTAGTTCATGTGATGATTAACCTTTGTCTGTTACATTGTTACATTTTACACAGTCTTCTTTAAGGTTTCTACTGTCTGAATAGCTTCAGTATTTTCCTAGAAGTGTAACCTTTCTTTGTATTTCGCGACAAATATTTTCAATTCATATTTGTTCCTCACTGTAAAGATCTATATTAGTACCAATATAAAGGTATATCGAAGCATATATCCTCAATGATTTCAGTAACAGATGTAGATGGATATTTAAGCTGTCTAATTTATTTTAAGTTACAATGTTTTTCTTCTAACATATAGATTGCAACTGTTGTTTTATATTTTACAAAACATTCTTGTAAAAAGAAATTAAACCAATTATAGAACACTGTGTTTTACTATCGCATTTACCATTCAATTAGCTCATTAAGGAACCTATTGAGAGTTTATTAAAAGAGTTTATTGTTATTATAATTATATGGTTTATTTGTGTGGTAGCTTCATTATTTCTAATCCATTCGCTATGATTTTTCTTTTTTTTTAACTCTCTAATGTATTAAAACTGGTTTCTTGAAATTACTTCCGACACAACTTTAAAACTAGTTTTCAGTTATTACTGTCCATCTGATAATGAATCTTTGTCTGTTATGTGAATTGTTACATCTTACAGTCTAGGGGTTCTTCAGTCTGAATAGTCTCGATGTCCTCCTGGATAGTCTTCCTTCATTTTATTCAATGAATCTTCTCATTTCTTTTTCAGTCTTTACTGTAGGATTCTATATCAGTATAAATACAAAGCTCTATCCAATCATATGGCTATAATGTTTTCAGAACTTGACTGAAGCCCTGATAAAGACTGAAGCTGTGTATTCTATTTTTAGCTATAATTTAATTTCTTTTTAACATATTCTGTCCATTCAATTTTGGCATCTTAAGTCACTTCTATATTAATTTGAGATTGCAACGGTTGCTTTTTATTTATACCGCATCGTTCATTTGTTTTTTTATTTCTGCGTTATTGGCTTGAAAATAGTGAAGATTCTTGTTAAAAGGAATTAAACCAATTATAAAACATTGCGTTTTACTATACGAATTACAATTCAATGAACTCATTAAAAAAACGTCATCTTCTTGTTCTCCTTTCCATATCTTTAATTCAAATTTAGTATTATTATAATTATATGTTTTGTTTGTTGTGGTAGATTATATAATCACTTTTCTTTCTCTGAGTACTTCACTTTGAATAATCTCGGTATTTCTCTATAGGAAAAGGATCTTTATTAGTGCATCACTTGATGGTAGATGGAGAGTGAAGTTGTTTATTTTATATTCAGCTAGGATATATCCTTCTTAGAACCTGTTTTGTCCCTCTTAGTATGGCATCTTATTTCGTTTCTATTTCAACTAAAAATTGATAGGTTTCTTTTAGTATTTTATTGTTGAAATTGATGGGAATAGATTTGACATCGTTGAGTTTTATTCTTCTGATGGATCGTTTTTGGTTACTTATTCGGAAGCACCGTATCATCTGTGATCGTAACTACTATTATCTATCCTAATTTAAGTATTATTGGTAGACGTTTGATAAAATATATAGTCTAGAATCCTGTATTGAGTCATCCTGTTCGAATATCTTTTAATTTAAAATATTCATTTCTCCTGTTTAATTGTGAAATACCTGTATGATATATAAGATGTGCCTTAGTTTGTGCAATATCTGGGAAAGTAGTAAAGTTGTTGTGTTGTTGTCACCATTTTGTCGTATGTTTTTTTGTCGATTTTTCAGCCCAAACTGACCTTGATGTTGTTTGATGATTTTTTTCTTGATATAATATAATTGGATATTTTTATAGTATGTATACTGTTAACACAGCTATCGAATAAACCTTATAGTGCCCCAAAATAATAAAAATTTAACGTTTAGTGAAATATTAAGAACACGGGAGACAGGAGGGAGCTATAAATGGGTCAGATTCTGACCAAAAATAACTCTCGTGCAGAAAATATCATTTTATTCAATGAGTGTATTTAAGTAAGATGATCGCAATGTATTTATTTTTAATTTATTTGCTAATCTGGGGGGTGACTTTAAATATCTCGAAAGAGAATTATATATAGTTTTTGTTTTCGAAAGGTATTGAATGAAGATTTTCCTTTTCTGAAAATACTATGATCTAATACTAGTTAATTAAATTAGATGAATGTTGGTATTATGAATGCACTATGGTTAAAAGTTACTCATATTATTATTTGAGCTATGATGGGTTCATTGCTATTATTACCCACTTATTAGTTAATGATATCATATATTTGGTTTTCATATCACATGTTTTATATTTTTACAAGAAAATAATAAAACAATTGCAAGTGTCGTCAAGGCTTTTAAGATTTTACTATATTTTTAAAGTCATTCGTAAGTCAGAATTTGTTTTACTTTTTCTAATTTCCTTTAATTGAATTATTTCTTTATTTTATTGAAAACTATGTAATGTTCAATGTCCCTATGTATCGTACATTATTTTGAGTAATTAATTTTTGATGATTAATATTAATAAATGCAACACATTAAAAACAATATGACCCAATTCAAGGAGGTCACCAGGAATTTATATTTCTTTTATTATAAATACAATAAGAGTGATTAAGACATAAAAGTCCTCATTGATACAGTGCATTTCTCATTACTTGAACATAATTATGAATGTTTACTCGTTTGCTTATCTTATTATTATATATGTCATGCTGTTAATATATGTAATACGATTATATATATAAATAATTTGTTATGGAATACGGGGTTTAACGAAATGAACAACAGGAATTTGGATGTTATTAATATCCTTATATCCGAAAATAAATCAAATACACATGGACCCTGCTAATTTAAAAATTCTTAATTAACTCATTGCCAAAATATGTTTGATGTAACCGGGCGTCTTTGATAACAGAGAGGATGTTACAGATTTTTTTATTACAGCCCAATCCAGCTATTAAACACCAACTGATTATGAAATTCTAAAAATATTGCTGGAGTCATTCTTAATAGTATAAAAACTAGTCTTAATTTATTACGTACACATTCTTTTTAGCCGGAAACAAACTATTCTGCACAGTACAAGTTAATTGTTTCTCAGAAATTGATGCCAATCATATAAATTAATTAAAAATAATTTCGCTTTATTAGTAAACATTACAAATATATCCTAAACATCATGTTACGTGTTAAAGTAAACATTGACGCTTTTTTATGTTATTGTTTATCATTCTAAATAGTATTTTATTTGATTCTTTACTTGGTAACTTGTCTGAAACTCCTTTGCAGGTTTTCATCTAATAGATTTTTCAATCCAATTTCTACCAATTTATTGTTTTCACAAAGAATGGCATCACCAAAACCGATAATTGGGATATGACGGCATGGCAGGGCCAACATAAGTTTCTAAAAGTGTTTCATGGAGTTCGGTAGCAGATTTTTTGAAATAATAAGTTCCATTATTAGTGTGTGTATACATTGAATTGAAGATAATTTTTTTTGCACAATTCATTGTGTATTCTACATTGATGAGAGAAAAAAATGGTTACGTTACAATGAAGAGAAGATCGATTTTATTATAAACTACTTCTAAATTTCCGGCTAAAATAATTAGTATTTATTTATATAGAGATATGATGTAAAGTATTTTCTCTATAAGGTTCTTCATTATTTGTGTTTTAAATGAGATCAGATTTGGAAATATGACCGCAGAACACGTCATTGTTTATCGACTGTGAGATGTTTACATTGAATATAAAGCGTTGTTAATAATTTCAAGACATTTAAGTGGTTCACTAAATGTGTTATTCGGAAGTAATGTTAAATTACTTCGTGTTGATATTATGCGAATGTCATCGGTGGCGCATTTCATCATTTCGATCGGTTTCTCAAGAATGCTGGTGTTTGTTACACGTTTCTGGCACATATTGCGAGAATTAGAATTCGGTTTTTATTAAGGAACGTTTTGTTTTGATATTACTAATCCATTTCCATTGATTTTTTTCTTAATAAATAACGATTTATAATTAGAATAACACGCTAATTGATTATTTGATCGGGTATTTTTAAATAATACTAGTTTGTTCAAAAAGTTTTCGTATCATGTCGTCTAGAGTTAGCTTAATTGAAAATTTGACGCCATTCCAATATGTAGGGTTATTTTAAAACCCAGGGTGTAAAAGAAAAATTTTATTTAAGAAGACAATATAAAATAATATAACATCTTAAATAAATCAAAACATAGATCGAAATCATTTTTTTAACTATTTAATTATTACTTTGTTACTAGTCATTTCCGACCAACCTACAATTTGTCTTTATGATAACTTACATCTAGGTGTATAACTAGGAAGGCCCAGCGGCCCTATCTCAGTGTCTGGTGAAATAATGTTTATACATGCCACTGCTGTATTTTTTATTATATTCACCTCACTGCACAACACTACGCAAGATCAGATGGTTTGATTCGTTTGTGTCTGTGTCCTGCTTTGGTGGTATCCAAAAATTGCAATACTTCAATATTCTCATGAGAATGGAGTCTTTCCTCATGCTCCTTGGATCTGAATGTCTCGATAATCAGTCCTGTAGTCTTTTGGTTCGCCCACAATACTTCTCAGGACTTTGCTCTGAAAAATTTGTATTTTGTTTATGTTACTCTCTGCAAAACATTCCCATAATTGAACTCCATATGTCCATATAGGTTTCAGTATTTGCTTATATAATAGCAATTTATTATATACTGATAATTGTGATTTTCTTCCAATTAGCCATTTCATTTTCACATATTTCAATTCCAGTTCTTTTCTTTTCTTCTTTATTTGTTCCTTCCAGCGAAGTTTTGCATCAAGATTAATTCCGAAATATTTAGTGTTGGTGCTATATATAATGATAGTATTATTTTATGTTATTGGTGCTTGTACAGTCTGATTGCACGTGAACTACACATGCACAGATTTACTTTCGTTAATTTTTATTTTCCAAGATTGTGTCCAATTATTTATATTTCAATTGCCTGTTGAAATTTTCGTGTGGCTTTTTCACTATTGTCTCCGACAGCTATAATCGCAATCATCAGCAAATGTAGGCATCATAATATTCTCCATTTGTGGTATATCGCAAGTGGAGAGTAGATAAAGCATTGGCCCCAGGACACTTCCTTGTGGTACACCTACGTTAGCTTCTTTTATTGTAGAGTAAGCTTCTTCTTGTTTCACTCTAAACATTCTGGCTGTAATGTATGATTTTACTAAATCAGTGTGTTGTTGTTTTATTGGAAATAGATAAAGAAGAAATTAAAGATATTTTTGAAATATAGCAGGAATTAGTAATTGTTACGATATATACTTATAATGCCAGGTAATATTGTAATATAACAGCTCTGATAGTTAAAATACTGGCAGCTAAATGTACTGGTAATTAATTTTGCTGGTGGATCAATATACTGATAAATAAAGGTATTGACAAATACTGATACTGTATAGTATAGACAGGATGGTAAACCACAGTCTTAGTCCATAGTAGTCAATAATATTGACGGACAGTCATTATAAAACAGACAATACTAGCAATTGATAGCAATGATAAATTATGCTAGGATGAAGCATGACATGTGTACACGGTACGAAGGGAAGGTAACGCACGGCGTACCAACTACTAACAATAATGGACGTGCGGTGAGATCAAGGGAAGCAGATGCACCTTTATTCTGCAATTAGGGCTAGTAGTACTCTCTAGGGTAACGTAAATAAATAAATAAATAAGCAACTTTGTTGGAATTCCTACTATGATGAACGTGCAATGTGTACAAGGGAAAAGCCAGAGGCAAACACACTAAATCCGCTGCCACCAAAAGCCAGCATTAACTATATTTGGTGGCGTTTATGTATACTTCAGATTGTCAATAAACATAATTACAACAACCAAAAATAACATATAATGGATAATAGCGATAACTGATAGCAGTGTCTAACACTAACAGTAATGGGCGTGCAATGAGATCAAGGGAGCCAACCTACGATAGCAAGCAGGGCTCGCTAGGTTTAAGATAAAAACACAAACAAATAAATAAGCAATACTCTCTTGCTATTATGCACTCACTTCTCAAGCTGTGCAATGCAAGGGCCACACGCTAGACAGGCTGCCACCAACAGCCAGCAGAAACCACTCTTGGTGGCGTTTAGGCATGCTTCAAGTTGTAGATCATAACTACACATCAGTAAGTTTGGCCGTTGGCGTTAGTTTCTGGTTTATAAAATAGTTACAATTTATATTTACAACCATTAAACTATTGTCTTTGACTTACCATTATTTAAGAATTTTGGGGAACATGCCACGATAGGAGGAAATAGTAAAATAGAGGATGATAAAATAGATATATAGTTTTGAAGTGGAATATCAAAATAAAACAATAATAATTATAACATTAATATTTCTTCAATAAGTATTTAATAAATATGTTAAAAATAAAAATCAATATTCAATATAATTCCTAGAATCCCCATTACCAATAATTGTTATTAATCCTGATTAATTTTGAACTAAAACAGTTAGATATGGAAACAGTAATGAGTTCCTGATGATAAGTCCCTTTTGCAAATATTATTATTTATTGTTATTTTCTTAAAAAGAACTGGTATACATTTTTTATCGATATACCAAGTATGCCAAGACCCGTAACATCCAGACCGAAGCAACTGCGCAAACACAAGTTCGAATTAAATAAATTACGACATAACTCGCATACCGAAACGTTGTGACATCATTTTGTTATGACACGAATCGGCTCGCCGGTCACCGGTTTGACATTGAGGTGACTATGTTAGCATCATGGTGAGCCAGTGGCGAATATACAAACCGTAATGCAGCGGTACGAAACCTCTATAAATAAACAATGTCTCAACAATGCCCGTGTTTTTGTGGTTTTTTTTCCTTCGCTTTGTGATAACGTACGCCTACTTCGTTAGTTAACATAACCGGACTGTTTGAGATTATGACGGATACGTTTAAAAGGCTTTTTTCTCATATAGTTCTGTTTCTGTAGCCTCAAGTATATCGGTGAAAGGCGCTTCAGTGAACGTGATAGTTTCTTTTTCTGTAAATGATGTCATGCGGATCGTTTATACATTTATCGATGCGATTGGAACAGATGGCATACAAAATAAAATTGGTTATATTTTTGGCGTTAAAATTGCATAACGTGGAATGACATTATTAACAGGTCAAATGAAAATTCCCAGGCCTGGCACATAGATGACGCTACTATAATTAAATCAATATGTTCTTTAGCTAGCCCTAACCCTCAAAAGATGCGTGTATAAATTTGACAGCTGTCGGATCATTGGTTTGTGAATTATATCATTTTCAGTGAAGCAACTTCTGTTATTGTGAAGAAAATTGATAAAATGGAATTTCGCGTGTTGATAAAATATTGCTTTTTGAAGGGAAAAATACTGTTGAAACAAAAACTTGAATACAGGAAAATCAACCATCAAGGATGGGTATGCTAAGTTTAGACGTGGTGAAATGAGCACCGAAGACCGTGAACGCGGTGGACGCCCAAAAGAGGTTGTTACCGACTAAAACATTTAAAAAATCCACAAAATGATTTTGAATGACCGTAATCAATTTACGAAATTGAATACAATTGAATGTAATAGAAGACACTCTAAATATATCAACTGAACGTGTGCATCATATCATTCACGAATATTTGAGTATGAGGAAGCTCTGTATAAAGGGGTTACCGCACGAGCTCACTTTTGACCAGAAACAAAGACGAGCTGATGATTCGGAGCAGTATTTGAAGATGATCAAGCGTCATAAAATCGAGTTTTTGCGTCGATATGTGACAATGGATGAAACATGGCTCCATCATATTTATAAAAAACTAATTTTTCCAAAAAAAAAAAATTATTTTACTGTGGTAGGCCGGGGACTTTTCAATTGACCTGTTATATAGGTTTAACTAAAATTCGGAATGACTAATAAGGTGATGATAACAACAAGGTAAGTCGAAGAAAAACTAAGAAATATATCGAGAACCATATTAGTACCAACAAAAATAAATCAGCATTAAAACAATAAATAAAGAGCTATTAAATAGTGGTATGGCTTGTGATGAGAAATGAGACAGAAGGTGAAATTGCAGATATATTGTGTTAAAAACGTACAAAGAATTTTTATTTGCCTTTTGTGGTTTATTTGTAATGTTAGGTGGTTAGGTGAATATAGTGGTTGTTTAATAGTATTTGTTGAGTTGAGAAAAAAATTCATTCATAATGATAATCTACGAGATAATGATGTTATAGTAATTGATATCCCAAGAGGTTTTAGCACAAATCTGGTTTTGTCGACATATTCGGTTTTCACTCCCAATTTCCTGCCTTTTAGTGATGTTTTTTCATTTGAATATGTTCACAGCTGGTCATACAGAGAACGAACAAAACTTGATATGAATTGACAGATTTGAGCATTTTATACAAACTAAACAACAGATGTATGAGTACAGAAGAGTATCCAGTGTATAATATGACAGCCTAGCGATAAACATAATGATTACCAGCAGAAAAACCGAAAAATGTTCAGATTTCTAAACCAAGTAAATTATTATTTGTTGGTAATATAAATAGGAGTGTCTGAAATATGAAATAAAAAATTTTTAGGGAATAAAATAAAATACACAGTAATTGATCCACATCAAAGGATCTGAAAAGCTTCTCTGGAGGCAATGATTTTATTTAATATTGGAGTTGAAGCATATTATACGACAATCTTCTAGAAATTATGTAGTATGAGTTTGTTTAACAAACATTTATTCATAACATAACATTTTTTTATTTGTACTAAGTTTTTTTCTCTTCACGTATCCCTTATGATATATCAGTTATCAGTGCTATTGTGTCTTATCGTTACAGAAAGTTATTTTTTCGTAATTTTAGTATTTGGGGATCCCAGTACTGTAGTGACATAATGGATATTTATAGTGGACTCTTTTCTGTTATCTTTTTGATTCATATAATGATGAATATAATATGTATTTCATATATTGCAATATATGCTATAATGACATGAATGAGGGCATCATCAATTTTAAATTAATTGTTCTTGTATCTAACGTTTTGGCGTAAAATATAACACATATCTTTTTAAAAAAATACTTTTAGGGTATTTCATTTATATGAGTTTTATTGTTAACTAATATAGGTCATTTGCCTTGTTGTTAAATTGGTAGTGGTTTGAATTTTCAAACAATGGCAAGAGCGTACAATTTGATAAAGATTAATCTTTCCTTAGTAACTGAAGCCACACCAGTAACCAAATTGATCACTCCTAAGGTAATTTTCATATTGACAACCTGATGAAAAATTATCCCAGATGTATACCTGTTATTGTACGTATTCTGTTTTAATTTTATTTAAAAATATATCATATACTGTTGACTGGTTATGCTTCAATTGAGCTTAAACTGTTAGATTTTTTACTGAGATCATTAAAAGTTTACTAAAGTTCTAAGAAGTAATTGCGACATTATTTAAAAAAAGACAATAAACAAGAAGGTTCCCATCATTAAATACAGCAAGAGAAAATTATTTCTCAAGTACCAGTTCTTACATAATTCTCTGTATCAGTTTTAGTCATAATTACACACTTAAAATTTTTAAGTATCACGAAGTGTGATAATTACAGAGAAAATAAATCAAACGAATTCGAGTTCTAACTAGGGTTATTTATAGCGCTTGGTGTGTGCTTAATTATTTCTTCCTGTATAGACTAATGAAAGAATATACATTAAAAACTATGGCTAGCGGCTGATAATGCGTCAGACCTATTACGCTGTGGACTTAATAAAGATTGAGTTAATTCTGAATTCTTTATTATTTTATTTGTTTCTAGTCGACTAGACATTTTATTTTAGGATAAAACTAACTTATTTTTCTTAACAAGACCTGTTACGAATAATAATTGAAGAATATAGAACTGAGCCAAAAGTGACTAATTTTCGATGTTATAACGCTGCAATCAAATAAACTATAACAGGTCAATCGAAAAGTCGTCAGCCTGACACATAGATGGCGCTACTAGAATTAAATCTATATGTTTTTTAGTTAGCTTTATCCCTCAAAAGATGCGTGTATTAATTTGACAGCTGTCGTATCATTAGTTTGTAAATTATAGCATTTTGAGTGAAGCAACTTTTGTTATTGTCAAAAAAAAAATGGATAAATACGAGTTTCGCTTGTTGATAAAATATTGCTTTTTGAGGGGAAGATACAGTTGAAGCAAAAACTTGACTTGATGCCGAGTTTTCGGGCACTGTCCCAGGAAAATCAACTACCAAGGATTGGTATACTAAGTTTAGACATGGTAAAATGAGCACCGAAGACTGTGAACGCAGTGGACGCTCAAAAAGTAGTTGTTACCGAAGAAAGCATTTAAAAAATCCACAAAATTTGAATGGCCGCGAATTGAAACTGAATGAAATAACAGACACTCTAAAAATATCAACTGAACGTGTACATCACATCATTCATGAATATTTGGGTATGGGAAAGCTTTGTACAAAGTGTAAAATCACTTTTGACCAAAAACTGCGAGTTGATGTTTCGGAGCAGTGTTTGAAGATGATCAAGCGTAATAAACCCGAGTTTTTGTGTCGGTATGTGACAATGGATGAAACATGGCTCTATCTCTCTATTATTTCACTCCGAAGTCCAATCGACAGTTATACCAGTGGACTGCACCCGATGAACCCGCTCCAAAGCGTGGGAAAACGCAACAGTCTGCTGATAAGGTTATGGCGTCTATATTTTGGGATGCGCATGGAACAATTTTCATTGACCATCTTGAAAAACCAAGGACCATTAACAACGACTATTGCATAGCGTTATTGGACAGTTTCAAGGACGAAATCGCCGAAAAACGGTCGCATTTGAAGAAAAAGAAAGTGCTGCTTCACCAAGACAATGTACCGTGTCACAAGTCAATGAAAACGATGGCAAAAATCCATGAATTGGGCTTCGAATTACTTCCTCATCCACCGTATTCTTCAGATCTGGCCCCCAGTGACTATTTCCTGTTCTCAGACCTCAAAAGAATGATCGCTGGGAAGAAATTTTCGTCGAATGAAGAATGAATGAATGAATTTAGAGTTCTTGAAAGCATATTTAGTTTTTGGGGCAAGTTTATTCCAACTATATTGTAATTTACCATGATGCTCCAAAGCTACATAAATGAAATGATATTGATAGATGTCTAACCCCTTTGCTATAATACTTTTAGCCATCTTCAGTCACAGCCATCTTTTGGGAAACCAAACTAAAGACACTAATTTATGCATCTTTACATAAATAAATATCTTGACGAAGCACTGAAATATATAATTCCTCCCTTGGAAGAATCTACATTTTTCTTATGTTTTTCACTCGTTTTACTATTTTACGCGTAGTTAACTGACTACCGATTTGATTTCACCATATACTGAAGAATATGTACTTCATCTATTGTTCTTACTGTATTCCAATCGAACCCTTTGGCACGTCACAAATTTTAAGTCCGTCATTTTTAAGTAAGTAATCCATATCTTTTTTTAAAGAGGTTTTGAAACATATTTTATAGTTTTGCTTGAAATTATGAGCTTTGAAATTAATTGTCAGAAAATTCATTGATTCATTAATCTAATTAAACATCCCAATTAATTTAATTTGCCAAATAACACAGGTAATTCACCTTGATAGTAAAATATTACTGTTCACTTCTGGAGAGCGTAAAATTTGATAGAGATTAATAATTCCTCGGTAACTGAATCCACACCAGTAATCAAGCTTTGTAAATGCTGATGCCTTTTAAGATAATGTTCACTTCGGTAGGCTTTCTATACGAATCTCAAATCTACAAAAAATTGAGCCCACTTCAAAGAATAAATAAGGAGTTCACTAAAAAGTAAATAATAATTAAACTTAGATTTTTAAGGCGAAAAAAACGTTTTAAAACACATTACGTACATCATAATAATAATCGTTGTAATATCTAAATAAAAGTAAAACAAAAAACTTATTTAACGTATCTACTACACGTATTTTATATTCTACGATATACACACAATTTAGCTTAATACCTACTCAAACCTATTTATCTATTTACAATATTATTTTAACTACTACCAACTGATCGGTTAGAACCTTTTCGAAGTCGCTTAATAAATGGAATGGTATCGACATTACCTAACCACTTCAAAAGTACCAAAATCAGCAATGGCCGTAACACTTTCTTTTGAAAACCAAATTAATAAGACTAATTTGTACTCTTACAAGAATCTTGACGAAGCACTGAAATAAATGATGTCTCTCGTAAAATAATCTACATACATTGAAATAATATTTTTTATTAACTTAAACTGTGACTTATCATGCAACATTATTTAATTTAATGTATTTATATATATTCTACCGTATATTTTGTTGAATTTAATACGCAGCGACAAATTATTAGGTAATAATTTAGGAACTACGGAACAGTTGTGTTTACACAGAATTTCATTGACTCTGAACAATAGCAGCGTTTCTGCTAGGGAGAGGGCTTTCAACATGTCACCGTACAATATGAAACTAAAAACGCCAGTAAAACTTATTCAGTTTTCAAACTCTTCGTATGCGTAATTTAATAAAGTGGACATTAAGTTTGAATGTGATTGGTGTAAGAAAAGCCGGTAGTTCAGTGTTTTGATTGACATTAATCACTTGACCTTAGATATTGTTACTAATTTTGATATAATTAGGTAATGTTAATACTGTTTACTACATAATACCGAAGCTGTTATATGCACGCAAATTTTTGTATCATTAATATTACACAACTACTGTACCAAAAATCTATTTATATGTTACAGTGTTATTGGGATTTTCGGTTTATATACTGTTCACCTCTAAATGGGTCAGTGGTTCGGTACTTACAGTAATAATAACGAATGCATTAATTATATCTATATCTTTATGTCAAGGTCTACATCTTGAAGCGTATTAATATTATCGAAACTAGATCGCGCTAATTATAAAAATAGAAAGAGAGTGCTGTTCTTGATTAGTTAGTTAAATTCTTATGCACTTGTGAACACTTGGTAATGTAACAATGAGGTTTATGAAAGATTTTTGGAAAATTTAAGTTTCTACATTCTTTCTCTTAAAATTCGATATTGTGTAAGCATAAACTGAATAATATTTACTCATTATTTTTACATCATTTTACGTTATTTTGTATTGCATTATTGTGCCTTTAAAAAATACAGTTTCTTGGCGTTATTCAATATTTGAGCCATTTTAAATTTAAACCTGACATCTGACATCTATTGGAAAGAGAGATAACGACCATGGAGAATAATGGAGTAGGATTTCCTATTAATTTTTTTTCTATATTCAACATATATTCATAATTTAAGTTTTAAATATACTTCAAAGATTTTAGCACCAGTAATTCTGTATCTATGTCATTCAGAACTTGAAAAAAAAGTACAAGTGATAAAGGATCAACATAAATATGTTTACAGCAATCTTTTCTAAATCCTTTACAATTAATTCACGCCTTGATATGCCATAAACTAATCATATTTTTATTTCATAAAATTTCACCAATATTTTTCTTCCTAAAATGGATGCTCTTTGCTCTTTTAATTAATGACATGATAAATAGTATGAAAATAAGTAAAAGTAAAATAATATAATATAATTTTGGATTTATTTAAATTTATTAATTTAAACCAACAAACTTTATATAACACCTGTTTATCACAATTTTTTTTATTTTATTTTTTTGGTTATATTTATAATAAAGTTAGGAATTGAAATCCGGACTCTAATTATAATTATTTATACTGTAACAAATATTGTGATAGCCTCAATGTTTACTCTAATCTAACTCGAACATATATTTGTGGGAACATTATGGTTTATTGCTTTTTATGCATTCTTCTGGTAATGACGTCATTCGTACAATGTTGTTAAACTATTTATAGTTATTGCAGATAATTTGTGATCATTCCTCATCGTATATAAGATAATAGGTGGGGCAAAAATCCCACTACCATTTTGATTGCCTACAACTTTGCTCAAAGAAAAGATAAGTAAGTTTGGTCTTTACATATTCGACTAAATGGTGACTTCGAAAAACGTCATTCAATAATCGAATTGTTGAACGAGCAGTGTGTGCTGTGGCGCCCTCTTGCTGAAATTACATGTCCTCTAGTCCTTGCTCTTCCATTTCAGACACAAGAAAATTTCGAATCATGTCTTCGTACCATTCAGCAGTAATAGTAACTGCAACACCTTGATCATTTTCATAAAAAAAAACAGGGACCAATTATGTTTTCAGCATGAATACCATAATATATAGTTGTTTTGAGTGGATGCAATGATGTTTCATGAATTAATTGAGGACTCTGTGTTCCCTAAAACCAACTAGCCACTGAGAAGAAAATAGTTTTCATCGCTCATTATTAATTTCACTCATTTTCTCTCTATTTCACCAGACAGCCTTAGGATCGCATTACTGTGCTCAGCTCGTCTCCATAATAAAATTTGGGCGTTTACACAATACAATTGTTAAAACGAAACTGAGCTAAACGTCACATAAAGAAGATGGCGCACAATCAAAGTGGTAGCAGGACTTATTGCCCCACCTGTTATAATGTGTGAAAGTGTTAAGAAAACAAGAACTATTAATTTACTTGAAAATCTTATTTTATTTAACGGAAAGAAGAGGCGACTTGTTGAATGGAGATACACAGCGACACTGAGGGTCATTATCTATTAGAAAACAGACCTTTCCGTCGCATTCTCCTTTCCGTCATAGTCTGGGTCGTATTACATAACAGATATTCCTTAATCATCTGGACTTCACTTAAGATAACATACTACGAATAATTACTTACCTATAAATTTTAATATTTTGTAGTTTACTCTATTATTATTACTGAAGTTTTGAAATTATTTAAGTTGCTGAGTTATGAGTTATGTGGACTTAGTAGTCCACGTTGGGTATAGTACTCAGTCAGTTTCAGCACTAAATACTTTTTATTAAAGGAAATTTTATTAAAAAAAAGAAAACAAAGCGCGAAAACCCTACTGGTCTCCAAATGATATGATGTCATTTTCACGCTGAATAGAACTCTATTTAAAATATCTTCACAGTTTGACACGCGTAAAATTGTAATTATCTAATTTTACCATGGTTATACTATATGTAAATATCCTGCATTTTTGTTATTTAGAACCATAATTTTATAACCAAACAATTGACTAATAAGGTAGTTATTATCACCCTACGCTTGGCATTCTTTATTTTCCAATTATTTTCCTGAATATTTCTTAGATTAGGTAATTTATTCAAATCTTCCTGCCCGCGTCATTGCCTAAAAATAAATTCTATTCCATTATCACGCTTTTGTGATATATTTATGACTAATTAGATTCCTAATTCACTAGTAAAATGTTTCGGCGTAATTTTTCGGCAACATTTAGGTTATTACCTTGTTAGATCTAATACTTTTAAAATCTATATTAATTATTTAAGAAGTGTTGTTGAAATTTGCACCAATCCGAGCAGAAAATAACAAATTGCTGTAATGACTAAGTCAGATTTAAATTTAGACTTCCAAGCTTAAGCAATAATAAAATCTAGATATATTGGTACATAAATACTGCGACATACATAGTTTTGTGTAATTCTTCGCCTAGAATAGGTTGTTACCTTGAAATTACTTAGTTAGAATAGCAAATGCGCAAATGTTTAGTGTATGTTCGACAACATAGGAGATGAATTCGTATAGTTCACATTGTTTATTTAATATTATTTGGTATGCAGATATTCCTCCCTCAGTCTGTAATAATGAGCGAGATGATTTTAAAAGATGCAGGCTGTTTATGTTAGGTGTTTGCATATATTCTCATATTCTGATCATTTTTTTTACTTTAAAAAGGCGGTTATTGAGAAAAAATAGTACAATATATTAATAAAAATATTTTCTACCATTTTCTTCGGCTTATTCCAATCTTTCTGGTTACATGGCGATATTGTGCCGAAATATCGATGCTGGTGTGCAGAAATTGAGTCATCGATTCATTTTGGTATCTTTTTGGTATTTTGTAATTGTATATTATACCAAGACTTGTTACATTCATCGGAACAAGTGATAATCAAAAGGCGCTATGTCTGGTGAGTATGCTTGGTGGGGCAGAACATCCCATTCGAGCTGCAACAATGTACCTTTTCCCAACTTTTGTAACCTTTTCAGTTAATTCGTGTTTTAGCCATTTTCTTTTCTTTTGGTGAGTTTGAGGTGAATTGTTGTCCAATCTTCAAATTCATTGTCTTATTCCAAACCAAAAATGATAATTAGGATATAACGGAGCGATCTCGCCATAAGTTTATAAGGTATTTGAGGTGCCTCGCCTTTTCTCAAATTAATTAACTAAAGCAATGAATATCAAAAATGCAGCTTACATTGATACTTCACATTTTTATCACTATATATCAATATATACTCATTAATTATTTGTCTATAATAATGTATTATTACAGTGGCAGTTAATTTGATCCAATTGTTATTTTGGCTCAACTTAACAAGTAAAGTTGATATTTTTGAATGTGGGTCCTTCAAAGGCTTAGAAATAGTCTTCATATTAGCTATGTTCAACGAATGCAGACTCGGTAAATCGTTGTTTTCATATTCATAGTGATAATAGATATATTTAATAGATAGTGCTAGACTAACAAACTGTAGCGACTAGCATTTGATATACTAGTCTTAGATATAGCATATCCTTTTAATGGCAAATAGGTACTTTAAAATGATTATTTTAAAATTAAGTCCAGATCTAGACCCAGTTACTAAAAAAAATTATTAGACATGAAATTGTAGCGCTTACAATACACTATAAAGGGTGGTTAATAATTTTGATGGATATATTTAGTAGAAAAGGTATTTTATATAGATCTTTGAAAAAACAATTTTATATATGAATGAATCCTAATTATTTTATCGATTATTTCTATCTAATTCTAATTTGATGTATTTTGTTTACTGAAAAACAAATATTCCAAAATAAATGCCTATTTTAGTAATGGTCACGTGCAAATGGAACTGATTACGTGCTAAATTTGATGAACATAATGTGTAGTTAATACGTCTTCTACTTAAGTCACACTTCATGCCAATTTTTTTTTTCTGCGATGGAATAATGATGATGATAATATTGTGTTAGCACGCTGGGCGAAGAATTTTTTGAGAAATCTTTTTGGGACTGTTTTTTGGTATTTCATATGCTCTGCTGATTGTCTCCAATTGCAGCATCCATATTATGGACAGTATTCTCATTTTTAAATGAGCTCTGTAGCCTTTTAGTTGAAATGCTCATAATTCCATTAAAATGTTAGGATATCCGAATTTTTTAAGCAATTTCTGAAACACCTCATATGTTTCTAACGATTTGCACAAAACTGTTTGTATTACCACATTTAAATTAGTTTATCCTAAATATTTTTGTTGCTAACCAAATGCAAAGTATTTATAAATATTCTGATCTTATTTTTTAATTGATGCTATTCTAGAATTATGGAGCCAAAGTTCTGAGTAAAAATTTATAACAATCTTTTAATAATTTTGTAATGTTTCGAAAACTGGTAGAGTTTACTTAAAGTATAGCCTTCGTATTTCCATGACTAATATTGTGATGGATTATACATTCAAAGGATGCATTTCTGCGGAAGATTCTCGTTAGTAAAAATGTTAAGGTTTCGATTAACTAAAATCATTTCCTTTAGAACATCCTTGATCTATACTCTTCATTAACCTTGTATGTGTTTATATAATTATTATTTGCAAAAGAAAATACTTGATATAATAATATATTAATATCATTTTTTTAAATTTTTACAGAAAAATTGTAATAAATAATATATATTCTATTTTCTGCCATTATTTCTTGCTATCTTTCTAGAAATCAGTGATGACAAAATTCTGTTAAAGTCTATTAATGGTTCTTATACACATATTGGCTATTAAGGTATTTTAATAGCTCTTGAATGTGCACGTTATTGATATAACTTTCTTATAACTAGTCATTATCAACATGATTTACAATAATTATTGTAAGTTACTGCAGTTTTGTGCAAATGTTGGGAATACATTTATTAGACATTTTTTATGAGTAAATACAATATTTAAAAAATTACAATTAATATTCTCAAAGTTTAATATTCATATAGCTTATCCTGGGTAGTATTTTATACAAATTGAAACATATATGACATGACAATGGTTGCTTCTAGCACCCCCAATCCGGGAATACAAGAAGTTCGTCATTGTAAGTTTTCCTTAACGTATTATCCTGTTTCATTACTTGATCGACTTTCTGTTAGTTTATTCCTTGCAATACACCATACAGTTGACGTCAGAAAAGTGTAGTGTGTTTCATTAAACCACCTTATCCGCAACAAAACAGCTCGTGTCTAACCTTTATAACTCACTGCAGAATAACCGTTTCAAATTAATTGAAACATGAAATTGCAACAAAGTAAGTGTGTCTTTGTGTCAAAGGTAGGCTATCGTCAATTGGATTTATCATCCGACGCCTACTAAGAAGCATATCTATTTTTAGAGACGATTGAATAATACGAATAATTTTTTCAACGCCTACTACATACAATCTTTTTATCGCCGAAGGCTCTCAATGGATCTGTTAAAATGGCGTTTCCGCAAATTGCATTCTGATTAGTCTCATTTCAATAACATCATATTTTATTTTTGATTCTTATCAGAGCTTACGTCACCATGATTTAATATTTATGTAGTATTATTTACGTAAATACAATTCTTAATCAAAAATCAAAATATGCGTATGTTTCGGTAAAGAAAAATATATTTCAAATTGTTATAATACAATGCCTACTTTGTCATCAAGTACAGTGGTATACAGCAATATTTTCATATATAGCTCGTAATGTTATATTGTCAATATTGAGATCTTATGATTTTCCAGCCATTCTGTAATGTTGACTTCATGATCTAGGGGATGAATTATCTATTTTTATTATTTTATTGATGACTTATGGATAAAAATTTACCTTCAAACCGAAAGTGATTTTCATATTTAACACTGCTTGTATATTTTTTTTCCGAGGAAATGTACACAAATGTAATCTGTGTTGCTAATGCTGTCCTTGTATTATTGTAAGCGCTATAAAAGTACTGTTTGCACAAAAAAACCAACACTCCTCTGCAACTGTTTGTCACATTACACAAGTACATAACAAACTGGGCAATACCCTCTGGACGTGCTTTTGCTTTAATGTACGCCTCTATCACTGTAATGAATGAACACGCTAATAAAATATCCTCAAAACAGGGGAAGATATTTTGGATGGATTTGGCACTGCTCCCCATGAGCGTCACGTTTACCTTCCATATTTCAATGGCACTACGTTGCAAACGCGTAAGTTTTTTTCGAATATTTCAAAATATCTCATTTCTTTCTCCCTATCTCTCTTCCTTTATCTTTATTAAATTTTATTTCCTGTTCAGGATGGTACATTATAAAAGATTTTTTATGTGAAGAGAAATATTTATTGCTATATAACATTTTTATTATGTTGTTTAAAACTGTGTTATATATGGTTTGGAATTCAAGAATATTTTTATAATATTTCACCTATGACTATCTCAGTTTTTCTCATCATTTTCTTTCTTTTGCATTGTTTTGGTAAACTTTATCGTATTCATTCTGTATCGTTCCGTTTATAGTGCACCAACCTGTACATAATCAATAGTCTCCGGTAGGAGATTAGGTGAATTAGGACTGTGAATTAATTTTGAGGGTTATTGATATGATACTTAAGAAAAACTAAAGAAAAATAGTGATAGAATGCTGTTAGAAACTTTTATCTAGTTGTCTCTGGTCAATTAAGAATGTTTAAGCTGAGCGTTGAAGTGATCGTGGTTACGTTTGTCCTAAAATGTTTGCAAACTAAACGTACAGACTCTCGTTATAAAATAGTCTTGAATTTCCAAAGAATACCCTCACATTTATTCACAGTTTATTAGTTATTCGTATTATTGTAAAATAGGATTTGGTTGCCTTTTAGAAATACTCTTTAAATTCACTTTTTAATACGCAATAGCAAATCGTTCACTATTGATCAATCTGTACAAATAAAAGATCATATCATGAAGTTTTTCAGCTGTTTATATATCAACTATTAATGCTGAACATATGTTTCATCGATTATAATGTGCGTAATTGGAGTTCTTCAGTATGAAGTATTCTTCTGATTTATATGACATTTTATTGCTAATAAATACAGAAATAATACTAAATTCAATTTTAGTTTTGATGAAGTAGACAGAATATAAAGCTGAAACATGTACTATTATGAAATAGTTTAGAGATAGCAAGCAAAAAAATGAGTAAGGAAATTTAAATATTTGTATTAATATTTAAGCATATTTAAAAAATTATTCAAATCCATTATTTATTTTTACAATTACTTATGTTATATTAAAAATATTTTCTTCATATGAGTACTAAACTAAAAATTGCTATTATTATTATTTTGATAATAATTAACTATTACTTTATATTTTATAACTTCTTATTAATTTTACTCATTTCATTTCTAAATATTTAAAAATGTTTTTATTCTGAACAAAATTCTCAGACAATAAATCATTCGAGGTTTAATGGAAAATTAGATTTTCCTCGTTGAAAATGCTAATCTCGTATTGTTTTTTTTTAATGTGTAATTATAAATCTGGCCTTGTTAGCGATAATTAAGGTCGACAGTTGGCCTTGTATTTTTAGTGTTTTCAAATGTTCTAGGTCGGAGATTTTACGCGAAAACTCGCGTAGCAATGAAACGATGATATCGGATAAAAGCGTGTAAATTGGTTATACTATGGTAATAATTATTAGTCTTATTAAATAACATAATGGTAATATAATATATAATGGTAATATTTCAACTTTATTGTCGATAATTTCTCTCGATTTTTCTCATTTACTTAACTTTTCGCCTATTAATAATTAAATAAATTTAATACGGTTCTGGTAGCTGGATATGATTTTAAATAATATTTTATCTAGGAAATACGCAATCGCCTATGTGATTTGCTGGTTTCAGTTCCTGTGTTCTGCGAACTTACATGTCTTCATAGATGCCTGGTGATACAATAAAATAAATTTTAGATTAAATGGGTTCATGTCGTTACAGATATATATTTTTTGAACATTCAGTAACACTTTGACGTACAAAAATAGTAGTATGCTGTAGCGAATTGTGTTTATTAAATTAGTTTCTTGAGATTCGTAATAATATCAGGTGAAAATGTACAAATAGCACATAATTTTGTAATATTATTTTTCACTGAAGGCCCATTTTTGTAAATTAAGTTTAAAATATTGTTAAATATTTATAGGATATATTAAATAGGATTATTAAATAGGATTCAATTTAAAAGAAGTTGTACAACAATAATTCCTAAATATATTCGTATTTTATCCAAGAAGTAAAAATTTATTTGGCTGGAAATGTTTGCAGTTGAAAGTCGAATATATCGCTGGTCATTTTTTTTCTGATGTATGGCCTTATTTCAATAACAATATGACTGAATAGAGTTTATAAAATTGGAAGGTTTAAAATAACAAAAACTATTTTACTTTTTGAATCTAAAAAGAAATATGTTGAGTCGCGATACAACATATAACTGAGGGTTTTTATTTATCAGAAAACGGAGCAAACCCACCTCACTCAGTACTTTGTTAACAATAGTAATTTCTCCAACAATTTTATTCATGAAATAATAATGGACTCCAACTCTGAAAAGCTGTTATTGTGAACAATATATTACAAATGGAGGCTTGGTTTGCTAAACGACTGGAAATATTTTTTTTAGAAATATACGAGCATAACTTTGTATGAGGCTAAAAATATGGTGGTGGCTTGAACGAGTTCACAATAAATTATTATTATATAAACAAATTTTGAAGTCATTGTAGATTGTAATTAGATCCAGTTGTGTGGATATAAAAACATCTGAGTACTACCACTACTTGAAAATAGTGGACTTGGAGGTTGAAGATACCTAGTTGTAATATGTCTGTAGCATGTACTAACAGGTCAATTGAAAAGTCCCCGCCCTACCATAGTAAAACACATTTTTTTGGCAAAAGTAGGTTTTTTTATCCAACATAATTCACTTCAAGGGTGATACACTGATTATAGCGACCCTCCAACTTTTCCATACTATTTTTGTAGTACAATTTGTCCTGTGCTTCAAAATAGGCCTTAGTTTCAGTGGTCACCTCTTCATTCGACGAAAATTTCTTCCCAGCGAGCTTTCTGTTGAGATCTGAGAACAGGAAATAGTCGCTGGGGGCCAGATCTGGAGAATACGGTGGATGAGGAAGCAATTCGAAGCTCGATTCATGGATTTTTGCCATCGTTTTCATTGACTTGTGACACGGTGCATTGTCTTGATGCCGTTTTTTTCATTGCATTCTATATTTAATTTTCATTTGCAACAAGCCAATTTTTTGCTTAATCTGTATTTTTTCCTTCAAAAAGCAATATTTTATCAACATGCGAATTTTTTTTATCCATTTTTTTCACAATAACAGAAGTTCCTTCACTCAAAATGCTATAATCCACAAACTAATGATCTTTTGAGGGTTAGGGCGAACTAAAAAACATATGGATTTAATTCTAGTATCGCCATCTATGTGTCAGACCGGGGACTTTTCAATTGACCTGTGTTTTAAATAAATAAAAATAACTGTGAACCATATACAAATGAAATCATTCGTTCCTAAACAGAATCAAATATGCATACATCCAACATGAACACTATATATCTGTATATATGATATATCAGATATAATGATAATCGGAATATAAGTTAATATTCGTATTAACAATATCCCAGTTTATAGCATATAATTCTTCACTCAGCTATCCATATTTAACTACTGTTCGGCGTTGTAGTTCAGTAAACACATAAAACGGCACATTATTATTTATTATAAACAAGTCGTACAAATAAAATCTTTCATGCGTTTCGGGATATTTTCACTGGGTGTTTTTCTATGTCACTTGGTTGTAAAGGAACATTTTTTTCTACGAGTTAAATTGCGCGTGTCGAAAACTCTGTATCGACATGACGGCGTTTCTAACTTTAAAAATAAACATGTTCCAATAAATTCTAATAATCTGTAACCGGCGGGTAATATAATTAGAATGTTCGCTTTTTTCTCTGGCCGCGTCTTAATTATAAAAATAACTTGGTCATGCCATGTAGTATTCTGGATTTTCTGTTGAGACATAAACATTTCCATCGTTGCTGGCAAAGAAGAAATATTTACTTTTTGTGTGTCTCTAAACCAATGTTGTTTAAAAAAAATACATAACAATTAACAGGATATCTGTCAATATTTATTTTATCATTTATACAGGTTATTTAAGTAAAAAAAAACAACACATTACTCGATATATTATCATACAATAGTGGTTAGTAGAAACATCCGGTATAGTAAAATAAAAATATCGTTTATTACCAAAAAATTCAACTGTATTATATTTTAACCATGTTATGTTGAGATATTAATAAATTAATCATGATGAATAAGAAAAACGTTTGCTAAAATTTTGTTATATTTCAAATGTTGTATAATAAAATATATAACCTTAATAGTTCTGTTTAGAGTAAGAGTTAAAGAGATAAAATGAATATCTTGCAAGCTAAGCTGGCTTATTCTAATTTAAATCATAAATATTAAATGAAACTAAATTAAATCATATTATTTTTTTATCTGAAATGTCTGTTGTAAATCTTTAAAAATTATAGGCCTGATATATTACATAATTTACAATAATAAGAAATTGTCCATTTCATTTAATCTTATTTTTTTCTATTTTTAAACACCTTTTAAAATCTTTTAACCTTTTAAAACCTTAAATATACATTTGCATCCTTTAAGATTTATTACGCGATACTAAATACGACAGGTCGTCAAACTAAAAACATCAAACTCTACTACCTATTACCATACAATAACTATTTATAAAAACATTCGTTAAATTATAATAAAATAAAACCATTATTTTGGAGCGAAAGAACTAGTAACTAAATTCTTAGTACCAAACTAGTTCTAAACTTGTTCCCATCAAAGATATATTCTTAAGCAACTATATGTAGCCTTGTTTCAAAGGTTATCTTCGAAAACATGAAGAATGTTCGTAATTTTTTTATTAATAATTTAAAGTTAACTGAATATAACCATCGTGATCAAAAGAGTGACTAGTATACATATAACTCACTGAACGTTTATATATTAGTTTCATTAGATTGATTAATTACGATGTAAGGTGATATGGAATTTCTGTTTTTATTTTTGGTATGGCTTGTCAGAAAACTATAGGTTAAAGTGGTATACAACTGTGGTGAAAAAATAGTAAAACATATAAAATACAAAATATTATTAGACTCGTATCATTCTGCAATTATTTTAGAGCCTTACAACGTGTATATATTCTGGATAACTATGAAATGGAAATCTTCTTTTTCAGTTTGTTAATCATGACAAAACATAAACATATTAAAAGCTATTTTTAGACCTATTTTATTGCTGAGTAAGAAAAATATTTTCGTTGTAGAAAAACACATATTATTTGTTTATCTCAAACATATTTTGCATGTGTTATTGAGAGGTTGTTAATGAATTGCAAAATATTTTCTGATGTCTAGAATACTGAATGAATTAATATGAATATATAAGCATAGGTTGGAATCTTAAACAATTTATAGTACTATCTTATTTGCTTGGATATATTGAGTTTTCACAGGTGTATAGGTATGAATATATATAATAATTAGTAGATAGTGTTTTAGAGAGATATATTCAATTGAAAGTTTATGTCTTTTTATCATATTAATGATGTCCTTTATTTTGTCTCTTTTCTGCATCTCTCAAGTAGCTGCCTATCTATAAGCATTTTATGGATACTTTTGAAACAGTTTCCTCTGAAATAATTGTATTAACATATGTTTATGTTGAAAAAAACTAGTCACTATACATTTCATATATTTCATTCCTGATAGAGCTAATATCAAGTTGATTTTGATTCGTCACCCGCTTCGAGTGAAGACGGTTTCTTTTAGATGAATCCAAGATTATATTTTTCATTTTTTCCTGTTTATATTTCAGTGACTGCATACATATTAATATTCAGTGTAGCTGCAAGACGCTAAAAATATTTTAAATAAAAACCGCAGCAATTTAATTTAACAGTAAAAATGCTTGTAGAACGAATTGTACTATGTGGGCGTAAATAAAAAATATAAAATTATTATTAGAGGACATTTGTTTATTTTAGTTATAAGAAAATATATACACAATTAATACAAATATCATATAAAGTACTTACAAACAACAATAAATCAATTAAACTAAAAGTAAACAGGTGGTAAACGTCTATTGAGGAAATAGTCGGGCGACAGTTCTGAAATAGATAAAAAAGTACCTGAGCAACCAATTTTCGAGAATAAGACTAAGATATAAAGAACTTTAAATCAGCGATATAATTATTAAAGGAATTATCGGCCAGGTTGATTAACAACGGTGATGATACTGATAATTAAGACCAATTGACTGGTAATTGAATGTGTACGTCGGTCTGTTGAGTTTTCAATGCCGATAGTGATAACAATGCCTAAACGTGTCATTAGAGAATAATGATGAAAGACAATAGCGATGTCTGATAGCAATGATAAATTATGCTTGAATGAAGTATGACATGTGCGCACGGTACGAAGGGATAGCACGCGACGTATCAGCTTATGTCCTAACACTAACCATAATGACGTGCAATGTGATCAAGGGATAACGCGCGAGATCTACTGTCACTAAGATTTGTAGGCCTCGCTAGGATTAAGCTGTATTTTTAAAATAAGTAAAGTAATTAACAAATGAATAGTACTGTTACTAGTGCACTCACTTCTCCAGCTCCAGCTATGATGGGTGCAATGCGTACAAGGGAGAAAGCTAAAAGCCACACGCTAGATACACTGCCATCAAGAGCCAGTAGAAACCACTTTCGGTGGCGTTTAAGTACATTAAACACTGTATAATCGACACGATTTAGAAACGTAGTTACTCTGAAGTCGCGGCTCCATAAATGAACTTTCATAGAGCTCGACAAGCCCTTGGGCATGTTAAGTTATCACATTTGGCAAATGCAGTTCGAGGAGAGGGCTAAACATGTTGCCAATTATGGCAATTGTTTTTGGTGCTGGGTGTCTGCAAGGGTGGCAGATCCCAATCGAGCAGAGGTGACAACCTCGCTCTTTTAGTTTCTTTACCGGTATCTCAATTTTCCCAGAAACATAAAATACACCAATAAAATCGGTTCGGTTTTTAGAGATGAATTAAAAAAAAATATATTAAAAAATAATTCGCTTTTACATGCTTACCTCTCGTATCGAATTTAAGCAGCAATTTAAAATTTATTAAAATAAGCAAAGCGTTAAAACAACGTATGCCGTTTTATAATCAGTATATTTTGAAGAATTTTACAGAGGTTTGTCAACCGGACGTCTTTTGCAGGTTGTTTTGGTTACATATCTCTTTTTAATTACCTTTTTTATTTTTAAACCCTCGCTTTTTAATTAAAATAAAATGAGAAGAAAAATATTGCGACAGGCAATACATTAAACATATTGATGACCTGAGTTCACTGCTATTTTGAATAGACTATACGTTCCTTATTATGACGTAATCACATAAAACCCATTAATTATACTCAGATATGTTTTAATCTTTCCAGGTCTGTTTTACAATATTTTTATCTATACTCGATTTCCTTAAACATAATATATTGTTCAGTATAATGAAACCCATTCCACCAAATTAACCACAGCTCTTTCTCTACAAGCAGATTTGATCAAAGTCCATTGTAAACTTGCATATTTGAAATAATTATGACGAAAATTCTAACATTCTATATCACACGGTTGTAAATAAACATATACATATGTAGTTAAAAATGATATCAAAACATCCCGATCTTCAATGTATATAAATATGCGCACGCCATAAAACTGTTTCAACGAACACGTTATTTTAGCTATAAAACTGGTGCTTTAGCTATCGCCGCCAATAATACATCGTCCTCGCTCCAATATTCTGTTTAGAATCGAAATACCCATCCGAGCACGGTGTTCGGCGATTATTGTTTCATATTCGGACCGTCTACATTGGTTTTTGTATGTTTTGCAGGCGAAGATGCCGTCATCGGCGACCAAACCTACAGATATTTGACAGCTGATGAGATGAAGTCTCTAGGGGACGACTCTCTACCCATCGACGTGACCAGAGATGAAAGAATCGATTCGAATAAGATGACCACCAGTATGGACAGTAATATGTTACCGCCACAACATATCGAAGACTCCATCAGTCCAGAACATGTAACTAGGAATTACGTCGAATACATCAAGAAATACACTCCGGATAATGTCGATATTAATCGGCATCCAATAAATATTGGGTAAGTTTACAGATTGATTTATATTGCAAAATATTGATATGTTGATAATAACCATTAAGAAGTGCATATATATTAGTAAATGCTGTTAACTTTGGTTATTCACATATCGATGTAAACCATTATTTTGATTAAGATCTTCGCACACATCAAACAACATATATTTAACACAGAATATTTTTTATTTTCTCGCTATTCAAAAGGAAATTACACTGGAAGAAGTAAGTTGATAACATTAATGTTAAAAGGATATTCTGGTCTAGGAATTTTTTTTGTTTACATATTTTCAACTCTGATATCTTAAGAATATGTCTTAAAAAGGATGGTTTAAGGCTCGATGGTTTTAACATTTCTCTATTTGAAATAATAGTTTTCCATTTGGTCTTGTTGATTTTTTTTCAAAATAACATTACCTTTGGTGTTCGATTTTCGAGAAATCTGCTGTCGAAGTCTGTGAAACGACGTATGACGATGCTGATCCTCATATCGCAATCATAGGTTGGTTTCAATTATTCAAAAGTGGTGATTTTGATGTCGATAACACAGGAGGACCGAGAAACTACAAGACCTATCAAGCTCAGACACTTAAAGTACTTTCAGGCGCTTTAGTTGCCGATGAATCACTTTGTACTACTAGATATATAAGGAAGTATCGAAGAACTTAAATATATTCTAGAATATGACGGGCCAGCTTGATTGATGCACTTGATAATTGTAATTGTATAAGAGGTAGGAGTGCGAAATATGAGAAGGAAAATTATCCCAGTTACGACTGTAACCAGGCTGGGTAAGACTGGATGTCTACTGAGATGATCTCCAAATTGATTACTCGCCAGTTGGGATGCTAAATGCCGAATATTGTGGTTCGGACTTCATGTTAAGCAGTAGCTTCAGTCAAGTTAAAACCGAATTGGTAAAAAGTCTAAAACATAACAAGAAATTATATGATGAAAAAATAGATCCTAAAGTTGTTATTTGTTTTTTTTTACTGCACTTATTACCTACAATTGGTGCTTCTAGACCAGAATATCCCCTTAATATATTTTTAAAGACATAGTTCTTTGTATATTTACTATTTTTTGATATACTCGACAAAATGGTATACACAAACAGTGCAAACGGAACCGTAACAATATCAGTCACTTGTTCGACAAAAACCAAAAAAAAAGTTAACTTTTAATTATCTTGTCCAATTAGGACGACTGATTTTATGTAATGTAGGCGGATATATACGATTTTAAATTCCTTCACCTTGGTTTAATTTACTTCCCTAATTTACCGAATAAAATCTTATATTACATTTTTTTGACCTAACTACACAATGGTAGGGCGTTACCTCTTAACACAACATTAAATTGTCTAATTTTAGTTTAGGATTTCGTGCTGATTGTATTCGATAGCCTTGGTTTAAATAACTTAAGTGGCTGGAAAGATCTGACGGTTTTGATCATTTCATTGTTACGGTTTCGTGCATATAGTCTCGATAAATGTTGAAGATATAAAGGGTGTTCCAAAATGTCTGCAAAATTTGACTTTGTCACCATATTCACTCTGAAATCGGGTTTATTTGAAATTTTGAAAATAAAAAGTCTGGATCCCACCACCATTCGCAAAACTCGTACAAAATATAGTCGAAATATTGATTTAACTTCGTCAACTGTGAAGATGGCAAATGAAAAATTTGTTTTAATTTATTGAAGCAGATCGCGATGATGATGATGGTGAAAACTCATGTGTGATCAATTCGGCGTCTTGGAAAAGGTCCTACATGCCATAATTGGATAATAATATTTAATTGATGTTAGAAATTTATTTATTTAGCTTATTTATGGCTAAATTACAAAAAGAGGTCGTTGAATGGAGTATTGGACATCATCAAATGGATGTTGACTTTTTGAGAAAAATCCTCCTGATCTAAGAAACTTATTTTCATCTTAACGCTTTTGTTATTCTCTGAAATTGACATATTGGGGATTCAGAAAATTTATATGCGAATGTACAAACATACATATATCTACATCGTGTTACTTTTTCGGTCGGATGCATCATTGGGTCTTACTTGTTCGAAAACGAGAAGGAATGATTAATTATTACTGCTACTTGAAGTGGTTATTTCTTCTTAGATTGCATAATATTGATCTGGATAATATCTGACAACAAAACAGTGACAAATACCATATAGCCCAAATAAATTAATATATGACACATTTCTTCATATACTTTTCGTTCCTTTTGGTTCCTGTTTCATATATTTTTGGTTCCTGTTTTTTTTTTTGGTTATTTGATGTCAAGGGTTTGGGACCATATAGCATTTTTTGATAAAATAGTGCTTGTGTACTAGTGCTATTATTATACTTTATGGCATGACACTGGACGCCAAGCTTAAGTGGAAAGAACGAGTTAAAAGAAATGAGCAGAACTTTGTGTCAGGCTAAAACATGTGCTTGTTGCTTGGACAATAATCTGATTTAACATACAGCAATAAACATATTATATAAACATATCGTGAAGCCAGAATGAGGCAATATAAGCCGGTTGATCATTTATGGGGTTGTGCAAGGAAATATAATGTTAACATGGTGTAAACTTCTTTGTAGCATTGTTGAAGCCCTATAGCACATTAGAAATGAGGAGACCACAAAGATGTAAGATATAATGGTCAAGGATTTGCGAAGAAACATCAAGAAAGATTGCGTGATCACAAAAACGTCGAAGTACTACAACTTCTCGACAGTAGTGGGTTATACTACAACTTCTCTGGAGTTTAATGACGCAATACTTTATGATTTTTTATTTGTGATATATTTGAGCATATCTGGTACTTTATGATTTAATTATCATGCGTAATTTTTAGAACACCCTGTATAATCATGAACATTCTTTAAAAGCTCTTAATCTGTAATTATGAATAGCATTTAAGTATAAATAAAACTAATAGTTGCTTGTTTTTAGCTTTTTGGTGTCCTTCTTGGTTGACGCCAGAGGCGGTGCTATGCGCGGTTGCAGGCACTCAGGTGTGCGCGTGATAGTACCACCCAGATGTGCTGCCAGTCCTACCAGAATCACTTGTCGCTATGTCAGACCTCAGAGAACCCCGCATCCTCCTCCCTTGATGGAGGGTGAAGCCTTGGCCAGTCGAGTGTTGGAACTGGGACCTGTTGGCGCTAAATTCTTAGGGTGAGCTGACGTCGTCGTTATGTCGGTAACCAGGCATAAATAACAAACGTTATTTCAGGCCAGTGATCATTGAAGTACCACATTTTGCTGCTCTTAGAGGAAAAGAACGAGAAATCGTCATTCTCAGATCCGATAACGGTGAATCATGGAAAGAACACACCGTCGATGCCACAGAAGAAGTACTCAACGAGGTACTCCACGATAGTTTTGAAGCTGAAGGTATTTATTAGTACGCGCTCGTCTCTGTTAACATTTAGAAACCGCCTTTTTTTCGCACAGACTTAAACCAGATGGAGGATATATCATCCGGCAGGATAACTCGAATAGTGACTCAGGACTTTCCACAGTACTTCGCCGTGGTATCCAGAATACGACAGGAGGTGCACGCCATCGGACCCGAAGGCGGGATGGTTTCCAGTACCGTGGTACCGCAAGTACAAGCGATCTTCCCCGAGGGAGCCCTAACGAAGAAAATCAAAGTTGGCCTGCAGGTAAATCTGTTTAAACCGAGGAAAGGAGTGCCGTTTGAGAAGCTGAGGAAGATCACCGTGAATCATATACCAAAAAAGAAACGGTGGTCGTTGATTTGGTAGATGGGTCACGGCGATCGATTCGTTGCTTGAGGTTGATGTGAAACGATGCTTAAGCGTAACTGATGAGAACCATTCGTTGCGCCATGCTTGACTGCCAATCCACTAAATAAAACAGTGTCAAAATTATATCATCTCAATCTTAATCAAGTCATTCTTTAGTATTAATAAAGTACAAAGTAACCGTTATCGTTATTGTATTTATTTGTTTGTTGGAATGTAGCATATACGTAATGGTGAACATAATCTATTAGAGTATAGACACTTTTGTTTCGTTTGTAGATCACACACTCAGTTGCATAAATACCCTTATAGTGTTCTATATTATATAAATTGAATATAAACGTGTTGAGAATAAGATTGTATCATATATAATAGTATATAAAATATAGACCAGGTGTTATACACGTTAGTTGATTCAACTTAGTAATGCCAGGCCTAATTAAGATTGTTTATATTGATGAAATTTGTAGAAATATCATTATCTATAATATGGTGTAACCTTAAAGGCTATTTTTGGTAAATTTTTACTTCATATTAGACAATATTTTTTCTAAAGTAGATATTAAAAAGAAAGTGTTCAGAAATAATTGTACTCTTGTTGAATTCAGACAGATATACATACATACACATACATAACAGAAAACTAGGGTATCCATTTTCAGTACCAGTAGTTTGAGAACATTTTATTTGATATGCGTATAATACCCTGCCCAACAAAAAATGTATTGTCGTTCAATGTCTTTTCTAATTCTAATTTTTCTGACACTAATTGTAAGTTAAGAAAAATTAGCTCCAGTTTTTATGATATACAATGGATGAAACTTTTTAGTTTTAAAGAAAATATGAATTGCATATGCTTGCAGTATTGGAAGTGTAATTGCTCTTTTTTAATGGTATATTAATTCTAAATTGTTGAAAAAACACCAACCAGTTGCTTGGAATCCCTGAAACAGCTCTACATTTAATCTAACAGTAAACCAACCACAGCTGGGATTTTCGTTCCATCACAAAATTATTTTTGTTCACGCCAATCGCTCAATGTGATGAAATTAGACTTGGTGACATGTATTGGACATGATGGTACGAGTTCTGTGACCACCTGAATGTGGTTATCACCTCTTTTCTTTTCTACCCTTAACATATGATACATTTGGGGTGAAGTAGAATTAAAGAACAAAAACTTTCAACAGGCATTATATTACCTTTCAAATTTTTGCATTTTCTTGCCATGTTGATGTTGATCCAACTACACACTTTAAAATACTCCAAGAAAGATATTCTAGACTAATAGCAACAAAAATATATTGAACTTCACCTTTACAGTGTTAGTAATATTGTTTGTAAACTTTGAGCCATCTAGATTATTTGTATTTTGACAGCTAACACTCGTGTTATTATCGAAAAATTATTTTCCCAGTAACTAAAAATATATATCTTAAAGTTTTTAAAACTAGAGCTAATTGGTACTTTAGGGTAATTTTTTAATTTAGATGAAAATATAATGAAGCTAAATATAATATAATATGTCCAAACCATTTGCAATGTTGGGCAGTGATATTTTTAAAATCATTGTGTAACATCATTTATTTACTGATATTAGGGTGATTTGTTGGTAATTTTTGCATAGTTTATTAGAGTTTGTATCATTACTGAAATATAATTAGATACTGTATAATCATCCTGATAATAAATCAATGTATTAACCAGAGCTGCATCTAGAAAAGTCAAAGAAAAATTTTAGTGAAAAATTGCTTCAGGTAATCCCTTAAAGTTATTTTTAGCGATTTTTCTTTCTTCTGCTTTCAGTATCTGTTATCGCATGATATAGTAAGAGACAGGGTGGATATTAAACCATGCAGCTTTCGGTTAAACATCAACTTTAAACACAACGAAACTTTAATGTACTTAATTGTCTTCTTGTATTAGTTAAGCACCGTTCATCTAGTAGGTGTGACATGTTCATCGTTACTACACTGGTTTTCACGCACTAATTTTCATGTAACCCTATTGAGTGCCCAATAAAACGTCGTTCACTAATAAAACTAACATTTTTTTCTTGCTGGAGAGGAAACCAATAGCGTGGCGATGGCAATATGAATTTCGAGCGCAGTTGTCTCGTTAGAGTCGTCGAAATTTACCTTTGCCATCGGCCACGTCACAAAGCACGGTTCATATTCATTTATACATTTGCTCGGTTTGGTCTTTGGTTTGAGTTTTATTGGGCTCTCACAGCTCAAACTGTAAATTGCGTTGCCGCTTAACTCTTATTGGTTGCACTCATAACGCTCTTAGTTTATATCTTGTGTTTCTTTTACCTTGAACCTTGCTTTGTGTTGTTGTTCACCCGCATTATCCATTCCTTTCCTTGTATTCCCACCATTTCTGCTTTTATTATTAAGGTAAGTGCATTTTTTTTCTTGCTCAATAACAAAAAAAAAATTCAACTAACATCAATCTCTTCATTAATTTTTATTTCGACTTAGAGCTGATATCTCTAATAATACATGGCAATATAAAATTAATTTGATCTATTTTTGGGTACTGAAACAGTATTTGATATTAGTTTTCTTTATGGCCCACAGTTCTTCAACAATATGACTTTGTTTCAATATATTTTTGACGAAAAATTAATTGAAAATATTCTGCTGTCACAAATTTTGTCCTTATTAATATATATATATATATATATATATATATATATATATATATATATATATATATTATAATATTAAATTAGCGTTCGTTATAAAATAGTTCTCTGCGTTCTTTATTCCACGGCATTTTCTAAGATTTTTGACGCACACGTAATATATTATCACAGAAAATGGTCCTTTATTGTCAATTCTTACAACCAAATATTATAAGCATACTATTTTTAAAGTCAGTGATGTTCATAAATAACAAGAACATTAGGAGAGTTTTTAAAATAATGTTTATTACAGTATTAATTGTTTTAAAGTGTGAAAAAAAGGTTATAGGTTAAATTGTTCAATGCGAGGTTATTTTAATTGGAAGATAACAAATATCTGTGTAATTTATCGGATCAACCTACCTTACCTTTTGGTAAAAATATTTAAATGATTGAAAATATTTTTTATACATTTTAGGCAATTAATCATGAGGTATTTTTAATAAATATTAAAAGGCAAGAAAATGATGGGCGATTTTTTATGATTGGTTTCAGGATCAGCACGTCAAATAATACAGAAATTAGTTAAAAGTGTTAAAAAGGTTTTTTCTTTGAACTGAAAGAAGATGTAATTAGTCAGAACCTAAAACGTTATGTCGTAAAAGTAGATATCTGTAATAGCATATAAGAAGTATTTTGCAGTTTTTATAAGCGTTATTTGCAAGAAAATTTAATTTTCTTCCCTAAACAAATTTACAGCTAATCCACAGTGCTTGTAGGAGCATATCATAAATTTGACTTAAATGAGAAAAAATATGCGACAGTTTTTTTTAGGAAGGTTAAACTTGATGCCAAGGATGGAGAATGTGGAGAATGGCTGACATTAATGATGAATTCAAAGTTCAAACCTAGCGGAACCATCTTGGAAGTTTGATGTAGATGTGACACATTTGGGTTTATTATTAAAGAAAAATGGTTGCTATAGAAGCATAAATTGCAATGAAGTAATTTAAAATTAGAACGTTTGATTAACTGAACGAAATTTTAATACTATTACATTGACTACCGACCACTACTTATTTTGTTCGAAAAGTAGCATGAACTTTCAAAAAGTTCGAAATATATAATGGTTTCAAGAATCAATCATCATTGATTTGTCAGATAAAGCGATCCCTATATCTTTACAAAATATTAAAGGATTTTTTTACTATTTAATTATTACGTTGTTACTAGTCGATTCCGACTAACCTACAATTTGTCTTTGATAACTTAAATCTAGGTATATAACTAGGAAGACCCATCGGCCCTATCTCAGCCTCTGGTGAAATAATGTATTTTTTATTATATGCACGTCACTACACAAGATCAGATGGTTTCATTCACTTGAGTCTGTGTCCTGCTCTGTTGGCATCCAAAAGTTGCAATACTTCAATATTCTCATGAGAATGGAGTCTTTCATCATGCGCCCTTGCAATTTTCTTGATTCCTTGACTGACTGTGGGTATTTGAAGGTCTATATGTAGGTAGTCAGTACGGTGCACCCACAATACATCTCAGGACTTTGTTCTGAAAATATTTGTATTTTATTTATGTTACTCTTTGCAGGACATCCCCATAATTAAACCCTGTGTGTCCATATCGGTTTCAGTATTTGCTTATATAATAGCAATTTATTATGTACTGATAATTATAATTTTCTTTCAATTAGTCTATATTTCAATTCCAGTTCTTTTCTTTTCTTCTTTATATGTTCCTTGCAGCGAAGTTTTGCATCCAGATTCATTCCAAGATGTTTAGCGTCGTTGGTATATGGAGTGATAGAATTATTTAATGTTATTGGTGATTGTATGAACTGATGGTAGGTGAACTGCACATGCACAGATTTACTTTCGTTAATTTTTTTTCCAAGCTTGTGTACATTGTCACTTGCCTGTCACCGACAGCTATAATCGCAGTATCATCACCAAATGTCATCGTAATATCCTCTATTTGTAGTATATCTCAAGTGTAGAGTACAATAGACCCTAGTACAATTCCTTATGGTACACCTGCTTTAACTTCTTTTATTGTAGAGTAAGCTTATTCTTGTTTAACATTCGGTCTGTAATGTAAGATTTGATTAGTTCGGTGGGTTCCTTTGGCAACACTTTCTGTAGTTTATGAACAAGGCCTTCATGCCAAACCTTATCGTAGGGTTGTACTACATCTAAGAATATAGCTGAGCATACTTTTTTACTTTCGTAGGCTTCGCTGTGGACCTGGACAATTGTTGAATGTTTGTTAATAAACCCAAACTGGTGTGTTGGTATTAGGTTTTTTAGGACGCATGATCTATTCGGTTTTCAACAGTTATAATTTGATCCGAGATTTCAAAATATATTTGATTCAAATAAAAAGTAAGAATCCCACAGTGGTGTACATATTTTCTTAAACAAAGCCATATCAACTAATAATTTCAATTTTACTTTAAACTATAATATTTTATTAGTAGAATACGGTTATTTTAGCTGACTTGCTATTTAAATACTAACTACCTTTTCAATTTCAAAATATCTCAATATTATCTACAAATATCTCGAATACTGTTAAGTAATCATGTTTCCTGTATTCTATCGATAAAAGTGTGGTTTTGAAATCATTTTTAACTAAATATATAATTATACATCTCGAATGTTATATACAACAATTTACAGATGATAAATGTACTGTCGAATATTAGGTAAACTTTTTTTAGAAAGTCTCAGAATAGGATTAGTGCTTGCAGTCTAGATTTCTCCTTTCATCTTGGTTTATTCAATGTAGTTTTTTTTTGAATATGATATTATCACTAGATAATTTAAGTAATATTTATATATACAGGATGTGAAATATATATTATATATTTATATTTATTTGAATTAATGTGGGACAAACAAGAATGAAGAAATAAAAAAAGATAATGTACTTTAGTTTACTTAAATTTAAATATTACTAATTATATATAGAGTCTTTGATTTGTTATATTGACTATTATTGGTTAGTTTAGATATTGTGAATTTTAAATTTTGATTTTTTATTTTTCTGACTATATTGATAGATATAGTATTAGTGATGGATAGTATATATAACACAGCTCATCCTCTTAGGCACAACCTATTGACCCCGAACTAACAGCGAAATTATTGGGCCATGGAGTGGCCGTGTCTCCAGTCGTGACTGTTGAGCCCCGTAGAAGAAAATTCCACAAAGCTATACGATTGAATATGCCAGTACCAACTGCACATTCACAGGGAATGATCAACCAATACAGTGGATCCGCACCGACTTTGCGATTATTGTGTTCGATAACAGGTAAGATAGTACCTCCTCGTCCTTTTTATTTGGTTTAAATTCACCTTTTGAGACATATAAATGTAATAATAGATTGGGAAATCAAAATATATTCTTATTTATTAAAAAAAATAATGTTTTTAATGATCACTTTTTAAAAAATCAAGGAAGCCTTTAATATTTTGGGATTGTGACTTTCAACAAATAAATAGAGAACCATTTGATAATTAACGTTCATATCATAATATATTAGGCACTCAGATTATTTTGATATTATACAAAAACTACAGATTATATAATTATATTGATTGATTATATAAACACTACAGGAGCTATTATTGCATGATTATGTGATTAGTGGTCAATATAGATATGCAAGGTTACCAAAATGTGCATAGAGCTAAAAATAGGTACGAATGTTCGGAACAGAATTATAGATGAAATGTGAAAAGTTCCCATCAAAGACACATCAAGTAGACACGACTATATCATGATGTTAGAGATGGTGTTATGCTAATGGCATTAGTGGGACCAGTATATATTTTTCAAAACTTTTAAATATATTTTAAAATATGATAAATACCATAGGGTCATACTTCTTCACTGTCACTTGGCGTACCTAAAAATCTAGTTAATTAAAGTTAATTTATAAAAAGTTCATAATGTTAATAAAGTACTTTGTTTATCAGCAGCTTAATTATCTTGATTTATATTAAAGAATAAAGTAATTAATGTTGTTTTTCATTACCATTTCCATTTCTTCAGAGGCCAAAGTTTAGACAGTATTTTAAATTTTTAAATATATGATGGAAAGACAATTCAATAATATTTTAGTGGACTGGTAATACACTAATTGAATTTCAAACTGTTTGTGTATTCCTAAGGCAATTTATAAATATAATTAAAGGATTATTAGCCAGAAATAATACAAATCTAGAAAAGTATTTTAGTAAATGCTGTTTTCAAAGTTTCAGAATAAGGAATAATTTTACTAGATTAAGAATATCAATTGCCAGTCAGGTTCCAATAATTTAGTATGAATAAAGTTACGAAAGTAGGAAAACAATAAGCAAAATAGGGAAGAAGCTATTGAATAGTTAGTATCTTGATAAAAAAAGGACAAAGTAATTAAGGCTTTTCAGGGGTTATTATCTATTATTACATTTATATAAAGCTTTTGTGATAAATATAAATAAGTATAAACACATTTCATTTAAATGCTATGAATTTATATTTATTACAGATTGGTAATAATGTCACAGGCGGATATTTTAGTACTGTTTTAATACTTTTATTTTCCGTTATCTTTTAAATTAATATAACGTTCAACGAAACCATTTGTCTTGATGTTGTGTTGTGTCCTTGTATTTTTTGTATATTGTTTTTCTGTTGTTAAGGGGTTGGCAAGCTTTGGAAAACGTATTTTTCTTGGTAGTATTAATTGTTTTTTCTCATACGCATTAGAGTTCTCATTCCGACTAAAGTTTGATTGATAACGTTCATATATCCGGCCCCTTATATCTTAGAAGGCCCTAGAATGTAGTCATAGATCAGTAGTTATGAGACAGACTAGTTAGATCAATGGTACTTTATGAAATTAGGTTTAGAAAGCATGTACATATGCTACGAGGTATTAATAAAGAGTTGTTTCATTTTTATTCTCGTATATTTAACGTTGACTTATAGTACCATCTGGTGAATCTTCATTGCTGAATCGTTGAATCGAGATTTAGATAGAAAGTTTGCCAGCCTCACGCTTTTTGTAAGGACCGTTACTGTGCTAATCCTCACTACTAGTAAGGTTTTTCTTTTTCATAATGGCGTATCACGGGGTCTTTTGTAAAAAAAAACTGTCAATGATTTGTTCGGTTTCAGAGAAACACTAATAGAAACATAATACATTCCTTCAGGGTCTCTTGTAATTTTATTAATTTATATTTTGTTTCTTAAAAAAAACGGAGATTTAAGCAAAACGCCATTTTGATGTAGCTAATACAAAAATGCTCCTTCCGGATTCATTAACTTGTTTTAGCTAAGAACTATTTCCAGATAGAGCTTTCTCTTAGATTAGTTCGGGCCTTGAAGAATATCACACTCATTGATTTTTAGTATTTAATACTTAATCTTTTTATTTTCTCGTTGCTCATCTTTAGGTAGTTGACATAACTTCGTGATAATTTGTTTTTATAATTTTATTATATTTAGTTTAGTCTAAATTAACTAAATTGTTGAATTATCTGATCAAAGAATCGCGTTTCATTATGAATTCATTGAGCATAGGTGAACTGATACAAATGTAAAAGCAACAGTTCGATTGGAAATGACTCATGATTCAATTGCTTAGGTAATATTGATTATATAATTAGTGTGGTCGCTACGCCCTAAATTTTCTAAAGCATGGGCAAGAAAAATATGTAAATATTTGTTTCTATTTTAATTTTAATTACCTTTTAAATTGACATACTTTGTCACAAAACGGGAAAATTACTCCTGATGAAACAATATTTTTTTCTTTGTCAAATCTGAACTTTTTATTTATTTCAATAATCGTTTTGTTCTTTCCAAAATAATTATTGTGAATTATGACAAGCATTCTAACCATGGCTTTGTTCATATTAATTTTTCGATATTTATGGTAAAAACGATGATCCAGTCGGAATATAATACAGCCTTTATGCAAGTACCGTAAGGTACATCCTCAAAACAAAAGGAATAGTAAATATATACATTTAAATATGTTTTGTTAAAATAGTAACTGATATATTTTTGTGATTCCAAAATATAAATAATGTAATAAATTATAACATATTATCTGAAAGTTTTTTTAAATATTGGTAATTTTTAGGGGTTTTCTACTATTATTTATATAGTTTTAATTTATCAAGTTGACAAGAAAGTAATTTCAGTGAAGTACTTTTGGGTGAAGTGTCAGTCTTTATCAATAAACAATTTTTTCAGAGGTAACAGTTTAAACATTATTCTAAATTATTAAATATATAATAAACACTGTGGAGGAAAATGTAGTTTTGGGAATAAACTAATTTGTGTAGTCCTAAAGCACTTCATAATTAAAGGAATATATAGATAATGAATAATATATATAGCAAATTGTTGCTCCCACAGCATTAGCATAAGGAGCAATTTTCCGTAAGACCATAAGGCACAAAACTTCGTATATATATATGCATATATATATTATAATTTAGTATGAATAAAGTTAGGAAAACCTACATTCCTGAAAGATGGATATAAGGTTAATATGTCGACAAAAAACAAACTATTGAAAATTAAAAAAAAACTAAATTTTTCACATTCTAAAAATAACTACTAAAAATTTCGTCAAGTTCATATTAGTGCAGAATTAGCTAAAGTTGTGATTTTATTCAAATCGTCATCATCAACGATTGGTAACGTTAAGTGTAATATAAGAGTAAATCGAAAATAAATTAAAAATGAAATAACAATAGTGGAGTAGTACACAACATAGGGAATAACAAATTAAATCACATTTTTTTGCCAATTTTCTATAATTGTTACCCTAAAAAATTATTTGCCAGGAATTTTCGGTATTACAAAATTATACAATTCTTATTAATATACAATTTACTCAAGTTCATCACAAAGTTTGATGTTGATATTGTGAACTTTTTCATTCGATATAAATAGGAGATGAAATGAAAAAATTATTTGGCAGGAGTTTTCAGTAAAAGAATGCCATACAATTCTAATTAACATACAATTTAGTCGAGTTCATCACAAAGTTTGATGTTGATATTGTCAACCTTTTCGTTCTATATAAATATGAGATGAAATGAAACAATTATTTACCAGGAAATTTCAGTAAAAGGAAGTCATACAATTCTTATTAACATACAATTTAGTCGAGTTCATCACAAAGTTTGATGTTGATATTGTCAACTTTTTCGTTCTGTATAAATAGGAGACGAAATGAAACAATTATTTATCAGGAAATTTCAGTAAAAGAAAGTCATACAATTCTTATTAACATACAATTTAGTCGAGTTCATCATAAAGTGGGATGTTGATATTGTCAACTTTTTCGTTCTATATAAATAGGAGACGAAATGAAACAATTATTTACCAGGAAATTTCAGTAAAAGAAAGTCATACAGTTCTTATTAACATACAATTTAGTCGAGTTCATCACAAAGTTTGATGTTGATATTGTCAACTTTTTCGTTCTATATAAATAGGAGACGAAATGAAACAATTATTTACCAGGAAATTTCAGTAAATGAAAGTCATACAATTCTTATTAACATACAATTTAGTCGAGTTCATCACAAAGTTTGATGTTGATATTGTCAACTTTTTCGTTCTATATAAATAGGAGACGAAATGAAACAATTATTTACCAGGAAATTTTAGTAAAAGAAAGTCATACAATTCTTATTAACATACAATTTAGTCGAGTTCATCACAAAGTGGGATGTTGATATTGTCAACTTTTTCGTTCTATATAAATAGGAGATGAAATCAAACTCCATACAATATATATCAACTTTTATTAACGAAAATATGAATGAACCATAGTATTTTTTACTTTTAATTATTAGGTCTCTTCATCTTCTCAAAATAAAATAAAAAAAGTCAAAAAGGAGTGTTTTTCTATGTTCCCTCAACAAAATTAAATATTTTTTAAGAGATTAATTAAAAACAACGAAAATGAGACCTTTAAAAGTATAACATTATTGTCAGTTTTAGTCACTGTACTATGTATGAACTTGCGGTATAGAAGACTGTTATTTCTGTCAATCGTATACATGACATACATGACATAATATGTAGTACTTGATTGTTGAATATCGTCCAAGTCATCTTGTACTAAATTATTGTCAGACAAAATTTTATTTTGCAAATTTTTGTTATATTTCTTCATATAGGTCGCTTATGTTTCCTTCAACCCAAGGTTGAAAATCACTTAGATATTTCGATATGACTTAGATATGATTTCGGTTAAGGGTTAAGTTAACGAAATATATGCAAATGAAACACAAATGAAAATATTTTCTTGTTAACCACATCAGAGATGAAGTAGACGCGATGGATCATGTTTTATTAATAATGAGACAGAATTTCGATGCCGTTTTACATGCGGACCGAGAATGTTTGTACTGTAGCGTTAGTTGAGACAAAGTTATCTAGTGAACAATTTACAAAAGGCCCTGTACGAAAGTCCATCACTATACTAGACGAAAACTAATGCGCTATTATTTAAAATTTCCACGCGGGGTCCCATCAGGGGTGTTTCGGAAAAGATCTCTCAAAGGTAACTAACTAAGAATATTTTGGGCTGCCCCTTTTAGAATGTACATCTTTATATCTGATTTATTTGTGTTACAATTTACTTATTATTTGTCATATTCTTACTGGATTTTGATTAGGAATGTGAGGGATGGACGTGCGCAGTTATGTTTTATTATTATTACTACCGTTCTTATAATTTGACTTTCGTTCACACGAAACGATTTGGCTTCAAGTTTTTTAGTTGGTTAAATTATCGCATACCTTTGGAATAAAATTGTTGTACATGACAAGGTCTTAAATAATAGTGTATGAAAGCAACTAGCTGTGTATATTTACTTAAGTTTACTCGTCTACTCGTTGAATACGATTTTGTTTTGGCCTTTTTAGTCGTACCCTTTTATTTTCGATTTTAAATTTTTTTATCTATATATATATATATTTTGGAAAAAATCACCAAACACGAATATTTGCAATTTTTCACCTTAAAATAGATTTGCTGCATACGTTTTCTTTTTAAATTGATTTTAGTTTTATTCCGTTACGTTGATTTCGTCTTTATCTCCTTCTTCTTCTTCTTTTTTTTTGTTGGTTTTTAATTTTGGTCCCTTTGTGTCCGTCAGATCAGTCGTAAAGTTTTTTTGTTTTGTTTCGTTTAAATTACCAAACGTATATAAAAGAACGATCTATCGGAAGTTAGTTGCCACTCGACTGGTCTTTTCTGAAACCGTTCGAATGTAACTGCTTGGCTTCTTGTTGATGCTTCACACCTGCATTTGCTTCATTTTGATTCATTAGATGATTTAGCTTTTCACGAATTGTTTAAAGTGTTCACCGAATTGCCTGTCAAAAATCACAGTGATATAATTATTCCTCTAGAATATCATTAAAACTATTGAGGAAAGTATTTCAAATTATATTATATTATGTAATAATACATTTCTGTATTGCTAATAATAAAATTTACATCCTATTCTAATTAATACACCTAAAACAGCAAGTAATATCAGAATTTTGGTTAGGTTTGCATTTTTTAAGAAGATATTCTTAATTAAAATCGGAACGAAACATAAGTTGTCTGTATCAAGATGATGCTACGAACTCCTTAACACATCTGATGTTTGCTGATGATAATATTATGTTCGCTGATACACATTATGAGGCTTCTAGCATTCTTCATGATATAGTTGGCACTGAATTGCCATATGGCTTGTAAATTAATTAAGAAAAGATAAAAGTATTGACAACCTGCTATTGTAAGTGCAAAAGTTCAAGTAATTGATATCAGAAACACAGGAGAAGAAAATGTCACGCGATTGTGGAAGAGAGGAAATGTTACAACAAGACTGATATCTGAGGTCTTTCAAATGCAAATGCTCTCATGTTTCTTTCCGAGGTCATGTTAGAAATGAAGACCCGATAATCAGTGCACAGTTGAGGAATAAACTCAGAGATGTGGACATGTGTGACGAGGATAGTGAACTAATTCCTGACAGAGCTCTGTGCAGACATCGACCTTTTAGGTAGAAGATGCAGCGAACAGCTCTCAAAATGTCATTGATTAAGACGATCAGAAAACGATCTAATATCGAAAAACAGGAGATTAACGTTGTCCGAAGACATAGAAGCTGTAGTAATTACAACTTTTTAATTGGGAAGTAGACCCCCTCCCCTAACACTGGTTATGATTATATAATATTTTTAAATTTCGTAATATTTGAAAGCATTAGATTTGATGTACAAATAATTATTACGTGAACAACTGCTTATTTCACTATAAATAGTTACTCTGTCGACGACAAAATATATTAATCATCATATTATTATGATTAATAACCCACAATAATGTAACTTTATTCAATGATTCGAAGTTTCTGATCCAAATTTCGTGGATTAAAAGGACATAGTTTGGTTTGTTAGAAAGCACAATAATGAAGATCCAGTGATGATACTGAGTATGGAAAGAGAAGTAGTACAAGTTATTAATGGAACAGATAAAGGCCGAAAACATATGGCAATGATAGTTGGATAAAGTAATGGCGATGATCAATATTTTCATATATTTTGATTTTTGTTCATTAATATAGCATCACCTCTCACAGAAATAGCGATAGCTTATTCTATAATACACATTTCCTAGTATATTACGATAATAATGACATCGATAATGTTATAATCGACTATACGCTTAACTTGATATGTATTTAATCAATTTTCATTCTTGATATTATGGTGGATGCTCAAATATATTTTTTGTATGACATTATCTACTGCATTAATTCATATGATTTATATCAGTGGAATAACATTTGTTTTAAAATATAATTTATATGTAGAAGAAGAATATCATTGTTTTACTATTTCGGGAGTGCTACATCATATCATATTATATATATATATAATATATATATATATATATATATATATATATATATATATATATATCTATATATATATATATATATATATATATATATATATATATATATATATATATCTAATATGCAGTTCTTTTTTATCCAAACCAACATTTCTGTTAATATAAAGCTGAATATGTTTATCAGCAGTTAGAATTAGCTATTTTTTCTCAATCGATCTTTTAAATTTCCTTATGCTGATTTGTTGAAGACTTTTTTAATTATTAAGAGATGATTGAAAATTACTTTAAAATTTTAACTAATTTAGAAGAATAAGTAAATTTTGAATGGTTGAAAGTGCCTTAGATATTAGTTATTTTATCATTACTGTATCAGAACTAAGTGCAGAGTTAGTGTTAGTTATCAATTTTCATCAATTGTACTGTTAAATTAGTAGGGAATATTTATATACATTTTTGACAGGTAGATTATCTCCTTTCTTTTGAGGATTTGATGTTAAATCATCTATATATTCAAACTAGAATCACAAAATTTTAAATAATCTCGATGTAAGTTAACAACAATACTAGCATGTTCCATTCCAATATAAATAATTCGCCACTGTCATGTCTTTTGTTATCAACACATACACAGACACACACACAACACCACTACTGCATGAAACTATATGTTATATATATACCACCGTATGGACACGTGAATTTTTGGGATTATTTACATAAACGACTACATACAAGTTAGTTTGTTTAGACGAACATACGAAATTGTTTCCCTTTTTATACCTTGAACTTAACGTGTACGTTATATCGAGTGTTTCACTTATTCATGTCTGATTTATGATTGAAATCAAGGTGGGACGACAAGAGCCCAGTGGGAGGACGTTACTGGGTCCACGCCACTGACGTTTGTTAACGATGTGGTGTCATTCACAACTACGGTCTCGGCTAGATTTTGGCTCATCGATTGCAGAAATATTGGCGATGCAACCAAAATGGCTACAGAACTGTATAAGTAAGTATGAGTTATGGTAATGGGGATTTTCTTCATTTCCTCATGCGAACTATTAGGTGCTTGTACGTATTTTGATCAGCGAGATCTGTTGGAGAAAATGCAAAGTATTAATGTAAACAACCTGAGCTAACTGTTAAATTCTATGGTTTTGATATTGTATTTTATATGAATTTTAAACTCTCCTTTTACCAACAAGGGCTTATCTGAACGGGTCGTACAGTCTAACGTGGCCTCCGAACCACGGTCCTCGGCATTAAGCCTACCTACTGGCGAGTGACCAACTTAGAAATCATTCCAGAAGACATCCGGTCTTATCCGGCCTGGTTACTGGCGTGACTGGGATCATTATCCTTGTCGGATTTTGCACTCTCGTCTAAGGACAACCACAAATGTTAAACAAAGATAAACATAAATTTACGACCATGCCCCTGCAGGATTCCGCTCCAACCAAGCCGGCTGAGTATTTATTTATATAAAATTACAGTTTTTCATTTAATATTATTGAGTTATTCAATGCTTATTATTTTTGTTGTTTGACTTTGCTGAAGCCCATCAAATACAAATGGTGGTGCTGTTCCAATATGAAAACAATGAATTGCTAGATTTATTGCATGAAAATCGAGCTCAAACTCTCCAGGAACTATCAGAAAGCTCAGCAGTTGATCAGTTAACTGTTTCTAGATGTTTACATGCGATAAGGAATATCTATAGGAGGGTTAAATGGTTACCACGTGAATTGACTGAAAATGTCATTTCAAACATCGTGGTTTTTAATCAAAAAATAGTTTTTTTTTGTGAATTATAGTGTCTGGTGATGAAAAGTGGTTCTATTAACAATTACAAACCTAGTAGGGCCACTTACATCGACGTCGAACCGGAATATTCATATCCATAAAGTCTTCCTGTGTATATGGGAGGATCAGCAAGGTGTTGTGTATTAAAAGCTGTTAAAACCGATGGAAAATATTGTAGAAAATGATGATTAATATACATACACTTAATTAATATACTAGTTTTCCCCAACAAATGCTTTTTAAGGTGAAAAATAATGAGAATACATGCAAGCACCAAATAAAAATTTTATCGAACATATCACTAAAATATTTATAATTCTAGGGAAGCTATTCACGTACCATTTATGGCTAAGTTTGTCGTGTTTGCCAAACGGGTAGATCCCCTGGAAGCGAGATTGAGAGTGTTCTGCATGACCGACGATAAAGAGGACAAGACTTTAGAGCATCAGGAACATTTCACGGAAGTGGCCAAGAGTCGAGACGTGGAAGTACTCGAGGGCAAGTCTCAGTACATCGAGTTTGCGGGCAATCTGGTGCCCATCACGAAAAGTGGAGAGCAGTTGCAGTTCTCGTTCAGGGCATTCAGAGAGAACAGGTTGCCGTTTTCCGTTAGGGTGAAGGATCAACATGCCGAAGCGGTGGGACGATGCTTATTCATGAGAGAAGCAAAGGTAATTTTTTGGTGGATTTTCTCTTCATTTTAAGTATGAGAGTCGTGTTTTATTTCTCGAAATTGCGCTGAACTGATGATTTTTGGTTTTAGAACATTTTGTTGATTATTTAAACAAATATTTTTTTCTTTCTATTCACAAACATTTACTATGTTTTTTATATATTTGTTAATATACCTGACGTGGCGCCTATTTGTGTATAATTTTACTAAGAATAATCTCTGTCGAATTATTAGCAGTATCTCAGCGATGTCAGACTTTGTTTAAAATGTAGAGGGAGAAATATTTTTGTAAATTTGTCTAGAATGTTTTGGGTAACTATTAATAATCAACTTTCTTGATATTATACATTATTATATAGATATCCAGATATTTTGTCAACTTGGAAGTTCTTTGGTTCGTTGGATCTTTTATTTATATCTTTTCATATCTATGTTTTATTAGATGTGGAAGTAATGTATTTAATTTTTTTTGATGATAACAATTTTAAAATGATATTGAAACTTCTGCAATTGGAACAAACTTCCAATTTGGGCGCTGTGAAATATTGTTTGGCTGGTTTTAAGATATTTGAATCAGCATTTTCACTGACGTCGTTTAACCTGATTACGCTATCAGATCATTACGGTCATTTTTGTTTATCCCTTGGATCTATTGTATTGAATCAACAGTATCTAAAGAATTGCGTTTTTGATTTCAATTAGCTTTAACAGTTTTAGCATATAATACCGCCAAATAAATTGCTTGAATACGTTTATATTTGGCTTTACAAGTGGTGCTGATGTTTCATATGTCAAAAAGCACCTGTTAAGAAGGGTTTCGGTTCGCAAGGGAGTTTTGTTTATTATTTGCTTTATGTAATCATTCCAATACTGTTGAGTATTTCCAGTTTGCTGTTATACTATTTTGCCTAAAGCGTTTAACATGAATTTTTACCTAGCATTGTGCTAAACTCTTATCGTAAAGTTGATCAGCTTCTAAAATACAATAAAATTGGTTAGTACTGTCTTTCACATCAAAATTGTGAGGAATAACTCCCCTCAAAAAGTTTCAAATATTTGATTAAGAATGCAATATTGTCACTTAGGCTCTAAACATATAAATTTCCTATGAAATAAATAAAGTGGATGCTCAATAGCAGGAGTTGGGCAGCTCAAGTCATTTTTTTAAAGCCTGCGATTTAATATTTGCGATATTTTATTTATTTATAAGAGAATTTAATAAGTGTTGGTCTCTAGATGATGTAAACGTGCTAAAAATAGTATATAATTTAGCCGCAATGGAGAATACAAATACATAAAAATATTATAAAGCAAATCAAATTAAAATGAAGGATACAGCAAGCGCCCGTTAATGTAAACTAATTGAAACCAAGTGTAGGAACATTCAGGAACTTATAAGGTTTTATAAAAAGAAAAGATTAATATATAACTAAACAAAGGTTTCCAACGAGATATTTTCGTTAGAAGGAAAACAATCTGCAATTATTGGGGCTTAATTGGCGTTTACATTTATTTTTGCAGTACCTGCGTCCGTAATATACGGCTAACTTAACTGTTTACATGTTATAAGATACTTTGCTTTCAGCCCAATCTAAATCTTGGGTAAAAACTTGTATAGTTTGCGTGTGACTCTCCACATTGTTAAGTTCATTGGGAACGTCCTGATGATGAACGCAATTTATTCGATTTATAGCATGACCGTTTTAATCTACATTCTTTATGTTCTAGAAGTATAATTAAATTGGGTTTGTTTCTATTATAGGTACCAAAGGGTGAGCCACCCCAGCAACCAATCTGTATACTCAATATAGTCCTTCCTGACGACATCGTTACCGACACCATATCCCTCACGGATATCGAGACCGGCAAGCGGCACATGTACCTATCAGATTTCCAGGACTACTATCGGCCGGATCCTCGATTAGCCGATATGAGCAATCTTCTTGGAGAAGATTGGGTTGAACTTGCCCACCAACTCGGTAAATCAGTTAACAAACAATTCGTACATTATTCTCTTAACGAATCATTTCTCTTAGGACTAACATCTTCGGAGATTAATGTAATTAAATCCGAATATCCCGAAAGTATCGCCAAACAAGCCCAGTCAATGTTACGCATGTGGCTATCCCAGTCCAGTAACAAAGCTCAGACCAACACTTTAGAAAATGCCTTGAAAAGGATAGGCAGGGAAGATATTATACCGCAGTGCCTCAATGTTGAACATACTCATACCATAACTAGGATTAAAGAAGAAGAAATTGGCTATCGACTGAAGAAGAAAGGTGACATAGACGAAGCAGGTACGTCACTGAATCTTTATCGGCTTGACTTCGTACCTTTTTTTGCTGTAATATCGTTTGATGTATTTGTCCTCAGATCGCTTTATGCTCTGTAGTTTATATACATATATATATATATATATATATATATATATATATATATATATATATATACATATATATATATATATATTATGTTTATTTTCGGATATATATTAGCTTTGGTGACCGAAACCTTGACACCTAGTATATTAAATTGCCTTTAGATCGCCTTTATTTAGTTAAAATAGATAGCTTTGTAAATAATTAAATATTTTGCTTCAAGGTTAGCGGAACTATTATAAAATAGTAAATAATAACTTTAAGTCACACATTAATTTTAACGCAACTGTCATTTCAGGTCGTTTTGGGCTCAATTAATCAATTATTACCAAATGTGCCATATTAATGACCTTTAAAGTGATAAAAGTTTTTAAGATATATTTTAGTATTTGCATAAGGGTCACTTTACTACTTTATTTTATATAAATAATGACTATTAATCGACAATACTTGGTTTATTAATATATTTAGCCTCTTTTTTTTTAATATTAAAATATATGGAATGAAAATATTATGAGGTTAATTTTTTTGTCTTACGTATTCCTACAATATTTAAAATAATCAAATTGTAGTATAATTTTAATTAAACACGTGGAATTCTTTTCTCGTACAATATTTTTTGTACCACAAATTCAAATTTGTTTTCTAAATATTAAATAAATCTGTAAAAAATAATTACTTTTCATGTAATATAATTTCTGAATAAAACATTTTATATAATTTAACGAACATGTTTCAAAACAATATAATAATTCAGTATTTAATTAATTTTTTTGAACTTATCTAATTTAAAATTACAGTTGTGATATAATTAATGCTTATCAATATTAGGTGTGGTATTTAATTTTGAAGGATTTTAAATATTATCTATTCATATTATTAGAGACACTTTTCACGTTTTTATAAAACTCAAAGGTAAAAAAGGCCCGTTATTTTATATTATTATTCGCTATTGACTGGCACAAGTAGTTGACTCAAAAAGACGGATGCCTGGTGAACAAGATATGATATCTCAGTGAAGTGATTTAGTTATTATTGTCTTGTAAAAATATTTTGTTATATTTTTTTTGGTAACATTCAAGGCTTCTTTGTTTAAATGCTCAATTTCGTGCTTTTAATAGTGATCAGTATAATTTATTCATTAATAGTTTCAACACTCATCATCAATAATAATTCTATGTAAGAACTGTTTTTTTTCTTTAAATATTTTGAAATGCCTTAAATATATCAGGATATATCGTTCTTCTTCAGTTCACTCCATTGTATTGTAACTTAATGCACGTAATTGAAATAACATTAAGCATTAGTGACGCCTATCCATTCGATATCCTTTATGGTTAAGTACCACATATAATACATATTATAACAGCTTTTTGTTTTATAATAATAGTATTATATATGAATTAAATTATTGCCTGTAAGTATTTCACGAAATATAGTAAGAACATTGGTATTTAGCTTAATTATATGCAATATGATATGGGTATAATAGCTTATACTATTAAAATGTATTATTATTATTATTATGATTTATAAAATGCTTTTTTTTATATATTTGTATCTCTACATAAATTAGAGTCAAAATACTGCTAATGAAGCTAATATCATGAGGTTATACTATCTTGGTACCTAAAAGAATTGCCAAATTCACAGTTTCTGAAAATCTCTTGTTATGCGATGACCTGTAATGTCGCGCTGCTGTAACACTGCTGCCGAATATTTTCAAATAAGTTTTCAGGATTGTACATATACATGGTGTTGTTTAGCGGCCATTTGCTTTGAAAACAGCCGTAATTCATCGCAGAATAGATTTGTAGACTGTATGAATAGTTTCCAATATAATGTTGTCCCATTCTCTGCTCTGTTCTGAAATTCTCTAAAAGTATGGCGATTGTGCTGACCATGGACGATGTTTGATGATATCCTAATGCTCCTGATATCAAGACTGACTATTTTTGGCTGTGTGTATTGGCGCATTATCATCTTGGAATATGTTAACGTTTGGCAGCAATATACTAATTATAGTTAAGGTTTCATTATTAAGCAAATGCGTGTCCCATTGATGAGAAAATTTTATAGTAGGACGGGGCAAGGCCTGGAGAGAACGGCAATAATACGTCCCATTCAAGTGCTTTCAACGCTTGCTTGACTTGTTTTGCTTTACGAGGTGGCGCGTTATGGTGCTGTAAAATCACGTTACCTTGTCTTCGGACCCATTCTGGATTTTTTTGATCAATGTATGGTTCAAATTGATCATTTGTTGTCGGTGGTGATTTCACCAGGTTTCAATAGTTCGTAATACACCACGCTACTCTGGTTCCATTAAAAACAATGCAGAAATGACTTCCGATTATATCTTTCATTTTCACAGCGATTTTTGGATTTTCCTCATTGCTCGTCATCATTCGCTAATGTTTTCTTGGGCCACATTTAACTCTTCTGGCAATTTTTTTTGAGTTTGGTTTGGATCCTCATCCAATAATTCAATTTCGCATGTTCAAACTTTTTCGGTCTACTAAAACGTTCTTTGTATTGCCACCTTTGTCTTGTCATCGTCACTTTTGTATTTTCGAAACCATTCCTTATATGTTACTAAGGTTATCTATTTATGTGTCAAATCATAATATTGCATACTTAAGCCTAGCGACATCTGCTAGAAAAACCAGTAATGATTTTCCGGTACATATTTTTATTGAAATTAGCTTTTCTATATTATCCAATAATTCAGGCACTATTTCGCTCAACAATAAAATGAAGAAAACAAATTCAAAGGTAGTATAACCCATTAAATATAATTTGCAAGTTAATTTAGTATTTAATTATTATTATTACACCAATAATGCTTCCAAATTTGACATCACATCTAGCACAATTATGATCCAAATGGCCTAATTTTTAATTACCTCAGAAGTTTTTTAATTCATATTACACCATTGATGGGGTAATTCACATTTATCCTTTTGTGAATTTAGATACTATTTTCATGGCAAAGGTGAATTAAATTATCTTTTTTTTTAGTTTAATGTATAATATGAGTTTTTTTAAAATTAATTTGTATATATGACATTGGAAATTTGTTAAAGTTATTTTTGTGAACCATTTTTGTTCGTTCTTTTATTTGGATATAACATTTATAGTGGCATGTTGCGTGTTTCCTTTTGTTTCGTTTGCTTCTGTAAGGATTGCTTCAGTCTGTTGTATTGACCAGTCCGTCACCAGTATCTGATCCGGATACGGATACTAAAACAGCAACCGTTTACATTTCTCAGATAAAAAGAAAATGATCGAACATTACGATAAATATTCGGCCGAGGAAAAAGTCGTGGAGAAGTCGGAGTCGGAGGAGGAAGACAATTTTGATAAGTCCGTCACGGAGAGGCGGGTACAGATCGAGAAACGCCTGTCCGCCGAAAGAGTCATTCCAGCGTCTTCACAGCGACGTGAAATCGTTCAGGAAATAAGTACCATCAAACGACAGAGTATCGTTGAAGATAAAATAGCCGAAGCTAATCAAAAGGTAGGATTCGGAAAGGAGGAGAGAGGTCTCCTCTAACGTCTTTGTTTTTATGGTACAGGTCGAAACAGACGTAAAGGACTTGAGCGTAAAACCGGATGTATTGACGACGGTTTCGGAAACTACAGTATTAAAAACCACACCAACATCAGAAACTGTGGATTCCGGAATAGTGTCGATGGAACAACCGGATATTATTACAAAGAAATTGGTTGAAACGCACACGATTATTGAAGAAACCGTTAAAAACATTCCTGGAGAAGAGCCTCAGCTGATGAAAGGTATCACCTCGAAGCTTGAGGAAACATCCGAGCAGATTTTATCACGAGAAGGTATATATCATTACTATTTATAATTTTATAGGAGAATATAATGCGATCAAATCTATTGTATATCATTCATTTATTATTCTACGGTAATTTTTTTTTCATGTTCAAAAAGGCATCTATTGAGAAATATTAGTAAAATATTTCAAACAATCATTTTTCCTTTTTTTGGTCATAGATAGACATTGTAGTTAGGGTTTCATTGGGTTTTAACAGCAAGACTTTATGGCTATGAATATTCTGCTTCGACGGTGATGTGGATTGCTTTCTTCTCCCTGACTTGCAATTCGCTTGTGATGGCTGTAGTTGGTCCAATTCTCATCGCCAGCCGCGATACTTCAGAGAAAACTCAATGATCTTGAAACAGTTCAAAATTCCATTTTTTTCAGTTAATTTGTGTGGTTGGCATTTCCTTTCGTTTTCGATCTGTCGTCATAGACACAGTTGATTTAACAAGAGCTAAACTGTCCCAAAGTTCTCGACCAGTTTTTGTCAAATAAATCCTTCATTGCCTTAGAACTTTTTGGTCGTCCAAATCTGCTAATTGGTATGTGACAGAGTGGGATTATCTACACAATTCCCAAAGGCGTTGAGAATACACCATTGAGTACTATTCAATTAGTATCTGTATACACTAAATGAGTCAATAATATTTAATAAACTGCTATGTTATGGAGATGCAGGCTTCATTGTGGATATTTGTGTTCTGTGACCGAACTTGTCTGTTAAAGAATCAAGACTCATTTTCAGTGTACTTGTTAATTGGTATAAGCCAGGGTAACTGGTAATATTTAATAAAGTGGCAAGAAAATGTCTATAACTCCTGCCCAATGTTTCTAAGCATTGCCATGTTGAATTTTAATTTATTGTTAAAACTCGCATTACCGTCATGTTCTGACTTATTTAGTTGGTCGAAATGTTCTTTATAAGTCAGTTCCTTTAAATTATATAATATAATCCATATATTTTTATCGAAAGATAAATTAACATTCAAATGCATTGCAAATAATATTCTGTACAAATAAATAAAATATTCTATGAACTATGTGAGAAATAATACTATTTTCCAATATTAATTTATTGTACCACTAGTCTAATGGGCTTTTTCTTTCAGTGTTAAGTACAAATGCTTCAAATGCAACAGATATCAAACTCGCATGATTTTTCGGTTTGATTTGAGCTTCCAAATCTTCATGTTCAGACTTATTCAGTTGGATGAAATGTTCTTTGTATACCAGCCGTATTGAAATCAGTTCCTTCAAAATACTCACCCAATATTATCCCTATATTTTTATCGAAAGATAAATTGATATTCAAATGCATTGCAGATAATATTCTGTACAAATAAATAAAGTATTCTACGAACTGTGTCTTATGTGAGAGATAATATTCTGTATACATTTCAGTATATATGTATGTCTTAGAGAAATAATAACGTCATATAGCGTCATACTATTGTAGACCCTTAAAATTAATTCACATTTTTAGGGATTACTGGCCTAATTTTAAAATTAATATATTACTTAATGTAACAATTATTTACTATCACCTATAAGCCAAAGCATTTGAAATTGACTAATTCCGTTCTATATATTAAATATAAGAAGTACGATTATATAGGCTGAAAAATCCATGTTTCTATAATATTGTAACACGTTTTCATAAGTGATGCATTTTTGCGTGTAATTATCTACGCTCCGCCAGTTTTTATTCAGTTCAGTGATTATGTGTAAAACACTTTTCAGTGATATGTTTAGGATTTCAGAATTTCTTTTAATACTATTTTAACTACAAGCCATTGACGGTTGATTTTGGGGGATAAAAGTTCGATTCATAATGGAAATCATATATAATTCAAATTAAATTAAAACCAAATCTATGATTCATTTAGTTATTAATCAGAATATTTTATGATTATTTATTGAGGTACTATCTGTAGGTCTTATAATGTTCTCTTAAGTCTGTTTCAATATGCATTTTGATGTTATTTTATATTGCATATTGGTTATTAAGAATTAAGAATTAGTTCGGTCATATTTTTAGTACAGATGTTTTGTGTTTTTTTTATATAGTATATTTTTCTTCTTATTAAAGCATTGCCTCTTATTTATCTTCAATGACATATTATTTTTGACTTGATTGCAATGTTAAATCGGCCTCTAAATACATTGTGTAATTTTATAAGTAGCAATATCTCTTCCTATCTCTTTTATGAATATTATAAGTGGATTTATTTAAGAAATATGTTGATATTGGTTATTTAATATGTGTAACATCTTGCAAGCCAATTAATACAGTCTGATTGGTATGAAACCTTAGTAAAAACATGTCGTGATATTATCTAAGGTCAATCAGTATATATATATTTCTTCCTAAATTATTCTTAAAATCGTTGATAATATACATCAAACGACAATAAATGTTTATGCTGCGATCTATATCTATATAACTAAAAGGGAGTATTTATATGTTAAATGATATCTCATTGCAGATGTGAAATCACCAAAATTATCCAAAACACCACCGCCCAGTCCTGCTGACTTTTTATTACAAAAAGGAGGAACGTCAATCCAAGGTGAGTTTAGTTGTTTTTTTTTCACCATTGCATAGAATATCCCAGCAATGAGCTTGAGTAGTGGATGTATATTTGAACTACTCATGAATCCCATTGATGACAGTGCTATTTTAACATAATTTTGCAGCGATTTTACACGAAGTATGAGTAATTCAAATATAAAATGTGGCATATCAATATTTTGGACTTTAGAAAAATTCGATTATATTCAAGGTGACGGCATATTCTTATGTCTATATTTATATATTGAGTTTAAATCTAGTTTCCGTTGAGACGCACTAAGGCTTCTTTAAGCCGAACAATAGGATTAATATACACGAAGTAACTTCTTGGTTTCAGTATAGCGTCCGCGCTAGAAACGAAAACTTGTATTGTAAACGATCGAGTCTTGTAAAAATTATTTCTTTCTAGCTAGCTGGTTAGGTAAGTATGTATTTTATGTATTTTAACTAACATTTCTGTACCATGTATCCCATTATTATTGATATGCCACATTCCATGGAGTTTGCAGGCGGTTATAACGATTTTTGTTTAGTTATTTTATATCTGAATTAAATCAGATCTACAGCTAATGACGATTTTTATATAATACGCTGTAGATTGTATGTCGCTTACTTCTGATAAACCTTTATAACCTTGTTGTCCATATTACAACACTAATAACGGTTCATGCAAAACGACGACCCAAAATGATTTAATTTCAATGTGCAGTGGTTCAGAAAGCGTTCTCGTTTTGGATGGAATTTTCTATTACACAATGAGCTGACAATACCGATCCTACCTGACACTAAATGTGCAACAAATGCTTCATTGCAACAGCTTGTGCAATTTATAATACTAACTGATAAAAAGATTATATTAAAAAATAACTAACTTATACTAACAGAAAATAAATCATGCCTAATGGAGAAGAATGAGATTTCTGCTTTTGCCCTTTGAGACATTTTTCTGTTCGCTTTTTTTTTGATATATTTTGTTGATTCTTCATTATACTAAGTTTTTTGAATACGATTCATGTATGTAATGATATTAACACATATATACTTAGTTGTATTATTTCGGATGCTCCATAACGATATTGTATATCACATTGCTTGAATGATAAAGAGCTATTTTTTAGAATTTTATACGTACATCACTTTCCATTAGTGGTTAAGAAATATATCGCTAGTATAGTATGGTATTCACTTAAAATTAATTATACAAGTAGAATATCTGCTTATATACTACTACTACTATGGTGATGGTTATAGATGGTTAAAGATCTATGTAAAAGTCAGGTAAGAGCCACAATGTAGAACAGAACTGATATATCCATGATCATTCGTATGCCTGATTACTTTCTGTTAACTATGAGGGCGTTGTGATAAGTACCTAAACTGAATGAGTGAATAATTTTCGTAAATGCTTCTCTAAAAATATACTTGTATTTGAGAAAAGATATCATTTTCAATATTTAAAAAATTCCTTTAAATTTCAAAAGTGAAATCCATATTTATTAAGATGAAAAGAAAGATTGTTGAAATTAACATTCGTTTTCAAAGGGCTTACAAGGGAGAATATATAGATACTAATAATTTTTTTTACTCTTATATATTTATGGTTATGGTCGAGTACTTATTATTAAATAAAACAATTATTTGTCTTAGAGTAATCAGTATGACACATATACACAAAAATGTTGTAAAAACTTTTTTAAACAATTTATATAAATCTTGTGTATTTTTGGGTGAGGCTGAGACCGTAATTGATATCAGTTTTTCTTGTCATTCATATGTCCCACACAATATGACATCGATCATATGTTATATAAATGAAAAATATTGATATATCATAGGTTTTACTCGCAATAATAAATTACTAATATGCGATTATTAAGGATTTATTTTTTGTATATTATTTTCATGAGTTTTTATTCATTGAAAAATAGATGTAATTCTTGCATAACATGTTTTTCGATGTAATATATTTTGTTGGTTACTGTGAAGTGACCCATCATCTCTGAATTCGTTTTGCCATCTCTTCTATGTTCTGATGGAACCACTTCTCTTTTTCTTTACTTATATAACTTGAGTTTTCAGGAAAAAAGGTCATGATGGTTGCATGGGTCATTGCCCAAAAGTTTTTAAATGATATTCAAGCTTCATTTTCCGTTGTTTTCATCGTTTTTCTAAACGCGAATCAATATACTAATATCAGGCCCAGTGGAAATCCTTTCTTTTAAATTAGTTTCTAATAGGCCATTGTTTTTTTGTCCTACTTACATATGAACTGATATCTTTGCAAATGCTTTTGATTGCGCAATTAGTATGAGAACATTTTTTAAATATCCTCACGATATTCAATGATGAGTTCTATAGTAAATTTTTCATCAAATTATATTATATTCTCGTAAACTTTTTCTAGTGTGGAGTGAGAAACAGACAATGAAGCAAAATTATTTATGATATAAATATTTCTGTTTTGTAATAATACACATTTTTTTAATGTTAAGTAATAAAATGTGAGAGGTTGATATTTAATACTTTTGTAATCAGCAAATCAAAACATATATGAGATAGCTCAAATTACAGAAAAATGTTTTTTTATCGTTGGCTTGTGGAATCTGTATTTTAAAAGCAGCATTATTCAGAACTCAGATTGTATCTGATAGTGATGTGAAACTAGGACAAATTTTATTGAATAAATTGAAAAGTTTAACTAAATTTACTATTTCATATATTTTCATATAAATAATACAATTTTATTTAATAATAACTTAAGTTTCGGGCCACTGGCTGAAGCTTATGTTTGTACCTTGAAGCTAAGGGATATTTGATGGTATGTTACAACTCAGTTCTGTTATGGCATGACTAAATTTTATGGCGCGTTCACAAATATTGTTATGGAGTGTCTTGTGCTTTATGTTAAAACTCAATATCTGAAAATAAATTGTACATTTCTGTCGAGAGCATGTCTTGTAGTTTGTATTTGTTCTTGTGTGCGTCCCTTTTTTTGTTTTGCTGTGTGATTCGTGATCTGATGCGTGAAAACACCCCGCTTATTATGAAAATTAATGAACAAAGAGAATACAGCGCAAATAATTTAAGACTGTTTATTGATGAAGCACCACACATCTGAGGAACGTTATCAGGTCTTAAATTATTTGTTCTAATCATGAAAAGAATCTTTTCAATATCAACATGCACAGTCTCCATCCCATCAACACTTAACCCTCCCTCCCCAATAATGTAAACACTAACATTAGTTGAAACGAAAAGCCTCACAATTCATTCATATCCGATTTTATCAAAAGACCGTTTTTGCAAACTCCAGGGACATTTAACTTACTGGTAAATTATGATTTTGAATTTCGTGTTTTTGTGTCTGCATGATTACATATTTTGTTCATCCACTTCGTTGACTATGTTTTTGTCCGTGTGTCACTAAGAGAAATGCGATGAATCGTGTGAACAAAGTATGTAAAAACGAAATGAGCCAATGACCAGCCTCGGACTTCTAGTAGCAAAGGCTACAAAAAGGTCAGTAATTAAATTAGAGGCGAGGAATCCGGACCGATCGCCGTAAAGCCGGAAGGTTTTAGCGATCGATTCCTCTCTGCTTTGAACCTTGCTGCTAGTATTGGGCATAGCGATAGAGATTACAAAAACAGTTCCGTTTTCCGCGATGCTATCGGGGAAAATGCTGTTTATCAATCGTAGACGCTTTTCAGATTTTTACTGCGGAATGTCATAGCAGCTTTATATTTTATCCGAATCGCTGTCGTATCCACTCCACTATATCTCTGTTCCATCTCAGACTTGTACACTATCCCTGTTTCATGTATCATGTATGTGCGAGAGGTGTTGAGCCTATGATTTATTTTCTGATCAGCGTACATTTATGTCAGTTGCACATGAACGGCCTTAAAAATAAGTAAAATACTAAATAAGTATACATAAACAATACCCGAAACATATAAGTCATATTCACCCCTAGTAGCGTTTGAATTCCAACCGAAGTTTTTCTCCTTGCGACAGTGTCGAGTGCGTCACCGCAAGATGACGACGACTCTCTGGATACTGACGGGTTCCGCGAGGGTCAGTGTCTGTTAGAAACGCCTACTCCCGGCGAGGCCTCGCCACGCACTCAGTCCGACTTCCCTGACGTGTTCGACTCTCCGCGCGAAGACCTCGGCGATATCGATATCCAGGAGGTGACGCCCTACGAGGACGTCGCCAGATATTACCAGCACCAGGCGAGATACTTCGTCGGTCCACGAAAGCGTTTAGCCTCAACCGAAGACTTAGATAACGCAGATGTGATAGATAGTTTTGACGCTACCTCAGATCTACTGCCTTCCACTAGACATAGAAACTTAACAGGAATTGCGAAAGTAGGTTTAGTTAATGTTAAGGCGGGCGAGAAGGAGCCGACCCGCCCCGGCGAACTTTGCCTGAGGAGTTTCTCCTCCTCTCCCGAGGAGAAAGGAGCGAAGGACTCGAAGAAGCCGGAAGACTGGGAGAGAAAGGAGAGAAAGACTGTAGAAAGATTGCACGGCGGTGCCGGCAAGACCGGCGTACCGACCGAGGAAAAGGTCGCTCTGAAAACGACCCCTGAAAAAGTCAGGCTAGCCTATAAGGGCGAAACCACCAGTATCACGACGAAATCGTCGGATAAGGAGGCGAGCTACTCCACCATACGTATCTCGACCGACGTCAATGAAAGAGAAGTAACTGGTCTGCCCGTGGACGATATATCTTATCGAGGTCACGTAAGACACGTCCATAAAGGTACCTCCCCGCCCTCTAAGAAAGACCTAGATCCCAGTCCCGATATATCCCCCGCCTCGTCCTCGGACAAACCTAGTTTGGAATTGATAATCGGTCGAAAGGAAGTTCGAACCAAAGACGCCTCCGCGACCGCCGAGAGTCGCTTGACTCTTTACGGTCGGAAGGACGTCGAAATCTCGATAAAATCTCAATCGCATATATCGGTAACTACGTTCAGACGCGACAATACCGGCACCGAGACCTCTCAGAAATTCGACGTGGGTATAACGTCTAGCGCGGATACGGAGAAATTCAAATATTTCGAAGATACCGAGCTGGAGGGCGAAAAACAGTACATTATTCCCACGGGCGAGCGGGTAATCGATACGAAAAAGCGCGAAGAAACGGTAAATTTCAGCGGTACTAAACATATTTACACTTACGATAACGCGAACAATATCTCCGACTTTGCTACGTCGATCAGCGACGACAGCGCCTCCCATCCCATCACCGATACCGGCATATCCTTAACTCGCGGTACCACCACGGAAACCCTAAGTTTAGGTAAACAGGCTCTTGGTGCTCTAGGTGTTCAAACAACCGGCTTCATTTCCGACACGAATGAGATCGAAGAAGGTGAGTGCACTGACGCAGGATTGAGTCCCATTCAGGCAGACGAGACTATTCATCAGGAGACCGATGATTTGATACATTTGATGGAGACCGCCACAAGTCCAATCGATTTTCCGGTATCCCAAGTCGATACCTCCGAGGCCGCCACCATCACTGATCAAATAGATACTAAGGACGCTTCGAATAGTCCTATTAAAGTCGAAGAGAGCCCACCGTTGTCAACGGCGGACATGCTGAAAGACGAGGAAATTTTAACTCGAAGGAGAGGTTCCGGGGATGTTAAGGCGAAGATTCGAATGATCGAGGAACAGACAGGTCGGCACACATTTAAAACCGAACTCAAAAGGAAAAGAAGGGACATCGTAGACTCGGAAGATGAACTCTCAAGTATGAAAGAAGAGGAGGTCTTAAGAGCGTCCACGGAAACTCTAGCCCAAGTCGATGATGACGAGTACAAAATGGAATCGATCAGTGAACAGATCGTCAAAGAGCAAGTGGAGGATTTCAGTGAGAAATCGTCGAGCATCAGCAAGACTGCTACGTCAACTCCAACGAAACATATTGGTAGAAAAATCGCCGAACTACAAAAAATATTTAGCGCAGAAGGTTTGGACGAACAAATGCAGGTAAAAGTGTTACCCAAAGACAGACCTACATCCGCCGATATACCTAAAATCCCATCGAGCATTGCGGAATCCTCCTTTAAACAGGAAACATACTTAGAGGATACCCTATTCCAGAAAGTTCAATATATTGATGACGAACCGGAAGAAATATATAAATCGGTTAAAGACAAACGCAATATGTTCGAAGAATTAATTTCCAAATCGCAAGAAGGCACTCCCGTAAAAAAAATTGCCTACAAATACAAAAAAGAACCATTTACCGAGAAACAATACACTGAAGAAGAACTGAAAACATGCCTAGCTTCCATCGAAAAAGACATAATCGATCAACAGAAATTGCAAGACGAACTTAAACAGAGCCGGCAAGATATTATAATTCAGGATAGTTTAGATAAAACTGAACCTTGTGTAGAACCACCGTGTATCAAGCTCCATGTCAAACCAAAATATCCTGTACAAGTAATTGAAGAGGAAACCATCTCCTCGGGTGAACTAAAAGAGCCCTTACCTGAAAAGTTAGAAGGCGATGAAGAAGGCGAAACGGGTGGAACACCGCAGGTTGTTAAAAAAGCTATTGCTGCACATGCCAAATTAATATCCACCATAGCATTACCCTCAGAAATAATCGAATCTGAAAAAATAAGCACTAGTTTAGAGCGAGATACACATATAGAAAAAATTGATGAAAAAGAGGTAGTAAAGAGAATATCACCACAAACATTAGAATGGGATAAGAGAGAAACCAATATACCAATTACCCAGACCGATGTGCAGAAATTAATGTTCGAAGTATTACAAGCATCAAAACAAATACGGGAAGATGTGAAAGAATTAAAGCCAGATTTAACACCTACGCCAGAAGGGTTGTTGGTTCAAGTGATACCATCAACAATACCAGAAAAAGATAGCGATGGAGAATATAAAAAGGAAGATATAAGTACGGAACAGAAAAGAGTAACAACCAAAGGAAAAATAACGTCTGATATTCAGGAAAGAACTGAAGAAACAAGTGTGTCAAAAACACTAGAGTCAAAAAAATATCTAACAGATGGAAAGGCATACGAATATGAAGAACTAAAAGACATGGCAACTAAATCCAGCAAAATTGTTGAGATAGAGCTTGTTCGCTCAATAGATGCAACAGACGAAAAAATAGTGACTGAAATACCTGAACAGGTTTCAATAGTGTTTACTGTTGGGAAAAAGTCTGAAATCGTTCCAAAAACTCCCGAAGCTGACGAGATTAAAAAATCTACAATATCCGAGAAAGATGAGTCCCCAGTGACTGAAAGGTTTGAACCGGTCGTAAAAGTACTTGTTGTAGAGAAGCCCTCACAACTCGTTTCTAAATCTCCTGAAGTTGTCGAGGTTGGGAAATCTCCAATATACGAGAAAGGCGAATTACCGCTGTCTGAAAAACTAAAGCCGGTCGTAAAAGTAGCCATTGTAGAGAAACCTTCTGAACTCATTCGAACAACTCCTGAAGTTGTCGAGGTCGCGAAGCCTCCAATATCCGAGAAAGTCGAATTACTCGTGTCTGAAAAGCCAGAACCGGTCGTAAAATTACCCATTGTAGAGAAACCCTCTGAAATCATTCCTAAATCTCCTGAAGTTGCCGAGGTCGCGAAGTCTCCGATAACCGAGAAAGCCGAATCACCAGTGTCTGAAAAGCCAGAACCGGTCGTAAAATTACCCATTGTAGAGAAACCTTCTGAACTCATTCCTAAATCTCCTGAAGTTGCCGAGGTCGCGAAGTCTCCGATATCCGAGAAAGCCGAATCACCAGTGTCTGAAAAGCCAGAACCGGTCGTAAAATTACCCATTGTAGAGAAATCTTCTGAACTCATTCCTAAATCTCCTGAAGTTGCCGAGGTCGCGAAGTCTCCGATATTCGAGAAAGTCGAATCACCAGTGTCTGAAAAGCCAGAAACGGTCGTAAAATTACCCATTGTAGAGAAACCCTCTGAACTCATTCCTAAATCTCCTGAAGTTGCCGAGGTCGCGAAGTCTCCGATATCCGAGAAAGCCGAATCACCAGTGTCTGAAAAGTTAGAGCCGGTCGTAAAACTACCTTTTGTAGAGAAACCCTCTGAACTCATTCCTAAATCTCCTGAAGTTGCCGAGGTCGCGAAGTCTCCGATATTCGAGAAAGTCGAATCACCAGTGTCTGAAAAGCCAGAAACGGTCGTAAAATTACCCATTGTAGAGAAACCCTCTGAACTCATTCCTAAATCTCCTGAAGTTGCCGAGGTCGCGAAGTCTCCGATATCCGAGAAAGCCGAATCACCAGTGTCTGAAAAGCCAGGGCCGGTCGTAAAATTACCCGTTGTAGAGAAACCTTCTGAACTCATTCCTAAATCTCCTGAAGTTGCCGAGGTCGCGAAGTCTCCGATATCCGAGATAGCCGAAACACCAGTGTCTGAAAAGCCAGAACCGGTCGTAAAATTGCCCATTGTAGAGAAACCCTCTGAACTCATTCCTAAATCTCCTGAAGTTACCGAGGTCGCGAAGTCTCCGATAACCGAGAAAGCCGAATCACCAGTGTCTGAAAAGCCAGAACCGGTCGTAAAATTACCCATTGTAGAGAAACCTTCTGAACTCATTCCTAAATCTCCTGAAGTTGCCGAGGTCGCGAAGTCTCCGATATTCGAGAAAGTCGAATCACCAGTGTCTGAAAAGACAGAAACGGTCGTAAAATTACCCATTGTAGAGAAACCTTCTGAACTCATTCCTAAATCTCCTGAAGTTGCCGAGGTCGCGAAGTCTCCGATAACCGAGAAAGCCGAATCACCAGTGTCTGAAAAGCCAGGGCCGGTCGTAAAATTACCCGTTGTAGAGAAACCCTCTGAACTCATTCCTAAATCTCCTGAAGTTGCCGAGGTCGCGAAGTCTCCGATATTCGAGAAAGCCGAATCACCAGTGTCTGAAAAGCCAGAACCGGTCGTAAAATTGCCCATTGTAGAGAAACCCTCTGAACTCATTCCTAAATCTCCTGAAGTTGCCGAGGTCGCGAGTTCTCCAATATCCGAGAAAGCCGAATCACCAGTGTCTGAAAAGCCAGAGCCGGTCGTAAAACTACCCGTTGTAGAGAAACCCTCTGAACTCATTCCTAAATCTCCTGAACTTGCCGAGGTCGCGAAGTCTCCAATATCCGAGAAAGCCGAAACACCAGTATCTGAAAAGCCGGAACCGGTCGTAAAATTACCCATTGTGGAGAAACCCTCTGAACTCATTCCTAAATCTCCTGAAGTTGCCGAGGTCGCGAAGTCTCCAATATCCGAGAAAGCCGAAACACCAGTATCTGAAAAGCCGGAACCGGTCGTAAAATTACCCATTGTGGAGAAACCCTCTGAACTCATTCCTAAATCTCCTGAAGTTACCGAGGTCGCGAAGTCTCCGATAACCGAGAAAGCCGAATCACCAGTGTCTGAAAAGCCAGAACCGGTCGTAAAATTACCCATTGTAGAGAAACCTTCTGAACTCATTCCTAAATCTCCTGAAGTTGCTGAGGTCGCGAGTTCTCCAATATCCGAGAAAGCCGAATCACCAGTGTCTGAAAAGCCAGGGCCGGTCGTAAAACTACCCGTTGTAGAGAAACCCTCTGAACTCATTCCTAAATCTCCTGAAGTTGCCGAGGTCGCGAAGTCCCCGATATCCGAGATAGCCGAATCACCAGTGTCTGAAAAGCCAGAACCGGTCGTAAAATTGCCCATTGTAGAGAAACCCTCTGAACTCATTCCTAAATCTCCTGAAGTTGCCGAGGTCGCGAGTTCTCCAATATCCGAGAAAGCCGAATCACCAGTGTCTGAAAAGCCAGGGCCGGTCGTAAAATTACCCATTGTAGAGAAACCCTCTGAACTCATTCCTAAATCTCCTGAAGTTGCCGAGGTCGCGAAGTCTCCGATATCCGAGATAGCCGAAACACCAGTGTCTGAAAAGCCAGAACCGGTCGTAAAATTGCCCATTGTAGAGAAACCCTCTGAACTCATTCCTAAATCTCCTGAAGTTGCCGAGGTCGCGAGTTCTCCAATATCCGAGAAAGCCGAATCACCAGTGTCTGAAAAGCCAGAGCCGGTCGTAAAACTACCCGTTGTAGAGAAACCCTCTGAACACATTCCTAAATCTCCTGAAGTTGCCGAGGTCGCAAAGTCTCCAATATCCGAGAAAGCCGAAACACCAGTATCTGAAAAGCCGGAACCGGTCGTAAAATTACCCATTGTGGAGAAACCCTCTGAACTCATTCCTAAATCTCCTGAAGTTACCGAGGTCGCGAAGTCTCCAATATCCGAGAAAGCCGAAACACCAGTATCTGAAAAGCCGGAACCGGTCGTAAAATTACCCATTGTGGAGAAACCCTCTGAACTCATTCCTAAATCTCCTGAAGTTACCGAGGTCGCGAAGTCTCCGATAACCGAGAAAGCCGAATCACCAGTGTCTGAAAAGCCAGAACCGGTCGTAAAATTACCCATTGTAGAGAAACCTTCTGAACTCATTCCTAAATCTCCTGAAGTTGCTGAGGTCGCGAGTTCTCCAATATCCGAGAAAGCCGAATCACCAGTGTCTGAAAAGCCAGGGCCGGTCGTAAAACTACCCGTTGTAGAGAAACCCTCTGAACTCATTCCTAAATCTCCTGAAGTTGCCGAGGTCGCGAAGTCTCCGATATCCGAGATAGCCGAATCACCAGTGTCTGAAAAGCCAGAACCGGTCGTAAAATTGCCCATTGTAGAGAAACCCTCTGAACTCATTCCTAAATCTCCTGAAGTTGCCGAGGTCGCGAGTTCTCCAATATCCGAGAAAGCCGAATCACCAGTGTCTGAAAAGCCAGAGCCGGTCGTAAAACTACCCGTTGTAGAGAAACACTCTGAACTCATTCCTAAATCTCCTGAAGTTGCCGAGGTCGCGAAGTCTCCAATATCCGAGAAAGCCGAAACACCAGTGTCTGAAAAGCCGGAACCGGTCGTAAAATTACCCATTGTGGAGAAACCCTCTGAACTCATTCCTAAATCTCCTGAAGTTGCCGAGGTCGCGAAGTCTCCAATATCCGAGAAAGCCGAAACACCAGTATCTGAAAAGCCGGAACCGGTCGTAAAATTACCCATTGTGGAGAAACCCTCTGAACTCATTCCTAAATCTCCTGAAGTTGCCGAGGTCGCGAAGTCTCCAATATCCGAGAAAGCCGAAACACCAGTATCTGAAAAGCCGGAACCGGTCGTAAAATTACCCATTGTGGAGAAACCCTCTGAACTCATTCCTAAATCTCCTGAAGTTGCCGAGGTCGCGAAGTCTCCAATATCCGAGAAAGCCGAAACACCAGTGTCTGAAAAGCCAGAACCGGTCGTAAAATTGCCCATTGTAGAGAAACCCTCTGAACTCATTCCTAAATCTCTTGAAGTTGCCGAGGTCGCGAAGTCTCCAATATCCGAGATAGCCGAATCACCAGTGTCTGAAAAGCCAGAACCGGTCGTAAAATTGCCCATTGTAGAGAAACCCTCTGAACTCATTCCTAAATCTCCTGAAGTTGCCGAGGTCGCGAAGTCTCCAATATCCGAGAAAGCCGAAACACCAGTATCTGAAAAGCCGGAACCGGTCGTAAAATTACCCATTGTGGAGAAACCCTCTGAACTCATTCCTAAATCTCCTGAAGTTGCCGAGGTCGCGAAGACTCCAATATCCGAGAAAGCCGAAACACCAGTGTCTGAAAAGCTAGAACCGGTCGTAAAATTGCCCATTGTAGAGAAACCCTCTGAACTCATTCCTAAATCTCCTGACGTTGCCGAGGTCGCGAAGTCTCCAATATCCGACAAAGCCGAAACACCAGTGTCTGAAAAGCCAGAACCGGTCGTAAAATTGCCCATTGTAGAGAAACCCTCTGAACTCATTCCTAAATCTCCTGAAGTTGCTGAGGTCGCGAGTTCTCCAATATCCGAGAAAGCCGAATCACCAGTGTCTGAAAAGCCAGAGCCGGTCGTAAAACTACCCGTTGTAGAGAAACCCTCTGAACTCATTCCTAAATCTCCTGACGTTGCCGAGGTCGCGAAGTCTCCAATATCCGACAAAGCCGAAACACCAGTGTCTGAAAAGCCAGAACCGGTCGTAAAATTACCCATTGTAGAGAAACCCTCTGAACTCATTCCTAAATCTCCTGAAGTTGCTGAGGTCGCGAGTTCTCCAATATCCGAGAAAGCCGAATCACCAGTGTCTGAAAAGCCAGAGCCGGTCGTAAAACTACCCGTTGTAGAGAAACCCTCTGAACTCATTCCTAAATCTCCTGACGTTGCCGAGGTCGCGAAGTCTCCAATATCCGACAAAGCCGAAACACCAGTGTCTGAAAAGCCAGAACCGGTCGTAAAATTGCCCATTGTAGAGAAACCCTCTGAACTCATTCCTAAATCTCCTGAAGTTGCTGAGGTCGCGAGTTCTCCAATATCCGAGAAAGCCGAATCACCAGTGTCTGAAAAGCCAGAACCGGTCGTAAAATTGCCCATTGTAGAGAAACCCTCTGAACTCATTCCTAAATCTCCTGAAGTTGCCGAGGTCGCGAAGTCTCCAATATCCGACAAAGCCGAAACACCAGTGTCTGAAAAGCCAGAACCGGTCGTAAAATTGCCTATTGTAGAGAAACCCTCTGAACTCATTCCTAAATCTCCTGAAGTTGCTGAGGTCGCAAGTTCTCCAATATCCGAGAAAGCCGAATCACCAGTATCTGAAAAGCCAGAACTGGTCGTAAAATTGCCCATTGTAGAGAAACCCTCTGAATTCATTCCTAAATCTCCTGAAGTTGCCGAGGTCGCGAAGTCTCCAATATCCGACAAAGCCGAAACACCAGTGTCTGAAAAGCCAGAACCGGTCGTAAAATTGCCCATTGTAGAGAAACCCTCTGAACTCATTCCTAAATCTCCTGAAGTTGCCGAGGTCAAGAAGTCTCCAATATCCGAGAAAGCCGAAACACCAGTGTCTGAAAAGCCAGAAGCGGTCGTAAAATTACCCATTGTGGAGAAACCCTCTGAACTCATTCCTAAATCTCATGAAGTTGCCGAGGTCGCGAAGTCTCCAATATCCGAGAAAGCCGAAACACCAGTATCTGAAAAGCCGGAACCGGTCGTAAAATTACCCATTGTGGAGAAACCCTCTGAACTCATTTCTAAATCTCCTGAAGTTGATGAGGTCGCGAGTTCTCCAATATCCGAGAAAGCCGAATCTCCAGTGTCTGAAAAGCCAGAGCCGGTCGTAAAACTACCCGTTGTAGAGAAACCCTCTGAACTCATTCCTAAATCTCCTGAAGTTGCTGAGGTCGCGAGTTCTCCAATATCCAAGAAAGCCGAATCACCAGTGTCTGAAAAGCCAGAGACGGTCGTAAAACTACCCGTTGTAGAGAAACCCTCTGAACTCATTCCTAAATCTCCTGAAGTTGCCGAGGTCGCGAAGTCTCCAATATCCGAGAAAGCCGAAACACCAGTGTCTGAAAAGCCGGAACCGGTCGTAAAATTACCCATTGTGGAGAAACCCTCTGAACTCATTCCTAAATCTCCTGAAGTTGCCGAGGTCGCGAAGTCTCCAATATCAGAGAAAGCCGGAACACCAGTATCTGAAAAGCCGGAACCGGTTGTAAAATTACCCATTGTGGAGAAACCCTCTGAACTCATTCCTAAATCTCCTGAAGTTGCCGAGGTCGCGAAGTCTCCAATATCTGAGAAAGCCGAAACACCAGTATCTGAAAAGCCGGAACCGGTCGTAAAATTACCCATTGTGGAGAAACCCTCTGAACTCATTCCTAAATCTCCTGAAGTTGCCGAGGTCGCGAAGTCTCCAATATCCGAGAAAGCCGAAACACCAGTGTCTGAAAAGCCGGAACCGGTCGTAAAATTACCCATTGTGGAGAAACCCTCTGAACTCATTCTTAAATCTCCTGAAGTTGCCGAGGTCGCGAAGTCTCCAATATCCGAGAAAGCCGAAACACCAGTATCTGAAAAGCCAGAACCGGTCGTAAAATTACCCATTGTGGAGAAACCCTCTGAACTCATTCTTAAATCTCCTGAAGTTGCCGAGGTCGCGAAGTCTCCAATATCCGAGAAAGCCGAAACACCAGTGTCTGAAAAGCCAGAACCGGTCGTAAAATTACCCATTGTGGAGAAACCCTCTGAACTCATTCTTAAATCTCCTGAAGTTGCCGAGGTCGCGAAGTCTCCAATATCCGAGAAAGCCGAAACACCAGTGTCTGAAAAGCCGGAACCGGTCGTAATATTACCCATTGTGGAGAAACTCTCTGAACTCATTCTTAAATCTCCTGAAGTTGCCGAGGTCGCGAAGTCTCCAATATCCGAGAAAGCCGAAACACCAGTGTCTGAAAAGCCAGAACCGGTCGTAAAATTACCCATTGTGGAGAAACCCTCTAAACTCATTCCTAAATCTCCTGAAGTTGCCGAGGTCGCGAAGTCTCCAATATCCGAGAAAGCCGAAACACCAGTGTCTGAAAAGCCAGAACCGGTCGTAAAATTACCGATTGTGGAGAAACCCTCTGAACTCATTCTTAAATCTCCTGAAGTTGCCGAGGTCGCGAAGTCTCCAATATCCGAGAAAGCCGAAACACCAGTATCTGAAAAGCTGGAACCGGTCGTAAAATTACCGATTGTGGAGAAACCCTCTGAACTCATTCTTAAATCTCCTGAAGTTGCCGAGGTCGCGAAGTCTCCAATATCCGAGAAAGCCGAAACACCAGTGTCTGAAAAGCCAGAACCGGTCGTAAAATTACCCATTGTGGAGAAACCCTCTAAACTCATTCCTAAATCTCCTGAAGTTGCCGAGGTCGCGAAGTCTCCAATATCCGAGAAAGCCGAAACACCAGTGTCTGAAAAGCCAGAACCGGTCGTAAAATTACCGATTGTGGAGAAACCCTCTGAACTCATTCTTAAATCTCCTGAAGTTGCCGAGGTCGCGAAGTCTCCAATATCCGAGAAAGCCGAAACACCAGTATCTGAAAAGCTGGAACCGGTCGTAAAATTACCCATTGCGGAGAAACCCTCTGAACTCATTCCTAAATCTCCTGAAGTTGCCGAGGTCGCGAAATCTCCAATATCCGAGAAAGTCGCATCACCAGTGTCTGAAAAGCCAGAACCGGTCGTAAAATTACCCATTGTGGAGAAACCCTCTGAACTCATTCCTAAATCTCCTGAAGTTGCCGAGGTCGCGAAATCTCCAATATCCGAGAAAGTCGCATCACCAGTGTCTGAAAAGCCAGAACCGGTCGTAAAATTACCCATTGTAGAGAAACCCTCTGAACTCATTCCTAAATCTCCTGAAGTTGCCGAGGTCGCGAAATCTCCAATATCCGAGAAAGTCGCATCACCAGTGTCTGAAAAGCCAGAACCGGTCGTAAAATTACCCATTGTAGAGAAACCCTCTGAACTCATTCCTAAATCTTCTGAAGTTGCCGAGGTCGCGAAATCTCCAATATCCGAGAAAGTCGCATCACCAGTGTCTGAAAAGCCAGAACCGGTCGTAAAATTACCCATTGTAGAGAAACCCTCTGAACTCATTCCTAAATCTCCTGAAGTTGCCGAGGTCGCGAAGTCTCCAATATCCGAGAAAGTCGCATCACCAGTGTCTGAAAAGCCAGAACCGGTCGTAAAATTACCCATTGTAGAGAAACCCTCTGAACTCATTCCTAAATCTCCTGAAGTTGCCGAGGTCGCGAAATCTCCAATATCCGAGAAAGTCGCATCACCAGTGTCTGAAAAGCCAGAACCGGTCGTAAAATTACCCATTGTGGAGAAACCCTCTGAACTCATTCCTAAATCTCCTGAAGTTGCCGAGGTCGCGAAATCTCCAATATCCGAGAAAGTCGCATCACCAGTGTCTGAAAAGCCAGAACCGGTCGTAAAATTACCCATTGTAGAGAAACCCTCTGAACTCATTCCTAAATCTCCTGAAGTTGCCGAGGTCGCGAAGTCTCCAATATCCGAGAAAGTCGCATTACCAGTGTCTGAAAAGCCAGAACCGGTCGTAAAATTACCCATTGTAGAGAAACCCTCTGAACTCATTCCTAAATCTCCTGAAGTTGCCGAGGTCGCGAAGTCTCCAATATCCGAGAAAGCCGAAACACCAGTGTCTGAAAAGCCGGAACCGGTCGTAAAATTACCCATTGTGGAGAAACCCTCTGAACTCATTCCTAAATCTCCTGAATTTTCCGAGGTCGCGAAATCTCCAATATCCAAGAAAACCGAAACACCAGTGTCTGAAAAGCCAGAGCCGGTCGTAAAACTACCCGTTGTAGAGAAACCCTCTGAACTCATTCCTAAATCTCCTGAAGTTGCCGAGGTCGCGAAGTCTCCAATATCCGGGAAAGCCGAAACACCAGTGTCTGAAAAGCCGGAACCGGTCGTAAAACTACCCGTTGTAGAGAAACCCTCTGAACTCATTCCTAAATCTCCTGAAGTTGCTGAGGTCGCGAGTTCTCCAATATCCGAGAAAGCCGAATCACCAGTGTCTGAAAAGCCGGAACCGGTCGTAAAATTATCCATTGTAGAGAAACCCTCTGAAATCATTCCTAAATCTCCTGAAGTTGCCGAGGTCGCGAAGTCTCCAATATCCGAGAAAGCCAAAACACCAGTGTCTGAAAAGCCAGAGCCGGTCGTAAAACTACCCGTTGTAGAGAAACCCTCTGGACTCATTCCTAAATCTCCTGAAGTTGCCGAGGTCGCGGAATCTCCAATATCCGAGAAAGTCGCATCACCAGTGTCTGAAAAGCCAGAACCGGTCGTAAAATTACCCATTGTGGAGAAACCCTCTGAACTCATTCCTAAATCTCCTGAAGTTGCCGAGGTCGCGAAGTCTCCGATATCCGAGATAGCCGAATCACCAGTGTCTGAAATGCCAGAACCGGTCGTAAAATTGCCCATTGTAGAGAAACCCTCTGAACTCATTCCTAAATCTCCTGAAGTTGCCGAGGTCGCGAAGTCTCCGATATCCGAGATAGCCGAATCACCAGTGTCTGAAAAGCCAGAACCGGTCGTAAAATTACCCATTGTGGAGAAACCCTCTGAACTCATTCCTAAATCTCCTGAAGTTGCCGAGGTCGCGAAGTCTCCAATATCCGAGAAAGCCGAATCACCAGTGTCTGAAAAGCCAGAACCGGTCGTAAAATTACCCATTGTGGAGAAACCCTCTGAACTCATTCCTAAATCTCCTGAAGCTGCCGAGGTCGCGAAATCTCCAATATCGGAGAAAGTCGCATCACCAGTGTCTGAAAAGCCAGAACCGGTCGTAAAATTACCCATTGTGGAGAAACCCTCTGAACTCATTCCTAAATCTCCTGAAGTTGCCGAGGTCGCGAAATCTCCAATATCCGAGAAAGCCGAAACACCAGTCTCTGAAAAGCCAGAAACGGTCGTAAAATTATCCATTGTAGAGAAACCCTCTGAACTCATTCCTAAATCTCCTGAAGTTGCCGATGTCGCGAGTTCTCCAATATCCGAGAAAGCCGAATCACCAGTGTCTGAAAAGCCAGAAACGGTCGTAAAATTACCCATTGTAGAGAAACCCTCTGAACTCATTCCTAAATCTCCTGAAGTTGCTGAGGTCGCGAGTTCTCCAATATCCAAGAAAGCCGAATCACCAGTGTCTGAAAAGCCAGAGCCGGTCGTAAAACTACCCGTTGTAGAGAAACCCTCTGAACTCATTCCTAAATCTCCTGAAGTTGCCGAGGTCGCGAAGTCTCCAATATCCGAGAAAGCCGAAACACCAGTGTCTGAAAAGCCAGAAACGGTCGTAAAATTACCCATTGTGGAGAAACCCTCTGAACTCATTCCTAAATCTCCTGAAGTTGCCGAGGTCGCGAAGTCTCCAATATCCGAGAAAGCCGAAACACCAGTGTCTGAAAAGCCGGAACCGGTCGTAAAGTTACCCATTGTGGAGAAAACCTCTGAACTCATTCCTAAATCTCCTGAAGTTGCCGAGGTCGCGAAGTCTCCAATATCCGAGAAAGCCGAAACACCAGTGTCTGAAAAGCCAGAGCCGGTCGTAAAACTACCCGTTGTAGAGAAACCCTCTGAACTCATTCCTAAATCTCCTGAAGTTGCCGAGGTCGCGAAGTCTCCGATATCCGAGATAGCCGAATCACCAGTGTCTGAAAAGCCAGAACCGGTCGTAAAATTACCCATTGTGGAGAAACCCTCTGAACTCATTCCTAAATCTCCTGACGTTGCCGAGGTCGCGAAGTCTCCAATATCCGGGAAAGCCGAAACACCAGTGTCTGAAAAGCCGGAACCGGTTGTAAAATTACCCATTGTGGAGAAACCCTCTGAACTCATTCCTAAATCTCCTGAAGTTGCCGAGGTCGCGAAATCTCCAATATCCGAGAAAGCCGAAACACCAGTCTCTGAAAAGCCAGAAACGGTCGTAAAATTATCCATTGTAGAGAAACCCTCTGAACTCATTCCTAAATCTCCTGAAGTTGCCGATGTCGCGAGTTCTCCAATATCCGAGAAAGCCGAATCACCAGTGTCTGAAAAGCCAGAAACGGTCGTAAAATTACCCATTGTAGAGAAACCCTCTGAACTCATTCCTAAATCTCCTGAAGTTGCTGAGGTCGCGAGTTCTCCAATATCCGAGAAAGCCGAATCACCAGTGTCTGAAAAGCCAGAGCCGGTCGTAAAACTACCCGTTGTAGAGAAACCCTCTGAACTCATTCCTAAATCTCCTGAAGTTGCCGAGGTCGCGAAGTCTCCAATATCCGAAAAAGCCGAAACACCAGTGTCTGAAAAGCCAGAAACGGTCGTAAAATTACCCATTGTGGAGAAACCCTCTGAACTCATTCCTAAATCTCCTGAAGTTGCCGAGGTCGCGAAGTCTCCAATATCCGAGAAAGCCGAAACACCAGTGTCTGAAAAGCCGGAACCGGTCGTAAAGTTACCCATTGTGGAGAAAACCTCTGAACTCATTCCTAAATCTCCTGAAGTTGCCGAGGTCGCGAAGTCTCCAATATCCGAGAAAGCCGAAACACCAGTGTCTGAAAAGCCAGAGCCGGTCGTAAAACTACCCGTTGTAGAGAAACCCTCTGAACTCATTCCTAAATCTCCTGAAGTTGCCGAGGTCGCGAAGTCTCCAATATCCGAGAAAGCCGAATCACCAGTGTCTGAAAAGCCAGAGCCGGTCGTAAAACTACCCGTTGTAGAGAAACCCTCTGAACTCATTCCTAAATCTCCTGAAGTTGCCGAGGTCGCGAAGTCTCCAATATCCGAGAAAGCCGAAACACCAGTGTCTGAAAAGCCAGAGCCGGTCGTAAAACTACCCGTTGTAGAGAAACCCTCTGAACTCATTCCTAAATCTCCTGAAGTTGCCGAGGTCGCGAAGTCTCCAATATCCGAGAAAGCCGAATCACCAGTGTCTGAAAAGCCAGAGCCGGTCGTAAAACTACCCGTTGTAGAGAAACCCTCTGAACTCATTCCTAAATCTCCTGAAGTTGCTGAGGTCGCGAGTTCTCCAATATCCGAGAAAGCCGAATCACCAGTGTCTGAAAAGCCAGAGCCGGTCGTAAAACTACCCGTTGTAGAGAAACCCTCTGAACTCATTCCCAAATCTCCTGAAGTTGCCGAGGTCGCGAAGTCTCCAATATCCGAGAAAGCCGAAACACCAGTGTCTGAAAAGCCAGAAACGGTCATAAAATTACCCATTGTGGAGCAACCCTCTGAACTCATTCCTAAATCTCCTGAAGTTGCCGAGGTCGCGAAGTCTCCAATATCCGAGAAAGCCGAATCACCAGTGTCTGAAAAGCCAGAGACGGTCGTAAAACTACCCATTGTGGAGAAACCCTCTGAACTCATTCCTAAATCTCCTGAAGTTGCCGAGGTCGCGAAGTCTCCAATATCCGAGAAAGCCGAAACACCAGTGTCTGAAAAGCCAGAGCCGGTCGTAAAGCTACCCGTTGTAGAGAAACCCTCTGGACTCATTCCTAAATCTCCTGAAGTTGCCGAGGTCGCGAAGTCTCCAATATCCGAGAAAGCCGAATCACCAGTGTCTGAAAAGACAGAACCGGTCTTAAAATTGCCCATTGTAGAGAAACCCTCTGAACCCATTCCTAAATCTCCTGAAGTTGCTGAGGTCGCGAGTTCTCCAATATCCGAGAAAGCCGAATCACCAGTGTCTGAAAAGCCAGAACCGGTCGTAAAATTGCCCATTGTAGAGAAACCCTCTGAACTCATTCCTAAATCTCCTGAAGTTGCCGAGGTCGCGAAGTCTCCAATATCCGAGAAAGCCGAAACACCAGTGTCTGAAAAGCCGGAACCGGTCGTAAAATTACCCATTGTGGAGAAACCCTCTGAACTCATTCCTAAATCTCCTGAAGTTGCCGAGGTCGCGAAGTCTCCAATATCCGGGAAAGCCGAAACACCAGTGTCTGAAAAGCCGGAACCGGTCGTAAAATTACCCATTGTGGAGAAACCCTCTGAACTCATTCCTAAATCTCCTGAAGTTGCCGAGGTCGCGATGTCTCCAATATCCGAGAAAGCCGAAACACCAGTGTCTGAAAAGCCGGAACCCGTCGTAAAATTACCCATTGTGGAGAAACCCTCTGAACTCATTCCTAAATCTCCTGAAGTTGCCGAGGTCGCGGAATCTCCAATATCCGAGAAAGTCGCATCACCAGTGTCTGAAAAGCCAGAACCGGTCGTAAAATTGCCCATTGTAGAGAAACCCTCTGAACTCATTCCTAAATCTCCTGAAGTTGCCGAGGTCGCGAAGTCTCCGATATCCGAGGTAGCCGAATCACCAGTGTCTGAAATGCCAGAACCGGTCGTAAAATTGCCCATTGTAGAGAAACCCTCTGAACTCATTCCTAAATCTCCTGAAGTTGCCGAGGTCGCGAAGTCTCCGATATCCGAGATAGCCGAATCACCAGTGTCTGAAAAGCCAGAACCGGTCGTAAAATTGCCCATTGTAGAGAAACCCTCTGAACTCATTCCTAAATCTCCTGAAGTTGCCGACGTCGCGAAGTCTCCAATATCCGAGAAAGCCGAAACACCAGTGTCTGAAAAGCCAGAAACGGTCGTAAAATTACCCATTGTGGAGAAACCCTCTGAACTCATTCCTAAATCTCCTGAAGTTGCCGAGGTCGCGAAGTCTCCAATATCCGAGAAAGCCGAAACACCAGTGTCTGAAAAGCCAGAAACGGTCGTAAAATTACCCATTGTGGAGAAACCCTCTGAACTCATTCCTAAATCTCCTGAAGTTGCCGAGGTCGCGAAGTCTCCAATATCCGAGATAGCCGAATCACCAGTGTCTGAAAAGCCAGAACCGGTCGTAAAATTGCCCATTGTAGAGAAACCCTCTGAACTCATTCCTAAATCTCCTGAAGTTGCCGAGGTCGCGAAGTCTCCAATATCCGAGAAAGCCGAAACACCAGTATCTGAAAAGCCGGAACCGGTCGTAAAATTACCCATTGTGGAGAAACCCTCTGAACTCATTTCTAAATATCCTGAAGTTGCCGAGGTCGCGAAGTCTCCAATATCCGAGAAAGCCGAAACACCAGTGTCTGAAAAGCCAGAACCGGTCGTAAAATTGCCCATTGTAGAGAAACCCTCTGAACTCATTCCTAAATCTCCTGAAGTTGTCGAGGTCGCGAAGTCTCCAATATCCGACAAAGCCGAAACACCAGTGTCTGAAAAGCCAGAACCGGTCGTAAAATTGCCCATTGTAGAGAAACCCTCTGAACTCAATCTTAAATCTCCTGAAGTTGCTGAGGTCGCGAGTTCTCCAATATCCGAGAAAGCCGAATCACCAGTGTCTGAAAAGCCAGAGCCGGTCGTAAAACTACCCGTTGTAGAGAAACCCTCTGAACTCATTCCTAAATCTCCTGACGTTGCCGAGGTCGCGAAGTCTCCAATATCCGACAAAGCCGAAACACCAGTGTCTGAAAAGCCAGAACCGGTCGTAAAATTGCCCATTGTAGAGAAACCCTCTGAACTCATTCCTAAATCTCCTGAAGTTGCTGAGGTCGCGAGTTCTCCAATATCCGAGAAAGCCGAATCACCAGTGTCTGAAAAGCCAGAACCGGTCGTAAAATTGCCCATTGTAGAGAAACCCTCTGAACTCATTCCTAAATCTCCTGAAGTTGCCGAAGTCGCGAAGTCTCCAATATCCGACAAAGCCGAAACACCAGTGTCTGAAAAGCCAGAACCGGTCGTAAAATTGCCCATTGTAGAGAAACCCTCTGAACTCATTCCTAAAACTCCTGAAGTTGCTGAGGTCGCGAGTTCTCCAATATCCGAGAAAGCCGAATCACCAGTGTCTGAAAAGCCAGAACCGGTCGCAAAATTGCCCATTGTAGAGAAAACCTCTGAACTCATTCCTAAATCTCCTGACGTTGCCGAGGTCGCGAAGTCTCCAATATCCGACAAAGCCGAAACACCAGTGTCTGAAAAGACAGAACCGGTCGTAAAATTGCCCATTGTAGAGAAACCCTCTGAACTCATTCCTAAATCTCCTGAAGTTGCAGAGGTCGCGAAGTCTCCAATATCCGAGATAGCCGAATCACCAGTGTCTGAAAAGACAGAACCGGTCGTAAAATTGCCCATTGTGGAGAAACCCTCTGAACTCATTCCTAAATCTCCTGAAGTTGCCGAGGTCGCGAAGTCTCCAATATCCGAGAAAGCCGAAACACCAGTATCTGAAAAGACAGAACCGGTCGTAAAATTGCCCATTGTGGAGAAACCCTCTGAACTCATTCCTAAATCTCCTGAAGTTGCAGAGGTCGCGAAGTCTCCAATATCCGAGATAGCCGAATCACCAGTGTCTGAAAAGCCAGAACCGGTCGTAAAATTGCCCATTGTGGAGAAACCCTCTGAACTCATTCCTAAATCTCCTGAAGTTGCCGAGGTCGCGAAGTCTCCAATATCCGAGAAAGCCGAATCACCAGTGTCTGAAAAGACAGAACCGGTCGTAAAATTGCCCATTGTGGAGAAACCCTCTGAACTCATTCCTAAATCTCCTGAAGTTGCAGAGGTCGCGAAGTCTCCAATATCCGAGATAGCCGAATCACCAGTGTCTGAAAAGACAGAACCGGTCGTAAAATTGCCCATTGTGGAGAAACCCTCTGAACTCATTCCTAAATCTCCTGAAGTTGCCGAGGTCGCGAAGTCTCCAATATCCGAGATAGCCGAATCACCAGTGTCTGAAAAGCCAGAACCGGTCGTAAAATTGCCCATTGTAGAGAAACCCTCTGAACTCATTCCTAAATCTCCTGAAGTTGCAGAGGTCGCGAAGTCTCCAATATCCGAGATAGCCGAAACACCAGTGTCTGAAAAGACAGAACCGGTCGTAAAATTGCCCATTGTGGAGAAACCCTCTGAACTCATTCCTAAATCTCCTGAAGTTGCCGAGGTCGCGAAGTCTCCAATATCCGAGAAAGCCGAAACACCAGTATCTGAAAAGCCGGAACCGGTCGTAAAATTACCCATTGTGGAGAAACCCTCTGAACTCATTCCTAAATCTCCTGAAGTTGCCGAGGTCGCGAAGTCTCCAATATCCGAGATAGCCGAATCACCAGTGTCTGAAAAGCCAAAAACGGTCGTAAAATTGCCCATTGTGGAGAAACCCTCTGAACTCATTCCTAAATCTCCTGAAGTTGCCGAGGTCGCGAAGTCTCCAATATCCGAGAAAGCCGAATCACCAGTGTCTGAAAAGCCAGAGACGGTCGTAAAACTACCCGTTGTAGAGAAACCCTCTGAACTCATTCCTAAATCTCCTGAAGTTGCCGAGGTCGCGAAGTCTCCAATATCCGAGAAAGCCGAATCACCGGTGTCTGAAAAGCCAGAGACGGTCGTAAAACTACCCGTTGTGGAGAAACCCTCTGAACTCATTCCTAAATCTCCTGAAGTTGCTGAGGTCGCGAAGTCTCCAATATCCGAGAAAGCCGAATCACCAGTGTCTGAAAAGCCAGAGACGGTCGTAAAACTACCCGTTGTAGAGAAACCCTCTGAACTCATTCCTAAATCTCCTGAAGTTGCCGAGGTCGCGAAGTCTCCAATATCCGAGAAAGCCGAATCACCAGTGTCTGAAAAGCCAGAGACGGTCGTAAAACTACCCGTTGTAGAGAAACCCTCTGAACTCATTCCTAAATCTCCTGAAGTTGCTGAGGTCGCGAGTTCTCCAATATCCGAGAAAGCCGAATCACCAGTGTCTGAAAAGCCAGAGACGGTCGTAAAACTACCCGTTGTAGAGAAACCCTCTGAACTCATTCCTAAATCTCCTGAAGTTGCTGAGGTCGCGAGTTCTCCAATATCCGAGAAAGCCGAATCACCAGTGTCTGAAAAGCCAGAACCGGTCGTAAAATTACCCATTGTGGAGAAACCCTCTGAACTCATTCCTAAATCTCCTGAAGTTGCTGAGGTCGCGAGTTCTCCAATATCCGAGAAAGCCGAATCACCAGTGTCTGAAAAGCCAGAGACGGTCGTAAAACTACCCGTTGTAGAGAAACCCTCTGAACTCATTCCTAAATCTCCTGAAGTTGCCGAGGTCGCGAAGTCTCCAATATCCGAGAAAGCCGAATCACCAGTGTTTGAAAAGCCAGAGACGGTCGTAAAATTGCCCATTGTAGAGAAACCCTCTGAACTCATTCCTAAATATCCTGAAGTTGCTGAGGTCGCGAAGTCTCCAATATCCGAGATAGCCGAATCACCAGTGTCTGAAAAGCCAGAACCGGTCGTAAAATTGCCCATTGTAGAGAAACCCTCTGAACTCATTCCTAAATCTCCTGAAGTTGCCGAGGTCGCGAAGTCTCCAATATCCGAGATAGCCGAATCACCAGTGTCTGAAAAGCCAGAACCGGTCGTAAAATTGCCCATTGTAGAGAAACCCTCTGAACTCATTCCTAAATATCCTGAAGTTGCTGAGGTCGCGAAGTCTCCAATATCCGAGAAAGCCGAATCACCAGTGTCTGAAAAGCCAGAGACGGTCGTAAAGCTACCCGTTGTAGAGAAACCCTCTGAACTCATTCCTAAATCTTCTGAAGTTGCTGAGGTCGCGAAGTCTCCAATATCCGAGATAGCCGAATCACCAGTGTCTGAAAAGCCAGAACCGGTCGTAAAATTGCCCGTTGTGGAGAAACCCTCTGAACTCATTCCTAAATCTCCTGAAGTTGCCGAGGTCGCGAAGTCTCCAATATCCGAGATAGCCGAATCACCAGTGTCTGAAATGCCAGAACCGGTCGTAAAATTGCCCATTGTAGAGAAACCCTCTGAACTCATTCCTAAATCTCCTGAAGTTGCTGAGGTCGCGAAGCCTCCAATATCCGAGAAAGCCGAATCACCAGTGTGTGAAAAGCCAGAGACGGTCGTAAAACTACCCGTTGTAAAGAAACCCTCTGAACTCATTCCTAAATCTCCTGAAGTTGCCGAGGTCGCGAAGTCTCCAATATCCGAGAAAGCCGAATCACCAGTGTTTGAAAAGCCAGAGACGGTCGTAAAACTACCCGTTGTAGAGAAACCCTCTGAACTCATTCCTAAATCTCCTGAAGTTGCCGAGGTCGCGAAGTCTCCAATATCCGAGAAAGCCGAAACACCAGTGTCTGAAAAGACAGAACCGGTCGTAAAATTACCCATTGTGGAGAAACCCTCTGAACTCATTCCTAAATCTCTTGAAGTTGCTGAGGTCGCGAGTTCTCCAATATCCGAGAAAGCCGAATCACCAGTGTCTGAAAAGCCAGAGACGGTCGTAAAACTACCCGTTGTAGAGAAACCCTCTGAACTCATTCCTAAATCTTCTGAAGTTGCTGAGGTCGCAAGTTCTCCAATATCCGAGAAAGCCGAATCACCAGTGTCTGAAAAACCAGAGACGGTCGTAAAACTACCCGTTGTAGAGAAACCCTCTGAACTCATTCCTAAATCTCCTGAAGTTGCTGAGGTCGCGAGTTCTCCAATATCCGAGAAAGCCGAATCACCAGTGTCTGAAAAGCCAGAACCGGTCGTAAAATTACCCGTTTTAGAGAAACCCTCTGAACTCATTCCTAAATCTCCTGAAGTTGCCGAGGTCGCGAAGTCTCCAATATCCGAGAAAGCCGAAACACCAGTGTCTGAAAAGCCAGAACCGGTCGTAAAATTACCCGTTGTAGAGAAACCCTCTGAACTCATTCCTAAATCTCCTGAAGTTGCCGAGGTCGCGAAGTCTCCAATATCCGAGAAAGCCGAATCACCAGTGTCTGAAAAGCCAGAGACGGTCGTAAAACTACCCGTTGTAGAGAAACCCTCTGAACTCATTCCTAAATCTTCTGAAGTTGCTGAGGTCGCAAGTTCTCCAATATCCGAGAAAGCCGAATCACCAGTGTCTGAAAAGCCAGAGACGGTCGTAAAACTACCCGTTGTAGAGAAACCCTCTGAACTCATTCCTAAACCTCCTGAAGTTGCCGAGGTCGCGAAGTCTCCAATATCCGAGAAAGCCGAATCACCAGTGTCTGAAAAGCCAGAGACGGTCGTAAAACTACCCGTTGTAGAGAAACCCTCTGAACTCATTCCTAAACCTCCTGAAGTTGCCGAGGTCGCGAAGTCTCCAATATCCGAGAAAGCCGAATCACCAGTGTCTGAAAAGCCAGAGACGGTCGTAAAACTACCCGTTGTAGAGAAACCCTCTGAACTCATTCCTAAATCTCCTGAAGTTGCCGAGGTCGCGAAGTCTCCAATATCCGAGAAAGCCGAATCACCAGTGTCTGAAAAGCCAGAGCCGGTCGTAAAACTACCCATTGTAGAGAAACCCTCTGAACTCATTCCTAAATCTCCTGAAGTTGCCGAGGTCGCGAAGTCTCCAATATCCGAGAAAGCCGAATCACCAGTGTCTGAAAAGCCAGAGACGGTCGTAAAACTACCCGTTGTAGAGAAACCCTCTGAACTCATTCCTAAATCTCCTGAAGTTGCCGAGGTCGCGAAGTCTCCAATATCCGAGAAAGCCGAATCACCAGTGTCTGAAAAGCCAGAACCGGTCGTAAAATTACCCGTTGTAGAGAAACCCTCTGAACTCATTCCTAAATCTCCTGAAGTTGCCGAGGTCGCGAAGCCTCCAATATCCGAGAAAGCCGAATCACCAGTGTCTGAAAAGCCAGAGACGGTCGTAAAACTACCCGTTGTAAAGAAACCCTCTGAACTCATTCCTAAATCTCCTGAAGTTGCCGAGGTCGCGAAGTCTCCAATATCCGAGAAAGCCGAATCACCAGTGTCTGAAAAGCCAAAGACGGTCGTAAAATTACCCATTGTAGAGAAACCCTCTGAACTCATTCCTAAATCTCCTGAAGTTGCCGAGGTCGCGAAGTCTCCAATATCCGAGAAAGCCGAATCACCAGTGTCTGAAAAGCCAGAACCGGTCGTAAAATTACCCGTTTTAGAGAAACCCTCTGAACTCATTCCTAAATCTCCTGAAGTTGCCGAGGTCGCGAAGTCTCCAATATCCGAGAAAGCCGAATCACCAGTGTCTGAAAAGCCAGAGACGGTCGTAAAACTACCCGTTGTAGAGAAACCCTCTGAACTCATTCCTAAATCTCCTGAAGTTGCCGAGGTCGCGAAGTCTCCAATATCCGAGAAAGCCGAATCACCAGTGTCTGAAAAGCCAGAGACGGTCGTAAAACTACCCGTTGTAGAGAAACCCTCTGAACTCATTCCTAAATCTCCTGAAGTTGCCGAGGTCGCGAAGTCTCCAATATCCGAGAAAGCCGAATCACCAGTGTCTGAAAAGCCAGAGACGGTCGTAAAACTACCCGTTGTAGAGAAACCCTCTGAACTCATTCCTAAATCTCCTGAAGTTGCCGAGGTCGCGAAGTCTCCAATATCCGAGAAAGCCGAATCACCAGTGTCTGAAAAGCCAGAAACGGTCGTAAAATTACCCGTTTTAGAGAAACCCTCTGAACTCATTCCTAAATCTCCTGAAGTTGCCGAGGTCGCGAAGTCTCCAATATCCGAGAAAGCCGAATCACCAGTGTCTGAAAAGCCAGAACCGGTCGTAAAATTACCCGTTTTAGAGAAACCCTCTGAACTCATTCCTAAATCTCCTGAAGTTGCCGAGGTCGCGAAGTCTCCAATATCCGAGATAGCCGAACCACAAGTGTCTGAAAAGCCAGAACCGGTCGTAAAATTGCCCATTGTAGAGAAACCCTCTGAACTCATTCCTAAATCTCCTGAAGTTGCCGAGGTCGCGAAGTCTCCAATATCCGAGATAGCCGAACCACAAGTGTCTGAAAAGCCAGAAACGGTCGTAAAATTACCCGTTTTAGAGAAACCCTCTGAACTCATTCCTAAATCTCCTGAAGTTGCCGAGGTCGCGAAGTCTCCAATATCCGAGAAAGCCGAATCACCAGTGTCTGAAAAGCCAGAACCGGTCGTAAAATTACCCGTTTTAGAGAAACCCTCTGAACTCATTCCTAAATCTCCTGAAGTTGCCGAGGTCGCGAAGTCTCCAATATCCGAGAAAGCCGAATCACCAGTGTCTGAAAAGCCAGAACCGGTCGTAAAATTACCCATTGTAGAGAAACCCTCTGAACTCATTCCTAAATCTCCTGAAGTTGCCGAGGTCGCGAAGTCTCCAATATCCGAGAAAGCCGAATCACCAGTGTCTGAAAAGCCAGAAACGGTCGTAAAATTACCCGTTTTAGAGAAACCCTCTGAACTCATTCCTAAATCTCCTGAAGTTGCCGAGGTCGCGAAGTCTCCAATATCCGAGATAGCCGAATCACCAGTGTCTGAAAAGCCAGAACCGGTCGTAAAATTACCCATTGTAGAGAAACCCTCTGAACTCATTCCTAAATCTCCTGAAGTTGCTGAGGTCGCGAAGTCTCCAATATCCGAGAAAGCCGAATCACCAGTGTCTGAAAAGCCAGAGACGGTCGTAAAACTACCCATTGTAGAGAAACCCTCTGAACTCATTCCTAAATCTCCTGAAGTTGCCGAGGTCGCGAAGTCTCCAATATCCGAGATAGCCGAATCACCAGTGTCTGAAAAGCCAGAACCGGTCGTAAAATTACCCATTGTAGAGAAACCCTCTGAACTCATTCCTAAATCTCCTGAAGTTGCCGAGGTCGCGAAGTCTCCAATATCCGAGAAAGCCGAATCACCAGTGTCTGAAAAGCCAGAACCGGTCGTAAAATTACCCATTGTAGAGAAACCCTCTGAACTCATTCCTAAATCTCCTGAAGTTGCCGAGGTCGCGAAGTCTCCAATATCCGAGAAAGCCGAATCACCAGTGTCTGAAAAGCCAGAACCGGTCGTAAAATTACCCATTGTAGAGAAACCCTCTGAACTCATTCCTAAATCTCCTGAAGTTGCTGAGGTCGCGAAGTCTCCAATATCCGAGAAAGCCGAATCACCAGTGTCTGAAAAGCCAGAGACGGTCGTAAAACTACCCGTTGTAGAGAAACCCTCTGAACTCATTCCTAAATCTCCTGAAGTTGCCGAGGTCGCGAAGTCTCCAATATCCGAGAAAGCCGAATCACCAGTGTCTGAAAAGCCAGAGACGGTCGTAAAACTACCCGTTGTAGAGAAACCCTCTGAACTCATTCCTAAATCTCCTGAAGTTGCCGAGGTCGCGAAGTCTCCAATATCCGAGAAAGCCGAATCACCAGTGTCTGAAAAGCCAGAGACGGTCGTAAAACTACCCGTTGTAGAGAAACCCTCTGAACTCATTCCTAAATCTCCTGAAGTTGCCGAGGTCGCGAAGTCTCCAATATCCGAGAAAGCCGAAACACCAGTGTCTGAAAAGACAGAACCGGTCGTAAAATTACCCGTTTTAGAGAAACCCTCTGAACTCATTCCTAAATCTCCTGAAGTTGCCGAGGTCGCGAAGTCTCCAATATCCGAGAAAGCCGAAACACCAGTGTCTGAAAAGACAGAACCGGTCGTAAAATTACCCGTTTTAGAGAAACCCTCTGAACTCATTCCTAAATCTCCTGAAGTTGCCGAGGTCGCGAAGTCTCCAATATCCGAGAAAGCCGAAACACCAGTGTCTGAAAAGACAGAACCGGTCGTAAAATTACCCGTTTTAGAGAAACCCTCTGAACTCATTCCTAAATCTCCTGAAGTTGCCGAGGTCGCGAAGTCTCCAATATCCGAGAAAGCCGAATCACCAGTGTCTGAAAAGCCAGAACCGGTCGTAAAATTACCCGTTTTAGAGAAACCCTCTGAACTCATTCCTAAATCTCCTGAAGTTGCCGAGGTCGCGAAGTCTCCAATATCCGAGATAGCCGAACCACAAGTGTCTGAAAAGCCAGAACCGGTCGTAAAATTACCCGTTTTAGAGAAACCCTCTGAACTCATTCCTAAATCTCCTGAAATTGCTGAGGTCGCGAAGTCTCCAATATCCGAGAAAGCCGAATCACCAGTGTCTGAAAAGCCAGAACCGGTCGTAAAATTACCCATTGTAGAGAAACCCTCTGAACTCATTCCTAAATCTCCTGAAGTTGCCGAGGTCGCGAAGTCTCCAATATCCGAGAAAGCCGAATCACCAGTGTCTGAAAAGCCAGAACCGGTCGTAAAATTACCCATTGTAGAGAAACCCTCTGAACTCATTCCTAAATCTCCTGAAGTTGCCGAGGTCGCGAAGTCTCCGATATCCGAGAAAGCCGAATCACCAGTGTCTGAAAAGCCAGAACCGGTCGTAAAATTACCCATTGTAGAGAAACCCTCTGAACTCATTCCTAAATCTCCTGAAGTTGCCGAGGTCGCGAAGTCTCCAATATCCGAGATAGCCGAATCACCAGTGTCTGAAAAGCCAGAACCGGTCGTAAAATTACCCATTGTAGAGAAACCCTCTGAACTCATTCCTAAATCTCCTGAAATTGCTGAGGTCGCGAAGTCTCCAATATCCGAGAAAGCCGAATCACCAGTGTCTGAAAAGCCAGAAACGGTCGTAAAATTACCCGTTTTAGAGAAACCCTCTGAACTCATTCCTAAATCTCCTGAAGTTGCCGAGGTCGCGAAGTCTCCAATATCCGAGATAGCCGAATCACCAGTGTCTGAAAAGCCAGAACCGGTCGTAAAATTACCCATTGTAGAGAAACCCTCTGAACTCATTCCTAAATCTCCTGAAGTTGCTGAGGTCGCGAAGTCTCCAATATCCGAGAAAGCCGAATCACCAGTGTCTGAAAAGCCAGAAACGGTCGTAAAATTACCCATTGTAGAGAAACCCTCTGAACTCAGTCCTAAATCTCCTGAAGTTGCCGAGGTCGCGAAGTCTCCAATATCCGAGAAAGCCGAATCACCAGTGTCTGAAAAGCCAGAAACGGTCGTAAAATTACCCAATGTAGAGAAACCCTCTGAACTCATTCCTAAATCTCCTGAAGTTGCTGAGGTCGCGAGTTCTCCAATATCCGAGAAAGCCGAATCACCAGTGTCTGAAAAGCCAGAGCCGGTCGTAAAACTACCCGTTGTAGAGAAACCCTCTGAACTCATTCCTAAATCTCCTGAAGTTGCTGAGGTCGCGAGTTCTCCAATATCCGAGAAAGCCGAATCACCAGTGTCTGAAAAGCCAGAGCCGGTCGTAAAACTACCCGTTGTAGAGAAACCCTCTGAACTCATTCCTAAATCTCCTGAAGTTGCCGAGGTCGCGAAGTCTCCAATATCCGAGAAAGCCGAAACACCAGTATCTGAAAAGCCGGAACCGGTCGTAAAATTACCCATTGTGGAGAAACCCTCTGAACTCATTCCTAAATCTCCTGAATTTGCCGAGGTCGCGAAGTCTCCAATATCCGAGAAAGTCGCATCACCAGTGTCTGAAAAGCCAGAACCGGTCGTAAAATTGCCCATTGTGGAGAAACCCTCTGAACTCATTCCTAAATCTCCTGAAGTTGCCGAGGTCGCGAAGTCTCCAATATCCGAGAAAGCCGAAACACCAGTATCTGAAAAGCCGGAGCCGGTCGTAAAACTACACATTGTAGAGAAACCCTCTGAACTCATTCCTAAATCTCCTGAAGTTGCCGAGGTCGCGAAGTCTCCAATATCCGAGAAAGCCGAATCACCAGTGTCTGAAAAGCCAGAAACGGTCGTAAAATTACCCATTGTGGAGAAACCCTCTGAACTCATTCCTAAATCTCCTGAAGTTGCCGAGGTCGCGAAGTCTCCAATATCCGAGAAAGCCGAATCACCAGTGTCTGAAAAGCCAGAAACGGTCGTAAAATTACCCATTGTGGAGAAACCCTCTGAACTCATTCCTAAATCTCCTGAAGTTGCCGAGGTCGCGAAGTCTCCAATATCCGAGAAAGCCGAATCACCAGTGTCTGAAAAGCCAGAAACGGTCGTAAAATTACCCATTGTAGAGAAACCCTCTGAACTCATTCCTAAATCTCCTGAAGTTGCCGAGGTCGCGAAGTCTCCAATATCCGAGAAAGCCGAATCACCAGTGTCTGAAAAGCCGGAACCGGTCGTAAAATTACCCATTGTGGAGAAACCCTCAGAACTCATTCCTAAATCTCCTGAAGTTGCCGAGGTCGCGAAGTTTCCAATATCCGTGAAAGCCGAATCACCAGTGTCTGAAAAGCCAGAGCCGGTCGTAAAACTACCCGTTGTAGAGAAACCCTCTGAACTCATTCCTAAATCTCCTGAAGTTGCCGAGGTCGCGAAGTCTCCAATATTCGAGAAAGCCGAAACACCAGTGTCTGAAAAGCCAGAGCCGGTCGTAAAACTACCCGTTGTAGAGAAACCCTCTGAACTCCTTCCTAAATCTCCTGAAGTTGCCGAGGTCGCGAAGTCTCCAATATCCGAGAAAGCCGAATCACCAGTGTCTGAAAAGCCAGAGCCGGTCGTAAAACTACCCATTGCAGAGAAACCCTCTGAACTCATTCCTAAATCTCCTGAAGTTGCCGAGGTCGCGATGTCTCCAATATCCGAGAAAGCCGAATCACCAGTGTCTGAAAAGCCGGAACCGGTCGTAAAATTACCCATTGTGGAGAAACCCTCTGAAATCATTCCTAAATCTCCTGAAGTTGTCGAGGTCGCGAAGTCTCCGATATCCAAGGTAGCCGAATCACCAGTGTCTGAAAAGCCGGAACCGGTCGTAAAATTACCCATTGTGGAGAAACCCTCTGAACTCATTCCTAAATCTCCTGAAGTTGCTGAGGTCGCGAAATCTCCAATATCCGAGAAAGCCGAATCACCAGTGTCTGAAAAGCCAGAGCCGGTCGTAAAACTACCCGTTGTAGAGAAACCCTCTGAACTCATTCCTAAATCTCCTGAAGTTGCCGAGGTCGCGAAGTCTCCACCATCCGAGAAAGCCGAAACACCAGTGTCTGAAAAGCCGGAACCGGTCGTAAAATTACCCATTGTGGAGAAACCCTCTGAGCTCATTCCTAAATCTCCTGAAGTTGCCGAGGTCGCGAAGTCTCCAATATCCGAGAAAGCCGAAACACCAGTGTCTGAAAAGCCAGAACCGGTTGTAAAATTGCCCATTGTAGAGAAACCCTCTGAACTCATTCCTAAATCTCCTGAAGTTGCTGAGGTCGCGAAGTCTCCAATATCCGAGAAAGTCGCATCACCAGTGTCTGAAAAGCCAGAACCGGTCGTAAAATTGTCCATTGTAGAGAAACCCTCTGAGCTCATTCCTAAATCTTCTGAAGCTGCCGAGGTCGCGAAATCTCCAATATCCGAGAAATTCGCATCACCAGTGTCTGAAAAGCCAGAACCGGTCGTAAAATTGCCCATTGTAGAGAAACCCTCTGAACTCATTCCTAAATCTCCTGAAGTTGCCGAGGTCGCGAAGTCTCCAATATCCGAGAAAGTCGCATCACCAGTGTCTGAAAAGCCAGAACCGGTCGTAAAATTGCCCATTGTAGAGAAACCCTCTGAACTCATTCCTAAATCTCCTGAAGTTGCTGAGGTCGCGAAGCCTCCAATATCCGAGAAAGTCGCATCACCAGTGTCTGAAAAGCCAGAACCGGTCGTAAAATTGCCCATTGTAGAGAAACCCTCTGAACTCATTCCTAAATCTCCTGAAGTTGCCGAGGTCGCGAAGTCTCCGATATCCGAGAAAGCCGAATCACCAGTGTCTGAAAAGCCAGAACCGGTCGTAAAATTGCCCATTGTAGAGAAACCCTCTGAACTCATTCCTAAATCTCCTGAAGTTGCTGAGGTCGCGAAGCCTCCAATATCCGAGAAAGTCGCATCACCAGTGTCTGAAAAGCCGGAACCGGTCGTAAAATTACCCATTGTGGAGAAACCCTCTGAGCTCATTCCTAAATCTCCTGAAGCTGCCGAGGTCGCGAAATCTCCAATATCCGACAAATTCGCATCACCAGTGTATGAAAAGCCAGAACCGGTCGTAAAATTGCCCATTGTAGAGAAACCCTCTGAACTCATTCCTAAATCTCCTGAAGTTGCCGAGGTCGCGAAGTCTCCAATATCCGAGAAAGTCGCATCACCAGTGTCTGAAAAGCCAGAATCGGTCGTAAAATTGCCCATTGTAGAGAAACCCTCTGAACTCATTCCTAAATCTCCTGAAGTTGCTGAGGTCGCGAAGCCTCCAATATCCGAGAAAGTCGCATCACCAGTGTCTGAAAAGCCAGAACCGGTCGTAAAATTGCCCATTGTAGAGAAACCCTCTGAACTCATTCCTAAATCTCCTGAAGTTGCCGAGGTCGCGAAGTCTCCGATATCCGAGAAAGTCGCATCACCAGTGTCTGAAAAGCCAGAACCGGTCGTAAAATTGCCCATTGTAGAGAAACCCTCTGAACTCATTCCTAAATCTCCTGAAGTTGCCGAGGTCGCGAAGTCTCCGATTTCCGAGAAAGTCGCATCACCAGTGTCTGAAAAGCCAGAACCGGTCGTAAAATTGCCCATTGTAGAGAAACCCTTTGAACTCATTCCTAAATCTCCTGAAGTTGCCGAGGTCGCGAAGTCTCCAATATCCGAGAAAGTTGCATCACCAGCGTCTGAAAAGCCAGAACCGGTCGTAAAATTGCCCATTGTAGAGAAACCCTCTGAGCTCATTCCTAAATATGAAGCTGGCGAGGTCGCGAAATCTCCAATATCCGAGAAAGTCGCATCACCAGTGTCTGAAAAGCCAGAACCGGTCGTAAAATTGCCCATTGTAGAGAAACCCTCTGAGCTCATTCCTAAATCTGAAGCTGGCGAGGTCGCGAAATCTTCAATATCGGAGAAAGTCGCATCACCAGTGTCTGAAAAGCCAGAACCGGTCGTAAAATTGCCCAATGTAGAGAAACCCTCTGAACTCATTCCTAAATCTCCTGAAGTTGCCGAGGTCGCGAAGTCTCCAATATCCGAGAAAGTTGCATCACCAGTGTCTGAAAAGCCAGAACCGGTCGTAAAATTGCCCATTGTAGAGAAACCCTCTGAGCTCATTCCTAAATCTGAAGCTGGCGAGGTCGCGAAGTCTCCGATATCCGAGAAAGTCGCATCACCAGTGTCTGAAAAGCCAGAACCGGTCGTAAAATTGCCCATTGTAGAGAAACCCTCTGAGCTCATTCCTAAATCTCCTGAAGTTACCGAGGTCGCGAAGTCTCCAATATCCGAGAAAGCCGAAACACCAGTGTCTGAAAAGCCAGAACCGGTCGTAAAATTGCCCATTGTAGAGAAACCCTCTGGGCTCATTCCTAAATCTCCTGAAGCTGCCGAGGTCGCGAAGTCTCCAATATCCGAGAAAGCCGAAACACCAGTGTCTGAAAAGCCAGAACCGGTCGTAAAATTGCCCATTGTAGAGAAACCCTCTGAACTCATTCCTAAATCTCCTGAAGCTGCCGAGGTCGCGAAGTCTCCAATATCCGAGAAAGCCGAAACACCAGTGTCTGAAAAGCCAGAACCGGTCGTCAAATTGCCCATTTTAGGGAAACCCTCTGAACTCATTCCTAAATCTCCTGAAGTTACCGAAGTCGCGAAGTCTCCAATATCCGAGAAAGCCGAAACACCAGTGTCTGAAAAGACAGAACCGGTCGTAAAATTGCCCATTTTAGGGAAACCCTCTGAACTCATTCCTAAATCTCCTGAAGTTGCCGAAGTCGCGAAGTCTCCAATATCCGAGAAAGCCGAAACACCAGTGTCTGAAAAGACAGAACCGGTCGTAAAATTGCCCATTGTAGAGAAACCCTCTGAGCTTATTCCTAAATCTCCTGAAGCTGCCGAGGTCGCGAAATCTCCAATATCCGAGAAATTCGCATCACCAGTGTCTGAAAAGCCAGAACCGGTCGTAAAATTTCCCATTGTAGAGAAACCCTCTGAACTCATTCCTAAATCTCCTGAAGTTGCCGAGGTCGCGAAGTCTTCAATATCCGAGGAAGTCGCATCACCAGTGTCTGAAAAGCCAGAACCGGTCGTAAAATTGCCCATTGTAGAGAAACCCTCTGAGGTCATTCCTAAATCTCCTGAAGTTGCCGAGGTCGCGAAGTCTCCAATATCCGAGGAAGTCGCATCACCAGTGTCTGAAAAGCCGGAACCGGTCGTAAAATTACCCATTGTGGAGAAACCCTCTGAGCTCATTCCTAAATCTCCTGAAGCTGCCGAGGTCGCGAAATCTCCAATATCCGAGAAAGCCGAAACACCAGTGTCTGAAAAGCCAGAACCGGTCGTAAAATTGCCCATTGTAGAGAAACCCTCTGAACTCATTCCTAAATCTCCTGAAGTTGCCGAGGTCGCGAAATCTCCAATATCCGAGAAAGCCGAAACACCAGTGTCTGAAAAGCCAGAACGGGTCGTAAAATTGCCCATTGTAGAGAAACCCTCTGAGCTCATTCCTAAATCTCCTGAAGCTGCCGAGGTCGCGAAATCTCCAATATCCGAGAAAGTCGCATCACCAGTGTCTGAAAAGCCCGAAACGGTCGTAAAATTGCCCATCGTAGAGAAACCCTCTGAACTCATTCCTCAATCTCCTGAAGTTGCCGAGATCGCGAAGTCTCCAATATCCGAGAAAGCCGAAACACCAGTGTCTGAAAAGCCAGAACCGGTCGTAAAATTGCCCATTGTAGAGAAGCCCTCTGAACTCATTCCTAAATCTCTTGAAGCTGCCGAGGTCGCGAAATCTCCAATATCCGAGAAAGTCTCATCACCAGTGTCTGAAAAGCCAGAACCGGTCGTAAAATTGCCCATTGTAGAGAAACCCTCTGAACTCATTCCTAAATCTCCTGAAGTTGCCGAGGTCGCGAAATCTCCAATATCCGAGAAAGTCTCATCACCAGTGTCTGAAAAGCCAGAACCGGTCGTAAAATTGCCCATTGTAGAGAAACCCTCTGAACTCATTCCTAAATCTCCTGAAGTTGCCGAAGTCGCGAAGTCTCCAATATCCGAGAAAGTCGCATCACCAATGTCTGAAAACCCAGAACCGGTCGTAAAATTGCCCATTGTAGAGAAACCCTCTGAACTCATTCCTAAATCTCCTGAAGTTGCCGAGGTCGCGAAGTCTCCAATATCCGAGGAAGTCGCATCACAAGTGTCTGAAAAGCCAGAACGGGTCGTAAAATTACCCATTGTAGAGAAAACCTCTGAGCTCATCCCTAAATCTCCTGAAGCTGCCGAGGTCGCGAAATCTCCAATATCCGAGAAAGTCGCATCACCAGTGTCTGAAAAGCCAGAACCGGTCTTAAAATTGCCCATTGTAGAGAAACCCTCTGAACTCATTCCTAAATCTCCTGAAGTTGCCGAGGTCGCGAAGTCTCCAATATCCGAGAAAGCCGAAACACCAGTGTCTGAAAAGCCGGAACCGGTCGTAAAATTACCCATTGTGGAGAAACCCTCTGAGCTCATTTCTAAATCTCCTGAAGCTGCCGAGGTCGCGAAATCTCCAATATCCGAGAAAGTCGCATCACCAGTGTCTGAAAAGCCAGAGCCGGTCGTAAAATTGCCCATTGTAGAGAAACCCTCTGAACTCACTCCTAAATCTCCTGAAGTTGCCGAGGTCGCGAAGTCTCCAATATCCGAGAAAGTCGCATCACCAGTGTCTGAAAGGCCAGAACCGGTCGTAAAATTGCCCATTGTAGAGAAACCCTCTGAACTCACTCCTAAATCTCCTGAAGTTGCCGAGGTCGCGAAATCTCCAATATCCGAGAAAGCCGAAACACCAGTGTCTGAAAAGCCAGAACCGGTCGTAAAATTGCCCATTGTAGAGAAACCCTCTGAACTCATTCCTAAATCTCCTGAAGTTGCCGAGGTCGCGAAGTCTCCAATATCCGAGAAAGTCGCATCACCAGTGTCTGAAAAGCCAGAACCGGTCGTAAAATTGCCCATTGTAGAGAAACCCTCTGAGCTCATTCCTAAATCTCTTGAAGTTGCCGAGGTCGCGAAGTCTCCAATATCCGAGAAAGTCGCATCACCAATGTCTGAAAAGCCAGAACCGGTCGTAAAATTGCCCATTGTGGAGAAACCCTCTGAGCTCATTCCTAAATCTCCTGAAACTGCCGAGGTCGCGAAATCTCCAATATCCGAGAAAGTCGCATCACCAGTGTCTGAAAAGACAGAACCGGTCGTAAAATTGCCCAATGTAGAGAAACCCTCTGAACTCATTCCTAAATCTCCTGAAGTTGCCGAGGTCGCGAAGTCTCCAATATCCGAGAAAGCCGAATCACCAGTGTTTGAAAAGCCAGAACAGGTCGTAATATTACCCATTGTAGAGAAACCCTTTGAACTCATTCCTAAATCTCCTGAAGTTGCCGAGGTCGAGAAGTCTCCAATATCCGAGAAAGCCGAAACACCAGTGTCTGAAAAGCCAGAACCGGTCGTAAAATTACCCATTGTAGAGAAACCCTCTGAACTCATTCCTAAATCTCCTGAAGTTGCCGAGGTCGCGAAGTCTCCAATATCCGAGAAAGTCGCATCATCAGTGTCTGAAAAGCCAGAACCGGTCGTAAAATTGCCCATTGTGGAGAAACCCTCTGAACTCATTCCTAAATCTCCTGAAGCTGCCGAGGTCGCGAAGTCTCCAACATCCGAGAAAGCCGAAACACCAGTGCCTGAAAAGCCAGAACCGGTCGTAAAATTGCCCTTTGTAGAGAAACCCTCTGAATTCATTCCTAAATCTCCTGAAGCTGCCGAGGTCGCGAAGTCTCCAATATCCGAGAAAGCCGAAACACCAGTGTCTGAAAAGCCAGAACCGGTCGTAAAATTGCCCATTGTAGAGAAACCCTCTGAACTCATTCCTAAATCTCCTGAAGTTGCCGAGGTCGCGAAGTCTCCAATATCCGAGAAAGCCGAAACACCAGTGTCTGAAAAGCCAGAACCGGTCGTAAAATTGCCCATTGTAGAGAAACCCTCTGAACTCATTCCTAAATCTCCTGAAGTTGCCGAGGTCGCGAAGTCTCCAATATCCGAGAAAGTCGCATCACCAGTGTCTGAAAAGCCAGAACCGGTCGTAAAATTGCCCATTGTAGAGAAACCCTCTGAACTCATTCCTAAATCTCCTGAAGTTGCCGAGGTCGCGAAGTCTCCAATATCCGAGAAAGCCGAAACACCAGTGTCTGAAAAGCCAGAACCGGTCGTAAAATTGCCCATTGTAGAGAAACCCTCTGAACTCATTCCTAAATCTCCTGAAGTTGCCGAGGTCGCGAAGTCTCCAATATCCGAGAAAGTCGCATCACCAGTGTCTGAAAAGCCAGAACCGGTCGTAAAATTGCCCATTGTAGAGAAACCCTCTGAACTCATTCCTAAATCTCCTGAAGTTGCCGAGGTCGCGAAGTCTCCAATATCCGAGAAATCCGAAACACCAGTGTCTGAAAAGCCAGAACCGGTCGTAAAATTGCCCATTGTAGAGAAACCCTCTGAACTCATTCCTAAATCTCCTGAAGTTGCCGAGGTCGCGAAGTCTCCAATATCCGAGAAAGCCGAAACACCAGTGTCTGAAAAGCCAGAACCGGTCGTAAAATTGCCCATTGTAGAGAAACCCTCTGAACTCATTCCTAAATCTCCTGAAGTTGCCGAGGTCGCGAAGTCTCCAATATCCGAGAAAGCCGAAACACCAGTGTCTGAAAAGCCAGAACCGGTCGTAAAATTGCCCATTGTAGAGAAACCCTCTGAACTCATTCCTAAATCTCCTGAAGTTGCCGAGGTCGCGAAGTCTCCAATATCCGAGAAAGTCGCATCACCAGTGTCTGAAAAGCCAGAACCGGTCGTAAAATTGCCCATTGTAGAGAAACCCTCTGAACTCATTCCTAAATCTCCTGAAGTTGCCGAGGTCGCGAAGTCTCCAATATCCGAGAAAGTCGCATCACCAGTGTCTGAAAAGCCAGAACCGGTCGTAAAATTGCCCATTGTAGAGAAACCCTCTGAACTCATTCCTAAATCTCCTGAAGCTGCCGAGGTCGCGAAATCTCCAATATCCGAGAAAGTCGCATCACCAGTGTCTGAAAAGCCAGAACCGGTCGTAAAATTGCCCATTGTAGAGAAACCCTCTGAATTCATTCCTAAATCTCCTGAAGCTGCCGAGGTCGCGAAATCTCCAATATCCGAGAAAGTCGCATCACCAGTGTCTGAAAAGCCAGAACCGGTCGTAAAATTGCCCATTGTAGAGAAACCCTCTGAACTCATTCCTAAATCTCCTGAAGTTGCCGAGGTCGCGAAGTCTCCAATATCCGAGGAAGTCGCATCACCAGTGTCTGAAAAGCCAGAACCGGTCGTAAAATTGCCCATTGTAGAGAAAACCTCTGAGCTCATCCCTAAATCTCCTGAAGCTGCCGAGGTCGCGAAATCTCCAATATCCGAGAAAGTCGCATCACCAGTGTCTGAAAAGCCAGAACCGGTCGTAAAATTGCCCATTGTAGAGAAACCCTCTGAAATCATTCCTAAATCTCCTGAAGTTGCCGAGGTCGCGAAGTCTCCAATATCCGAGAAAGCCGAATCACCAGTGTTTGAAAAGCTAGAACAGGTCGTAATATTACCCATTGTAGAGAAACCCTCTGAACTCATTCCTAAATCTCCTGAAGTTGCCGAGGTCGCGAAGTCTCCAATATCCGAGAAAGCCGAATCACCAGTGTTTGAAAAGCCAGAACAGGTCGTAATATTACCCATTGTAGAGAAACCCTCTGAACTCATTCCTAAATCTCCTGATGTTGCCGAGGTCGCGAAGTCTCCAATATCCGAGAAAGCCGAATCACCAGTGTTTGAAAAGCCAGAACAGGTCGTAATATTACCCATTGTAGAGAAACCCTCTGAACACATTCCTAAATCTCCTGAAGTTGCCGAGGTCGCGAAGTCTCCAATATCCGAGAAAGTCGCATCACCAGTGTCTGAAAAGCCAGAACCGGTCGTAAAATTGCCCATTGTAGAGAAACCCTCTGAGCTCATTCCTAAATCTCCTGAAGTTGCCGAGGTCGCGAAATCTCCAATATCCGAGAAAGCCGAAACACCAGTGTCTGAAAAGCTAGAACCGGTCGTAAAATTGCCCATTGTAGAGAAACCCTCTGAACTCATTCCTAAATCTCCTGAAGTTACCGAGGTCGCGAAGTCTCCAATATCCGAGAAAGCCGAAACACCAGTGTCTGAAAAGCCAGAACCGGTCGTAAAATTGCCCATTGTAGAGAAACCCTCTGAACTCATTCCTAAATCTCCTGAAATTGCCGATTTCGCGAAGTCTCCAATATCCGAGAAAGCCGAATCACCAGTGTTTGAAAAGCTAGAACAGGTCGTAATATTACCCATTGTAGAGAAACCCTCTGAACACATTCCTAAATCTCCTGAAGTTGCCGATTTCGCGAAGTCTCCAATATCCGAGAAAGCCGAAACACCAGTGTCTGAAAAGACAGAACCGGTCGTAAAATTGCCCATTGTAGAGAAACCCTCTGAACTCATTCCTAAATCTCCTGAAGTTGCCGAGGTCGCGAAGTCTCCAATATCCGAGAAAGTCGCATCACCAGTGTCTGAAAAGCCAGAACCGGTCGTAAAATTGCCCATTGTAGAGAAACCCTCTGAACTCATTCCTAAACCTCCTGAAGTTGCCGAGGTCGCGAAGTCTCCAATATCCGAGAAAGTCGCATCACCAGTGTCTGAAAAGCCAGAACCGGTCGTAAAATTGCCCATTGTAGAGAAACCCTCTGAACTCATTCCTAAATCTCCTGAAGTTGCCGAGGTCGCGAAGTCTCCAATATCCGAGAAAGCCGAATCACCAGTGTTTGAAAAGCCAGAACAGGTCGTAATATTACCCATTGTAGAGAAACCCTCTGAACACATTCCTAAATATCCTGAAGTTGCCGAGGTCGCGAAGTCTCCAATATCCGAGAAAGTCGCATCACCAGTGTCTGAAAAGCCAGAACCGGTCGTAAAATTGCCCATTGTAGAGAAACCCTCTGAGCTCATTCCTAAATCTCCTGAAGCTGCCGAGGTCGCGAAATCTCCATTATCCGAGAAAGCCGAAACACCAGTGTCTGAAAAGCTAGAACCGGTCGTAAAATTGCCCATTGTAGAGAAACCCGCTGAACTCATTCCTAAATCTCCTGAAGTTACCGAGGTCGCGAAGTCTCCAATATCCGAGAAAGCCGAAACACCAGTGTCTGAAAAGACAGAACCGGTCGTAAAATTGCCCATTGTAGAGAAACCTTCTGAACACATTCCTAAATCTCCTGAAGTTGCCGATTTCGCGAAGTCTCCAATATCCGAGAAAGCCGAAACACCAGTGCCTGAAAAGACAGAACCGGTCGTAAAATTGCCCATTGTAGAGAAACCCTCTGAACTCATTCCTAAATCTCCTGAAGCTGCCGAGGTCGCGAAATCTCCAATATCCGAGAAAGTCGCATCACCAGTGTCTGAAAAGCCAGAACCGGTCGTAAAATTGCCCATTGTAGAGAAACCCTCTGAACTCATTCCTAAATCTCCTGAAGTTGCCGAGGTCGCGAAGTCTCCAATATCCGAGAAAGCCGAATCACCAGTGTTTGAAAAGCCAGAACAGGTCGTAATATTACCCATTGTAGAGAAACCCTCTGAACTCATTCCTAAATCTCCTGAAGTTGCCGAGGTCGCGAAGTCTCCAATATCCGAGAAAGCCCAATCACCAGTGTTTGAAAAGCCAGAACAGGTCGTAATATTACCCATTGTAGAGAAACCCTCTGAACTCATTCCTAAATCTCCTGAAGCTGCCGAGGTCGCGAAATCTCCAATATCCGAGAAAGTCGCATCACCAGTGTCTGAAAAGCCAGAACCGGTCGTAAAATTGCCCATTGTAGAGAAACCCTCTGAACTCATTCCTAAATCTCCTGAAGCTGCCGAGGTCGCGAAATCTCCAATATCCGAGAAAGTCGCATCACCAGTGTCTGAAAAGCCAGAACCGGTCGTAAAGTTGCCCATTGTAGAGAAACCCTCTGAACTCATTCCTAAATCTCCTGAAGTTGCCGAGGTCGCGAAGTCTCCAATATCCGAGAAAGCCGAATCACCAGTGTTTGAAAAGCCAGAACAGGTCGTAATATTACCCATTGTAGAGAAACCCTCTGAACTCATTCCTAAATCTCCTGAAGTTGCCGAGGTCGCGAAGTCTCCAATATCCGAGAAAGCCGAATCACCAGTGTTTGAAAAGCCAGAACAGGTCGTAATATTACCCATTGTAGAGAAACCCTCTGAACTCATTCCTAAATCTCCTGAAGTTGCCGAGGTCGCGAAGTCTCCAATATCCGAGAAAGTCGCATCACCAGTGTCTGAAAAGCCAGAACCGGTCGTAAAATTGCCCATTGTAGAGAAACCCTCTGAGCTCATTCCTAAATCTCCTGAAGCTGCCGAGGTCGCGAAATCTCCAATATCCGAGAAAGTCGCATCACCAGTGTCTGAAAAGCCAGAACCGGTCGTAAAATTGCCCATTGTGGAGAAACCCTCTGAACTCATTCTTAAATCTCCTGAAACTGCCGAGGTCGCGAAGTCTCCAATATCCGAGAAAGCCGAAACACCAGTGTCTGAAAAGCCAGAACCGGTCGTAAAATTGCCCATTGTAGAGAAACCCTCTGAACTCATTCCTAAATCTCCTGAAGTTGCCGAGGTCGCGAAGTCTCCAATATCCGAGAAAGCCGAATCACCAGTGTTTGAAAAGCCAGAACAGGTCGTAATATTACCCATTGTAGAGAAACCCTCTGAGCTCATTCCTAAATCTCCTGAAGCTGCCGAGGTCGCGAAATCTCCAATATCCGAGAAAGTCGCATCACCAGTGTCTGAAAAGCCAGAACCGGTCGTAAAATTGCCCATTGTGGAGAAACCCTCTGAACTCATTCTTAAATCTCCTGAAACTGCCGAGGTCGCGAAGTCTCCAATATCCGAGAAAGCCGAAACACCAGTGTCTGAAAAGCCAGAACCGGTCGTAAAATTGCCCATTGTAGAGAAACCCTCTGAACTCATTCCTAAATCTCCTGAAGTTGCCGAGGTCGCGAAGTCTCCAATATCCGAGAAAGCCGAATCACCAGTGTTTGAAAAGCCAGAACAGGTCGTAATATTACCCATTGTAGAGAAACCCTCTGAACTCATTCCTAAATCTCCTGAAGTTGCCGAGGTCGCGAAGTCTCCAATATCCGAGAAAGCCGAATCACCAGTGTTTGAAAAGCCAGAACAGGTCGTAATATTACCCATTGTAGAGAAACCCTCTGAACTCATTCCTAAATCTCCTGAAGTTGCCGAGGTCGCGAAGTCTCCAATATCCGAGAAAGTCGCATCACCAGTGTCTGAAAAGCCAGAACCGGTCGTAAAATTGCCCATTGTAGAGAAACCCTCTGAACTCATTCCTAAATCTCCTGAAGTTGCCGAGGTCGCGAAATCTCCAATATCCGAGAAAGTCTCATCACTAGTGTCTGAAAAGCCAGAACCGGTCGTAAAATTGCCCATTGTAGAGAAACCCTCTGAACTCATTCCTAAATCTCCTGAAGTTGCCGAGGTCACGAAGTCTCCAATATCCGAGAAAGTCGCATCACCAATGTCTGAAAAGCCAGAACCGGTCGTAAAATTGCCCATTGTAGAGAAACCCTCTGAACTCATTCCTAAATCTCCTGAAGTTGCCGAGGTCGCGAAGTCTCCAATATCCGAGGAAGTCGCATCACAAGTGTCTGAAAAGCCAGAACGGGTCGTAAAATTACCCATTGTAGAGAAAACCTCTGAGCTCATCCCTAAGTCTCCTGAAGCTGCCGAGGTCGCGAAATCTCCAATATCCGAGAAAGTCGCATCACCAGTGTCTAAAAAGCCAGAACCGGTCTTAAAATTGCCCATTGTAGAGAAACCCTCTGAACTCATTCCTAAATCTCCTGAAGTTGCCGAGGTCGCGAAGTCTCCAATATCCGAGAAAGCCGAAACACCAGTGTCTGAAAAGCCGGAACCGGTCGTAAAATTACCCATTGTGGAGAAACCCTCTGAGCTCATTTCTAAATCTCCTGAAGCTGCCGAGGTCGCGAAATCTCCAATATCCGAGAAAGTCGCATCCCCAGTGTCTGAAAAGCCAGAGCCGGTCGTAAAATTGCCCATTGTAGAGAAACCCTCTGAACTCACTCCTAAATCTCCTGAAGTTGCCGAGGTCGCGAAGTCTCCAATATCCGAGAAAGTCGCATCACCAGTGTCTGAAAGGCCAGAACCGGTCGTAAAATTGCCCATTGTAGAGAAACCCTCTGAACTCACTCCTAAATCTCCTGAAGTTGCCGAGGTCGCGAAATCTCCAATATCCGAGAAAGCCGAAACACCAGTGTCTGAAAAGCCAGAACCGGTCGTAAAATTGCCCATTGTAGAGAAACCCTCTGAACTCATTCCTAAATCTCCTGAAGTTGCCGAGGTCGCGAAGTCTCCAATATCCGAGAAAGTCGCATCACCAGTGTCTGAAAAGCCAGAACCGGTCGTAAAATTGCCCATTGTAGAGAAACCCTCTGAGCTCATTCCTAAATCTCTTGAAGTTGCCGAGGTCGCGAAGTCTCCAATATCCGAGAAAGTCGCATCACCAATATCTGAAAAGCCAGAACCGGTCGTAAAATTGCCCATTGTAGAGAAACCTTCTGAGCTCATTCCTAAATCTCCTGAAACTGTCGAGGTCGCGAAATCTCCAATATCCGAGAAAGTCGCATCACCAGTGTCTGAAAAGACAGAACCGGTCGTAAAATTGCCCATTGTAGAGAAACCCTCTGAACTCATTCCTAAATCTCCTGAAGTTGCCGAGGTCGCGAAGTCTCCAATATCCGAGAAAGCCGAATCACCAGTGTTTGAAAAGCCAGAACAGGTCGTAATATTACCCATTGTAGAGAAACCCTTTGAACTCATTCCTAAATCTCCTGAAGTTGCCGAGGTCGCGAAGTCTCCAATATCCGAGAAAGCCGAAACACCAGTGTCTGAAAAGCCAGAACCGGTCGTAAAATTACCCATTGTAGAGAAACCCTCTGAACTCATTCCTAAATCTCCTGAAGTTGCCGAGGTCGCGAAGTCTCCAATATCCGAGAAAGTCGCATCATCAGTGTCTGAAAAGCCAGAACCGGTCGTAAAATTGCCCATTGTGGAGAAACCCTCTGAACTCATTCCTAAATCTCCTGAAGCTGCCGAGGTCGCGAAGTCTCCAACATCCGAGAAAGCCGAAACACCAGTGCCTGAAAAGCCAGAACCGGTCGTAAAATTGCCCTTTGTAGAGAAACCCTCTGAATTCATTCCTATATCTCCTGAAGCTGCCGAGGTCGCGAAGTCTCCAATATCCGAGAAAGCCGAAACACCAGTGTCTGAAAAGCCAGAACCGGTCGTAAAATTGCCCATTGTAGAGAAACCCTCTGAACTCATTCCTAAATCTCCTGAAGTTGCCGAGGTCGCGAAGTCTCCAATATCCGAGAAAGCCGAAACACCAGTGTCTGAAAAGCCAGAACCGGTCGTAAAATTGCCCATTGTAGAGAAACCCTCTGAACTCATTCCTAAATCTCCTGAAGTTGCCGAGGTCGCGAAGTCTCCAATATCCGAGAAAGTCGCATCACCAGTGTCTGAAAAGCCAGAACCGGTCGTAAAATTGCCCATTGTAGAGAAACCCTCTGAACTCATTCCTAAATCTCCTGAAGTTGCCGAGGTCGCGAAGTCTCCAATATCCGAGAAAGCCGAAACACCAGTGTCTGAAAAGCCAGAACCGGTCGTAAAATTGCCCATTGTAGAGAAACCCTCTGAACTCATTCCTAAATCTCCTGAAGTTGCCGAGGTCGCGAAGTCTCCAATATCCGAGAAAGTCGCATCACCAGTGTCTGAAAAGCCAGAACCGGTCGTAAAATTGCCCATTGTAGAGAAACCCTCTGAACTCATTCCTAAATCTCCTGAAGTTGCCGAGGTCGCGAAGTCTCCAATATCCGAGAAATCCGAAACACCAGTGTCTGAAAAGCCAGAACCGGTCGTAAAATTGCCCATTGTAGAGAAACCCTCTGAACTCATTCCTAAATCTCCTGAAGTTGCCGAGGTCGCGAAGTCTCCAATATCCGAGAAAGCCGAAACACCAGTGTCTGAAAAGCCAGAACCGGTCGTAAAATTGCCCATTGTAGAGAAACCCTCTGAACTCATTCCTAAATCTCCTGAAGTTGCCGAGGTCGCGAAGTCTCCAATATCCGAGAAAGCCGAAACACCAGTGTCTGAAAAGCCAGAACCGGTCGTAAAATTGCCCATTGTAGAGAAACCCTCTGAACTCATTCCTAAATCTCCTGAAGTTGCCGAGGTCGCGAAGTCTCCAATATCCGAGAAAGTCGCATCACCAGTGTCTGAAAAGCCAGAACCGGTCGTAAAATTGCCCATTGTAGAGAAACCCTCTGAACTCATTCCTAAATCTCCTGAAGTTGCCGAGGTCGCGAAGTCTCCAATATCCGAGAAAGTCGCATCACCAGTGTCTGAAAAGCCAGAACCGGTCGTAAAATTGCCCATTGTAGAGAAACCCTCTGAACTCATTCCTAAATCTCCTGAAGTTGCCGAGGTCGCGAAATCTCCAATATCCGAGAAAGTCGCATCACCAGTGTCTGAAAAGCCAGAACCGGTCGTAAAATTGCCCATTGTAGAGAAACCCTCTGAATTCATTCCTAAATCTCCTGAAGCTGCCGAGGTCGCGAAATCTCCAATATCCGAGAAAGTCGCATCACCAGAGTCTGAAAAGCCAGAACCGGTCGTAAAATTGCCCATTGTAGAGAAACCCTCTGAACTCATTCCTAAATCTCCTGAAGTTGCCGAGGTCGCGAAGTCTCCAATATCCGAGGAAGTCGCATCACAAGTGTCTGAAAAGCCAGAACCGGTCGTAAAATTGCCCATTGTAGAGAAAACCTCTGAGCTCATCCCTAAATCTCCTGAAGCTGCCGAGGTCGCGAAATCTCCAATATCCGAGAAAGTCGCATCACCAGTGTCTGAAAAGCCAGAACCGGTCGTAAAATTGCCCATTGTAGAGAAACCCTCTGAACTCATTCCTAAATCTCCTGAAGTTGCCGAGGTCGCGAAGTCTCCAATATCCGAGAAAGCCGAATCACCAGTGTTTGAAAAGCTAGAACAGGTCGTAATATTACCCATTGTAGAGAAACCCTCTGAACTCATTCCTAAATCTCCTGAAGTTGCCGAGGTCGCGAAGTCTCCAATATCCGAGAAAGCCGAATCACCAGTGTTTGAAAAGCCAGAACAGGTCGTAATATTACCCATTGTAGAGAAACCCTCTGAACTCATTCCTAAATCTCCTGAAGTTGCCGAGGTCGCGAAGTCTCCAATATCCGAGAAAGCCGAAACACCAGTGTCTGAAAAGCCAGAACCGGTCGTAAAATTGCCCATTGTAGAGAAACCCTCTGAACTCATTCCTAAATCTCCTGAAGTTGCCGAGGTAGCGAAGTCTCCAATATCCGAGAAAGCCGAAACACCGGTGTCTGTAAAGCCAGAACCGGTCGTAAAATTGCCCATTGTAGAGAAACCCTCTGAACTCATTCCTAAATCTCCTGAAGTTGCCGAGGTCGCGAAGTCTCCAATATCCGAGAAAGCCGAAACACCAGTGCCTGAGAAGCCAGAACCGGTCGTAAAATTGCCCATTGTGGAGAAACCCTCTGAACTCATTTCTAAATCTCCTGAAGTTGCCGAGGTCGCGAAGTCTCCAATATCCGAGAAAGCCGAAACACCAGTGTCTGAAAAGACAGAACCTGTCATAAAATTGCCCATTGTAGAGAAACCCTCTGAGCTCATTCCTAAATCTCCTGAAGCTGCCGAGGTCGCGAAGTCTCCAATATCCGAGAAAGCCGAAACACCAGTGTCTGAAAAGCCAGAACCGGTCGTAAAATTGTCCATTGTAGAGAAACCCTCTGAGCTCATTCCTAAATCTCCTGAAGCTGCCGAGGTCGCGAAGTCTCCAATATCCGAGAAAGCCGATACACCAGTGTCTGAAAAGCCTGAACCGGTCGTAAAATTGCCCATTATAGAGAAACCCTCTGAACTCATTCCTAAATCTCCTGAAGCTGCCGAGGTCGCGAAGTCTCCAGTATCCGAGAAAGCCGAAACATCAGTGTCTGAAAAGCCAGAACCGGTCGTAATATTGCCCATTGTAGAGAAACCCTCTGAACTCATTCCTAAATCTCCTGAAGTTGCCGAGGTCGCGAAGTCTCCAATATCCAAGAAAGCCGAAACACCAGTCTCTGGAAAGCCAGAACCGGTCGTAAAATTGCCCATTGTAGAGAAACCCTCTGAACTCATTCCTAAATCTCCTGAAGCTGGCGAGGTCGCGAAGTCTCCAATATCCGAGAAAGCCGAAACACCAGTGTCTGAAAAGCTAGAACCGGTCGTAAAATTGCCCATTGTAGAGAAACCCTCTGAACTCATTCCTAAATCTCCTGAAGTTACCGAGGTCGCGAAGTCTCCAATATCCGAGAAAGCCGAAACACCAGTGTCTGAAAAGCCAGAACCGGTCGTAAAATTGCCCATTGTAGAGAAACCCTCTGAACTCATTCCTAAATCTCCTGAAATTGCCGATTTCGCGAAGTCTCCAATATCCGAGAAAGCCGAAACACCAGTGTCTGAAAAGACAGAACCGGTCGTAAAATTGCCCATTGTGGAGAAACCCTCTGAACTCATTCCTAAATCTCCTGAAGTTGCCGAGGTCGCGAAGTCTCCAATATCCGAGAAAGCCGAAACACCAGTGTCTGAAAAGACAGAACCTGTCATAAAATTGCCCATTGTGGAGAAACCCTCTGAACTCATTCCTAAATCTCCTGAAGTTGCCGAGGTCGCGAAGTCTCCAATATCCGAGAAAGCCGAAACACCATTGTCTGAAAAGCTAGAACCGGTCGTAAAATTGTCCATTGTAGAGAAACCCTCTGAACTCATTCCTAAATCTCCTGAAGTTACCGAGGACGCGAAGTCTCCAATATCCGAGAAAGCCGAAACACCAGTGTCTGAAAAGCCAGAACCGGTCGTAAAATTGCCCATTGTAGAGAAACCCTCCGAACACATTCCTAAATCTCCTGAAGTTGCCGAGGTCGCGAAGTCTCCAATATCCGAGAAAGCCGAAACACCAGTGTCTGAAAAGCCGGAACCGGTCGTAAAATTGCCCATTGTAGAGAAACCCTCTGAACTCATTCCTAAATCTCCTGAAGTTGCCGATGTCGCGAAGTCTCCATTATCCGAGAAAGCCGAAACACCAGTGTCTGAAAAGCCAGAACCGGTCGTAAAATTGCCCATTGTAGAGAAACCCTCTGAACTCATACCTAAATCTCCTGAAGCTGCCGAGGTCGCGAAGTCTCCAATATCCGAGAAAGCCGAAACACCAGTGTCTGAAAAGCCAGAACCGGTTGTAAAATTGCCCATTGTAGAGAAACCCTCTGAACTCATTCCTAAATCTCCTGAAGTTGCCGAGGTCGCGAAGTCTCCAATATCCAAGAAAGCCGAAACACCAGTGTCTGAAAAGCCAGAACCGGTCGTAAAATTGCCCATTGTAGAGAAACCCTCTGAACTCATTCCTAAATCTCCTGAAGCTGCCGAGGTCGCGAAGTCTCCAATATCCAAGAAAGCCGAAACACCATTGTCTGAAAAGCTAGAACCGGTCGTAAAATTGTCCATTGTAGAGAAACCCTCTGAACTCATTCCTAAATCTCCTGAAGTTACCGAGGACGCGAAGTCTCCAATATCCGAGAAAGCCGAAACACCAGTGTCTGAAAAGCCAGAACCGGTCATAAAATTGCCCATTGTAGAGAAACCCTCCGAACTCATTCCTAAATCTCCTGAAGTTGCCGATTTCGCGAAGTCTCCAATATCCGAGAAAGCCGAAACACCATTGTCTGAAAAGCTAGAACCGGTCGTAAAATTGTCCATTGTAGAGAAACCCTCTGAACTCATTCCTAAATCTCCTGAAGTTACCGAGGACGCGAAGTCTCCAATATCCGAGAAAGCCGAAACACCAGTGTCTGAAAAGCCAGAACCGGTCGTAAAATTGCCCATTGTAGAGAAACCCTCCGAACTCATTCCTAAATCTCCTGAAGTTGCCGATTTCGCGAAGTCTCCAATATCCGAGAAAGCCGAAACACCATTGTCTGAAAAGCTAGAACCGGTCGTAAAATTGCCCATTGTAGAGAAACCCTCTGAACTCATTCCTAAATCTCCTGAAGTTACCGAGGACGCGAAGTCTCCAATATCCGAGAAAGCCGAAACACCAGTGTCTGAAAAGCCAGAACCGGTCGTAAAATTGCCCATTGTAGAGAAACCCTCCGAACACATTCCTAAATCTCCTGAAGTTGCCGAGGTCGCGAAGTCTCCAATATCCGAGAAAGCCGAAACACCAGTGTCTGAAAAGCCGGAACCGGTCGTAAAATTTCCCATTGTAGAGAAACCCTCTGAACTCATTCCTAAATTTCCTGAAGTTGCCGAGGTCGCGAAGTCTCCAATATCCGAGAAAGCCAAAACACCAGTGTCTGAAAAGCCAGAACCGGTCGTAAAATTGCCCATTGTAGAGAAACATTCTGAACTCATTCCTAAATCTCCTGAAGTTGCCGAGGTCCCGAAGTCTCCAATATCCGAGAAAGTCGCATCACCAGTGTCTGAAAAGCCAGAACCGGTCGTAAAATTGCCCATTGTGGAGAAACCCTCTGAACTCATACCTAAATCTCCTGAAGCTGCCGAGGTCGCGAAGTCTCCAATATCCGAGAAAGCCGAAACACCAGTGTCTGAAAAGCCAGAACCGGTCGTAAAATTGCCCATTGTAGAGAAACCCTCTGAACTCATACCTAAATCTCCTGAAGCTGCCGAGGTCGCGAAGTCTCCAATATCCGAGAAAGCCGAAACACCAGTGTCTGAAAAGCCAGAACCGGTTGTAAAATTGCCCATTGTAGAGAAACCCTCTGAGCTCATTCCTAAATCTCCTGAAGCTGCCGAGGTCGCGAAGTCTCCAATATCCGAGAAAGCCGATACACCAGTGTCTGAAAAGCCAGAACCGGTCGTAAAATTGCCCATTGTAGAGAAACCCTCTGAACTCATTCCTAAATCTCCTGGAGCTGCCGAGGTCGCGAAGTCTCCAATATCCGAGAAAGCCGAAGCATCAGTGTCTGAAAAGCCAGAACCGGTCGTAAAATTGCCCATTGTAGAGAAACCCTCTGAACTCATTCCTAAATCTCCTGAAGTTGCCGAGGTCGCGAAGTCTCCAATATCCAAGAAAGCCGAAACACCAGTGTCTGAAAAGCCAGAACCGGTCGTAAAATTGCCCATTGTAGAGAAACCCTCTGAACTCATTCCTAAATCTCCTGAAGCTGCCGAGGTCGCGAAGTCTCCAATATCCGAGAAAGCCGAAACACCAGTGTCTGAAAAGCCAGAACCGGTCGTAAAATTGCCCATTGTAGAGAAACCCTCTGAACTCATTCCTAAATCTCCTGAAGTTTCCGATTTCGCGAAGACTCCAATATCCGAGAAAGCCGAAACACCATTGTCTGAAAAGCTAGAACCGGTCGTAAAATTGTCCATTGTAGAGAAACCCTCTGAACTCATTCCTAAATCTCCTGAAGTTACCGAGGACGCGAAGTCTCCAATATCCGAGAAAGCCGAAACACCAGTGTCTGAAAAGCCAGAACCGGTCGTAAAATTGCCCATTGTAGAGAGACCCTCCGAACTCATTCCTAAATCTCCTGAAGTTGCCGAGGTCGCGAAGTCTCCAATATCCGAGAAAGCCGAAACACCAGTGTCTGAAAAGCCGGAACCGGTCGTAAAATTGCCCATTGTAGAGAAACCCTCTGAACTCATTCCTAAATCTCCTGAAGTTGCCGAGGTCGCGAAGTCTCCAATATCCGAGAAAGCCGAAACACAAGTGTCTGAAAAGCCAGAACCGGTCGTAAAATTGCCCATTGTAGAGAAACCCTCTGAACTCATTCCTAAATCTCCTGAAGTTGCCGAGGTCGCGAAGTCTCCAATATCCGAGAAAGCCGAAACACCAGTGTCTGAAAAGCCGGAACCGGTCGTAAAATTACCCATTGTGGAGAAACCCTCTGAGCTCATTCCTAAATCTCCTGAAGCTGCCGAGGTCGCGAAATCTCCAATATCCGAGAAAGTCGCATCACCAGTGTCTGAAAAGCCAGAACCGGTCGTAAAATTGCCCGTTGTAGAGAAACCCTCTGAACACATTCCTAAATCTCCTGAAGTTGCCGAGGTCGCTAAGTCTCCAATATCCGAGAAAGTCGCATCACCAGTGTCTGAAAAGCCGGAACCGGTCGTAAAATTACACATTGTGGAGAAACCCTCTGAACTCATTCCTAAATCTCCTGAAGTTGCCGAGGTCGCGAAGTCTCCGATATCCGAGAAAGCCGAATCACCAGTGTCTGAAAAGCCAGAACCGGTCGAAAAATTACCCATTGTAGAGAAACCCTCTGAACTCATTCCTAAATCTCCAGAAGTTGCCGAGGTCGCGAAGTCTCCGATATCCGAGAAAGCCGAATCACCAGTGTCTGAAAAGCCAGAACCGGTCGAAAAATTACCCATTGTAGAGAAACCCTCTGAACTCATTCCTAAATCTCCTGAAGTTGCCGAGATCGCGAAGTCTCCAATATCCGAGAAAGTCGAATCACCAATGTCTGATAAGCCAGAACCGGTTGTAAAACTGCCTTTTGTAGAGAAACCCTCTGAAGTCATTCCTAAATCTCCTGAAGTTGCCGAGGTCGCGAAGTCTCCAATATCCGAGAAAGTCGAATCACCAATGTCTGATAAGCCAGAACCGGTTGTAAAACTGCCTTTTATAGAGAAACCCTCTGAAGTCATTCCTAAATCTCCTGAAGTTGCCGAGGTCGCGAAGTCTCCAATCTCCGAGAAAGCCGAATCACCAGTGTCTGATAAGCCAGAACAGGTCGTAAAATTACCCATTGTAGAGAAACCGTCTGAACTTATTCCTAAATCTCCTAAAGTTGTCGAGGTCGCGAAGTCTCCGATATACGAGAAAGCCGAATCACCAGTGTCTGAAAAGCCAGAACCGGTCGTAAAACTACCCGTTGAAGAGAAACCCTCTGAACACATTCCTAAATCTCCTGAAGTTGCCGAGGTCGCGAAGTCTCCAATATCCGAGAAAGCCGAGTCACCAGTGTCTGAAAAGCCAGAACCGGTCGTAAAATTACCAATTGTAGGGAAACCCTCTGAACTCATTCCTAAATCTCCTGAAGTTGCCGAGGTGGCGAAGTCTCCAATATCCGAGAAAGTCGAATCACCAGTGTCTGATAAGCCAGAATTGGCCGTAAAATTACCCATTGTAGAGAAACCGTCTGAACTTATTACTAAATCTCCTGAAGTCGTCGAGGTCGCGAAGTCTCCAATATCCGAGAAAGCCGAAACACAAGTGTCTGAAAAGCCAGAACCGGTCGTAAAATTGCCCATTGTAGAGAAACCCTCTGAACTCATTCCTAAATCTCCTGAAGTTGCCGAGGTCGCGAAGTCTCCAATATCCGAGAAAGCCGAAACACCAGTGTCTGAAAAGCCGGAACCGGTCGTAAAATTACCCATTGTGGAGAAACCCTCTGAGCTTATTCCTAAATCTCCTGAAGCTGCCGAGGTCGCGAAATCTCCAATATCCGAGAAAGTCGCATCACCAGTGTCTGAAAAGCCAGAACCGGTCGTAAAATTGCCCGTTGTAGAGAAACCCTCTGAACACATTCCTAAATCTCCTGAAGTTGCCGAGGTCGCGAAGTCTCCAATATCCGAGAAAGTCGCATCACCAGTGTCTGAAAAGCCGGAACCGGTCGTAAAATTACCCATTGTAGAGAAACCCTCTGAACTCATTCCTAAATCTCCTGAAGTTGCCGAGGTCGCGAAGTCTCCGATATCCGAGAAAGCCGAATCACCAGTGTCTGAAAAGCCAGAACCGGTCGAAAAATTACCCATTGTAGAGAAACCCTCTGAACTCATTCCTAAATCTCCAGAAGTTGCCGAGGTCGCGAAGTCTCCGATATCCGAGAAAGCCGAATCACCAGTGTCTGAAAAGCCAGAACCGGTCGAAAAATTACCCATTGTAGAGAAACCCTCTGAACTCATTCCTAAATCTCCTGAAGTTGCCGAGATCGCGAAGTCTCCAATATCCGAGAAAGTCGAATCACCAATGTCTGATAAGCCAGAACCGGTTGTAAAACTGCCTTTTGTAGAGAAACCCTCTGAAGTCATTCCTAAATCTCCTGAAGTTGCCGAGGTCGCGAAGTCTCCAATATCCGAGAAAGTCGAATCACCAATGTCTGATAAGCCAGAACCGGTTGTAAAACTGCCTTTTATAGAGAAACCCTCTGAAGTCATTCCTAAATCTCCTGAAGTTGCCGAGGTCGCGAAGTCTCCAATCTCCGAGAAAGCCGAATCACCAGTGTCTGATAAGCCAGAACAGGTCGTAAAATTACCCATTGTAGAGAAACCGTCTGAACTTATTCCTAAATCTCCTAAAGTTGTCGAGGTCGCGAAGTCTCCGATATACGAGAAAGCCGAATCACCAGTGTCTGAAAAGCCAGAACCGGTCGTAAAACTACCCGTTGAAGAGAAACCCTCTGAACACATTCCTAAATCTCCTGAAGTTGCCGAGGTCGCGAAGTCTCCAATATCCGAGAAAGCCGAGTCACCAGTGTCTGAAAAGCCAGAACCGGTCGTAAAATTACCAATTGTAGGGAAACCCTCTGAACTCATTCCTAAATCTCCTGAAGTTGCCGAGGTGGCGAAGTCTCCAATATCCGAGAAAGTCGAATCACCAGTGTCTGAAAAGCCAGAACCGGTCGTAAAATTGCCCATTGTAGAGAAACCCCCTGAACTCATTCCTAAATCTCCTGAAGTTGCCGAGGTCGCGAAGTCTCCAATATCCGAGAAAGCCGAATCACCAGTGTCTGAAAAGCCAGAACCGGTGGTAAAATTACCCATTGTAGAGAAACCGGCTGAACTTATTACTAAATCTCCTGTAGTCGTCGAGGTCGCGAAGTCTCCAATATCCGAGAGAGCCGAATCACCAGTGTCTGAAAAGCCAGAACCGGTGGTAAAATTACCCATTGTAGAGAAACCGGCTGAACTTATTCCTAAATCTCCTGAAGTTGTCGAGGTCGCGAAGTCTCCAATTTCCGAGAAAGCCGAATCACCAGTGTCTGAAAAGCCGGAATCTGTCGTAAAATTACCCATTGTAGAGAAACCGGCTGAACTTATTCCTAAATCTCCTGAAGTTGTCGAGGTCGCGAAGTCTCCAATATCCGAGGAAGTCGCATCACCAGTGTCTGAAAAGCCAGAACCGGTCGTAAAATTGCCCATTGTAGAGAAACCCCCTGAGCTCATTCCTAAATCTCCTGAAGTTGCCGAGGTCGCGAAATCTCCAATATCCGAGAAAGTCGCATCACCAGTGTCTGAAAAGCCAGAACCGGTCGTAAAATTGCCCATTGTAGAGAAACCCCCTGAACTCATTTGTAAATCTCCTGAAGTTGCCGAGGTCGCGAAGTCTCCAATATCCGAGAAAGCCGAATCACCAGTGTCTGAAAAGCCAGAACAAGTCGTAATATTACCCATTGTAGAGAAACCCTCTGAACTCACTCCTAAATCTCCTGAAGTTGCCGAGGTCGCGAAGTCTCCAATATCCGAGAAAGCCGAAACACCAGTGTCTGAAAAGCCAGAACCAGTCGTAAAATTGCCCATTGTAGAGAAACCCCCTGAACTCATTCCTAAATCTCCTGAAGTTGCCGAGGTCGCGAAGTTTCCAATATCCGAGAAAGCCAAAACACCAGTGTCTGAAAAGCCGGAACCGGTCGTAAAATTACCCATTGTGGAGAAACCCTCTGAGCTCATTCCTAAATCTCCTGAAGCTGCCGAGGTCGCGAAATCTCCAATATCCGAGAAAGTCGCATCACCAGTGTCTGAAAAGCCAGAACTGGTCGTAAAATTGCCCATTGTAGAGAAACCCTCTGAACTCATTCCTAAATCTCCTGAAGTTGCCGAGGTCGCGAAGTCTCCAATATCCGAGAAAGTCGCATCACCAGTGTTTGAAAAGCCAGAACCGGTCGTAAAATTGCCCATTGTAGAGAAGCGCTCTGAACAAACTCCTAAATCTCCTGAAGTTGCCGAGGTCGGGAAGTCTCCAAAATCCGAGAAAGCCGAAACACCAGTGTCTGAAAAGCCGGAACCGGTCGTAAAATTACCCATTGTGGAGAAACCCTCTGAGCTCATTCCTAAATCTCCTGAAGCTGCCGAGGTCGCGAAATCTCCAATATCCGAGAAAGTCGCATCACCAGTGTCTGAAAAGCCAGAACCGGTCGTAAAATTGCCCATTGTGGAGAAACCCTCTGAACTCATACATAAATCTCCTGAAGCTGCCGAGGTCGCGAAGTCTCCAATATCCGAGAAAGCCGAAACACCAGTGTCTGAAAAGCCAGAACCGGTCGTAAAATTGCCCATTGTGGAGAAACCCTCTGAACTCATACCTAAATCTACTGAAGTTGCCGAGGTCGCGAAGTCTCCAATATCCGAGAAAGCCGAAACACCAGTGTCTGAAAAGCCAGAACCGGTCGTAAAATTGCCCATTGTAGAGAAACCCTCTGAGCTCATTCCTAAATCTCCTGAAGCTGCCGAGGTCGCGAAGTCTCCAATATCCGAGAAAGCCGATACACCAGTGTCTGAAAAGCCAGAACCGGTCGTAAAATTGCCCATTGTAGAGAAACCCTCTGAACTCATTCCTAAATCTCCTGAAGCTGCCGAGGTCGCGAAGTCTCCAATATCCGAGAAAGCCGAAGCATCAGTGTCTGAAAAGCCAGAACCGGTCGTAAAATTGCCCATTGTAGAGAAACCCTCTGAACTCATTCCTAAATCTCCTGAAGTTGCCGAGGTCGCGAAGTCTCCAATATCCAAGAAAGCCGAAACACCAGTGTCTGAAAAGCCAGAACCGGTCGCAAAATTGCCCATTGTAGAGAAACCCTCCGAACTCATTCCTAAATCTCCTGAAGTTGCCGATTTCGCGAAGTCTCCAATATCCGAGAAAGCCGAAACACCATTGTCTGAAAAGCTAGAACCGGTCGTAAAATTGTCCATTGTAGAGAAACCCTCTGAACTCATTCCTAAATCTCCTGAAGTTACCGAGGACGCGAAGTCTCCAATATCCGAGAAAGCCGAAACACCAGTGTCTGAAAAGCCAGAACCGGTCGTAAAATTGCCCATTGTAGAGAAATCCTCCGAACTCATTCCTAAATCTCCTGAAGTTGCCGATTTCGCGAAGTCTCCAATATCCGAGAAAGCCGAAACACCATTGTCTGAAAAGCTAGAACCGGTCGTAAAATTGTCCATTGTAGAGAAACCCTCTGAACTCATTCCTAAATCTCCTGAAGTTACCGAGGACGCGAAGTCTCCAATATCCGAGAAAGCCGAAACACCAGTGTCTGAAAAGCCAGAACCGGTCGTAAAATTGCCCATTGTAGAGAAACCCTCCGAACTCATTCCTAAATCTCCTGAAGTTGCCGATTTCGCGAAGTCTCCAATATCCGAGAAAGCCGAAACACCATTGTCTGAAAAGCTAGAACCGGTCGTAAAATTGTCCATTGTAGAGAAACCCTCTGAACTCATTCCTAAATCTCCTGAAGTTACCGAGGACGCGAAGTCTCCAATATCCGAGAAAGCCGAAACACCAGTGTCTGAAAAGCCAGAACCGGTCGTAAAATTGCCCATTGTAGAGAAACCCTCCGAACACATTCCTAAATCTCCTGAAGTTGCCGAGGTCGCGAAGTCTCCAATATCCGAGAAAGCCGAAACACCAGTGTCTGAAAAGCCGGAACCGGTCGTAAAATTGCCCATTGTAGAGAAACCCTCTGAACTCATTCCTAAATCTCCTGAAGTTGCCGAGGTCGCGAAGTCTCCAATATCCGAGAAAGCCGAAACACCAGTGTCGGAAAAGCCAGAACCGGTCGTAAAATTGCCCATTGTAGAGAAACCCTCTGAACTCATTCCTAAATCTCCTGAAGTTGCCGAGGTCGCAAAGTCTCCAATATCCGAGAAAGTCGCATCACCAGTGTCTGAAAAGCCAGAACCGGTCGTAAAATTGCCCATTGTGGAGAAACCCTCTGAACTCATACCTAAATCTCCTGAAGCTGCCGAGGTCGCGAAGTCTCCAATATCCGAGAAAGCCGAAACACCAGTGTCTGAAAAGTCAGAACCGGTCGTAAAACTGCCCATTGTAGAGAAACCCTCTGAACTCATACCTAAATCTCCTGAAGCTGCCGAGGTTGCGAAGTCTCCAATATCCGAGAAAGCCGAAACACCAGTGTCTGAAAAGCCAGAACCGGTTGTAAAATTGCCCATTGTAGAGAAACCCTCTGAGCTCATTCCTAAATCTCCTGAAGCTGCCGAGGTCGCGAAATCTCCAATATCCGAGAAAGCCGATACACCAGTGTCTGAAAAGCCAGAACCGGTCGTAAAATTGCCCATTGTAGAGAAACCCTCTGAACTCATTCCTAAATCTCCTGAAGCTGCCGAGGTCGCGAAGTCTCCAATATCCGAGAAAGCCGAAGCATCAGTGTCTGAAAAGCCAGAACCGGTCGTAAAATTGCCCATTGTAGAGAAACCCTCTGAACTCATTCCTAAATCTCCTGAAGTTGCCGAGGTCGCGAAGTCTCCAATATCCAAGAAAGCCGAAACACCAGTGTCTGAAAAGCCAGAACCGTTCGTAAAATTGCCCATTGTAGAGAAACCCTCTGAACTCATTCCTAAATCTCCTGAAGCTGCCGAGGTCGCGAAGTCTCCAATATCCGAGAAAGCCGAAACACCATTGTCTGAAAAGCTAGAACCGGTCGTAAAATTGTCCATTGTAGAGAAACCCTCTGAACTCATTCCTAAATCTCCTGAAGTTACCGAGGACGCGAAGTCTCCAATATCCGAGAAAGCCGAAACACCAGTGTCTGAAAAGCCAGAACCGGTCGTAAAATTGCCCATTGTAGAGAAACCCTCCGAACTCATTCCTAAATCTCCTGAAGTTGCCGATTTCGCGAAGTCTCCAATATCCGAGAAAGCCGAAACACCATTGTCTGAAAAGCTAGAACCGGTCGTAAAATTGTCCATTGTAGAGAAACCCTCTGAACTCATTCCTAAATCTCCTGAAGTTACCGAGGACGCGAAGTCTCCAATATTCGAGAAAGCCGAAACACCAGTGTCTGAAAAGCCAGAACCGGTCGTAAAATTGCCCATTGTAGAGAGACCCTCCGAACTCATTCCTAAATCTCCTGAAGTTGCCGAGGTCGCGAAGTCTCCAATATCCGAGAAAGCCGAAACACCAGTGTCTGAAAAGCCGGAACCGGTCGTAAAATTGCCCATTGTAGAGAAACCCTCTGAACTCATTCCTAAATCTCCTGAAGTTGCCGAGGTCGCGAAGTCTCCAATATCCGAGAAAGCCGAAACACAAGTGTCTGAAAAGCCAGAACCGGTCGTAAAATTGCCCATTGTAGAGAAACCCTCTGAACTCATTCCTAAACCTCCTGAAGTTGCCGAGGTCGCGAAGTCTCCAATATACGAGAAAGCCGAAACACCAGTGTCTGAAAAGCCGGAACCGGTCGTAAAATTACCCATTGTGGAGAAACCCTCTGAGCTCATTCCTAAATCTCCTGAAGCTGCCGAGGTCGCGAAATCTCCAATATCCGAGAAAGTCGCATCACCAGTGTCTGAAAAGCCAGAACCGGTCGTAAAATTGCCCGTTGTAGAGAAACCCTCTGAACACATTCCTAAATCTCCTGAAGTTGCCGAGGTCTCGAAGTCTCCAATATCCGAGAAAGTCGCATCACCAGTGTCTGAAAAGCCGGAACCGGTCGTAAAATTACACATTGTGGAGAAACCCTCTGAACTCATTCCTAAATCTCCTGAAGTTGCCGAGGTCGCGAAGTCTCCGATATCCGAGAAAGCCGAATCACCAGTGTCTGAAAAGCCAGAACCGGTCGAAAAATTACCCATTGTAGAGAAACCCTCTGAACTCATTCCTAAATCTCCAGAAGTTGTCGAGGTCGCGAAGTCTCCGATATCCGAGAAAGCCGAATCACCAGTGTCTGAAAAGCCAGAACCGGTTGTAAAACTGCCTTTTGTAGAGAAACCCTCTGAAGTCATTCCTAAATCTCCTGAAGTTGCCGAGGTCGCGAAGTCTCCAATATCCGAGAAAGTCGAATCACCAATGTCTGATAAGCCAGAACCGGTTGTAAAACTGCCTTTTATAGAGAAACCCTCTGAAGTCATTCCTAAATCTCCTGAAGTTGCCGAGGTCGCGAAGTCTCCAATCTCCGAGAAAGCCGAATCACCAGTGTCTGATAAGCCAGAACAGGTCGTAAAATTACCCATTGTAGAGAAACCGTCTGAACTTATTCCTAAATCTCCTAAAGTTGTCGAGGTCGCGAAGTCTCCGATATACGAGAAAGCCGAATCACCAGTGTCTGAAAAGCCAGAACCGGTCGTAAAATTGCCCATTGTAGAGAAACCCCCTGAGCTCATTCCTAAATCTCCTGAAGTTGCCGAGGTCGCGAAATCTCCAATATCCGAGAAAGTCGCATCACCAGTGTCTGAAAAGCCAGAACCGGTCGTAAAATTGCCCATTGTAGAGAAACCCCCTGAACTCATTCCTAAATCTCCTGAAGTTGCCGAGGTCGCGAAGTCTCCAATATCCGAGAAAGCCGAATCACCAGTGTCTGAAAAGCCAGAACAAGTCGTAATATTACCCATTGTAGAGAAACCCTCTGAACTCACTCCTAAATCTCCTGAAGTTGCCGAGGTCGCGAAGTCTCCAATATCCGAGAAAGCCGAAACACCAGTGTCTGAAAAGCCAGAACCAGTCGTAAAATTGCCCATTGTAGAGAAACCCCCTGAACTCATTCCTAAATCTCCTGAAGTTGCCGAGGTCGCGAAGTCTCCAATATCCGAGAAAGCCAAAACACCAGTGTCTGAAAAGCCGGAACCGGTCGTAAAATTACCCATTGTGGAGAAACCCTCTGAGCTCATTCCTAAATCTCCTGAAGCTGCCGAGGTCGCGAAATCTCCAATATCGGAGAAAGTCGCATCACCAGTGTCTGAAAAGCCAGAACTGGTCGTAAAATTGCCCATTGTAGAGAAACCCTCTGAACTCATTCCTAAATCTCCTGAAGTTGCCGAGGTCGCGAAGTCTCCAATATCCGAGAAAGTCGCATCACCAGTGTCTGAAAAGCCAGAACTGGTCGTAAAATTGCCCATTGTGGAGAAACCCTCTGAGCTCATTCCTAAATCTCCTGAAGCTGCCGAGGTCGCGAAATCTCCAATATCCGAGAAAGTCGCATCACCAGTGTCTGAAAAGCCAGAACCGGTCGTAAAATTGCCCATTGTGGAGAAACCCTCTGAACTCATACATAAATCTCCTGAAGCTGCCGAGGTCGCGAAGTCTCCAATATCCGAGAAAGCCGAAACACCAGTGTCTGAAAAGCCAGAACCGGTCGTAAAATTGCCCATTGTGGAGAAACCCTCTGAACTCATACCTAAATCTACTGAAGTTGCCGAGGTCGCGAAGTCTCCAATATCCGAGAAAGCCGAAACACCAGTGTCTGAAAAGCCAGAACCGGTCGTAAAATTGCCCATTGTAGAGAAACCCTCTGAGCTCATTCCTAAATCTCCTGAAGCTGCCGAGGTCGCGAAGTCTCCAATATCCGAGAAAGCCGATACACCAGTGTCTGAAAAGCCAGAACCGGTCGTAAAATTGCCCATTGTAGAGAAACCCTCTGAACTCATTCCTAAATCTCCTGAAGCTGCCGAGGTCGCGAAGTCTCCAATATCCGAGAAAGCCGAAGCACCAGTGTCTGAAAAGCCAGAACCGGTCGTAAAATTGCCCATTGTAGAGAAACCCTCTGAACTCATTCCTAAATCTCCTGAAGTTGCCGAGGTCGCGAAGTCTCCAATATCCAAGAAAGCCGAAACACCAGTGTCTGAAAAGCCAGAACCGGTCGCAAAATTGCCCATTGTAGAGAAACCCTCCGAACTCATTCCTAAATCTCCTGAAGTTGCCGATTTCGCGAAGTCTCCAATATCCGAGAAAGCCGAAACACCATTGTCTGAAAAGCTAGAACCGGTCGTAAAATTGTCCATTGTAGAGAAACCCTCTGAACTCATTCCTAAATCTCCTGAAGTTACCGAGGACGCGAAGTCTCCAATATCCGAGAAAGCCGAAACACCAGTGTCTGAAAAGCCAGAACCGGTCGTAAAATTGCCCATTGTAGAGAAATCCTCCGAACTCATTCCTAAATCTCCTGAAGTTGCCGATTTCGCGAAGTCTCCAATATCCGAGAAAGCCGAAACACCATTGTCTGAAAAGCTAGAACCGGTCGTAAAATTGTCCATTGTAGAGAAACCCTCTGAACTCATTCCTAAATCTCCTGAAGTTACCGAGGACGCGAAGTCTCCAATATCCGAGAAAGCCGAAACACCAGTGTCTGAAAAGCCAGAACCGGTCGTAAAATTGCCCATTGTAGAGAAACCCTCCGAACTCATTCCTAAATCTCCTGAAGTTGCCGATTTCGCGAAGTCTCCAATATCCGAGAAAGCCGAAACACCATTGTCTGAAAAGCTAGAACCGGTCGTAAAATTGTCCATTGTAGAGAAACCCTCTGAACTCATTCCTAAATCTCCTGAAGTTACCGAGGACGCGAAGTCTCCAATATCCGAGAAAGCCGAAACACCAGTGTCTGAAAAGCCAGAACCGGTCGTAAAATTGCCCATTGTAGAGAAACCCTCCGAACACATTCCTAAATCTCCTGAAGTTGCCGAGGTCGCGAAGTCTCCAATATCCGAGAAAGCCGAAACACCAGTGTCTGAAAAGCCGGAACCGGTCGTAAAATTGCCCATTGTAGAGAAACCCTCTGAACTCATTCCTAAATCTCCTGAAGTTGCCGAGGTCGCGAAGTCTCCAATATCCGAGAAAGCCGAAACACCAGTGTCGGAAAAGCCAGAACCGGTCGTAAAATTGCCCATTGTAGAGAAACCCTCTGAACTCATTCCTAAATCTCCTGAAGTTGCCGAGGTCGCAAAGTCTCCAATATCCGAGAAAGTCGCATCACCAGTGTCTGAAAAGCCAGAACCGGTCGTAAAATTGCCCATTGTGGAGAAACCCTCTGAACTCATACCTAAATCTCCTGAAGCTGCCGAGGTCGCGAAGTCTCCAATATCCGAGAAAGCCGAAACACCAGTGTCTGAAAAGTCAGAACCGGTCGTAAAACTGCCCATTGTAGAGAAACCCTCTGAACTCATACCTAAATCTCCTGAAGCTGCCGAGGTTGCGAAGTCTCCAATATCCGAGAAAGCCGAAACACCAGTGTCTGAAAAGCCAGAACCGGTTGTAAAATTGCCCATTGTAGAGAAACCCTCTGAGCTCATTCCTAAATCTCCTGAAGCTGCCGAGGTCGCGAAATCTCCAATATCCGAGAAAGCCGATACACCAGTGTCTGAAAAGCCAGAACCGGTCGTAAAATTGCCCATTGTAGAGAAACCCTCTGAACTCATTCCTAAATCTCCTGAAGCTGCCGAGGTCGCGAAGTCTCCAATATCCGAGAAAGCCGAAGCATCAGTGTCTGAAAAGCCAGAACCGGTCGTAAAATTGCCCATTGTAGAGAAACCCTCTGAACTCATTCCTAAATCTCCTGAAGTTGCCGAGGTCGCGAAGTCTCCAATATCCAAGAAAGCCGAAACACCAGTGTCTGAAAAGCCAGAACCGTTCGTAAAATTGCCCATTGTAGAGAAACCCTCTGAACTCATTCCTAAATCTCCTGAAGCTGCCGAGGTCGCGAAGTCTCCAATATCCGAGAAAGCCGAAACACCATTGTCTGAAAAGCTAGAACCGGTCGTAAAATTGTCCATTGTAGAGAAACCCTCTGAACTCATTCCTAAATCTCCTGAAGTTACCGAGGACGCGAAGTCTCCAATATCCGAGAAAGCCGAAACACCAGTGTCTGAAAAGCCAGAACCGGTCGTAAAATTGCCCATTGTAGAGAAACCCTCCGAACTCATTCCTAAATCTCCTGAAGTTGCCGATTTCGCGAAGTCTCCAATATCCGAGAAAGCCGAAACACCATTGTCTGAAAAGCTAGAACCGGTCGTAAAATTGTCCATTGTAGAGAAACCCTCTGAACTCATTCCTAAATCTCCTGAAGTTACCGAGGACGCGAAGTCTCCAATATTCGAGAAAGCCGAAACACCAGTGTCTGAAAAGCCAGAACCGGTCGTAAAATTGCCCATTGTAGAGAGACCCTCCGAACTCATTCCTAAATCTCCTGAAGTTGCCGAGGTCGCGAAGTCTCCAATATCCGAGAAAGCCGAAACACCAGTGTCTGAAAAGCCGGAACCGGTCGTAAAATTGCCCATTGTAGAGAAACCCTCTGAACTCATTCCTAAATCTCCTGAAGTTGCCGAGGTCGCGAAGTCTCCAATATCCGAGAAAGCCGAAACACAAGTGTCTGAAAAGCCAGAACCGGTCGTAAAATTGCCCATTGTAGAGAAACCCTCTGAACTCATTCCTAAACCTCCTGAAGTTGCCGAGGTCGCGAAGTCTCCAATATACGAGAAAGCCGAAACACCAGTGTCTGAAAAGCCGGAACCGGTCGTAAAATTACCCATTGTGGAGAAACCCTCTGAGCTCATTCCTAAATCTCCTGAAGCTGCCGAGGTCGCGAAATCTCCAATATCCGAGAAAGTCGCATCACCAGTGTCTGAAAAGCCAGAACCGGTCGTAAAATTGCCCGTTGTAGAGAAACCCTCTGAACACATTCCTAAATCTCCTGAAGTTGCCGAGGTCTCGAAGTCTCCAATATCCGAGAAAGTCGCATCACCAGTGTCTGAAAAGCCGGAACCGGTCGTAAAATTACACATTGTGGAGAAACCCTCTGAACTCATTCCTAAATCTCCTGAAGTTGCCGAGGTCGCGAAGTCTCCGATATCCGAGAAAGCCGAATCACCAGTGTCTGAAAAGCCAGAACCGGTCGAAAAATTACCCATTGTAGAGAAACCCTCTGAACTCATTCCTAAATCTCCAGAAGTTGTCGAGGTCGCGAAGTCTCCGATATCCGAGAAAGCCGAATCACCAGTGTCTGAAAAGCCAGAACCGGTTGTAAAACTGCCTTTTGTAGAGAAACCCTCTGAAGTCATTCCTAAATCTCCTGAAGTTGCCGAGGTCGCGAAGTCTCCAATATCCGAGAAAGTCGAATCACCAATGTCTGATAAGTCAGAACCGGTTGTAAAACTGCCTTTTATAGAGAAACCCTCTGAAGTCATTCCTAAATCTCCTGAAGTTGCCGAGGTCGCGAAGTCTCCAATATCCGAGAAAGCCGAATCACCAGTGTCTGATAAGCCAGAACAGGTCGTAAAATTACCCATTGTAGAGAAACCGGCTGAACTTATTCCTAAATCTCCTGAAGTTGTCGAGGTCGCGAAGTCTCCGATATACGAGAAAGCCGAATCACCAGTGTCTGAAAAGCCAGAACCGGTCGTAAAATTACCAATTGTAGGGAAACCCTCTGAACTCATTCCTAAATCTCCTGAAGTTGCCGAGGTGGCGAAGTCTTCAATATCCGAGAAAGTCGAATCACCAGTGTCTGATAAGCCAGAATTGGCCGTAAAATTACCCATTGTAGAGAAACCGTCTGAACTTATTACTAAATCTCCTGAAGTCGTCGAGGTCGCGAAGTCTCCAATATCCGAGAGAGCCGAATCACCAGTGTCTGAAAAGCCAGAACCGGTGGTAAAATTACCCATTGTAGAGAAACCGGCTGAACTTATTCCTAAATCTCCTGAAGTTGTCGAGGTCGCGAAGTCTCCAATTTCCGAGAAAGCCGAATCACCAGTGTCTGAAAAGCCGGAATCTGTCGTAAAATTACCCATTGTAGAGAAACCGGCTGAACTTATTCCTAAATCTCCTGAAGTTGTCGAGGTCGCGAAGTCTCCAATTTCCGAGAAAGCCGAATCACCAGTGTCTGAAAAGCCGGAATCTGTCGTGAAATTACCCATTGTAGAGAAACCGGCTGAACTTATTCCTAAATCTCCTGAAGTTGCCGAGGTCGCGAAGTCTCCAATATCCGAGAAAGCCGAGTCACCAGTGTCTGAAAAGCCAGAACCGGTCGTAAAATTACCAATTGTAGGGAAACCCTCTGAACACATTCCTAAATCTCCTGAAGTTGCCGAGGTCGCGAAGTCTCCAATTTCCGAGAAAGCCGAATCACCCGTGTCTGAAAAGCCAGAACTGGCCGTGAAATTACCCATTGTAGAGAAACCGGCTGAACTTATTCCTAATTCTCCTGAAGTTGCCGAGGTCGCGAAGTCTCCAATATCCGAGAAAGTCGAATCACCAGTGTCTGATAAGCCAGAACTGGCCGTAAAATTACCCATTGTAGAGAAACCGTCTGAACTTATTACTAAATCTCCTGAAGTCGTCGAGGTCGCGAAGTCTCCAATATCCGAGAGAGCCGAATCACCAGTGTCTGAAAAGTCAGAACCGGTGGTAAAATTACCCATTGTAGAGAAACTTGCTGAACTTATTCCTAAATCTCCTGAAGTTGTCGAGGTCGCGAAGTCTCCAATTTCCGAGAAAGCCGAATCACCAGTGTCTGAAAAGCCGGAATCTGTCGTAAAATTACCCATTGTAGAGAAACCGGCTGAACTTATTCCTAAATCTCCTGAAGTTGTCGAGGTCGCGAAGTCTCCAATATCCGAGAAAGCCGAATCACCCGTGTCTGAAAAGCCGGAATCTGTCGTAAAATTACCCATTGTAGAGAAACCGGCTGAACTTATTCCTAAATCTCCTGAAGTTGTCGAGGTCGCGAAGTCTCCAATATCCGAGAAAGCCGAGTCACCATTGTCTGAAATGCCAGAACCGGTCGTAAAATTACCAATTGTAGAGAAACCCTCTGAACTCATTCCTAAATCTCCTGAAGTTGCCGAGGTTGCGAAGTCTCCAATATCCGAGAAAGCCGAGTCACCATTGTCTGAAATGCCAGAACCGGTCGTAAAATTACCAATTGTAGAGAAACCCTCTGAACTCATTCCTAAATCTCCTGAAGTTGCCGAGGTCGCGAAGTCTCCGATACCCGAGAAAGCCGAATCACCAGTGTCTGAAAAGCCAGAACCGGTGGTAAAATTACCCATTGTAGAGAAACCGGCTGAACTTATTCCTAAATCTCCTGAAGTTGCCGAAGTCGCGAAGTCTCCAATATCCGAGAAAGCCGAATCACCAGTGTCTGAAAAGCTAGAACCGGTCGTGAAATTACCCATTGTAGAGAAACCTTCTGAACTCATTCCTAAATCACCTGAAGTTGCCAAGGTCTCGAAGTCTCCGATACCCGAGAAAGCCGAATCACCAGTGTCTGAAAAGCCAGAATCTGTGTCTGAAAAGCCAGAATCGGTCGTAAAATTACCCATTGTGGAGAAACCCTCAGAACTCATTCCTAAATCTCCTGAAGTTGCCGAGGTTGCGAAGTCTCCAATATCCGAGAAAGCCGAGTCACCATTGTCTGAAATGCCAGAACCGGTCGTAAAATTACCAATTGTAGAGAAACCCTCTGAACTCATTCCTAAATCTCCTGAAGTTGCCGAGGTTGCGAAGTCTCCAATATCCGAGAAAGCCGAGTCACCATTGTCTGAAATGCCAGAACCGGTCGTAAAATTACCAATTGTAGAGAAACCCTCTGAACTTATTCCTAAATCTCCTGAAGTTGCCGAGGTCGCGAAGTCTCCGATATCCGAGAAAGCCGAATCACCAGTGTCTGAAAAGCCAGAACCGGTCGTAAAATTACCCATTGTAGAGAAACCGGCTGAACTTATTCCTAAATCTCCTGAAGTTGTCGAGGTCGCGAAGTCTCCAATATCCGAGAAAGCCGAGTCACCATTGTCTGAAATGCCAGAACCGGTCGTAAAATTACCAATTGTAGAGAAACCCTCTGAACTCATTCCTAAATCTCCTGAAGTTGCCGAGGTCGCGAAGTCTCCAATATCCGAGAAAGTCGAATCACCAGTGTCTGATAAGCCAGAACCGGTCGTAAAAATACCCGTTGAAGAGAAACCCTCTGAACATATTCCTAAATCTCCTGAAGTTGCCGAGGTCACGAAGTCTCCAATATCCGAGAAAGCCGAAACAACAGTGTCTGAAAAGCCAGAACCGATCGTAAAATTACCCATTGTAGAGAAACCTTCTGAACTCATTCCTAAATCTCCTGAAGTTGCCGAGGTCGCGAAATCTCCGATATCCGAGAAAGCTGAATCACCAGTGTCTGAAAAGCCAGAACCGGTCGTAAAATTATTCATTGTAGAGAAACCCTTTGAACTCATTCCTAAATCTCCTGAAGTTGCCGAGGTCGCGAAGTCTCCAATATCCGAGATAGCCGAATCAAAAGTGTCTGAAAAGACAGAACCGGTCGGAAAACTACCCGTTGAAGAGAAACCCTCTGAACTCATTCCTAAATCTCCTGAATTTGCCGAGGTCGCGAAGTCTCCGATATCCGAGAAAGCCGAATCACCAGTGTCTGAAAAGCCAGAACCGGTCGTAAAATTGCCCATTGTAGAGAAACCCTCTGAACATATTCCTAAATCTCCTGAAGTTGCCGAGCTCACGAAGTCTCCAATATCCGAGAAAGCCGAAACAAGAGTTTCTGAAAAGCCAGAACCGATCGTAAAATTACCCATTGTAGAGAAACCTTCTGAACCCATTCCTAAATCTCCTGAAGTTGCCGAGGTCGCCAAATCTCCGATATCCGAGAAAGCTGAATCACCAGTGTCTGAAAAGCCAGAACCGGTCGTAAAATTATTCATTGTAGAGAAACCCTTTGAACTCATTCCTAAATTTCCTGAAGTTGCCGAGGTCGCGAAGTCTCCGATACCCGAGAAAGCCGAATCACCAGTGTCTGATAAGCCAGAACCGGTCGTAAAAATACCCGTTGAAGAGAAACCCTCTGAACATATTCCTAAATTTCCTGAAGTTGCCGAGGTCGCGAAGTCTCCAATATCCGAGATAGCCGAATCAAAAGTGTCTGAAAAGACAGAACCGGTCGGAAAACTACCCGTTGAAGAGAAACCCTCTGAACTCATTCCTAAATCTCCTGAAGTTGCCGAGGTCGCGAAGTCTCCGATACCCGAGAAAGCCGAATCACCAGTGTCTGATAAGCCAGAACCGGTCGTAAAAATACCCGTTGAAGAGAAACCCTCTGAACATATTCCTAAATCTCCTGAAGTTGCCGAGCTCACGAAGTCTCCAATATCCGAGAAAGCCGAAACAACAGTTTCTGAAAAGCCAGAACCGATCGTAAAATTACCCATTGTAGAGAAACCTTCTGAACTCATTCCTAAATCTCCTGAAGTTGCCGAGGTCGCGAAATCTCCGATATCCGAGAAAGCTGAATCACCAGTGTCTGAAAAGCCAGAACCGGTCGTAAAATTATTCATTGTAGAGAAACCCTTTGAACTCATTCCTAAATCTCCTGAAGTTGCCGAGGTCGCGAAGTCTCCAATATCCGAGATAGCCGAATCAAAAGTGTCTGAAAAGACAGAACCGGTCGGAAAACTACCCGTTGAAGAGAAACCCTCTGAACTCATTCCTAAATTTCCTGAAGTTGCCGAGGTCGCGAAGTCTCCAATATCCGAGATAGCCGAATCAAAAGTGTCTGAAAAGACAGAACCGGTCGTAAAAATACCCATTAAAGAGAAACCCTCTGAACCCATTCCTAAATCTCCTGAAGTTGCCGAAGTCGCGAAGTCTCCAATATCCGAGAAAGCCGAATCACCAGTGTCTGAAAAGCTAGAACCGGTCGTAAAAATACCCATTAAAGAGAAACCCTCTGAACCCATTCCTAAATCTCCTGAATTTGCCGAGGTCGCGAAGTCTCCGATATCCGAGAAAGCCGAATCACCAGTGTCTGAAAAGCCAGAACCGGTCGTAAAAATACCCATTGAAGAGAAACCCTCTGAACCCATTCCTAAATCTCCTGAAGTTGCCGAAGTCGCGAAGTCTCCAATATCCGAGAAAGCCGAATCACCAGTGTCTGAAAAGCTAGAACCGGTCGTAAAAATACCCATTAAAGAGAAACCCTCTGAACCCATTCCTAAATCTCCTGAAGTTGCCGAGGTCGCGAAGTCTCCGATATCCGAGAAAGCCGAATCACCAGTGTCTGAAAAGCTAGAACCGGTCGTAAAAATACCCATTAAAGAGAAACCCTCTGAACCCATTCCTAAATCTCCTGAAGTTGCCGAAGTCGCGAAGTCTCCAATATCCGAGAAAGCCGAATCACCAGTGTCTGAAAAGCTAGAACCGGTCGTAAAAATACCCATTAAAGAGAAACCCTCTGAACCCATTCCTAAATCTCCTGAAGTTGCCGAAGTCGCGAAGTCTCCAATATCCGAGAAAGCCGAATCACCAGTGTCTGAAAAGCTAGAACCGGTCGTAAAAATACCCATTAAAGAGAAACCCTCTGAACCCATTCCTAAATCTCCTGAAGTTGCCGAGGTCGCGAAGTCTCCGATATCCGAGAAAGCCGAATCACCAGTGTCTGAAAAGCTAGAACCGGTCGTAAAAATACCCATTAAAGAGAAACCCTCTGAACCCATTCCTAAATCTCCTGAAGTTGCCGAAGTCGCGAAGTCTCCAATATCCGAGAAAGCCGAATCACCAGTGTCTGAAAAGCTAGAACCGGTCGTAAAAATACCCATTAAAGAGAAACCCTCTGAACCCATTCCTAAATCTCCTGAAGTTGCCGAGCTCACGAAGTCTCCAATATCCGAGAAAGCCGAAACAACAGTTTTTGAAAAGCCAGAACCGATCGTAAAATTACCCATTGTAGAGAAACCTTCTGAACTCATTCCTAAATCTCCTGAAGTTGCAGAGGTCGCGAAATCTCCGATATCCGAGAAAGCTGAATCACCAGTGTCTGAAAAGCCAGAACCGGTCGTAAAATTATTCATTGTAGAGAAACCCTCTGAACTCATTCCTAAATTTCCTGAAGTTGCCGAGGTCGCGAAGTCTCCAATATCCGAGATAGCCGAATCAAAAGTGTCTGAAAAGACAGAACCGGTCGTAAAAATACCCATTAAAGAGAAACCCTCTGAACCCATTCCTAAATCTCCTGAAGTTGCCGAAGTCGCGAAGTCTCCAATATCCGAGAAAGCCGAATCACCAGTGTCTGAAAAGCCAGAACCGGTCGTAAAAATACCCATTAAAGAGAAACCCTCTGAACCCATTCCTAAATCTCCTGAAGTTGCCGAAGTCGCGAAGTCTCCAATATCCGAGAAAGCCGAATCACCAGTGTCTGAAAAGCCAGAACCGGTCGTAAAAATACCCATTAAAGAGAAACCCTCTGAACCCATTCCTAAATCTCCTGAAGTTGCCGAAGTCTCGAAGTCTCCAATATCCGAGAAAGCCGAATCACCAGTGTCTGAAAAGCCAGAACCGGTCGTAAAAATACCAATTAAAGAGAAATCCTCTGAACCCATTCCTAAATCTCCTGAAGTTGCCGAAGTCGCGAAGTCTCCAATATCCGAGAAAGCCGAATCACCAGTGTCTGAAAAGCCAGAACCGGTCGTAAAAATACCCATTAAAGAGAAACCCTCTGAACCCATTCCTAAATCTCCTGAAGTTGCCGAAGTCGCGAAGTCTCCAATATCCGAGAAAGCCGAATCACCAGTGTCTGAAAAGCCAGAACCGGTCGTAAAAATACCCATTAAAGAGAAACCCTCTGAACCCATTCCTAAATCTCCTGAAGTTGCCGAAGTCGCGAAGTCTCCAATATCCGAGAAAGCCGAATCACCAGTGTCTGAAAAGCCAGAACCGGTCGTAAAAATACCCATTAAAGAGAAACCCTCTGAACCCATTCCTAAATCTCCTGAAGTTGCCGAAGTCGTGAAGTCTCCAATATCCGAGAAAGCCCAATCACCAGTGTCTGAAAAGCCAGAACCGGTCGTAAAAATACCCATTGTGGAGAAACCCTCTGAACCCATTCCTAAATCTCCTGAAGTTGCCGAGGTCGCGAAGTCTCCGATATCCGAGAAAGCCGAATCACCAGTGTCTGAAAAGCCAGAACCGGTCGTAAAAATACCCATTAAAGAGAAACCCTCTGAACCCATTCCTAAATCTCCTGAAGTTGCCGAAGTCGCGAAGTCTCCGATATCCGAGAAAGCCGAATCACCAGTGTCTGAAAAGCCAGAACCGGTCGTAAAAATACCCATTAAAGAGAAACCCTCTGAACCCATTCCTAAATCTCCTGAAGTTGCCGAAGTCGCGAAGTCTCCAATATCCGAGAAAGCCGAATCACCAGTGTCTGAAAAGCCAGAACCGGTCGTAAAAATACCAATTAAAGAGAAATCCTCTGAACCCATTCCTAAATCTCCTGAAGTTGCCGAAGTCGCGAAGTCTCCAATATCCGAGAAAGCCGAATCACCAGTGTCTGAAAAGCCAGAACCGGTCGTAAAAATACCCATTAAAGAGAAACCCTCTGAACCCATTCCTAAATCTCCTGAAGTTGCCGAAGTCGCGAAGTCTCCAATATCCGAGAAAGCCGAATCACCAGTGTCTGAAAAGCCAGAACCGGTCGTAAAAATACCCATTAAAGAGAAACCCTCTGAACCCATTCCTAAATCTCCTGAAGTTGCCGAAGTCGCGAAGTCTCCAATATCCGAGAAAGCCGAATCACCAGTGTCTGAAAAGCCAGAACCGGTCGTAAAAATACCCATTAAAGAGAAACCCTCTGAACCCATTCCTAAATCTCCTGAAGTTGCCGAAGTCGCGAAGTCTCCAATATCCGAGAAAGCCGAATCACCAGTGTCTGAAAAGCCAGAACCGGTCGTAAAAATACCCATTAAAGAGAAACCCTCTGAACCCATTCCTAAATCTCCTGAAGTTGCCGAAGTCGTGAAGTCTCCAATATCCGAGAAAGCCCAATCACCAGTGTCTGAAAAGCCAGAACCGGTCGTAAAAATACCCATTAAAGAGAAACCCTCTGAACCCATTCCTAAATCTCCTGAAGTTGCCGAGGTCGCGAAGTCTCCGATATCCGAGAAAGCCGAATCACCAGTGTCTGAAAAGCCAGAACCGGTCGTAAAAATACCCGTTGAAGAGAAACCCTCTGAACCTATTCCTAAATCTCCTGAAGTTGCCGAGGTCGCGAAATCTCCGATATCCGAGAAAGCCGAATCACCAGTGTCTGAAAAGCTAGAACCGGTCGTAAAAATACCCATTAAAGAGAAACCCTCTGAACCCATTCCTAAATCTCCTGAAGTTGCCGAAGTCGCGAAGTCTCCAATATCCGAGAAAGCCGAATCACCAGTGTCTGAAAAGCCAGAACCGGTCGTAAAAATATCCATTAAAGAGAAACCCTCTGAACCCATTCCTAAATCTCCTGAAGTTGCCGAAGTCGCGAAGTCTCCAATATCCGAGAAAGCCGAATCACCAGTGTCTGAAAAGCCAGAACCGGTCGTAAAAATACCCATTAAAGAGAAACCCTCTGAACCCATTCCTAAATCTCCTGAAGTTGCCGAGGTCGCGAAGTCTCCGATATCCGAGAAAGCCGAATCACCAGTGTCTGAAAAGCCAGAACCGGTCGTAAAAATACCCATTAAAGAGAAACCCTCTGAACCCATTCCTAAATCTCCTGAAGTTGCCGAGGTCGCGAAGTCTCCGATATCCGAGAAAGTCGAATCACCAGTGTCTGATAAGCCAGAACAGGTCGTAAAATTACCCATTATAGAGAAACCGTTTGAACTTATTCCTAAATCTCCTGAAGTTGCAGAGGTAGCGAAGTCTCCAATATCCGAGAAAGCCGAATCACCAATGTCTGATAAGCCAGAACAGGTCGTAAAATTACCCATTGTAGAGAAACCGTTTGAACTTATTCCTAAATCTCCTGAAGTTGCCGAGGTCGCGAAGTCTCCAATATCCGAGAAAGCCGAATCACCAATGTCTGATAAGCCAGAACCGGTTGTAAAACTGCCTTTTGTAGAGAAACACTCTGAAGTCATTCCTAAATCTCCTGAAGTTGCCGAGGTCGCGAAGTCTCCGATATCCGAGAAAGTCGAATCACCAGTGTCTGATAAGCCAGAACAGGTTGTAAAATTACCCATTATAGAGAAACCGTTTGAACTTATTCCTAAATCTCCTGAAGTTGCAGAGGTAGCGAAGTCTCCAATATCCGAGAAAGCCGAATCACCAATATCTGATAAGCCAGAACAGGTCGTAAAATTACCCATTATAGAGAAACCGTTTGAACTCATTCCTAAATCTCCTGAAGTTGCAGAGGTAGCGAAGTCTCCAATATCCGAGAAAGTCGAATCACCAATGTCTGATAAGCCAGAACCGGTTGTAAAACTGCCTTTTGTAGAGAAACCCTCTGAAGTCATTCCTAAATCTCCTGAAGTTGCCGAGGTCGCGAAGTCTCCAATATCCGAGAAAGTCGAATCACCAATGTCTGATAAGCTAGAACCGGTTTTAAAACTGCCTTTTGTAGAGAAACCCTCTGAAGTCATTCCTAAATCTCCTGAAGTTGCCGAGGTCGCGAAGTCTCCAATATCCGAGAAATCTGAATCACCAGTGTCTGATAAGCCAGAACTGACCGTAAAATTACCCATTGTAGAGAAACCGTCTGAACTTATTACTAAATCTCCTGAAGTTGTCGAGGTCGCGAAGTCTCCAATATCCGAGAGAGCCGAATCACCAGTGTCTGAAAAGCTAGAACCTGTCGTAAAATTACCCATTGTAGAGAAACCGTCTGAACTTATTACTAAATCTCCTGAAGTTGTCGAGGTCGCGAAGTCTCCAATATCCGAGAAATCTGAATCACCAGTGTCTGATAAGCCAGAACTGACCGTAAAATTACCCATTGTAGAGAAACCGTCTGAACTTATTACTAAATCTCCTGAAGTTGTCGAGGTCGCGAAGTCTCCAATATCCGAGAGAGCCGAATCACCAGTGTCTGAAAAGCTAGAACCTGTCGTAAAATTACCCATTGTAGAGAAACCGGCTGAACTTATTCCTAAATCTCCTGAAGTTGTCGAGGTCGCGAAGTCTCCAATATCCGAGAAAGCCGAATCACCAGTGTCTGATAAGACAGAACAGGCCGTAAAATTACCCATTGTAGATAAACCGTCTGAACTTATTCCTAAATCTCCTGAAGTTGCCGAGGTCGCGAAGTCTCCAATTTCCGAGAAAGCCGAATCACATGTGTCTGAAAAGCTAGAACCTGTCGTAAAATTACCCATTGTAGAGAAACCGGCTGAACTTATTCCTAAATCTCCTGAAGTTGTCGAGGTCGCGAAGTCTCCAATATCCGAGAAAGCCGAATCACCCGTGTCTGAAAAGCCGGAATCTGTCGTAAAATTACCCATTGTAGAGAAACCCTCTGAACTCATTCCTAAATCTCCTGAAGTTGCCAAGGTCTCGAAGTCTCCAATATCCGAGAAAGCCGAATCACCAGGGTCTGAAAAGCCAGAATCTGTGTCTGAAAAGCCAGAATCGGTCGTAAAATTACCCATTGTGGAGAAACCCTCAGAACTCATTCCTAAATCTTCTGAAGTTGTCGAGGTCGCGAAGTCTCCAATATCCGAGAAAGCCGAATCACCAGTGTCTGATAAGCCAGAACAGGTCGTAAAATTACCCATTGTAGAGAAACCGTCTGAACTTATTCCTAAATCTCCTGAAGTTGTCGAGGTCGCGAAGTCTCCAATATCCGAGAAAGCCGAATCACCAGTGTCTGATAAGCCAGAACAGGTCGTAAAATTACCCATTGTAGAGAAACCGTCTGAACTTATTCCTAAATCTCCTGAAGTTGTCGAGGTCGCGAAGTCTCCAATATCCGAGAAAGCCGAGTCACCATTGTCTGAAATGCCAGAACCGGTCGTAAAATTACCAATTGTAGAGAAACCCTCTGAACTCATTCCTAAATCTCCTGAAGTTGCCGAGGTCGCGGAGTCTCCAATATCCGAGAAAGTCGAATCACCAGTGTCTGAAATGCCAGAACCGGTGGTAAAATTACCAATTGTAGAGAAACCCTCTGAACTCATTCCGAAATCTCCTGAAGTTGCCGAGGTCGCGAAGTCTCCAATATCCGAGAAAGCCGAATCACCAGTGTCTGATAAGCCAGAACAGGTCGTAAAATTACCCATTGTAGAGAAACCGTCTGAACTTATTCCTAAATCTCCTGAAGTTGTCGAGGTCGCGAAGTCTCCAATATCCGAGAAAGCCGAGTCACCATTGTCTGAAATGCCAGAACCGGTCGTAAAATTACCAATTGTAGAGAAACCCTCTGAACTCATTCCTAAATCTCCTGAAGTTGCCGAGGTCGCGGAGTCTCCAATATCCGAGAAAGTCGAATCACCAGTGTCTGATAAGCCAGAACCGGTCGTAAAAATACCCGTTGAAGAGAAACCCTCTGAACATATTCCTAAATCTCCTGAAGTTGCCGAGGTCGCGAAGTCTCCAATATCCGAGAAAGCCGAATCACCAGTGTCTGATAAGCCAGAACAGGTCGTAAAATTACCCATTGTAGAGAAACCGTCTGAACTTATTCCTAAATCTCCTGAAGTTGTCGAGGTCGCGAAGTCTCCAATATCCGAGAAAGCCGAGTCACCATTGTCTGAAATGCCAGAACCGGTCGTAAAATTACCAATTGTAGAGAAACCCTCTGAACTCATTCCTAAATCTCCTGAAGTTGCCGAGGTTGCGAAGTCTCCAATATCCGAGAAAGTCGAATCACCAGTGTCTGATAAGCCAGAACATGTCGTAAAATTACCCATTGTAGAGAAACCGTCTGAACTTATTCCTAAATCTCCTGAAGTTGTCGAGGTCGCGAAGTCTCCAATATCCGAGAAAGCCGAGTCACCATTGTCTGAAATGCCAGAACCGGTCGTAAAATTACCAATTGTAGAGAAACCCTCTGAACTCATTCCTAAATCTCCTGAAGTTGCCGAGGTTGCGAAGTCTCCAATATCCGAGAAAGTCGAATCACCAGTGTCTGATAAGCCAGAAGATGTCGTAAAATTACCCATTGTAGAGAAACCGTCTGAACTTATTCCTAAATCTCCTGAAGTTGTCGAGGTCGCGAAGTCTCCAATATCCGAGAAAGCCGAGTCACCATTGTCTGAAATGCCAGAACCGGTCGTAAAATTACCAATTGTAGAGAAACCCTCTGAACTCATTCCTAAATCTCCTGAAGTTGCCGAGGTCGCGGAGTCTCCAATATCCGAGAAAGTCGAATCACCAGTGTCTGATAAGCCAGAACCGGTCGTAAAAATACCCGTTGAAGAGAAACCCTCTGAACATATTCCTAAATCTCCTGAAGTTGCCGAGGTCGCGAAGTCTCCAATATCCGAGAAAGCCGAATCACCAGTGTCTGATAAGCCAGAACAGGTCGTAAAATTACCCATTGTAGAGAAACCGTCTGAACTTATTCCTAAATCTCCTGAAGTTGTCGAGGTCGCGAAGTCTCCAATATCCGAGAAAGCCGAGTCACCATTGTCTGAAATGCCAGAACCGGTCGTAAAATTACCAATTGTAGAGAAACCCTCTGAACTCATTCCTAAATCTCCTGAAGTTGCCGAGGTTGCGAAGTCTCCAATATCCGAGAAAGCCGAGTCACCATTGTCTGAAATGCCAGAACCGGTCGTAAAATTACCAATTGTAGAGAAACCCTCTGAACTCATTCCTAAATCTCCTGAAGTTGCCGAGGTTGCGAAGTCTCCAATATCCGAGAAAGCCGAATCACCAGTGTCTGGTAAGCCAGAACAGGTCGTAAAATTACCCATTGTAGAGAAACCGTCTGAACTTATTCCTAAATCTCCTGAAGTTGTCGAGGTCGCGAAGTCTCCAATATCCGAGAAAGCCGAGTCACCATTGTCTGAAATGCCAGAACCGGTCGTAAAATTACCAATTGTAGAGAAACCCTCTGAACTCATTCCTAAATCTCCTGAAGTTGCCGAGGTTGCGAAGTCTCCAATATCCGAGAAAGCCGAGTCACCATTGTCTGAAATGCCAGAACCGGTCGTAAAATTACCAATTGTAGAGAAACCCTCTGAACTCATTCCTAAATCTCCTGAAGTTGCCGAGGTCGCGAAGTCTCCAATATCCGAGATAGCCGAATCAAAAGTGTCTGAAAAGACAGAACCGGTCGGAAAACTACCCGTTGAAGAGAAACCCTCTGAACTCATTCCTAAATCTCCTGAAGTTGCCGAGGTCGCGAAGTCTCCGATATCCGAGAAAGCCGAATCACCAGTGTCTGAAAAGCCAGAACCGGTCGTAAAATTACCCATTGTAGAGAAACCCTCTGAACTCATTCCTAAATCTCCTGAAGTTGCCGAGGTCGCGAAGTCTCCAATATCCGAGATAGCCGAATCAAAAGTGTCTGAAAAGACAGAACCGGTCGGAAAACTACCCGTTGAAGTGAAACCCTCTGAACTCATTCCTAAATCTCCTGAAGTTGCCGAGGTCGCGAAGTCTCCGATATCCGAGAAAGCCCAATCACCTGTGTCTGAAAAGCCAGAACCGGTCGTAAAAATACCCGTTGAAGAGAAACCCTCTGAACATATTCCTAAATCTCCTGAAGTTGCCGAGGTCGCGAAGTTTCCAATATCCGAGAAAGCCAAATCACCCGTGTGTGAAAAGCCAGAATCTGTCATAAAATTACCCATTGTAGAGAAACCCTCTGAACTCATTCCTAAATCTCCTGAAGTTGCCGAGGTCGCGAAGTCTCCAATATCCGAGAAAGCCGAATCACCAGTGTCTGAAAAGCTAGAACCGGTCGTAAAATTACCCATTGTAGAGAAACCTTCTGAACTCATTCCTAAATCTCCTGAAGTTGCCAAGGTCTCGAAGTCTCCGATATCCGAGAAAGCCGAATCACCAGTGTCTGAAAAGCCAGAATCTGTCGTAAAATTACCCATTGTAGAGAAAACCTCTGAACTCATTCCTAAATCTACTGAAATTGCCGAGGTCGCGAAGTCTCCGATATCCGAGAAAGCCGAATCACCAGTGTCTGTAAAGCCAGAACCTGTCGTAAAATTACCCATTGTAGAGAAACCCTCTGAAATCATTCCTAAATCTCCTGAAGTTGCCGAGGCCGCGAAGTCTCCAATATCCGAGAAAGCTGAATCACCAGTGTCTGAAAAGGCAGAACCGGTCGTAAAATTACAAATTGTAGGGAAACACTCTGAAATCATTGCTAAATCTCCTAAAGTTGCCGAGGTCGCGGAGTCTCCAATATCCGAGAAAGTCGAATCACCAATGTCTGATAAGCCAGAACCGGTTGTAAAACTGCCTTTTGTTGAGAAACCCTCTGAAGTCATTCCTAAATCTCCTGAAGTTGCCGAGGTCGCGAAGTCTCCGATATCCGAGAAAGCCGAATCACCAGTGTCTGAAAAGCCCGAACCGATCGTAAAACTGCCTTTTGTAGAGAAACCCTCTAAAGTCATTCCTAAATCTCCTAAAGCTGCCGAGGTCGCGAAGTCTCCAATATCCGAGAAAGCCGAATCACAAGTGTCTGAAAAGCCTGAACAGGTCGTAAAATTATCCATTGTAGAGAAATCCTCTGAACTCATTCCTAAATATCCTGAAGTTGACGAGGTCGCAAAGTCTCCTATATCGGAGAAAGCCGAATCACCAGTGTCTGATAAGCCAGAACAGGCCGTAAAATTACCCATTGTAGAGAAACCCTCTGAACTCATTCCTAAATCTCCTGAAGTTGCCGAGGTCGCGAAGTCTCCGATATCCGAGAAAGCCGAATCACAAGTGTCTGAAAAGCCTGAACAGATCGTAAAATTATCCATTGTAGAGAAACCCTCTGAACTCATTCCTAAATCTCCTGAAGTTGCCGAGGTCGCGAAGTCTCCGATATCCGAGAAAGCTGAATCGCCAGTGCCTGAAAAGCCAGAACCGGTCGTAAAATTATCCATTGTAGAGAAACCCTTTGAACTCATTCCTAAATCTCCTGAAGTTGCCGAGGTCGCGAAGTCTCCGATATCCGAGAAAGCCGAATCACCAGCGTCTGAAAAGCCAGAACCGGTCGAAAAATTACCCATTGTAGAGAAACCCTCTGAACTCATTCCTAAATCTCCTGAAGTTGCCGAGGTCGCGAAGTCTCCGATATCCGAGAAAGCCGAATCACCAGTGTCTGAAAAGCCAGAACCGGTCGAAAAATTACCCATTGTAGAGAAACCCTCTGAACTCATTCCTAAATCTCTTGAAGTTGCCGAGGTAGCGAAGTCTCCAATATCCGAGAAAGCCGAAACACCAGTGTCTGAAAAGCCAGAACCGGTCGTAAAATTACCCATTGTGGAGAAACCCTCTGAACTCATTCCTAAATCTCCTGAAGTTGCCGAGGTCGCGAAGGCTCCAATATCCGAGAAAGTCGAATCACCAATGTCTGATAAGCCAGAACCGGTCGTAAAATTATCCATTGTAGAGAAACCCTTTGAACTCATTCCTAAATCTCCTGAAGTTGCCGAGGTCGCGAAGTCTCCGATATCCGAGAAAGCCGAATCACCAGTGTCTGAAAAGCCAGAACCGGTCGTAAAATTACCCATTGTAGAGAAACCCTCTGAACTCATTCCTAAATCTCCTGAAGTTGCCGAGGTCGCGAAGTCTCCGATATCCGAGAAAGCCGAATCACCAGTGTCTGAAAAGCCAGAACCGGTCGTAAAATTACCCATTGTAGAGAAACCTTCTGAACTCATTCCTAAATCTCTTGAAGTTGCCGAGGTAGCGAAGTCTCCAATATCCGAGAAAGCCGAAACACCAGTGTCTGAAAAGCCAGAACCGGTCGTAAAATTACCCATTGTGGAGAAACCCTCTGAACTCATTCCTAAATCTCCTGAAGTTGCCGAGGTCGCGAAGGCTCCAATATCCGAGAAAGCCGAAACACCAGTGTCTGAAAAGCCAGAACCGGTCGTAAAATTACCCATTGTAGAGAAACCCTCTGAACTCATTCCTAAATCTCTTGAAGTTGCCGAGGTAGCGAAGTCTCCAATATCCGAGAAAGCCGAAACACCAGTGTCTGAAAAGCCAGAACCGGTCGTAAAATTACCCATTGTGGAGAAACCCTCTGAACTCATTCCTAAATCTCCTGAAGTTGCCGAGGTCGCGAAGGCTCCAATATCCGAGAAAGCCGAATCACCAGTGTCTGAAAAGCCAGAATCGGTTGTAAAATTACCCATTGTGGAGAAACCCTCAGAACTCATTCCTAAATCTTCTGAAGTTGTCGAGGTCGCGAAGTCTCCATTATCCGAGAAAGCCGAATCACCAGTGTCTGAAAAGCCAGAATCTGTGTCTGAAAAGCCAGAATCGGTCGTAAAATTACCCATTGTGGAGAAACCCTCAGAACTCATTCCTAAACCTTCTGAAGTTGTCGAGGTCGCGAAGTCTCCATTATCCGGGAAAGCCGAGTCACCAGTGTCTGAAAAGCCAGAATCTGTGTCTGAAAAGCCAGAATCGGTCGTAAAATTACCCATTCTAGACAAACCCTCTGAACTCATTCCTATATCTCCTGAAGTTGCCGAGGCCGCGAAGTCTCCAATATCCGAAAAAGCCGAATCACCAGTGTCTGAAAAGCCAGAACCTGTCGTAAAATTACCCATTCTAGACAAACCCTCTGAACTCATTCCTATATCTCCTGAAGTTGCCGAGGCCGCGAAGTCTCCAATATCCGAAAAAGCCGAATCACCAGTGTCTGAAAAGCCAGAACCTGTCGTAAAATTACCCATTCTAGACAAACCCTCTGAACTCATTCCTATATCTCCTGAAGTTGCCGAGGCCGCGAAGTCTCCAATATCCGAAAAAGCCGAATCACCAGTGTCTGGAAAGCCAGAACCTGTCGTAAAATTACCCATTCTAGACAAACCCTCTGAACTCATTCCTAAATCTTCTGAAGTTGCCGAGTCCGCGAAGTCTCCAATATCCGAAAAAGCCGAATCACCAGTGTCTGAAAAGCCAGAACCTGTCGTAAAATTACCCATTCTAGACAAACCCTCTGAACTCATTCCTAAATCTCCTGAAGTTGCCGAGGTCGCAAAGTCTCCTATATCGGAGAAATCCGAATCACCAGTGTCTGCTAAACCAGAACAGGTCGTAAAATTACCCATTGTAGAGACACCCTCTGAACTCATTCCTAAATCTCCTGAAGTTGCCAAGGTCTCGAAGTCTCCAATATCCGAGAAAGCCGAATCACCAGTATCTGAAAAGCTAGAACCGGTCGTAAAATTACCCATTGTTGAGAAACCGGCTGAACTTATTCCTATACCTCCTGAAGTTGTCGAAGTCGCGAAGTCTCCAATATCCGAGAAAGCCGAATCACCAGTGTCTGAAAAGCCAGAACCGGTCGTAAAAATACCCGTTGAAGAGAAACCCTCTGAACACATTCCTAAATCTCCTGAAGTTGCCGAGGTCGCGAAGTCTCCAATATCCGAGAAAGCCGAAACAACAGTGTCTGAAAAGCCAGAACCGGTTGTAAAATTACCAATTGTAGAGAAACCCTCTGAACTCATTCCTAAATCTCCTGAAGTTGTCGAGGTCCCGAAGTCTCCAATATTCGAGAAAGCCGAATCACCAGTGTCTGTAAAGCCAGAACCTGTCGTAAAATTACCCATTGTAGAGAAACCCTCTGAAATCATTCCTAAATCTCCTGAAGTTGCCGAGGCCGCGAAGTCTCCAATATCCGAAAAAGCCGAATCACCAGTGTCTGAAAAGCCAGAACCGGTCGTAAAATTACCCATTGTAGAGAAACCCTCTGAACTCATTCCTATATCTCCTGAAGTTGCCGAGGTCGCGAAGTCTCCAATATCCGAGAAAGCCGAATCACCAGTGTCTGAAAAGCCAGAACCGGTCGTAAAATTACCCATTGTAGAGAAACCCTCTGAACTCATTCCTAAATCTCCTGAAGTTGCCGAGGTCGCGAAGTCTGCAATATCCGGGAATGTTGAATCGCCAATATCTAAAAAGCCAGAACTAGTCCATGTACTGAAATCACCTGCTATTGAGAAACCTTCTGAACTTATTCCCAAGTCTCCTGAAGTTGTCGAGGTCGCAAAATCTGCAATTTCCGAGAAAGTCGAATCACGGGTATCTAAAAAGCCCAAACCAGTCGATATACTAAAATCACCTGCTGTTGAAAAACCATCTGAACTCATTGCTAAATCTGCCGAACTGGTCGATATCGTGAAATCTCCAGTATCGCAGAAAGCCGAATCACCAGTGATTGAAATACCTGAATCTCTTGCAACTGATTCTTATTCGTCCAGTTCAAGGATTCTTGAACGTATATTGATAAGAGAATCAATGCTTACTGAGAAAATATCCGAAAGCATAGCTGATCCCCTTGGTACTGTCGAATATATGAAAGCTCCCAAAACTCAAAAGAGTGTGGTTCAATCCCCATTGGTGGTTCCTGAATCGACCCTGTTAATAGATGATGTAATATCACGAATAGCTGAAATACCCGAGTCGGCTATGTCTTTGGAATCACAATTAAGCGTGGCTGAATCTTCTATCATTGAGAAATTTGCGGAGACGTCTAGTGAAATATCCACTTCTTTGGAATTAACAAAATCTGCGATATCTGACCAGTTTAGGTCTGTGGTATTTGAAAAGACAGAGGCTACTGTTACGACAAAAGACCTGTCCGAGAAGTTGCCCATTATTGTCAGAACTTCAGAATTTGTTGATAAGTCCGATACTCTTGCGAAATTGTCAAAATCCGAAAAGGGGTTTTCTAAAATACCCAAGCTAGTTCCTCTAAAATCTCCACTTACAGATATACCCGTTGATGAAGCATTCAAACCTGCAATATTTGAAATTGAGAAACCTCCAGCAATTGAAAATATTGAACTTTTGACTGAGGAGAAAGTTCCTATAACTTATGGTGGTATAGTCGACGAACCAATTACAATTGAGAAGTCCCCGGTCTTTGAGAAACCCACTGTAGTATCACAATCTTTTGATGTAGTCAAGTGCCCGATTCTGGAGCAATCTCCTTCTGCCACCGATCAGGATACGGAAAAGAGTGAATCCCCCGTATCCGTATTAATCGAAAGGCACGAACCAGAATCATCTGAAATAGTCTTGGAGGATTATAAGACGCAAGAGAAAACCGATCGTTTAATTACATCAACAGAGTCTGTTTCTGTGTGCGAGTACGAAGATATTAAACAAATGGTTGTTGAAACGGAAGAGGTATCAGTATCAAAACATTCAAGACAAAGTAGAAGATTACCTGTTTTACAGACAAGAGTCCGGACGAAAGCGCCAGAGACCGGTAGGTCTCTTGTAGGTGAGGAAATAGAGCCATCAAAGAAAATAACAAAGTTAAAGGGCAGATCCCTTCAACAAGCCGATAATAAATTGAGTTCTGAAAGAGTAGATAGCAAATCAGTGTATACGAGTCGTGGCGTTGTGAAAGAAAGTAAACAGGCTACAAACGTTTATAAAAAACGTGAGATTTCAACAACGAAGTCGAAATATTCAAAGGAAAGCGAATCGAGAATTACAGACGTTAAATCGTACAAATATAAACTAACCGATTCGCAGAGTCCCACCAAACTCAGTCCTAAAAGAAGAAGTATGGCCTCGAGAACGTCACACGATATCGACTTACTCTCTTCAGAATCCGACCTCGACATGTTTTCGACATCGAAGTTCTCAAGATACAAATATTCGCCTACCAACATCAACATGTCGGGAGATTTGCTGGAGGTCACGCTCCAACAGGTCAAAGCGAAACCGAGAAGGGAGCCCGGACGTTCGCCGAAATCCTACAGTCCGAAAAGAACAAGTAGGCCTAAAGCATTGAAAGCGGGAAGTGATGCTGACATTAGCTCTGACGATGAGAATAAAATATTCATGGATAGAGAGAAAGTTTCGCGAAGAACTTCGAAATCTCGTTCAGCCAAGTCACCAATTACGACTAGCTCGAGGCACTTGGATACCTCCAAACACTCATACAAGGCGTCGAGCGGTGACAGTATATCTGGTGTATCGGCCACAACGTCTCCAATCAAAAAACACGCGTATCTGAAAAGAACGAGCGAACCCGTTGACATTAAACGGATTCAGTCATCACCGAAGAAGTATGACACTCGAGTTTACGGGTATATGATGTCGACGGTTTCGAGAGACATGAAAATTGACAAGGCTCATGTAAGAGAAAAAAGAGAAATGGATAATATTAACCAAAAATTAAGGAGCACAACGAAATTGACTCAGCAGAGACAACAACAGAAAAGTCACAAGCCTCGGTCGAGGGAAAAGTCGCCCCATGATGACAAGCCTAGATATAGGCATTCCTATGAGCGGGAAACGGCCTCATCCGAATCGAAGAAAGTCCATTCCAGAGAGGGAACTCCGGTTAAAACTATCCGAAGCAAAGAACGAAAAGTAAGTGAAACTAAGAGCACCAGTCGCTCCGAATCTCGTGTGCATAGTACTCCCACCTCGGAAGAAAAAAAGATAAGTCACGCGTACAGTAAATCAATTAAAATCGCGGAAGATCAAAATAAAATAGCAACAATCGATACGGTGTCTAGTCTAGATCATAGCGATACGGAAATAAAGGTATATAAAACCGATTATAGCGCCATAGCGGAAATGCGTAAAGCCAGTCCGTCTCCAACTAAATTAAAACGCACAATCTTAAGTGAACATATCAAAAAATATCCTTCCCTATCCAAACAACCGTCCCAAAAATACGAAACCGATAAAACCGTCCAATTTTCCGACCGTGTTCGGAGCCAGTCGGTCATTTCGACGCCTTACCAAGACGTTCAAGAGGAAGACAAGAAAAGCACGTCTCCCTCCTCACTTCCTGGTAGTCCAATTAGGGTGCGGTCTGCCAATGGAGGTACCAAAATGATCACTTCCGAAGTATTTACCCGAACCCAAAACAATTCCGGCTCTATCGAGGTTGTTTATCGGCAGCCATACGAAAACATCAGACGAGTTGCTTCTCTTTTAAAGAACGAAACCGAAATGTCGCTCATCGACACCACAGATTCGAGCTTATCCGAATCTGTAGCGTTACCAAGCAGTCCATCTGACCACGAGGTCAGTTCCGATGCCAATGGCAAATTCAAATCTGTATCACCAACTTCACCATGGCACCGAAAATCTCTAGAAAACGCCCATAGGGTTTCCGACTTGATCACTTGCGCCCTATCACTTGGGGAAGCCTTCCACCACGGCGAAGATCCCAGTTTGATTCTCGCAAGACAGATGGTGCTGGCACAGTACGATCGAAAACCTATGGACGAACAAGGCCAAAGAACCGAAGGACTTTCGCCAATTTTAAGTGTCGAAGCAGTATCTCCTCCAAGAAAAGAATACAAGACTTCTTACGAAGATGTGAAGTTGGAAGGGGATACTACACCAGGTAACACACCTTCAGTGCTACCTGATATACCGATGACATCCCACAGCATGGCTTCTCGAATAGACCTATCTGAAGAGGTATAACTGTTCAACAATGTAGTTTTTGCTTCTGTATAAATATCTGCTATGCCCACATCTAGTTGCATGATTAATGTTCTTATTTCGTTTTATCATTTATTTAATAAAGGTAAGTTAGAATTATTTAAGATATTGATGTACTGTTCTTAATGAACACCCTCACACTTCTGATTATATTTCAAATAACACAAATAATATACATATAAATATTTTGTACATCAATATTAAATATCACAGAAAATGGGATACATGATGAAGCGCTAAATATAACTCATTTAAAATATATTGAATTGTTATAGATTGAACAAAGGGCTGATCGTCGATATGTCGCTCACAGTAAATATCCCTGAGATAAATATAACATCTGAAGCTGAAGAAGAAGATGATGGCCATCTTCCGGTGAATTTTTCGGAACAATTAACGGATGTGGAGGATATTGCTGATGATGTTAACAATTCGATAGTTTCAATAAATAAGAAGAAAAATAAATTAAAAATAAAATTGCCTGAAGATTCTTCTGCTTTTACGGACGTAGAGGATTTTGATGCATCTTCAGATGAACAAGAGGTTGATCTTGTGGAACACGAAAAGCCTTTGACACTGAAAGAACTTGACTTTGAAGTGCCGATTACTGAGGAAAGCTACCAGAAACAGACAAAGGGCATAAGAGGTAGGAAAAAAGTGAGAACACAGACGCAGACAAGACAAAAAAATTTCTATCAGTTGAGCTGTATGCATAATACAGTTGATGCAAATACAGATATAGAAGCATATGAAACTGACGATGACGTATATGATGCTGAACATATTCCAGATGTTGAAATGGATTTAGGAGCTTGCGGTATACAAGACTTTATTTCTGACACCACAGTGCCTGTTGTTCCTTTCTCAACAGATTCATTTCAATTTCGAAATGATGCTAAAATCAGGGGATCATCTACGTTAGATGTACCATTTAATGAACAGGAAGCATATACAGACATTGAAGAGATTGATTCCGATAGTGATGAAAATATAACAAAGCGGAAGAACAAAAAAACCAGGAAATATAAAAATTCCATGATTGACACTATATTGACAGATGTAGAAGACCTATATATTTCTGATAATATTACACGGTCTAATAAAAGAACTGAAAAAATGAGACGTAATAACAGGATTGCTTTAAACAGGGCTCAATCGGGATTTTTGGAATCGGATGATGATGAGCCAGAGATATTTCCGTTTCCGCTTTGTAAACAAGTTACTAAGAAACATAACGTTGCTCTAGAGATCCCAACGATTGACATAAACACTCTAACAGATGAAGAAGAATTTCAGAGTGATATAGAGCAAGAACAAACGGACGTGGATGTAATTGATGAACGTGCTCTCGAGGATAGATTAAGAGAGATTGCTTCTTGTTATAGCGAAGTGAGAGACGCGGTAAACAGATTTAAAGCAAGAACTCGTCGTTATACTGTCAGTACTGAACCGAAAGCCGATTCACACAGCGAATCTACTGACGAAGATAAGTTTCAAACTGATAGTGTTGAAGAAAATGACGAGAATCCTGAGTTAGCTTCATATAAAATAAAATTTAGCCCTTCAAATTCAAACTTTAAGTCAGGTGATAGTAATCTTAAAGTTCCAACGGATAGCATAGATGATCCCTTAACTGACTATGAAAGTATCGAGGAGGAAACCGACAGCCATAACAGAAAATTACCTCTGGCTATATTGCAACATGTTCCCACCGACGAGGAAGATATTTCTGGTGATGACTTGGAGGTGAGGGATTTTCCAGATATTAGTTTACCTAATACAGTGAGAAATTTAATGCTCATACAGGAAAATAATTCTTTAATCCCCACTGTTAGTATATTTCCATTAGATTCCGGTGATACTCTCGATGATGAGCAAGAACCGGAACTGGAAAACCTGACAGACGAGGAAAATATATCCGAATATGAGGAAACATCTTACTTGTATCCGGTAGATGAAGCTAACAGAGCTCCTACACCAGATTTACCTATTTTAGAGGGAGGCATGGTGACAATGAGCGAAGCAGCAAACAATAGATACAACAATCCATCACACAACAATATAAAAGATTGTTACACGGACACCGAGGAGGTTATCCTCGATCGAAAGCAGAGACGTAAGCGAGCTCCGAAGTTCAAAGATTTGCACGAGAGGGAAGCGATATTTGGGCTGAAATTATCAGCAAATATCCTAGACCAATCTGGTGTTGCTGATACTGTGCAATCTTCTCCTGTTGGTCATAATTATGTAGCTATGCCTTTTGATGATTCTTCTCTTTACTTGAAACCAATTAATACTATCAATAGCCCCGTAACAACTGATGAGAGTGATGATTTGTCCACTGATTTCACTCAAAACTATGTTCATAATGACACCAAGGAATCTTCATTAGAACCTAACGTTTGTGTGGAGTTGGACAAAATTAAACTCACCTCCTCTGAAGATGTAATGTATTTAAAGGGTGGTGGCTATATCGACGCACATGTGGATGTGACATATCGCGAAGAATATACGCGAAGATTGACATTCTTAAATACGGATCTTAAAGGGAATGTCATATTTGATTTTAACCACTATTTGGTGGCTTGTGCACTTGGAGGTAACCCCCAAATTTATTACTTAGTTATTTTAGTATCGATTTATTAACTTTACAAATTAAAGTTACGCTCAAGTATAGTTATAAGAGTTGATTAATTAGCAACTAGTTTAAGTTAATTGTAATTTAGGCTCACTTGATTATGCTACGACGTAAGTAAAACTAATTTTTTTTTAAGCATGTAGATGTAACACTTAATGTGTGTGCGAGTGCTTCGTTCAAATTAACACACAACAATGTCACAATTATCTGTACAGTACCTTGGTATTTAATGTATTAATTGTTTCTACAGAATGGGAAGCCTCAAAAGAGTCAACAGACACCACCGAATCTAAAGCAGTAATTGCAACAGACGCAGCACAGTCAGGTAGGATTGAATCATTTTCGTAACTCTTTTAGACAGTCTTGAAGCTGTCATAGAACAACTGTCGATGATGGGGGTAAACCTAGTTGTTCTATATTTTAGTACATAACACAACATACACTATTACCGTACTTTATATTGATTAGTTTTCATGAAAATATCATGTGATAAAGAGGTGCAAAATAGTTTATGTTGAAAAATAGCCCTAAAATCATCAACGTTTTGATACAATTAATGTTCAAAAGTCGCTTAAAAAAATGAAAATCATACTCAAATGGTTTTGGGGCTATTATAAGTGTTCTAAACAATTGGCAGCTAAGAAACTATTAAGTTACACAATAAAATTAAGAGTATAAAACAGGTAAAAAAATTGGATAGGATCATCCTCATCAATCATCTTTTATTTTCGATATTTTGTTTCGATTTTTATTTTAATTAAACAGAGATAACTGAGAAGTCAAAGCCAGAGAGTGCTGTGGGTGCAACATTTGTTTTCAAATCTATAGCTTCTGTTTATAATGTGAACATATGCTAGCGCTTGATATTTTCAAAATTGTTCCTGATTCTTTTATTAGTATATACTTATATATATTTTTTAGTTTCTATCGTACTATTTTGCGATTCATTATTACACGTGGCTAATATAACTCAGAGCATGAGCATGTAAGAGGAATTTTGAATTGCACTCAGAGTATTTTGTTTTTTTGTTCGTTTTCTTTAAGTTGTCTCTTTTAGTTTACAAAACTCGAGAACAGTTTTAGCTAGAAAACAAATACAATACATTATTGTTGTCGATCATCGTTATAATAGTTTAAGAGCTAGCAACGTTTTTGAGAGAGAATTTCGTGTAAGCTGATCTTTTGACATATCATCTCTTTCTGTCTCTCTGTCAGCCCTCGACAAATCTGGCCAGCGGCAGGGGTTGCGTTTACCAGTGTTCATCGTACCTGTACAGGTAAAATGATTAAATTTACTTTTTAAATTAATTAAGAATGGATGATTTTTCTAAAAATTACTTTTAATGGACTTAACGAAAACGTTTAATTCATTATCAGACATCTTTATGATTGTTCTGTAATTTCTATATGATATTATTTAAGTATCAAAATATCTAAAATTAATTTGCCAGACAATAATATTAATAAGACACACCGATTCAGCCCGGAAAAGTACAGCAGTACAAGGGTGGTAAGAGAGGTAGTTACAAAGTAAATTACTAAGAAACCGTTTAAAAATCCTTAAATTAAGTTTCGTAATAATATAACCTTATAATAATTAAATATAAATACTAAAAAGAAGAAATAATATTAGAAATAATATTAAAAAAATATATGATTGAAAGTTTGAAAATTAAATTTTTTTATTTCAGAAGCTTTAATCCTTGGGCAGGGTTTATAAAAATATACTTTTCTCATTCTATAATAGTGTCACAAAAACGGATGCATCTTGATCATCATCTATAAGGTTGCTCCCTTCAAGCTTTCTAAAATTGTCGTCTATTAAGGTGTAGTATTTATGAATGCCAACTTTTTTGTTTTGATACTTAAATTCTCTTTCTGAAATGTTTGAATTTTTTTTCGACATGTATCTGACTGAGGTTGGCATTTTATTTCTTTTTCTAGATCATTATTGATACGTCGCAACGAATAGACAACAACAAGCAGCATTTATTTTTTATAACATCTATTAATAACACTATATGATTGAAGTTATCTTTAAAAGTGTAAAAAGTGTTTATTAAAATATCAAAAGTTACTGCAAGAAAATATCAATATTTTTTTTCTCCGATATGTGATAAACATCTCTCTAAAATATATTTTTTTAAATATCGAAATCGACATATCGATATTTTTAAGGTATCGATATTTTTCTCGATTTCTACTGACAGCGCTCTTTTAACATACCTGTTTTAATTTCCGGACTTAGTCAGTGTACAAGAGAATTATTGTCTGGAAAATTGTACGTATTTTGATACTTAAGTAATGTCATATAAAAATTACAGCCATACCGAAATAATTTGATTTTTTTAATAAATTAAAAGTAGCGTCTGATACATTATAAATAATCATAAAATTGAGCGATCAATTAAATATTTTTAACAAGCCTATCAAAAATAATTAAAAAAATTATCTATTCTTAGTTATATTAAAAATTGAGTATTTTTACGTGTACAGGTACGATGCGTACTGGCAAACGTAACCCCTGCCGTCAGCCAGGTGTCTTGGGTGCTGACCAAGAAAGTGAAAGACACGATATGTCAAAAGATTGCCTTACTTCAAATTCTTGTTTTCTTTGGGTTGCTAGCTCCCATACTATAACACGTCGTATTAAATTGGCATTAGCACCGCTATCAATGTAGATCTAAATTAAATATTTTCAATTTTATCATTCATTACTCATCAACTATTTACATAACTCGACGCCAAAAATGAAATCCCTTTTGGACAATTTAAACAAATATTCTTACTACAGCTTGGTTAATGCGTTCTCTATCTAATCGTACTCACATGTTGTTTCACCAGATCCCGGATCAAGTGATTCCCAATATATTTCGTATGAAAGTGTGGTATTAGAAACCAATCGACAAATATCCCCCGGCCCTCCATCCACTTCCAAGCCCCTATATAAAACCACCTCTTATACGCAGATTGACGCTATATTAGACAAGATGTTGGAGGACGCCGAGGAACAGGAAAAGAAGTTGTTCGGTTTGGATTTGGACGTGCTGGAACCGCATGATCAGTGCGTGAACACTTTGGAGCTTGTTCCTAGTTCCGACGCTCTCATTGAGGTACCGATTAAAAAATCGATAAAAGTTCCGAAAAAACAACCGAAAGTTTATGAAGCCACTCAGAGTATTGTCTTAAATCAACGGGATGAGAATCCGTACGAAATGATGGCTTTCGGTGACGTTAACAAGGAAATACCCACTGACGAGCACGAGTATGATTTAATCCGATTCGAAGATCCTGCAGATGTTATTAAAGATGTTGAGACGCCGGGCCACGAAATAATATCTGTCCCGGTGGAGGGCGACGAAGCCTGCTTGCTTCTCGGATATTTGGACGAACATTATTTCGACAAACCTTATACCAGTCATTATACCATAAAGTTTAATAAAGTCCCTACAGCCTCCAGTGAAACACTAGACGGGGATAATAGTGGTTCCGAGATAACAGAGAATCCCAAGGAACACGCTGATCCCGTCGAGTTGGATTACGAGCCAATAGAGACACAAAATATCAATGATTTTAATTATCAGTTGCATGATAATGCAGCTGAAGCCAGTGATATTTGGTGGGAAGGTACGTATAGGAACCTCAGCATCGTGCCGGAAGAAGACGAAGAGAATCTCAGTATGTTAAGTAGCATCTATTCAAATGCAAACAAACGGGAGATATCCCGACCATATCCGCCATTGATAATAAGTGACGAGAATGAGGAACGAGTACCTTTGGTGGATTCCCAACAGTCATCATTAGATAGGAGTACTTCTAGTTCCTCGATAAGTACCGATGAGGGTTCTTACGAGTTACCCGATAAGACAGTGAAGGCGGAGGTGAAGTTGTTAGTAAAAACTGTTGATAAAGGCAAAGAAGCTATCGAAATACGTTCAGTGCGAGAGTTCATGGATGATAGTCGCAAGGTTCCCTCGAAAAATAGAGACGAAAAGAAATTGAAGAATAAGAGCATGACGTTGCCGTCGCGCTTGACCGAAACTTTCTTCAATATCGGTAACAAATTGTCTACATTTTTAGACTCGTCGAAGAAGTCAACATCTTATGACACCTTGCTGGCTGATAAAAAATCGACAAAGTTAAACGAGCAATATAAGTCTTCAAATAAACCAACTTTCACTCTACCCAGGCTGTTCGTTAAAACTAATAATGATGCGGATGATAACATACACAGTGATGTGGTAATAACAAACGAGCATCCAAGCCGAAGAAAATCTGAACTGGTTGCTGTTAATAACGAGAAATTTCCGCTCGAATTCGATCATAATAAACCTAGGGGAAAGATCGATCTCTTCGCAAATCCTCCTTTCTATCCCATGTACACTGATTACGAACAGATATCATTCCCGTCGAATCCTACCTCTCACGTCCGCGCTCCCTTACTGGATACAATATATCCATCTCCCGCCTATTGCGATTGGCTACCACAGTTAGAAGATGGTAAAGGTAACTACTTTTGCCGTGTCTAATCGCCAGTTGCATGCTGTGTTATTTTCAGTTTTTTAAAGTTGTAGTTAGTTTTTCCTTTAACTAACTAATCGTGCATTAACCCAAGTTTTCTGCAGTAAGAATATTTTTGGTTGATTTCAAAGGTTACTTTTAAGGTTTACGTTTTTTGGTAGTTAGAATGGCTTGTTCGAAATTGCATGTTCTTACAGGAATACCGACTTCGAGAGCACAGTATTTAGCTAGTAACGAAGATATGTCGCTAATAGACGTAGGCCAGGGAATAAACGGTTACACCTATACTCGCTCGAATTTAAAACCGATATTTGACCAAACTAACGCTTTTATATTGTCTGAGTCACGCGCGGAACCTTATCATCCGCATACCGAAAACTCGTACGTCGTTAAACCGGTACCGACAATAACCGCCGAACCCAGTAAGGAACCGAAAAAATCGAGAAAAGGATTCTTCGGAACCCTTAAAGGATTTGTGAGCAAATCCTCCGACATATCTGATTCTGATTCTGAGAAATCTCCAAAAAAAGACAAGAAGAAAAAGGATAAACGTAAGAAAGCCAAGTCTCTGGACGACAGCAGCTTACCGCCACAAGTTCCGGTACGACCTCCTCGAAAACCAAAAATGCCAACACCGCCAGAGACCAGAAGAGAATATGACGATATACCCTTTGTCGAAGTAGGTTTGGATGAACCACCTCAATATGCCCCTCCTGCTATACCTGTGGATCAACTTACTCAAAGCATGTATGTACAGGAAACCAAAATCGTAACTACATCATCTCCTGAACAAAAGGCCGCAACCCTTCCCAGGGAAAAACCACCAAAAGAAGAAAAACCTAAAACGCCAAAATTGAAGAAAATTAAAACTGTTGTTGTCGATGAACAGATAACCAACATAATAAGTCCATCTAGGGTTGTGGAAGATGACTTTACTATTATTATTGATCCAACAACAAAAGCCTCGCCAAAAGAATCTAAAGAGACCTTTACCATGAATATTGACGAAACAGTCACTAAAAAGGATGAGAAGAAATCTCCAATATTGCCTGATGAAAATATAGTAAAGCCTTTAGCTCAAATTGAAGGTACACCAAAGCGTCCACCTCGAACCAAAGAAAATTACTATGAAGACGTTATGGTTGTCGACTCAGTCACCTCCAAACCTTTGGATTCCGTTAAAAGTGCCACAGTGGAATTAATTTCAAATGAACAAAACTTTGCTATCCTTACTGATGATTCCAATGGTACAGCAATCAAGAAGCCAGAAGAGAAAATAGAATCAAAAGCACCCGATAGTGAGAAAACCAAAAGGAAACACAAACGTAAAATATTTGCGGTCTTTTCAAAATCGTCTAAAGACACTGAGTCGGATGAAGAATCATCTCGGAGAGACGTTGTTGAAAAACAAGACCGTGAAGACTCCAAAGAAGCTGAATCCGATGAACAGAAAAAAGGATTTCTGGGGCTATTCAGTAAGAAGCCCAAAAAAGAAGAAGATTCTCTTACCAGTCCTGTATTGCTTTCGGACGAGGCAATTCAAGTTATGAAGGAATCTTCAGATTTTCTGAAAACCGAAGTTGACAGATTTGAGGATGTTAAACCTATCGTAACAGCGGCTGACGTTGTCAAGGAGAAGGAAGCAGATCAGAAAATTTCAAAAACTAAAGAGAGAAGATCCAAAAGTCGTGATAGATCGAAGAGCAGGGATCGTTCTAAAAGCAGGGATAGATCCAAAAGCAGAGAGAGATCAAAGAGTAGGGAACGCGATGGTTTCTTTGGATTGTTTAAAAGACACAAGAAGGAAGAGCCAACCGTTGAAGATAACGCAGATGTTATTATTAACAGACAAATTACCACAGATCTACTACAAGAGGACATTGCAAAATTGGAAACAAAACCAATAACTGTCACTCAAAAAACAGCTCCTGAGCTAGCAGAAAATATGATTGATGTTGGCAATTCGGGTGATTTTCTAAATACGGAAATTGATAAATACCACGATGTAAAACTTATTCCAGCCAAACCAGAAATAAAGCAGAGGAAGAAAGCTCCTTCCAAATCTCAACAAGAAGAAAGTAAAGTCAACTCTATGAAGGTTGTGACTGGTCAACCGATATCCACGCAAGAGGTTAATATTGAGCCACTAGCAGCGATGGTGCAGGACCTTGAGACTACAGACAGCTTTATAAGAGACGAAATCGAACAATATCACGACGTTCGTTATATTCAAGATGTTCCCATTTCCATTACTACAAAAGAAACAACCCCAAGTTTGGACGCAAAAGTTCTTGAATCAAGCTTGGAGAGCTCAGTAACAGAAAAGGTTAAACCGACACAAGAAGTCGAGAAGCCGACAAAAGAAAAAACACATAAAGGATTCCTGGGGTTATTCAAGTCACCAGAAAAGAAGAAAGAAGAGAAGCCAGAGAAGGATATTATTCAAGAAATTAAATCCTTACCGCAAGAAGAAGATACCTACATCAAAGATACTAATAACTTCCTTGCAGAAGAAGTTGAGAAATATCATGACGTTAAACCGATCATATTAGAAAAAGCAAAAGGTGTTGAAGTAATTCAAGAGACTGACTTGAAGTCACCAAAACAAGATATATTAATCGAAAAACAGCAACAAGTGATACCAGAACCAAAAGTATTGATTCAAAAGGATATAAAACAAACTTCTATATCCATTAAATCACTAGATAAGATAGAAGATGCCATTCCAGCTGGTAAGTTGGACATTCCAGCGGATACTATTAAGGATATGAAATTCAGTGATAGTTTCCTTAAGGAAGAAGTCGAACGGTATCACGATGTTAAGCCACTAAAATTGGAAAAAGCAGCAGAAGAACCTAAAAAACTAAAAGAAAAGGAACAGAAAGAATCCAAAGGATTTTTGGGAATTTTCAAGTCACCTGAAAGACAAAAACGAACTAAGAGTGTTGAAAGCACTCCTCCAGCAGATCAACTTGTTTTATCTGAAGGGGCAATCAATGGTATGAAAGACAGCGACAACTTCCTTAAGCAAGAAGTGGAAATGTACCATGACGTTAAATACAATAAACCTGAACTGCCACAAATAAAAGATCTCAAACAAGTTCAACATGAAGTATCCGAAGTATATGTAGCAAAAAGCACAGAAGAATCTCCAGATAAGAAAAAAGAGTCCATTAGAAAGGCTGACAAACCTTCCAAAGAAGTTGAAAAATCCCCTGAACAAAAACTGGAAAAAGACGATAAAGAGCAAAAAGAATCTAAAGGATTTTTGAAAAAAATTAAATCGCCCGAAAAAAAGAAACATGGTAAGAGCATCGAGAAAGAGGTAACACCAACTGTTCAACCCACACTGTCAGATGAATTCCTCATTGTTATGAAAGATAGTGACAATTTTCTTAAAGAAGAAGTTGATAGATATCATGATGTTAAGCCCATTAAATTAGAAAGGCCACAAATAGCTGAAGAGATATCAAAAGAATCTACGGTGATCTTATCTAAAACTGAATTACCAAAAGATGTTCTGAAAATCGAAGAAACAGTTAAGACTATTAAAGATAATGGCGAGTTCCTTAAGGAGGATGTAGTCAAATATCAGGACGTAAAGCTTATCAAACCAGAAAAGTTAGTGGACCAACCAAGAAAGCAAGAAGAAAAAGAACACAAGGATTCCAAAGGATTTCTGGGAATGTTTAGATCGTCAGATAAAAAGAAGAAACGAGGAAAGAGCACCGAAAAAGATGTCAAACCTCCGTTATATGAAGAAGTCGTTAAGAGCAAAAAAGAAACTGACGTTTTTCTTCAGCAAGAAATAGAAAAATATCATGATGTTAAGCTTATAGTAGAAAAACCTGATACTATAACCAGTAAACAGACGGTAGATCAGCAATCAAAGACTTTGACGTTAACAGAACTGGAAGAAAATAAACCAATAGAGTCAACTGTTTCCAATCTTGAGGATCGGAAAGATGCGGATGCTTTCCTAACTCAGGAGGTTGGTATTTATCACGACGTACGCCCAGTGGTTACAAAAGAAACTAAAACAGATGCTACTAAGATAGAAAAGGTTCAACAATCTCCAAAGAACGAACCGAAACAGTCCAAAGGCATGTTTGGTCTATTTAAATCTCCAGAAAAGCAGAGAAAGAAGAAAAAAGGTTCAGAACAAGATGTATTACCCACTGAAAAGGTGCCTGTTTCTAACGAGGTATTATTAAACATGAATAATACACATGACTTTTTGCAAACTGAAATTGATAAATTCCATGACGTATACCCACTGAAAGAAGAATCTACATCACAAGAGCAACCCGTTAAAATAAAAGATAGTGTAGATGCAGTTAAAATAGAAAAGATTAGCACTGTAGAAGCTTCACCGGAAAAAGACACCAAGCAAACAAAAGGTATCTTTGGAATATTCAAAACGTCAAAAGATAAACAGAAAAAGGAGAAAAGCATAGAAAAAGAAGTAGATGAACCTCAGCAATTTAAAGAAAACACTAATGAATTCTTAAAGACTGAGGTTGAAAAATATCATGACATACGTCCACAACTTCAACAGTACACTACAACGTCTGTAGCTACTCCTACCGAAAGACCATCCGAAAAAGAAATGGAAATAAATGTAGAAATTCCTCATACAGAATTGTTGAAACACACCGACAATTTCTTGCAAGGTGAAGTTGAGTTATTCCATGATGTTCGACCAGTTATTGTGAGTTCTGTGAAAGATCAACTAGTTAAAAAAGGTGAAGGCGTTTTGGAAGGTCCTAAATCACCAGAGAAAGAAAACAAGAAGAAAAAGAAAGAGAGCAGTATTGAAAAAGATGCCATAAAGACGGATACAACAACTGTAGAGCAAACTAAAGAAACTGTTGTAACCCAAGTGGCACAGCCTAAACTTAAAACAGAAAAAATCGAATTACCTCAAGAAATTGGTGCCATTATGAAAAATACTGATGGTTTTCTTAAACAAGAAGTTGATATTTACCACGATGTAAGACCTTTAGGCGTTAAAACTGTAACAGATTCAGCGACAGGAGATCAAAAGGAAACAAGAGAATCCAAAGGCCTTTTTGGAATCTTCAAATCACCAGAAAAAGGAAGAAAGAAGAAGGAAGATAGCGTGGAAAAAGATATTGTAAAAACAGACAAAAAAATTGTAGAGCAAACAAGAGATCACATTGTAGAACAACCCACAGTTAAATTGGAAAAATATGAGTTATCTCAAGAAACTATACTTACAATGGAAAATACAGATGATTTCCTCAAAAAAGAAGTTGATATTTATCATGACGTACGGCCCATTGTGACAACATCTACAAAGGAAACGAAAGAAGTTCAAAAAGATGGCAGAGAGGCTAAAGGCCTTTTCGGATTCTTAAAATCGCCGGAAAAAGACAAGAAGAAGAAAAAGAAGGCTGGTAGCGCCGAGAAAAATACCGTGAAAGAAGTAGAGATTTTAGATCACCAGAAACAAGCTGTTGAGCCAGAATTAACTGACAGAATTAAAGTGTCCAATTCAGAAACTTTACCTGGAAAGCCTGAAGACACTATGATTAACATGAAATACACTAACGACTTTCTCAAGCAGGAAGTTGATATCTATCACGATGTCTGGCCTGTTATAGCAACCCATTTAAAAGAAGAACCAGCAGTCCAAAAGGTGGAAGAATCAAAAGGCGGATTTGGATTCCTCAAATCAGACGAGAAAAAGAACGCGGATAGCGTAGAAAAAGTTGTAACTCTGGAGCAACCAAGAAAAATCACTACTCAACAGCAGTCAATTAAAATAACATCACAATTGAAATCGGGAAAACCTGAGCTATCTCCAGAAGCTCTGATCGATATGAAAAAGAGTGATGATTTTCTTAAACAAGAAGTGGATGTATTCCATGATGTTCGACCTGTTATCACGGTACCGATAAGAGAGCCACAAGTAGAGAAAAAAGAAGGGGGTGAGTCTAAAGGTTTCCTAGGGCTATTTAAATCGCCAGAAAAGAAGAAAAAGAAGAGATATAGTGCGGAAAAAGATATCGTAAAGGAAAAAGTAATTATAGACAAAAACAAAGAGATTTTTGAACCACACGTCCAAGACTCTAAAATAAGTCAATCAGAGGTGAAACCAGAAACACCTGATCTTTTAGACGAAACTATACTTATTAGGAAGGACACTGACGACTTCCTTCAACAAGAAGTTGAGGTTTTCCATGATGTTCGTCCAATTATTAAAACAGATGTTAAGGAAATACCAACAGACGAAAAAGAAAGTGATTCAAAAAGTCTTTTTGGATTATTTAAAAAGGGAGAAAAAGATAAGAAGCAAAAGAAAGCAGATAGTATAGAGAAGGATATTGTGAAGGAGGTAACAATTACTCGTCAAGTTAAAGAAGCGATTATGCAGCCAGAGTTAGTGAAGGAGATACAAAAAACATCATCCGAAACTAAGAAACCTGAATTATCTCCACAAATAATTGTAGCCATAAAAAATAGTGATGATTTCCTCCAGCAAGAGGTTTGTTGTTTCCATGACGTTCGACCTATTGTAAAAGCACCGCTAAAAGAACAGCAAGAACAGAAAGATACTGGTGCATCCGAAGGTCTCTTTGGTGTCCTTAAATCACCTGAAAAGGAGCGGAAAAACAAGAAGGAAGGTAGTATAGAGAAAGATATATCGAAAAAAGATAAAGTAACGGTAGAACAAGTGAAAGAAGTTGCTACAGTACAAACAGCACAGCCTAGCAAACCTGAATTATCCCAAGAAATCGTATTGGTCATGAAAGATACCGACGGTTTTCTCCAACAGGAAGTTGATATTTACCACGATGTACGACCTATCATCAAAGAATCCGTAAAAGAACCTCAAGAAGAGCACATGAAAACTGGAGCATCTAAAGGACTTTTTGGTTTCTTTAAATCACCTGAAAAAGAGCGGAAAAAGAAGAAGGAAGGTAGTGTGGAGAAAGATATATCGAAAAAAGATAAAGTAACTGTAGAACAAGTGAAAGAAGTTGCTACAGTACAAACAGTACAGCCTAGCAAACCTGAATTATCCCAAGAAATCGTATTGGTCATGAAAGATACCGACGGTTTTCTCCAACAGGAAGTTGATATTTACCACGATGTACGACCCATCATCAAAGAATCCGTAAAAGAACGTCAAGAAGAGCACATGAAAACTGGAGCATCTAAAGGACTTTTTGGTTTCTTCAAATCACCTGAAAAAGAGCGGAAAAAGAAGAAGGAAGGTAGTGTGGAGAAAGATATATCAAAAAAAGATAAAGTAACTGTAGAACAAGTGGAAGAAGTTGCTACAGTACAAACAGCACAGCCTAGCAAACTTGAATTATCCCAAGAAATCGTATTGGTCATGAAAGATACCGACGGTTTTCTCCAACAGGAAGTTGATATTTACCACGATGTACGACCTATCATCAAAGAATCCGTAAAAGAACCTCAAGAAGAGCACATGGAAACTGAAGCATCTAAAGGACTTTTTGGTTTCTTCAAATCACCTGAAAAAGAGCGGAAAAAGAAGAAGGAAGGTAGTGTGGAGAAATATATATCGAAAAAAGATAAAACGACTGCAGAACACGTGAAAGAAGTTGCTGCAGTACAAGCAGCACAGCCTAGCGAACCTGAATTATCCCAAGAAATCGTATTGGCTATGAAAGATACCGACGGTTTTCTCAAACAGGAGGTTGACATTTATCATGATGTACGACCGATCATCAAAAACTCCGTACAAGAATCACAAGAAGAGCACATAGAAACTGGAGAGTCTAAAGGACTTTTTGGTTTCTTTAAATCGCCTGAAAAAGCGCAGAAAAAGAAAAAGGAAGGTAGTGTAGAGAAAGATATATGGAAGAAAGATAAAGTGACTGTAGAACATGTGAAAGAGGTTGCAGTAACTCAAACAGCAAAGCCAAGTAAACCTGAACTATCCCAGGAAGTTCTATTAGCCATGAAAGATACCGACGGTTTTCTCAAACAGGAAGTAGACATTTACCATGATGTACGACCCATCATCAAAGAACCCATAAAAGAAGCACAAGCCGAGCCAAAGGAAACTGTAGAGTCTAAAGGACTTTTTGGCTTCTTTAAATCACCTCAAAAAGAGACAAAGAAGAAGAAGGAAGGAAGCGTGGAGAAAGATGTAAAGAAAAAAGACAAAACTACTGTAGAACAGGTGAAGGATATTCCTGTAGGTCAAACAGTACAGCTTAGCAAATCTCAATTACCTCAAGAAATTGTATTGGCCATGAAAGATACTGACGGCTTTCTCAAACAGGAAGTTGATATTTACCATGACGTACGACCAATCACCAAAGAAGCTGTAAAAGAGCCACAAGAAGAGCATAGAGAAAGTGGAGATGCTAAAGGGCTTTTTGGATTCTTTAAATCGCCCGAAAAAGAAACGAAGAAGAAGAAGGAGGGCAGTGTGGAAAAAGATATAAAGAAAAAAGATAAAACAACTGTGGAACAAGTGAGGGAAGTTGCTGTAACTCAAACAGCACAGCCAGGTAAATCTGAGTTATCTCAAGAAATTATATTGGCCATGAAAGATACCGACGGTTTTCTCAAGCAGGAAGTTGATATTTACCACGATGTCCGACATCATCACACAATCATCAAAGAATCTGCAGCAGAGCCACAAGAAGAGCGCAAAGAAACTGCAGAGTCTAAAGGACTTTTTGGCTTCTTTAAGTCACCTGAAAAGGAAAGGAAGAAGAGGAAAGAAGGCAGTGTGGAGAAAGATATAATAAAAAAGGATAAATCAGTTGTAGACAAAACTAAAGATACTATTATAACACAACCCAAACTTGAAACACCTGAGTTATCACAAGAAATCCAGTTGGCCATGAAAAATACTGACGGTTTTCTTAAACAGGAGATTGATGTTTACCATGATGTTCGACCTATCATAAAAACACCTGTAAAGTATGACCAACTTGAGCAAAAAGAAGTTGCCGAATCAAAAGGTCTCTTTGGATTCTTTAAATCCCCTGAAAAGGAAAAGAAGATGAAGAAGAAGAAAGAGGGAAGCGTGGAAAGGCCTATAGTAAAGGAAGATAAAACGATCATCGAGCAAACAAAGGAAGTTGTCCTGAAGCCCGAGTTAATTCAAGCAACTCCTACAGTTAAGCCTGAATTATCTCAAGAAATTATCATCGCTATAAAGGATACTGACAATTTTCTTAAAAGAGAGGTGGATGTTTTCCATGATGTTCGACCAATTGTAAGTGCAGTGGCTGTTAAAGAAACACATGTGGTAGAACAAAAGGATCGCGAATCAAAAGGTCTTTTCAGTATCTTTAAATCGTCTGACAAAGAAAAGAAAAAGAAGAAGAAATCGGGTAGCGTAGAAAAAGATGTAGTTAGGGAGGCTAAACTAACCTTAGAACAAAGTAAAGAGGCAATTGTCCTTCCAGAATCGACACAAAAAGCTACGTTAACGCATGTAACGTCGGTGGAAGTAAAAACAACTAAACCAGATGTTTCGGAACAAACCTTAATTAATATGAAAAACAGTGATGACTTTTTGAAACAGGAAGTCGATCATTTCCATGATGTTTACCCATTAATCTCAAAACAAGATATTGCCGAGACAGTACCACCAGAAGAAAAAACTAAAAAGGAATCCAAAGGTATTCTGGGACTCTTTAAAACCGGCGACAAGAAAAAACGACAGAAGAGCGTCGACGCTGATGATTATAAACAGGTAAAAGACCATGAGAGACGCTCTTTATCTCCAGTTTCGGACGAAAAGCAGAAGCGTCTTCCAAAGGAGAAATCCTCACCACCAAAAGAAATCACTAAAAGTACCACTATCACCTTATCCGAGGATGCGCTTAAGAATATGACGAACAGCAACATATTTATTAAACAAGAAGTGGATAATTATCATGATGTTCGCGTTATAACTCAAAAATTACCACCCACAACTGACACAAAAGAATCAAAAGGAATAATGAAGCTATTTAAATCGCCTGAGAAGGAAAGAAAGAAGAAAGAGCGAAGCATTGAGAAGGAAGCAGTAGCAGAAACAACTCACACTGACGAAATACAAGTAGCGGTTATGGAAACACCACTGAAGTTATCACAGGAGTTCATAGAAACCGTTCAATACACTGATACTTTCCTGAAGGACGAAGTTGATAAATACAATGATTGCCGACCGGTTCTGGATAAAGCTACGGCTCAAGAAACCGAACCACAAACAACTAAAAAGGAATCCAAAGGTATCTTGGGTATATTTAAAAAGTCACCCGAAAAACGGGCCTCCAGCGTAGAAAAAGAAAGCCCGAAACTATCCGAGGAAGCTATAGCCGATATGTTAAATTCTGGTAATTTCCTGAAAACGGAAATTGAAATATATCATGACGTTAAACCAATCACTACATCATCGACCAAACCAAGTTCCGATACTATGGAAAGAAAAGGCAAAAAAGAAGCTGAAGTTGTCGAGTCAGTCGAGGAATCCATAATATCTCCTGTGGACGGAACCCAATACAAAGCCGAGAAAGAACAGCAGGATAAGAAGGAAGGCAAAGGCTTCTTTGGTTTATTCAAGAAAAAGAAGCCGCATAAGGAAACGAAAGAAATTAAAATCAGCGACGAAGGCATCCAGTTCATGAAGGACTCTGATAGCTTCCTGAAACAAGAGATCACTAAGTTCCATGATGTCCGTCCCGTGATTAAACCCGAGCTTGACGGCGATTTTGATGAAGCTTCATCTAAAACTGCAACTCTGCCACTGGGATCTACTGACAGGAGCGATAGAATACCTGAAACTACGAATTTCTTGAATAATGAATTAGATAAATACGAAGATGCGGAACTGTCGACTAAAACTAGTGAAACAGCGGAGGTACCAGTGAAATTATCGGAAGAAGTTCTACTCGATATGATTACTTCCAACAACTTTTTAAGGAAAGAAGTTGATATATACCACGATGTCCGACCACAAACACAACCTGAAACGAAACCAACCACTACAAAAGAAGAGCCAAAGGAGAAACAATCGAAAGGTAAATTTTTCGGTTTGTTTAGCAAGAGAAAATCGCAAGAGAGAGAAAGTTCCGTTGAACAAGACACGGAGAAGCCGAAGAAAGACAAGAAAAAGAAGAAGAGCAAAGAGGACAAATCGATCAAGAAGCAGGACAGTAAATCGATCGAGATGGCTCCGGAAAAATCGGTGATATCGGTTTCAGAACCTCCAGTTAATGGAATGGATGATAGCAAAGATTTCTTACAGGGAGAAATTGACCGTTATCACGATGTGAAAACTACCGAACATGTACGGGTTAAAGACGAAGGCAAACCTGGTGGTCTCTTTGAGGAACCCTCAAAGAAGACTAAACCAAGCGACCAGGAAGATCAAAAATCGCCAACTTCGGGTTCTGGAACCGAGAAACCTCGCAGTCCCGAACCTGAAATCATCGATGTGGGTGAGGTACGCGAAACGATTCTGGACGAGAACCTTCAAGGGAAGAAAATTACGACCGTTACGCAAGAGGCAGTCGACGGAGGGAAGAAGGTTATATCGGTGACGAAGGAAATGTACATAATTGATCCGAAGGTTATGAAGGATCTGGCCGATTTAGACGATGACATCAAGCGCAAGATCGAACTAGCCAAAGCGGAAGCCAGCAGCTTAGATCGAGATCGCTCGAAACCGTTTGTGAGGGAAACATTTTCTGTCGAAACGAAAATAATTGACAGAATCATACCGATATCTTCAGAGAAGGAAACATACACTGAAAGTGAGGTTATATACGAAAATGTTCCATCCTCGAAAGCAACAACACCAGCAACATCAGAAGAAGCGCATACGCCCTCAGATGGGGATATCCTCGGACGAACTAACGCCTTTATAAGCGAGGAACTCAAACGATATGAAGATTCAAAACCAATCATTGAAAAAACCGACAAAAAATCAGAGAAGATACCTGAAAAAGTAGATCACCAAGAACAACATAGCAGGAAGACAGAAGAAGATGACACCGAAAAAGCAGCAAAACCAGAGAAGAAGAAGGGATTCTTCTCGATCTTTTCGAAGTCATCCGACGATAGCTCTGACAAACCGTCAATTATCAAACCAATAGCCTACAGTCAAGAGGCGGTAAGAATGCTGGAAGACACCAATGATTTTCTAAATACCGAACTGGTAAATTACGAAGATGCTAAACCTGTACTTGTAACAGACCTCGATGAGGATTTGGAAGCAGAACATTCAAAGTCCGGATTATTCGGCCTGTTCAGTAAGAAACGCGAGAGTCCCAAAATACCGAAAAAACTATTTAAGAAACATAAAAAAGAACACGTCTTAGATGAAGTTGAGGGTAAAACGTATCAACACTTGGAGGATCTAGATGATTCCATTGATAAAGCTATTAAAACTGAATATGAAATCCCACGAGAGGTGAAACACAAGAAGGTAGTTTTCAGTGAAGAAGGACCCGCCATTTTTGAAAAATTTACCCCGGACGACCCATCTGTCGAAAGAACTACCGTAACTATACTTCAATCTACTGACGTATCAGTTCCTGAAACTCGCGATCTATCAGAGGAACTTATTCAGAAAATAGAAAGAGCGTCAACTGAAATTTCGAAGAAAGAAAACGAGCTGTTAAGTAAACTACAACAGATTGGTAAGGATGTGAGAGAGTCCGAACAACCAACACAAATAAAAGTTACAACAGAGAGATCAAGGGAAATGGTAGGAGATGCTATTGTCGAAGTAGAACAGGAGACAGTTAATATTACTGGGTCAGGTGCATACGCTCTAACTAAAGACAGCAGTTTTGTTAACGATATACTTAAAACACTTGACAATAAATTAGAATCTGCTAAAGATAAAGCTGATGAAATACCCGAAGCAGCTAACCAGCAAAAGGAGGCTTTCCTGGAAAAAGTGGATGAAAAATATAAAGAGACAATGCAACTCAGTCATGAGCTGGCTGAAAAATCTAAGCATAAGTTTTCTGCTTCCTTCTTAGAAAATGAACGTAGATCAATCGAAAAAGAAATTGAACTCGCTCGACAAGACGCTGCTGAACAAGTTGAAAGAATTGCTGATGAGGCTATAGAACAAGCGAAACAGACAGAACAGTTTGCAGTTAAAGAGGCCAAAAAGAAAAGTGGTTTTCTTGGCAAGCTTGGTGATAAAATAACTGGTAGAGCCAAGAGCGTTGAAAAATCTATTAAACCAGAAATACAATCAGAAAAGTTGGAACCTGCAGTAACAACATCACAAGTAATAGGTGATATTAAGGACAAAACTGTTCATGCAGCAGCTGGAGTCAGTGCAATTGTAGACGATAAAACTGCAGCAATAGAAGGTGTTTCAGCGCAATCCGACGTTAGGAAGGATATCAGTGATTTGGCGAAACGAGATCTGGAGAGTTTTGATCAGTCTGTTAAAGCAGCAGTCAAAGATTCGAAAGAGAAAACTGGAGGTTTCTTTACCAAAATTGGTCACAAATTAACAGCAAAGGTGAAAGATGTAGAGAAGTCGGTTGATGACACTAAAGAACAACTTAAAACTGACATTAAGTATACCGGTGAAAAAGTTAAGGAAAGTTCTGAAAATGCTGGGGATTTTGTAGAAGGAAAAGTTCAAGAAATTTCACAAGCTTTAAAAACATCTGAAGATGATGCTAAAAAGGAATTAACCAAACTTGAAGAATCTACTAAAGCTGGATATGATATAGCAATTCAAGAAGTGAAAGATGACTTGAAAGCAATAGAAAGCACTAAGGAACAACTTAGTGACAATTTGCAAAGTCAAGCTGCATATATTAAAGATAATACCAGCGATATAGGGAGAGAAACAGATGCAAGAATTGGAGATGTTGCGGACTATTCCCAGGTAATAAAAGAAGACACTAAACAGATAGCTACTGCCATCAGTGACAAAAGCAAAGATGCATTGGCTGACGCAACAAAAGATGTCACCGAATTTTTACAACTCAGTAAGGAAGAAGCAGAGATTCTTGAACGATCTGTGAAGGATAGAGTTAAAGAATCGAAAGAAAAAACTGGAGGTTTCTTCACCAAACTTGGAGATAAATTGTCAGGAAAGGCTAAGGAGGTAGAAAAGTCACTCGGTGATACTAAAAAACAACTGGAGAGTGATATCAAAGATACTAGCGAAACACTTAAGGAAGTTTCAGAAAAAATTATTGATTCTGCAGAAGAAAAAGGTAAAAGAGTTCAAGAGGACCTAAAGTCATCCGCCGCTGATACTGAAAAGGATTTGTCTGAAATTAAAAGATCTATTGGAGGTGGAATCGACACAGTAGTTCAAAAAGCTAAAGGTGACAAAAAAGATGCGGAAAAAGTTAAGGAACAACTTGCCGAAGATGTCCAAGGTAAAATGAAACATATTAAAGCCGAAGCTGTTAATTTACAAGAATCAGCGGTTGATGGCGTTAAGGGCATTGAAGAGCATGCAGATGCTGTTATAAAGGACATTAAACAGACGGTGGATGTTATAACTGATAAAAGTAAAGATGCAGCTGCTGGTGCTGCAAAAGAAGTCAGCGATTTAGCACAATTAACTAAACAAGAAGCAGATATTCTTCAACAATCTGCTAAAGATACAGTAAAAGACTCAAAGGAAAAAACTGGAGGTTTCTTTACCAAGCTTGGAGATAAATTGTCAGGAAAGGCTAAGGATGTAGAAAAATCACTCGGTGATACTAAAAAACAACTGGAGAGTGATATCAAAGATACTGGCGAAACATTTAAGGACAAAATTGTGGAATTAGAGAAATCAGCAGATGAAAACATCAGGGGTTTAGAGCATTATGTTGACACCACTAAAAAAGATATTAAACAGACGGTAGATGTTATCAGCGATAAAAGTAAGGATGCAGCTACTGGTGCTGCAAAACAAGTCAGTGATTTAGCACAACTAACTAAACAGGAAGCTGAGAGTCTTCAACAATCTGCTAAAGATGCAGTAAAGGACTCGAAGGACAAAACTGGAGGTTTCTTCACAAAATTTGGTCAAAAACTAACAGGGAAAGCCAAAGATACGGAAAAATCAATCCTTGAGGCTAAAGAACAAATCAAAGATGACATTAAACATACAGGGGATGTAGTTAAAGAAACTTCTAAAAGAACTTTAGATTCTCTAGAAGGAAAACCTCAAGAAGTCTCAAAGGCCTTGGAAAAATCTTCCGAAGGTGCTAAGAAAGATTTATATAATCTTGAACAATCGGTAAAGACTGGGTTTGAAAGTGCCACTCAAGAAATAAAGGAGGACATAAAAACTATCCAGAAAGTTAAAAGCCAAGCTGGCGATGAAGTTCAAAGTCAGGTGAAACATGTCAATGACAAAGTCGCGGATTTCGAGAAATCTGCAGATGAAAGCCTCAGGGGTTTTAGAGATTATGTGGATACCACTCAAGAGGATATAAAACAGTCTGTGGGTGTTATAAGTGATAAAAGTAAAGATGCAGCAATTGCTGCTGCAAAAGAAGTCAGCGATTTGGCACAAGTAACTAAACAAGAAGCAGAGACTCTTCAACAATTTACCAAGGATTCAGTAAAGGACACAAAGGAAAAAACTGGAGGCTTTTTCACTAAAATAGGCCATAAAATATCGGGAAAGGCCAAAGGTGTTGAAAAATCAGTACTTGACACTAAAGACAAACTCAAAGATGACGTTAAACACACAGCTGAGACAGCCAAGGAAACTTCTGAAAAAGTTCTGGATTCAGTAGAAGGAAAAACTGAAGAAGCTTCAAAAGCACTGGAGAAATCTACCGAGGATGTAAAGAAAGATTTAGCTAAAATTGAGCGATCTATAAAAACTGGGTTTCAAATTGCAGCACAAGAAATAAAAGAAGACATAAAAACTATTGAGAAGGTTAAAGACCAAGCTGGTGATGAGATTCAAGGTCAGGGAAAACATGTTAAGGACAAAATTGTGGAATTAGAGAAATCGGCAGCTGAAAGTATCACAGGCTTTGAAGATGATTTAAATAAGATGAGAAAGGACACTAAGCAGACGATAGATATAGCAAGTGATAAAACTAAAAGCACGATTGCTGGTGTTGCAAAAGATATTAGCGATTTGCCACAACTGGCTAAACAAAAAGCAGAGCCTTTTCAACAATCCTTCAAAGATACTGTAGAAACTGCAAAAGAAAAAACCGAAATCTTTGCCGATGATTACACAGAAAAAGTTAAAGCTGATATAAAACAATCGGTAGAAGCTGTAGGTAGTACAAGTCAAGATATAATATCTACTACCACAACAGACATCGGCCATACGGTGGAGCATCTTAAGACAGAAGCTAAATCTTTGGAAGTATCTGCTATTGACACAGCCAAAGAGACCAAAGAAAAAACAGGAGGATTCTTCAGCAAACTTGGTCATAAAATATCAGGCAAGGCAAAAGATGCAGAAAAATCCTTTGAAAGCACTAAAGAAAAAGCTAAATCCGATGCAAGACATACGGGGGAAAAAATTGGAGAATTCTTGGACGAAAGCAGAACCCAACTCCAGGAGGGTATTCAAACAACGACTCAAAAACTAAAACAAAAGTCCGACTCTGTTCAGGACAAACTCGATGATAAAATGAAAAAAGCAATCGAGGAGGTGAAAGGGCAGGTGACTGAAGCTCAGGATTCTGCAGCAAAGAGTGTCGAAAGTTTAAAACAGGAATCCCAGAAGGTAAAAGACGATGCTGATAAAAAAAGTAAGGATATTAAGAAGAAAACAACAGGTTTTTTAGGTAAAATTGGTGGTAAAATCAGCGGGAAAACAAAATCAATTGAGGAGTCGCTTGATACCACACATAAAGAAGTAACTCATACATCACAAGATGCTTCAAAGCAAGTAGATCAAGCTATTCAGGACCTCAAGATGCAGTTTCAGGGTATAGATTCCGATGTAACAAGAGAAAGTGATAAGGCTCTAGGGGGTTCAAAAAAGAAAATTGCTGATATTTCCGTGAAATCCGTTGAAAGTCTGCCGAGTAGTAGTTTACAAATGACAGTTGGTTCGCAAGATAAATATTTAGGAGATGGAAGAGTACATCTTGGAGAAATTAAACAAAGAACGGCAGAATTCCTGGAAAGTCAGATCAGTGATGCTCCTTTCGGACAAATTACCAGAGCCGTAAGTGATTATGGCGGTCAGATAAAAGAACCCGAACAAGGTCGAGGGAGTATCTCGGAGGCTAATATCGATTTGTCAAACTTGCCAGCAGGCATGGAACAAACAACAACAACAACCACGAGTTATGTGACATCTCCTGTTCTAGTTCGGAGAGTGGTTTCGCAAAAATACGAGAAGGGAGATAGACCCGACGTTATTGAAATCAAAACCACCATCACCGAGTATGATATGGGAGACGTCGATAAGTATATCGTCACGGAACCCGACGAATCCGACGTGAAGGAGACTATCAAGAAAAAGGCTTTCTTTCGAATAGAGTCGGAGGACGATGACTCCTTCAGGGGAACAATGAGGAGCGACAGCGCTAAATCCAACGTTCTGGAGACTTTAACGGAAGACGCTGTCGATACTCTGATTTCCAACTTAACCAAGGACCTGGGGGAGGCGATCAGGCCAACTGTGACCGTTAAATCAGAAACGGTTACGGTGAAGGGTAAAGAACTGAAACAACACGTGTCGGAATCAGAAGCAGACGTCGAGTTGATCGAGAAAAAATTGCGTGACTTAGACAAAGCGTTAGACTCGTTAGAGAAAGTCGAAACTAGCGACGGCGATTCGAAAACCGAGCGGAAATTGAAACGCGTCGAGCGAAAGTTCGATCGGATGGCGTCGAAGCTTCTCGAGCAAGAGGCCGACGAGGCCAAAACGCAGAAGATCGCGACGCCCGACCGAGAACAGAGTCGCGAGTCGGAATTTCAAAAATTAGTTTCGCAAATCAGCACCGAGGACGTGTCGGACTTTCAGAGAGAGTACAGTCATCTGTGGGACGAAAACACGTTCTCAAAGAGCGATGATTGGGAATCGAAAACACCAGACAGTCAGGCAGATGCTCAAGATCTCCCCAAAGGTAGATTTTAGATGTTGCTTTTTTTCTCAACGATTTTTGTTTCACAAAAACTCATCAGTCACACGCATAAGTAGATATATATATGAATACTATCACGATCTTAACATTTCTTAATCAGAATCTTGAACGAAACGCATGCCCTTATTACTAATATTTTTTTGTCTATCGCAAACTCTTTCCAAATCAATCATCAGAAGAGGCACTCATTACCTCAATTTATTGACCTTCCTTAACCGTAGGTGAAATTATTTACATGGGCCCTGTCAATTTTAATAAAGATAAGTTAATTAATCCGGGTGGTGTCGAGATTGACGTGATACCCATTATGAAAAGTCCCCTCTGCTCACCGAAATCGAGGAAGAGAAACAAAAGAGCTCAGTCGGAGATGGGTTTCTATAAGACCAGGAAACTGATGCTGGAAGATGACAGGGGAAGCTTGCCGGAACTGCAATCTTCGCCGAAGAAGAAGTCTCTGTACCAGACCGTCATACAGATGACTCCCGAACGGTTCTTGGGCAGAAGCCTTCACACCAGCAACGAATCCATTGCTAGTAGTAGCAACAAAAGCTCTGAAATAATGTCCAGGAGTCTGGGAAGCTCGGATTACTTCCCGCAAGGTCGCTTAATGGGCGCGGTGACTGAATGGTTGGAAAGGTCAAGTCCATTTAGTTCCACGGAAACTTTTGATGTTCAGAGCTTTACGACTAGTTTGCATGACACAATCGATAGTCTTATTCTCGACGATGAGGAGTGTTCGGGCTTTTCATTTTCGGACGAAAAATCAGCTACTAGAATTTTTATACCAGATATCGTAATATCAGAAGAAAATAATAACCTGGAATCAGACGCTTTTATGACTGAGGATAGTCGTCTAGGTAACAAAAGCACTAATTAGATCATAGACCCGTGCGTTGATGGGGCCCGGTTTCTTTGTTTTTTTGTTATGTTTGACTCTATTTTATGTGTCCCTCTTCTTAGGTGAAGTCAACTAAAAGTTATGCTAATAAAATGATTCATAAAATTTCAGGTATCCACTCGCTCTAGATTATGTGCTAAATTCAGCACTAACTACCCACACAAAAAGCAGGATTTTAATATAACACGACTATATGAATCTAATAACAACTTTGTCACAGAATAAACAAATTATTATTTGTTTATTATTAAGCTTCGCTAGTAATTAAGAGTTATTTTATTTACAGCTTCCTGGCTGTATGAACAAAGTGCTATTGCATGTATTTTTTCATATCGTTTCTATTAGCAGAACTTGTTTTAATATAGAATCACAACGGTTCAACAATTTTATTCCAGACAAAGTTGTGAAATGTTATCATTTTTTTTGCTAAAACATTGGCTTTAAATTGTTTTTTTTATCTAGGTGGTAAACTCATCGAAGAAATTTAAAAAAATTAAAAATGATTCCATAAAATGTAGTTAGTGCTCGATTGTTAGAAGGTATTTGTATTGCAGTTTGTTTTGAGGAAACCATTTCAACACAACGGCATCCTTGTCGTTTCTTATATAACTTTTGGACGTTGTTCACAAAAGAAATGGGATATACTGTATATGCATGTTTTTATGAGATATAAAAGAGGATTTTTACCAATTTAGCACAAGCAATCTTTGGCTTCTTTTGTTTGAATTTTTTTGGTCATATTATTTTCGATGTTGTTTATGTCAGAATCATTTTCTGGTAAGTTTTAGTTGAATATTAGACCGACTGTAAAAAACAATGAACAGTATTATGCCTGGGAACAGTAACCTGCTTTATATTTTGTAATTGATAACACAATTAACCTTACCGGTACCTGCTAGGTAGCTCTAACATTTAACTGAATCTTTTTAGAAACTAGCTGCGGACTAACCCATGCTGAACCTTCACTAACATCCACTGACTCACTAATACCGCAACCAAAACCGAGAACCGCTAAAATCCCGGACATGCCGCTCGATTTCTCGAAAACGCCACCCAAACCCGACAAAATCATTTCCCCCGTTCGCGACGACCTCTTAGACGATGACGAGGACGAATTCGGCACGTATTCTGACAAGAAAAAGTTCTGGGAGAATGTCACCAAAGAGACGGCTCACAAACGAATGAGCTTGCACGATGTATCCGCCACAACAGATAAAGATATCGCGGATAAAACGACGAAGAAACGTGTATCGGTTCACGAAATCGGTCAGGTACCAATTCCGAAACCGCGATCTACTTTACAGAGTTCGAAAAGTTTGATCGAATCGGGAGGTATCGAGGAAAAACCTCGCGTCCAAACATATCAGAGCCTCGTGGAGTCGGAACCGCCGGAGAAAGACATTAAAAAAGACGAAACCGTGGTGGAAAAGGACAAATCTGCCGTTGAAATGAAAATAGCAAAAGCCATCGAAGCGGAGAATATACACGCGCAAGAAGAATTAACTTCTATAATCGAAGATATTGAAAGTACCGGTAAACAGACCAAATTTGTATCAGAGTATCAAGCAGCTTATACTTTGCCGTCAGATCGAAAGGATAAGGCTACCATTGGTGATAAAGCAAGTTCCGAAAGTCATGGAGACAAAGATGACAGTTTAGATTCCGATAAAGCCCAAAAGGGTAGTAGTCAATTATTTGAAACCACTGGATATATATCGGACAGTGAGGATGTAGAGAACGTTATATCGGATTCGGAAATTGAGGACAGGGTACCACAAATACGAGAACGACAAATGAGTGTATTCGCTGCTCCAGTAACCCAAAGAAAAACTATATACGAACGTTCGGCTTCATTACCTACCGAAGACCTATACGAGGTATCTCGTAACCTCAAACATCTGAAAGAAAAATATGAAGAACAAATCAAACAGGGTATGATCGAAGAACATATATCGACTGAGAATGAGGAAGATAACTCTCCTGAAAGAAAAACCCTCGGTACACTACAAGAAGAAACGATTGCTAAACTAAAAGCCGAAGATGGCATGTCGAGAATTACCGAGGAGGCTTCTGATGAGTCTTCTGACGAGAAACCATCAGAGGACCATGATGACAAGTCAGTCGAAGAACAGGATGAAAAACCGTTTTCTGTTAAGGAGCTGCGGAAATCATTCGAACAAAAAACTCATATGTATGACCAATTTTCAGTTAAAACGGAAGAGAAAATATTTAAGATAGTTCCCAAAGAAACTACTAAAATCGTAACTAAACTAGAGCCAATAGAACAAATAACCAAACAGTTCATAGGACACGAAGTTGTTCAAGAAAAATCAGAAGTTCCTGAAAAGGTCTCAGTCAAAGATTTGGCAAAAACGTACGAAAAACAGGTAAGTCTAGAAACAACCAAAACACAAAAAGAAGAAGATGTTCAAGACATCCATGATGAAAAACCTGAAACACTATCTAAAGAACCATCCCCACAGCCCAAAGGACTTGATCAGGAGGAATTACATACGCACAAGGTTGAAGATGACCTTACAGTTTCAACTACCCAGTATCAAACGCACAAAGAGACTGAAAGGGATGTTCAACGTAACATTTTTGAATCCCAACCTAGTCAGTCCTCTGAGAAGAGCGGTGATGTATTTGACGATCCTAACTACAAAGACGAGAGTTATATATCCAAAGACAGCATGGAAGTGCACGTCGATAAAAGCGAAATCGAAGATTCCGAAAAACTGGGTGAATTCGAACAGGAAACTGACTATGAATCAAAGAGTTTCGATTCACTGAATGCCGAACAGTCTCCGAAGATGATGTCTGAAGAAATTCCCGAGATCACCGTAACTTTATCCGGAAAACAGAGGAGAATCAGCGAAGAAAGTGACGAAACATCAGAAAAAGTTGATACCACAGTACATGTTTCACCAATTGAAGAAGTCGCTGAGAAATCTCCAATCAAACAACCGGAAGAATATGTCCCAGAGATCATTTGGGAGACTGCCGTTGAAACTCAAGTAGAACCCCGTTTCGAAGAAAAAGTCGACGAAATGTTCGATATAAAAGCTCAAATGAAGCTGACTGAGGAATTCATCGCTACCGAAAAAGTCCTAGGTCAAAAGGAATTAAGCTCTGAAGTGTCCGATAAAGAGATCCAATCGGTGGCTTCAGAAACAAAAACCGACACCAGCGACACTGATCGTATTCCATCCGAAGAAGAAGATGAATTTTCTCAAGTGGAACATATAGTAAAGAAACAATCCTACGGAGATCATGATATCCTCGAACAACATTATAAACTTCAAGGATTTGGTTATTATCCCAGCGAAGAATATCAACAGGATAGTGCTAATGAGTTTACTTCCGAATTATTAGATAGAGATGTGGAAGAAAAAACTGATTTTGAGGATTTTCCATCTGAAAAGCTCATAAGCGAAGCAGCTGTTAGCGAAATTAAAAAGCAGATAACGGATGAGGCAGTCGAAGAATTACAGCAGGATCTTAGCGAAAGTCTCCTAGAGGAAGAGATTCCAGAAGATGTCAGTTTTAAGGAACATATGCCTACAAAATTAGAAAAAGAGGACAAAGAAAAAGCAGAAACAGCAATTAAACACGTTGATCATGTTGATGAGATGACAACTGATGAAGTTGCCACACATGTAACGGAGAAAATAGTTCAAGAAAAAGTACGTGATATTAGTGAATCCTTGTCCGAAGAGCATGTAAAAATTTGTGATACATCAGAAGAAGTAACACCAAGCCTAAAGGAAATTAAAGAAAAATCAGATACTGACAAGACCGAAAAACAACTCGGTTATAAGATGAAAGTTGAAGAAGTTATCAAGCATGTGAGTGAAGAGGTAGTTGAAAAAATCGACCAACCGTTCCATGAGGAATATCAAAAAGCATCTGATTTACCAGATATAAAATCTAAACTAATACCAGATCTTCAGCAGGTACAGATAGAAAAAATCCATACCGAAAAAGTTGATGAAGAGAAAATAGTTCATGAAGTTAAACCTGACTTGGACGAAAAATCTGTTGTGAAATTAATTGATAAAGAACTACAGCAGGATGTGAAAGTTGACAAACATATTTCTGAAATGTTTATCAATGAAGAAAGGACACATATAGAGCGGGTTCACTCTGACCAACTTGCCACTGACAGAACTATTGATGACCATAGCACAGTACCCACTAGAGAAGGTATAGTACCTAGTGCAGAACTAATTGCCGGAGACAAAATCATCAAGGAATCAGAATTTGCAATGAAACCTCATGATACCTTAACGGAAAAAGTAGTGACTGTGCATGAAGAAGTTCACACTGTCAAAGTTGACGATGACGTTACAAGATTTGATGAAACTAAGGAACATAGAACTGAGGAATCGGTCAAAGACCCAACTGTTATTACCCAAACTCCAATTACCGATAAATACATCAAAGATATGAAGCCTGATTACTTCGAAACAACGAAAACCATCATATCAGATTCTGGTTATCAAAAAACTGAAGAACATACCTCTGAAACAATAGTAAAAGATTTTAAACAAATATCAGACTTTGACACAGTACTGCCAGAAAAAGTAATTACAAAAGAAACCACCATAATTAAAACTCATGATATAACAACGTATACCACACCTGATTTCAAAGATTCTTCACCTTTAAAGACTCACGTTGAAAAATCGTCAGAAACATTCGTTGAAGAATTTAAAGAAAAACCCGATTTAGCTCAACATACACCAGAAAGAGTAGTTGCTGAAAAGAGTCACGAAATTTTACAGAAAACGTCCCCTGTGGAAGTTGCTGAGGAACTGAAGGAGATGATGATGTCTGATGATATTAAACCAGATAAAATAAAGCTTGAGGAAGTTCATAGTAAACCTGTGGAAAAAGTTGATGATATACAGGAAGATATTTCTGTTTCGTCCATTGATGAAACTAAACCAACTACAGCAGAATTACCCGATAAAGAAGATTATGTAGAAAAACATATTATAATTGATGAAGATATTCCAGAACATCCACAAATAAAGGAAGATGTCTCAGGAAAACACCTGAAAGAGACCAAGGAGGAAATATTTAAAGACGAAGTTGTTGAGAAGACACTGAAAGACAAATATTTGTCTGAAACCAAATCTGAAGAAAAAGATGACCTTAGCAGTGGTTTGCGGGAAGAATCAGATTTGGGCTCCGAACTACAAATGGACCATTCAGATTCCGCAATTTCGGATAGGCTCAAGTCAGAGAGTCACAGCGAAATAGAAAAAATCATTCTCGATACCTTCCATCATATGAAGGTTGATCCCGAAGAAGCCAAAAGGATCGCGTCTCAGTTAATAGAAGATATCGAGAATGAGATTCAGAACAGGAGTGAACTGACTGCCTCAGACAGTACTCAAGACTCCGTGGTTTTTAATTCAGACGTTTCGAATTATATCAAACAGCTAGCAGAAACTAATGGGCTCGACGAGAGGGAAGTTGAATTAGTTGAATCCGTTTTGGCTAGAAGGCAACGGGAACTGTCCAAACTAGCCAGAGGTGATACTCAAGCTTCCAGTATGGAAATAACTGACGAAGATTTACGTCACAGCGGTGGTGAATTTACCGATTATACTCACATACTTCAACAACAAATCGGCCAGTTAGAAGCTGAACGCAAACACGATATTGAAATGGAATACGATACCCTAGACCGAGAGAAATATTTTGAGGAAAAATCAGAAACCTTCGATAGGGTTGACGAAAAACACAAGACGGAAGAACACCATTCTGAAGATACCGAAAGTTACGACAGTTTTAAAGCAAAGAAATCCAAGAAAGATGTCACCTTATCTATCAGCGATTCTCTGAAAGCCGAAAAGATTTACAGCGAGGAAAGAAACGTGATCCTGGAAGAAGACGAAACTATTTCTGAATCCAGCGTTAAGGAACAGGGCAAAGTAGATGCTCATATTGAGTCTGTAGTGTCCGAAGCGGTCGAAGTTGAATCAGAGGATTCTATTTTGAAGGAACTTAAAACTGGTGCTGTAGATTGGGATGACTCAAGAACGTTCTACGCCGAAATCGACCACATACAAACGACCAGCGACAAGTTGGATGAAACAATCAAAACCGAACATTTAGAAGATCAGGATATTTCCAAAGTTGAAGGACATTTTATTGCCGATCGTACAGTCACAGAAATAACAGGAGACTTGCTAAAAGAGATTAAAGAAACTTCCGAAAAAGATTATACAGAGTCAGTTCAAAAAACCGAAGAGGATCACAGAAAGGAAATTAGTAAGACTGAAAAAATCAGCGATGATGTTGAAATTTCTACCAGCATAGCTGTGGACAGAAAAATATTGGTAACCAGCAGTGAAATAGTGACCAAAGAAAAAACCAAAGAAGAAACGTTAATGACGTCTACTAAATCTATTGAAGAAGACGAATTTACTAAATTATTAGACGATATAAGCAAAGCTGGTGTGGACGCGGTGATAACTAAAACACAGACAATACATCGTACATCCAGTTCGGACTCAAAGTCTAGTTTCGACTCTGCCAAATCACCAGACAGGAAATACGAGACTTCGACAAGGGAACATGTTGTTTTGAGAAAAGCTAAATCTGAGGTAGACAGTAGCAGTACGAGTTCGAACTTGAAACCTGATCGTATATCCGGTATTGAGTTTGAAGCATACTCAAGCTCTGGAGAGAGTCATTATCAGAGTTTTGAGATGGACAGTGCTAGAAGCAGACCGTGCTCATCAGACGTGGAAGGAATAATAGCTGCTGCTTCATCGGAATATGAGACTGCCCTGACCTCAACTCAAGAATTCTCGGCCAAATCGCACGTAACGTCTACCGATTACCATACAGCTATCAGCAGCATCAGTTCAAAGGAAAGTATGAAGAGTTTGGACAGCGAAAGTTCCGGAAACCTAGCTAGCATTGAAGTATCAGAACACTCCGAAACACTGGTTCCTTCCACCAGCGACATAGATGGGGATATGCTGGATTCGATCGACCAACAATTTCTGGAAGATGCGGAACCATCGTCAGGTTGGACAGGTCATGGACGTCGAAGTCGCCAGATATCCGACTTCACCGATTCGGAAATGATTGGTGATTCGGTTGATATATCTGAAGATGACATAAACGATATCGATTCGAAACTGGGTGATGTTCCTTCGAAGATGAAACGGTCAGCTGAGATGACCTTCCAACCAGAACCGAAAGTCCTTACCACGACGGAATCTCCTCAGGGCGAACATCTCGAAGCCGAAGAGAAATACGCACACAGTCTGGACGAGGGAAGTATTTTAAGCATAAGCATGTCTAGTACGTCAAGTACTGGAGCTCAACGCACCGTTATTGAGTTGTTGGACAAGCACGAGGGAACATCCGAGCATCATAGTCTTGATGAAACCGAGATTACTATGCGCGGCAGTCAAGAGAGTCTGCCACTTACACCGACTTTACAAAAGAGTTACGATATTGCAACATCCACACCTCATACCCAAACCGACGTTTTCATAGATAACGTCACCATGACCACCACATCGGTCAAGGAAGACGGTATCCATAGCGCCAGCACACAAATCACTTCAGAAACAAAGGACATTAGTAGCGTTGCAGCTCATCCCAGCAAATTTCCTCTGGAGGAACCAAAACGAAAGGGACACAGACGTACAGAAAGTACCATGATTGGAATTTCATTATCCACCCTTGCTCCTGAATATAAAGACACCATCACTACCGAGAAAAAGGAAAAGGAAATGTACGAATCCGAGAAGGATATTGATGAGAAAGAACAGAAAGGAGAGAAAGACGTATTGGACGATGTATTTGATAACGAAGATGTTATAAGTACTTCTAGACCTCTCTCAGGTATAAGTCGATCTGATTCCGAGAAAGAACGTCCCGTTTCTATAGCGTCAGAGTTTGAACTCGCCGATTTAGCCAAATCCACTGATCTTACTGACATCACTGATCCAATAGAACGACCATCGAAACCAGAACCGCAAGAAATGTTCAAAGACGATTCGGTCGAATTTAGTCTAGAGCAAGAATTCTCTTCAAAAACCAAAGAAGTCGCCATGGAGCTACAAAGAAAGAGGTCGACATCCAGCGTCTCTGATGCGTCGAAAGAAATTTTAGAAAAACGCGACTCACATGGCAAGTCCAGCACGACATCGAGCGAAAAGTCCAGTTTTGAAGAAGCAGAAGCTGATGCCGTCTTCAATATGGTAGCTCATATTTCCCCAGCCCATAAAGTAAAACAAATCATTCCGATATTAGAAGATGAGGACGCCGAAAAACATGAACTAGAAATGAGAGAGAAAGCAAAGAAGGAGCTGGAAGAACGACGAGCTCAAATGAAGGACATCAGTCCTGGTTTTATTCCTGATATTACAGTAACCGAACATATGACGCCAGAATTAGAGCTCGATAGCGACAAAGAAGATAAGCAGCAACATATTTCCGATGAAAGTCCGTTAGCTGAAAGCGTGGAAAGAGCCGAAGAAGTCATGGTAACGTCATCAGAGTCAGAGCACGATCAAAAACAAGACGAGAGAGATATTGCTGATGAAATAATGACAACGTCAATGATGAAGAGTAGTTTAATAGACTCTATAACAACTGAATCAGAAGCTATTACCATCATTGACGCCGCGAAAGCGGAAAGGGATGTTGACTCGCAAAGCTCTGACTCGTTCGAAATGCTGGAAAAGCCCGATATTATTGACGACTTTGTTGTAATTGAAGAAGTGGCGAAAGAGGCCAAAGAGTTTGATTCCGAAGGTAAAAGTGTATACATTGAAAAACCTGCTCGAAAAGTTAAGAAACATGATGAAGAACTGGAGCAGTATTTGGTGAGGTCTGCACCAACACCACTGACAGGCATCAAATACTATCCTGATGGCTCATCCAGCGATGAGCTGGGCTTTGAGTTCGAAGACAGTCCGCCGAAACCCGATGAAGGCAAACAAGGTGTGGCTTCTACGAGAGATTATGGTTATGAGTATGACCGAGAATTGGAAGCGAACAAAAGATGGATCGAACAACAATTTCAAGGAAACCAAGCCGCAATGATGGCGGCAGGATACGGTTATGAAATGGAATTCGAACGCGGACCACTCGAAGACATCAAAGAGGAAGATATAAATGATTTCGCCGCGTCCAGTTACGGTTCCCAAAAAGAATCAGCAGGTAGTTTAGGAAGCGCCAAGGATTCATATTCCAGCACTCCGGATTATGATGTTTTGGCCGGTCGCAAATACTTTACCCGATCTGGAGAACCTGACGATATATCAATGTCCAGCCTACAGGAATTCGAAAACCTGGAACAAGCCATGTCGCTTGAGATGAGACGCTTCCACCAAGGACAAGGTTCCGACTCCTCAAGCAGTGGCAGTTACAAAATTAAATTCCACCACAGTAAAAACAACACGGGAGACGATATCTCCGTTAGTTCACTGAAGGAGTTCGAGGGATTAGAAAAAGCATGCATACAAGCGCATAAGATTGAGGTAAAAGCCAAAGAAGAAGAGGCGATGTTAGCTCAGATTGAGGAGGGTCAAGAGAGTATCGCTTCTGAGTCTGAGAGTTGTGAGACGGCCGGAACCGAGAGAAAGATAACCGATACTGAAGAAGACGAAGACTACGAGAAACGCATGTTTGAAATCGATGAGATTATTAAGCAAGCTCAGACCAACGTTGAGAGGTTTGTAGACTTGAGAGAAATTGAAAAGACTGAATCTCTAGGACGAGGTGACTCCGTTGAGGAGGTTTCGAAGGTACCCGATCTTGAATTAGATAGTCCCATTATTCGATCTACTATTAAAGTTCAATGGAAAGAAAGCGAGGATGTTATGATCACGTCTACGGATTCTTTGGACTTCAAAGAGGAGCAAGAAGAAGAAGACCGTCGTGACAGCGCTGATAGTCTCGATGCCCAAGTTACTGTTGGTGATATAATGACGGCTAGTACTGATTCCATCGAATTCCAAGCACAAAAAGCGAAAGACACTATCATGACCGATAGCATAGAGTTCCGTGATGAAAAGAGCTACATGGTGTCGAGCGATTCTCTAGAACTGGGTCCCGGTACCAGCTCCGGATTTAATATAATCCAAAGTGACTCGATCGAGGAGGATGTATCCAAAGTAGGTTTAGGTGATCACAGTATTTCAAGTACAGGAAAAGACTTTAGCTCATCTACTAGAGAAGAACTATTAGAGCATGATACTGATTTAGGTAAAGATGATAAAGAGGAATTAGCAACGAGTATTGCCAGTGTAGACCCCACCAGCTCAACCGCAACACACGCCACTATGCATTGCGAGACAGATTCGGTATTCTCCGGTAGCTTCACCAGTGGTGGCTCAAACACAATGGTCTCGTCGACAGACACTATCGACTCCACGTACGCTCGTGAAACCGTTGATGTTAGTGCAGCTGTAAGAAAAGTTTGGTTCGATGAAGACCTAACGGGGAGACGCGTTACGGAATACGTAGAGGAATCATCACGTCCGTATGTTTCCGAAGTAATCGAACCTCTAGAGGAGGAACACTTCTCCCATACCATTCACAGGAAAGTAGAACTTCCTCCGGAAGTGCGCAAGGTGACATTCACAGGACCAGATGCCGAAGAACAACTCCGTAAGTTTATGGAGGAGTTCAACGAAGGCGAAGACGTACAAGAGACTCAGTCGGTCGATGAACACGGTAATATTCACACCAAGAGAGTGGTACAGAAACGGTTCATCATTAAAGGAGACACGGAACATCCGATGACCACCGATCACATTGAGGAGTATTTTAAGGAACTGAATCAACCGGAAGTAGTTCAAGACCGTGGTGTTATCACAAGGAGTACGAAAGAAGCAGTTATTACGAAAACAATTACCGATGACCAAGGAACTACTCAAACGATTATCGTGAAGAAATTTGATCTTCCCCAATCCCTGACAGGTTGGTCTATAACGTTAACATCTGCCCCTTATCGCCCTTTCTGCCTTAAAATTGTAGCGACTTTATTTTAATTTAAGTTGATTTTGGTTCGATTACTTTCTCCACGACACCTGTCACTTTTTTGGTAAGTTTTTCATTTTGAGTTTGCACGGTTCTTCGGACGCATGTCTCTTATTGGTTATTAAACTTACTACTACAAGATAACAACAACATTCTACTGATTTGTGATGTTCATCTAACAATAACTTTATAAGAAATGGTACGAATAATGTATGTTAAGAACACACAACACTGTAGAGTGGGCATGATGGTTTTGGTGATATGTTCAAACCCTTGACACGCTGAGCACATTTTCATTCTTTTCTATGTTATAGGTGAGGAACATTCCCAACCTTCTAGCTCGCAAAAGGACACTTCAAAGCCCCAAGGTTAGTATTTATCGAAATTACGAGAATTTCAATGTAATGTTGGACTAATTAATTATTAGGTTTGACAAGACTAACAAATATATTTTTTCACTCCTTAATTTCGAATGGGTAAAATTTACTCTAAACTTTATCGTACATAGTACTAAGAATAATTGATGAGGGTTATTCCAAAAGTACTTCACATGACGTAGGAAGGTCAGTTATGAGCCTTTAGTATTTGTTTAAGTCCTGAAGCACTGAATCCTTCCAACGTGTTTGTAGAATTGAAAAATAGTGGCTAACGTTTTGTGATCCAATAGTTTCATATAAGTCTACTCTTTTATTTACTATGAATATATGATTGACATATTTTGGTGAAAAAGAGTACTTCGAAGGAAATCTCGATCTGAAATGTGTTTGCGGGGAATCAAAAAGGGAAATTTTAAATATTTTTTTTTATTTATATATCACTAACAAACATTTGAATGAAATATTTTTAAAATACCTTAATATAGTTTATGTTGAATTAATCTAACCATACTTTTACATTATCCAGTTTTTATATTTAACTAAAATGAAAAATGCTTCATTACTCTGCTAATATTATTTATTGGTACATAAGCTATAGCTGTATATAAGAACCCTTTTATTGAATATCAATGAAAATGTTTCCATTTTTACAAAATACATTTTGTTGAAAATACACATAGAAATTTTAAACGAAAACGTATTTCTTATTTATAAGTATTATGGCCTTAAATATGACAAAATACAATAAATATTTTACTTTTTCTTGATATATTTTAAAGTCTCTTTTTACCAACGAGTGTTTATCTGGACTGGGCCTACCTACATGGGCTCCGAACCACAGTCCTCGACATTAAGCCTATGGACTGGCCAGCGACCAACTTTGAGACAATCCCAGAAGACATCCGGTTTCTGGCGTAACTGGGATGGTTATTCCTTGTCAGATTTTCGACTGTTGCCTATAAAGACATTTATAATCACAGTCACAGATATAAAATACATCCACTCTCCATAAGGATTCGAACTTGTGACTATAGCAACAGTAAGGGGACCATCCTGTCGCCCATAACCACACTAACAAGTCGGCCTATTTTATTTTTGGATTGTCCTGTTGAGCAAAACAAACAATTTCTGCTGTAAAATAGAGCTGTGATATTTTGTTATATATATAATTTTGATATACTTAAAAAAGTCTATATTTTGGTTTGGTAATAAATTAAATTAAAATACATTGATAACCTGATTCCTGTTTAGCTGAAGCAGTAGATTCGATTATTTCAAAAAAAAAATCTGTAAAGAAACATATTTTATATATTTTAGTTCAATTTTTACTGCTTATTCTTTTTATGCAAATAACTTCCGCTAATTTCAATGTTTATTTTATGTTCATATTTTTCTTCTTGATTAGTTGTAGTCTATAATATGAACAATAAATTTAATTGGTATACAAATAATATTTTAAAAAATTATGGATGGCAATAAAATTTTGAAAAAAGTATTATCGAATAATCAAAAAATACGAATAACCTATGTCGAAGAGTCAGGTTTAAATGAAACAAAATTTGTGATCAAAATACGTAAAGCTGGGATATTTCAAATTTTATTACATGTTGTTTTTTTTGAAAAAAATGTTGGCTAAAATTGGTAATAAAAAAGAGGTAGATTGCCACTGATATCCATCTTAATTTAAATGTTTTTACTATAAAATGGTCATCATAGTTACATTAATTATGAAAAAACTTGGAATTTAATACTATTTTGATTTTTCGCCAATTTTTTAGTAATTATGTTGTTAAGTCAGGTACTTTTGGATGATCCTTATATAAGTTACTTTATTTTAATACTTTACACTTAAGCAATTGATCGTTTTCTGTGAGAAGGGTTGTCATAATCTGATACTTTTATTCCATCAACCGTAATCCATCTCCGGCTAAAAACGGAATCGCGCGTAAACAGCGAGAAATAAAGCAAACTGAGATCGTGCGCCTCGGGATAATAACGTTAACCCTCTCAACAGCACGTGGTTTAGGTACATTAGTACAGTAAACAATTTTGTTCCAATGCTGTAGCCGCAATATCCCGTAGAAGGCCGCTTCATTACGAAATCAGCATGGAAGATCAGACTGAAGTGAACCTCAGGGAACACGACTGGCGCTTTAAATTGCCCCGACATGGTAGATAGATCGTCTTTACAATATACACACAGAGTCCCGTTTTGACACGTTTTTCGGAATTGGTATTGCCTTAATTAACTCGCATTTGCTTTGACCTCCGGGGCTTATTCATGGGAGAATTCAATACGGGCCGTCGCTTTGGACCGAATTTACTCGGTCATCTTTAGATAGGCTTATCTTTAATTAATTACGAAACGGTTTCGGATCCATACAAACTATTGAATGTTTTATTTAAATATATTTAGAGTTAGGTTGTATAAACTTCAATGCGCTGTCTTTACTAATTGCGAAATATCTCGTTTTATAGGGATATTTAATTGCAAAATACCATTTTAAACAGTTATGAAATGTAGAGTATTTAAAGTAACTTTGAACGATTTTCTTAAAAACTATTTATCCTGAACTGATACTTATGCCAGAAATCCACATAGTAGTAGAATTTTTAATCAGTAAATTAAAGCAAATAATGCTTGCAGATGTGTGAAAGTGTTGCCAATCCAACGTCAATCTGCTTTTTTTTAAATAATGTCTCAATATACATAAAAACCCTAATTTTAAACCCTAAAACATCATTCATAAGATCTTACAGTCAGACTAAATATGTTTATTTTCTGAACGACCAAACCTTTTGTCTGTATAAGATATATACACATTTTACAAATTTCTTGTTGTTTTTCAACGTTATTAAGACTAAATTTATCAATATCAAAGACATCCTTTTTTGTTGTTAAACATTCTGATAAAAATATACAAAGTTCATTGTGAAATATTTTCACTTGGATTGTAGCAAAGCAATTTTCTATATGAAGCTGACACATATAGGCCATTCAATAAAACAGCCAATGTACGTCATAACGTCGACAGTGTTGCCAATTGTAGTTGGTAAAAAAAACTCGATTTGTATTGGTTCTGATCGAAAAAGTTGTCAAATATTTATAAACAAAAATTATTTTAGAGGCTTAATTTTATATAATTTATTTTCAAAAAGAAATACAACAAAATTTTAATATAATAATGGATACATTGATTGAAAAAAATACTCTGAAATAAAATACGATACATAATAATTATTAATAAATCTCAATAATAATTATATTATTATTATTATTATTTTATTATAAAATTATTATATTTTTGGAAAACTTTTAGTCGGTTTTATTGAGTATATTTTGAACCAGAATTTAAAACAAAGTACCATATATAAAAATTATTGCTATTTTTCAACAAAACCAATAAGGCAATGCCAATTTTCGACACTTCTAAATGTTATGTGTATATTTTCCCTTTTGCGTGTAACACCCTTTACATTTTTTCATATACTAAGTGACAATTGAATATATTTCAACATTAAAACATAAAAATAAGCCATTTTTCTACATAATGTTGCTTAGTATATCTGCTAATATTTTGTCGTTAAAAAACAACATATGAGCTGTTTGAAATCCGGAATGATATATTCACCCTTCTACCTAATCCCATATATTTTTTTTCATATATATCCAAGCTAGCATGTTTGTTCCAGAGGACTGTCATTTACCCAAGTATTCAATTTAATTACACCCCTTTTTTGTGTTAATTTCGTAAATACCGGATATTTTATTGATAAATGTTCACTTTTTTACTGATTATGGACACCTAGATATGCAGTGGCGTACACATATTTTATTACAGCCCCTTATTCAAGATAATTTTGGATGTGCAGCATGTCGTCGATTTTATTTATCCTATTCCCTTCTATATGTTATATATTTATCACCACGGAGGATGGTATTGTATTAATTTTGTTCTTGTATCTTTTTCAGCAGAGCCAGATTCTATACCAGAATTACCAGATAAAGACAAATCAAGGTAATATTTTAATTAATCATCAATAATTTAGTGTTAAACTATAGACTGATAAATAATACGTAAACTCATGATAATTAATAAAACTAATAATCAGTAGTATTTGAGTAGACTTCTTGTAAATCTAGAGGTTTAATTGTTGCTGATGAAGTAATATTTCACCTACTTACGATACCTTATTTTATTTCGATTAAATTACAAATGAGTTTAAATTTGATAGTTACAGTTATATAGTTCAATCGAGAAAGGCAATAGTTTATCTTCTCCTATCTCCTAGGTTTAGAAATGTATAATTTGATGTTTGATTCATTGTCGTTGTAAGAGATAATAGCTGATTGATTTCATTGGTTCTTGTCAACAATATCCAAATACATTAAATATGTTTTGTTGAATAAAATTGGCTATTGTTATGGTGTGAACTTTTTCATCGTTTTAACAAATCGCCTCACTATCTAATTATCTCTATTATTCGAGATTATATTGAAATACACGTGATGACACTTCAGAATTATCTTCAAAATATTATGTATCTGTTTTTCTTATAGTAACAATGATGTGGGAAAGTATGAATGTTTTCATAGATTTTGTTATTTTTTACACTGTCATTTTTGTTATAAAATGTACTCATTATCATTGCATATTTTTTACTAGCTTTTTGCTTGTGATATAGGTTGTTAGTTATTTACTTCTGCTGTTGCCACTTTGGTTTTGTCTTGGTTACCTGAAATACTTTTGTTAAAACTTCAAAATTACATTGGCTAATATATTCCCTCTTCCGCAATTTTTGAACAGTGATCAGGGTAACCTCGTATCCTATTTTATATTTGAATTAAACTTTTATTCTCTGTATCGTTAGAGTTTTTCTTAATTTTATGTCACCTAACGACTTATCGTTGAGCTTTCCCGTGATTTAGAATTTACAGAGTTTTCTTTCTCCCTGCAAACAATGAATTATAAAAGCTTTTGTAGTCAATATAAGAAAATTTAATACGATTTTTTTTTGGTTTCAGAAAAATAGCAGATCAACACCAACTATCAGACGAAATGAAGGAACTGTTGCAGGAAATGGAAAAAGAGAGCAAAGAATAACTTAATTAAGTAACAGTTGATTCCATATTAGCGACATACACATATATTTATCGACATTTTTCGATGTCTATATTACCGATCTATATATTACGAACATGTTCATCTATTCGACATCTATCCTAAAATAAGTGACAAAAATATTCGAAACAATTATATCAAGGGGTTTTAGTTTCGCCTTCTTTTTCGGTGAGACGAATCCCGTACCCACTATTTACGAGAGAGTTAAAAGTTTTAGCTTAATACGCAATATAGGTACAAAAAGCTTGCCGTAATCTTATCAAAACTAAGATTATTTTCACGATTTTATGATTACCATATAGCTTTTCCTCGGTTAGGTTAAAAAACAACCAAAAAAAAGTCCACCCAAAATTGTCCGTTGAGAAACCTTTCCATTTTTTCGACAAAATTATCACCTTTGGTGGCAGATATTTTTTAAGAGAAATGTGCAATCTTTTTACTTTGAAACATACATTGTTTGTATAGAAGCAATTACATAGGCGACCTTAAATTCTGCCATTTTTACACACGAAAAAGCGTGTGGATATTTAAGTAATAAATTTATTAGGATTTTAGGTAATTAAGTAAAGATGGCAAAATTTAATCGGACCCAATAGAAGAGAGTACTTATTTTAATAATGAAATTTGATGTTGTAAGAAACGGTAACTTACAATTATATTTTTATTGCTTCAATGTTTTTGTTATAGCTGTTATTTTTTATAAGACGATTTTATTGTAAGTTAAGGTTACCTGATTATTTGTATAAAATGATCTATAAATCTCTATGTACCATTTTATTTAGTCGTAATAGCTTTATGGTATTAAATAACTATATGTTTTCTTTCCGATTGGTTTCATCGTCTCAGCTTACGGTTGGGTTAGTGGTTTTCCCCAATCATCCCTTTCAAAGAAGGGATTTGTATCAGACTGAGACGATGAAATCGATCAGATTTTATTTATTTAAATTAATGTGACATATAAACTATTTAATCTATGTATCAAGGAAATTTCGACGTCTAATCATAAAGCTTTCAATATATTAAAGTTGTGTTTTATTTTCTCCCATTATTTCCCCATTATTTGAGTCTGTTTCGTAATTTAGTCTTTGTCCCCAAAATTTAGCCTTACAAACACTATGAGGGTTAATTTATGATAGTAAAGCTAAAAGGAAGAGACAAAAATAAACTTTAAATTCAGTGCATATTATTTTCCAAAAGTTTAAACTACATTAATTTGATAATAATGTGAATCACAGTAAATAGTAAAGTACGTAGTATTCTTAGACAGAAGTACCTAGATCACATGCTGTCAATAAATTACAATTTGAAGATATTAGTATACATAATAATTAGTTTACAGACAAGTTACAAATAAAGAACTACCCAGTGAAAAACCGTGGACTAAGAGATTAGCTCGCCGACAATAAAGTACCAGGGTCGAATCTCGCTGGCGCTAAAGGTGGTTAAAAAAAGTTTATAACACAAAATAAAGGGTTGTATTCGTTGAAATTTAAGTGAGTGTTGTTAAATAACACAACTGTGGTGGGGAGATTGTAAAAATAAACAAACAAGATAGAGGACTAGGGATTTAACACTCATATTAACCATCAGTTACATTTTATGATACGTGAAGATATGAATATGACTGTAGGATAGCGTCAAAACTATAGGAAATTAAAATATAACAAAAATAATTTTGAATCACCAGAAAAAATATAAAAATAAATAAGTATTAACTAAAATCTATTGTTAATAATATTATATACATTCTCTTATATACATTCATTTGGAGCCTAATTAATGGTCATTATTACCAATCATTCCTAATATTATACTACTTTCAGGACCATTAATTTTTGCACAATAGTATGTTAATAGTAGCCAAATTGAGCTCACAAAGGGTATGTAATTATTTCAGAATATAAGAACTGATATTTAACAAATGTGATGATTATGAATGTAACAATGTTTTTAATAGTATCACCAAGAAATATTTGCATAATATTTCAATCGTATATTTTACACTATCTTTTCCAAAATTTGTACAGAATTTTTTCATTAATGCTTGACCTGCACGTGATTTGATATACATGTCAGAATTATTTAACTATCCATCTACTGTTATTATCTATTTTATTGAAAAATTAATTTTAATAAAATGAAATTGGCCTACAATACCATAATATTTTCTAAACATTATGGACGTATAGAAGTGTAGAAATAAGTGCTTTTAATTGACTTTAATGGTTCACATAGGCTCTTTCATCCCTTGGAAAATTTTATTTCAAATAAGTTAAATTACATAAGGATAATATTTAAGTAACTTTTTCTCTAATTGTATAATCCAAAAAAACTAATTTTACACAGATTATCGAAGATCGTGGATGGAATGTGGAAAAATATAAAATCGACAAATTGGAACCTTAAATGTTATATCTATGTACAGTCTCTAAAAAAGCCCTATCCTATATTTTCTATTAATTAGACACATTACTCGTCGATTGCCATGTCTCCTATTTAGGTTCGAAGCCCGAGGAAGTTCTAGCAGATAATGTACGAAGTAATGGAAGTACTTAATAGCTTACAAGTCCAAAAAAACAATATTGGATTTACGATTTTGAGTTCTTCAATAAATGCGATAAATTGCTAATAAAATCTTAATTGCTCTTACATGTGTAACTTTTATGTACAAATTATTATACAGATATTAATATCAAATCTGTTATGCAGGAAATATATTTTCTATTATAAAATATATCATTATTGATTGTTATAGATAAAAGACCAAAATGAAGGGTCGCTGACCAACGGATCAGTAAAAGGTCCTTCCGCTGGGAATTGAAAACGATGGAGACAAAGTATCTGTAATGAGAGGTCAAGCCTAAACGACACTGGGACCTTTTCCCTTACAATTGATTGTTGATGCTACAGTGCTTTTACTTCAATTTTCTAAGAGGGAATTCGGACATATTAAAATACAGTTCCACATGAATATATATGATATTATTATGTTGTATTGAAATAAAGTATTATTTCAATTAATTAAGTACACATTCATTCAGTTATCTCTTAATAGATGATACTTAACTGATCTCACGTAACATACTTATTCTGCAAGAGGAATGAGCCCATTCTGGTCTTTAATGCCGGACATCTTTATTCATAGTGAATCTAAAATAATATGACTAACTATATGATCATCTAACAAGTCACCTCACAAGCTACTTCCAAAATGTGGGCACCAAAGGAAGCAAATTCAGGAACTTTGAAGGTCGGTCCCGTTTGTGTTGAGCAAATATCGTCTAAATTAACGCTTGAAAATGTGCTATTCACTGATTATTCGTTAATATATATTTTTTTGTAAGAATTTGGGTTCATAATATTTTTATTTAAATCATTTTGAAATGATATTGAATGCCGATTTTTAACATGAAAAACTCTAACAAAAACTTTTAAACAAATCAAGGGAATTGAATAATTAGTTGGATTTTGATCTGGATTTTTAAGTTTTAAGCTAATATGTTGAGTGAGCCACTGGTAAGTAAGTACGTTAAGTCAACTTGTCTATGTGTCGTCATATAACTAACGATTTAGAGATTTTCACCTACATTTTGTAAGTTATTTGAGATTGGTTCTTCGAGTAAATTCAACACTCAATTAAGAGAACTAATATTTTATATTCTACTTAGGTTAGTATTTAATAGATATTTATATCTATTTGTGTTACTTATGCGTAAAATATATATGGAATAGTGATAAAAATTTTGATATCCCATATATTATACTCTTTCTCTCTGTCTTTCCTAAATTAATAAATTTCTAGTAATTTCTATAAATTTTTTTTTAGGTGTGTCACTCAACCTAATGCCTAAACAACTGGACTGATAGTTCTGATTCTTCTTGTGGAGGTTTATATTTTGTATCGTGGGATGAATTTAAGTTGCAAGTGGCCCCGACAGGTGGGGCTATAATAAGGCTCCAGTAATTTATTGGTGAACGAATGCCAAAATAAATTATTCCGCTCAAACGAAAAACCAATGTTAGAACAAGACAGTGCTGTCAGACTCACTAGTTGTTTTTATTTTCCAATTGACAAAAAAAGTAAAACATATTTTTATTCAATTGGAACACATAATTGTTTAGGAAGTGTAAAAGACAAATGAATATTCATTTTTATATATTAGATAAGATTGTTGTATAGTCCTTTATATAAATATAGAGTACTGTTCGATACTATATCGAATAAGTCATCTATTTATAAATTCCAATTAATTTTAATATAATTATAATATAATATAATATAATAATGCAATTCAACTCCGTTATTCAATGTAAAATCACCAAAATATATTTATATTTATAATAAGTACTGATGCCGGCTTGGCGGCGCAGTGGTAAAGTCAATGGGATGGTCCTCTTACTGTTGCGATAGCCGCGGGTTCGAATCCTGCTGGGGTATTGTCGTAAATTTATGTTTGTGATTGTTTAAAATATGTGAATGTTCTAGACAAGAGTGTTTTCTAAAGTTGGCCATTCGCCAGTCGGTAGGCTTAATGCTGAGGACCGTGGCTCGAAGCCCACGTTAAACTTTAGGCCCAGTCCAGATAAACCCATATTTGGTAAAAGGAGACTTTAAAATATATTTAAAAAAATAAATAAATACTGATATCGATATTTTAAAGTTTATACACACTATTATAAGGAGTATCCAACCTTTGTGTTTGGATTTGTTGAGTTTATTAGATTTTGTTTAAGACCTCAGCCAATTTTCATAGTTACAAATATTAAATTGACTTTTTAATATATAATATTATAATATATATAAAATATAATATATTTTAATTAATATATTTCCTATTCATGTCCTTAATATATTTAAAATTAGCTTTGACATAATAAACTTGGTCTTCTATAAGTACAGAAGTCTTACATTTAGACTACCTCTTACTTGTTAAATATATCCGAAATTATTGGTTCTTTGTTGCATATATGTTAATGGTAAACTTAAGGGTGAAAGTTGTAAAACAAAAATTATTCATTACCTATTTGTAACATTATCTAAATATAATTATTATTGAATAATAAAAGTCAAAATGCGCAAAATTATATTAGCAACCTAACTTACCATTTTATATTGTGTTAACATTACAAGATGTTTTAGTGTCCTGTCTTAACTGGAACAAAATGTAGCTGAAACCCTTGATGAAGTCCATTGAAAGTATTTATTAGCAAGGAAATTACATTTCTAATAAATGGAAACGTTGAATTATTAGGAAATGCTCTATTGATATAACTACTAGTTAGTTGGACGAATACAGTAAATTTTCCCAGGTCACTACTTCACTTCTTCAGAGCAGGGATGAAAAGATCCTAACTGTAAAGTCCAAAAAACTCTAAAGTTACAACAATATTTGAACCTATATTCTGGCAAATGGATATTGTTTTGAAATAAATTACTTTGTAGTATGTCATACAGCTAATAATATGTTTTATGTTTTATTTACAGTTTATGGTAAATGTATTTTGTCAATTAAATTAAATAATAATGCAAGTAAAATAGTACTAATGAAGGATAAAAATGAGACAGCATAAAACATTCTTCATGAGGTAATGCAATAAAAACCAAACTGTGATATTTTCAGCGGTCAGCGGCAAGTTCCAGCATTGTAATTTTTCTCTATAAATGCAGCAGCGTAGAACAATTAATATAAATATTAACGTAGATTAAGTTTTAACGGGGCATATATGTTGGCGCCCGTTTCTCTGCAACCAGTTGCCAGCTGAATAATGTGCTCCGTAATGTGGAGCCGCTGTAAAACGAAATAAACTCCGTCGACGTATAATAAATTCTAGAACCTGGATAATGGCTTATAATAACTTTGGAATTAACTTTATTATAGGCGGATACAAACCTGTTCTTGTTTATTTCGGCGTGACATTCTATTAGGCGGAGTTCATTTGAGTGTTTGTCGGTTGTTATTTGGCTCCGTTACGGGTCTCGGCGCGTTGAGCTTTACATTAGCCTAATTTTCTTGCTGGATATAATGAATTTTAATCGACATAACATGGAGTGTCGTCAGGTGTATATAATGTGCGAGATAATAGCGTGCTATTGACTATACCGCGAATATATTTTTAACATTAAAATACTAATAACTTACTAAATATTTTCTACTCTAATTTTTAGATTTCAAACTAACAAAAACTTAAACGATAAAAATATACCTCTGTTGCATTACTCGATATTTTTCAGGCTTTTAAATTGAAAACCTATACAACATATTCGGGTGTTGGCAGGACAATGTTCTTGGCCCATTGTTTTATATATTGTATACAGCTGACCTACCGACTTTAAGAAACACTACCGTTGCAACATACGCTAACGACACAGCGGTTTTATCATCACACGAGGATCCAATATCAGCCACAAGAAACCTCCAACATCATCTTAACAAAGTCAAATCGTGGTTGAAAACGTGGCGTATCAAAGCAAATGAGACAAAATCTACCCATGTGACATTCACCCTTTGTAGAAGAATTTGTCCCTCAGTAAAATTGAATAATCATGAACTTTCGCAAGCAGACAATTTCAAATATCTGGGAATGCATTTTGATCGATGTTTGACGTGAAAAAATATATAATGGCAAAACACAGACAGCTTAGGCTTAAACGAAACGTATTGACTGATAGGACGTAAATATAAATTATCATTAGATAACAAGATTTTGCTGTATAAGTCAATACTTAGGCCCATTTGAACCTATGGTATTGAATTGTGGGGTACAAGTAGCAAATCTAACATAGCCTCCCTCCAGATGTTCTGATTCAACGCGATATTTCCTTCGAATCCATAACGAGTGTGATTCGGAGTGTTAGTGCGAAGTATTGTGAAAAACTATTGTGCAACCCAATGCACTCGCGAAACAGTTAAATGTGCGCGATGATAATGTAGTGCATAGGATCAAACGCAAACTACAACACCAACTGATTAATAGACACATAGAGTGAGATTTAATCTCTGGAATAAGTTAGAATTGTCTTTAAAATACGTTAGAATAGTATCTAGAATAAGATTTAGATTATAAGTTGTACAGCAGATCACTTACTGGAGTGATCTTCTACATGTCAGGAAGTTATATTATATATAACTGACATCATATGATAATACTTATTGCCCACGTGCAGATTGTTGAAGTTCTAAGAGATTAATATAAAAAAAAGTTTTAGATTTCTGTTTTCACATATAATTTATTAAAATTGAAAATGTTGTCTTCATTGATGACCTTTTGCTACTTTTTTGACGAAACAAAATTTCGTTGGTGTAAAACTGGATGATATTTCTGGATGAAAAACTGAACCTGAATGGTAGTCGCAGGTGCAAAGAAACCGACCCGAGATCCATACTTCTAATCTATTACTCTATAATTCTTCCAAAGCTAGATTATGGCTCCCTCCTATTTGCCACTGCTGCTGTAACCTACCCCAAATCCTTTAATGTTATTCAGAATACTCCTCTAAAAATAGTCAGTCATTCCCGGCTTTCTTTCGAAGTTCACTGTGAGATCGCTTGCTCCGCTATCCCCCTTATGCGTCATCATAACTCTACTATTAATAATTTCGACTCTTTTTTCCTATTTCCTATCCACTACCTCACCCTTTCTTCAGATTATATGGGTATCTGTTTTATGTTGCCATGAAATAATATTTTCAAGAAAATAAATAGTTTTTGTTTTCTAAACGCTTTCACATGTTATAACTAAAGAGATGATGATGCTGTTATCTTATGAATTCACTCAATTAACCAGAATAATATTAATTATCAAGAAAAGTTTGACGGTGGATTGTTAATCGTTTCGCAGTTACTTGAAGCATTTCTTGGTGCAATTAAGTGGAGTTCGGGCAAAAGTATCGCAGATGAAGCTGTAACGTCACAAAAGGTAGATGGAAAATGAATTATTTAATATAAAACATCGTCTTTTAATGTGCTCTAAATTTTCAACCAATTGATTGATTGCTATACAGGAGAATACGGTGGTGGCTTTAAATATCTCTTTTTGGCATAACTTGTAATTATTCTGGAAGACCTTCTTGTATTTTACTGGTATTTTCATCTTAAGCATTTCTAGCACTGAAATAAAACTTGCCACCTATTTGCCACAATATTTAGATGATGTTCCTCGCTAGTTCATTTATTTTAACCAATGTCTCATAGTACTAATAAATCCAATCAACAATATAATACAATACTGCTTTCAATATGACGATATCTATAAAAATTTAACAATACAAAAGTTATCGATAATATCAATATATATAACTGTTTGTTTTCGAGGTTAAGGTTAATAGTTTAGTGCTTTTGAAGAATTTTGTAGACATTTGGCAACGTGGTCCACCAGTAGCAACCCTAACAAAATTTTATAGTGTGTTTTAAAACGAACTCTACAATTTCACAAATTCTAACTGGTTCCACATTCGATAAGATCTATGACCTGTATATGATATTTTGAACTAATGGCAATAACTGTTAATAAGTTTAAACAAAGCCCAGTATATTAAGAATAAGAAAACTGAGGTATCAATAAAATATCTCCATTGTCGAAAAATTTTAATACAAATAGTCATCAATCATCCTTTTACCATTTGGCATAGAAATAATTCAAATTATTATTACATTTATTGTATTAAAAACCGTTATAAAACGTGTCATAAAAGCTTAAGGATATCTTGAGACCGGAAACAGGGGTAGCAATAAAAAGTTAGTTCGTTTTTAAAGGCCGTAAAAACTACAATGACGGACAATGTTTTGATTCTAGAAACGCAATTTTATAATAGAACCATAGACCTCGATTTTAGTGCCGCGGGAAAGAGATTAGTTTTTTAATTATGCATAATTTTTAATGCAGTTTCCTGCAGGATATACGGTAATTTAGATGAAATGTGGCCGCGTTTAATATTTAATTTCCGCCCCTAAGTAAATGTTATGAAATTAAAGTTTCGTCGCGGAGAACTCACGTAGTATAGAAAGACCAACAATTTACGGCCTCAGCAAATAAAATAGCTGTAGTTTTAGTTTGTTTCGTGCGTCAGTTGACGTCGTTAATCTTTGATTCGACTATTTTGTCTCAAACGTTAAATTATTAGGCTTATTTTGTACTAATGGGTTACTGAAATTTTAAAACGTATAGTCTATAAACAAATGATTTATTTATGACTGAACTGTGATATAGATATATTTCATTCATTATGTATGCCAAGTATTTTAATGTACAAACATGGAGAGTATATTTGACATTATTGTTATTCATTGTATATTAACAAAAACTAGTGATATGTTTCCTCATAGTAGAGTAAAGAGGATAATTTAAACATTATTTGTTAATATTACTAAAACTTGTTTTGGCAATATTTTCAATATAAACTCAGAAATATAGTTGATTAGCTGACCCGGCAGACTTCGTACTGCCTCAGTCGATAAATAAAAGACCGAATAATCCATAATTACTAAAAAAATGCTCGGTATTAATTAATTTTTATTATTATTTTCGATTAATTACACATCATGTTTCATACTTAAAAAAACAGATTTTTCCTGAAATACCGGCTATTTATAAGGTTTCAATTAGATATTTGCAGACACACACATTTATGATACTGATTTATTTATGATTTATGATAAACTATGTTTTCTGTTTTGTTTTGTGGTGCGTAAATAAACAAAGATGACGGTTCTCCGACGCGCGAACGCGCGACTTATAATTATAAACGCGCGAGACAGGGAAACTCTAGACCTGTTACTTGATTTACCATTTTTCTATTAAAATGGTGTCCATCTTTCTCCTGCCAGAAGATCAAAAGATATTGTAGCGCATCATAAGTCTTGTGTGTTTCAGATACACGTTTTAAATCATTACTCCGAAGATGAAGCACAATACCTCTAGATTGTAAATTTTCTCCTACAATGACAACAGACACTTCGTCAATGGTTGGTGAATTAAACCTCCTTGGGTGTTCATCGACAGGTGCTCGATACTATTTGCAATGCAATGCTATTTTGAACATGTTTACTAAATTGTTGTTCTGATGAAGAAACATTTGTAATATTTGGACAATAGTTCTCTTCACGGTTGGATTATGAGCACAACGCTTATCAACTTCCGCATCTGAATTGCCCATAAAATAAATTTGTAAAAATGGACGAAATTCTGCATCTGGTAGTGGTAACAGCGCCCCTATTAAGTGATAAATTTGTCCTTGCAATTTTTCAAAATTTGTCCAATAAATATTTCTGATATATATTTTAATACAAACTTTAATATTATAAAAAAATGGTTGTAATACTTTATTGTATATCAATAAGTAAGAAAGATATGAAACGTGGGCATAAAATTGTCCTGTTCAATATGTGAAGCGTCAAATGATATGATCTGGAAACAGCTGTTATATTTGTGAATGTTGGCCAAGAAGTGCTTAGAATCATTTTCAATCCCAGATACTAAAGAGCGTAAAGGATCTGGTGATAGAAACAATTGTGGCAATTTTACTTTTCCTCCAGCATAACATAATCCAGTAGATTCACCACTGTATTTTAAGGCCTTGCAATATTTACAAATTATTGTCATTTCCCCAATTGTCATCGAATTATTTCCCCAATTGCTCGTTCCAGGATCACAGGATCATTGTATCTGCGGAATCGCTCAATTTCATTATGTCGTGCTCGCTGTTGTTGTGCTTGATGTGCACGAACTCGTTGCATTCTAAGCCTAGTTACTTTATTGTCACTCTCTAAAGAACGCACTTCTAACATAGCAATACGACTATTCTCAATCTGTCTCTCTCTGGTCATCAGTGCGGTTAGCACGTGAAGTAGCTTTTCGCATATTTAATTGACCGCGGCGACCTAAGTCAGGTCGTCTTCTCATTGGCATCGTAAATTGTAATTAATCAAAGTGAGAGAAGTTCTCGTGTACTTAGCAGTAAACTGTCACTATTACAAAAAATCACCAAGAAAAAAGATCACATAATTTGAAATGTCACTATCACAAAGGATCACCGAAGTTAAGAAAGCTCTCGTGCACGTAGCTGTAAACAAAAAGATCGTCATTCAAAAAAATAGAAGGATGCACTCTTTGTCTGAGGTGTCGATCGACATAGAAAATGGATCGATATATTAGTTGGTTTTCAAATGTCAAATATTATGGTAGCGGTTAGAAATGGAGGAAAAGTTAGGAAAATAACGGAGTCCTTCTTCATGCAATTCTCTCGATTTCTTGACTGACTATGGGTATCTGAAGGCCTCGATGTATGTAGCCAGTTCTGTAGTATTTATGTGCGACCACAACACTTTTCAGGACTTTGCTCTGAAAAATTTGTATTTTGTTTATGTTACTCTTTGTAGAACATCCCCATAATTGAACTCTGTATGTCCATATAGATTTTAGTATTTGCTTATATAACAGCAATTTATTATGTACTGATAATTGTGATTTTCTTCCAATTAGTCAATACATTTTCTTATGTTTCAATTCCAGTTCTTTTATTTTCTTCTTTATATGTCTCTTTCAGCGAAGTTTTGCATCAAGATTCATTCCGAGATATTTAGCGTTGTTGCTATATGGAATGATAGTATTATTTAATGTTATTGGTGCTTGCACGGTCTGATTGTAGGTGAACTGCCCATGCACAGATTTACTTTCGTTAATTTTTATTTATCAAGTTTGTATCCAATATATATATTATCAGTTGGCTGTTGTAATTTTCGTGTGGCTTCTTCGCTATTGTTTCCGACAGCTATAATCGCCGTAATACCAGCAAATGTAGCCATCGTAATGTTCTCCATTTGTGGTATATCACAAGTGTAGGGTAGATAAAGTATTTGCCCAATACATTTGCTTGTAGTACACCTGCTTTAGCTTCTTCTATTGTAGAGTAAGCTTTGTTAAGCTTGCTTCTTGTTTAACTCTAAACATGGTTGCTTTGGTAACATTTTATGTAGTTTATAAACATGGCCTTCATGCCAGACCTTATCGAAAGCTACATTTAAGAATATGGCTGAGCACACATTTTTACTTTCGTAGGCTTTTTCAATAACATCTATTATTCTGAGGACCTAGTCAATTGTTGAAACCTTGTTAAGAAATCCAAATTGCTGTGTCAGTACTAGATTTTTTCTCTCTATGATCGGTTTTAATCTTTTCAAAAGAACGTTTTCAAAAACAGGTGATTTCCTGGGATTAATGTCTCAGTTTTAATAACTCTGGTTATTTCTTTAGGCGTGACTAATTCAAACATTGTATTTTGAGCTTCTATGTCTGGCAAATTATATTCAATATTAATTTTGTTTCGTCTGAAAGTTTTTTCTAGATATTCAGCAAATGCTTTTGCTTTTTGGTGAATTGTCGATAATGAAAAGGAAATATGTTACAATCACGTCAAATGTGGCAAGTTTAGTTATATATTACAATGTTAGAGTAAGTAAACACAAATAATATCCATTAGAATAACTAGTAATATTGTCTTACAAATTAATTAGAGCAACTTAAGAATGATCGAATAAATAATGCGAAAACAGTCGGCAGTAAATTAACGCAAAAATCATAAAAAAGACCGATCCCCGGCCAGATTAACATTAAAACACCAGAACGCACAAAACAATCGAGCTACGCACGCGCACCGCCACCAACTTTCCCGAAACCACGTAAAATCCGGCTGCCAGTTCCGCAGTTTAGCGCGTGAAGTTTTCCGAGCGAGCGACGCGACACTCACGGCGAAAATATCGCGGTTTTTACGTACCGCTGCACAAGAAATTTTCCGAATCGGTTTCGGAATCGGTGACAGTTGTAATTGCGGAGGTTATCAGCGTAGACGGCGGATCATTGATTGTTCGAATGTGCCCTAATTGGTCTGTGAGTTCGATAGTTTGAAGTGGGGAAGTTTCGGTTCTGGCGCTAATGGAAGTTGGCGAGAACTAGTCAGCGTTTCGACATTTGTAAGTTGCTTTAGTTGTTTTGATCTTATCCTAACTGCCTGAGAAAAAATAAGCAGCATAAAAACATTATAATAACTATAAAATTCTATTGATTTGTACAATCAGCATCACATTAAAGAATGTTCATTAATTAAATATTTTAAACTTATTTCATGTGATATCAAGTTTAATATGTTCTTCTATGTAATTTGTTAAATTAATAAATGTGGAAATTATAAAAATAATGTTGTTTATATTTATCAGGGTCTCCTTTTGTTGTTTATACAATTTTATGAGTCTCTATTAAATTTTTGAGAAAAAATAAAAAGGACGAACACTTTAAATTAACAATAAAATACTATTGATTTAAATAAATTGCATGAAATATAATCAGTTGACTAATTAAGTGCTTTTAACGTATTCATTATTCAGTATAATACGATTACGTTTCTGTTTTATTTGTAGTTAATTTAGATAAATAATATTTAAAAAAATTGTTTTTTACGTTTATTAGGATCTCCTTTTACAGTTGGTGCAATTTTTATATATTCTTAATAATTTTTTTAGAAAAAATAAAGAGCATATAAATTTTAAATTAGCTTTAACATACTATTGATTAAATAAACTACATTAAATAAAAAAGGGTTCATTAATTAAATGCTTATAACTTATTTATTATTCAATATAACTCCGTCACTTTTCTCTTTTATTTGATAATTAATTAGCATAAAAATTTAACCATTTTACCATTTTAAAATTCTAATTACCTTTATCATCTCCTATAGTACTCCTGCTTGTACAATTTTAATTTTCTTGTTAAATATTTGTTCCTTTTCTATTGTCTCTCCAACAATAATCGAAATGTTTATTTTCAGAGTGTCAATTCTTATATATTAATTTGTATTGATGTTCTATTTTATGGTTTAAGGTTATTACAGGTATTTTATTTTGCCTTAATTCTAAAAAAATAAAAAGCTTTGCAACTTTAAAACAAATATATAATTCTATAGATTTTTATAAACTGCGTTAAATTAAAAAAGCTTATTACTTAAATTTTTTAAACTTATTCATTATTTAATATAACACCACCACAAATATAATATGCGTTTCTGTTTTATTTGATAATTAATAAATAAGAAAATTATTTAAACAATTTCTGTTTACATTTACCAGGATTTCCTTTTTCTGATGGTACAATTTTAATAATGGTTTTATTTAGTATTTGTTTCTCTTAAATTTTGTTTTCATAGAATTAATCTTAAGATATGAAAACTATTGAGATTCTAACAGGTATTTTATCATCATCTTAAAAAAGTACCCACCCTCAACAAGCCGCAACTTTTGTCTGCATTTTTATGATTCTAATTATTTAAATCCTAATTCTTCCCTTATATCCCTTATTATCCCTTATAGTTCTTTAAATATTGATTGGTTTGATTCTCAATAACTCACAATCTATAATAATAGGTTTAAAATTGTCAGAACTCATAATCAAATATAGTGGCAGATGTAAGCTGTTGTAGTATTAATTACACTAATAATAGACAGTTTATATATATTATACCATATTCAGAAAAGTATTCTAATTTAAAATAAATAAATAGCAATTATTGACATGTATAAATTACAAATGAAATGAAGAAATTACAGCTAGCTGCAACATATCCAAAAGCAACGAAAAGTTTTAGATATTACCTTTTTAAATAACATAATTAATAATTTTCTACTTCCTATATAATCACTATGATTTTTAAATGGAACTGACACACTATAATTAATTTTGTAAATATAATATTATTTAAAGAAAAATGTATTTGCCTTAAGCGTAATAAATTTTATTGAGTAAAATAATCAAGTTAAATTATTCAGAGTAATAAAAGTAAATCGTCGAAAGTAATAAAATTAAATTTTAAGTAAATAAGGTTTCTCTAAAGATCATTAATTAAGTCGTAATTTTGAAAGAAGCTGTGGATTAAAATTAATTTGAAATTCTAAATATTATAGATTTAAGTGTTATTGGTTTTTTTTGCGTAATAGTTAATAATAATATTGTTTTTTATAACGTCTGACTTCAATTTATAATTAAATTGAAATATTTTTATCAATATTGTGTTCTTCCTAAGACTACAATTATTTTAACTTGTTTAAACACCTAGATAATTTCATTGCTTTATTTATTTATTGCTCTAAATTTCCAAGAATAATATTTAAATTGTTAAATGGAGAGTTTAGAATATGTTTAGAAGTTTTAGTTTCTATAGATTTAATTCTAGTTTAAGTGCAACAGCCTGAACTTTGCAAGTTTTTAGCTGTGACCCAAATGAAACTTTCAAAAGTTTAGCGATGTGGCTCTGCTATTTCCAACAGTATATTTTATTTCTTGTTTAGTCTATTAAACAATTATAGAGATAGTTTTAACGATAATATAGTTTCTGTAACATTTGCAAGATAAAGTATATTATGAAATCTTATGTTTTGTAATAAATAATACAAGAATATCGATTTTTAAAGAACTATAGTCCCCAGTATTCAAGCCAAATCTTAGAATTTATTTTAGCAGATTGAATGAAGATTGAAATTGCCATAATAGCTGGGAGGTAAGTGGAGAAAGCATCTTCAATAATTCATAATTATCTTTTCCACGTTTTTAATTACATTTTGTCATAATAAAAAGTGGAAAAAACATATTATTACATTTATTAGGGCAATTTAACATTAGAAAGCAAAGTCAAATGTATTCTAATAATTATTTTTACTTCAATGTACTTATTATATTACATGGCAAATATTGTTTAGTACTAAAATCAATATTAGAACTGAACGAAAATATGCATGATTTAATAGTAATAAACTTAACATGACCCAATAGATTTATACCATTAATAATTATAAGTTTGATTGAATAATGTAGTAATATATCAAAACTGCTTTGGAGAAAATATGAAATATGAACCTAATTAATTTAAGGAATAAACCTTTTCTCTAATTAGGTATGCTTTTCCAACGGACCCTGAATATTTTAAAATATTTTTGAACTTTACTCAAGAAATTTTGAGTTTTTGTACAATAATATAATTTCGTTTTAAAGCACAACAGTCTAAACTTCCTTTGGTTAAAGTTTTAGGTTTGACTTTGTTGAAACTTGAAGAAACAAAATCGATTGAATTTTACGTAAATGAAATGTTGCAAAGCTACTCGTCAATTAATTAATCAGGTTATTATTAAAAATTATAATTTTATTTTTATGCTAAATATAAAAGATATCATGCCACCTGAAACTTTTGGTTTGAACTTGAATTTTTATAAATTGTAAGATTCATATTAGCGTTGCGATTAGTACTCTATATCTCTGGAGAATTCCTAGATATATAATTAATACGAATATTAATACATTAATACATTAAGCAGAAGCTTCGTTGTTTATTAAAATGCATAATGAACAATGATATAGAATACTTAAAATCAGGGACAAAAGAAATATGAATAAATTTGTAACACACAAAGAATATAAACTGTATTACAAAAATTAATTTGCAATGCTGAAAGGTGAAGAGCTACTGAACAATTTTTTATAAAAATATTACTCATATTAAAAGGATAAAATCTACATTATTATTTATGAATTGTGAGAATCATATGTCTATATTTTACTACGCCATATTTTCATTTTAAAATATATGTTGTATATTAAAAGTTATTCGGAGACCTGAAAATATATTATAAAAAATGTTTATCATAATAAATTATGAAATGTTAAATTAAAAATGTTAATGTTTAGAAACAATTCTGAGCCTTCAGAACAAATGGCTATCGTAAGATGATAAATTATGAACCATAATAATACATTAAAGTGCATAAAATTAACGGTTCATTTATTAGAAAATAGAGAGCTGTTAAAATAGTTATTACAGTAAAAATATCTTAGAAGAAATTACATATCATTACATTATGAAACATAACAGTTGTAATGTAATAGTAGTGTGAAGAACGTTAACAATTTATTTATTAAAACGAATCTGGAATAGAAAATAGAGAGGTGCTTCGAAAATAGTAATTACAGTAAAAATATCTTGGAAGAAATAATACAATAGTTAACACAATAAATTATGAAGAATGACCATAACATAATACTGGTGTGGACCTTGATGTTGTCGTACGACCTTGCTCAGAATAATTTTATTATATGAAAATGAATATTTATTTTTTAAAGTAATCATAGAATTTACGCGATCACATTATGTTGAAATCAAAGAAACCACTTTAGTGATTATTTTAATTATCAACAAAAAGTGATATTTTAAAGTTAGTTTCGTTTCGAAAAATTTACTACCTCAACTGTTCTTTGAGTTGTAATATGATGCTTTATTGGCAGTTATAAGCAAATACCAATCAGTATGTTTTAATATCTTTAAATCTTTAAATATTATTTTTGAGCTGCGAAGGCCTCGGCCTTAACGGAACAAGGAGTAAATTGGAATTTTTTAAATACATATTCCGCACTGTTCTATACTAAACACTTGTTATTGTTATAAAATAATTCTTTGTTAGATCTGATGAAAATATGTTATGCATTTTATCCATAAAATGTCATAATTGCCAGGTAGAGCTATTCTCAGAGATCAGATACATATTGCTATAAATTAGTTAAAATATATTTTCAATTTGAAAGCAAAGTATTTTTCCTCGATAGCCGTTACTTTCTTTGCCATCTTTGAGGAAATTTAGAGATTTCATCATGAAAGTATGAAGTACCATGAATCAACCCATTTCTTAATATGATCAGACAGGTCATATGTCGGAACAAGTAATAATCAGAAAGATCAGTGTCTGAAGAATAAGGATATAAGGATTTTTGAAACTGTCAAAACAGTATTCACATGTTAGAATCAATGGAAGATGGTTTCCAAAAGTTTCACACAGCAGTCGATGACCTTCAGTGTTCTTTTTCTTCATATTGAAGTAAAATAATAAATGTTACCAAAAATACCATTTACTCGGTACAAATTCAGATATTTTCAAGGCATAGAACAAGGTTTTTAACACTTCTTAAATTGTAGAAACTAAAACGTGAATTGGTCAAATGTTCGCGAGGTTATTCAAAATACAGTAACAACATCTGTTCTAAATTCATTAAACTAAACCATTAATATATAGGATGATAAAAATACATATAGTCTATTCAAATATATTTTGTACATTTATGATGTCAAAACGTCTCAATGTTTTATCAACTATGAGTTTTTGTTCAGGTCGACTTTGACATACAACAAAATTCCAATATAAATAAAAAAATTTAACAAAAATGTTATCAAATATAATTTATTTTAACATTATAGCACATCTACAAATTACTGTTTATTATAGAGTCATAATAGTTTACAGATTATAGTTACAATCTCTTTTCAGATGACTTTGACAGGCTCATGCGTTTACGTGTTCGATCTCATCAGACAGCATTGTGTCTCTTTTTAACTAGAATAAATTGGGAAGGAAAGTATTGTCTGATTCTAACACGAATTTACAAATTGCGGCAGGCAATACATTAAACATCTTGATAACGTATGTACATAAAAACAAAATAAACTATATATAAAATCTATTAATAATTTCAAAATATTTTTAATTAAGAAACGAGTTTATTAGCAGTAAATATATCGATAAATAATTCCGAGAGCATTCGGAGAGTATCGCCAAAACAGATATATCAACGACGAGGAAAAAAGATAAATATAAACCAACTTAGCAGTTCTTATCTAGTTCCTCGCCGTTCGGATTTAGCTTAATGGTCAGCACATTTCCGAATACCGACCGAAATAAAATTCGGCTCCGATTTATTCCATTCCATTTTCCATTAAATTCGTGTTTTTCGCCTGTGCAGCAATTCATGATCCGATCGACATTTTGTACTTATTCTCGCATTGTATAAAACGACAATAAGTCTGATCTGATTGGACGACCTGACGGAATCTTGGTAATGGCCCGCAAAACGACTCGACTATCCAGTTTAAAGGACACAAACCGGATGAATACGGAGATCCCCAACCGCAAAATCGTTTTTTAATGGATGAGTTTACCCTGGCTATGGAGTAAATCCCATAGCCTTTTTTGTGTAGTTTTTTTCAAAGTTTTTCAGGGGATTATTGTTTTTTTTTTTGTTACGGGAGTGTGCTGTTAGAAATAGTATTATCTACAAGTTCTTTTTTATTTATAATAAATTTTGGAGACCAAGGCAAGTTGTTAGTTACAGACATAGCTTTTTAGTTATTTTGAATGACTTTGTAATTAAAAATACAATACTGTGAACTATAAACCTTGTTTATACAAATCATGCAAAACAAGAAGCATCGTATTACAAATAAGGAATTATGTTTAGCGCAAAAGGGCTTAAAAGTAGTTAAATAATGTATGTGTACCGAAAGATGATAAATTATGAAAAATAATCTTGTGGATAAAATAGAAAGCTGATTGAAAAATAATTATTACAATAAAATATATTTGAAGAAAGAAGTATATTAGAAGAAATATCTGTTTTAAGGTAATAAAGTATAAACATGATACTAAATTAATACATATGTGGAGAAAATTTACAAAGGTTTTGTTGATACTAAATTTGGTATAAGATAGAGAGCTGTTTAAGAAATACCTATTGCGATATAATATGTTTAATGAAGTTACGTATCATACGAGAATAAAGTATGAAACATAATAATAATGTAATAGTATTGAAGATAAAATTCACTGTTTATTTAATTATTAATACGATATACAGATCTGATGTAGAAAATGGAAGTTTGCTTAAAAATGTAATCACATTAAAAATATGTTAGAAAAAAACATATCATAATACGATAAATTATGAAACAATATTGCTTTAATAGTATTTTGTATAAAATTAATACATGATTTGTTAATACGGATCTGGTATATAAAATAGAAAGTTGATTGAAAAATAATTATCATGTTAATATTTAGAAACAATTATAAGACTTAAACGTATTTTACAAAAAATGTCCTAACACCATACATTATGAATATAATAGAAATATAGTAGTGTCGAGAAAATTAAGAAATAATTTATTAGGTATTTTATTTGTATTTTAATGTTGAATGTATATATCTTATGGAGTACATTATGGCAAATTAGGAGTAATACTTATATGTATATATCTCAAATTATAATGTAAATAAAAACCAAAGTACGTAATTGACATAATCAATGTGATTTCTGACATTGGTTCCTAACAATTTTTATATTAGGCTGCAAAGAAAATGTTGATGCTATACTATACTATTCTACCACCAATATGCTGTTCAATTTACGCGATGTATATTTTTTAAATTTTTACATGAGAAAACTGATGCTGATGCTGATATGCTGATTTGAAAGTATCTAAGAATTTCAAGGTTAGGTCTGTTAAAATCTTTTATTGGTACTAATATATCGTATGTTTTTTATTTTCATATTACTATTTTGATTATATTATTATTATTACTATGTCTAGTTGATACTCGCCAAGATTTTCGTCGCACTTAAGAGCATTATAACCAAAAAAATACGCTTTTGAAGGATTCCCTCGTAGTTTCTTTGATTCTCAAAAAATGCTTTTCTATTAAAGCAATATATAATCGGTTTTACGTTTTATTGAATTCGAATTTAAAATTGAGGCCCTGATAAGATCGCATTCGCTTTTTAAGTTTCGAATCGCTGATTCGGCGAATTTTTGTTTGAAGGTATTGAACACCTTCATCATTTTTAATAATAGCTTCGACAAAGTTTGACGACGAGGTGCTTTACATGAACTTTTTTCAAAATTTTTTCCACTTTGTTCTAAATATTCTTCAGGCACCGTTTTATTAAATTGAGAGATTGAGCATAATTTTTACCAAATACTATATTTTCAGAAATAATTTTATTCCCAGAAAATGTAGTAAAACTTAGTATCTTATGGTCTTATATTTGTCTTGATATATGGTTTATTTGTGAATATTATTATGAAACAGTGAATCTTAGGTTTACCTGTCTTGCTACTAAATTCAATTGTTTAAATTTTGGCCTTATGCTATAAGCCTTCGATCTTCATACCCTTGAATCCCGATCACGATTTTTTAAATCCTATTGGCTAAGAAAATTTATGGTCAATCATCTAAATATAAAAATTGTGATATATAGTTTTGGGATTCACTGTAACTTACGGGAATTGTGAAGGGTATAGTATTGTGTCTTTTATCTTTTGCATCCTTGAAAATCTCAAGACAGAATATAATATATTGTATTTTGTTGTGATTGCATGCTGGTAATGTCCAAAACAAGTAAATATATAACGGTTTAAATCAAATTAATAATATTTTCATCGATTACTAGCCCTATAATTTATATAAATAATATATAATATAAATATATAAATATAAAATATAAATAAAATATAAATAAAATATAAATAAAATATAAATATAATATATAAATAAAAAATATAAATATAAATAGACATGAATGTCAATATGACTTAATATGTGTGAACTATATTTAAATTCGGTACATGAAATATATACAACAATAGCTGAAAGTTAATAACAACCCGTAAACTAACAGATGAATATTCTACGTTTTATAGGAAGCTTTATAGGTCACAATCAAATAACAGAAGCGTAATATTCCGCGATGCTATGAAATTTTATAAACATTAAATAAATATCTGTCGTTTTATTAAACGATGACATAAACTTTACGGGCCTTGGAAATTTTATAGAAGTAGTAAGATTTTAAGGCAATATTATGTATTTTTTTTGCAAGGCAAATTTTGAAATTAAACAGAAACTTCTGCAAATGAACTTATATGCACTTATTCGAACAACACTCAAGTTGTATCCTCTAATCCTGTAATTTTATTACATATCGACTGTGATATTAAATTTTATTTTTATTAATATTATTCATAATATAATTAAAACATGAAAAAATCACTTCATTAAGCGGTCTCCAGTGTAAAATTTTACATTATTTAATCTATAATAAGATTTTGTGACGAGATTATATTATCTTAACATCTAAATGTTATTCTAAAGTCTATATATGTGCTATAACCAGATCGCATGGTATTAAACATTTTACTCTGCACAATTCACTATCGCATCACTCATTTAGGTAATTAGCGAGCACATTAGGCTGTAATAACACTATTTTAAAGTGCTTAACATAAATATTTTTTGAATTACACTGGTTATGGGTTCTAGGAAGATATCCCGTTAAATGATTTCATTAGAGACATAGTACGAAACCTCGACAATGGTACGCTGGATCCTAGATGACCAAATAATCTTAAGTATTGATTCGTACAACAATACCTTGTTATCTAACAGTAACTTTGATTTGCGCCTGATAAGCCAATACATTTGATATAGTCAAGCCCAAGTCGTTTTCGTTTAGCATTTATGTGCTTCTTCTAGTTTAAGAGTTGGTATAGATGCATACCAAGATATTTATTTATTAATAATTGACAATTATTGACATTTAGTAAGAGGTATGTTCTTCTACGCAGAGTGAATGTTATGTCAGCAGATTTTCTTTCATTCGCTTTAATACACCATGTCTTCAGCAGCTGGTCGGTAGATAGGCCGCATATAGGAATGCAGTATCAGGCCCAATACACTGCTTTGCAAAAGATCTAAATATGTTGGATGTAATTCAGTTAATTCATCGTCTTGTTTTATAGTGAAATGTCTATGAGTGACGTAAGATTTTTGTAACTGAAAATATGGATGAGGGAGGAGTTTCTTTAATTTAACCTGCAACACTTTGTTTCATACTTTTTATAAAATTAGTTTAAATAAATTTTTTATTAATTTTTTTCTAGCAAAAAGTTCATGTAGTGTTGAATATGTGTTTATGGAATTATAATGAAGGGTCCTCCTACTGTTGCGATAGCCGCGGGTTCGAATCCTGCTGGGATATGGTTTGTGATTGTTTAAAATTTGTGAATGTTCTATGCAAGAGTGTAAAATCCGACAAGGAAAATGATCCCAGTCACGCCAGTAACCAGACTGGGTAAGACCGGAGGTGTTCTGGGATGATTTCTAAAGTTGGTCACTCGTCAGTTGGTAGGCTTAGTGCAGAGAACCGCGGTTCGGAGCCCACGTTAAACTTTAGGTCCAATCCAGATAAATCCATAGTCGGTAAAAGGAGACTTTAAAGAATATTTTAAAAAAATGATATCATATAGTGGTCTTATAGTATCAGCTCTGGAGGAGCATTTATATTCCTTAATAGTTATTCAGTGAATATTTTAAAAAAATATCAATACTACTACTATCTTTCCACATTTTTTAATATTTATACCCAAAAAGTATTTAAGTCCAAAAAATGAGTATAGTTATTTTATAAAAATCATGTTTGATATCAGCGCACTATTCATGTGATTGAAATCACAGAACTACTTGACATTTTTGATGGTCATAATATAATTCTATTTTAATATAACTATCTTTCATACACACAAAATATAGGGAAAATACTGACTAGGGTGTTTTATAAAAATAAATCAACTTGGCTTCGGCTATAACTCTGGTAATGAAATTCCGGAAAATGGAAACAACCGAATAGAGTCTACGTTCTATATAGAAGAATGTCAAATATTTTCAATCATGCTCGCAGCAGTGACGTCTAACGCGAAATTTCCCGAACAAACAAACATACAACATTTCTAATGCTGATTTTTAATATTGTCAACACGGACGCATCAACGTGGTGTCCTAGATATATCAGGCATAACATGTATTTTATCAAGATAAGTCGATTTAAACAACAAAATAATTTTATTAGTTTCTTTTAACTTAAAACATTAAATACATGAAGTATTTTAATAATTTGTAGTGCTTTAAAACGGTACTTATTAAAAATTTTCAATAATTGTTTCCCATCTATGCCATCTACCCAATAATCAGTATTTTTTTTATTCAGATTTAGTTCTTTAAATTTTTTCTTGACGGGCTTTTACCCAAGTTTAACATGAAAGGTTATGCCAAAATATTTGGCTGTATTTCCATACGAGATCACTTGCTGATTTATACAATAGATATATAGAGATAGAGTATTTTAATGACTTGAAATCAAATGAAATATTCTGCGTATATTTATTGAAAAATCACGGGTATTAAATATTTTGTTACAGGCGACAAAATTTTGGTTTGGAATCATTAATAAAAGTTATCTATGTGAAAAAATATACAATATAGCGGCATAAAGCCTCTATTGCAGTGAATATATTTGCACAGTCAGAGAACAATTATAATGAAAAATATGTTGAAACTATATCCATTTTTTTACACGCAATGCATATCATTGTGCTTTTATTCAAATCGGTAGATGATTTTTAACACACGCTGCCTTTGTGAGGGATCCGTGTTTTTTAACTTGCTAAACTATATATTTTAATGTCCATCAAATTGATATATCATATTTTTAGAGAGAAAAAATAAAAATAAATAGAAATAAATATATTTTACTACCTGTACGTTATACAGTGTGGTATATTATATAGCTGTATTTATATCTATTAGGATCTGTCTTTTGGATTTGAAAAATTCGTATAAAATATCCGTGGGTTGATTTACGCATATGAGACAGAAAATTGTAAACATAATTAATATTATATAAATAATTTATATTATAAAATTAAGTCTTGTGAATGGTTCTAGGAACCTTTAACTCTTGTTCAGTAGCTACACACCACATCTGTCAGACTCTGGACTATGGTCTGGGGACTCCTATAATCTCTGAGGGCGGAGTACAAAACTATTTTATTATTAAACCAACAAAGAATATTGCTATTCTTGCTATTATATAGGATTCAACATGTTTCAAATCATTTCCAAAATGAGAAACCACAATTAGCAATAATATTCAATATTGTGTAAGATAAACAAATTGCCCTCTGCTTCTAGGTTTCTCTCTGTTGAGATATACACAATAACCGAGACCTTAAAGCTTACATTTTCCCTCCATAACTATTCTCAAATTATCTTTATGGAATTTGATTTTCAAAACTTTCTGCAGATCATTGAAATTGCTTATTTTGTCATACCCATGTAATGGCTACATCAAGACACAACTGCTTCATCGTCATTTCAATTTTCATCTCCAGCCAAACGAGTATACTGAGAAATAGACTGATTTGTAGTCTTCCCAAAGATGTTTTTAAACATGTGTTACAAATTACCAATTGTATTACAAAGATCTTTCCTCATATATATATATTGTAGATAGACAATCTGTTGCAGTATGATTTATTAACTGATTCATTGGTAACTGTTTTCTTAATGCAAAATATACCAAAACTATTTTATCGGCTCAATATATATATATATATAAAGGAAAATGATCCCAGTCATACCAGTAACCAGGCTGTCGGTAGGCTTAATGCCGACGACCGTGGTTCGGAGACCACATTAAACAGTCCAGTCCAGATAAACCCTCGTTGGTAAAAGAAGACCTTATATTTAAAAAAATTGAAATATGAAAAAATAAAATTAAAAAAGACACAGTATTAGTAAATTAATTCTATCTTGAATATTATAAGTACCATGAAAATTTTAAAAGAACAATATACATAAACAAAGTATTAACTGTTTCAAAAGCAAAAACTAATTTATTCCTAAAACATAGCATATTCTATTCGACTGTTTTTGTTTATTTGACACACAAAAAAACACAGAACATAGGAAGTCAGATATGTTATTTTAATAAATACATATTCAACGTTAAAAATGGCTATTTACAACGAATACACGCTCTTTTTTTCGTGCAATATATGTAGCTGCTGTAGGTCAATTAAAACGATGTATTACACTACTTAATATAAATTAATGCTGAGCAGAGATTGCTCATTTATTTTCATCATGACTCGATAAAACCGTACCGGATTAAACAAACGCTTTTATCTTTTAATCTGCAAGAGCAGCAAATGTTCGGTAATTCTATATATAGAAACAATAATCTGATGTTTTTAGTTTTTACAGGGATTTAAAAGCATAATATGCAGACTTGCAACACAATAAAATATATGCGCAATAGATGAATACGTTTTAAGTAAAATAGTATTATAGTTTAATATTTAATACTGTACTTGCACGTATCACAATCAGCGATATTTAATGGTGAACATGCGAAGTCTGTTAATAAATGTTAAACCATATAACCAGACTGCTTGGTGGCGCAGTAGTAAAGACGATAGGACGGTCCTCCTACTGTTGCGATAACCGCGGGTTCGGATCCTGCTAGGGCATGGTCGTAATTTTATGTTTGTGATTGTTTAAAATTTGTGATTGTCCTAGGCAAGAGTATAAAATCCTATAAGGAAAATGATCGCAGTCAGGCCAGTGACCAGGCTGTGTAAGACCGGATGTCTTCTGGGATGATTGTTAAAATTGGTCACTCGCTAGTCGGTAGGCTTAATGCTGAGGACCGTGGTTCGGAGCCCACGTTAAATTGTAGGTCCAGTCCAAATAAACCCATAGTTGGTAAAAGGAGACTTTAAAATATATTTAAAGAAAAACATATAACCTAATTGTTAGATTTCATGATATTAATATTTCTCTACATAACCTAACACTTTTCCGGAAGAACTGTTGAATCTGCTTTGGATTTTTGTTGAGTATCGTCGCAAGAATCATATTGACCATCACTTTTTTTGTCACCAAATGTACTCGTAGTTTTGGTTATTTTAAATTTTGAGACGTGATGATTACTGAGCCTACTTTAAGTTGTAAATAGTATGGTGGCAACCCAAAAGAATTTAACAATTTAGTTGGATAGTTGATGGGTTTCGTGTTCATTTGGTACACAGTCAAAATAGTCCTTCCAATAAAACAGCCAATACACGTGCAGAGCTGCTGCATCAAATTTAAATTTTATTTTATTTTGATTGTGACAACAAAATACTAATGTAAGTAAAATAATGAAATATTATTTTAACATTATAGTATATTTAACGCGTATATTATTGAAGGGCTTAGCAGCTAATCAAACATCCTCAATAGTTTCTAGGTTAGAATTGTTTTAATAAATTTATATTGAACTCCTTTCTACGCCACCTATGAGGTGCCCTTCTAGGCTCTTTTGAGTTAGTGGTATTCCTTGGAGGCCTAATCGACCTAATTAACAATTGTATACTAGTGTATTGTGTTTTCATTAAAGAACATACTTAACTTTTTAGTTCTTATTACCTTCGATACTGTGTTCCTTGTCATGTCATTTTTATATAACTATATTTCTTCTTAATTCCTTCTATTTTAATAGAAAATTCGGTATATCTGCAAAACAGTTAGTGTTACTTCTTTCCTCTTCATAAATTCTATCCTAGTTCTTATGTATGTTCTGAACAATTACATACATATCTTTCATGACCTAAAATACGATTTTCTCAGTTATCTTATATTAATATTAGTTGTCATGTTATGTTCTTTCCACTCATATCATTTGACTTTGATAATTTACAGCATTGAATCATCAGTCCCCATCAAATATTTAATTCGTTCACTGTGGCTTTCATTATCAGAATAATTATTCAAGTCAATTACCATTGTTAATTACGGAACTCTTACTCATTGTTCCGCCATTAATAAATATCTTTTTTTCTCTATCTGGTGAAGTTTATTCAAACCGATTGTTATTATTCTTAGGAAGTATACATGCACCAGATTAGAAAAATAGTAAACTAAAATATGAAATTGGCAAAACGACCTCATTGACTCTCCATTAAGGTCAATATTCCATACTATTTTTGATTTTCTCGATTTCCATTCGCGTTTTTTAAGAAAAATGTATAAATTAAATCGTCGTTACGTTAGATCTATTTTGCACATTTAAAAATATTGCTGTTTAATTTCAAACAAATTTCAGATTTACTTTTACAAAAAATCTGTTTTATATATATGTCTCTGTTATTTAAATACAAATATATTCTTTCATTTGGTTCGAAACGAGTCGTTTAAGCATTCATTCATATTAATAACTTCACAATGGCGTGTTCCGTATGGGAAATTTCTATATGTATTGCACATTTTTCATTCTAATTGGTCTTTATCACTTTGCTTTATTTTTATATAGCATAAACCATGAAGCGTTTTATTTTATTTTTTTGACGTGTATCAGCATGATAAATGACTTAGAGCGTTCGCGTACAACAAGGCGTGTTTGGATATTATAAAAATCGATTAAAAATCAAAATATAAAAAAAATATAGCGCGACTGATGGTGGATATCGATATTGTACGTGTAAAGACCATTATTTGTTTCTGTTTGAAAATTTGTTTGATAATATATCGATATTATTATGGAAATGAATATAATGTAAAAATGAACAGAAATTGGGATACTTCAGAGCGACGATTCTCACTTTAGCTATTCACCAGGTTCTATGGCAGTCTTCATAAACTATAAAAATATCAATGTTAGCACAACTGAGTGTAATTCTCATTGATAAGTCGATAGATAACTAACTTCCTTGAAGTTAAATGAAATCTGGACGGAAAAAATGGTTAATTAATGATTTAAGTTTTTTATGCATCTTCTCGTAGAAATATGATGTTATTTATATCCAACCTAATAATGAATGTACTTGAATTAATACACAAGCAAGGCGAGTACGGGATTAATACGTCAGTATTTCCCAAATAAAAATAAAAGTAAACTACTTAAGCTAAAGTTAAAAATACACTGGAAGTTTCTCAAATAATTTTGATATCGTAGGTAACAGTGAAATAGGCCTGTAAAATCCAGCTTTCTGATGGTTTGTCAGGTTTCTTAAGCATAATTTGAGCACTTTTAAGATATTCTGAATTGTGCTTCAGTTTCAAACAGGCATTGAATATATATATATATATATATATATATTAATATGATTATTGCGCTTCGTGGTAGCTCTTTTAAGAACTCTGGTGAAATATCACCAATTTCAGGAGCCTTTTTAGGATTGAGGTTGTTGTCAATCTCTTTGGCAACTTTCATTGAATAAATTAGGTTTACATATATATCGGGCTGATAAACAGGATTTATACCTGTCGTAGATTATATATCATTCGGTTAGAGAACATTAGCTAAATATACTGCGAATAATTTAGCTTTTTCACTCTTGCGTTTTTAATAATCGGTATTTTATACATTTTTAATAATTGGTCTTTTAAATCTTCGAGTTGCTTTCCACAGCCAGTAGTTTTTGCTTTAGAGTTTAGTTCACTTACATATTTTTCGATCCAACTCTGTTTATATTATGTCAGTTTGTCGATCTTTCTTTAACGTTTTGTTTTGAGTGATTACTAATTCTATTAAATATTATTTTGTCTACTCATACATTTTCTATATTCCATTCCATACTCCAATAATAAATTTTGGGCCTAATTTTAAAAATAAATCTCTGTATTATTGTTGCGTCATTTTGTATCTTAGTGGACAGTGTATAGCTCATATGTTTATTTCAGCGCTCTTCTTTCCAATCCAACTATCGTAGCTCCGATATGACAGCTATATCTATGTTATTTGTTCCCAGAAACGTTTCTGGTTGTTGCACTCACTGATTATTGCACTTCGTGGAAGCTTTTTTAATAGCCCTTTTTTAATAGTGAAATATCATCAATTTCAGGAGCCCTTTTAGGATTGAGATTGTTCATTCATTTCGATCTTTTTTAATAATCGGTATTCTAATTGGTCTTTTAAATTTTCGAGTTGCTTTCCAGTCTTTGCTCCAGAGTTTAGTTCACTTCCGTATTTTTCTAAGCAACTCTATATTGTTTAATCTTTTGATCATGTTCCATTCCATATTCTTCTAGCCTTTCGTCTTTTTTATCAATTCCCTAACGTCAAGGGGGTAATTTACCTCGTATTCTAATTTATTTCTTGATGTCGGGGTAGCTTTTTAAGTCCATTCTAATAATAAATCTTGGGTAAATAAATCTCTGTATTGCTGTTGCGTCATTTTGTCTCTTGATCGATAGTGTATAGCTCCAATGTTTATTTCAGCACCGTTTTTCAATACAAACTATCGTAGCTGCGATATGAGATATGAGCATATCTACGTTATTTGTTCCCAGATATGATTCTAGTTGTTGGACTCGCTGATTTAGCCCAAAGTTTCAAAACAAATTACTGATTTTTGTTTTCCTTTATCTTGTTTTGGAATTTTTCTACCCTGTTTGCTGACATAAATTTTGTCGCATTTCAGTCTGAAATTCACTAAGCAATTTAGTCACACTGAAGATGGTTGTCTCGGTGGTTACACTTTCCTGTATATTTATTTTAATTTGTTTATTGCTAAATTTTTTGTCGCATACATTTTTTGCTCTAGGAAGTGCTGCTTCTTGTTAAGTTATCTTAGTCGTTCTACAGCTCTCAGTTTATTTGGCTGAAGTTCTTTGATTTTCTTCTGGTACTACTTTTATAATTGGCAGAATATCCTTTTTCGTTACAATTCCTTTGTTTTCTGTATTGTTTTTTGTGATGTTTACCAGCACATTTCACACATTTAGGTTCCCTACTGCAGACAATATTAGTATGCCCAAGCTGTTAGCGTTTTTTTGCTTTGAGGAATATTATTATTTTTCTTAGGGGGTTAAAGCTAAAGGCTTGCTGACGCTATTGAACATACTCGATTTTTGAACTTGTTGATATTCATTTTCTTTATATATATCATCCTAATTAATAAGTGAAGTTAATAACAGCTTAGTAAAAACAGCATCATCTTGATAATTCGTCTTTAAAATGAGATGGAGCTATGATTGAATGCATTTAACAATAACAACAATTTTTATATCATTGTATGACTTTGAGTGACGTATATGTTTATTTTTAATATTATTCATCCATTTATTTGAATCGGATTTCACTATAATACAACAAGCACTATGACATGTTATTTCTGAATAGGCTAAATGTCCAAAATTTAGTTTTAAATTAATATTTGACTAAAAACAAGTTTAAAAATGACTCTAAGCAATAACTCGATAATTAATAATGGAAGTAATGAACTATGATATCGACCAAAAATCCCTGAAATTAAAAAATATATGGTGCGAGCCCACACTTTTCTGGCGTCGAATTTCGAAATAGGTTTTTATAATATTTTCGACACGACCCATTATATCTGAAAGGTTCATTTGAGTCATTCATCAACGCGATAATACCGAATAAAAAAGAATACAAAACCCCACGACCGTGATATTACATTTTAGCAAATATATCCAGCAGTCAAAGGGCCAATTAAAATGAAAAATGCGCCGAAAACATATACAGTTTTCACACGCGAAACTTGCCATTGTGAATTTATTTAAACGGATTGGTGTTCTGTGCCATAAAAATTGTTGTTTTTATTCTATATCATGATGAATAGTTATCGTATAACATGTATCGATCAGATCGAATATATTCGCCATTTAAATTGAAACAAGGTATTTTAATTAGAGAACAATTATGGTTATTAGTACGAAAATAACACTAAAATTATACTAATTTTAATGTGTGTATTTAATTTCAAATTAAATTTAAATGATATTTTTTCTATATTATAAGTTAGTGAATAAAGTATAATATATATAAAGTTTTTTATCTATTTTTCAAACCACTATTTAAATACAGTGGATGGAAAGAATAACACCTGACAGATACACAATATTTATCAATTAATAATGTGTTGTGCTACCATTTCCTTTTAAAACAGTTGGAGTTCTTCACGGAATCAATTTGTAGAGTATCTGAGGTAAAATTTTACCCCATAATTGAACCAGAAATAACATCAATCATGACTGAAATGGAAATCTACTCCTTATTTTCTGCTATAAAAATTCTCATTACAGTTCAATTATGTTGAGGTCTGACGATTTTGCTGACTAGGGAATGTATTTTATAATATTCTGGTGCTTCCCAAACCAATACCGACCATTTCTGGCTGTGTTTATGCGCGTATGATCATATTGGAATATGTTAGTGTTTGGCAATAACATGGTAGTCATAGTAAGAACTTCTTCATTGAGGATGTTGAGGATTCCATTTGCCTTGAGTATTATATTTGAAGCACTTCAAGCTTACATATGTCAGACTGTCAGACTTTATAAAGAGGAGGATTTTAGTCTTGTTTGTCAACTGGTTATAGAAATTAGTGAAAATTCTGACTCAGCTTTTTGTTCGGGATGATATTAAGCCTGACCAAGCAATTACAGTATTTTATAAGAAGCTAAAAACTGAGTCTATTGTTAAGTTATTTCAAATGGTAAGGTTTTTGAAAAACTCCTGTTGAAAAGAATAATACCGATCATAGAAAGAAGAAAACCTAATGCCAACACACAAGTTTGGATTTATTAACAAGCCTTCAACAATTGACCAGGTCCTCAAAATAACAGATGTTATTAAAAAGGCATACGAAATTAAAATGTATGTTCAGCTATATTCTTAGATGTAGCACAAGTCTTCGCCACCGTTTGACATGAAGGCCTTGTTCATAAACTACAGAAAATGTTACCAAAACAACACACTGAACTACTAAAATCGTACATTACAGCCAAAGTGTTTAGAGTTAAACAAGAAAAAGCCTAATCTACATTTGTGATATACCACAAATGGAGAATATTACAGTGGCTATATTTGCTGTTAATACTGCGATTACAACAGGCAAGTGACAATATAAATAATTGGATAAAACCGTGGAAAATTAAAATTAACGAAAGTAAATCTGTACATGTGCAGTTCACTTATAATAAGACCGTACAAGCACTAATAACATTAAATAATACTATCATTCTATATAGCAACAACGCTAAATAACTCAGAATGAATCTTGACGCAAAACTTCTATATTTGTTAGAATAAAGTCCTGAGAAGTATTGTGGACGCATCCAAATACTACAGGACTGACTCACTACATAGAGACATTCAAATACCCACAGTCAGTCAACAAATTTAGAGAATTGCAAGGGCATGAGCAAAGACTCCATTCTCATGAATATTGAAGTATGGAAATTTTGGATATCACCAGAGCAGGACACTGACTCAAAAGAATCATACCATCTGATCTTGTGTAGTGTTGTGTAGTGAGGTGCATGTAATAAAAAATACAGCAGTGACATGTATAAACATTATTTCATCAGAGGCTGAGATTGGGTCGATGGGTCCTACTAGTTATATACCTAGATTTAAGTTATCACAAAGACAAAATATAGGTTAGTCGGAAACGATTAGCAACAATGTAATAGTTAAATAATAATAAAAAAAAATCAAAGAGTCTAAAATATTCTTTTAATAAAATTTGAAAGTTAAAGATCACATCAATCACTAGACCTATGCGTCTGCAGCAGGTTATTTTTAATGTTATGTTTAAGCAGCTGCAAAATAATTAACGGACCATAACATGCCTTATATAGGCAACTGTTGGACAATACAAAACAACTGAATAAAGTCTTAGAAAACAACCGAATCCTCAGGTCATTCGACTCTTAATTGGTCGAATGCTATAAAGGAGCAATATAAGTCCCAAGCAATTCTCGGGAAACGAGAATGACTTTGCCCTTAGACGTTCGATCTGGGAAATAACGTTGTGGTGAAAATTATGTGGCTCAGTATAGGTTTAAGCTAGATGTCCTTGAAAAGGAACATTATATTTAGAATAATACTCATAAAACACTTATTACCTAACTATAAGCTAAGTAATTAATATAAAATACATAATAATTTCAATTAATTATTATTTATTTTTATGAATCAAATTTAATTTTATCATGTTTGCAAATAAAATCTAATTTTTTTTATTTAATTTTTATATATTAAACTAATATATTAAAATTACTAATATTATTTTATTAGAATATTAAATATATATAATTGTTCATTATATACATAGTACGTATTATAACCACATAACTCGCTCTCTTATTTATTTTGGATTATATAAAAGCCTGTATTGAATTTAGGGTAGTTGCGGTTTACCCAATCGCTTGCTAAACCAGATTCTATAGTTCTATTTTGATCGATGACTATGTCATTTTTTGGATAAAGCCATTATTCTTGAGCCATTATAGGCTTGTGGCGTAGAGTAAAGAACTTAAATAAAGACGAATAATATTCGCATCATGCACGAATCTTCGTAAACTATGTTTTGTTATTAATTTATTTACTATAAATATTTACATAAATAAATACAACAATAGTTTCAGTCACTGCATTCTCCTTAATGCATTTGCCATATCTGCAAAACAGCTAGTATTATTTCTCTCCTCATACATGTTAACCAAATGTTCATGTATATTCTGAACAATAACACACATGCTCATAAAGTGTTCACACTCTATAATATAGCTTCCGACAATTAAAGTATATTAATTATACTGAATTAAAGTATACTGACCTTTAGTTGATTCCTCTCTCATCACCTTGTCTTGGTAATTGTCAGCATTGAATCATAAACCAACATTCATTAAGTTTTATTCAATCATTGTCACTTTCAGAAACACTAATCAAGTTCAATCCAATCTATCAAAAACTTGCTCAAAATTCTACCAATTGTTAGTTTCTTCTTCAATGTGTCTGATCGAGCTCACACAAACCGAAGGTGTTATTTTCGACAATATTTCCATAAAACCAGATGGTTCTGATTTTAATATCCTTCTCGACCCTTATGTCTATTGCAATATCCCATATCAAGTAAATTGGATTAAATATGCAATGATAGGGAGAAAGACTTACTAATATGTGGCCATAACGTTCAGTAATCTGATCTACCATGTATCTTTTCTCAGGCTTATTTTTAAAAAAGTAAATTGCATAAAATACAATTAAATATTTCATATATAATTACCAAGTAACAATTTGAAATAGTTCATTGTTTAACATGATTTCCTCAAAACTTATTTTATGTACTTTAATCTTCGTAAATTATGTTTTGTTATTAATTCAATTACTATAAATATTTACATAAATATATATAACAATAGTTTTAAAGTTTGTTTTTCCCATCGTTGGTTTAATATCGGTAGCATTTTGTCTGGCTTTTTGTTTAATTTAGATTACATAATTTAGTTTTAACATCGATTAATTATCTCAAATTCTGTAATGAGATAGATATAAATTATTTTTTATACTTACTTTGATGTACGTACGTTGGGAACTATGGAAGAAATCGCTTGTTTTGAAATTTTAAAAAGATATGAAAGGCTGCTGTATGAGTCTTCAGATGCTAAAAATCGCAGGATGGTGCCTATTGGTTCCTTCGCTGGAATAACTTCAGGATAATTCGTATTTTGTTTAGCTATTTCAGGTCCAATTACACTTAATAACCATTAAATTATTTTGCAGGCATTCTAAAAAAGTTACTGAACAAGTCATATTCCGTTTCCACTTGTAAATCGGCCATGTAATCAGTTGGCTTCCACTGCAGGTATTTCTATTTTTAAATGACATCATCGTCCACTACCAGAGTTTGCGTTTTGGTTTCTTTCTTGTTTCTTTTCCATTGATAATTATCAATGCAGCATTATCAATAAGAACGTCGTCATCCATTCGCGTACCGCAACGAAGATTTGATCCTAATAACAAATTCAACGAATGTTCGATATCCAACGCTGAATTCATTCGTTGTCCCACGTTGGCCCGGTCTGTACGCAGCATCAGGATAAGCTAGCATGTTGCTGTCAAATGTTAAACAATTTTACTAGGATGAGTGGAAATAGTTATTTCCAAATTATGTTAATGACCTATACGAAAGGTTGTTGAAGAAACCAGTTATTGACGAAATATTGATCAGTTTTTCCATGTTTTTTTTTTATACAAATGTGCCACAGTTTTGACGCGATGCTTGGGCAGCAAGTCTATTGTTTAGTTATGGTCCCAAAGAACCTACAACTAAATAATAGCTGTATCTATGTAACGTTTAAACCAATCATATAATCTAAAAGTTGAAAATATAATGTGTGTTGTGCGAGTTGAAATGGATATTGTTTAAATAAGGTTCGGGGGGAAAAGGTTGATGTCATATTTCGTCCGCGGAAAGTAGTAATCCGTCCTTGACAACCTGCGCGTCTCGAACGAATCATCCGTTCTCGGAACATTAATCGAAGTCGCGGGAAACGGTATCCCGAAGGGTCCTTTTAATTATGTGCGGTGCGGAATCGGCCGTACGATTCGAGACAACGAACGTCGGTTAACGAGAGCAATTAGCATACCCCGGCACCGCAGTGACTACTCTCGGCGCCTGTATCGTCAATGATATTGGAATAACAATATGGCCGCCGGATCTCCGTTGGAATTCGGAATCGAGGAGGTGTAGAATCTGAGATTAGGCATCGTCGGATCGTTTAAACTTTCGGGTCAAGCCGGGGAATTATATTTGAGGTGTCCCGGGAGGACGCCCGCCCTTAATTTTATGTATATTTGAGGAAAATATTTGGGCGCCTTCGGAGCGTCGGCCCTTAAATTGGCCGGAACGTTGGCGGACGCGACGCTCCGATTCCGCGTAACAAGTGGATCGTTCCGTGGTTTCGGATCTAATTAAATTTCCCGTTATATTGGTGTCGTTAAAAACTTCGCCCGGTTATATTAGATCGTTTGGAATGTTGTTTTACTTGGCCCCGTCAGGGAATGCCCCAGATTTATCCTTAAGTATGTTAAAAACATGTCTATCATGTACATATAGTCTATTTAAAACCGTAGTGACACGGGAGACCTCTCAAAACGTCGCAATGTGGCCGCAGTATATTTTGGCTCTGAACAAACATGTTATCAAATATAATTTATTTTAACATTATAGTACATCTAATTCATATATTATCGAAGGACTTAAAACTACAATTAACTATACAGCCACAATAATTTATAGGTTAGAGTTGTGGTGTTTCTTTCTAGTTTGTCCTATTACTACCTTACTTACTTCTTGATAAAACTACATTTAATCAGTGCAACAATTAAAGTATATTATTTGTATACTGACCTTTAGTTGATTTCTCTTTCATCACCCTGCCCTGGTAGTTATCAGCATTGAATCATAAACCAACATTCATTAAGTTTCATTCAATCACTGTCACCTTAAGAAACACTACTCAAGTCAATAACTAAGCTATTTCTTTCCAAACGATCAAAAATTCTTGCTCAAACTTCTACCATTTGTCAATTTCTTCTTCGATGTGTCTGATCCGGCTCACACAAACCGAAGGTGTTATTTTCGACAATCTCTCCATAATTCCAGTCAGTTCTGGTTTGAATATCCTTCTCTACCAGAATGCCTATTGCAATGCCCCATATCAACTAAACTGGATTAAATATGCAGTGATGGGGAGGAAGACATAATACTCTGTGGCCATAACGTTCAGTAATCTGATCTACCATGTATCTTTTTCTTATCTTTATCTTTATCACAGTTATTTTAAGAAAGTAAATTACATAAAATGCAATTAAATATTTTATATATATTTACCGAGTAACAGTTTGAAATAGTTCATTCTTTAACATGATTTTTCGAAATTTATTTTTCGTACTTTTAAGAAATTCCTTAATTGCAGCCTTTCTTGATGCACTTGTTGGGATTTTCCCCACCACTGTACTATATATAAGATAGACATGGTGCATTGTACATAGCAAGCACAGATGGTTCTTCCAAGTTCTTTAGAAGCTGATTTTAAAACTACTGTAATAACAGGTTATGACATATTTCTCTATGGTAGTCACCATTGGACTTAGAGGAAAACACTAATTCTGCATCAGAAATAAAAGCATTCCAGCATGAAAAACTATATGTCTGAATAATTATTGAATGTTATGACTAACAAAAACCTAATCGATAGTTATTCCAACGTTTACCTTTACCTTTTCAATTAAATATAAAAATTTATATAATAATTCTTCCTTGATTTAGTCGTTTATAACCCTTTATTGTAATATTTTGAAGAATTTTGCAGACGTTTGACAAACGAACAACTTTTGCAGGCTGTTTCGGTTACATGATCGAACTTCTGTAACAACATTCTTCTATCTTTTTTTAAATATAATAAAATGAGAAGGGTAATATTGTCTGATTGTAAAACTAAAACTTAATTTACAACTATAGACAACACATATTGACATACTTATCACTACTGTTTTGAATTGATTATACTAATTAATTTACTAATATATTATATCATCCAAAGAAAATTTTCAATCCAAATGACCATAGAAAATGGAAATTCGACAACACAATTAATCACGCCTAAAAATGTAGCCAAAGGTATCAAATATAACGTTATTTCAAAGAATTCACCAGGCTATGACTTAATAACAGGACAATTGCTGCAAAAAATACCGAGAAATCCAATTATAAAACTCACCAACTTGGCTGAAGTTCAATGAGCCCAAAAGCCAACAGAACGATCTGAGTGCTACCAGTAATATATAAGTTATTTAAGGATTATAAAGGGACCAGGTGAATTGTAAACAGTTTTAATTGAAGAAACTTATGAAGGTTTAAAGGTCTGCTCAACTATATTCTTAGATGTATTCGACAACTTTGTTTATAAGCTACAGAAAATCTTACCGAAACAACACACTCTACTATTAATATGTTACATTATAGCCAAAATGTTTAGATTTAAGAAAATGTATACTCTACAATAAAAGAAGCCAAAGCTGATGCACCACAAGAAAGTACGTTTCACAAATGTAAAATATCAATCAGCCTTGGTGTTGCATAGGTTTCAATACTTGCTTGTATAGCAGCAACTTGTTATGTAGGGATTGTTTAGATTTTCTTCCAAACAATCAATAATTTTTTAAAAAGTTTAATTCATGTTATTCTCTTTTGTTTGCAATGTGCTCCTTATTATATATTGGTAACTCAAAAAATACAGTTTGAAACTAAATTAGTAAATATAACGCCACATATATGATGAAGATCTTTATTATATTTTGTACACACCTTATAACATATTTGTACCAGTTTGTGTTGTAGGTTCGTTGCGTTTATTGTCTATTCTCTCTCCCCATTTACAAATCCTTTCCATATTTTTTGGTCTATAATTCGGTGGGTTTTTCTCTTTTTTGAACAATTTCTTCGATAACTTCATCCCAGAAGTCGCCGTGTGATTTTTTTCCTCTCTGTTCTGGCACCCCATATTCTCTTTACTTTCTTTGGTTTTTGAAGGTTTTCGATCTAATAATATCTGCATTATTACTTTATTGTCCTGTATATTTCTTCAATTATTTTTACTTACACTTATTTATTCTAATATAACCCGTTGCAAATTGTTGTAATAGATCTAGTTTGCATCGCCCTTCACAATACAGTACGGAATTTTTTGACTGGTAGACAACAATACAGCTATTTCGAAATAGCAATTTCAGTGAACTCGTATAGCACCCATTTTCTCTCCTTTTAGCTGTTTCTTATCGCTAAAGATTGTAAACATGTATATATCTGAAATCAGTTTATCCATCAACTGCAATCATCAACCAATTAACTCAATATAACACTATTATAATAGTCAGTTATATCACATAAGCTTCAGTAAAACCACAAGCTGTTGTTATTTGCCAAGTATAACAAAATTGTATAATGGAAGATGCCAATATTCGTCGATAAGGGTTCAGTTAAATAAACATGCGATACATAATGCATTGGTTTTCAAATTGATGATACCAAAAACCACAGCCACAAAAACTATAGATAGAAATCATAAAGAATGGTTTGAAGGTTCGATTATAATATGTGAAGCTGGTTGCAGCTCTCAGCATTTTCATAAATAGATAGAATGATAGAGTGAGTAAAATATATACTGAATGATAATACCAAATAAAGAACGATGGATGTTCAGTGATGACTTTCGTTCACTATTACTTCGTGTTTTTAATATTTAAAAATATGATCGCACTTCATGCTGAGCCATAAATTAGCCACTCATCAATAAACAGACGACTTTAATTGAATATTTTCACAGTTTTTAATTACCGCACGATCTTTTCCCTTCCGTAATTCAACCTGTTTATTTTCGTTTCTGAAATCACTTTGCTTTGTTTAGAAAAAAGGGTAAATTAAATTTACCCTTAAACATTCCGTTCGTAATTAATTTTGTCTCTAAGCAGATTTATTGCGTTAATAATTCAGCATAATTTAGAATGGTTCCTGTTGATTCAATTTGAAATATTAGTTAATAACAACAAGTTATGTATATTATACATTTAAGACGGTTTTAAAGGGTTTCAAAAGGACAGGGAACTGTCGGTTGAAATATACTATTCAGTTAGTATTTGACTTTTTACCATCGACTGTCGAATGAAACATTCATTACCAGTTTTATATTGACTAGTCTTTACCGTTCTGGCTTTGTCATCCTAGCTATGACCTTAAAAAAGATGTGCCAAATTTATTCTTATATAGATCTAAATACATGTTTTTGTTTTACTTGAAACTATATTTTTTAAGATTATTTGTTAATGTGTGAGAGTAAAAAGAACAAAATTTTTATTGATAAATAGTAAAATGTTTTTGACTGTATTTATATTACCTTGAATACTATTAGGAAAAGTTGTTTCTGATTGACTTTTTAGATTTTATAAGTATAATTCAAATAATTTAATACATTTTGGGTGTTGAAGTTTTCTTTTTCTACATTTCCCTCTCAGTTATGGCGCGGTTCAAAACAATTAAAAAATTCGTAAGAACACATTTGATTTTGAAATACTCTCCATTTATTCACGGTTTCCGTTCATTTTGATGCATGTGTGTTATCGAATTATTTAAATAATTGTTAAATATAACACTATAGAATCGTTTTTTTTTAATAATTAAGTGAATAGACGACTGAAGTTTAAGAACTTGATGTACTGTTTCCCTAGTTAAAACTATTGAGCTCTGAACTGGTTTCAAGAAAATTCTTTATACTTTTTTTAAGACAAAATATATGGGGGTATATCGTCGTAGAAATGCACGTTGTCAGATAATTCAACTTGGATCAAGAGGATTGTTTGGAAGTCTGAACTCGTTAACAGGGATAAAAAGAAATAATACACGTTATTTAAAAGTTGTTTAAGAGTTCGGGCTGATTTCTCGTCCAATAACTCTGTGAATTCAATGTGTTCTAACATTTTGGTCTACCTTGTTGTTTTTTATTATAGTTATTCTAGAGATTATTAAATCTCACTCTATTTATTAATCAGTTCGTATGGCAGTTTGCGTTTGAGTCTACACACTTCACTGTCATCGTGCACGTTTAACTGCTTGGCTTGGGATGCATTAATGTCTTTGATAGTACTTCGCACTAACACTCCGAATCACACTGGTTGTGGGTTCTACGGGGATATCGCGCTGAATCAGTTTGTTGGACACGTAATATGAGGAATCGACGATGACTCGCAACACATTATTCTGGAACCTCTGGAGGATATCTATGTTAGATTTGCTAGTACTACCCCACACTTCAATGCCATAGGTCCAAATGGACTTAAGTAGTGATTTATACAGCAAAATCTTGTTATCTAATGATAATTTAGATTTACGCCCAATCAGCCAATATATTTGATTTAGTTCAAGCCACAGCTGTTTGAGTTTAATAACTATATATTTTTCCATGTCAAAAGTCGATCGAAATACATTCTCTAATATTTAACGTTGTCTGCTTGCAGGAGTTTATAAATAATTATTTTTACTGAGGGACAAGTTCTTCTACAAAGTATTGATGTCACATGGGTAGATTTTGTCTCATTTGCTCTGATACCTCATGTTTTCAACCACAATTTGACTTTGTATCAACATATGCTGTATCGTCAGCATATGTTGCCACAGCAGTGTTTTTTGATTGTTCCGTATTTATTACATGTTAAGGCCTGGAATGACACTTCTTTCTTCTGTGAGAGATCTTCTTATTTTGAGTCTTTAAATGAATAGGTTTTCAAAAATTTTAGAGATCACAGGTAAGAAGTTTATAGGATTTTTTCTCTGATATAAGAATCATGTTGATTTGAGCTACTTTCCAAGAGCTAGGAAAGTAATTAATTCCTAACATGGTGTTAAATATAAATATATATATATATATATATATATATATATATATATATATATATATATTCTCGTCTATGAACATATTTTAACTATGAACATATTTTTTATCAATAACGTTTATATTTAACACCATGTTAGGAATTAATTACTTTCCTAGCTCTTGGAAAGTAGCTCAAATCAATATGATTCTTATATCAGAGAAAAAAATCCTATAAACTTCTTACCTGTGATCTCTAAAATTATATATATATATAACAAACAATCTTTAAAATACTAGTTCATATCTAAGATGCTGAAGTATCTTTAAAGTATATTTTTAACTAAAGGATAATCATGTTATCTGACACTTGCATACCCTTTATTCAAATTAAAATGTAATTTATTGAGAAAAATTGGTGAAATATGTACTAATCAACATATTTATATCATGTATCGTCTTCTGTAGGTCGCAACAATGATGTTGATTTGGCACTCATCTAATCATTGATGCATTTTCACATTTCTTCAACATTTTCAAAACTGTGTATCAGTCAAGCGATGTTGACTATGGTATGTATGCATCATAAGTTTCTAAAAGTGTGTCGAGGGTTTCAGCATAACATTTCTTCATATCAAACAACAAAATAACGAAAGCAACTTTGCCTGTCTCATTATTGGCGGCTGCATACGCTGAATAACTAATAATACGAAATGATGAAACGGTTGTATAGATAAATGTCAAAACTATTGAATTTAACAGCAATGTTAGCTTATTCAACAGTTGTTTATATTGATACTTCGTGTTTTTATCGCCGTAAAAATACCTACAACAAACTAATATTTTGTTTTACCTTTTATATTTTGATGATTCTGATGGCATTTTAATAAACATACTCTCATTTTGTCACTATAATAATCCAGTATATTTATTTAAATTATTCCAATGAAGGAAGTTAAGAAACTTTCAATAAAGAACTGTAAACCAGAAGTATGTTCAGTTTGTTGGCTACGGGGAAGGGGGTCCGCAAATCCGCGAATTATAAAATTCGACAGAGTAAACATTAATGTTTAAAATGTTTCACGGTCCTCCATGATAATTTGATAATAAAATTAAGCGAGCAATAAAGCAAGTAATATCCCTCATTCTACTATTCCTGAGCCCTTTAATATACTTAGATATTTCTGCCCTTCTGCTTAGCCGGGGGAATTTCCTTCTTCGCAATTATTCAGGTAATTTAACATAACCTAAATCGCTTGACTGGCTAATTCTTAAGCCCAAAATCACGTCCGCATTACCCGATTATGACGATTATTTTACCCTTTCCAAATTTCAAATTCGAATAACAATGGAGGACATTTATCTCTAACAGTCGTAATCAATACCACGGAAGGTTCCGGAAATCATTTAATACTTCACCGAAATTAGTTTATTTATTTAAAATAGTTACTTGTCAGAATGGGAATCGTAATAATTTAGTGTTTTTTCGGAAAATCGAAATCAGACTTATTTTGAAGGATGCCATTGAATTGAAAAAATTCCGTTGAAGATCTTTTGAAATTAAAAATATTTATTTATTTAAAATACTGCTTGAAATAGTTACAATTAAAGATAAATTAGGTAAGGTACTATTAGTGACTTCGTATGATGAGTGGTATCATCTTTTCCTTTGGTATTATTATTCGTCATATTCAAAACTAATCACGTGATACTTTTTATAAAATATCTCATATCAAATTGACCGGTTTCGTATTTAATGTATCTATTACATCATCCCTTAATAATTTCTTTTAGTCTTTATATATTTCTTTGGAGTTGGGTCATTTGTTAATGGTATTTGCTATAACTGGAACAGTCAGTAAGATTTCGATGAGGTAAGGACTAGGATAATAGTACTCTACTTTGAATTTATTCAATAAAATATTTAATTAATTATCGAGAAGAGAAGACTGGTTAACGTTGGATTGGAAATCGTTCCGCAGTTACTTGAAGAGTTTCTTGGTGTAAATAAGTTTAGTTTGGGCAAAAGATTCGCAGTTAAAGATGTAGGGTTAAAAAAGTGGATTGATTGTGCTCAACGAACCCTAGCCATATGTAAGATCACTCCAAGTAAGAAAAATTCAAACTTTGAGAAACACCCCTCGTCCGTGGATTTCCAGCATATGCCTCACAGTTCAAGGTGTAAGGCCACCAAAAGTGGACTGCAGTCACTTAGTTGTTTTCACTATCATCGTCACTGTTTTGGAATTGTTATTATTGAATTATAATCCCACATCCAGATAGTCTCATTCAGTCCTGAGCTGCTATTTAAGTCAATAGCTGCACTGTTAATTTCAAATCCAAACCTAGTTCACAATTCCACCATTTGTCATTTTTATAAAAACTTCCGGAACTTATTAATTAGTATCAATTCTTGCCTCTCTAACGAATATTACTAATAAGAAGAAATGGGCTGGCGTCATCTCATTACTGTTTCAAGTAATTTACTAGAGACGTAATTTTTTCTGGCTATTTATTGTCTTCGGTATTTTCAGAGTAATAATAAGTAACGATTTGAAATACGTAAAAACAAGCAACCCCCCTAAAAAAGATTTACCGATTTATAACATATAATTATCACTAATTTTTTGAAGAATTTTAGACATATTTGACAACTATAGTCTCTTCAAAGTTTCTTTTTACATACGTCATCAATATGTTTAATATATCGCCTGCGGAATTTGTAAACTCTTTTCATAATCAGACAATATTTGTCTTCTCATTTTATTCCAGTTGAAAAGAGACACAATGCTGTCTTATTAGTTCGAACACGTATACAAATGCCTATCAAATTCGTCCGGTTGTCAGACGTATGCAAAATTATTGAAAGCAATAATGATAGGAGGTTATAACTCTATCCTATAAACTGTTGTGGCTGTATCATTAAGTGTGTTTTTCAGATGTACTATAATGTTAAAATAAATTATATTTGATAACATTTTTGTTCAATTATTTTATTTAGATTGGAATTTTGCGTTATCTCAAAGCCAAACTGAACTAAAACTCAGAGTTGGTGAGGCAACATTGTGACGTTTTGATGCTACAAATTTAAATGACGTATGTACAAAATAACAGACTATATAGTGAAGTGACGAGTAATATATAGTCTAAAATTAAAACGTATTTACAAAGTGGATTAGGCAATACAATATACATCTTGATGACGAGTGTGTATTACTATTTTCGATGTGATATAAATGCTAAAATATCTCTAAAAATATATATACACCGTAAATTTGCGTAAACACAAATACTTCTAGATAATAAACGACTGCCCGAACACAACGTGACACCAAAATTTGCAATGTAAAGCATAAATTTTTTGTCGGTTCCAGTTTCACGGCCAACTTTGTTGTCTTTCTGAACTTTGGGGTTTGTTCGGTTGCCAACCAAGTTTGAAAACTCGTGCTGCCATCTGTTATCGCGTATTTCGGGTATCGCGTCCGGTACGTAGCAGATGTTCGAAACATCATTGTAAATCAAATGTTATTGTGAATATTCGTTCGAAAGTTTTTCTTTACGAGTCCAATGTGGTGTATTTCCGATTTTATGCGTCCTATTGTACGTATTTTTGAAGACAAGTTAAGAATAATGATGCCACAAATTTTATCTTGAACGTTGACAGGTAAATATTGTTTCGAAACTCTATGGACGGTTATTGCGGCTCGGGAAATTTCACTTCGGATATTAAATTAAAGCTACCGTCTCTCTCAACCTTAAGGCAATTATGATTAAGTCGTTCTTACCCCCTTTATTATGTTTTCTTGAGAGCTTTTTCATTAATGGGGCTTAGAGGCATTATCTTTTGCAAATTACTTGTTACCGCCCCTCTCAAAAATGTATGTAAATTATACACCGATATTAATTTAGGCTTTATGGTGGGCTTCAGTGAACTTTTTGGGTATATACAGGTAAATATCTGGAATACTAATATACTGATTTTATTAAGTGGTGTCATAAATAATTATGAACGGTTTATGCAGTCTCTTTTAAGGTTTGTCAACATATTTAGAAGGGTGGTTAGTTTAAACTTTATTCTCTGGTGTGGCCGGGTGGCCCCACATTTTATATTCTTGCAATAGTTCATCATCATCAATACATTTCCAAACATACCTCGATAAAATGCAATTGTGGCCGAAGACATGGTGTATTAAAGCAAATGAAACAAAATTTACCCGTTAACGTTCACTATGCGTAGAAGAACATGTCGAAGAGTGAATATCAATAATGGTCCGGATATCTCCTAGCGATAATGCCATATATACTGTATTCAAAGTTTTTTTATCTATACGTCATCAAGATGTTTAATGTATTGCCTGCCGCAATTTCCAATCTACAAGCCTGTGAACGTCGTCCGGTTGTCAAACGTACGCAACATTATTCAAAAGATTATAATTACGTTATAAACTGACAAATGTTGTTTTAAGGTTTCGTTTTAATAGATCTAAAATCGCAGCGGTTTTTATTATTATTACCTGCACTGAATATTAGTATGGGCACGATCTCTAAAATATCTCAAAATAAAAAAAAATTAATATAACCTTAAATTCACCAAAAAGATACCGTCTTTGTGCGAAAGGGATGATGAATCAATATCAGCTTGTTGTTACCTGTATAAGAGTTTCAATATACGAAATGTATAAAAACAGTTAGTAATTTTTATCTTGGTATGCATCTGGACCGACGTATAACCCACAAAAGCACATATTTGCTGAACGAAAACAACTTGGACTTAAATTGCACTAAATTTACTGGATTATTGGGTGCAAATTCAAATCATGATTAGATAACAAGATATTGCTGTAAAGTCTTACATATCCATCATACAACAGGTCAATTGAAAAGTCCCCGGCCTACAATAGTGAAACACATTTTTTGCAAAATTATTTTTTTTTATTCAACATTATTCCCTTCAATTCAAACGGTCCAATAACGCTATGTTATATTCGCTGTTGATAGTCCTTCCTTTTTCAAGGTAGTCAATGAAAATTATTCTATGAACATCCCAAAATATAGACGCCATAAACTTGCCAGCCGACTGTTGCGTTTTCCCACGCTTTGGAGCTGGTTCATCGTATGCAGTCTACTCGTATGACTGTCAATTGGACTTCGGAGTGAAATGTTGGAGTCATGTGTCATCCATTATCACATATCGATGCAAAAACTCGGGTTTATTATGCTTGATCATCTTCAAACACTGCACCGAATTATCAACTCGTCCTTGTTTTTGGTCAAAAGTGAGCTCGCGTGCCATCCACTTTAGCAGAGCTTTCTCATACCCAAATATTCGTGAATTATATAATGTACACGTTCAGTTAATATCTTTAGAGTGTATGCTACTTCATTCAATTTCAATTTATGGTCGTTGAAAATCATTTTGTGGATTTATTTAATGTTTTCGTCGGTAACAACTACTTTTGGGCATTGCGACTGCATTCACCATCTTTACTGCGCATTTCACTACGTCTAAACCTAGCATACCAATCCTTGATGGTTGATTTTCCTGGGGCAGTATCCGGAAACTTGGCATCAAGCCAAGTTTTTGCTTCAACTGTATTTTTTCCTTCAAAAAGCAATATTTTTTCAACACGCGAAATTCTTTTTTATCCATTTTTTCACATTAGCAAAAGTTGCTATCAAATTTATACATGCATCTTTTCAGGGTTAGGGCTATCTAAAAAACTTATTCCATAAACTTGGCAACTGACATAATGGATACCTTTTAACTATATATTCCTAGAAAAAAAAACATATTTCTTATCTACCTTTAATCATTTAAACATTTTTTCGATGGAACAAAGAACTTTGTATAATAACGAGCATTTATATAAAACCTTCCATATTACGTGAAAAACGAAACGTCACAATATGTTCTTGGAATAATTTTAATTCCGCGAGTCAAACACCGAGTAACAAAGCCACCTGTAAAAAGGGCTCGCATGGCCCGAGAAATATTAAAAAGCTCTTGATTGCATGATTACAAAGCCGAGTGGGTCGCACGGAATACTAAGCCATTAGTTGATCCTTAACAAAATGTATATTGCATAAACGTCGTTCTCTGGAGCCTCGCTAACCACTTTACACAAAACGAACCGCACCAAAGTAATTTTTAAAGTAAATCGTGCCCGTCATTGTTGCCATTCGAGACGATCGTTCACATTTCGAAAGATCCTTTACGTGTTAAAGCTGATTCGGTCTAAATGTCTGGCCTATCCGATAACCTTGAACCTTGGAAAGGTCGAAGGAAATGTAAATAATAAAAATCCATATCAGTAATTTCCACTTTTTCTTTATAATATTATACTTACGAGTCGTTTTTGTGAATTACTGAAGGGATCTGTTTTAGCAACGTTGGATTACCACTACTTTTTATGTTTTAGTTTCTGATACCTTATTTTCAACCACCCTCCACCACAAAAGAAAAAGTCCAAATAGGCTTTAAAATTGACTGATAAACCCAGGTCCAGTTGGAACTATGGGGGATAGTACCGGCAGATCTTGTTGACAAGCATTTGTTAAAACAAAATTAACTTATCAGATTTGGAGCTATAAAGCTATATTTCCCAATATTTTGTCCATTGTAGATTTTGCTGACTAACACTGATACTTTTCTACAGCCTTAGGAAAATATATATTACAACCATAATAACTGTGTCATCGGTAATTGTTCCAAATACTGTTTCTTTGGTTGCTGGGATATCAGCAATGTAGAGCAGACACAGGCATGGTCCCAAGATACTACTTTGAGGAACTCCAGTCTAAATAGGTTTAAATATTGAAAATGATTCTTCATGCGAAACTCGATATTATAATTTGAACAGATCTGACTTCCAAATATGCTCAATTAATGCACTAGTCCCATACCCGATACCATACCCAATGATATAGTTCAGATTTCACTTTTTTTGTGAATATTGGCAAATATATTAGAATCTGCATTCAAATACAAGATACAAATATGTGAATGCTGCTACAATATATTCAGTCGTTATATAGCATTAAAATATCGAAGAATATTCAGACTTAACGGCTAATGATATAAATATATCGTAAAAAGTATATAAACTGGCATTGAGAAGTATCGGCTGAAAACACCTACCGACACTTTAACAATCCACTACCTTTTACTATCGACCGTTATGTACTTTTAGTTACTATTTTCGAACTTACTAGTTTCATTAGACTGATTTTTAAAGTCCTCGCCTTGCCGTCCTAGTCGTTACCTTAAAAATAATATGGCGAATTTATGCTTATATAGTTTTATATGTAATATATATATGGTTTTATATTTTGTGTGTAGTAGGGTAAATAACAATATATTGTACACTAATATAGAAGCATTTTAATACCCTATTCTTCATGATTATTTTTTAAAGTAATAAGATAAAAAGCAAACATTTTAGTGCGTGAATAGAGATCTAATATTTCCTGAATTTATATTATCTTGGCAACTATTGGTTTACTTTTTCGATTTTATAACTCTCGATGTTCGTTCATTGCTGATAAATACAATTATAATCGTAAATAAAAACGGTGTGATGGTTAAATAGTTGATAAAGATTGATTGAGAAAATACGTTACAAATATTTGGTGGTCTTTATTCCATTCCTTTCTACAATCAAGTCTAATATATAATATATAAAAACAATTTTACATCATTCAAAGTGAAACTATTATTTTGAAAATAATAATAAAGAAGAAAACGAATATGAGCATTTCCATCCTAATTTTAGCAAGGTTGAATATAAAAAAAATCTTTCAGCACTACCATTTCAGCTACACCTCCAAACATAAATATTAATAAGTTTTATTAAATATAACCTTGTTAAATCTTTATGATTTCTCTGTATATCACTGGGTAATTACTTGTTATATATACTCTATTATTCTTTATAAAGAATCACAATTGACACCAGTATCTAAGCTATATCCAATATAATTATTCAAATGGAATTCAAACTAGTAAATAATACCCCGGCTGTGGAAATTATCATACTGTCCTACATAATAATATAGGAGACAGTCGTAACGTCCATTAATATTGAGAAACACCAAAACTGGTATTTTACTGTCTGATGCATCATTTAAATGTTTTTATAAAATATATATGCGGTAAGGAAATGATATATTGAAGTTAATTTAAGACAATTAACTATTGAAAACATAGTTGATTGATGTACGAAACATTTATGATACAAAGAAAGTCAAGGATATTCGAATTATTAAGGCCCCATATTTGGAGCGTTAAGTGAAATACTGAGTTAATAATTTTATTAATATAAAAATGAGTAGTGTGATAAAAACCATTGAAGTATAGAAATTACTTTCTAGACATTTTATCACATCTGTACCACTGAAAATAAAGTTTTGAATCGGTTTGTTGCAAACATATAATTATTTGAAATAGACATTCTTCTTTCTCGAGATCTCGTATATATATATACATCTACAAAACTTGTCTATTCATCATACAACTTCATCATTTCACATGTTTATGATTTTATTGTTATTAATATGTTTGTTTATTTATAATTAGTTACAGCTGATTAATTTTCATCGTAGAAGTTCATGGAAGAAGATCTAGGACCAATAAATCGACCACAAGTAGTTCAACTATAATAGTTCTAAAGTCTATCTTTAAAACTGTCCTATCATTTTATTCTACAAGCTTTTTGACCAAACGAAAGCCTATCAAATTTATTTGCGTACCGTTTTTTTATCACTATTTTTTTATTGATAAAATTCCATAGTTATATCTGTGAAACGTTTTTTTAAAAATGTTGAACAGGATACCTTGTATGTCATATCAGACATGTGAAATGATCTTCAAAAGAACATCAATGTATAAGGTAAACTAACATGAACTTTACAGCCTTCTACACTAAGTAATTAGGACATAAACTGAGGGGAACTTGTAAAGTAGTTGAAAGTTGTACTGGAAATTAATGAACTTTAGTATACCTTCACTAAACCGCCAACTATATTTAATGTCTTATTTAATGTCTTTGTATTTCACGTTTGAATTTTAATAAGCTAATTATCTAAATAACAATATCTGATTCAGTACTTTTTTGTCGTTGTATATATTAATATACAGTACTCTATTGTATATTTTAAAAGTTATTTCTGCAATAAAGAAAAAATATGTAAAAAACGGCATAAATATTAAAATTCGTACTAAAAGCACCTTCAAATTGGTATGCTACTTTCGGTTTATCATTTAGGACGTTTTAGATATGATATAAAATATATTAATACAGTAAGTAATACATAATGTAAGTATGCATGAGTAAGAACAAAAAATAGTTTTTATTTTATTTTTTTTTATCGTTGGGAAGTATGGACTGAAAACAGTCGAAACAGTCGATAATCAAGAAAGTGGCGAAAATAGTAATTACTAATACTAAATAGTAATAACTAATTTCAGTCAAATGCACGGTTCGACTGTTTTTTTCAATTCGTATAGTAGTCTAAGCGAGAGGCAGATGTATTAATGCATTCACGAACTAACCTTAAAAAGCAGAAGGAAAAAAAATTACTGAATACTATTATAATAATTATACATAACATGCAATTTATAATTTAATTTTAAGCTAAGTAGAATTACTTTAATATTCAAAAATAGTAACTAAAGGTTTGACTGAAACTGTCGATAGTAAATAGTAGTAAAATCAGTCAAACCCAAAATAGCGAGTGAAACAGTCGATACTAAAAAAGAGTCAATTACTGAACAGTCGATACTCAATTTCAGTCGATAGTTTCCAACATTAATATTTTGCACAAAATAAAATTAAAAATTCGCTATTGAAGATCAAGTATATATAAAAAATCATACTTTTCTTATTTATGTCTGATTATACGTTTATAATTATATTTTTACTTTTAAATTGACATGATTACAGTTTTTGCGTTTTGTGTTTTATTTTTTGTTTAGTTTTATATTTACTTGTATACAATTGTATATTTAACAAAGAGAACAAAACATTTCACTAAAATGTTTTTGGCTCCACATAAACAAACATAGTGCATTTTTAATACCGTCATTCATTAATAATTGATCATCAAACAAACCGATCGATCCAGTAACCAAACCAAGCAAATGGAAGTGACAAAAATTCACTATAATACATGTTTGTTTTCAATTAAATCATGTTGACACTTTATATATTGGACGTACTGCTTTTACCTAAAAGGTAAAAAAGAGCCTTTCAATTTGTGTCAAATCATATACTGGTCTTAAGAAAATAAACTCCTTTATTAGGTGTGGAATAAAAGTACGGCTTTTATTTGGATAGAACGTAAAAATAGGTCGAAATATTTGTTTAATGCCAAGCTTCCTTGAAATATATGATATAATAAAAGACTGTATACACAATTAAAAATCTAGTTATATTTTTATATAACCTTTCGAATATATAGAGTGGAGTATTCGTTTTATATCAAAATATTATTAAATATCATTAATTAAATGGTTGCCAATTTTTCTATTTTCTACTTCTTATTGCTGATGTTAAGATTTAGTCAGTAATCCTATTCATTTATGATATTATCATATTTATTATTACATTCGATGAAATAGCCTGAAGAACAATTTGGAGATGCTATATGCATATTCCTTTAAATTTGTATTATCTATTTCGACTATAAATTTTAGGGTTTTAATTACAATTAACATTTTGAGGCTTAATGCAATTGTCAATTAACTAATCTTTTCCTAAAATTAACAGCTATTAGCAATATTAACTAATTGTTAGAATATTATTTAATTGTAGTAGTACTTTATTATCATTAAAATAATAATTAATAATTATTAATATTAATAAATATTAATGATGATTAATAATTAATAATGTTATTAATATAATAATTTTATTATTATTAATATGTTTTTATTCATGTTTTCATTCCTTTTCTTGTTTGTTATTTTGCAACTTTTACAGGGGCTAAACCAAGAGTTAATTAGTTGTGAAATGTTACATCTTTTAAGAAATAGTAATATTAACTAAGGTGTAATATTAACTTGAAATCAAGGGAAACTAAATCACGTAAATAGCTGTATTTTGGTAGAATTTGTAATCATATTCTCATTTTCTGTGATATATTAATATCCAATAATATTTATTGTCTAACCCATTTTATATCTTATTCCAACAGCAACAGTAATAATTTTGACAAAATGGCAAATATTTACTTTAACAACTCTTAACGACTTAACTGCAGCTAGTTCCTAGCACTTGGAAAGTGGCTCAAATCATTATGATTCTTAAACCTGTGAGAAAAACAGAAGACGTCTCCTCTTATCGTCCATAAGCCTCAAAATAATCGCAGAAAAGAGAAATATTATTCTAGACCATAAATTTGGCTTCCGTAATAAACACGGAACAACAGAACAAATACATAGATTAGTCAATCAAATTAACAAAAACTTAAACGATAAAAATATTGCTCCGCAGCATTTCTCGATATTTTTCAGGCTTTCGATAAGGTGTGGCACACTGGACTGCACGTTAAATTGAAAAAACTTTTGCCCCATACGCACTTTCAACTGCTGAAATCGTACCTCACAGATACATATTTTATTGTCAAACAGGGTGACGAATACACTGACCTACGCCCAATTTATTCTGGTGTTCCGCAGGGCAGTCTTCTTGCACCATTGTATAGAGTTGACCTACCGATCTCAGATCAAATATGTAGACGATACAGCGGTTTTGTCATCAACCAAGGATCCAATATCAGCCACAAGAAACCTACAAATACATCTTAACAAAGTCGAATTGTGGTTGAAAACGTGGCGTATCAACGTAAATGAGACTAAATCTTCACATGTGACATTCAGTAAAATTGATTAATCATGAACTTCCGTAAGCAGACAACGTAAAATATTTGAGAATGGATTTTGATCGACGTTTGACGTGGAAAAAACATATGGTGATAAAACGCAAAGAGCTTAGGCTTAAACTAAAGCAAATGTACTGGCGGATAGGGCGTAAATTTAAATTATCAATAGATAACAAGGTTTTGTTGTATAAGTCAATACTTAGGCCCATCTAGACCTATGGTATTGTACTGTAGGGTACTACTACTAAATCTAACATAGCTATTTTCCAGAGGTTCCAGAATAAAGTGTTGGAAGTCATCGTCGATGCTCCATGTTACATGTCCAACAAACTGATTCAGCGCGATACCCCCATAGAACCCATAACGAGTGTCATTCAAAGTGTTAGTTCGAAGTACTTTGAAAGACTATTAGTGCATCCCAATGCACTCGCCAAATAGTTAAATGTGCGCGATGACAGTGTAGTGCATATGCTCAAATGCAAACTACCATACGAACTGAATAATAGACACATAGAGTAAGATTTAACAATCTCTAGAATTTAAAATAAGTTAGAATAGTATCTAGAATAAGATTTAGATTATAAGTTTTACAGCATATCGTTCACTAAAGTGATCTTCTACATGTCAAGATTGTTATACTATATAACGGAAATCATATAGTAATACTTATTATCCACGGACAGATTGTTGTCGTAGATTCTAGGAGATTAATAAAAAAATAACTGTCACAGTATGTCTATTCCGACTAATTTTATATCACATTTAAGTATTTTCAAAGATTAAAATATAGATAAAGCACACAAATATATATAAAGCAATTAGCATATATGTATTTGTCGTTAGCTATTCTGTTATATTTACATATGGATTTATGATAAATTACCTTTGATCCTGGATAAGTAATCGATATCATGTATTGTATTACGACATTCGAACATATGTTACATAGAAATATATTACCTTATTTGAATTGATAGCCTTACAACAGCAGCAACATTTTAATATATTTGAAGAAACTGCATCTATATTTATATAATGTTTTATAAACAACTATTTAATAGAAAATATATATTTTATTACTGCAGTAAAAATATTTAGCTTCATTCTTTTCATGTATTATTTTTATGATCTTATATATAGAATTTTTTTATATATTCTTAAAAACAATATAGGTATTAATAATTTATAATATTTATTACAGGTGATTATGCCTTAATGGTATTATGTTGAATATGTATATTAGAATATTATATAAAGAAGCATAAATAAGTTTGTACAAAATAATACTTCTTATTGAATATCTGGAAATTGCTATACAAAATATGTTAGTTAATTTTTTGTCTAGAAAGATTGTTATTTTAGTATCAGGATTTTGGAAGTGGATTTAAAGAATATGCTTCAAAATTCAAATAATAAGTTTCGTTGTAGGTGGAAATGCTACTATATGTTTTAAATTTATATATTATTTCCTTAAAATCTTAAAAATTAGTATATAGTTAGAGTATGAAAAAGGCCTTTGAAAAGCATTTTGATGTATGTTATAGTTTCACTCACAACTTAACAGTGTCAGTTTTGAATAAGCTATGACAAATCTAATCAGTTGTTGGAGCTGCTGAGAATTCCAACGAGATTTTTTCCATATCATTCATTTCATCATCTTCGTGATCATTTTCTGAATTATTTTGTTATTGAAACGTGTCTCAAGGAACAGGAAGGCATATCCTAAATTTCAAAAATAATTGTTCTTTTTTCATGGCTGTTCAATAACTAGTACTAAATTATTTATCTATTACATATTATCATGTAGAATTAGTGGAACTAAGAAACAAAATATTCAAATAACTAATAACTTACTTTAAAATTAAGAACTGTTTACAGTGTTAACTAATTTAAAGAATATAATATTATTTCGTTATAAATAGGTGTTACTTTATTATTATATTTCAACAACTATTTCTACATAATATATGTTCAGGAAGTAATAGAGGTAAATTATAAACTTTGCTAAATATGTTTATATAATTCTTATATTTATTTCCGAAAATACCGTATATCTGCATTATTATAGCTTTATGGCGGTATTTTGGGTTCCTCTGGCAAGACATTTTATTGCTATTGCCTGGCCTCTAGTCTAATCTCGAAAGTAAAAACGTTTAGAGTGGGTGTGATATACACACCACTTTAAATAGGGCGAAGCAAGATTCTCAAGCGTTGTTCCACTCACTCCAGCCTTGTTCAACCTTTATAGGGCTGATTTCCCATTCCACAAACATTCCCATACAGCATTTTATGCAAATGACTCAGCTTTCTTTACCACCGGTTACAGCCCAACAGAACACACAGTCTTCAAGCCCAACTGAAGCAAGCGATTGGGCGGTACAAATTCGGGCGGCTGCAGATCAACCCTAGCAAAACTCAGGCTATTCTGTTACCGCAAGAAGTAGTTCCGCGTTTATCACCTTCAAATCGATAAATTCTCTATCTTCTGGCTCCAGAAAGTATCATACCTCGGTCTCCAGTACGACCGCAGGTTCCAATGGTCAGCCCATTCTAGGAAGCTCCCAATCCATCATAATGCGAATCTGTATAACATGCTAGTCTGTCCAGTCTGCCTCTACGGAGCACAGGTGTGATACTGATATGTCTCTGAGAGACAACTTGAACTTGAGCTACCTAGTCTTTCAATCCAAAAAAGTCCACGCGTTGCTCAATGCCCCATGGTTTGTGAGGAGCGTGATCCCGTTCGTGAAGTGTTTTACGAACATACTAAGTGTAAGGTTATCCCTAGGCGCCTTAAAACACGATAACAACTTAATAAAATCCCTAACCATCTACTAACCCCGGTACTAACTACGTCAATTCCAGTCGTAACCCAGATTTTCTGTCGCATTCACTTCAAACTTCACTTCTGTTCAAAACACTTAGCTCTATCCCTAACCCGAAACGACATCAGCAAAAGACCATTTTGTTCTGGTTGGTCATTCTGGAATAAGAAAAAATAGGTTCGCAAGCATTCGCGATAGATTCACGACAAGCATTCACGACCAATTCACAATAAAGAAGTCGTGAAAATATTAGCGACTAGTGATTAGTCAAGTTTGTAAAATTAGATCGATCCGTATGATCGAAGATAATTAGGGATATTTTATAGTGTTGCATTGTATTGTAACTGTAAACATAAGTTTAATATAAAGAATTAAGAAACAGTTTACTTTTATTTAAAGAAAGATACCCTGGAACTAATTGATATCAGTTTCATGAATGACTGACATCTTTAGGAACAACTTATTTTTGATCCTGTTGAACCAGCGTTGCGGAAATTATTTGCTAAATCCAACAAGTAATTCAACATGATCCTTCGTGCCGGATAGAAGTAGCACGTATTGATCAACAATATATTCAGGTAGTTTTTATCCAATTTTCCATTATATGCTTTGGCAATACACTTTTATTTCTATTTTAATTTGCAAATTTTAATTTACAGTTAACATATTACTTGTTAAGAAATATCTTCAAGACAAACTGGAAAGTACTTTTTAAATTTAAATAGATCTTTTATGAACTTGTTCTTTGTACAGGGTTTCTAATAACTATTACTAAATTAATTATCTATTATATATTACCGTACAAAATTAGCCCAAAAAGCAAAGCACAAAAGGCTGAGTAATATAAAGGGTATTATATGATATAGGGGGTATTATTTACTCAGTTTCGGAGCCCTATCCTTTTTAAAAATGAGTCGTAAATAGACTGTACTTAGAAAATCTAATTGTGTTGCCAGCTTATTTAAAGAATGGCGGGGATTTTTCTCAAGCGAATTTAAAGCTAATATTGTTACTGCATTAGCTTCGTTATACTGTTTCTTCTCTGCCTTAATTCAGTTAAACTCCCAGTTTCTTTTATGTTTGCTTTGGAGTTTCTTTTATTTTCGTTCGTTTTTTTTTATTCTGTTTTAGCCGCTCGGTTTGCATGATAAATTACGTCGTAGATTTGGTTTGATTATTATTAACATATTAATTAAAACTAGAAATACATTGGGTGTTTGTACGTAATGTAGTGATTTTTTTCCCTTTAAAAAAGCATTAACGGATAAAAATCGGTCCAATATAGTTTCATTTAACATATAAATAAAGAATGTTGGTTTGGCATCTGTCCATTTCATAGATCAATTATCGCACTTCTTCACTGATTCAAGTAATTATCAGAAGGCGTCATGTCTAGTGAGTATTCTGAATTCGGCAGAATTTTTTATCTGAACTGCAACAGTGTACTTTACACAACTCTAGTAATGTGTAGCCTAGCGTTGTTATTTAAGAGAGTGACTTGTTGGCTTTTTTACAACAACACGTTATTCAGCTTGTTCAATTCAATGTGTATCTGCGGTAACAGTTTTATTCGGTTTTAGCATCCCAGAATACACTATATCTTCCTGATATCATATTTAGAGCAAGACTTTATGGCCATGAATATTCCGCATCGGTGTCAGTGTGGAAAGTTCTCTTGGACTAACCCATGATTAGTTGCAGTAGGATTATTCTAGTAGATACTCATTTCATGGCCAGCTATAATGAGCAAACGAAACCCTCAGATGACTATCGAAATCAAATTTCCAACTAATTCATGTGGTGGTCATTTTTCCTCTTGTTGAAGTTGCTAAGTTGATTGAAGCTTCTATGAAACTAGGAGTTGGATATTCGTTCAATATATTTTGCAATTGATTGTATATCAATTATTTAGTTTTCCAAGCCATTTCTTGTCACTGACAACAAAATTACCACTTATAAATCATTGAAACCAATATCAACGATATGAAAAAGCAGTATCACCATAAGTTATTTAAAAAAATTCATAGATTTCGTCACCAAATTTAAATGAAACAACAATTTCGATGTCAAAAGTGCAATTTTGAGTGTTCCATGATTAGCGTCATAGATTAGCATATAATATGTATATATAATTACAGGGGCTTTATTATGAATAATTTAGTTAATATCGAATTGCTAGTGCTGAACAGGATAATAAGCGCTCTCAACATATTAACTATATAACTCTCAAGAATTTATCTTAAGATTTCATTTGCAATTTGAATTTGATTGGCCTTTACCCAACCAATTAAATGGTCGCACTGATTTCTGTTTTTATTTGATCGACATATTTGAAACTGTACCTCGCCTGCTGTACTAGTGTCATTGCCAATGTTCATTATTCTTATTTCGATTTGCTATATCGAAGCAAATCAATTGGTCATAAATATTGACTAAGACTGTTTTAAGTTGCAAATATCTTTTTTTTAATTGCTAGAAAATTTGAAAAACTGATGTAATTCCCAGTCATGAGTATTACTGTTGTAATGACGTAACAATATTTTAGTTCCATGGTAAATTTAATTATCTATTTATTTTTAGAATTTATTTCACTCTGATTTTATATCTATTTGTATTGCATATATGCAGTGTGAAAATTAGGTATGAATGGAAAACTTATCTGGAGTACGAGTTCATCGTATGCATTTAGGACAGACACTCAAATTAATGGGAGCGAAGATATCAAAGTATAGAGCAAATCACATCAATATTTTAACCCCATGGAAGAGCTTCGATTGTGACAATAAATAGAACAAAAAGACCTTGAAAAGCCAGGGAACCTGAATCTATGGCCATTGTTTCTTATCAAGACAAGAAAATTAGAGCCGAATATCAACAAAGCTGGCCGCAGAAGTAAGTGTTTGATTCAACCTTTGGTATAACCGCGAGGAACCTGAGAGAGAATCTTTAGAGATGAACTGTGATTTGTTTATGATTGATAAAATCTTATTCCTAACCGTAAATGCAAAAGCAAGAATAATACCAAGTACACATTCTTGTTACCAAAAAACAAAGTCGTATAACTGAATCACGCATATAGCAACATATGAGATAATTTCCGCTTATGAGGAACTGTGTAGTCTGTATCATGAAGAAGCGATAGTGAGTCAAACTACGCAATAAATGTAATTGTAGCGGTGAATTCTCGCCAGTTATTAATTATTATCACTGTCAGAATGATAGCCTCTCGCCTGCCATAACTTTTAAACTCGTAAGTTGACCTATTCGCACTCCTTATTCTGGTCATTTCCAATTAATCTTGTAATTATTTGTTTTCAAACTCTCTTGGCCTTCCATTCGTTCCATTCTTGTAATTAGTTGTTTTCAAACTCTCTTGGCTTTCCATTCGTTCTATTCTTGTAATTATTTGTTTTCAAACTCTCTTGGCCTTCCATTCGTTGTCATTGACACAACAATAGCGACTTTTAAATCATTGAAAGCAAAATCAACAATTATGATGAAGCAGCAGCCATCACCATAAATATTTCTAATAACACTGTAAAAATAATTATAACTTGCCTCAATACATTTTTGTGTCTAACAAGTAAATAACACAATGACATACACATATTTGGACTGTATTCAGTATAGAATAAACGTAAATTGAGAGCACTAAAGAAATGTTAAAAAAGGTAAACAGGCTATAGACAAATTTGATTATATTTAGCAGGAGATATGTTGGGTTTCTCAAATTAATCTAGGTTGCAGCTTTTTAAAAAAATAAATTTAATTATTTTTTATTTACAAATTCATAGTCATTATCTGATGACTATGATGGTCGAGCATGACAACGCTCGACCACATGTTGCAAAACCGATGAAAACATACTTGGAACCATTTAAATGAACATTGTTACCACACTCGTCGTATTTTCCGGACTTTGCTCCTTCTGATTATCACTTGTTCCTAGGTATTAATCGTGAGCTGTTTGAGCAGTGCTTCACTTCTTATGAAGATACCAAAACATGGGCCCATTCGTGGATAACCTTGAAAAATACATATATCATGGCACTTATTTTACAATATTTATATTTATTTAGAATTTTATTTTAATAAATATTTTTTTGAAATTATATTTATGTTTTATTTAAAATTTAATTGGCCAATAGAATACGACATCAGTGGTGAGTCACGTAATGAATATGAAATCCTCAAGCAATGAGATCTCTATATTTAATATATAAAAAATATTATAATATAATATATTTTAAATGTAAAATAATAATATATTATATTATAAATATTTTTATGATAAAATATTTTTTCCGGTGTCTGTAATAGTAATTTAAAGTAACCAATCAAATGCAGTGCAATTGTGTTTTCAGTGATTTCTTGATGAGACCACAGAAAACAATTTCGGAATTATATAGATTAAGTTAACACTCTATGGCAGTGACACAAGTGTTTGTCTGAAACCGATATTGATCATACACAAACATTAATTACCGAAATTTTAATAGGTTCTCACAAAGAAAATGTAGGAATACGTTCGAAACCACTTCAAAAGTTGCAAAATCGAAGTACCCGGATCGATTCGATTGTCTCCTTTTATCTGACCCTCATCAATAATTGCTCCTCGTTCCCAAAACATTATACAGCGTAAAGGTTTTACACTAAAATTTACATATTAACCAATTTCCCGGCGTATATTTAGATCTGGAGTCTTGTTATTGTCGGTCGGACCCTTATTTGCATTCGTTTTAAATATTTAAATGGTTCGGGATTGCATTTTAGTTTTAGTTTTATTTGCGACGCGTCCGAATATTCAACTAGCTAACTGAATTACGGCAACGGAACGATTCACGACTCGACGCATGATCGATATCGGTTTTAGATAAACATTTGTTTCGGTCACTGATCAGTTTTGACGTCGAGTTTATCGTTTGGTAGTCGAAAATTACCAATTTCTATTTCCTGAAGCGGGTTAACAAAGCGGGAAAGTTCCCCACTCTCAGTGCAGAATACTGTTAAGTTAAAAGGAAATTAAATTTGATTAGTTTCGGTTACATGTTTGTATCGGCGACAGCTTTACCATGCATTTATTCCTGATTAAAATATATGCATTAGTCCCATAAATTACTAAAAAATTATTTTTGAATTAGCCTGAAGCTTAATTGTGAAAAGTCGTATTTTATATAAAGTAAGTGAAGCGCTGCTCAAACAGCTCACGATTAATATGTAGGAACAAGTGATAATCAGAAGGAGCAAAGTCCGGAAAATACGACGAGTGTGGTAACACTGCTCATTTAAATGTTTCCAAGCATGTTTTCATCGGTTTTGCAACATGTGGTCGAGCGTTGTCATGCGAAAGAACAGCATTGTTGCGTATTTGCTCGTATTTGGCCGTTTTTCGCGCAGTGTTAGGCTCAAACGCATTAAATATAGGTGATAGGGAGTTAATGCTGATTGATGCATGATCAGGTGGCCCTCGTGAGTTGTTTCACGTTGAATTATCGCAATGGATCCACTTTTCATTATTGGTAGAAATATGGTGCAAAAAACCTTCCGATCTTGCCGTTGAAGCAACATTTCACACATGGCCAAAACGCCATTCAATATCTTTTGGCTTTAGCTCGTACGTAATATAATATCTACACTTTTGGATCATTCTCATATTTCTCAAGCGAGTAAAAATGGTTTCTTGTGTTACTATCAATAATTCTACATATTATTCGTGTGTTTTACATGGATTATCATCAAGTGATTCCTTCAAATTCACACTTCAATCATTTACACTTTTAGAATGTAAATACCAGCATTCACAAGTTAAAGTCGATGACCGCAATGACTGCTATAAGCTGCACACATCATTCTATGATGTTCAGACGACTTTTTATTCAGATTGACATTAAAAATAAAACTTCCCGCAAATCCAATTTACTCGACATTTTCGACGCACTGAAAAAAATTGTTCATACTAAAAAATTATACGTACTAAAAAGTGGAACATTATCATAAATTTTGAAGGCACAACTATTTTAATTTTATAAGGTACTAGCGACCCGCCCCGGCTTCGCACGGGTGCAATGCTGATACTAAATTAAATACACTACAGAAAAAATAAGAACGTTGTATATAAAAACATAGCGGCCCGCTCCGACTTTGCACGGGCATAAAATATATATGCCTATGTCACTCAATGAAAACATGATTAAAATCGATCCAGTATTTTTGGTTCATTCATTACTGCCCTTGGCTTGCACGCATTAAATTTGGAGTAAAACAATTCCTCTTCCCCTATACTTACTATGAAGATTTCCTGCTATCTTAGGAATATCTAAATTCATACAATTTTTATTACATTACACATTTTTAAACGCAAATTTTAAATTTGTAATATCTCCGAAAATATTTGTTTAATTTACATGCTGTAAGGAACCATAGTGATCTATATTAATTGCACACTGTATTTAAGGTACTTAATTCGATAAGGATTAATGCCGTATTGCTTAAAATAGCTTCGTAAATAAGCCATTTTCTCACGTAAAAAGTAAACAATAAAAATGGTTAATGTGGGTTAACCCTAAAAGATAAACATATACCATCGCGGACTTTTTTGTAGACCTTTTTATGGTGTATAATACTGTAGTACAATAATTTGATCTAACTCGTAGGGTTAGGCAGCGTTTTTGCTAATTGCTAAATAAGCCTAAAAAAATAGGTTAATTTACGACATCACGTTAGAAACCTCTAAAATTAGCAATGTTGCCTTAGTATATTACGCATGTATTATACATATAAACCTTCCTCTTGAATCACTCTATCTATTGAAAGAAACCGCATCAAAATCCGTTGTGTAGTTTTAAAGATTTAAGCGCACATAGGGATATAGGGACAGAAAAGGCGACTTTGTTTTATACTATTTAGTAATTTGATTACATTCAACAAAGTTAAGTAATTGCCACCGCTTCCATATGCTTCAGAAGAGTATCTCCCCTGGACCATCTACCATTATTGATAAGTTTAATTCGTTAAAAGGCAAATCTGTCTCCTACATGTGGTTTTCGGAAAAGACAGCTTGCAGAAAAGACCCAAAAGAAAAAAAAAAGAAAAAAGAAAAAAAACATTTAACACGCTGTATAGGCAGCTCGACCAACTAAAATAGTAATATCAGAGGAAAGAAAACTATGGGAGATAATAAGACTTTTCTATCATATGCGCATCTGCATATGCATTGCAAAATAATCCTTGTAAATTGCTAACCTCTTCTAACCAATGCCCATATGTTTTGTATCAACTTTTCAAAGTTATGGTATTTACATTTTATGGTTCAGTACTTCTTGTTCTAAAATCAATTGACAACCTCTTTGCATGTAGGACATAACAAAATTTTGCGATTTGGCATGAACTTTCAATTTTATTTGACCATGACTTTTTTTAAAAGCTTATCAAGGTATTCTTTGCCAACTGTGTTAAAATCACTAGTTCTGAAACGTCGGAAATGGTACTTATTCCTTATGGATTGAATGTTCCTAAAAATAAAAAGCAGTCCCATATTCCTGTTACTTAAAATATACTGAATGAAAGCAACACATTTAAACTGCGCACGAGTATACAGTGTGTAAATATAGAAGCATTATTTTATAATCTACAGACCTATTAAAAAATTACATGGTTTAGATGTAGTTGTTTTGTTGTTATTTTAATACAAATTTGTCTTGAAAGTCTGAGTCAAAATTTATTGTTGTAATGTAGAACTACAAATTAAATAGATTCGTTCTTTTTTTTTTTTCATCTCAGATCGTGTATTTATTATGAAACAAATAGAACACCTTTCTGATAACATAAAAATCAGAATCAATGTTTCCTATTGTCCTAATCCTATTGTAATTTAAATATAAAACAAAGTTTTCAGGAAATGAGATGATTGAAGCGAACCAAGCCACACGAACTTGTTTACTGTATAAGTATTCTTAACTTTAGTACAACTAGAATAGTTTTATTTTAATTTGGGAAATATATACTGATGTATTTATTCTGTACTCGCCTTGCTTGACGCAAGTACAACAGAACAGGCGTAATAAATTAATTTGTAAATTAAGATTGTACTAACCATATTTAATGTAGGATATAATTAATACAAAAATAAAACAACTTTTGTTGAATAACAATTCCTTTTGTTACTCTCGGTAACTTTTTTATATCCAAACTATTCGTTATTTTAGCTAAAATACTATAACTGTGTTATTATTGTTATGTTGTATCAATAAACACTATAAAAATTCTGTTAACAGTAATAAGCTGAGACAGGAAAGATGGCACGTAATTAAAACATTGTCGTAGATATCGTTTTATATGCTTCGTACTTCATGCGAACAGATTTTTCTCATAGAGCCAACAAAGCGGAAGAAGTAAGAGAGGAGAAGATAATGGCGGTTGGCTCCTTCATTCTCATTTTAGTAATTATTTTGACGTGGTTTTCTTGATAGGTCTTATAAGAATTTATTATCCGAGATTAGCTTTATATTCCGGGATATTAGTAATAAAGTAACGTAAAATAAGTCTCGTGAAGTAAGTGATAACTTAATGGTATTTCTTTTTATTTTTCAGGCGACAGCGAAGTGTTCTCACCAGGAATAGGTCAGTAAAATTATTTTTTATGTCTAGATATTACTACGAGTTATTAAATATATATATTACAGCTGTTGCAGATACTAAAAGAATAATTAAAATACGATAATAAAGTTATTAAATATCACACCGAAATTCCATATTTTTTTAATTAAATATAATTTAATCATATACATCAGTATTTCTCCTGCTAAGTTGAGGTTATTAGAGGTTCACTTCAATCTTATGATTTTCTATGCATTGTCAATAGTTTAATTGATTATATATAGTATTTACCTGAGTTGCTATGATGTAGTCTCCTTTTGGCTGTTACGCTGAAATCTTGAAAAACTTCGTCAATCCACATAACTCCATGCTAGCAGTGTAGCTCTTCTATTGGTTACGTAGCGTTAAGCGAAGCTAGTTAATCCCGAACCTCATATTTGCACCCCATATTTTCAAATATGCTTTTTGAATGACGGATAAATTAATCCTTTCAGTGTTAGAGCAAGTTGGGTATTGAGAATCAACCATGGAGATGGATAACGAGGTATTTCATTAATTTTTCTTGAGGAATTAATTGGAAAAAATGTATTATATCTATAAGCGTTTAGTCACTTGAGAAATGTAAACTGATGTTACATTTACATGCACGCGACAGTTGGTAGGCTTAATGCCGAGGACTGTGGTTCGGATTTATTTCTAAACTGATTTATTATTTATTTAGTTATTTATTACTATATTGATAAAATTATATAGTTAGTTTCAATTATTCTCATATGTTATAAAACAATTTATTACCAATTTCTATTTCAGATGGATTTGTTATATACATCTATGTTTCATAAAATATAAAAATATATCTACATGATCAATCCAAATTAGGTGATCGGAGATAATGTCTACATCTTGACGAATATGCTTCTTTGGGTGCTGTGGGGCCAAATTTATAGATAATGTTAGTCTCCTGGTTCTCATATTATCATGTCGTTCTTAGAGACGCTTGCTGTATTTTATATCCAATAGGTCGGTTTTTTCAAAGAATCAAAGGTATTTTTTTCAGTAATAACCAAGTCATGGCTCTTCAACGTCATGAAGACTTGAAGCCTTATCATATTAGTGAACATAATATTATCATTAGCAAATTACAGATCTGTCTGCGTCATATAAATGCTATTTAGAAAATAAGAAATCTACTTTCTATGTCCAATAATAATCTCATGTTTTTTGACACTCAGCAGTTCTGTCATAACATTGTAATAACCGAAGTTCTCGCCTTAAACTGTCATCATTGATTCTAAATATTATAAAGTACATTATATTATTATAAGTATCAATATTGTTTCCAATTTTGTTAGTGAGCAGAATTAATCTTTATATGAGTACTTTAATTTACCTTATAGCTCTTCCTGCTAATTACCATCTATGTTCAAATGAACATGTCGAAATAAATATAATATATAAATAAATATAATATTATAAATGAATTCCGCCTAATGCAAAACTATGAAATCAGACCCAGCGTTTCCTCAAGGCGTTTCGCAGTTTCAGACACAAACAGAACTGGCAGTTCTAGGTTAGTTAATTAATATATATATATATATTGATAAAAATTAATATATATATATATATATATATATATATATATATATATATATATATATATATAGAATATAATTAATTTATATATATATATATATATATATATATATATATGCAAAATATAAAGCAATATATAAAAGCAGATATGCAAAACATCTTCATTCTGGATATTTATTTCTTCTTGCTCTCTCCTACCACCACGACTTTTATGATACTTGTATTCATGATCATTCCATTATTCCATTATTTTAATGTCATTATGTCATTTTTAATGTCATATTACTTATTTAGCTAATTATTATTCCAACAGTAACTTTACAAAACTAGCAACAATGTATTTTGAGAAACCAAACATTGCATATTAAAGTATTTTAGCACCATTCATTGGAGACATCGCTGAATAAGTAAAGCAAAAATGCTGCTCATCATTATTAAGAAAATAGAAAAAAGCCCGGACGATTTATAACTTTATTTACTTCCGATTTATCGAATAGGAAGCGTCGTAAGAATCCTGGCTTAAAGGTTTACCCTTAAGCTTTTGGTATATTACAGGCCCTCTACTACTCGATTAAGCGAGAAAGCTTAATAATTCCCCCATAAGCTTAAGGGAGTGTCTGCCGCGGAACATATTTTATTTACATTTTGTTTGTCATAAGTTTGTGTGCGGAATAAATTTCTTCCTGTACTGTATATTCAATATGTGAATAAAACATGTGGATTAAGATAATCACCGCGCTTTGGTTTAACAGCGTGGGCTTGGCTGGAGCAGAGGTGAATAAGGAAATATTGTGTAGTAAATATTAACTATACAAATATGATTCCGCCTTTTCATTATATGCCGGTTTGCAGTTCAAATATAAAACTATTTATTGAATTAAATCGTTACAAGTAAAATATAAAAATATTCTCTTTTTCCTAGTTATCCTTTCTTCCTTGGATCTCATTTTTACGCCATTATTATATCGTCAATTAGGCAACAATTTGTTGTTTTCTCTGCTCTACAGTTTTTTACTAATATTTCTAGTATATAGTCTTTTCACCAGTTCTTTCCAATAAAACAAAATGAATGTTATAAAGTGTAATTGTTTTATCTTTGTAGCATAATGCATTTATTTCTGAGGACTTAAAGTACAGTTAATTAAACAGCCACAATACGAGAAGTTTTAGGCATTTTTTTATGTAGTGGTATTCTTTCTTTAGTCATTTTAATATCTCTGAGCTTTTACTGAGTTTCTACTTCTTTCATCTGTTCAGTATTCTGATATAATATATATATCAGAATAATATATATATATTCTTTTATACTTTTTATTAGCGTTTCGCCAAGAGAGGTCCAATATTTCATTTTGAAATATCTAAGTCTCGTCTAGGTACATAAATTAATATAATAAACGTTCATTAATTTTATTATAAGCCTTGGGAAATGGTTATTATTCTTTAAACAATGTATTTCTTACGCCACTTAAATCTTATGTCTCCTATCAGTGTAAGAAAGTATGATTTACATTCCTCAAAGAAAACATTTTGAGTTTTGTTTTCTTTGAGTTTCTAATCCCTAAATCTTTAATGTATACTTCACAAACTAACAGTTTTCTTTTAAATAATAGTATAAGATAATATTTATATTAAAAAGCTACTCACTAACCTTGAAATCAATGTGATCTACTTTGTTTTGTGCCTCTTTGTATTCATCCACTCTGAATGCTTATATTAATATTAAGTGGATCTGAAGCATTCTAAACAATATTTCCTATAAAACTGCATCAAGTTAAAACTGAATAGTGAAAATATTTGCTTATTTAATGTATTTTAATGGCATTATCTCGTTCCTGTTCAAAGTAACTGATTAGAAATGCAATCAGTGTCTGACTCTAACTATGTAATGTCTTTGGTATTTGTATTCAGAATTATAACAAATTTTGAACCACATATAGAATTTTATCAAAACAAGAGTCAAAAATATTTAAAAGATAATTTATGTTTAGAATAACTTCGTACATATATCAACGGTATTGTCCAGTGCCAAAACAAATAGAATTTTATAGACTGATTTGGTTACATGTTCGGACGCACCATACTTTATCTTCTTAACTAGAGTAATGCTATTTAGTAAAATGAGAAGGAAAATCTAGTCCGAGTTTAAAACTAATTTTAGGTTTTTACGAACTTAATTATTTGTTTGATAGGATGGCTATATAGCTAATTCCTTGTGTATGTTTAAAAACTAACAGGAAAACAAAAAATCAGACATCTCAGTTGGTGGGGGCGTTTGGAGGACACTTCAAACTGCCGCTTCAGACTTTCTGCCTTCAGCTCGTGCCACTTTTTATACGGTAGTTATATCTTGGAATAATAGAAGGTTCTTGAAACAATATTTCATTTAATAGTCATTAGTGATATTCTTAAAGATAAGACAAGTTAAGAAGATGCGAAGGATACATCAAATTCAGAACGAATACGTTATAAGTTAATAGCGAAACTTTTCTACCATCTGACGGGTTTTATTAATATACGAGAACGAAAGTCGAATTCTGAAGCAGGTATTGATAATTAGAAGTAATATATAATTTAACGCACCTAATTATTCTCTCCGAAATCTCTGTTTAACTATTCCGGAGATGTGATATCTGCTTTACATACGTACGCCGAAGAAATTTAATATATCCCGTGGGAGCTGCCGCGAAAACTCGAATTTGAGCTTTAAACTTTTTCCTCGTGTGGTTGTTCTTACCCCGGGATTACCTGCGAATATTCCCCCTCAAGCCTGGGGGTGTGTCTGACAAGCGGATTTAGTCTGACGGCGATTATGGGCTGTTATTTAGAGAAGAAAAAATAGTTTCCCATTTTATATGATTGAGTTATTCAGCGTATACAGACGCTAAAAATTACCTTTTTGATTTTCATTACTTGTGTCGCTTGATAAGAAAAAATCTTATACTGAAGCCTTTGAAACACTTTTAGAAAAGTAGCAATGATGTTGTTCCATATACCTCTATTATCGGTTTTGGTCTCAATTATTTGAAAGTGCAGGTCTAAAAAAGTTCAGAGAGAGTTAGCTGCAAGACGTTGTTTGAGAAAACATAGCTCTAACTTTCAAAAAACTTGTAGACAGCTTAGAAATTGATGAGGTAACTGCTTCCGGATGTTTATATGAGATGGGAAGATTTCAGGAAAAAATGCACTTTAATGCAGCTCTAGTGGGAAGTTCTGCCGCACTCAACGTACTCACCACACCATAGTACCTATTAACAGCTCCTTATTTACATTGATACAGCATGACTTGATGGCAAGTACGAAAATGGGTCAGTAACTGGATAGCTGCTAAACCAATATATTTCTCTCCATACGGTATCGCTATGTTGTCATAAAGATGAATAGATGACAGAAATAGATGTAGAAAATGATTAGTATTATATCAAATATTAAATAAACATTAAATAATAATTAAAAATGATCACTATGAATTATTTTGATTAATATTATATTGTACCAATTTTTGTCAATAAATGCTTTTTTAAAGTGACAAAATGATCAGAATATATGCAGGTAGTGACGTCCAGACATGAAAACCTATGTTATTGAACTATTTTGATAAATTTCTGAATGGATCTCGAGATAGTTTAGATTCACCCGGTAGATGGAACAGCAATACGGCTCCAGGAATATGTTTTTTATTTCTCGAATATAAAACCCAAAATTTCACTCGTACCTTCTCTCCCACCAGCTTTTCTTTTAAATCAAATCGGAGTTTTTAATCGGATCCGCTGGTATCTTAAAAAGTTAATTGTTTAGGATTATAAATATAACCTTATCAATCAATCTGAAATTCATTGATACATATATTGAATTAACGAGTGCTCTTCAATATATGCTTGGATAGTATTGCCAACGAGCTACTAACCAGTAACTTGCAATCATAATATTATTTGGTTAAAGTAAGGATATATTTATTTAATTGGTAGCAATGGTGTAGGAGAAAAAGGCAATGAATCTATTAATTTGCAGCTACTTTTGCATCTTTAAATAGTCAGTAGGGAAAAAGATAAAATATTAGAGAGAGTCTTTTTTGAATCCTCGTAATTTCATATTTTGTAAACTCAGTATATTTAAAGTAACGTGCCCACTACAAGTTGGACAATTCAATCAATTTTTCAGTAATACTATTCTAATAAGAAATAATTTATTCCACTAAAATGTAACAGTTAATATGCCTTTGAGAAACAGATGACGTGAGTTGACTGTTATATTGAATAGACTATATAATATATAATATATTCTATATATAACAATTGCCTATATTGCGACGAACACTATTAAAATGTCCCTCGGACAAATTTAAGCGAATTGAAATCAGGAAGATTTCAAACAATTCCTGGAACCATATCGCAGCCATCTACCAGGTTGAATCGTGACTATAAACCATTCTACAATTCACATATATGCACACAAAATATGCCATAAAAATCGGAACAACCATTTAGGAAGAGTTGTAATTCAATTGTAATTATTACAGAGTGACAGAAAATTATTTACGTTGAATTAGTTTTAAGAAACAATTATGTTGTCTAAACACTGGCAGGCATGCGAATTTCTGGCAACATTTCAACACCGAGTCCTTATGGTATAGAAAGCTTTTAATTCCCAATAACAAATCGTGCCCCATTCTCCGGCATTTCCTTTAATAATTGTTTTATTGCGCTTGACTCCACCTCTATCGTCGGTCCCACCACGGAAACGGTATCCGTAATGCCCAGGGACAAAGCTCGTCTTCACGTACCTCGAAGTAATGCCACGGCCCATTTGATGCCCCCCTCTTTTCACGCCTTTACAAAACGAAATAAGCGGAAAAGAAAACAAAAGAATTACGGATAATTGCACATCACACCTTATCTTATCGCGGAAAGCTTCGGCATTATTTTCGGTGATAATCCTTTTAAATGTTTCCCTCTTTAATCAAGACCCAAAATAAGTAAAAGCGACCGTTCCAGCTGGAATTTTAAGTAATTGTCACGCTCTGGGATTTATGCCTGAACAATTTTATTTACTTATTAGTTTTATCTTTATTCGGGCGAAAGGTTATTCGAGGAATTGTGGAATTTTACCCCGGTTTGGATCCATTATAGATTTTTATTATTTCACCTCGTTTTATTTACCAGTTATAGTTATAATAGTGTTTAAAATTACTTATGATTCAGAAGATGGGTTATTTTTTAAGATCTTATTTTGAGTAACCTCAATTTTTTTTTCACTAAACTTTTTCAACTTGTGATGGTTTATAGAAATCCAATTTTCTTAACTTAATTTTCAGTACAATATCTGAAATTGATGAATATTTTTCCCACATTCATCAATATGCATATCAGTATAGGTCTATTTTTATTAAGAATTTCCCGGACTTTTATCAGTAACTGCCTAATATCATAATATATAGCAGACTCTGTTAACTTTAACAGTTTCAAGAATCACATTAAAGACTTTTTATTTGAAGATGTAAAGGGTTCTCTGTTTTACTTCATCTTCAATTGAAAGCAATTTTTGAACCACGTTTTGGAAACCCACTGCCAATGATATGCGTAATATTCTACGCTCTTCTGCTCTGAGTGAATGATGACTAATTTTATTATCGGAGGGAAAATTAGCTATAAATAACAAAAATATGATAAAATTAAGATCAGTAGCTGTTTATAATGTGTTTATATAGCATTTGGCGAGCTATAAAAGTTCATTGGAGGACGGTATAATGGGTTTGGTTCAAAGAATGTCGATGGGCTTGTTGAGAGTTCATAGCGTTATTGATACAGATCTTCATGATATAATTCGTACTGCAAAGCGATTGTATATCTCAATGGCAGCACAAGTTCAAGAGCTTAGAATTGGTAATACTGAGGAAGTGGTATGGCCGAAATAACAAGCCGAATCAACTAAGTCGCAGTAGTCATCACTTCTGTAAGATGGTACTTTTAGAAGACAAGAAAAAAATATTAGAATTCTAATTAAAATCACTATCTTTCGAAATATTATTTTGGCATTTTGTTATGTATTGCAATCCTTTCCTCTGAAGAAAAACTTTTAACAAAGCCGAATATAAACGGAATGAACTCTACATAAACTTCGTTGGTGATATCAATCTTTTAAAGGAAAAATATAACAATTAATATAAGAACACGCCAATAATTAAAATAGAGGACAATCTGAAAAGTGTTTAACAAGATTGAAGGCTATAACAACTACTACATGGACAGCAAATACACTACTTTAAAGTTGTATGATACATAATGAGGCAAATTTTAAATTTCCAAACCAGCTCGTTTAATGATGCCAATTCACAAAGTTTTCTATTTTCAGATAAACTTTATATAAAACATGTGTTGCTATTGTTAGCTAGTATTAGCTCGTAAAAGTTACTAGATATTAAAAAGAGTAGAAAACAAGTAAGAAATATTTTGCTAAAATTGTCAAGGAATATCTTATCAACAATTCTGCATACAATTCACACAACGATCCATTTAAATGCATTTTTTTTGCCAAACAGGCATCAGCTATGTTACAGACAATCAGTACATTAAAACATTAGACGTCCGGCATTATTGGCGCGGTGGTAAAGGCGACAGGGCGGTACCAACTGCTGTTGCGATAGTCGCGGCTTCGAATCCTGCTGGGGCATGGTCGTAAATTTATTTTTGTGATTGTGTAAAATTGTTCTAGGCAAGCTTGCAAAATTCAACAAGGAAAATAATTCCCCACCATCCAGTTACGCCAGTAACCAGGCTGGGTAAGACCGGATATCTTCTGGGATGATTTCTAAGTCACTCGCCAATTGGTAGGCTTAATGCTGAGTAACGTGATACGGAACCCACGTTAACCAGTAGCTCCAGTTCAGATACTCTCGTTGGTAAAAAGAAGACTTAAAAAAAACTTTAGATGTATCTTTATTATTGTGTTTGATTTTACAGTTTTGATCAGTTGTAGAATATTTAATAAAAGATGGGTATTAAATAAAATAAGGCAGCATAAAATGTATTAAAATATGCAGCGTTAGATATTAAATGATCGCTAAGTAAACCTAATAAATTTATGTTAATATACTTTTTTATCTATGTCTAATATCTAATGTTTTTTCGCTTTGCATCGAATAAAACACACCAACAAATCCAATTTGTTTTAATTTTTAAACAACCTATGGGCAACCGATTTCATTGTAACGACGTAGTAATTGCTATATGCCGTGTCTTTGCTTTTACGATGAGACAAATTACAGAACTCACTATTCTCTGTTCTAACCACGTTTTCATTCCATTCTTTTTACTATTTTAAAATGCTGTTAAATTTAATTGAATTGATTTCCATTTCGGCGGAATTACATTAGCTCGGTTTTAGGTCTAATGGCATTTCTTTTTATCGAGCTCAAGTTCAAAGTTCTCTCAAAATTTGAGTAATTTATACATAAACATACACACATTTATACATACAAATTATTAGAATTTAGGAAACAATGTATATATGAGCGTTTGGCTTCAATTATTACTGTTGGGATTAAGCAAATACCAACAATATTACGGCAACCATATCAGTTAATATAGTATGATATATTAGTTGAAGATGTAATAATTTCATTTTATTTGACAAAATTAATTTGTGAAATATTGTTTTATTAATTTAAATATAACAGGGCCTTACTAATATTTATTTATTAATACATATATATTATAATTCCGATTAAATGTACATGTTAAATATATGTAAAGTTGCTTTTATTGATTGTTATTGGTTTGTAATGTTGCTTTCCGAGGTTAGTCAAAGTTCCAAATATTATCGTTATATATAGAAGGCTGGGTCAAGCTTCATTTTGTTACAACAATTTTCTGTTCTCTTCTTGTAATCTTCTTGGAATGTCAATTAATATATTTAAGTGGTAACTACTGCGTTACAAGTAGGTTTCCTTACGTTGCTTTTTTTCTATATATTTATTGAAATAAGACGAAGATATCATTTTTAAAGAGATGTAGTTCCCATATCCGTTCTCAACATCGACCTTGGGTTGGAAAAAATTGAATATCAATAATATATCTTTTTTTACCATAACCCTGGCGTTGATATGGTTTGAAACCGATTATTGAGTCTTTTTTCTAAGTTCTGACGAGCTTCTCTTGAGTTTGTCATAAAAACAGCATTATATTGATCTAGCATATATATTAATAGACTGTATAATCAAATTTGTCTTGTCATATCTCATACTATACGATCTTTTTCAATGATTGTCATTGAATGTTGTCATTTTCAATAATAACTGGCTCAATAGTTTTTAAAGTTTTTTTATTGTTGTATATTTGGCCTTTGTTCTATATATACATATAATTCTACGAAATTTAATAAATTATGTATTAATATATTGCATAAGATAATCAAAATGTAATGGCATATTTTTTTTATTACTCTTCGTGAGTCCACAATCTGCCCTATTGGCAATAAGTATTTCTTCTGTTTATATTATATATACAGGGCATGTAGAAAATCACTTCATTAAGCAATCTTCTGTATAAAATATTATCTTAATTAATTAGACTTATTCTAATGCTTATTCTAAACTCTACATATGTCCAGTAATCAGATCAGGTGGTGTTAAACGTTTTAGTCTACGCACTTCAATATCACGTCGCATATTTAGCTGATTAGCGAGTACATTGGGATGCACTGACACTCTTTCGAAGTACTTCACACAAACACGTTGGATTACACTCGTTATAGGTTCTAGAGGAATATCGCGTTGTATCACTTTATTTGAAATATAGTATGGAGCATCCACAATGGCACGCAACACCTTATTTTGGAACCGTTGAATGATGGATATATTAGATTTGCTAGCGGTACCCCATAGTTGAATTCCATATGTCCAAATGGGCTTGAGTATAGACTCATACAGCAATACCTTGTTATCTAATGATAACTTGGATTTGCGCCCAATGAGCCAATATATTTGATATAATTTTAGTCCTAGTTCTTTCCGTTTAGAGAGTATGTGCTTTTTCCAGGTTAGGCGTTGATCTAAATGCATACCAAGATATTTAACATGCTCTGCTTGGGGAAGTTGACGATGATTGATATTTACTGGTGGACATGTTCTTCTACGCAGGGTAAACGTTATATGCGTGGATTTTGATTCATTGGCTTTAATGCGTCATGTCTTCAACCATAATTGTACTTGCTCCAGGTGGGTTTGTAGGTTTATTGATGCTGTGACTGGATCTTCATGGGATGCTAAGATTGCTGTATCGTCTGCATATGTTGCCACAGTAGTTATTTTTGTGGTGGGCAGATCAGCCGTATACAGAAGATACAGTACTGGACCCAGTACACTACCTTGCGGAACTCCTGAATATATGGGATTTAATTCGGTATGTTCATCGCCTTGATTTACAATAAAATGTCTGTCAGTGAGATACGATTTTAGTAGCTGATAGTCCGAATGAGGGAGAAGTTTCTTTAGTTTAACCTGCAAGCCCGTATGCCATACTTTGTCAAAAGCCTGAGACATGTCTAGGAAAGCAGCCGAACAATATCTTTTGGCATTTAGGTCAGCGTTTATTTGGTTTACAAGTCTATGCACTTGTTCTATAGTCCCATGCTTATTGCGAAAGCCAAACTGATGTTCTGGAATAATTTTTCTTTTTTCTATTATATAGTTTAGTTTTTTTACGTATTATTTCTCGAAAACTTTCGAGATTATTGGTAATAAACTTATAGGTCGGTAGGAGGTCACATCTTCTGGTATTTTTCCTGGTTTAAGTATCATTAATATTTTAGCTACTTTCCAGATACTAGGGAAGTAATTAATTCATAGCATGGCATTAAATATATATGTTAATAGTTTTATAGCCTTTTCTGATAGTTCTTTTAAAATTTTGCCAGTAATTAAGTCATAACCAGGAGCTTTTTTAATATTAATCTCTCTCATTATTGTATGTTTAACTTTTTTGACCGTTAATTTCTCGTGCGGTAAATCCATTTGAAATGGCGAATCTAGAAAGCTAGTAATTTTATTTTCGTCATCTTTATGTAGCTGAGACTGGAAAGGTTTAAAAACATTTTTTAAGTGTTTTGAGAAAATGTTGGCCTTCTCTTTATGTAATGGCGTATGAAACTATTTTGGATACTGCTGAATAAAATGTTGTCACAATGTTATAGCTCTGTTATTGTGTAAGAAATTATGTTGAACTGTGAACTGAATCATCGAAATTATTTTGATATCTTTCCAATATAATAAGCTTTTGTTATAACAGTAGGTCAATATTTTTGAAGCCTTCTTGTTTTTGTTCTTTTTGTTTTTCAGCGATATTGCTAGAAGAATAGTTTAAAAAGTTTATTATGGGTGATTTAGGTTTAAGAATGACAATCATTTGAAATCGCTTGTTGAGTTAATCGTGAGGCTCAAGTCGGTCAATGTTGTTCCAGTAACATCTTTAACTGGGAAACCACAACCAAACATACCTAAGAGTTTTCAAACAGAAAGTATGACGTTTTAATATGAATATGTCTATAAGATAGTCTGATGTTACTTGATATTGTAGTTTCTATTTCCGTTCCGTTTACAGACACCTCTATTAAAGAGAATGTTTGCGTACCTTGATTTATATATATGTAGATACAACAATTCTGAAAAACATGTATTTTACATTCTATTAAACATTTAATAACTTTCATAACAAAATAATATGCTGATACAATTATTTTTGTGGTTTTTATTCCTACATCTGAACCATATAGATAAATATCAATTATTTCTTTACGTTTCGTCCATTACGGCATAACACCGAGCGTAGAAAATCGACTAATTTCGTGCGCCCAATTTTCCTGTCATATTTGATGTGGAAAACATACAATTTCTGTGGCAGCAAACACGAAACTTTGTAGTTTTGTAAATTTAGGTTGATGAGCGCCGAGTTAGTTATTGTTAGAAAGACGCTTTTAGTTTTCGAAACATTTCAACCGATTCATCATGAAGATAACAATATATTTTGCTTTGTATTAAAACATTTTCCGTAGATGTTTTTGATAATAATAATGCCGACATTTAATAAGTGTTTTTGGAAATTTATTTTAGATTTATTGTGGAACGGATTTTCTGAATGTTCGTAATGATTGTATTATATATTATTTTTTATATTTTTGATGGATGGAAATAATATTTTTGTTTCGTTTTTTACTTTTACACGTAAGTCATTGTCACGGTCGCAAAATACTCTAGAACTAAATTAACATTTACAACTTTGTTCTGTTTTTTGATGATGCCACTTCATTGCGTTTTTATTATTCCAGCATTATTGTTTTGAGTTTCTGAGTGCATATGGTGAATTCATATATATATGAATCGTAAACAAGGTTCTCTTCAAGGAACGACTTCTTTTTTATTGTTTAATTCTCTCTGGTTTGCAGGTTTATTTGATGCGCTAGAAGAAGATTCTAGAAAGTTGTTATAACTCCCAACATGTTTCGAATTATTGGAAGCCCTCTTGGGAACACATTCTTGATGATCTAAACTTTTACCTAAAATATGTAAGTCAAAATATAAGTAATACATTGTTATGGTAAATACCAAATCTGGAGCTCCTTTTTCAATTTCAAAATAAGTACTACGCATTTTTCGAATCTTCCTAAATAAATGTGAATCTTTCTGCTATTTGTCCTTCTCCCCTAAAAACTTCTTGTTAAGCTTCATTTTAAGCAAAACTACGCATCAGCACAATAAAAATTCTACAGACACCACAAGCTATATTTTTTCAGAAGAAATCTTGTAGTATTCCCGTAGTTACATTTCTTTGAAGCCATAATTGACCTTTCCCAAAATGTGTAGAACTTTAGGTATATATAGTCTAGAGATCTTTTCTATGTTCTGTAAAACTTATATTAAAATCTCAAAATATATAAAAAAATTTTCAAAAAATTTCTGAACAGCCTCTTATAATAATTTTTTATTTGTAAAATAGCCCAAAATCAATTTTGAGAATATAATAAGTTTATTGTCGTTTCAACATTTTTGTCAAAGTTTTATACTTTGAATTAAAATAGCCAAATTTCTTATCTTACCTTATGAACGTTTCGGTATGTTTATCACATTAAGCCAGTTCAAAGAACATATGTACAACTGATTATTATATTTATGTCTTAAGCTCAAATAGTCGATGTTTATCTATTATACGAGCATGACTGAGTCGTTATAATCACCATCTTATATAAAGGATATATTTGCCTACGGAATTACAAATTTCAATGAGTTTAGTACATAATTGCTAACCGTAGTTCAAGACGAAATAATAGGATGTCGGGGGAAAGGAATTTGATATTAGTTATTATGATAGGATCCAAGTAAACTGTGCCAAATTATAACAACAGAACAATTGTTATTCTAGCTCGATAGTTTAACGAAATCAAGTTTGTTTGATATTAACCGACCGAAATTGTTGAAATTAAACAAACATCTTCGAAAATAAAAGAAAGTTTACCTGTAGAGATTTTATATATATTACTCCATATTTTTATCCATATTCGATTATCTTTTGGATTGTTTGAATATCGATTTCTTTATGTTTATGAGAATAAAAATAAAACCCATCCAGGTGGATATTAGTTTGAATATTTTTGTTTTTTATGATTTTGAAATACAAGTCGCTAAGAATTCTTTCTCCACCTTTACTCTGTTTAAACTAATGCACAAATTTCACTATATATCTAGTCTTTTACATGTGAAAAGAGATCTTAACACCTTTCAAAACTTTCGAAAACTTTAATGAGTTTTGTCTTTCGAGTTCTTATAAATTTCTAAACGTCGATATAATCTCTTCAAGTAGTTTATGTAGGATAAAACTCAGAACATTTAGCAGTAAAAAAATAATTAAGCGAAAATAATAATTCAAGAATATCTAGATAAAGAAGAAACAAGAGAAATTCGCTAAAAACCATACCTAAAACACAAGCTATAAATGGAGAGGAATATACATACAATTAGAGAGAAAGATAGCGAGAGACAGAGAGACAGATAAAGAGTTATAAAGGGAAAATGAATAAGGAGGAAGAAATAATGTCAAGAAAAAAATTAGTTAAAAAAACAGTGACGACAAAAGGTGTTTACTGAATACCTTGCCTTTCAAGAAACATAGTGAATTAGTATAAATATAGAACACAGAGTACACAAAACAAAGGGCCAAGAGGGCATTAGTAGTAAAAGTGTTAATAAAAGAAACAAGGACAATATTAAGAATGAATTATAGAAATATATGTAACAAGAGAATAATGTACCGATGAACCACAATAATACAATAAATGATAAGATATTAATAAAGTATAAAAGCACAAAAAAAATGGAATAGAAACTGGATAGAGACTTATCCATTCTAAAGAATCTAGGAATCTTCTTTAAAATAAGCTTTCTTGTTAAACATTAACATTAATTTTGTACAAAACATCGCTACAAACCTACTATATTTGTATGTTTTAAACAACAGTGACTACTTAGGTTACTTTCTATTAAGGTTAAATATAGAAAACCAACAATGAATTAAGGAAAAATCTTATTTGGTTTTATTGAAAATCTATTATCGAATAAGTGCCTTTAATGGATCCAATAATAACATTTATGAAATGGTCTAGTATTGGAAATCGTAACAATATTGATAAATGGGAATAAAAAAGGAAAAATGTGTTCGAAATATCGAAATGTTCTGTTTTCAAATAGTTTAAAAATAACGAATTTAATTTAAACATGTAACAATAATTTATAAAATATTTTATTTATAACATAAACTTAAAAAATATAGGTATGATTTATATATTATTTGAAATTATTTTCGTATATTTGTTATTGTTGGTTTAGAACGCTTTTTTTTTTAAGCACCAAATGATGATTTGGTTTAATGATATTCGCGTTATGTTTTATTTATTTATTTGGAATTGGAATATTATTTGTATGCAGATTCAAAAGGACTTCATTATAAATAATTGATTTTAAATAGCCTCAAACTATTTTTGGGTTGCTTCTTCAGATTTGGACTATGTTTTTAGCAGGCAATATTGTCTTATATGCTCTTATGTCTCTTATCCAACTTTATGTATATGTTTTGAAAGTGCCTTCTTCCACTTTTAGTGACTGTACCTATAGCTTAACGAGGGCTCCGAAACACGGTCCTCGGCATTAAGCCTACCGACTGGTGAGTGACCAACTTTTGAAATCATCCCAGAAGATATCGGGTTTTATCCAGCCTGGTTACTGACGTGACTGGAATCATTTTCCTTGCCGGATTTTACACTTTTGCCTACATAGATTTTACGACCATGCCCCAGGAAGATTCGAACCCGCGACTATCGCAACAGTAGGAGGATCGTCATGCCGCTTTTACCACTGCGCCACCAAGCTGGCTTTTTATGAGTTAAAATGAATTAAAATAGTAAAATATGATGAAAATTATCTTGACATTTTTATATTCAAATTAGAATAACTTTTGGCTAAGTAAATGAAAGGTGCTATTGAACTATATTTCTAAACGCTATAGTGTAGCTTCAGAGGATATATGTATATACTAGAGACATTCCACTTTACAAGCAATTTCTTTCTCCATAACCTTAAGTTAAAACAGTATCAAGTATTTCAGTGTTAATGACCGTCAATCAATAATAAAAATCCATAATTTTGATGATATCGTGGAGATACACATTTTTCTATATTTCAATCCCTTTTTTTTTCTTCTTTATATATTCCTTCCAGCGAAGTTTTGCATCGAGATTCATTCCTAGATATTTAGCGTTGTTGCTATATGGAATGATACTATTATTTAATGTTATTTGTGCTTGTACGGTCTGTTTATAGGTGAATTGCATATGTACAGATTTACTTTTATTTATTCTTATTTTTCTTGTTGTCTATGTTCTTTCTTCACTATGGTTTTCGACAGGTATAATCGCAGTACCATCAGCAAATATAGCCATCGTAATATTTTCTATTTGTGATATATCACAAGTGTATAGTGAATAAAGCATTGGTCCCAGTGCACTTCCTGGTGGTACATCTGCTTTAGCTTCTTTTATTTTAGTGAAAGCTTCTGGTTTGACTCTAAACATTCTGGTTATCATGTATAATTTTAATAGTTCGGTGTGTTGTTTTGGTAGCATTTTCTGTAGTTTATGAATAAGGGCCAAACCTTATCGAAGGCTTGTGCTACATCTAAGAATATAGCTGAGCATAGCTATATCTAAATAAATAAGAGGTACTACTGAATTATACTTCTGAACACTATAGTGTAGCTTCAGGGGATACATATATAGTAAGATATTCCACATTGCAACCAATTTCTTTGTCCATAACCTAAAATTAAAATGACCTCTAGAATTTCAGTGTCAATGACCGTCAATCAATACTTAAAAACCATAGTTTTGATGAAGTCGTAGAGATTGTGGATATTAATAAAATTATTATATGAATAACATGAAACGACATTTTTCGGAATATACAGGAGTAATTATTTTCGAATAAATTTCAATTTATTTGACTGAGCCGGCGATTCGTATTGCGTGTGTTCTATTAAAGAAATGTATTTTCCGAAATGTATGTTTTCTTGTGTCAAAGTAACGGAAGAAATTGTGGTCACCGAAATTATTTCCAATGGGATAATAGCGGTGGGTTTATGTACATAATTGATATTGCCCTTGTAGGATTATGTAATTAACGTCAGAGTAAGAAAGTAATTTATTATCCGGCATAAAAAATATCTTTTGTTTTTTTTTGTAAAGAATCTTAGTTGATTATGACTGAAGGTGATTTTTGTTAGATTATATCCAAACAATTATATTTTTTTTAAATGACATTAACTCTGTATAATCACGTTAAGAAGAAAGAACCCAAACTAAAACCTATTTGTATATATATATATATATATATATATATATATATATATATATATATATATATATATAATTCAGTTATGGGGATGTTTTGCGTGTAGCAAAACCAATATAATAAAATTATAGCAGAACAAAGTCTTGAGAAATATTTTGGAGGCACCCAGATCTTATGGAAACCATTGCTTACACCGAGACTTTCGGATTGCAACTGCCAAAGAGGAAATTAAGAGATTGCAACAAGATCTGGGGAAACATTTCACTTCCAAGTTAATACTGAAGTGCTGCTGGATTATACTGAACTAGGACGGTGACTCAAATGAGTGTACCAAATTCCGTGATATTGAGTAATTGTGTAGTGAAGTGTACTAAATGGTAAAAACACTGAGTGCTACTAACATTTATTTTATTTTATTAGAAATTGAGTAAGGACCAATGGGCCTTCTCTAATAAATATCTAATTTTAAGTCTGTATAGAGACTGAAAATTGTAATACAATAGGCAATAGTCGACAAGAGCTTGTTAAAGGGCAAAAATAACATAAATATTAATTAATTAATTAATTTTTAATCATTAAACTCTAATAATTGATAAAATTACAGGTCTAAAAATGTTTAATATTTGAATTTGTTAACATTTGTGTATCAGTTTCACAATTTAGGTTTAGTAAAATTGGAAAAAGAACAACATATTTTCAATCTTGAACAATATATCACAAAAAAAAAGGTTAGCTTATTAAAAATGTATATTCTATATCCAAATTATGATGGTATAGATAGTTAGGATAAAATAAACCAGTATAAAAGTGGAACTTCTTAATACATTTTCCATTATTACAAAATATACTAAAACAATTTATAATATTCGGTTGTATCAAAAATATATTTTACGTTGCGTTTTATATAAAATATAAATCATTGTAAATTTCATAAAACAATATTAAAAATATTCCAATTTTTTGTCGATGTGTTCATTGATATTAAATAATATATGTTTTGTAATTAAATTTGATAAAACAATATATATTTATTCAGTGTTTGACTTAAAATTAATGACATAGCAAAAATACTGTTCCTATAATTATAATAAAAATAACGCATGAACAGTAGATTTCATTTGTTTTAAGTATTTGATTTTTTATACTATGATGGAAATTATTAAATTTCTTAATATTTCAAATAATATGTACTTATCTATCTGGAATTTAGTCTTGTTAACCTCTTGGGTAGTGACTGGACCTACAGCTTAACGTGGAAAATACAGACCAGTCAACTAGAAGACATCCGGTCTTTCCCAGCCTCATTGCCGGCGCGACTGATATCATTTTACTTATCGGATTTGCACACTTGCGTCAATCTCTTGCAGGAAAATTATGACATTAACAATCAGAAACCTAATTTTATGACCATGCCCCAGCAGGAAGAATAGAGACACCATCCTGTCACCTTTACCACTAAGCCAACTAAGCTGGAAAATAAAATAATAGACAATACACTATAAATAAGACTGTACTGTCACTCTGTTACCAAAAACAAATCTAACAAATTTTCAATCAAAGCATCAGCCTTTCATTTCTATACATCCTGTCAATCACTGTTTTTTATTTAAATTATCTGATGAGCTAAAAGAAACAGACTGGATATACCAGTTAATTTACTATGAACATTTATAGTAAGGGTTGAAGGGACACTATCAACATTCATATCTGTTTCCAGTGCAGATCCGCAGGTCTTGATGTTATTCCTGTGTCCATCTACTCTATGTTGCTGATATCCCAACAATAAATAAAACCTATTTGGAACAATTTCCTACAGATACATGTCTGCCTACAGAGGCATATAATTTACGATAATCCATAAAAAACGATACAGAAATGTACTAGAGGTTAGAGAACTGTCTATGTCGATTTTGTACTGTGTCGAAATAAGACAAAATCCTAATTGTGTTACTTGAAGGATGCTCTATTACTTAGTACAATTAGAGCAATGGCTGGGATTTCTAGGTGTAGATAAAATGTAAAATTTCGTATTTGATAAAACCTTGAACATATCGTACCCAAAAATTGAATAGCAGTACTGGCTAGTCAGAAAATACCTCCAACCTTATATAATACCAAAGTAATTGAAAGTCGGTAATAAAATACATTTGATCTTATGGGACAAATATGGGGTTGAACTAAATCATCCAACTTTTTTTTATTATATATCAATGCTTATTACTACAGAACCGATAAGGTTTAACATGAAGGCCTTGTTTATAACTTACAGAAAATGTTACCAAAATCGAACCACTAAAATCATACGTTACAGCAAGAATGTTTAGAGTTAAACAAGAAGTAACTTACTTTACAATAAAAGAAGCTAAAGCAGTGACAAGTTACACTTGTGATATACCACATATGAGGAATATTACAATGGCCACATTTACTGATGATACTGCGATTATAGCTGTCGGAGACAATATTGAAGAAGCCACACGAAAATTACTGCAAGCAAGTGACTAAATAAATAATTGGCCACAAGCTTGGAAAACAAAAATTAATGAAAATAAATCTGTGCATTTATAGTTAACCTACAATCAGACTGTACAAGCAACAATAACGTTAAATAATAATATCATTCCGTATAGCAACAACGCGAAATATCTCGGAATGAATCTTGATGCAAAACTTTGCTGGTAGGAACACATAAAGAAGAAAAGAACAGAAATGGATTTGAAATAGAGGAAAGTATTGGTTAATTGGAAGAAACTCACAACTATCAGTACATAATAATTTGTTTGATATACGGAGTTCAATTATGGGGATGTTCTGTACAGAGTAACATAAACAAAATACAAATTTTTCAGAACAAAGTCATGAGAAGTATTGTGGGCGCATCCAAATACTACAGGACTGACTACCTGCATAGAGACCTTCAGATATCACCCACAGTAAGCCAAGAAATCAAGAGATTTGCAAGGGGGCATGAGGAAAGACTCCATTCTCATGAGAATATTGAAGTATTGCAGTTTTTGGATACCACCAGATCAGGACACAGACTCAAAAGAATCAAACCATCTGATCTGGTGTAGTGTTCCGCAGTGAGGTGCATATAATAAAAAATACAGTAGTGACATGTATAAACATTATTTCACCAAAGACCGAGATAGGGCCGACGGGTCCTTCTAGTTATATATCTAGATTTAAGCTATCATAAAGACAAATTAGAGGTTAGTCGGAAGCGACTAGTAATAATGTAAGAATTAAATGGTATAAAATATTCAGAACCGACGGAGAACTCCGCGATGATCAAATACTTCCACAAAGTTTTTCAGGGGTTCGCTGTCTTAAAACATGTAAGAAAATTACTCAATCACATTAATGTGTAGTAAGTTAATATAATTTGAATTTAATATGACAAATTGTTACTGACGTGTTTGCCTCTCAATCGATTTGCTAGAGTACTAAGTAATTAAAATTGTACTAAGCCTAAATAATAATAGAAAATTGAAAGTCTAGTGCAGAAATAAAATTGTAGTGCTTAGTTTAAAGGATCCTTCATTTATATCAAAACTATATATTCTAGATATGTTATACTATAATAATAAATTTTGTGGTTTTGCATTAATATGCCCATTTAAATTGATTTAAAACGAATTTGAAGTACTATTGTGAAAAATTGGTAAAACGTACTTTATTCGTAGTATTACCCATTGATAGCCGCTACTTTTTCCCATCTTTCGTACTATTTACAGACAACTACATTTCAATTTCGAAAGAACAATGTATCTCTTGAAGCTATGAACAAGTAGTAATCAGAAGAAGCAAGGTCTCGAGAATACGTCAGGTGAAGGTAGAACTTTGTATCTACACCGATTCCACTTTGTATCCTTTTTGTCTTAGCCATTTCGCAAAATGTGATCAACCTCTGCAGGATATTGTTTTGTCGTTGCTCGTATAATGCCGTTTTTCACACAGTGCTTAGCTCTAAAATATCGAATGTAGATCCGCATTAATGGTTTCATAGATACTTATGTTATTGAAAAATTTATTTTCTGTTTTTCCGTTAATTTTTCCGATGTTTTAATGGAAAAAGCAGAAAATATTTTATTGAAGTCCTCCAAACTAAAGATCATTAAAATCGCTCCAGCCCTTCTTCACTAATAGAATTTAGATCAACGGGCACAAAACTAGCATCACTAATTTTGTTTACTGATCTTTCTAGCTTTCTTGCTGCTCTCTCGTGGTACTAAAGCTATTACTACAACTAAAGTAGCTATTGTACCGTAATGGACCGGTTCTTTAACCCGGCAATTGGTTTTTGGAGATATTCGGTTCGTTGAAATAATTAACTTGACTGATACGAAACTTAAATTAACCTCCCGAGTAGAAAAACATGTCCGAAAGGCGAAAACTCAGGCAGGAATTGTGAGTACCTTTTTAAAAGGTGCGGCCATAAATACGTGTCAAAGAGCAAACAGGAAAAAAAAGAAACATTACCATGAAATGACCTAGCTCTCTGAAGACATTTTTTGGGGATTATTTTTTTCCCTGGATGCTCTAATGGATCTGCTTTTAGGTGAATAAATATTTAAATGGATTTAGTGAGTAGTATTACATATCATTAGTCAAGTTAGTCAAGCTCTTTCTGCTTGATGTCAGGGGGCAAACGGTAAAAGGAAAAAGCGGGCGAGGAGAAATAAATTCTGCATAAGGAACGACGGGAGAGAGCTACGTAGATATAATGGATGCGTGTTTATTAGAAAAGGGGTTTTTCGCTCGCAGAGGAGGGTGTTTTTGCGTTTTTTGAGTGAGCGTCGGGTTATTTGTATTCAGCCCTCATGGTAATTTGTATGTATTGTACGTTAAGTATGTAGGAAAGTGTATTTTTCACTATGGTGTTTTATTTAAAATGTCAGTGTAAACATTCTGTAAAAAAAGAAAGACACATTTTCGTTTAATATTTTAGATTTTTTGCTTACAACATACTATCAGGCTGTGTATTATATGGCATCGGGTATATTTATAACTAATTTCATGTTGAAGCCTCACTGACGGACTTCACTTCTCAGTATGTGTTATTTTGTCTATGTGTGAAGAAAATATTCTTTCGTTGCACTGAAAATGTCTGAATTTGTACCTATTTGATATGAAGACATCACATTTCCGGGATCAGTTCTACTTATTTACTTAAATTTGATGAAGAAAGCACCTGAAGGTCATCTTTTGCTTTGCGAAGCTTCTGTCAACCAACCTCCATCGATTCTAGCATGTCATTACACCTTTTGAGCTTCTTCTGAACTGGTTATTTTGACAACGACGACAAAGAGCATTCACAACCTAACAAAATAAGAGACGAGAATTTCAAGGCATTACTCGGTGATCATCAATGACCATCAACAGTGATCGATATCATCCATAACTGATGCGTTTGAACCGTCACTATGAACGGAATATGAGTAATGACGCAGCTATGTTACTTTTTGTGAAAACGCTTGACCACATTTTGCAAAATCGGCTAAAATATAGTAGGAAATATTCAAATGGTTAGTTCTACTCCATCCACAATATTCTACAGGCATTGCTTCGTTGAGTCTCGGGCATTTCCTCTGAATATATAAAAAAACCGATTGATTCAAGTAGATAGCCTCAAAAACACACCAAGAGAGATTCTGTAAATAGCCTGTAAGATGAAAAATAGTAGCGGATGTCGATTGGTAACATCTTAAATAAAGCACATTGTGTCGATTTTTCACAGTAAATAAATATAGTCAGTATTAATAAAGGTGACCGTAATAAAAGAATAGATAATAGCAATATAGAGAGCAAATAACAACAGTTGTCGAATCTATTGGTTTCAAGAATTTCAGATCATTTGGTCAATCAGACATATCAGTCAGTCACTTATATAGTATTTGGTTACTTTACAAAATTTGCAACCCAGAATAAATGAGTAAATTTGAATTTAAATATAAATAGTATAGTAAATTAAAAAAAAATAAGTATAGTAACGTTTGGCTGACACATCATTGAAATACTTGATTTTTGTACTTTCATTAATATTAATTTTTTTATATATATTATTTTTGTATAAATTTTCTTACTTTTACAAAATCCTAGTAAGTTTTCCAAAAAGATAACAGGTCATTCATTAACTGTTGGTAATACAGGTAACAGATGATACCAAGTTCTATTTATTTAATAATAAAAAAATATGCTGTTGCTAACAAAATCACCGTTACCAATTTAAATTAAAATATTATCTAAACCAAATTATATAAACCAATTAAACAAAAGCCAAGCCTTATTTTAAGACAAAAAACATATACAACGAAAATAAATATTGTTGGTTACAGCAGATTGCGATATGAAACATAACTTAGTCGCCAGGGGATGGCCTATATCGTTAACTTGTCTCTTTATTGTTGGCAAGAAGCTTAAGAGCAATAAAACAACTACGTCTCTCGAAAATGTTTTAAGAAGCACAAAACTTTATCTAGTCAGCCATCTGCTTTGCATATTACGATAATACAACCATTTTATGCTACTTCCCCTTTTGGTTATCTGAATGTAGCTGCACTACAACTACCAGCTGTTTGCTTGAACTGGGTTAATGCTTATTTTAAAAATCAGCTCGTCGTATATGTGAAATGAGTCCAATGGGTGGAACAAAGTTGTTATACACACTGTTTTCGCGCCATATATTACAGCTCTAAGCGTTATAGCTCTAGTATAGTCTATAAACATAAATAAATAATATAAAATAATTTTAGTATTTTCAACTAGTGTATTCTTTGGTTGAAATATTTTTAATATAAGCTAGATTGTTTCGGAAAACTATTGGTGATATATGGTTTAAAAAATATTCTTTTTATCCATTTCATATATTTTATTCATCCATTAGACAAAAGGAGAAGTCATTTTTATAATAGAAACCTTTATTATTTCGTCTTCGTATTATTTATCACATAATCATAAGTACATAGTGTTCATATGAAAAGTACAAAGTGTTTAATTTGAATTATGTCCCATAAAATATTTCCTCCTTTAATTTTTTTTATATATATTTTAGTCTCCTCTTACTAACTAGCGGTTTATCTGGACTGGACCTACAGTTAAGTACCGACTGGCGAGTGACAAACTTTTGAAATCATCCCAGAAGAAATCCGGTCTTACCCAGCCTGATTAATGTGGGACTGGGATTATTTTCCTTGTCGAATTTTACAGTTTCTCCTAGTACAATCACAAATATTAAACAACCACAAACATAAATTTATAACCATGTCCCAGCATGATTCGAACCCGCGGCTATCGCAATGGTAGGAGGACCGTCTTGTCACCTTTACCACTGCGTCACCAAGTCAGCCAAAATATATGTCTATCAAAATTAGTCTCACGTGTTTTTTTTTAATTATTTTAGGCAATGACAATATACGCTCAACATTCATAACATGGTATCATAAAATAAAGAGACATAGAATACGATCTCCCATATATAAAATTTGAACTAAGTTTTGCTCGTCTGAATCACCTGAATGTGAGAAATTTTTGTTTAAATTATAGCTAACATTTGTATAAAACATTTTTAAAATATATCACAAAATGGTATAAAATATATATTAAACTGTTGTTTAATAGTATTATACAATACAATAAATTTTACTTCTCTAAGTACTCACGTTAAAAAAAAATATTTACAAAATATATTTTAAATACAAGTTTTAAATATACTGAAGTTAAATTTTATTTCTAAACTATCTTTTCTTTTTTTGGAGATATACTTACTCTTTAAAATCCTATAATAAGAATCACTTAATATTATATATATTCAAGTTTTCAAAACTTCAACAAAATGTTGCATTTGTACTTCTATTTGTTTTCGTTAATAATTCAGTAGCTCTCCGACCATTTTTAATGAATAATGACTGTTTCTCTTCTCTTATTTTGACTCGATACCTTTCCAGTCTTTCTAAACTCTCTTTTCTCTTTTTTGGAGATATTCTTAGTCTTTAAAATCCTATAATAAGAACCACTTAATATTATATATATTCAAGTTTCCAAAACTTCAACAAAATGTTGCATTTGTACTTCTATTTGTTTTCGTGTGATTCTAAGTCGAAAAAACAACTTCTGGCAACTCCTTGATTCATTGTCTGTTTATTTGAGTGTATACTTTCTTCACCGATTTCTATAGGTATAGGATCTGTGTATTTCAATTCCAGTTATGTACAACGCCCATAATGAAAGATTTAATATTTTAGTTGCAATTAGGAATTGTATCTCTGTAAAGCAGTGATCTTCCAGATTTGGGTCTACGGTCTTCTGGCCTAATAACAAAACAAAAAACTATATTAAAAACAAAACCAAACAAAAAAACAAATTCTATGCGTATTTTAAAGCTTAGAAGATATTTTTAGATGTAAAAAAGTTATGGCTAAGCCTAGAGGTTGCAAAATCAACCTTAAATAATTAAATTGAATTTACTATTGACCTTTTTTATATTCTTTATATCTAGACAAATTTAACTTACCATGGTAATTCAACTTCTTAAGAATCTAGTATTTTAAAACACATCCAAAATGTTAGAGATTGTCAATTTTCTCATTGTATTCATTTCCGTCACCGTATTTATTCATCAGAACTCGCCATCCACCGGCAGCCAATCTATTCATTTCGGCGATAAAAGGAACAGCATCCATAATGAAAGACTTAATATTTGGGTTGTAATTAGGAACTACATCTCTGTAAAGCAGTACTCTCCAGATTGGGATCTACACTCTTTTGACCTAAAATAACAAAACAAAAAACCATACCAAAACCAAAACCAAAAGAACAAACTCTCTGCGTATTTTAAAGCTTAGAAGATATTTTTAGACCTAAAAAAAGTTGTGGCTTAGCCTAAAGGTTGCAAAATCAGCATTAAATAATTAAATTGAATTTTCTATTGACATTTTATTGTATACTTTATAGCTAGTCAACTTTAACTTACTTTAGTAATTCAAATTCTTAAGAAAGTGATACTTTTAAAACCCAGCCAAAACGTTAGAGATTGTCAATTTTCTCATTGTATTCATTTCCGTCACCGTATTTATTCATCAGAACTCGCCGTCCACCGGCAGCCAATCTATTCATGCTCTAATATTTTCTTGTGAGCTCTAAATTTTCCTTTTCGAAGCAAAACACCGCGTTTTATTAACCGACGGAAATTAATTCGGAAAACTTTCCAGATCGGCTTTTCGTGAATATGAAATATTTTTCTTTGACAATCTGAAATAATCCTATAAATATTTATGGTTTCCCCGGTCGGCATTGTGTTTAATTAGTTCAAGTATCGGTGATTAATCTATTATTGATTGTGGGGTAGTAGAAAAGAAACTCGAAATTAATTAGAAAATCGATTTCATGTTTATTTCTTTTCTTGTTGATGATATAAATTTGTTTTTGTTTTTATCGGTAATGTTTTTATTGTTTTTCTAAGCCCGGATTTTCAATGTCGAATTTAATTGATTTTACATATACATTGGTCCATAAAAAGGGAAACAAAAGGGACTGTGCACAAGTATGAAAGTCAGTTTTTGCAAATAAGAGAAAAATGTGTTAAATCACTAATAGATAACACAATACGAGGCAATACAACAAGATAAAAATTAAAGTTCTATTGATTTCAAGTCACATCAAATTCTTGGATTTTTAGTTAGCCTTGGACTTTAGAAAGACTATTGACTGGCGAGTGGCCAAGTTTAGATATCATCCGAGAAGACATCCGGTCTTACCCAGGCTGGTTACTGGCAGATTGTTGTCTACAACAATCGCTAATATTGAACAATTATAAACATAAAATTTACGGTCATGCCCCAGCAGGATTGGAACCCGCGACTATCGCAACAGTAGGAGGACCGTCCTGTCGCCTTTACCACTGCGCTTCCAAGCCGATACAACAACATGAGACAACATATTCACACATACAGTAGAGAAAGTACAATTAAAAACATATCTACAGATATATCTAGAATTTAAATATATGGAAATTTGACAGGGTAAAAAGAGAAATACTGTGGGTTAAAATAAAACAAAGACAAGTAAGGGATAGAAATGATAAGAATAGATCAAGAAATCTATGATACAAATAGTAAGGCTATGTTTAGAGCAAATATGAAATGAATTGTCTTCAGCACTAAAACACGACTAAACAAAACTTTTCGTTTTTCCATCAGCATAACTTTCCTATTACTTTCATTTATCATCATTCTATATTCTCCTAGTATGGTATTCCATCTTTTTAAGACTGTCTTTATAACAAGCAGTTGTACCTCATCTTCAAAAGACCTTACTGACATTTCCATTTTCCATATTTTTATACTATATATATGTAGTCCTGATTGTAGTTTATTTGAAATTTCTTTATTATTGCACCTATTAATATTATAAACAGGTTTGAGCTTAAACTTCTGTCTTATTTTAGTTCTGCTTGGATTTTGAATTTTTTTTATTTCATGTTGTTTACAGTTGTTACTTATCCTGCAATTTCCTTGAACCATTGATTCAATTTTATTACTTACACCTCTTTAACATAACCTACAGTGTTTCTGTCTTACTCGGTCAATGCCTTTTCTAAATTAATAAATGCTAAGTATATCTACTGTTTAACTTTGAGCTTTTTACACTGTCATATACTAAATACGAGTATATGGTCTAACTACTCGTAATTTTAAACGATTTTCTATAACGTTCTCGTATATTTTCATGTTTGAGGAATTATTACAGTCCCTTTAGCTCCCTCTTGTTGTTTCGGAACAATAAATGCTATTTGCCAATTGTGTGGGATTTTTACCTTATCTACATACTCTTTCGCAAATTTCTACTAATAATTCAGTAGCTCTCCGACCATTTTTAATGAATAATGACTGTTTTTCTTCTCTTATTTTGACTCGATACTTTTCCAGTCTTCAGATTTCTCGGTACACTTTTTAATTCTCAGTTTCTTTCTTCTTTCGGTATGTTTATAATTTCTGTATAATTGTTTTTAGAGTCCATCCAATAAAAAGTCAATGCACAAAGTTCATAACATCAGCACGTTGCAATGGCCGCATCAAATAGGACTTTCGGTTTACAAGTTTGAAGAGTTTTCTAGACAATAGTCGACCAGTACCAACAGAAATTAAATTTTATAAAATGATTCCGTTAAATGGTCCAATTAAATCAGATGGTATTAGCGGGCTTGGTGGCGCAGTGGTAAAGGTGACAGGACAGTCCTCCTACTGTTGCGATAGCCGCGGGTACGAATCATGCTGGGGCATGGTCGTAAATTTATGTCTGTGATAGTTTAATATGTGTAATTGTCCTAGGCAAGAGTGTAAAATCCGACAAGGAAAATGATACCAGTCACGCCAGTAACCAGGTTGGCCAAGACTGGATGTCTTCTGGGATGATTTCTAAACTTGGTCACTCGCCAGTCGGTAGGCTTAATGTCGAGGATCATGGTTCGGAGCCGATGTTAAGCCGTAGGTTCAGTTCAGATAAAACCCTAGTTGGTTAAAGAAGACTTTAATATATAAAGAAAAATCAGATAGCATTCTGTCCCTTTTTAACGTAAAACTAGAAGAAAGAATCCACCATAAGTGTAAAAGGAATATTTATATGTGTTTATGTTAATCGAATTCCGCTTATCAATTGCTGATACCTTGAACTATTTTCGGCCCCAGTACAAATTCAATTCGCCATAAGAGAAAAGCAAAGATTGCGTTAGCGTCGAAAGGAAAAACCAAGCAGTTAATTTAGCGGATATCCGGTTTAAAAGATCGTCGCTTTCAAAGGAAAATTAAAAACAAATTAAATTCAACAGCCGACTGATGAGCCTAAGAGATTTTTAAACTACAATCTCCCCTTTGATTAATGGAGTGAAACGTGAGCAATTTCGAGACAGGAGAACGGCACGTTCTTTTCTCTTAGTCAGCTCCTTTTTTCTCATTTCTATGTGTACAACTGTTATTGCTGGCGAATTTTAAGAGGCTCTTGTAATGGAGAAAAAAAAATAATTGACAAATAATGTGATATATTCCAGAGAGTAGTATTTTACATTTGTATAAAAATAAATTATTTAAAGAAAATAAAGAGTTTCTACTTTGAATATAGAAATAACCTGTACATAGTATACATTTCTTAAATATAGATTCTCAACCGCAACATTAGAGCGTGGTAGTTTTTCAGGTGAAACTAGGACACGCAACAATTAACAAAAACTGAACAAGAAACATTCGCTGACCATTTAGAAACATCACTTAAAGTAAACAAAAGCGAATTTAACATAATTTGTTGTTCAATAAATACGAAAAATGAACTAGTCGCTCCAAAATGTCACCAAATCTTTAAACACTGATATACAATTAAAGAAAACACTCGGCTTTAACTTAATGGACAAGTCTACTATAAAGCTAAAGAACTTCATTTTGCAAACTGTCCCATATCTTTGGGAGATGACAGATTATTAAGATTACAAAATTAGTCAAGTGACCAAATGATGTAAAATCCTACGAAGTTGAGTAGCACATTGAATCTGATCTAAGCACCGGCCTTTATTGCAGACGAGATCTCACATAATACATTATTTGCATAATAGAATAGGGCGCAAATTAGTATTATTATGAACAAGATTCTATTGCGAATTAAGATACAAATACATGATTAAAAGCAAATCCATTATAAAATGGAATATCCATTATCTCCTCAGGGAAAGATACTATTGATACGCAAATTATCTCTGGTTGAGAAGAAATCTGAATCAAGTAATATATTCCTCCCAAAAAATAATGTTCCACAAAATAATAAGCAGAAATGATCCTACCAATAATTCTGGAAGTTGAGTAGCAGATTGAAACTGATCTATGCACCGACCTTTATTGCAGACGAGATCTCACATAACAAATTGTTTGTATAATAGGGCGCTATATAATATTATTTTGAACAAGATTCTGTTGCGAGTTAAGAGACAAATAAAATAGAGTCTTATGAAGTGGGTTGCTAGATTTTGCGTTTTGTTAAAATGAACATCTTTATGACAAACAATGAGAATAGAAGCAGTCTTTAAAATCAGGCTGTCCGTAAACAGAATACTATACAAATGGAATAAATAAGCCCCATTAAAAATAAAACGAATTTAAATCGAAACATTTTAAAAAGATACGATAGGAATAAATACCGAGGACTGATTACGGACGTCCTTTGTAGGATCGAAGAACTACGCCCTTAAGCCCCGAAAAACTTATACCCAGCCGGATAAAAGAAAAAAGAAACTACGCTCCCAACTTCGTAATTTTAAAATATACAATTTCCTCCTTTCCCCAAGAAAAATCGTACGACGTATTTCGTCGACTTTATGAATTTCTTTCCGTTGTTTAGTTTCCTCTTTGTAATTCCGAGATGACTCGACAAAGTAAAAATAAGGAAATAGGTAGGATAATATTTTTTCCGTAAGAAAATTCGACCCTTTTCCGACGCTATTAACATATTTTCGTATTCATTCGGTGATAAGACGACTGGAATGTTTTCCTCCCGGCCGAGAGGGCATGCGATCGATGATAAGCGTCTTTTTTTATTTACGCCAAAAAATATTTCTCCACAGTGGACCTCGCGCCGTAAAAAAACGAGACGTTTTGAGAAATTTACATTCCAATGAATACCAAAGAACCGGTTGAATAGAAACGATCAGTTTCATTTATTTACTTTTTATTGAACTGTTAAATAAATTCAAATAACTCTATGGACGTCCGAAACATTATTAACACTTTTCCCGAGAAGCCGGCTTGGTGGCGCAGTGGTAAAGGCGACAGGACGGTCCTCCTACTGTTGCTATAGTCGTAGGTACTTTATATTTTTTGTGTTTTGTATCGCCTACGCGTTAAATTTATCCATATTTAATATGACAATTGGAACAATGTTCATTCTTACGGTAAAGGAATCCTGTTTTATTTGGGTCTCAAGTTCAAACGGTTTATTTAATGTGGATGTTGTTGAGTGGTAACGTTGTTCGGTCATTATATACGACCGTGTTATTATTTTAATAATTGAAAACATGGTGTACCGAGAGCAGATCTTAAAATGCTTTTCGGGTGTATGGACAAAAAGGAGATAAAAATTTTGTAAACCTTTTTTGTTTTATATAATAAATACTAAATGATATAATCCGGAAAAATATATTATATTAATCTATTACATTTACAATTTGTTTAAAATATATTATTTATGCTATTCAGTCCAAAAAAAAAACGTTTATCTATTTTAAATTCCTTTATATTAAGACCCGAAAAATCAATATAATTTGCTTTGCTTGGCAGTACGTCAATATCAACTACGCAATTTATTTGTTTACGTCCCACACAAACAAATGTTACAGCATTATTGCAGCCTCCTTTTGAAGAAACACGGTTATGGCATTACATTGGTTTATCTGTTTCACTTACTTAATCATCTATTAAAGTTCATTCATACCTACATGTTGGATATCATTTCATTATCTTTAAAGGCAGAACGTAGCTTACAGCTTTTCGCCCATAAATATGTATCTGTTGTAAAGCTGTGTATATTTCTTCTTAGGAACACAAAATCTAGATTATATAGATATATTCAGAAACTATGAAAAACTCGTCCCAATTATAAAAACAATGATTTTTTTTGTAAAATTATTAAGAGATTATAAGAGTAAGAAATATTTTAATAGATTTGCAATATTTTTTACAAGGTTTACAAACTTTGTAGGCCAATATTTATGATTGGTTACAAAGAAATACACATTGGTTGCGATTCACAACTGCATTCTCAAAATTTACTGTATAAAGTTTACTGCTTGACCCATAATAGCTTCCTATTTATTTAAAAACTCACTTCATTCAAGTCTATTCTACTGAATCCATCGTAACATAACTTATTTCCTGAACTAAAACATCGTAATAACATCTTTCGAATCAAAATACTATTAATGTATTTGTTATAATTTATTAATTCAAAATAGCCAATTAGAATTCACCAACGCATCAATTTCGAAATTATGTGTCAACAGAAACACAGCGTTTGTTTAATTTAACTTATGGTGAAAAAATCCCTATCGATTTCAATAAGTTAGATCATAATATTGAAGTTCATACTATTTCTTGATCGCTATCGTCTTTCCCTTTGCTGAAGTGTAACAATGGATACCGTAAGTTATTTTGCGATTGCAGTTAATCCAACCGATAATTTTGTTTTGTCAGAAGAAATGAGCTGAAATATTCAATTTGGCAGGAAACTGTTTGGTAATTAAAGCCCAAAGCCGTTCCAATAACGTTCTGTTCAATGTTGACAGGCTTTACGCGCGAAACCGGACATGAATTGTTGAATCCATTAAATATTTTCGTACCCAATCTGTACCTCTGTGTTTTTTCGGACAAAATGATTACTATTTTCAGATATACTGCGTGTTTTATTATTGAATAATTATTTAATTTTAACTTGGTCAAAGTTAGTGATGAAGTGTTAAGTTGTTTTTGTTGTGAAAGAGTGAAAAGAGAGGCCACATTAAAAATGTTGATTATTGGTTTAAGAAACGATCGAAATAAACAAAGGCATCTAAAATAAACATTTCCAACAAAAAATAAGTTTTTAAAAATTTTAAACTAATTTGTATTGTATATCATGTTTTTATTAGCTTATATCTTAAAAAATATGGAAATTTTGGTACACAAAAATTGAAGCAGTAGTGAGTTTTTGTTACTAATTCATGACTTTTACACCCAATATTAGTGTTAGTTAGGACGGCAGCATCAAGCTGGGTAAGTATAGTACAGATAAACGCTGGTTGGTTGCAAGTAGTCATTGAAATATAATAAAATAAAAAATAAAATATATTTTTATGTGAATATTACGTGCTTTTTTTATTTTTCCTTTCCCGTTACTTTAAAAAGCTTCTTGCATAGCTTTTTCTTCGATTTGTTGCATTTTATAGTTCTCTGTGATGTGGTAATATTACCTCATATTATTCAATTGTCGGTATCGTTTTTCCATCTCTTTTATATCTTGATTAAACTGTTTACCCTGTTTTTCCGTTGTATGATTTAAGCTTGATGAAGATAAAAATTCATTGTGCAATTTGTAGACTTTCCGCAACCAACGGCCCTAAACTTGTCTATTATAATAACTATAACAAATTTAATGTTAGAGGCTTTTACAGAGCACAAAAACTTAATAACAATGTCTTTAACTGATCGAAACATCCCATTCCGTTAAACGATTCTTTGTTTTAAAGTTATACTAAAGAAAATTTCATCAATTTTCAAATATCAGGCTCAATGAAAATCCCTTTGTTCAGTTGTGGGTCTGAAAAATGATGTGATTAAATATTATCTCTAGGTGAAGTTTTCACAAACTGTTTCATTAAGTCCAGCTTAATGGGTATTTGCAGCAGAAGAACATTTTTGGGTCTACTAAAATTTTATGTAAAATGATATTTTCCAATAGTTGTTGCAAAATATTCTTACGCGTCGTTGTTTTTTGAACCAATGTTGATTTTTGGTTTGGCTGTTTATCACGCACACATAAAACATGGAAACTTTTCAAAAGCCTTTTACAATGTAATGAGATAGTTCTTAATCATATAATGACATAGTTATTATTTATATTGCCGTATTGGTTGGCGCTGTGGTAAAGGCGACAGGGCAGCGTTCTTCCTATTGTTGCAATAGGTCGTAAATTTATATTTATGACTGTTTAAAATATATGATTATCCTTAGGCAAGAGTGCAATATCCGACAAAGAAATTAATCCAAGTCGCGCCAGTAACCAGGCTGCGTAAGACCGGTTGTCTTCTAGGTTGATCACTCGCCAAGTATGTATATTATTGAAAAAGAAGTGTAGGTTAGTCCGCAATGACTAGTAATAATATAATTTTTATATCCATTTGTTAATTTGTTACTATTGTTTGCTTGGTATTCTCTCATTTTCCTGAGTGATAGTTGGCATCTGAAGGTACCAGTTTAAGTTATCAGTATCTGGGTCCACCATGTTACTTCCAACGAAGTTTTACATCGAGCCTCATTCCGAGATACTTGGCGTTATTGTTATTGGTGCTTGTATGATCTGATTTTACGTGAGATACACATGTACAGATTTAATTTTCCTAACATTAACTTACCAGGGTTGTGTCCAATTATTGCCACTTGCTTATTCTAATTTTCATGTGGCTTTTTGTCACTGTATCCCACAGCAAGAATTGCAGTATCATCAGCGTTTGATATTTTCCATTTGTGATATATCACATCCCTAGATAAAATAAATAATTGGCTCCATTACAATTCCTTGTGGTAGGCCTGCTATAGTTGTAGAGTAGGTTTACTCTTGTTTGACTCTAAACATTTTGGCTCTTATGAAACTTACCAGGGTTGTGTCCAATTATTGCCACTTGCTTATTCTAATTTTCATGTGGCTTTTTGTCACTGTATCCCACAGCAAGAATTGCAGTATCATCAGCGTTTGATATTTTCCATTTGTGATATATCACATCCGTAGATAAAATAAATAATTGGCTCCATTACAATTCCTTGTGGTAGGCCTGCTATAGTTGTAGAGTAGGTTTACTCTTGTTTGACTCTAAACATTTTGGCTCTTATGAAACTTACCAGGGTTGTGTCCAATTATTGCCACTTGCTTATTCTAATTTTCATGTGGCTTTTTGTCACTGTATCCCACAGCAAGAATTGCAGTATCATCAGCGTTTGATATTTTCCATTTGTGATATATCACATCCGCAGATAAAATAAATAATTGGCTCCATTACAATTCCTTGTGGTAGGCCTGCTATAGTTGTAGAGTAGGTTTACTCTTGTTTGACTCTAAACATTTTGGCTCTTATGAAACTTACCAGGGTTGTGTCCAATTATTGCCACTTGCTTATTCTAATTTTCATGTGGCTTTTTGTCACTGTATCCCACAGCAAGAATTGCAGTATCATCAGCGTTTGATATTTTCCATTTGTGATATATCACATCCGTAGATAAAATAAATAATTGGCTCCATTACAATTCCTTGTGGTAGGCCTGCTATAGTTGTAGAGTAGGTTTACTCTTGTTTGACTCTAAACATTTTTGCTCTTATGAAAAATCTTAATTAATATTAATGTAAGCTTATTGAGATCTTGTGCTACATCTAAATATACAGAGCTGAACATGTTTACCTTTTTTTTCAATTATATCTGTTATATGTTTGTTGATAAACCCAAACTGTGTGTAAGTACTGGGTTCTTTCCAGTTCTATGTCATTATGAAATATGTTATATAGCATGTTAAAATTATAGACACATATTAATGAGAAAGCTGGCAAATATCTTAGTTTTCATACGAAACTTGGCGACGACTTCCTCAACTACATTCTGCATCTTTAATTCGTTCTCTCGATTGTTTAGTTACGAACTTACTTAATAATGCGCCCGGTTACAACTGATACCCAACTTCATGGCGACGCCATTCATATTTAACGTACAATTTGAAAATGCCACCCCTGTAGCGTTAAATTCGACTGCCACAGAAGTAAGGCCGATCCGCACGGTACTAATTGATATGTAAATTATAGATAAGTCCGGCTCATAATTGTTTGCGTCCTGTTATCAGAATACAAATTGTGCCGACTTGTCGGTGTAAAATAACAGGAAAAAATATGGATGTCCTGCAGGGGACATGGACAAATATCCGAATAAATATTCATAAGATTATGTTCCATTCGGCTGACGCGCGGAATATTAAACCTGCGGTTTGAAGGGGGCCGATTTGTTTTTATTGAGGTATGATATTGCGCTGCCACTCCGATATCCGAAGGGAATGCGCACATGTTTGTGTTCAGATAACGCTTATTACCGATTCTTTGTTATTTCAATGAATAGCTTGTTTGATGTCTTCATATCTCTTGTTTTAATATTTACTTATTACATTGTTACTAGTCGTTGCCGACTAATCTACAATTTGTCTTTATATTAACCTAAATCTAGCGATATAACTAACAGGTCAATTGAAAGGTCCGCGATCTGACACATAGATGGCACTACTAGAATTAAATCCATATATTTTTTAGTTAGCTCTAACCCTCAAAAGATGCGTGTATAAATTTGATAGATGTCGGATCATTAGTTTTTGAATTATAATGTTTTGAGTGAAGCAACTTTTATTGGAAGGAATTCCGCATATTAATAAAATATTGCTTCCTGAAGAAAAAACACAGTTAAAGCAAAAACTTGGCTTGATGCAGAGTTTTCGGACACTTCCCCAGGAAAATCACTCATCAAAGATTGGTATGCTAAGTTTAGACGTGCTGAAATGAGTACCGAAGACTGTGAACGCAGTGGACACCCAAAAAAGATTGTTACCGACGAAAATATTTAAAAAATCGACAAAGTAATTTTGATCGACCGTAAATTGAAACTGCATGAAATAGCAGACACTCGAAATATATCAACTGAACGTGTACATCCTATCATTTACGAATATTTGGATATGAAAAAGATCTGTGTTGACCAAAACTCTCACTTTTGACCAAAAACAACGACGAGTTGATGATTCGGAGCAGTGTTTGAAGATGATCAAATGTAATAAACCCGAGTTTTTGCATCGATATGTGACAATGCATGAAATATAAATCAATCATTTTACTCTCAAGTCCAATCGACAGTCATCCAAGTGAACTTCACACGATAAACACGCTCCAAAGTCTGTATTTTGGGATGCTCATGGTAAAATTTTCATTGACTACCTTGGAAAAGAAGGATCATCAACAGCGACAATTGCATAGAGTTATTGGGCTGTTTGGAGGACGAAATCGCCGAAAATGGCCGCATTTCAAGAAAAAAGAAGTGCTGCAAGACAATTCACCGTGTCACAAGTCAGTGAAAACGATGGCAAAAATCCATGAATTGAGCTTCGAATTGCTACCTCATCCATCGCATTCCCCAGATCTGGCCCCCAGCGACTATTTGCTGTTGAAGAGGTGATCGCCGAAATAGAGGTCTATTTTCAAGCAAAGGGCAAATCGTACTGCAAAAATGGCGTCGAAAAGTTGGAGGGTCGCCATAATCAGTTTATTACCCTTGAGGTGAATTATGTTGAATTAAAAAAACTAATTTGGTCAAAAAATGTATTTTACCATAGTAGGCCCTGGAATTTTCAATTGGCCTGTTAGAAGAACTCAATAGCCATATCGCAATAATGTCTGTATTAGCACTATTGTTTTTAGTAGGCAGTGTTTGCTGTCAGGCAAGTTATGAAGAAGCTGTTGCTACTGTGGAACAAAGATGCAAAATGTTAGTATCAGAAACCTATTCATTAACTTACATTGCCCTGGCCATTTTCTTGTTTTATTTTTCCTAATCAATCTACTAATTATAAGTTTTCTTTTAAGACCCCTTGTACTATATAAAGTTTTTTGCAACTCAACTAATTCTCATCGGTTCCATCATATTACTTATTTCTCTAAATTATGTTTCTTTCAAAATAATTCCAATTTCTTACAATGCATTTGCTTATTTCTCCAATTTTCAAAACAGGGTTTTGCTTTAAAAGAGTTTAGTTTCACACTAGAGACAGCACGCTGTCCTTGATGTAGTTCTAAGATGGTGAGTTTATGCCATAACCAGAAATTCAGTGCATCTAAATCAGGTGAAAGTTGATTAGAGAGTGGATAATATATTGGTAAATGTTACCTATGAAAAGAGATATAAAAAGCGTTATTACCATGCTGACAAATAAATTGGCATATTATTTGACCTAAATAGTAGTACATTTTTCAATATTAGAGCTTCATATTATTAGGAACTTGAAGAATATTGTGAGGTATATAAATAATATTAATAATACTTCAATTATTTTGTTTTTATTTCAATTTCTATTAACTAGGTTTAACATGAACTCTAAATCATTATTCTTGTCATTAAACCTACAGACCAACCTAGTGACCAACTTAGTGATCATCCCAGAAGTCGCCAGGTATCACCCAGCATGGTTACCGGAGCGATTGAGATCATTTTTCTTGTCGGATTTGACACTGTTGTCTTATGGGCAATGATAATTATAAATAGTCATAAACATAAAGTTACAACTATGCCCTAGCAGGATTCGAACCCTATAGCAACAGCAGGATGGCTACTCTGCCGCCTTGAACACTAAACTAACCTAGTTGGCAAATGTTTACATCTGTCATTTTCTACTATTTCTAGTTACTACATTTCTATTCAGCGAAATTATCGGTCGAAATATATGTTCGTAAAAGAGATCGAGAGAGAGAGTACGAAATCTTGTAAAAAAAGAAATAGTTCATATACATATTCCATAAATATTCATGATATTATGATTCATAGGTTCTCCTCTGAATACTAATTCCTCGCTTTCAAGGGATCAGTTTTTTTTTGCTGATATAGCCCGAGATATTTGTATACTTTATCCGTCGTATCAGTGATCTTCTTGTTTATTTGAAGTTAGCGATTTATTTCATTGTGCGAATATACTTACTTGGAAAGTTTCTAACCAATCCCCTAGAAAGCGTTTCATGCAAATCGAATGTAAGACGCCCAACTTTCTGCTTACCGACTTTTAAAGCGGCGAAGAAAGAAAGTTAGTTCGAGTTCGCAGGTTCATTAGCAATTAAAATATTATTATTGTATTTTTGGATCAACATTTGTAAGTTTTTTCACTACAGCATATAATACTAATCGAATAAAACCGATCCGTTAGTGTATTTTAAATATTCGATCTAAAGTTTAAGTTTTTTAATATTTCCTAGCTGATTGTAGTTGTGATCGAGTTTTGCGCGTCTTAGCCACCAGAGGGCGCGCCAGTTGGGATTGTTATTAGCGGGAAATTAAAACAAAAGCTTTTAATAAACAATTTTATTTAAGTTATTTAAGTATTTTTGGATCAACATTTGTAAGTTTTTTTTTCACTACGGTATATAACAGTAATAGAATAAAACCGATCTGTTTGTGTGTGTATTTTAAATTTTAATTTAAATTCTAAATTTTAATATTTATTAGTTTATTGTAGGAATCATGAAGTAATGACATATGTAAAGTTGTAATCAATTATTGCGCGTCTTAGTCACCAGAGGAAGCGCCGGGTGGGATTGTTTTTAGCAGGAAATTAAAACAGAAGGTTTTAATAGACATTTTTATTTCAGTATTGGTTGAATGAAATATTTTAAAACTTAAAAAATATATAAAAGGGTGCTATGAATTTCACCACAAGAAACAATTATTGTTTTTATACTAAATTATTGATTTTCTTGCTGCAATATTCTATTGCGTATGCTACAGACAATTAACAACGAGCAGATCAAGGACTTACTCTAAGGGATTGCATCCTGGTTAAGCAATTATCTTCCACATATGGATTTGCAGTCGCCAGTACTGTAATCTAAACATCAAACCTTTCCCTCGGGAAGCTTGTTATGGTAGATCACAAGAGATTTTCGAGCGTTTATCATTCTTAACTTTCACAACTTCAACAACAACTGTGTGTTAGATCAGAATTCTCTGGAAAAAAGCTCACTGTATGTGAAACTTAACGCACGAGAGAGCAACACTTTTTGATAGTGTTTCTGAATCGATTTTGAGAGGTAAAAATAAAAATACTTGGGATGACTGTCATAATAACTAGTGAGTGATCATATGGATAGATCAAAGTATGACTCAGCTTTACACTTTTGGTTTACACTTGGTGTCAATAATTTTTGTAACACAAAAGTCTATGGTATCGGGAATTTAATTTTTATCTGACGGCCAATGTGTTGGCTCACCAGTAGAGATATTCTGAAAATGATGTGCCTTCATTACTTTGACCAATTCTCTGCCTTCGGTATTATTTATCTAGAACCCCACATTATATCTTTTGCATTCTAGTTTTTCCGACAGTGAATCTATTATTGTTTTGTTTAGGTGGACAATGGACTCACTTTCAATGGCCGGTGTACTTCTTCAATGGTTACACTAGTGGGTTTTAAATATTCGTCGCTGAATTTTTCTATTTCATAATATTACATGCGTTCACGGATAATTATGGATGTTCCTCCATGTGCTTTATCAACTGGATGTTTCTTGTGACACAACTAGTTTTTCGAAGTCTGTAAATCATTTCTATCCATAAAATGTATTTACATATTACGTCTCCAAGAAACTAATTCAGCGCGGTGTCATTTTAGAACTCATAACAACTGCGATTCGAAGTGTTAGTACAAAGTACTCAGAAAGACTCTTAGTGCATCCCGATGCACTTGCCAAACAGTTAAATGTGCGCGATGACAGTGACGTGCGTAGTCTTAAAGGCATACTCCCATACGAACTAATTAATAGACACATAAAGTGAGATATAATAATCTCTAGAATACATGAGAATAGTATCATTTTAGATTATAAATGTATACAGCAGATCACATACTGAAGTGATCTTCTACATTTCAGTATATTTATATTGTAAAACGGAAATCATATTATAGTACTTATTGCCCACAAGCAGATTGTTAATTTTCTAAGAGATTAACAAATCAAAAGGTTATATAAATGGCTAGAAAATAAAAAATTTCCATTACAAAAAAAATTTAATACAGGAATATATTTATAATATATGACATGATAAAATATGACAATATGTTTTGCCACAAATGTGTAAATATACCTTCATATATTGAAGATACGTAAAAATAATTGAGGGTGAAAAAATACAATTACTCTAAACATATTTTTATCTAATTGTTGCCGGTTTTATATTCAGAATTATCGCTCAAATACTTTCTGCAGAATTTCGTTCTATATAACTAAAAAGATGGACAATTCTGTCATATGGAAATATCGTTTCGTTTTCGAATTCAGGGCGGATACCTGCAGGAATGCCTAATGTTATGCAGTTCGTGCATTATAGCAATGACTTCATTCCTACGTGAATACATCATATTAATTAATTTATAACTTTCTTTGGATACGAGCTCCCGCTGGCATCGTTATTTAAATAGGTCACAAGACGCTCGTGCTACTTCCTGCGACGTTTTTAAAAACTAGAGGGAGAAGTATCTTGAATTTTATTTCTATATTGGGAAATACCACCTCTTACACCCACCATATATATCAATTGAGGACTTTTTTAACTGGGGACAGAACTTTTTGTTTTTATTTTTGTAAATAATTTTCTTAATATTAAAATTTTTGTAATTATAAATATATATTTTAAAATAATTGTGAATAATTATTTAAAACTAATGGTTCTGAAGTCTAAAGTAAAGGACATTATAGGAGAATCAACATGGTAATGAATTAGAAAGAGTGGACATATATTTTGTAAAAGGAAGCATGTTTCAGATCGGATTATCATTAAAATTAGGTCTCCATTTTAATTGAAAATCATGAAGAAATTAAATGCAGTAATATCAAAACTCTCGAAATAAGCACCCTGATTATAACACCAGACACTCGACTATAATTCTTAATGCAGGATAAGGCTACATCTTGTGAAATAGTTTGTATATGTACAGATAACTTGATCGTTATGGTTTTTTTGGTCCAAGACATGACTTTTAACCCTTGAGATTATTTTTTTTATAGATTATTGATATTATATTTATAGAATTTAAAAGTTTTTTACACTATTACTTCGAATGTGAACCGATAAAAGTTGCTGATTAAAATACATGCAAGCACACAACACTTTATATCACATCAATAGTACAATATTTAATAATTACTTACGTACTTTATTTAATTACTGTAATATAGCACAAATTTTAGGACTAATTTTATAATATATGCTACACAAAAACTACGTTATTGTATATGCCTCCGCCATTTTGTTAAATAGATATTTTTAATATATGATAGCTTAAAATATTAAACATCTTTCCATAGTGTTGATATTAAATTGATAAACTAATGGATATCTCTCATACAGACGCATCAATCAATCATAATCCGCACGGTGACTAAAAACTTTGCGATTCTATACGCAGTAATATTATTTTTATTCTGCTAAAGAGTAATGAAATGATATAATTTCCGTCAATATGACGTGCCTGTTTAAATATTAATGTTACTCACCAATATTTTCACTTTTTATATCCTTCCGAAACACACGCAAACTAATATTTATTATAGCTCATTGATGATAACGATTTCTAATTCAATTTACATTAGGTATCTTATTTTTCGATCGTTTACCTAAATATTTGCTCCTCTTTTTTATTGTATTAATAAATAACAGTGTTATTAATGATTATACATAATGATTGCTTATCTGTTCCTTTGGTATAATTAAAATTATCATAATATTAGTGAGAATATAACTTAATTTCGAGGTTCTTGAGATTTTTACCATAACTTACACACCCACTACTTCTGTAACTAACGTATGGTAATGCCAGTTTACAATTTATTGTATTTATTGTTATATTATGTGTAGTTAAGTCTTGGGTTCTAATAACAATCACTAGAGCAATTAATGCATTTGAATCAATTTTAGATGAAGTTATCGATGGATCAACTGAATTCTTGGCAGCGATGTAATTTAGAAGGACTTCCCTGTCGAATGAAATAAATAATAAAAAAAGACGACATGCTTGGTGAATTTGCAAGTGGAATAAAACTTTACATTTCAGATTTAGTTTTTAAGATTTTAGAGGATTTAAGATTTCCATTGCATCTTTATTATCGAATATTGTTAAATATTCTATGGCAATCTGTTTTATCCGATTTCCCGTGATGATTTCGTTCTACCGCTTCCCGATCTTCTTATAATTTCTTCATATATCATGTTGTGGTAGTAATGGCCAGAAAATGGCTCGATTTTAGTTATAATTATCGTTCGTAAGTGTGAGTCCTGGAATAATTGAGATTATCAGATTCAAGAAAAGAGTTCAAGATTTAGAGCCCTGTGGTACCATCCTATAAAACTTTTGAAGTTATTAGTAATAGTTTATGAGATGGATACCATTTCAATTTAGATTAGTGGCAAAACATTGTTAGCACTTGACGTTGTTAAAATCAATAGTGACAAAAAATAAATTGCAACTCATAGAATAAACAACACCAGGACAATACAATGACAATACTGCATAATATATTATTCTATTACGAGATATAGTTTCAAAATAATTAATAATTAGTTATATTAATAATCGAAATTTCTATATGAATAATTAATATTGCCTAATTAATAAATAATAAGTGTTAGCTATACAGCATAAAACAACAGTATTTCGTAACAAGAATGTTAAAGTAAATTAATCCCTTTAAATCAATATAATTTTCGAAAGTGAAGGTGAACTAATGTTATAGATAAGTTTTTTTTTTTTTTTTTGTTCTGGCCTAAAAACCAGGCGGTGGAATGCATGACGCATACCTGGTCGCAGAGACTTGCCCTGGAGTGACAAGTTGGACCGGGTTATGTGGGACTGCCTCTGGGCTTACCAATACACTAAACCGAAACCGCCTCACAGTTGACCCCTGTGGATCACTACTGCTACTGCATTAAATTTGGGGATATGGCACCCGCTGATCGGGCAGCCGTTATTGGGCACGAGAGCCCGGCGATTCTATTGATTCGCGAACCTGAGTTAACACACAACTGGGTACTGTTGTATGGGGGCAAAAGTTATGACTGTAGCGACGGATGAGGTCGTTTCAGCCTGGAAAAGGGGGAGAGCTTAGCGGTGACGCGGTGCTAAGCTCCCAGCATGTCGACCAGCTCGCGAACAAGCGCGTTTTCAGAAGAACTTGAGCTGAGTTGTTGTTTGTGGAATGATTGAGATATGAAGTGCTTGATTTCTGGAGTGTCAGTTTCCCTATGGATTTGATTATTTCTGACAAACCATGGAGCGTTTAATATTCTCCTGAGGAGCTTATTTTGGAAAACTTGAAGCCGTTTGACCTGGTTGGGTGTAACAAACTTGAAGTAGACATTAGATCCGTAGAGGAGTACGGACCGAATTAACATTTTGTAAAATAAGCATTTGATGGAGATGGGAAGCCTGCTAGAAGGGCAGATCAGAGGAGATAGCAGGTTTGCTATCCCCGAACCTTTTTGGATTGCTTTCTGGATTTGGGAATGCCAACCGAACCGCCGGTCGAAGTGAAGACCTAGGTACGTGACGTTATCCAGCCATGGAATTATTGCGGTGCCGATCTTAAGTTGCGAGACGCGCAGTGCGTAACGCTTCTTGTGGAAAATGATGGCCTGGGTTTTCAGGGGGTTGATTTGCAACCTCCAGAATTTGAACCACTTGACCGCATGATCGAGCTGCTTCTGTAAACGCTCATGAATTGTAACTTCGAACCTGGCGGCCGTGAAGAAAGCAGTGTCGTCAGCGTAAAAGGCGACGTCAATATGCTCTTTTCTCGGCATATCTGAAATAAAGAGATTAAATAAGGCTGGGGCCAGCGGGGAACCTTGAGGTACGCCAGCATCGATTTGTTTACGACTGGAAAGTGACGCCCTGATCTTGACCTGGAAAGATCTGTCCGAGAGATAGGACTTGATGAGAGCGGTTAGGTCTTCTGGGAGGCCTAACCGCACGCACTTTGCGAACAATCCGTCGTGCCAGACCTTGTCGAAGGCTTTGGTTAGGTCCAGAAGAACTGCTCCAAGCTTTTTACGTTGGTCAAGAGCATGATGGATGTGTGCAGCCAGACGGGAAGCTTGATGGACGGATGAGTGGTGAGCGCGAAAGCCGAATTGTTCATCTGGAATGATGTTGTTTTCCTTTGTGAAAGAGTTAGAGTAGCCTTAGAGAAGATAGGCCTGTAATCAGATGGAGATGATTTTGCTCCTTTCTTGGGTATAACCGCTATATGTGCGTGTTTCCAAGACGCCGGGAAGTGTTGCAGTCTCATGATGGAGTTAATAATGTTTGCCAGTTCTGCGAGTTGCTTATGCGGGAGCTTTTTTAACTGGGTAATCGATATTCCATCGAAACCTGGAGATTTTTTGGTTGGAAGTTTGCCGATCATAGTCTGTAGAGACTTTGGAGATACAAAATGGTTGAGAAGAAAGGCGGGGGTTACTGGTCTTTTGACGGAGTTGGATTCGTTGATGACAGTGTCAATGTCTTTAGTTTTAGTGTTCTGTGCGGGTGGGAGGCATTTCATTTGAGCTTCGTAGGTCTCTGCAAGGAGCTCGACTTTTTCTTGGTCAGTGACTGCAAAATTTCCTGTAACCGCTGACTTCAGGGGAGGGAGTTATAGATAAGTTTAACACTGTAATAACTGAATTCATTGAAAAAATTTAAAAACCTGCAGTAATATATAATGAACTGTAGGTAATGTAGGATAAAGTTTGAAGACAAAAACCTAGGTTTAAACCTTCAAACCTAATGAAACTGAGTTTCATTTGTCCGACATAGAATGTGACGATTCAATTAGTCAGGTCGAAAGAAGTAACCAAAGTTAACATTAATCGAAAGAAGTAATCAAGTTATAACATAATTAAAGATCAATTTCTGCCAAAATTATCAAGAAAGGAAAATTTAAAATTCACAAGATTTATCAATGCAGCATTTAGACTAAAACATATACCGAATATTGAAAATCACCAAATGAAATATGAGTCTATAAACGTCTATAAAATATAAAAGCTATGAAGAACTATAAAACTATGAAAAGGCCTATGAAGGTAAACATATATGTTTAGATATATTCTTAGATGTAGTAAAAGCCTTCGTTAAACTGTGGAATATCTTGTTCATCTGCTACAGAAAATGTTGAATGAAACCAAAATAACACACTGAACTGTTAAAATCTTACATTACATATAGAATATTTGGAGTCAATTGAGGGGAAGCCTATTCTAGAATAGAAGAAGCTAAAGTACTTGTACCACAAGGAAAAGTAGTAGGGAGAGTTCTTAACCTACTCTATACATGTTGTGTGGCACAAATGGAAAATACTTCGATGGCTATATTTGCTGATGATGCAGCTTCAAGATCAAGTATTACAACACTGGGATAACACCACAAAAGGACACAGACTCAAAACAATTCGCCCATTAGACCTTTTGTAGTATGGTGCAGTGAGCTATATTTAATAAAAAAAACAGCAGCGTTAATACATATATGAATATTACACCAGAAATTAAGAGAGGGCCGATGGGTCTTATATGTGCCCGATATATACCTAAATTTAAGTCATTGTAAAGACAATTGTTAGGTTGCTCAGCAACAAGTAATAACAATGCAATAAATAAATGATAATACAAAAATCTAGGTTAGGTAGTTAGTTAGAAAATGTTATTTGATTCAGAGTGATTTCCACGAATGAAGACGTGAAGCCCTCTAGTGATGGTAGGTGTTATGTGAAAAAAATCCGTATGTCGAATATATTTTTTCCAACCTAAATTGACTTAATCAAACATAAATACATTACTCTAATAGAAAACAGGATTCGAAATAGTATTAAAAATTGGCTGAGCAACGCAGGAGAATTTTTATTTTGAAAAACATTCAGATTTACACGTAGGGCAGTTAATAAAGTTGAAGCTGTCAATTAAGCGGCAGCAAATTCGACGGTACGCGCATTTAAAAAATCCAATTTAGCACATTTAATATAGTTTCAGGAGCTATATCCGTTCCAAACGGTTTTACAATGTAGATTTTATTCCAATTTGGCAAATGAACATCGGAAGTTATTAGTCTGGTTGAAATAAAATGTGGGATTTATACAGCGATTTACTATGTAAAATAATGGGGGTTTTCCACATTTGATTAAGCGATTGTATTTAATATTTTGACTTGATGAGACAGAAAGTTTGTTTAGAAGGTAATAAATCACAGATAACTATCTAATGTAGTAGATGATAGTATCTTAAGTCACTGTAATTTGATATTTGCTGAAGGCAATTTTTAATGATCTTCATCTTCTTCCTTTCTGGAAAATTTGTCAATAAATGCAGGTTTAGCAGCCATGCAATTATCGATGCATTTAGCACTTCCTTTTCATCATTTCAATACTCTGTGCCATGGAAAATATGCTGCATCGATCTAAATGAATGGTGATAAGAAGGCGCTATGTATGGTGTATTCTTTCCATGCTTGCAATGAAAGTGCTGAAAGGGTTCAAAAAGGAATAGTATGGTGGCCATTTTTACCTTCATATGCATCGCTCCCATTGCATTTTTTTATTAATCTTAGTAGTTCGACAGTCTGTTGAGAGCCCATTCATTAAGTGATTTCTTGTATAGAATACTATTTTAATGAATTAGTCTTATTCTAAAGCTTATTCTAAAGTCTATAAAACAATTGCATTTTTTTATTATTCTTAGAAGTTCCACAGTCTGCTCAGAGTCCATTAATTAAATGATCTCTTGTATAAAATACTATGTTAATTAATTAGTGTTATTCTAAAGCCTATAAATATCCACTAATCAGATCGAATGGTGTTGGATGTTTTAGTCTACGCACTTCATTGTCACTTCATATATTTAGTTGATTAGCGAGTACATTGGGATGCACTGATGCACTCACACTGAGTACTCTTTCGAAGTACTTCACACAAACATGTTGAATTAGTCTCGTAATTGGTTCTAAAAGAATATCGCGTTGTATCACTTCATTTAAGATATAGTACGGAGTAACGACAATGGCACGCAACACTTTATTTCGAAACCGTTCTATGATAGATATATTAGACTTGCTAGCGGTTTCTTACAGTTGGATTCCATATCACCAAATATGATTGAGTATAGATTTATTTTGCGTTCGATAAGCCATTTATATATATATATATATATATATATATATATATATATATATATATATATATATATATACATGGGACATGTTCTCAACGAACAAAACGAAGTGGACAATCTCAGCGAAAAAGTTATATAATTAGATTCTGTTACGTTGGCTTTTATACACCATATTTTCAACCCCATGAAGTTATTTCAATTTCAAATCTGTACAACTATCACAAAAATATAATTAGCATTATTAGTTAACCGCAAATATTTATGACAAAGAAAATCGCACAGCACTCTAGACTAATGTTCGCGTGCCACTAATTTTTTTAAAACTGATGAGAAACGAACACGAAATTACATGGAAAACACGCAATAAAATTACAGCTGTCAATTTAAAATTATTTTATAATTACATGCTTCAGATCAATATGAACTTATATTTATGGCGAGACATGAGTAAAAACATAAATATAACTCGGGAATTCGATGTTTTTTTAGATCAATAAATTACAAGGCAGAAAACATGCAACACATTTGTCACCTTATATGGTTGAAATTAGCATATAATGTAAAGGGAAAAATTCTGACAATGGCAATAGGGAGTTTTCTAAATTTTATTTCTCAATAGTTCAAATAAGTCACTTTAAATAGTATTGGAGCTTACTGAAAATAAAAATACCATTTATTATATATTATTTTATTCTTTTTTTAGATATTTTAGGGTCTCTTTTTTACCAACGAGGGTTTATCTGGACTGGACCTACAGTTTAACGTGGGTTCCGAACCACGGCATTAAGCCTACCGACTGGCGAGTGACCAACTTAGGAAACATCCTGGAAGACTCCCGGTCTTACCCAGGCTGGTAACTGGCGTTAATGTCTTATTTTATGCGTTTAAAAATTAAATTCTTTTTAAGGCAATGTCTGGAAGTTCCATTTATATCCCTCAAAAAGCTGAATGTCCCTAATTATTCTCTAAAATAATTTTATTAAATTATGTTTAAATCTGTAAAATAGTTTGTGTACTTACTGTTCTTATACATACATGTCGTATATTTGTCTGGAATAGAGCCAATATCAAAATGGTCAAGATTCGTCGTCCACTTTGTATGTAGACGTGTTTTCTCGGGTGAATCTAACGTATTATTCTTCATTTTGCAAGCAAAGTTATATATAGCGAAGGGCTAAAATAATGTTTGCCGGTTTATAACTTGTAGTAATTATAGCTTATATTTTGAATAATTTAGCGTACATCTGACAAACGGGCGGCGACCAGATGTCAGATGTATGGAAAATTCTTGAAAGCAACAGTGATAAGAGGTTTTATTTCTTATCTATAAATTATTGTGGACTAGCGACCCGTCCCGGCTTCGCACGGGTGCAATGCTGATACTAAATTAAATACACTACAGAAAAAATATGAACGTTGTATATAAAAACATAGCGGCCCGCTCCGACTTTGCACGGGCATAAAATATATATGCCTATGTCACTCAATGAAAACATGATTAAAATCGATCCATTATTTTTGGTTCATTCATTACTGCCCTTGGCCTGCACGCATTAAATTTGGAGTAAAACAATTCCTCTTCCCCTATACTTACTATGAAGATTTCCTGCTATCTTTGGAACATCTAAATTCATACAATTTTTATTACATTACACATTTTTAAACGCCAATTTTAAATTTGTAATATCTCCGAAAATATTTGTTAAATTTACATGCTGTAAGGAACCATATTGATCTATATTAATTGCACACTGTATTTAAGGTACTTAATTCGATAAGGATTAATGCCGTATTGCTTAAAATAGCTTCGTAAATAAGCCATTTTCTCACGTAAAAAGTAAACAATAAAAATGGTTAATGTGGGTTATCCCTAAAAGATAAACATATACCATCGCGGACTTTTTTGTAGACCTTTTTATGGTGTACAATACTGTAGTACATTAATTTGATATAACTCGTAGGGTTAGGCAGCGTTTTTGCTAATTGCTAAATAAGCCTAAAATTTAGGTTAATTTACGACATCACGTTAGAAACCTCTAAAATTAGCAATGTTGCCTTAGTATATTATGCATGTATTATACATATAAACCTTCCTCTTGAATCACTCTATCTATTGAAAAAAACCGCATCAAAATCCGTTGCGTAGTTTTAAAGATTTAAGCGCACATAGGGATATAGGGACAGAAAAGGCGACTTTGTTTTATACTATGTAGTGATGTATAATTGACTATAGTTTTTAGATATACTATAATGTTAAAATAAATTATATTCCATAACATTTTTGTTCAATTGTTTTTTTTTATATTAGAAACCTTTTGTATGGCAAAGCTAAACTAAACTGAAACTCATAGTTGATGCGGCAATATTGTAATGTTTGGACGTCATAAATATCCATGACGCACTACTAAAAACTTTGAATAGACTATATATCATTTTCTTCTCCTGCATTACTGATTTCAAGTACTAGCTCTGACTTTGAGTTGTCAATATTTACCTCAGTACAAGAGCTCGATCATAGACACAGTAGAATTGTGACCCATTAAAACAAAGAATTAGGAAAACTTTTAAGTTTAATTTAATTAAAATCTCAATTCTGTTTAAAGTTAGACTTTGCTAGTAATCTCGAATCCTGACCGGAATAATTAGCATTTCATCTTCATAAACTTTATCACGCTTCCTTACGGGCGCGACGCCATCCAGTCGAGAGAGAGAAAAAAACGACTTGTAAATTACAACGTCATTTTAATCAAAATCCTCGTCGTTCGTTCGTTGTTGCTTTGCGTTGAACGGAATGAGAAATGAATATTCTAATCTGTGAGGGTTCGTCTGAATTATGTCGCGAACATAATTTATAACGCTACTTGACAACGGCATTTCGTAGTATCAAACGGCAGTTTTTAAGCGCCCCTCCGCACGACATCTAGTCCCCGGGAATACAATATGCTAATGACGAACAAAGAACGGGACAATATTTTTTTCCGGATCCGAATTTTACTTTGTGTCGGGCCGCGATGCTTGAGCTCGCAGTAGGCGCTTTTATTTTTCTTTTGCTACAATTTAGATTCAGATAAGGGTAGATTTATGAAAGTTGTTTTTGGAAATCTCGATAGTGTCGCAATTTGTCACACCTCGGCATCCTTTTAATCGCCCGGTTTATTGTCTGCCGTGGATTTAAGACTGTCCAGAAAGCATTGCGATGTTATCGGTCTTAAATGCGATTATTTCTTTGTGTTACGGCGCCTAGTGTTGACTCCGGCATCGCAAATTGTCTTCAGATTGTAATGGATATTTCGGTATTTGAGTTGATAGAGTGAAAAACTAGATGTTTCCTGCAAAACCCTACTGTAATACTTTTATTTTAATGATTCTCTCACCAGAAAATATTGAATTACAGAAATTTTAAGACCATCAAAGATATTGTAAGAATTATATGAATGCTAAACTATATATCTCCGATTTTCAAAACATTAAAGCCGGCTTTGTTGGCGCGGTGATAAAGGCGACAGGTCGGTCCACCTAATGTTCCGAAAGTCGCGGGTTGGAATCCTGTTGGGGCATCGTCGAATTTTTATCTTTGTGGTTGTTTAATATTAGTGATTGTCCATGGCAAGAGTGTAAAATCCGACAAGGAAAATGATCCCAGTAATGCCAGTTACCGGGCTGGGTAAGACCTGATGTCTTCTGAGATGATTTATAAGTTGGGCTTATAGTTCGAAGTCTACGTTAAACAGTAGGTCCAGTCCTGATATAGATGCTCGTTGATAAAGAGGAGACTTTTAAAAAAAGAAAACAGATAAATCAAGATAATCTATAAAAGAAACCAACTAAATAATTACTAATCTATTATATCGCGTCAAGTACATTTGCAATCAACCTCATGTTTCAGAATGTATCATTTCGTCGAAGCTTGAATACATTTTTTTCCGCACACTTAATTTATCTGAGTTTGTGCCGAATATATCACAATTCTATGAAATATTAGTTTTTTACTTTAGGTAATCAAATACTACGTTAAGCTTATGGCCTATAATCTATTGACTTCAACATGTAAATACTCAGAATTTTAAAAATGGCGATTTTATTACCGAGGCAACGAGCAAAGAGCATTTTAGACATTCAAAAAAAGAAGACGTTAATTTGAAGTTATTACTCGATGAAACCATTCATGATTCAGAACGGTATCTACCTCAGTTGATGCGTTTGAGCCCAATACTGTACGAAAAGCACACGAGATGCGATCAAAGGCACAAAAATGTTATTCTTCAGTATGACAACCCTCGACCACATATCGCAAAACCAGTGTAAACAAGCTTGGAAACATTTGGACGAGAAGTATTACACCACGCACCTTATTTTCTATTTCATAAACCTAATTCTTGATATATGTTTATCGATTTTGTAAAAATATCGATATTTTTTGAATTAGTCTAGTATGCAATCATTCTTCTATGCAGACTGGTAGATTATACATTTTTTGATCATTTTATAATTTTATCAATATCTCATTCAGTTAGAAATTCATAACTATAACACATAGTAAGTAATTTTGATATGTTGTCATCCAAATTCAATGTTTACCAATATAATACAGGCAAGTATTTTGATAAAAATGGAAATCATAAAATTAAAAAAGCACTTTATTTTCCTTAATAATCTCATTTTTTAAGAGATATTACATACGTTAGTATATTAAAATCATTAAAAATGGTTTAATCTATAGTTCGAAATGAATAATATTGTCCACTAATAGGTTGATAATGAAATAAACTGAAGGAGTTTCAAGATCACAAAGAGACAAAACATCTACAGAACTGTTTGATATATTTGGAAATGTTTTTCTGTTGGATTCCGTAATTGATCACTAATCATTAATGTTCCTGCAGGATTATTGCTATTAGAAATGTTGAAAGTAGCTATTATTATTGTTATTAATATATACTATATCTTTATTTCAAAAATTTAGTACTAAAATAAGAACAAAATGACATCAGACACTAGGACGTTGTCAAGTAGCGTTGTAAATTATGTTCGTGACATATTTCAGACGAACCCTGACAGGTTATGTATGTAGACAGTTTCTTTTGAGTGGATCCAAAATGATATTGCTTTTCTTTAGAGATTTGAGTCATATTTTCTATTCTAATATTCACTTCAGATGCAACTCTATAAAAATATTTGCAATTATAACCACAGCAGCTTAATATTTAATGATATCAACACTTACGTTTCTAAAGCATTTTACTAGTAAGCACGGACTTCCATTCCGTGTTCGAATTTAATGATTAGAGACATAATATTTTTCTGGTTCACTACTTATTCGGCGTCAGAATGTTTAACCAGAGTAATCATAAATATTAATCAGGGATATGAAACTTGCCGAATGCCATTTGCAAGCCGATTCGGTTACATATTCGATGTATCGGACTGTATGTACTCTATCTCCTGTTAACTCTCTTTATCTCTCTTTTTAACAAAATAACAAGAAAAATATTGTCTTTGTTAAAATGTGTGTTAATTAAAAAATCTGAAATATGCAATACATTGCATCTTGATGAGGTCAGATCACTACTACTTGGGATAGACTATAGTAATTGTTCCTCTTACAGTAAAAATAAATTCCCTGTGAAGTCCAAGTGTAATCAGAATTGAAATTTTAATTAAACTTAATTAGGATGGCGGTTGATTTATAAAAGAAAACAGTTGCGTTTTATCGGATTCAATAAAAATACAGGACCTACCGTTTATTAACCTCTCGGTCTTTCGCGTCGTTAAAAATTTCCCAAAAATAGAACGAACAAAACGTTATGAATCTGCGGATTTGGTCTCTTGACATTTAAATAGTTTCATTATTCTTCATTTTACTTTTCTTCGTTTTGGTCGGTGTTTTTATGAGGCCCATATTTCACTAAGTTTTACGGCGTATCACGATGAGTTTATGAAGCCTCCGATGGACATTAACCGCAGCATTACAAAGCTTGATATGTCCTAATAATTTATTAAACATTTGCTATTAAATGAAGTAGATTTTAAAACAGAATAATCCGAGTTCTCATCAATCATTTTCTTATCGTGATTATTAGATTTAATATCGAAGATATATAAGGAAATAAATAGGTTCAGGTAGTATATAAAACTGGTAAAATTTTGGAAATAAAGCATTTATTTAAAAAAGTATTGAATAAAATGTAATAATAAAAATAATTTCTATATGCCTTCCTATTTTTAGAAAAACGCCATATTTAAATTAATTTACATATTTGAACAATTATCAAGAACTCCAAGGACCATATAAATAAACATTATCCTAAGAAAGACTAAAATTGCTTAGATCAAACCCAGCCAATATAGTTAAAACCAAACGAAAAAGCCACCACTATATATGAAAGCAGTGAAATTATCTCCTTATATTCAAATATGATCAACTGTGATCGCTACTATTATTGATCCATAAACCCCATTAACAAATTGACTACCTCGAGCTTTTGATTAACATATTGTACATTTACTAGCTTAAAATGAATTCCAAATAAAAGTCCAAGCGCTGTTTGATTCCACACACTGACAAAACAAAACCACTCGTTTCATTATTTTAATATTCCACCTTTCCGGAAAACCACATTCTCATCATTAATTTTGTTTGATAAAAAAAACAGATCAATTTATTTAAAACAGTATTGGTTCACATTAGAATGTAATATTCGAGTGAGCTTTAAGAGGTATTAAAATAATTTTATGTTTTATTGTGCTATCGTAGATGACGCTTGGTTTTCTCAACATGTTACTGAATTAGTGAATGAGTGGTATGAAGATCCTCTATAGATCTGAAACAAGATCGAGTTAAAAAACCGACAAAGATGTGTTTTTGGATGTTAAAATGAAATTAGTTCATGAATTAACTTCCTTCTGAACCTTCTGAACCAATGGAATGCAAAACAAATTCACGACAAAAAGCTCTGTTTACATAGAAGATCTATTGTTATCAATTAAGTTAATAAAATAAGTAATAAATATAATAATAAAATAGTAATTAAGCAGATCAAAAATCATTACCAAAATCAGTTAACTAAAATAAAAACTAAAAAAAACTAAAATAAAAATAAACATATATATATATATATATATATATATATATATATATATATATATATATATATATATAAACCTATAACGATAATTTTTTTAATACATGAATAGAAAAACTTTTTTCATGTTAAAATTATGGACACAATTTACTTTTTATTATTTAAATTAGCAAAATGGCTTGTTGATGTAGGTCGTGAATACGAGAAGAGATATTGTCTTTCTGATGGCGTGTATCCCTTTCAAGATTCGTTACACGTCATCTTTAAGTTCGCCACGGCAGTCCGTTGTCAGTGTTTTAGTACATATTAATTATAGTAAGTTTGTACATGTCATGTTTACATCTTCCTTAAATTATGACGTAGTTTAGTCGATGTACAAAGATACTTATGTAAATGCGGGTAACAAATTAAAAGGTATTATTTCAGCTAAAATCAACGTATTAAATTCATCACCAACAATTTCAAATACCATATTATAGTTACGGTTGCAGCTATAAAAATGATAAGTGAAATAAAATAACCCTTTTGTTACTGTATCTAATCAAACAGAATTATTGCAAGTTGTTTTTCATTTATAAGTAAAGAAATAGAATCGCTAGTCGCAAATAAAATATAAAGTTGTTTACTTCTCTTTAATGATCTATTTTTACTTCTTCCAAAGCCAATTACTCACATAAACAGCAAAATATTTCTAAAACATTTTCAGTCTCGAACTTAAAACAACCTTTCCAATAGAAGCTCTTTAAAAATGTTTATCAGAAAAGTTGTTAAAAGAAAGTCTAGTTATTTCGAAAGTTTAACACCATAACGAAGATAATATCATTCTTTATTTTTAGTATCAACAAAATCATACTATTATTTCTATAATTTAAATAAAAAAAACGAAACGAAAACTTGTATTTCTTGTATAATACTTTTTGTTATTAGAATCTAAAACACTTGTTTACTAACTATAGTTTATTTTGACTGAATTAACTTGTGATCAAATGCTTACATCCCGAGCAACGTTGAATACCATTAAGCTTACCGACTGGATAGTTAATAACTTAGGGAGTGTCTTGGAGACATCCAACTGAGCTTCATCCTATTTACTTGCTGGTGACTCGAACTTTACTCTTTCACTAATCCTCACTAATTTCTCCATAAGGCAATCTATGGGGTGTTTATATAATGGAGATATACTTTGATAACCCCAAGGGAACTCTTTTAGGTCTATATAGAATTACACATACTTTTGAAGGAGTAGCGTCCTCAACATAACGATAAAATCACTAGAGCTGCTGATTCCATGTCGTTCCTTACTTGACAAACATTGTATCGTATACTGATTATTGAAATTGCTTAAGTGATTGATCACGTGACAGACATTTTTTAGAGCCTAACTGTATATTTGCTTGGTGGATGCGTTCATATTGTTATGTGTTAATTTTTTATTTTTGGTATAGATTACTCACATTTAACATATATTTTATATATTGTAATGAAGTGTTTAGGGTAGTTTAACAGTTACTCCTAGTTAGAAATAGTAGAGTGCTATTCCCATAGAGAACTGTTGCTATATTATTACCTAGATGTGTATTTTAAATCATTATACTAAAAGTTGTGAAGGTATTTGATTAATTTGTTGGAATTTCGTACATTTCATGTTTAGTGTTTTCTCCCTTTTAAACCTAACTAAGTAATAATTTGTATTAGTCGATGTAATGAATATTGAGTAGCCTGATGTATAGGTAAACTAAAAAATGTACTAGCAGACTGAACATACACTATCCTGATTAAACGTCATTTTTCATACCGAGTGATGTTTAATTAGATCTATCAACAATTTTAAGTTTTGGTTGAACACATATGCATTTATATCATGAACAACAAATTTTATGACTGCGACAGCAGCATCAAAAATTGCAACTGCATTAACAGTTGGTAGATTGTATCTTTCTAAGTGCAATGATACTTTGTATATTTAGATGATAATAATATAGGCGTCGTTTTGTAATCTATTGAAAACGGTGTTGAAAATCTGAACCAATTGGTTATGATATTGCAAAACGGCTCCCGAATTTGCAAAAACCATTTGGGTTGAGATGTGGCTTCAATCAATATTTTTTTACAAAGATTCTGTTGGCAAATTTAACAATGGAAGTGAAATATTCTCTGATGAACAGCATAGACCGACCGAATCTTCTTTGTACTTAAATGCATGACATTGTTTATATTTTTCCACATCGGCAATTTGTGCATAAGACGAATGGTCAATTTGGAGAGTCTTATTCGTATATGGCGTCCCAAATGTTTTTTTTTCATTTACACGTATGTTTGCAATCTGGTCTCTTAAATATACATCATTCATCAAGAGTTTTTCTATAGTTATATTTGAGCGACCATTACGAATTATTTTTGCATTATGTCACCGAAGACGTGGATTTTTTAAGGATATACACAGATTTAGCAAATAAAGATAAGTATCCTTTTAAGTTACAATTAAAAAAAGAAGACAAAATGTGTAAAATCAGCAAATATCTGCTAGACGATGCTTGATCTGTCGAAGACAGTACGTGTTACTTTTGATGTTACAAATAATATTTCAATATAATATAGTATTTAATATAGTCTACATATAGTAGCGGTCATTATTGCAGAGCTTACCATAACAATGTCCCTCTGAGAGCTATAAGCCAATTTAAATGAAAAATCACACCCACTAACTATAAGCCATTCTCGTATCCGCATAAATACAGGCAAAAAGTTTCATCAAAATTGGTCCAACCGTCTCATACATACACGTGGACAAAAATTATATATATAGTCTATTCAAAGTTTTTTTAGTAATGCGTAATGGATACGTGTGACGTCGAAATATTACAATGTTACAATGATCAACTCTGAATTTTAGTTCAGTTTGGCTTTGACACACAAAAAATTCTAATCTAAATAAGTGAATTGAACAAAAATATTAGGAAATATAATTTATTTTAACATTGTAGTACTACTAATACATATATTATCGAAGGATTTAAAACTACAATTAAGAACACAAGTATAATAGTTTCTAGGTTAGATTTCTTTGTTTACATTTAACTCTTTTCCACATCACCCATGAGGTAGAGTTTCTAGGCGTGTTTTTTTTATGTAGTGCTATCCCCCTGGAGGCATAATCCACATAATTAACAATTATGTATCTGAGAACCGTATTTTATTTTCATTCGAGAGCATGTTCACCTTTTTATGTTTAGTTCTTGTTTTCTTCAATGGTGTGTTTACTTGTCAAGTCATCGTGGTATCACTTTATATTTTATTTATTCTCCTACTATCTGTGTACATCATTCTTCATAAAATTAATCACTGAATTCTGTCTAATGCATATCTACCATATCTACACATAACAGTTAATTTTCATTCTCTCCTCATACGTTCTAACCTAATGCTCATGTTTAATTTTGAATACTTACAATCATATCTGGGCACACAAATCTTTCACGCCATACAATACCATTTTCTACAGTTATATTTAATTAATTATGTACATATATTTAGTTGTTTCCACTCTCATCACTCTGTCTCAGGAATTTCCATATCCATACAGCATTATCACATATCCTGAAAGTTTCCTTCAGTCACTTTCACTTTCCCACTCATTGTCCAATAAACTGTTAATTTCTAATCTGTCTAAAACAAGTTCACAATTCCACCATTTATCATTTACTTCCTCTGTATGTCTTAGCGAGTCCATCCAAACCGAAGGTGTTAAGTTTGACAATGCTTCCTTCCACATATCCAAATAGTTTTTGTTGGAGTATCGTTCTCGACCAGCAATATATCTACAACTAATTATTAATAAATCTAAAGACCAACAAAACCTAATCAAATGCTATTGTAACTTTTGCATCAATTTTTGTTGTCTTTACACTTTTTGGTTACTGTCTTGCTAAGAGTGCCACAATGAACCGTTTTGAAATATCCAAGTTTCATCAGGATATACAAATTCAAATATTTTATCTTCCTTGGTCTTATTTTATGCCTTCAAAAATTTAATTCTTTTTAAGGTAATGTCTGGAAGATCTATTAAACCTTTTCGAGGTTTATCTTTACACCATTTAAACCCTATGCCCTGTAAAAGTGTGTGAAAGGATGTCTTACATCTCTCAAAAAGCTGCATGTCCCTAATTCTTTTATGTATGCTTTTCAGAGAGATAATTTCCTCTAAAATAATTTTATTTAAATTACGTTTATATCAATAAAATAGTTTGTGTACTTACCGTTCTTATACATTTCGTATATTTGGTCTCGAATAGAGCCAATATCAAGATGGTCAAGGTTCGTCACCCACTTTGTATATAGACGGGTTTTCTTAGATGAATATAACGTATTATTCTTCATTTTGTAAGCGATCTTATTCGCTGTACCCATAATAATATTTAGCTCTACAGCAACCCGCTAAAAAACCTTTTCAAAAAAAATTGTAGGGACTTATATTATTTAATATCATCAATGATTGACCAGACGGCGGCTGGTTGTCAGATGTATGAAAAATTCTTAAAAGCAATGGTTTTAACTCTTACCTATAAATTATTGTGGCTGTATAATTAACTTTAATTTTTAGATATACCATGATGTTAAAATAAATTATATTCCATAATTTAGAATTTTTTGTATGTCAAAGCCAAAGTGATCTAAAACTCAGGGTTAATGCGGCAACATTGTATTATTTCGACGTCACACATATTCATTACGTATTACTAAAAAAAGTTTCAATAGACTATATTAAGATCATGCAACTGTTACGAATATCACAAACTGCAATTTAGGATCCCATCTATGTGCTAGACTCTTGTGTGTTTAAGGCTTAATGGTGTAACGAGTAAGATGGTTGGTTTTCTATCAAATAAAAACGCTCAGGCTCCTATTTCAATTGTAGTACAACAGGTGGCCTCTTATTCTCATAATTTATAACAGTGTTTTAAAGTAAATTAAATGTTTATAAATATTTTATTTGTATTTTAGTGTGTATCAAAAATACATATGGATCTGTCTATATAACAATGCCATTTCAATTTTGTTTAGTTCCATCCATAATCTATTAAAATGAAACTCGTCAAATACATAATACATATTTGTTTTGCGCCACATTTATTCATTTCAACATATATATAAAAAATATTCCATAAAAGCCACTAAAATTCGTCGGATAGAGGCACTAAAAAATTAATTGCATTTTTACAGAACTCTTTGTCCATAATTTATGCGTCACTAGGGAAAAATTTAGATTACTTTATGGAGATTTATGCAAAACAATTCAACATAAAACGTGATTTTTACGAATATCATGCGGAGAAAAATAATATTTGAATACAAATCTAGGTATTAACATTAGAATGGGCAAAATAAATCAAAAATTGATGGGCTTTCCCAAGAGCCGCTGCTGGTAAAAATCCTTTTCGTGAACGGTTTCTTTCTGTTTTATTGTGTTTTCCATTTTTTTATGCTACGTCCCTAAATTGATATGATGAATGGATTACTTAATGTTTCCTATTTATTTCCTAACTATTAGCTATTATTGTTATTCTTAAAGGAATCAAATTTATAATCAACTAAAGTTCATGCATCAAAATTTTTTCTAGATATTTCATCATACGTACACCAGAGAAATATGATTGATTCCTTTAAATTGTCATTATAGACATATGTAATGAAAATATTTTCTTGTTAAAACATATATTATGGTATCCCGTTTCGGATTCTTAATATTTTTATTGGCCAATAAAATTTAAGTAAAAAAATGTAACGTAATAATAAACAATATAAAAATAAAATCAGCTTTCGAAGTATACAAATCGAAAAATATATACGTAAATATAAAAAAAAACAATAAGAAAATAAATAAGTATAAAAAATAAACAAAAATAGGAAACAGTTTTCGAAAACAGGGGATAGAGTAAATAGCTATGGTGAATTTGTATATATTTAATTTTAATTTATACCTATATAAAAATACACGAATCATCGGTTACATGAATTACAAATCTTACTTATTAATTCTTACAAACGGCTAGGTTTATATATGGAAAACCGCAAAATAAGCGTACGTTCTGGCCTGTTTGTTTCTATTGCTGTCTACAGTCAAGAATGGGGGATGTTCCGTTGTGGTCTGGGCGTCAATTTCATGTTATTCAGCTAGTTATTTCATTTATATCACCGACCAGATTACCGCAAATTAATATCACGACATCCACAATGATGAAGTTGCTACAATGACTAGCGTATTGATGGCAAAAACTGTAATATTCCAAGATAATTTGGGGAGTATTAGAACTCCGAACACCCTTCTTGCACAGCATAATTACCGTGGATAAACATAATTGAATTACAGAGAGAAAAATCTTAATACCTACATACCAGTTTTTGTTCGATAATAAGTCTTCGACACTTGGTGCATAGAATAACAGGTGTAATTGAAAAAGCCTATGAAGGTAAAAATCCATCACAAGGAAGTGTATTGTGGTCAATTATTGACCTATTCATTGCATACGACACAAATTGAATATATCACGATGGCTATATTTGCTGATGACATTGCTGTTCTTGGTATCAGAGAAAATAACGGAAACGAACATTAAAACAGGCAAGTGACAGTATAAATAATTGGAGCCAAATCTGGAAAATAAATAAATGAAAAAAGAATTAACGAAAGGACATCTGGACATGTGCAATTCAGGTATAATCAAACCACACAAACACCAATAAAATTAATTATCTCGGAATTAATCTTGATGCAAAACTTCGCTAGAAGGAACAAGTAAAAAAGAAAAGAAAATAATTGTGCTTCGTTGTGTTAAAATATGGAATGTATCTTGATTGAAGAAAGTTACAATTACCAGTACCTAATAAATTGCTATTATACAAGTAAGTATTGAAATCTTTATGGACCTATGAGTATAATTATGGGTATGGTCCGTGGAAAAGTCTTGGGAAATATTGTAAGTACATCCAGATACTGTTAAGAGGGAAATGGTGATAAAATAGATAATAATTATGGTGTTAGTTTGGGTCAAAGGGTCTGAAGATTATTTCTAACGCTTTCGCAGATGCGATATGTCGAGGAAATCTTTCTTATTCGTTTAATACTTAGCAAATCCTATAGTATTATGACTATGTTTCGAAGTAATTTTGTCTACTATCTTCAGATCTTGGTGTTTCCTTTTTTATCTCTCGTTCAGCTCATATAAAGATGATAGTATTTTATTTATATATGGTATCCTAATGAAAAAGTATTACTACAAATTTCTAAAAATGAATACAAAAAATCTTTATTATTTGTTTTATTTATTGATATAGTTTATTGATATTAGTAGTCTATATTTTTGAATATTGTTCTAAGGCTGTATATTCATTTAAAAAGAATAAATAACAGAAGAAAATACATACTTTTAAGAGCTGAAAAAGTACATCACAAGACAGCATCTCATTTGAGATAATCCTATTAGAAATTCCTAATAATTAATATAGAAAATAATTAGTCGGAGTATTTACAGTTGAACGTTTATTTAGTTTTTTTGGTTCTCAGTTCCATCCCAACAAAGGAATAAAAGAAAGAGGATAATCCCTACAATTGACCTGAAGGCATCCTATGGTTTATCTGCAGTAGACTTCCCGGCAGATTAATTCCCCTTTTTCCGCTTATAGTTTACTGGTAATGGGTTTTTATATTTTCTCCAAGTCCCTTTGCGGACAAAGGAAAACTTACAAGTTTCCTTATTTAATTTAATTCTGATATTTCACTTAAATTTAAAAGTAAAAGAAGAGAGAAGAACTAATAACGAAGAAAAAAAATCAGTTAATTTACTGCCGCCCTTGAAAGAACACGGGGCTCGACTTCTGGTCAATTGTCGGGAATTATTTTATTTCCTTCTAATTTCTCGGTTGCCGCGAGCTCTTCTTCAGGAACTAATTAGCAACTTTTACACCGCTATGAAGGTTCGATCCGGAGCCAAAATACGGGGAGTGTTTCTTAATTCGATTGGGCTTTTTCCTTTTCCCGGATAAAAATAATTTTCCATAACGCTCAAACGCCCTATTAAACAGTTAATGGTTTTCATGGATATTTCCAAACAAAATTAGGCGCCGTGCTGGTGGTGGGGGATCTTTCATTAGATTAAGACGGCAATTTACGTTGGCTTTGTTTTAAATCGGCCGGGGATAAATTTTAATTAATTAAAGATATTAAAATATAGTTTATGGCGGCATAGTTGAATCTTTATTTTAGGAAAACAGAGTCGACGAGTAATTATAAAGAGTTCCTTGTTTTTAATTAATAAATCGTTCTCCTTTATTAATAATGCACCTTAATTTAAAATGATCCTATATATTAATTTTATTTCGTAATTTTATTCGAATTCTAATTGATTAACGATAATAAAATATAGATACGATGACATATAAAGAAAAAAATCAACGACCGTTTCTTGTTTTTTTTTTAAATTCTCATTTATTTGATATAATGTTGTTTTGTTATCTGTTTTGTTTATTATTAAATATACTATTTATTTTTTATACTTTTAGTTATATATTAGTTTAATTATAAATTCGTTTAACAAGATTAAACTCGTCGATCATTAATAAAGAGTTCGTTATTTTATTTTTTATCATCATAGCCGAAATAAATTTTGCATTCGCTTAGTTTAAAACACGTTTTAATGTAAATAATTAATTAAAATTAATTGTTAATAATTAATTCTTAGGTTATGTAAAAATCTGACTAACCATAAATACATAATATTATTACTTAATATAAATGTCATTTTGTTCTACTGAGATTAAACTCACAACCACAGGAGTTACGTATCTTTTTAAAGATGTTCAGTTCAAGATACAGAATATCAATATAGACCGAAAATGTTTGAAGATGTGGAATTGTGGCACTTATTATACGTAAAAAAGCGCTCAGGATCATTATAAGATAATTCTCGTATCGATTGGACATGCGTTTATAGCGAAGCACTTTGTTGCTTTCGAAAATTTTTAAAAATGGCCCAACAAATGATTCAGTTCAAAAGAGAAACTGCTAATTTAAAATATATAGAATCAAATGACCAATAAATATGTTTTAATTATCTATTATAAGTTGTACATTTTCTTTAACGAGAGAAACGGAAAATAATTACTTGTAACCTGGTATAATTGTGCCTACTGTATTACATGTTAAAGCCTGCTTAATCGATTTTTTTTTTCGTTCAAGATTACGTTTTAGGCTCTCCATTAGACCATGTCCACGGTTTTATGTTAGCGTTCATCCTTTTCGTTCTCCAATCCATTATTTCATATTTAAAAATTCTTTTTAATCATATGTCTCTATACGAAATCCGTGTTTTCAAAGCTTTGTATGATTGCCATTTCCTTTTAGTTAAAACATATACATATTCTTTAAAAAAATATAAAAAATCTTCAAACAGCAATAGTAAGCAGCGGCTAATTCTTTATTTATTAAACCTCAGCGACATTTATGAATTTATTAGTGTTATTATTTCCTCTGTTATGATGGCCGATATCTTCTCAGAACATTTAAAATATGTTTTAAATATTTCCAATCTGAGTTACATAAACATGAAATAAAATTACTAGCTTTCTAAATTCGCCGTTTCAAATGGACTTACCGCATGAAAAATTAACGGTTTAAAACGTCACTTGTACGTTAAATTAAAGAAACTTCTCCCTCATCTGGACTATCATTTACTAAAATCGTATCTCACTGATAAATATTTTCTGTAAAACAGGCGATGAACATACCTAATTATATCCAATGTGCTATATGCAATCAGCTAAATATGCGACGTGATAGTGAAGTGCGTAGACTAAAACGTTGAACATCATCTGATCTGATTATTGGACCTATATAAACTTTAGAATAAGCTTTAGAATAAGATTAATTAATTAAGATAGTGTTTCATACAGGAGATCTCTTAATGAACTGATTTTCTACATGCTATTGGGCAGATTGTGGAACCACTAAGAGTAATAGGAAAATTCCTTTGTTATGTAGGTAACTGATTATGTTATCATGAATTAGTTTTTATTTTTTTCCTGGAATCAAATAATATTTTAAGTAGTTCGTGAAAATTTGTGAAAAAGTCGCTGAATAGAGTGACTTAGTAACTACACATAGAAAGAAAATAAAATAAACAGGCGACCAAACCAATAACTGTGCTTCAAAACAAGTCAACTTCTGGTATTATCATTTTAAAAGCGCTATACCATGTATTAGGAGAGACCGAAATAAGTTTTTCACTATCTCAGCATATTCTAACTCAAATTATACTTTTTCATTTATTTCAGCTTTTAAATCAAATATGATATTTAAAAATTATAAAATATTATAATTAAATATACACTTAAGTACTATTGTGTACATTTTCTGTTATAAATATTTTATATATAATAAAGTCATTAAAATCAGTCCCTTTCTCGAAGTCTATGGAAATTTAATCTTTATCCAGACGAAATTTAATTTAGTTGTACGAGAGAAAAAATATATAAGAAATTATAAAGTAAAAAAAATTAGTCATCATATTTCACGTTTTTCAGCCACTTACAAAAAATTAGTACGGTTTAATTTGCTGTGAGATTAAAAACGGTTTTTTCTCTCTATTAAAGTTAGCTTCGACCTTTTTTTAATTTTAAAAATACATCCCATCTTACATTGGCGCAGTATCATATTTTATTGCCTTCATCTACAGCCGAGAGGATTTTACGTTTTTTGATAATCAAAAATTGTTTTCTAGCTGACATTTTGGAACTCTTATATCGAAGCTACATAGCGAAGACACTACATAAATTATATTTTTATAATATGGTTTACAATATCTCAGTATGTATATTAAGTTATTAATTAGTAATATTAGTACAATATAGCATTATAAAGGGAATTTATTTTTGAATTATATTTTGAAATAGCATTTAATCTCTGGGGCATATCGAAGAACGTAACTTCTACCAATTTTGCAATACAGTACAATAAAATAATTTGTTAAAAAATAAATAATTCATTTAGATTAATGAAATAATGGCGAGATTACGGTATAGTCGCCTTTTCTCCAACTAAGCTTTATTTAGGCTGGATCTATTGAAAATACCAAGAGAGTCACGAAAGATGATATTGAAAAAAAAATTGAATTGGTTTTTTTTATTTCATTATTACATTGCCACTAATCGTTTCCGACTAACTTAGAATGTGTCTTTATGATAAGCTAAATCTAGGTATATAACTGGGAGGACCCTATCTCAGTCTCTGATGAAATAATGTTTATACATATCACTGCTGTATTTTTTAATAAAAGCACCTCACTACACAACACTACAAAAGATCAGTGGGTTTGTATCTTTTGAGTCTGTGTTCTGCTCTGGTGGTATCCAAAAATTGCAATACTTCAATATTCTCGTGAGAATGGAGTCTTTCCTCATGCCCCCTGGCAATTCTCTTGATTTCTTGACTGACTGTGTGTATCTGAATGTCTCTATGTAGGCGGTCAGTCCCAGTAATATTGGGTACGACCACGATACTTCTCAGGACTTTGTTCTGAAAAATTTCTATTTTGTTTATGCCACTCTTTGCAGAACATCCCCATAATTGAACTCCGCATGTCCATGTAGGTTTTAGTATGTGCTTATATAATATCAATTTATTATATACTGATAATTGTGATTTTTTCCAATTAGCCAATACATATTCCTATATTTCAATTCCAGTTCTTTTCTTTTCTTGTTTATATGTTCCTTCCGACGAAGTTTTGGATCAAAATTCATTCCCAGATATTTAGCGTTGTTGCCATAAAGAATTATAGTATTACTTAATTTTATTTGTGCCTGCACGGTCTCATTGTAGGTGAACTGCACCTGCAGAGATTTTCTTTAATTAATTTTTATTGTCCAAGCTTGTGTCCAATAATTTATAGTATCACTTGCGGGTTTAAATTTTCGTGTGACTTCTTCACTATTGTCTCCAACAGCTGGAATCGCAGTATCATCAGCAAATGTAGCCATCATAATATTCTTCATTTATGGTACACCACAAGTGTAGAGTAGATAAAGTATTGGCCCCAGTATACTTCTTTGTGGTACCCCTGCTTTAGCTTCTTTTATTGTAGAGTAGAGCTTCTTCTTGTTTGACCCTAAAAATTCTGGTTGTAATGTACGTTTTTAATAGTTCGGTTTGTTGTTTTGGTAACATTTTCTGTAGTTTATGAACAAGGCCTTCATGCCAAACCTTATCGACGGCTTGTGCTACATCTAAGAATAGAGCTAAGCGTAGTTTTTCGCTTTAGTATGTTTTTTCAGTAGCATCTATTATTCTGTGGACGTGGTCAATTGTTGAATGCTTGTTAATAAACCCAAACTGGCGTGTTGGTATTATGTTCTCTCACATATATATATATATATATATATATATATATATATATATATATATATATATATATATATATATATATATATATATGAATTATTTAAAGTCATTTTCAGTTACTAAATTTAATAATAATGTCCTTGCTTTTAAAGATTACAGGATGTTAATCTAAAAAAAATACAGTCTGTAGAAAGTGATATTATGCGATTAAGGGGGCACAAATGGTTTTACTTGACAATCTTGACAAATCGGTAGAACAAGTCTATTGGTACAGGCATATCTCGCTGCTACTTATGATATCCAAGTTATTTGAAACACTGCCATTAATGCCTATAATATGTATTGAGTTTTCCAATTCACCACTCAACATTCGACGAAGCATATTAAGTAATACCGGTCATTGAAAAATATATTTGAAAGAAAGGAAAATTGCTCTGCGTTATTCCTAGGCATCTGAAAAGGTGAACGAATTCTTAAGGCAGAATTATAGTTAATTAGAGTCCTGTCTTTTCGATAAAAATATTCTCAAATTTCTCTAGTTTTGCACGATGGTGTTTTCAAAACACTACTGTATATGCTCTACACTGTTGCTATCCCAACAATAAAGGAAACAGTACTTTTAACATTTTTTTACGATACAGTCATTGTAGTACAATACATATCTTTGTCTGAAGCTATAGAAAATGTACAGTTAAGAAGATAAAATGCGGCTTATAGCACGAAATTTTCCCATGTCAGTTTTGCATTGCGGTGAAATAACTAAAACCTACTTATAACATTTTTGGTGTTCTATTCCTTCCTTGCCTCGGCATCTATCTCGATGGTAGGTTAAATTGTAAACATCACGAGAGACAAAAGGTGGAACAGATCAAGTCAACCTCAAGTTGTTCTTCGATTAATTACCAACACAAATTGTTACGTAATCAGCGAGGAATTACACAATTACTTCGAAATCTAATTGATTTACAAAGTGATTCAAGATTTCGCCTTAAAACGTGAAATAGGGTTACTAAATCACAGCAAGGTGGAATGACGACACCTACTGTACAACGCACAGGAAGTCAGAAGATTGAGGATTATTTTAATTTTTGAAATACACTAGTTATTAATCATATCAAATGTAAAATATAAAAAAATTAGTATAGCATTGATATTTGCATTGCTTCATATGTAATTTAAAAAGTAATTTTTAAATATATTTGTTAGAGCAATTTCATGATTGGTGATATTGGTACACGCTTTTTATCACGCAACATCAGTAAGTTAAAAATTCTGATTGAAAAACTCATATAAATATTTCTCTTCTCAATGACTATAGAATATTCATATCTACCTGGTACAATTCAAACATTTTTATTACGGACCACTGGTTTGCTGGAATTCACTGATGCTTTTGTCCATTTTTGCAAGATCGTGATAATAATAAAACAAGATACGTATTCAGTGAGTTTAATTAAATATGCATCGGTTACGAAATATGGAAATATTAACACTGGACTTTTTTGGAATATACGGACAGCTTTTATTGTCAATTTTCAACAAGAAATCTAATTGATTTACAAAGTGATTCAAGATTTCGCCTTAAAACGTGAAATAGGGTTACTAAATCACAGCAAGGTGGAATGACGACACCTACTGTACAACGCACAGGAAGTCAGAAGATTGAGGATTATTTTAATTTTTGAAATACACTAGTTACTAATCATATCAAATGTAAAATATAAAAAAATTAGTATAGTATTGATATTTGCATTGCTTCATATGTAATTTAAAAAGTAATTTTTAAATATATTTGTTAGAGCAATTTCATGATTGGTGATATTGTTACACGCTTTTTATCATGCAACATCAGTAAGTTAAAAATTCTGATTAAAAAACTCGTATAAATATTTCTGTTCTCAATGACTATAGAATATTCATATCTACCTGGTACAATTCAAACATTTTTATTACGGACCACTGGTTTGCTGGAACTCACTGATGCTTTTGTCCATATTTGCAAGATCATGATAATAATAAGACAAGATACGTATTCAGTGAGTTTAATTAAATATGCATCGGTTACGAAATATGGAAATATTAACACTGGACTTTTTTGGAATATACGGACAGCTTTTATTGTCAATTTTCAACAAGAAATCTAATTGATTTACAAAGTGATTCAAGATTTCGCCTTAAAACGTGAAATAGGGTTACTAAATCACAGCAAGGTGGAATGACGACACCTACTGGACAACGCACAGGAAGTCAGAAGATTGAGGATTATTTTAGTTTTTGAAATACACTAGTTACTAATCATATCAAATGTAAAATATAAAAAAATAGTATAGCATTGATATTTGCATTGCTTCATATGTAGTTTAAAAGGTAATTTTTAAATATATTTGATAGAACAATTTCATGATTGGTGATATTGGTACACGCTTTTTATCATGCAACATCAGTAAGTTAAAAATTCTGATTGAAAAACTCGTATAAATATTTCTGTTCTCAATGACTATAGAATATTCATATCTACCTGGTACAATTCAAACATTTTTATTACGGACCACTGGTTTGCTGGAACTCATTGATGCTTTTGTCTAAATTTGCAAGATCATGATAATAATAAGACAAGATACGTATTCAGTGAGTCTAATTAAATATGCAACGGTTACGAGAAAATGGAGATATTAACACTGGATTTTTTTGGAATATACGACTGCTTTTATTGTCAATTTTCAACAAGAAACAACTGCATTCTATTTGCCGTTTATAGAACGAATACCGTTGGCATCTTCCTGGGATGTGATATAAGTAGAATTCTTAATATTCAGCTTGGGAGTTGTATTACGGAGATATTGCGTCTGCAGCTATAATGAGAAAACAGGAAAACCTCCTACGTTTAGATAATGTAATGCACATATTCCTTTGGGGTTATTTAACAATATAGATCGTTTTACAGACAATATTAAGCCAAGATATCGAGAGAGACTGCATATAGGTTTTGCTTTTATATGATATAAGCAAGTACGGTGTTCCTGATTCCGAAAGGAAATTTAATTTATTTTGTGTATTACTATTCATGTTATATAATATTGGCTGGAAAAATATTTACTATGCATACAAGGCGTATCAGGTGGTAGCATGTTCACAAAAATTTACTCTTACCACACTCAGTATTTAATAAAAAATATTGATTGTTACCGAATAGCTTAAAACTTGTCTTTACAATGACTTATGACTTATGACTTATCTTGAATGACCCGTTGTTACTAGAAGAACTTTTTTATAGTTTTATGATTTATTACGCCTTGCTACACAACTATACAATATCACTTTTTGTGTGCGTCCTAGCTCAGTGTTAGCCAAGGATTGTAGAACTTCTGTGTTAATATGGGATTGTAGTTTATTCCCATATTTTTTTACCAGTACCTTAATTTCCTCTATGATATTTGGAATCCGATGATTTCGGTGTATTCAGGACTTTATTATATATTATGTTGACATTGCTTCTCGCACAACGTACTCATAATTAAATTCCAGAAGTCCATATGTTATGTCACATGACTATTAATACGCTTGACTACTAAAACTCTGTACTATAAGAGTAGCCTTATGGGATTGAATGATGATGGTGAGTGAGACTTCTAGATATAGGCATCTTAGTTTATGCTCGAGTAGATAAAAACCCTCAGTGTTTTATGTCGTCGTTCAAGAAATCGCCACTACTTTCCTTTTTGATTCTACCTTACTTAATTATAAACATCCTGGCTGAGATACAGCAGTATATTTATGGAGTTAATAGAGGAATGCCTTATGCCATACTTTGTCGAAGATTTGAGCTACTTGCTGGTAGAATATGGTTGAAAAAACTCTTTCTCATCCTAGGCTTTCTCTATTAATGTCACCTGTTCAAAATAAAAAAAACCAATGCGCAGGTATTAGATTTTCCTTCTATGTATGTATGATTTTAAAGTTTTTAACATGATTTTCTCAAATTCTTCGGATATTAATGGCATCGGTGAAATTGGTCGATAAAATTTGATTTCATTTAGAGGTTTTGCTAGTTTCTTAATCATAACAACTTTAAACTATTTTTCAAACATACAATACATTTCAAACATATACAAGCCGAATTAAAATAAAATGGCGGAGGCTTTAGCTATGATTAAATATAGTAAAAAAACCGAAATAGTTATATTGAGGCAATTCATACATATATATGCTGAGCATATAAACCAATTTGAACTTAACGTGATCGAGGATAAGCCATAAAACGATCTAAAAGGTTCTAAACTACTATAAAAACGTGTCTGTTCCGGTCAAACGACGGGGATATAAAATTGGACGCTTGGATATCAAACAGTATGAATCAAGAAATGTTTCATCTTTATGGTCGATATTTATGAACTTGATATTTGCTATGACCCGCCATAAATGATTTAAAGATGATTTCTTTTGACATCAATAAATAATAAATTGCAACGAAATTTTTATCTCGTCTAGGGTTGAGTTGAACTCTCCTATAAAATAAAATATAAGGTTGGGGGAAGCTAATTTTGGGATTTTCGTAATAGATGGCTTTGAAGTCGCACATCTTGCGTACAGTCTTGCATAGCGTTTTTGGAATGTAAGGGCCCGTAGAATATTTTAGATTCTTAGGTTGAGTTATTTATTTAGTCCAGTTAGAGAAGTAATTTCCCTCTCGAAAAATTAAATTACATTCTTGACACGTTTTGTTTTCCTGCTTCAAAAATTGGGATACTGTATCTGGTTATTTTTTTCTCCCAAAAATTTCTAGAGTGATAGTTTTATGGTTTTACCCAGAAAATGGCAGAACGATACTTATAATATTAGTACTTAAAATTTATTAATAAATCCGAAATTACTTTTTCCCAACACTCCAAACACCTTCACTTGATGATACTCGTCTGTCTCACCTTCTAACTCGCTGGAACCTCAAACTTAAAGAATATATAGGTCACGAGCGTCTGTAGTAAATTTGTCAGAAGTATACAAAAAGTAGAACGTTGATGAAAAATGGTACGCTAAAAAACCTTGAATAAGCTAATTGCGAAATCAGAACGGCGCATATAGTAGAATCAGAAATATCATTAGAGTTATATTTTATTTAAGGATGTGTAATTATTAATAAAATATGTGGTTATCATATCTTAGTAAATTATGAATATTGCAAAATATTTTTATAATTTAGTGGTAAATAAAAATTTTAATATTTATTTATTTAACATGTATTTTTTTATGAAACATGTATTAGGAAAAAACTTATTTATAACTGAAACTTTAACTAGTATGTATAAAGGAATACTCACTTATGAAATAGAAATATCAGAATATGCTTATTCTGTTCATGTTTGACTTATTAATTAAATTTACTGGTAAAAATAACCATCTTTTGAAACGAAATATCTAACATAAATTGTTTATAAAATATCTAACATATGTCAAACTGATTTATTTACAATTCAGGTCAATATACACAAGAATTGCTCATTAGAGTTGCTCGAGAGTACAGAAAATTGCTATAAAATATATTTAAATATGGTATTTAATATATTAAAAAATGGTACGCTAAAAAACTTTGAATAAGCCATTTTCGAAAATCAGAACGGCGCATATAGTAGAATCAGAAATATCTTTAGAGTTATATTTTATTAAAGGATGTGTACTTATTATTATAATATATGGTAATCATATCTTACTAAATTATGAATATTGCAAAATATTTTTATAATTTAGTGGTAATCAAAATATATTATAACTGAAAATAAAACTATTAACTTGTATGTTTAAAAGAATACTCACTTATGAAATAGAAATATCAGAATAAGCTTATTCTGTTTAAGGCTCATGTTTGACTTATTTATTTATTAAATTTACTGTTAAAAATAACCATGTTTTTAAATGAAATATCTAACATAAATTGTTTATAAAATATTTAACATATGACAAACTGATTTATTAACAGAAAAACCATTAAGGTCGATATACACAAGAATTGCTCATTAGAGTTGCTAGAGAATACAGAAAAGTCCTATGAAAGATACTCAAATAGCCAATGTCAGAACTGTCCCACTCAGAAAATCAAGAGAATCGCAAAAAGAGATGAGGAGAGATAACTTAGTTGACACCAGGACACAAAAGAATTAAACAATTTGATCTTGTGTGGTGTAGTGTAATGTATTGTAGTGAGACGCATTTTATATAAATATAAATAATAGAAATATCTGAATGGTTGTTTTTTAAGGGTATTAGTGAAATATATTGGTATCATATGACATTATGAAGTTTGGAAAATATTATGTCTAAGTATTTGAAAAACAAACCTAATTTTTAAAGGAAGTTTTTAATATAAAATACTTACAAAATATCCATTAGCGGAAAAACTAATTATTAGCAAAAAATATAATTATTAACGTGTATATAAAATGCTCCAAATAAAACAGTCAATGCGCGTCATACATGTTGCCGAATATATTGTCAAATGTTGTTTGTCAAAAATGTAAAATTACTTTTAAACTCGGAGCAATTATTTTCTTTTAATTTTACTAGCATACACAAAGCTCTCTGTTACGTTGGAGCATGTGAACCAATTCGGTCGACATAGTCGACCCTGTTATCAAATGTCTACAAACTTCTTTAAAACATTAGTAATAATAGATAATATTGTACACCATCAAAATTGCGATGCGCTGTATTCATAACATTTGATGGCGTGCAATAGCTGCTTTATTAGATAGAAAGCAATAAACAAATGTTTATCATTCCTTAGTAAATTATGATTATTAAAAAATACTGTGTATAATTTACTGATAAGCACAATTTTTTTTAAATATATAACATTTAATATTTATAACATATCTGCTAGGGTAGAAACTGATTTATTAACTGAAAATAGAACTATTAACATTTAACATAAACATTGTAATGAACTTCAGCGAACATAGCATATCATAAATCTAAATACTAAATCTATTGTTTATGAACAATATGAAAATCCTAAATAACAAGCCTTTCGTTCATATGCTACTCTATCTATTTTGCATACAGTAACCTCCATTAATTAGTTATAATAATTATGATTTTAAATGGGTTATTAGTACTTGTAGCGGGCGCATGGTAAATTATGAAATTTGTTTCGTTTAAAATCAAAGTGATTTATCGATAGCGCTTCACATATAGATAAGTGAGATATATGAAAATTTATTATGTGTATGCTGTTAGCTTTGTAATTTATATCTGTTTAATATGAAAGGTTGTATCAAATATGTAATGGTAATTTGTATTTAAATTCAAGTGCTCTATTAATATCGTTATTGGATTCCGGTGTTTTCATTTATATAGTAATAATGTAAAGAAATAATTTGTAAAGGAAAATGACTAGATAAACTTCATTAGTCTCAATAATCGCGTTTTCTGTATATTAGATGATTTTATGACATGTTATTGAATTTGATATTATCTTTAGTAAATTAATTTTTGCATATTTACCAGTTTCATGCCTGTTGCTTTTCCAATTTCGGAACTTTTATCATATATGAAGAGCATCTACAGCATATTTGAACTGTAACATCGAATATTTGGAAATTATAATTTGAACTTGAGAAGTACTATTTTTTCAAGTTTATTCTTTCTTAAACCAAACTACCACCAATAAAGTTAAAATATCAATTTTATAATAATTATATTTACTTGGAAAGATAGAAAATATAATTATTTTATAAATAATTTTCTCACTGTACCTCAAAAGCGGTTAAATTCTGGAACATAATTTTCGGTTAATTTGTTTAGCTCAAAACTGAAACGATTTATCGGCAGTACGTCACGTAGAGATAAGTGGGAGTTATGAAAATTTATAGTCTGAGCCTAATATTATCATTTCGGTGGTTCGGCAGTATTTATTTAGCATGGGATTGTTCTACTAGGAGCTCAATTCAAAATTGCAGCCATATTTTCATGCATCATTAGACAGACTATTAATCATTCATGTATATTGTATCGTTATGGGCCTCTTTAACCGTGAAATTAAAAGCATTATAAGATTACTTTTTAATTTAAAATTATTACTCGCTTATTTCTTAAGTAAGCGTATCATTTTAAGGTTTGGTTCGTTCTTTATAATTATGAAATTGATTTTTTATAGAGGTGTGAAATGTCCTTGAAGTTCTAAAAACAATTCTTATCTTAATAAAATAATTAAACAAAAATACCGTTATTAAATATAATTTATTTCAACATTATAGTTGATCAAATGTATATATTATCGAAGGTCTAAAAACTACATTTAATTATACAGTTATAACAGTTTGTAAGTTATGGTTGTGTTTTATTATATTTACGTTAAACTTTTCTTTCTTTCATTAGAGAACCTATTTATGTTTTACGCATAGTTCTTGTTTCCTTCGGTATAGTAGTTTCTTGTAGTTATTTTGATATTACCGGGTTTCCTCTTAGCTTACTCTGTTACTAACCGTGTACATATTTCTTGATAAAACTAGATTTAATTACTGAATTATTTCTGCTATATTTGCCATATCAGCAAAATATTTAATATTTTTCTCTCTTCATACATTTTAACCAAATGTCCATGTTTATTCTCAGCAATTAAATACATATCTGTGCCCATAAATCTTTCACACTCTACAATAAGATATCCTAAATTTATAGTATATTAATTATATACTCACCTTTAATTACTTCCTCTCTCATCAGCTTGTCTCGGAAATTGTCAGCATTGAATCATAATCCCATATTCAGAAGGTTTTATTCAAGTGTATAACTGAAGCATGTAATACAAAGCCGTTAATTTTTAATATATTTAATACTTGTTGACAATTCCATCATTTGTCATTTTCTCCTTTAGTTTTTCTTATCTATTTCATACAAACGTTATCAACCATTTCAATTTCCATCACGAAGAATTATATATTTGCATTAATGTTATCATAACGATTACCTTTTTCCATAAATTTTTTATTTTAGCCTAATTTTTATTACTATATTGCCCTGAGTGACCATTTTAGTATATCGGTCCCATTTTGAAATATTAGTGTATAATCTAAGTACACAAACTGAAATAATAAGTCTTCTTTGATTTTATTATATTCATTTAAAAGTAATTTTCTTTTAAAATAAATGCTCGGATGTTCCATTATACCTCTTCATGGGTTATATTTATAATATATAAATGCTATATTATCCAACAGTGTATGAAATGGTGTTCTACATCACAGTTCTACAGTTTCCTCTGAAATAATTGTATTAAATTATGTATATAGTAAAAATACTACTGACTATCTTTATATATTTGCTATATTTGATATCTGATAAAGCTAACATCAAACTGATCTCGATTCGTCATATGAAGACGATTTCTTTTCGGTGAATATAAAGTGATATTTTTCATTATTAGTTAAATTCGTCGATAATAAATATTATAATATAAATATAGTAACTTCTAATTAGTGATTGTGTTGTGGTATAAGATACGTATAGAACAAAAATAATTGAGAAATAAATTTACAAACCTGTAATCCTACCGCATCGCCACCTACCGGCCCGTTACTTAAGCCATTCTCGAATCCATATAATCGTACACACATACACACACATACAACTTTATCTAAATCGATCTAACTGTTTAGGAGAGTGACATGCACCGATGGAAATGTTATATAAGTATAAATAAATAAAATAATTGATCATTTAAGTATCTAAGATATAACTGAATAGTCTTATTTTATCCAATTTTACATATATAAGATACATGGGTCTCATGGCCTAGCAAATTATGTATTGTATATTCATTAGTATATTTTCAAATTTAATAATAAATATATATATAGGTATAAGCCTTATGTTCTATAGGTCATCCTTATTTATTAATAAAAATCTACTTTTAAACTATTAGCTGAACTGAAAATGTATTCAAATACATGGTAATCAAATCTTAGCAAATTATGATAATTGAAAATTATATTATATATCCTTGAATACACTTATAAAAACTAAGTATTAAATATAAAATATCTACGTTGCCTCTATCTCTACACTAAACAAAAGTCAATCAATTAGAACTTCCGATTGCAGAGTTTGCTATCCAGTTAGTTAACTCAATTTTTTTGTCGGAGATATTTTCAGCTTCCGCTCTGCCGGATAACTCTCGCAACAGAACCGGTGCATTTTTATGTATCGCCCCGAAACTGCGGCAAACGCGGATATATTCCGAAAATATCGAGGTATAATTTTGAGTTAATTTGTTTAGCTCAAAACTAAAGCGATTTAACGGCAGTGCGTCACGTAGAGATAAGTGACTGTTATGAAAATTTACGGTCTGTACGCAATGTTACCAGTACGCTTGTTTAACACTATTTGTTTTGCATGGTGAATTGTTGCCAAGTGTCCAATTTGGATATGAAATTGAATATTCGTGTTCTAGTAGAGTGATATTGATCGTTCGTGTATCTAGATGTTTCAATACGAGGACTACATCAATATTCAAAGTTTTATAACTACTTTTTAATATGTTCGTTGTAACTAAAATCACTATAATATACTAAGCAAAAATTGATAGTAATGGGCTAAATGAATGTAAAAGAGGATGATAAAAATATTGATTTTTAATAATAATTGACTACATTGAGATTATTTGAAATACACTTACTTTAAAATTATAAAATGCTCTTACCTAAATTTCAACAGAAACATTACATACGCAAGTGCGTATTCCAGACGCATTAACCATGAAATGTGGTAGAATACCGAAGAATATTAAGTAAGAATACCATCATTATAATACTTCAAAATAAAATTAGTAAATGCAGATAATAACTCTAAAGAGTACCTAAAAATATTACAATCGCTATTTGGGAACTCTGAAAATAATAATATTGAAATCAAGTACCTTATATTTGCAATAACAAATGAAAATTGTATGGACTACAAATCTACTAAAAATGTTATTGTGATAATTTGGAAATATGGATGCGATTTATTTCACATAACTATCAAAATATGTATTTTAAATTGTTCATAGTAGCTACAAGACAAAAAGGTTAAAGTTAGTTATATTTGATGCTGGATACTAATTGGATACTAAGGAAAATGTGTTTCCAAAAAGTATTTTAGTAGCTCTGTATGGTAGAAAATTACCTTGTGATATTTGGATAAATAAAATACAAAAATTATAATTCACAGGCTTATCTTTATAATATTCTTGATATCTCATAAGCATATGATATTAGAATAATTCATGAAGTACTTTATAAAATCTTTGTTTTAATATATGCTTTATCATGCATAACATATTAAATTCTCCAATGGATTTTTAAATTAGATCTCCGCTTAGTTTCTTTTACTTTTCTTTTCTTTAGCGATAACACGTAATTCAATTTTTTTTTAAACATTCTGATTGCGATAATACATATACCAAGCTCTAAAAACTTGACAAAATCATATTATTCAAAAAAATCTGTTTCACTTACCCTCAACCTAGTGAATAGTACCCCATCAAACTATATGATATACAAGAAATAGGATAATTAATATTGGTAACTGGTGATCTAACCATAATTGGAAGTGATTGAGACTTGTTAAAGGTTTTAATTTAATAAATCATAAATATACAAATATTTTACAATATCAAAGATCTAAAGTATAAGTATATAATGAATATATACTATGTATATGAATAAAAAATAATGAAATATAAATATATAAATAAATAATAATTAAATGTAGACATAAAAATGACTGCAAACTAATTGTAAACATAACATATCTAGTGGAAAATATAATCAAAATTGTTTATAGCTCTTTTTCCCCTATTTCATTTTTTTAGTGTTATCAATTCAAATAAGATGTATTAAAGCTTCTATCTTTTAGTTCCCTTGTACTGAAATCAGAGCAGCACAGATGAAAATCTGTGTCTCTTAATATTTTACTTACTGATTTAACACAAAAATGTATTGAGACAAGATATGATTATTACTACATTGTTATTGTGAAAATTATGGAACGGTTAATTAAAACAGTTCAATCAATATATGTCAGAATGGAGAAGACATACCAAAAAGCAATACTTAGCAACAAAAAATTAAAATGTATGATAAATATCAAAAGTATTGCTTATGCTCTTATTATGGTAAAATCGAGGAGTAAAAGAGACAGTTTAAGCATCTATTATTAGCAATATAATTAAACAGGCATGATAATCTCTTGTCTATAAAATCAATATCATCTTGTTGATCTACAAATTGTATTATATTATTTTGTATTAATGTATTTTTTAACATCCTTGTTGATCGGTTAAGAAGCCCTAAGGCAAAATATTAATTATAAATATCTTAACCAATATACATTTGTGCCAAATAAATGAACCCCTTCGAAATAACTAGGTTTTTAATTGATGTCAATTAACAAACAACTTTTTACAGGGCAACAAAATCTTTTCATGTAGTATAATCACATTTACCTTCAATGTCATTTTGCCATCACTCCATTTGGGCACATTTTGTGGTTAAACTGTAATATTTTCATGGTTTCTTCTGTTGTATTTCTGTAAGTAATAATATATGAACACATATGCTTTATATATATATATATATATATATATATATATATATATAATTGTATACGTACCAGATAAAAGCAATGCTAACTCATACATCCTTAATCTAGCTAACTTGGGTTGTTTCTTCCAAGGAAAAATACGTCTGGTTTTTTATTTCCGCGTACATACGGGATACAAAATACTTTTGAGAATGAAGATACGTAAGATAATCAAATAATAGTGATAATATTTAAGACACAAGAACGCTAATTATATTTTATGTCAGACACACAAAAATGACAACGTAAACAAACTGCAACAAACAATGAAGTGGTAGAAACGGGTCAATCAAATCCCTTTGTAGGCCAGTTTAAATGAACCATTCAAAAAAGTGGTCGCAAATGCCCGATGTTTAAGTTATACTGACTGTTTAAGTTATACATCCTCTATATATTGATTATTTTGAATCAGTATTTGAATAAAATTCCAACAAATAAATATTTTAGATTGAAATGACAATGACGCCAACTTTTCCCGTTACTCCTTCGCGCGGGAAAGTTATTAATAATTTTTACGAGAATCCTCATCGACAAACATCGAACTTCTTATGGTCCATTAAGAAAGATTCGGCGAAGAACCGAAAAAAATAATTTAGAATGGAGGCGGCCCGGCCCGAATCTGACTAAATTCGTACTAAAGGAAAAAAATAAAGTTTGGCGTTTCCATAAGTAATGAGCCAGAAAGTTGTAAAACTCAATTGCCAATATAAGAGAGATTTCGACATCCATCTTGGTTTTATTAAAGTTTCGAGCGCGGACTTGTAATACTGGAAGGGAATTTGTCATCCGCGCTTTCCCGGGTCCCGACAGATTTATATGTTTACGAAGATTTCTTTCTTGTTTCTGTGATTATCGTATAAATTTCCATTTTGTCAGTTGCGTTATCCGAAAACATTTTGACAGACCACATAATTGTATCACTGGGTTCATATATCGTATGACTGTATAGTTTTAATCTCTGTGCATTACTGCCGCCCATTTTGTACAATTTTGTAACATTAATAAATCTCTTATCTTTTGAGCTTATTATTTTTAATTGTAATTTAGACTGTTCATAAATAAACGTCTTAAAACCATATTCCTCTTTATGGATTAATTTGCGCAAAGAAATGAAAAATACACTCGTATTTTTTAATCAAACCTGTATACAATAATTTTTGCACTTCAGCAATAATTTTGTCGATCGTTTAGATTAATATTGACTATGATATAAGATAAAATAAAAAGTATTTATGTAAAGACGTAAAATGCTAAAACCGTGTTTACGCACTTGGTATTATATTTCATGCTAAATAACAAGCTTCTGTTAACTAATTAACGAACGGAACTGGTATTTATAATTAGAACAGTGGGTCTATAATTGGACGAAATCGAGCAAATATTTTTCAGTGAACAAAATTTTATTCTCAGCATTTCTGTTTTTGTATTTTTCAGTCATGTTTAATTTTAACTGTTTTTCAGTTATAATTTCGCGTTTAGGATATTGTTTATTTATTTTTCATAGTATAATTACATTTATTTATGTACGGGTTACGTGGTATTAGTATTAATTACATCACTTCCGTAGCACAATATTTATTTTTCAGTCTTTGTTGATAGAGGGAATCCATTAAAGTAGAGGTATATTATCACGGAAGCTTTGAAATACATCCATGGTACTTGAATTGCTTGACGCTAAATGCACAGGATATCTTCGAAATTTTAATATCTCATTGCAAATAAAAATAATAATTTTCTAAATAAAAATAACAATGTTCATATCGGCCTAAAGCTGAGGAACATCCTGAAGCTTATGTTCTGAGAAATATAAGTATTTTCAAGGAAGGAAAAGCACCAGGTTATGAACTTTTCGACGCAACTCTCTTAAAAAATCTACCACACAAGGAAATCATGAGCGTAATCAGCATTTTCAATGCCTGCTTTAGGCTCAACACACATCAAAGAGCAAATAGTTTTGCCTATATCGTAATGGTGCCCAAACTAGGCGAACCACCACGGGATATGGCCTCGTAAATATCTATAACCTTTCTAGAGACTGTTATATTCTAGAGCAAGCCATTAAGGAACAAGCTCAATATTCCTCAAATCAAACAGTTTAGAAATTAAACAACACAGTGGCTGATTGTTCTTAGGCATATTACCGTGTCACAGAATGGAGAGGAAGAAGAAATATTCATATGAAAGATACTTTTTAATATCCTAATTAAGCATTTTGAATATCAAGTGTTATCAGTTAATCATGTTTTTACCAAATGTTAATTTAACAGCTGCTTAATCTAAGAATTCACTAAATATTTACTGATAGCCATTCAGTTCGTCTTTCGCCCCAAATCGTCTACAAAGAAACGTGCCCAAGTTTTCCTTGGCCCGAATAACTAAACCCAACACTCGAACATTCCGTTTTGGTATTTTGAATTTAGTCGCTTAATTGAACTCGGTCTGAAACTTTCTCGTTTGCAAGTTAACTGGAAAGGCCGATATTTGCCCGGAAATAGATTGAAGACACCGATTTTCTATTAAACAGGTAAATGGTTTCAAAGGTACTAGTTTCAGGTGTAAAGTGGAAATATTTCCCCAGAATGTCGGTCATTCTATATGGGGTCAAAGAGAGTATTCGGAGGATATCGATTACATGTAATATAATTATTTTCATTAGAACTTAATAGTTCGTTAGAATATTAAGTATTAAGACAGGCTAGAAAAATCGAAAGACTGTCATATTTTGTTAGGAATGTATTTTGGAATTACCAGTATATTTGACAATTGTATTGGATGTATAAATTAATCTTTACAGATATTTCTGTAAATTTATTATTTATTTATATATCAAACAGTAGCGCGTTTGAAAGGTAACAATCCTTGTAACATTCTTGATATAAGTAGTACCATTCGTTTACATATTCAAGATTACAGTTAGTGGTTATGCTTTGTATGTGTAAAAATTATATTTTTCTTGGGAAATTTGTAGATACAATTTACCGAATCGATTATTATTTCTTTGTGATGATGAATAATGTAAATACCGTTCTTGGAATTGGTATACACATTTCGTTTCATACATTTGGATTCTAAGTTGTTCCAAGTCTCTCAAATACGTTACGAGGTTAAAAATTGTCCAGAAAGCTTTGATTTTATATGAATTCACACATACAATTTAATGCTATTTTCGTATTACTGGTAAAAATAGAGAAAACAGAGATATATTTTATATTAATGATTACAATTTTAAAAAATTCTCTTGGCTCCAGGAGAAGCAATAAAGACAGCTGAAATAGTTGGTGAAATTGCTAAATAGTTCATCATAAACCATACAAACCTACTCAAACTATTAATTCAAGTTTCTAACCTATTCTAATTATTTCTACTGTGATACAATTATGGTTTTACCAGGAAGGTACCAAAGGCTATGTATAAAAACGGCACATATATCACTGATTAGAGTTTAAAATTAATATGAATTTGTTAAACCTGTATATCTATTGTTTTTTTTTTTAATTTTACATAATGAGTGATTTCGCATTTTTATTATAAGTGTATTAAAGTTGCATATATCTGCAATACTTATTCAATAAAGTCATACTATATTGTGTTTAAAACAAAGCTCTTCAAATATAAATATAATTCTTGATAAAAGTAGGACCAAGTGATAACTCATTCAAAAGTAACTATGTTGGTTTTGCATAATTCTATTTTGATGAGAAAGTTAGCTGTAATTTCTTATTGCTTATTAATGAATGAACTTATTGAATATTGTTTATTATTTCTTATGATTATTGCTTCTGGGAAAGCCATGGCCTTGTGCTACACGTAAAAGCTGTACAAATAACGATAATGATTGTAACTATCATTAGTTCACCGGTCCTTATAGATAGAAAAACCCTAATAATTACACACCGGTTTGAATTTATAAACAAGAATTGAAAAATTTACCAGGTGCATAGAATAACAGTTGGAATTTAAAAATCCTATGAAGGTAAACTGGCATGTTCAGCTGAAACCTTTGATAAGGTATGCCATGAGAGCCTTGTTTATAAGCTACCAAAAATATTGTCGAATTGAAAATGTATAAACAATATGCTGAAATGTTAAAATCTTAATGTTAACATTACAGCTAGAATGTTTAGAATCAAATAGGTTGAAGTACTACAAGGAAGTGTATTGGAGCAAATTATCTACCTAATCTACACATGTGATATACCACAAATGGAAACCATGTGATAAAAAAGAAAGAAACCTAGATAATAAAAATTAGCGAATGTAAATCTGTGTATGTGCAGTTTACGTATAATTACTGCACCAGCTCCAATAACAATAAATATAACACATTCTACATAGCAGCAATGCTATGTATCTCGGAATTAATATTGATGCAAAACTTCGCTGAAAAAAAGATGTAAAAAGAAATAAAAAAAATGGACTTCAAATATATAAATAACAAATATCTGTTAAACAAAGAAGAATTGGACCCATATGGAACTACGGCATTCAATTAGGCAGATGTTCCGCGAAAATATAAAAACAATACAAGTTTTCCAGAACAAAGTCCTGAGAAGTATTGTAGTAGGCCCAGATACTGCACGATTAATTAATTACACCGAGACTTCGATATTACATCGATACTGTCGCTCAAAATATTAAGAGAATCGCGAGAAGATATGAGAAAAGATTCCATTCTCATGTCAATATCAACACTATGACAAAACTTGAATAACACCAGAACTCAACGGAATGAAACCATTTGATCTTGTGTAGTGCAGAGGGATGCATTTGATAGAAAAATAGCAGTATTAATTACACAAGTACACTAGAGACCAAGAAAGGACCGATTGGTCCTCCTAGATAGATACTTAGATATAAGTTATTGTAAACACCTGTTGCGCATTTTTTAACCTCCAATATACAAAGAAATACTGCATTGTTTTAATAAAATTAATTCAAATAAAAATAGATGGGCACAATAAATGGTTAGTGACGACAAACTTCACACTATCAAGTGGCACCATCTTGCGTACTATCGTGCGCTTTTTGATTTGGTATTGTAACTCTATTGTATCTTTGCATGGTATATATTGTAGACGCTTGATGAAGGCTATGTCATCGACTGCGAAAGACTGTGTTTGACAACTTTGCACTGGGAAAGCCTGATCTGGAACCTCTTGATTCTCTTGATGGTCTGTGTCATACCCTTCTCTACTGATTCTGTACCTGCCAATAGCCTTCCCTCCTGACCAATATACATTGTGAGGGTCTTCCAATATGATAGATCGTATTGGCTCCTTCCAATATGATGATTCATAGATCGATAAATATAAATAATGTACAGTCCGTCAGAATAGTTTCTAGAGCAGAAATTACCGTGTCATCGGAGAGACTACATCCGGTTTCATCATCTCCTATCTAAATAATTACTTTTTACAAACAAAACAGCTCAAAAACGACTATATCCTGAGCAATTTCCAATGTAATCAACTGTTAATCACTTCGAAAAGCACGATCAAATATTTAAAATGTTATTCCAACATGGCCGAGATCGTGCCGCCGCCACGACGAGGAGAACTAAATTAGTAGAAGAGACTACTCTCCTGGAGGGAAACTATTTGTTTTTCTTCGGTAGATGTAAAAAGTTAATTTCCTGGAATCGGTCGAGGTCCCGGAACGTAACCGCCGTCCCGAACAGTTTTATTTAACCTTATTTTTGATGGTATGTAACGTTGGCCGATGGAAATTATTCGGTTTCAGTTTGGCACACCTCCCGGTCCTCCTTCGTTCCCGTTAAATGGTTAAAAGCTTTCGGAAATTTTGATTAAATTTTATGCATATAAATGCCGAGAAAATTAAATATGCTTGCCTGTTTTGCTAAAGCTGTTAATTACGGAAATTATTAGCTCAACGAAACGGTTAGGGAATTGTTGCGCGTTACGCGAGGTTTTATGTAAATCGACGGTTCGAGATTAGTTTTAACAAACGTTTGTTTCGGTTCTTTGTACTTCCGGGATACTTGTTAAGAGAAGTTACAATACGTGAAATGATCGCGTATTTATATAAAATTATTTTATTATTTATATTTTGTATACGTTCCGTTCAATAAGTCTCCTCTTATTTTCTACAATAAAACAGATTTTAAAATAAATTGATATTTTTTGTGTTTAAAAAAACATTAAGAAATCTGTTCTTTTTTGATTCGTTCAATTAATCGTAGTCAAATTAACTAACTGAGCATTTCTTGGTGCAGTTAAGTGGAATTTATGAAAAAAAATCCTAGCTGAAGCTCTAAAGTCACTAAAGGTAGCTCAAAGACCGCTAACAATAAAGTATTCCCAATAAGAAACAATCAAGTTTAGAATAAGAACCTTAGTCCATGGATTTCCATCATATGTATCACAGTTCAAGACTTAAAACCACCATATGCGGACTGAGATTGCTGTGATTTAACTCAATTTAGGAATTTGAATATAAGCTTACAGTTCAGGGTCAGCGGCCACCAAAGGCGGATTGTAGTAGCTTACTTCCTTAGCCTTATATTTTTGGAATCTCGAGTCACCAACACTTGGAAAACCATGCAGTATAGGGACATCATGGAAAGGGAGTGAACATTTAAATAAAACTAGCGTTATTTCAGAGATTACAAATGAAAAATGCTGGACCTATAAGCTGTCCGTACGGGACAACGACTATGCACATCCCTGGGGCTGCTTTTTTACTCACGCTAAGGGCCATTTTTTTTAAGACTGCCAGAATGGCCATGGAGAGATATGGGTTTCCCCCTTCTTTCCATTAATAAAATAGTTTTTATCCAGCTTGGTTAGCGCAGTGGTAAAGACGACAAGACAGTTCACCTACTGTTTCTAGAGTCGCGGGTGCGAATACCGCCGGGACATGGTCCTAAATGTATGTTTGTGAATTTTTTATATTTGTGATTGTTCTACGCAAGAGTGTAAAATCCGACAAGGAGACAATTTTCCCTGTCGGATTTTCAATTTCCCAGTCACGCGAGTAACCAAGTTGGGTAAGACCGGATGTCTTCTAGGATAATTTCTAGGTTGGTCACTCAAAAGTCGGTAGGCGTAATGCCGAGGACCGCGGTTCGGAGCCCACGTTAAAGTGTAGGTCCAGTCCAGATAAACCGTCGTTCGTAAAAAGGAGACTTTAAAATATATCCAATAAATAGTTTTTAAAATTAATTATTTTAGCCATAACTGTGGACTTAAAAATATATTGGTTATTCGGAAGAAACTCTAAATTTTAGGTACTTAGTACATGTGGAATTCAGTTATGGGGATTTTTTGCGGGAGATAATGTCAACATAATACCAGTAATTCAAAATAAGGTGTGAAGAAGTTTTGAGGATCAACTAATATTCTATAGGACCAATTACTTACACCGAGACCTTCAGATCTCCACTACCATAGAGGAGATTCGGATATTCACAACAAGACACTGAAATATATTCCACATTCGTTCATATGAAGTGAACGAAACTGTGTTACCTTTTGTTCTTTATATAATTACCTCCATGCTATATATATTTCCGATCATATATCGTTGTAGGATAGTGAATATTGTGTCATCGTATGTTGGTAAATTCTCAACAGTATACGACCATCTGTTAAATAAAAAAGTTGTTGTGCTAAAAGTCTTCAAAAAAACTGGTATAAAACGATTTAGGAGGCGAATTCATAAAGGCAATGAAAGCAGTTTGTACAGCATTCTAATGAGGAAGTTACAGGTTCAAGAGCTTTAGAGCTATCTCATCTAATATGAGTAAAAAATGTACTACGAAAATTCAACATCAGTACTTCTTTTTATAATATTAGGTCAAAAACTGGGCATGTAGGGAATGAATTGGTACATCTATATTTTGAAATATATCGATATGATGGGTTCGATACTTAAAAAATCTTAGATAATAAATGAGAGAATGCAAGATATTGATACTTCCTTTCAAATATATAGATAAATATTGATATCAGTCTTCTTCTTACATGATCCCCTGGGTTTTGCGCTACAATATTTGTAGAGTTATACACTGTTTCAGTTGGAATGGATCGTTCTGTTTCATGCACCGTACTCACCAAACATTTCTGTGATGCATCATAACTTTTTTATTGTGGTCTGGTAGGCACCGATCTGAGGAAGTGCGAAAACCATATAAACTGATAATAACCATATTGTATCCATCATAATTTTACTCAAGAAATTTTTTTATATTTAACAAACTATCAGAATAGAGACATATTTGTTTTTAAATATTTGCAATTTTTACAATATTTATAACATCTAAAGTAATAACCAGGTGTTATAACATGTCAATTGAAAAGTCCCCTACCTAACACATAGATGGCGCTACTAGAATTACATACATATGTTTTAGTTAAACCTAACCTTCAAAAGATACGTGTATAAATTTGACAGCTGTCAGATCATTAGTTTGTGAACTATAGTTTTTGGAGAGAAACAACTTTTGTTGAGCACCGAAGACGGTGAACGCAGGTGATGCCCAAAAGATGTTGTTATTGACGAAAACATTTTAAAAATCCACAAAATGATTTCGAATGACCGTAAATTTAACTGAATAAAATAGCAGATACTTTGAAAATATCAACTGAACGTGTACATCATCTCTTTTACGAATACTTGGGTATGAGAGACCTTTGTGTAAAGTAGGTGCCGCGCGAGCTCACTTTTGACCAAAAACAACGACGAGTTGATGATTCGGAGTAGTGTTTGGAGATAATCAAGCGTAATAAAGCCGAGTTTTTGAGTCAATATGTGACAATGGATGAAACATGGCTCCATCAATTCACTCCGATGTCCAATAGACAGTTATCTGAGTGGACTGCACACGATTAATCCGCTCCAAAACGTGAGAAAACGCAACGGTCGGATGGCAAGGTTATGGCGTTTGTATTTTGGGATGCGCATGGAATAATTTTTATTGGCTACCTTGAGAAAGGATGGACCATCAATACCTACTGTTATATAGCGTTATTGGATCGTTTGAAGGACGAAATCGCCGAAGAACGGCCGTATTTGATGGAAAAAAGCGCTGTTTCACCTAGACAATGCAGCGTGCCGCAAGTCAGTGGAAACGATGGTAAAAGTCCATGAATTGGGTATCGAATTACTTCCTCATCCACCCTATTCTCCAGATCTGGCTCCCAGCGACTACTTCCTGTTCTTGGATCTGAAAAGAATGCTAGCTGGGGAGAAATTTCTGTCGAGTGCATAGATAATCGCCGAAACTGAGGCGTAATTTGACAAAGGACCAATCGTGCTACAAAAATGGTATCGAAAAGTTGGAGGATAACTATAACCAGTGTATCACCCTTTCACCCTTGAAGGGAATTATGTTGAATAAAACAGACTAATTTTGTCCAAGAAATGTGTTTTACTGGTTTACTTTTCAATTGACCTGTTATTTCCATATTATTGTTATATATTAACAAAATTTTCTCTGCATTTTATATCCTGTATAAAAAAATTGCGCGCTGGACCCCACCAATGAACAAAAAATATCCTAACGGTTAATTGTGATATATTTCCCTCGCCAGATATCGACATAATTATTCATATATCCTGAACAGATATTGACTCGCCAACAATTTATTGGTTTAGTTTAGCTCACTGATCGCTTGACGCTTTATTTTTTCCAGTTTGTATGTCAAAGCCTTTTCTGTCGCAGAACGCTCGCGTCCGAAATAGTCAACGTCAAAAAGTCCTATACGTCGTTTGACACCCCTTTGATGCGGCAACGGCCATGACGGATTAATAAAACCCTTAAACCAAAAAAGCATAACCAAAATTGAATTCCGAAACATTTACACATTTTTCGATTATTGCTTTCATTCGATAGTACTAACTCATAGGCAAAATATTACCAAAAATTACTTAGGAAATAACAACGTTGCTTTATGTGGATCCCCAATTAAAATCTGATCTGTGGACTTAAAAGTCAACATATAGAGAATGTTGTAATAAATTTTGCATGTGCATTTTTCATAGTCTTTTTATTTTTATAACTTTTATTTTTATACTTTTTATTTTTATAACTTATATATATTAACACTTTTTATTAAGTTACAATTTTTGCTTCCTTTATTTTGGTCTTTTCTTTTTCTTTGTAAAGTGTTTTGCATTTATTTTTCTTCAATATAATATATATTTTCCTCTGTGAGGTGATCACCAGTAATCATCCATCATTACCGGTAAAGTTTCTACATATTTTTTATATCCTGCTAAAACTGTTCCATTGGCTCTTTACTCATATCGCCCAAGTCTTTAGAAAAAAAGTCAAAATAGTTATGCAACAACTGAATTCTAAGGCTTAGCAGACAATTAACATTTTCTAACTTGTCTATTGTATTAGTTACTATCGGTTTAATGTTGTGTGTAGTGGTTTTTATTTATTTTATTTCATTGGGGAGTTGGAGATGAACATCAAATATAAACATGTTTAAATTAATAACCCACTTTAGCTAAAGCTTTTAAAGATTATTTTGTTCTAAATTTTCAATCAATATATTCCTTTTGTTGTATGACAAAGTTTAAATTAAGTGTCTTATTGTCTCTTGGATTAATATTAATCCCTGGCTCTGCTAAATACCTGAAAAGTTTATCATCATATAGTACCCAATCATAAGCTATATATCTAATATTATATAACATATATTAAGATTTTCCTTCATAGGAACTGAATAAGCAACAGACTGTGAAGTATAAGTATTTCCTTTTTTTAAGACTATATATTATGAAGTTGTTTTTGATATTGAAATAGTTTCGCCTAAGGAATTGGCTGTTGAGAGCATTTTATTCGGAACCAGCATACTAAAAAACAGGAACAATACAGGCTGTATTGTATGTATTTGATACATAATTCTGAAATCATGCTGGTGTTTTAATTAGCATTTTCAACCTATTTTAGATCACTCCACACTACCATATGAACAGTGAGATCCACATAAAAAGTTGTCATGCTTCCTGAAATTATATTTGATAGCTGTTCGTATTTAAATGACATTATGAAGACGCTTCATTGCTTAATTGAGTAACGATAAATACCTTTGGGTCATTTAAGATGACATGATTTTATAGTCATAGTTATTTAAGTTTAATATATAATCAATATATATATATATATATATATATATATATATATATATCTATATATATAAAATCGATGAAACATGGTGTAATCTATATTTTAAATTTCAGATACAAAAGCTGATTAGTTAATGCTGTTAATTATACATAACATGATATCATATTGTAAAATATTTATAAATATTGTTGTTCCTGTACATGTAAAAATAATAAATTTATTAAAAATAATTTGGCGTTCATTTTAGATAATCCTGCTTTCCAATAAAACTGAAAAATACCTTTTAACTAATGATTTTAATCTTTCATACCAAGTTTCCTTCTGTCTGGATTTCTGGCACATTTCCAAAATAGAGTGGGAACATTTTAACAGGGAACTTTTTGTTGAGCTCTTGACGTAATCCTGATAGCTGTTCGTCTGTACCTGATCCTCATGGCCCATGCTAAATATAAAATGGTGGAGAGGCAAAAATTCCAGGTTATAATTAATTGTTTTTATCGATTCTGACACAGTATTTCTCTAAAACTATTATATTAATTAATGTTTGATTTATTTTCGAATAATAGTTTATATTTTTGGTATACAGTTAATACCCAATAATATGCAAAATTAGTTATTTTGCAATATAAAGCAAACTACTTGCAATTTGTTTTTTTTTAACCACTAAGATGTACCAAATTTTATTTATATGTTTTATATAATTATGCACAAAAGTTTTCTCTACCCTTTTAATATGTATATTCTTTAATTGTTTGAGCCAAAAGTGATTGGGGCAATTTGCTTTTGTCCTCTTTTCGGCTATTCAGGATGAATACAGGTTCACTTGTTTATTTTTCAATCTAGAAAATCGAGAAATCCTGTAGTCGAAGCCTAAAGCAACCTCACGAATAATTGTATATTAGGCATTTATGCTAAGGAAGACTATGTTCTCAACTGTCAACAACTAATAAGACTGAAGCAAGCAAAAATAAATAACCAGAACCGATTAATAGACGAGGCGCTGCCTTCTATCACGGCTGTAAATCAAGACATGTCTAATTAGTTTTTTTGGTTCGATTTAAGATAGTAATCAGTAAAATATAGTAAAAATCTTGTCATAATTTAAGTCTGACTGGATAGAATTAACAGGTCAATTGAAAAGTCTTTTAAAATTGCATTTTAAATTGGATATATTTATAGGAGTTTTATAATCACCATGCATCGTAGTTATAACAAGTCAATGAAAAGTCCCTGGCCTGCCATAGTAAAAAAAATGTTTTTGCCAAAATTAGTTGTTTTTTATTCAACATAATTCCCTTCAATGGTGATATACGAGATTATTATTATAGCGCCCCTCCAACTTTTCGATACCATTTTTATAGTACGATTTGTCCTTTACCTCAAAATAGGCCTCAGTTTCGGCGATCACCGACGACAATTTCTTCCCAACGAACATTTTTTTAAGGTCTGAGAACAGCAAATTTTCGCTGGAGTAACTGTACAAAATGCAAAAAATGGAATTTCGCGTGTTGATTTAATATTGATATTTGAAGGGAAAAAATACAGTTGAAGCAAAAACTTGACTTGATGCCGAGTTTCCGGACACTGCCTCAGGATAATCAACCATCACGGATTGGTATGCTACGTTTAGACCTGGCGAAATGAGCACCGAAGAAGGTGAATGCAGTGGACGCCCAAAGGAGGTTGTTACCGAGGAAAACATTAAAAAAATCCACAAAATGATTTTGAATGACCGTAAATTGAAATTGAATAAAATAGGAGACGCTCTAAAGATATAAACTGTACATCATATCATTCACGAATATTTGGGTATGAGAAACCTCTGTGCAAAGTGGGTGCCGCGCGAGCTCACTTTTAATCAAAAACAACGACGAGTTGATTATTCGGAGCAATATTTGAAGATGATCAAGCGTAATAAACCCGAGTTTTTGCATCGATATGTGACAACGGATGAAAGATGGCTCCATCATTTCATTCCAAAGTCCAACTGCAGTCATTCGAGTGGACTGCATTCGATCAAGCCGCTTTAAAGCGTGGGAAAAGGCAACGGTCGGCTGGCAAGTTTATGGCGTCTGTAATTTTGGGTGCGATTGGAAAAATTTTCATTTACTACCTTGAAAATGAACGGACCATCAACAGGGATTATTACATAGCGATATTGGACCGTTTGAAGGACGAAATCGGCGAAAATGGCCACATTTGAAGAAAAAGAAAATGCTGCTTCACCAGGGCAATGCACCGTGTTACAAGTCAGTACAAACGATGGCAAAAATTCATGACTTGGGCTTCGAATTGCTTCCTCATCTATCGTATTCTCCAGATCTGGCCCCCAGCGACTATTTCCTGTTCCCAGATCTCATTAGAAAGCTCGCTGGGAAGAAATTTTCGTCGAATAAAAGGTGATCGCCGAAATTGAGGCCTATTTTGAAGCAAAGGACAAATCGTACTACAAAAATGCTATCCAAATGTTGAAGGTTCGCTATAATCAGTGTATCACCCTTGAAGGGAATTATGTTGAACAAAAAAAGAATTTTGCCAAAAAAAAATTTGTTTTTCCATGGTAGGCCATGGACTTTTCAATTGACCTGTTATATTCTTAAAAAAAATCATATATAAACTGTTAAAAATAAATCAACAACGTTTAAAAACAATAATTCGAGCTATTTTTCCTTTGTACCGAAGCTGAAAACATTTTTTCTGTCGAAATTAAAACCAGGCGTTGCTTTTAATCCTGTCCTAATTCCAAAGATATCGTCACTGAGCTCTTTCTTTTTCGTTTTCAGATCGCAGTCGGAACTGGCTCCGCTACGAAACCGATGTCGTCTGCGGAACGTTCCCATCCAGCCGTTTGAATCGCTCGCCAGTTAAAGGATCGCACTTGAATTTCTCCTTGTCGGAAAAAAGCCGCCGAGAAGAAAGGAAAGAGCGCGACGAACGCGAAAAGAAAGTTGTTGCCGGCGTAGGAGCGCAGCGGCGACTGGTCCATTTCAGTCGGAAAATTTAATTACAGAACACAAAAGCGGTATTTACATGAAGAGGAAACTGCAACAATAGTGAATCGGTGTTGCTGTGCCGCTGGGAACATTTTTATGTGTTAATGTGGCTTACGACGGCCTCAGAACAACGCAAATATGGTGTATTTTATAATGAAGCCGTTACATTATCTTCTGCTGGTTGGATTCTTAAAAGGTGAGTGAATTAGGAAGGCTGAGGGTTAATTTGGATAGAGTAGGATGGAAGGCGTGGTGTTAACAAGTTAATGTCCATTCTATGTTTTTATATTATGATTATGATGTTGGACAACTTAATATTTGTAACAACATTACAATTATAATATATAGTATATTTAAAGTAGACTCAATTTGTGACGCCAAAACGGTGCACTTTATCACATTTAGCGTTGATATTTTACCTATTTTACTTTATTTTTACTTCGATATATAGCAAGATTCTAATATAAATAAGATAAAGAAACACACATATTATAAAATATCATTTATTTAAGTACTATAGTACATCAAATCGATATAACAGGTCAATTGAAAAGTCCCAGGCCTACGATAGCAAAAGAAATTATCCAACGTAATTCCCTTCAAGGGTGATATACCGATTATAGCGACCCTCCAACTTTTCGATACCATTCTTGTAGTACAATTTGCCCAAAATAAGCTTCAGTTTCAACGAGCACCTCCTCATTCGCCGAAAATTTCTTAGCATTCTTTTGAGATCTGAGAACAGGAAATAGTCGCTGGGGGAGAGATCTGGAGAATACGGCGGATGAGAAAACAAATAGAAGCCCAATTAATGGATTTTTGCCATCGTTTTCACTGACTTCTGACACGGTGCATAGTGCAATCAGTCCAATTACGCTATGTAATAGTCTCCGTTGCTGGTCTTTTCTTTTCAAGGTAGTCAATGAAAATTATTTCATGCGCATCCCAAAATACAGACGCCATAACTTTGCCAGCCGACGTAGCTTTGCAGCGGGTTCATCCAATGCAGTCCACTCGGATGACTGTCGATTAGACTTCGGAGTGAAATGATGGAGCCATGTTCCATCCATTGTCACATATGGACGCAAAAACTCAGGTTTATTACTCTTGCTCAACTGCAAACACTGCTCCAAATCATTAACTAGTCGTTGTTTTTGGTCAAAAGTGAGCTCGCGCGGCACCCACCTTACACAGAGCTTTCTCATACCCAAATATTCGTAAATGATATTATGTATTGATATTAATACATATTCAGTTGATATCCTTAGAGTGTCTGCTATTTCAGTCAATTTCAAATTACGGTTATTCAAAATCATTTTGTGGATTTTTTAAATATTTTCGTCGGTATCAACCTCTTTTGGGCGTCCACTGCTTTCACCGTCTTCGGTGCTCCTTTCAGCACGCCTAAACTTAGCATACCAATTCTTGGTGGTTGATTTTCCTGGAGCAGTGTCTGGAAACTCGGCATCAAGCCAATTTTTTGGTACAACTGTATTTTTTCCCTTCAAAAACAACATTTTATCACGCTTTTTATCTATTTTTTTCACATAACACAAGTTGTTTCACTCAAAATGCTATAATTCACAAACCAATGATCGGACAGCTGTCAAATTTCTGCAACGATTTATTCTTTTGAGAGTTAGGGCTAACTAAACATATGCATTTAATTATAGTAGCGCTATCTGTGTGTCAGTTTAATTGATCTGTTATTATCGAAGTTCTTAAAGTGTAGCTAATTAAACAGCCAGAATAGTTTATTGGTTAATGTTATTTTATTCTATAAATTGAACTATTTTAATCTGCATTCTATTTCCAATTAGTAAACTTGTGTTCACTGTACTCTTCTCTAAATCAACTATGGAGGCTTAGTCCATCTAATTAATAACTGTACGTCGAAGTAATGTATTTCAATTTCATTAGAGACCATATTTACCTTTAGTTATAGTTTCCTTCATTGCGTTAACTGCATTTTCCCTAAGGCACCTGCAAAACTATTAGTAGTTATTCTTTCCTCGTATATTTTACTTAATACTCGTATATTTTACTTAATATATATTCTGAACGGTTACAGGCTTCTTTCATACTCCATATGATTTTCTACATTTATTTCATATTAATTATATACTTACCTTTAGTTGTATCCACTCTCAACATCCTGTGTTGGTATTGACAGTATAAAATCATATTCTCATATCCAGAAAGTTTCATTAACTCATTGTCATATTCTGGGTCAGTTTTCAAGTCAATAACTAAGCTATTGATTTTCAATATAACACTAGTTCACAATTCCATCTATCGTTTTTTTCTTCCATGTGTCTGATGGAGTCCATCCAAAATGAAGGATGTTATTGTAGACGGAAACGGTTCTCTTTTAAGCGGAAATATGGCAAAGATTATATATAAATCAGCAGTGTTTGATCACAGCTTCATATATTTCAAAAGAAATTCACCTAAAATTGTCCTTTCAGATTAAAACTTTGCTATTGGTAATGTAGAATTAACATGTTTTATTTGCTAACTGCAGACTATAAGCTCAGATAGAAACATGCAAAACGGTGTAAATATTAATGGATAGAATAATAGATGTAACTTACACAACAAAACCTTAAATTTATATAAAAAAATTAATTATGATTTAACAAATTTTATATATAGGCACCGAGTAACAAAAAATTGAAATATTTTGTCGACTATTTCTATTTCAAAACGATTTTGTGATTAAATTTAAATTGATTAGTAGAGTTTCTAATCTATTAACCAATAAAAACAGCATTAAATTTTTAAGACATTCGGGGTCTGGCAGTAATTATTATACTATTTTTAACCGAATATGCTGATGAATTCGGCTCATAATAGTTGTTTTTTCCTATTCCAACTAAATTTACTTGAATTAACAAACCCTCAAACGCCGTAGTCATAAAAACAGCCCACATAAAAACATCAAATCAAATTAAGTAGAAAACCGGTTTTATGAGCGCCGTGGTATTCATTGTTGCGTTTTATTACCCAATAATTAAATTAAACAACATAAAAGGCCTCTTTGTATGAACCGAAAGAATAAAAAAGTGGTATTTTTGTTTTCCAGCATTTTTTTTTTTGATTTGGTTTGTAATTTCAAATACATTTCCCCTCTCATCCGGCACACCCACATATACTTATATAATAAATAATTTAATTAAATGTACCTTTTTTGTCTTTCTCATGTGCTCTCTGATGTTTATGCGAATTTATTTTCCCTGCATCAGAATAAAATATAGAAATGCTTTAACCAGTCTAGAATAAAGGCAAACCAAATCAAGTTTACCTAGGGCGCCGGAAAAAATATATAACAAAAGCATTCCACACATCCTTCCTTCCAGCACAACATTCTGTACTTGAGCCTTTACTTTGATCGTAGATTATCTTTAGCAGAAGCACATTTTCACCTAGCCTAAACAGTAAAATGATGGTATACAAAACTATCATCGAGCCTAGCTAGACATACAGAATTCAAGTATAGGGTACAGTAAGCAACAGGAATATAGAAATATTAGAAAGATTTTTTTGCTTTAAGGGGCATAGTCAATATCCCTCAAAGTAGAGAATATGTCAGCATTGTACAAAATATCAGAGGAGTCTACAGATTGAAGCTCTTTCCTTCACTTTTGTAGTTGGACAAAACAGTGACAAAATGTTTCAGGATTGCCAGGGCGTAAACTTGAGGAGGAAAAACCGCATTAAAACCTATTAAACTATTATATCAAATCATTATAAAATCAAGTTTGCAACATTAAAAATATTGATAAGAACAGTTATCAATATTACAACAAAAATATTCTTGAACAAATCATTGCCTGATCTGATATTTTTAAAATGACAGAAATACCAATATGTAAAAAATATATCGTTGGTTATAAATAACTCTTTTATAGAAATGGAAAAGGAAGATATCACTACAATATGTATTTAATCACTATTTTAACTAACATATCTATAATAATGTCAAAAAGATATCAGAAAATTATATGTTAATATATAAATCGTTAAAACTTATACGCAATGGTCAATATAAAGCCAATTTTAACTGTTATTGAAAATAATAAGACGTTCGTATCATAGCTCTATTAATTGTGAATTATTTCGACTGAATCAGGCTAGTAATAACATATATTTTTTTAATATTAGCTTCGCTTGATTTGTTACTCTTCATCTTTCATCAAAAATTCAACTTATACAATATCGTCACCCTCTTATCACATGATTTAGCTCTGTTGCTAGTCTTTCCATCTGGCCAATCCATAAACTCAAAAATATCTTCGAATATGTCATTTTGAATCGATTGACGAAATTAAAACTGAACATTTCAGGAAATCTTTTAAAGAATGTTTCGTGTTGTTTCGTATACTCTCAGAGGGTATCATCAATACGAAATAAAGTTATTTTATGAATACTGCAATATGTTATATATTTTTAAATCTATGTAAATGTCATCTAGTTTAACTTAACAACTGGTATTCTAATTTCCTATGTGTGAGAAGCAGCGTTTCGATTAAATGATACGTTTATTAAATCACGACGTTTAGTATTTATGTAGACTTTTTCGTGGCAGTGGTTGTGCTTTCAACCCTCGTATTTTAAGGGATGCGAATAAATGAGTCTCGGAGGGAAACTTTTCCGCATATGGCCACCAGTGTTTCGTAATTTATTTTAGTAAATTCTTTATCATTTGTTGTATTAAGGAAAATTTGTATAGTAAAACAGAATATCTCGATTGCGGTAATATGTGATGGGATAAAATAACAATTTCCGTTAAAAGATATTTTTCAAAAAATATTTATGTATTCATACTATTCATATCATTAGGCAGTTTAATATGAAATAGAAGCATGAAAACCTGAAACTGGCAGGTTAGAATCTTGCGAAACATGGATAAGTAGGCTTAAAATCTTCCAGTCAACTACATATCCTCTTATCAGTTTAATCAATTTGATTATCCTCATATACGAAAAATCAATGGGCCTGTGGCCAAAGCTATTTTGAGCGGTAAGATCTTCACAGTCAAAGATATGAAAACTTGATGTTTTTCAAATGCGATGCGATAGAACTTCTACATTTTTCGCCCTGAGATCATAATAGAAATGCAGCCATTTGTTTCTACGGTCCTGTAATACCAACAGCAGAACATTGGTTGAAATATACTCTCTGGATACCAGTGATCGATTGATCATTAATGTAGCCAGCATATTTAGAGCTAAACAAGAACAACCTAACGGTGTCTTGTGTTCTGTTCTTTACCTTCTCAATACATGTGACATAACACAAATAGAAAATATTTCTATAGCTACATGTGATAATGGCACAGCGATACTTGCTGTTGGAGACAATACAGAGGAAGACACCAGAAATCCACAAGAAGTCGATTCACAAAACAATACTGAATAATACTGTTACCCCATACAGTCAAAACGCTAAGTACATTGGGATGAACCTTGAAACTTTATAGGAATGAGCATATCAAAAGTAAAAGTATATGTAACAAAAATACAAGAAAATTTATTGAAAATTTATTTTATATGGAACTATGCAATTCAGCTCTGGAGATGATCTGCAAGGAGTAATGTTAACATGATAAAAGTATTTCAGTATAAATTCCTGTGAAATATTGTGGAAGCACCCGGATACTGTAAACTTTTAGGTTCCAATTGTCATAGAGCAAATGAAGATACTCGCAAGAAGACGTGAGGAAAGACTCTACTCCCATGTTAACGCCAAAATTTATACTCGTGGATACATGGAAGAGAAACAGAACGTATGATCTTGTGCAATTACAGTATGTGGCCAAATTATTAAGCACAATATTCAAATTTATGTAATTTATAGTTTGTTATATTTGTTTGATAATTATGCTCTTTTTAATGGGTTATTATATCTTAAATAAGAAATGGTATTATTAGGGTTGTTTTTGTGAAGTGGTAACATAGTATAAGCGCCTAATTTGTCAATTGTGTGACGTTTCTTCTCATTCAGTCATAGTCCGTTTAAACGCGTGCTCTGCAGTATTGTTGTAATATTGTCTAAATATTATTATTTCATTAGCTTTAACCGACTTTTGCGTATAAAATAATTAAAAGGCAAGTAAGTTTGTAAGACAACACGTTGATTAACAATTCCGGCCGGTTGCCGTGTAGAGAGGGTTGAACAGCTGGGTATGGTCTATGATATGGTCTATTTTCTCAACTAAAGTCATGAGACGCCTATACATTGTGGAAGGGATAATGAAACAAGACCAATACAAATAAGTACTTGGAAACCGTTTACTACCGCAGATGAATTAATGGTCCCTGACGACGGCAACTCTATTTTTAAGCATGATTTGGTACCGTGTCACAAAGCCAGAAGTGTTACTGCATGTTAGGTGGAAAAAAATCATCGTTTTGTCTTGACCAGCGAATTTACCAGTCATGAATCCTATAGAAAACATATAAGGACTCATCAAACGGACGATTGCGAAAGAAGTGATTACTACCAAGCAGAAGTTAATTGAAACTCTTATCAGAGCTCCAAACGCTAAGATTTCGCATCATCCTATATCAACATGTATTGAGAGCACGCCTCGATGCATATAAGCTCCTAGTGCAGAAAGGTTTAAGATTGTTAAAACTAATTGTTAAGGCTCTAATTATTAAAATTAATTGTGTTATTTTTAATAATATTAAAATTACAAGAATTATTATCGAAGATTATAAAAATATTTTGTATTTGTTTTTATAGTTTTTATGATCCCAATTCATTACAGATACAAACAAAAAACATATAATAGACCCCTAACTAATCATTTATTGTAGAAATCCAATTAAACTAAAAAAATATATAATCTCAACATTGTCACTAATAATTTGGCCATCCGCTATGTTATATAGAGACGTGTACTATATACTAATATTGCTGAAGCTTGTTAGTAACTTTATATTTTATTTTATTAGAGTATGAAGCAATGGGTCTTTCTGGATAAGTACTTAGTTTCAAAACACTATACAGATAAATTATACGTTAGTGAGCAACGACTAGCAATAATACATTAACTAAAAAATCTTTAATTAATCTTTAGTTTTCACGAGAGAAAACTGACTCAAACAATAGTTCCACATATACTATTCGAAATATCGCATATAAATATTTAAGCCAATTAAAAATTCAGTATTTCTACTATATTTCTATCTATCATATTTCTATATACAATTAATAGTCTTACTATAACACATATTTTCACTTTTTACCATGAATAGTTAAGAAGCCAACATTGTATAAAAAAGGTCCTTGTTAGATCTTATTTACAGTTATTAGATAATCATTACATTTATATTATACAATGAAAACTTTTAGATTAGATCAAATATTAATTCTTATAAAAACTAGCCGTATCGAACCGATATTTTTTCAAAAGTGTAAACCGTCAGTCTGTAAACCGAAGCAACCCTCCTCGATTCGGAGGAAGTTCATTAAAATTAATCAGATAACAAGGAATAAGCAGTTACAAATTCACAAAGAGTGGTTTTCGCAACTACCGCAAGTCTTATCGGCTTTTCCTTTCAACTACTCATAAAATTTTACTCGCAACGAGGCAATATTAATGGCTTTATCTTAACGAAATTGATTCCGAATTCTAAACCTGTATTAATTAAAGGTGCGCGATAATTAGATGTGCGATATTATTACATAATTTAAATTCTCCGACAAATTGAAACGGGCAATCCCACAGTAATTAGTGAAGTGGGATTCTCTAATTATAGATCGTTTGGCGGTAATTATTAAATGTGACGGTTTTCAAAGGACGGCTTCGGTTAAATACCGTTTAATTGTTTTTTTTATAGTGAAATAATACATATTGTTTTTTGCGATAATACAGGTGTTGGAATTGTGGCATTTATTTGATAAAAAACAATTTATTTAATACGTAATTTACTATGATTACTGTAGTTTTTATTTTAAGGTCCTTAAATAAATTTTGATCATATAGGATGGTAAATGTTTTTTAAAGTATTGTTGTAATCTTCCTATAATATGTTACGTTCAAATATATTCAGCAGCTATCCAATTATCATGGAAATTACCAATCATATATTTTATAATATTTTATTTATTTAGCAAGTTTCAATTATATAACTGTACAAATATATATGTTATAAATATAATAAGTAGTAACTTTAACAAGGATATTAGGCTAATTAGACATATTCTAAAAAAGGATTTAGTCTAAAATAAGAACAGAAACGGTGAATTTTTAACTGTATGAAGTCAAATACCAATCACAAGTGTCACTAAATATTCACGTCACTTTCACAGAGTTAAAAAGAGATTTTATGCAAAGAAAAGAAACAATAAATGAAGAAATTAAACTGGGATTTATAAACGCAAATAATCTAAATTTGTCCACAATCGACTCGTCGATAACGGCAGTACCCTGTGACCAAAGCTGAAATAAAGAATTCAAGACACACTAAACATGTGATGTAGTAGGATATTGAAGGATATAACATTAAGGTAAAATACTATCTGTATAACACCTGGGAAGAATATTAATAAATGCAGATAATAACTCTAAGGAGTAAGCAATACTGACACAATCGCGACCTGGGAACTGCAAGGATAGTATTATTGAAATCAAGTGCTCGTACGCTGTACGTTGTACGTAGTACGTTATATAGGACAATCCAAAATTGTATCCATGACATTGTATCGACGAAAAAACTCGGGTTTATTACGCTTGATCGTGTTCAAATACTGCTCGCTTTCTGATATCCTAATATTCGTGAATGATATGATGTACACGTTCAGTTGATATCTTTAGAGTGTCTGTTATTTCAATGAATTTCAAATTACGGTTATTCAAAATCATTTTGTGGATTTTTTTGATGATTTGGTTGGTAACAACCTCTTTTGGGCGTTCACAGCGTTCACCGTCTTCGGTGGTCATTTCACCACGTCTAAACTTAGCATACCAATTTTTGATGGTTGATTTTCCTGGGACAGTGTCCGGAAACTCGGCATTAAGCCAAGTTTTTGCTTCAACTGTATTTTTTCTCCTCAAAAAGCAATATTTTATCAACAGGTAAAATCCATTTTTATCAATTTTTAATGATCCGACAGCTGTCAAATTTATACACGCATCTTTTGAGGGTTAGGGCTAACTAAAAACATATGGAATTAATTCTAGTAGCGCCATCTATGAGTCAGACCGGAGACTTTCCAGTTGACCTGTTAAAGATTTCTTTCTAATATTATATTTATTTTTAAGGATTATTTTAAATATCAAACTATCTCACTTTAACACCAATTCATACTTCACAAAATACCGTAAGCTATTAAAATCAAAATATCTCTTGATAATAACGATGTCATAAAAGCTAATATAGAGTTTATAATTGGTCGACGAATACTGATATATGTTCCAAATTAATATCTCGAGATTTGAATTGACACCACCATCTTTATGCTATTGATTTTGACTTGTTTTTCGGTAATGCATTCTGAAAGAAAACTTATCATAAGCTATTGATTATAGGTCATTGCCCTCTTAGTAAAGAAATAGAAACAATTGCAAGGTATATACAATTAGTGTGAAGCTATCTCAACATTTTCGATATCTTATTTATAGAAAGCTGAATCTTCTTGTTTTTATTTAGAGTTTAGCATTTGCTGTTGTGACAAACTGTTAAAATTTATGAACAATTATTTAGTTATTTAAGGATTAGGCCTAGCGAGACTAAGTGGTTTAATTTTTCATTAAATAAAGCCTATACAACACAGATATTATTTATTTTTCAATACATTTTATTTCTAACAATAGATATTTGCTTTCTGTAAAACTATGATCTATTTTATAACGAACCTATTTAATCCAAAATTGTCGTCATTAAGTACTAGTGGCCAATATAATAAAAAAATATTTATAAAGATAAATATTAGGAATTGTTGTACATAATATTGATTTTATAATAATTGAAACAACGTGATATTCGAAATTGTACATATATTTCGAGGTAAATAAGCAATATCGGGTATTATTATTAATCATAAATGAACAAAGCTTTAATTAGCTCAATGTAGTGTCACACTAATTACGGTAGGTTCTGTTCTGCCTCCGCAATAATGACAAAATTACTGTATTTGAGTAGAATCCATTTGCACGAATATTTGCCGCTGCGCTTTGTTTTACTATGCTTTACCACCAAGTATCTCTCCTTTGAGGAGGTAATGCATCTAATAAGAGAAAAGGACACAAATTGAGTTAGTGTAGTAATGTAATAACGTAATGTGTGACGTGGAATTATACTAAACTGCTGAAATATTTTATTTAATATTATGTTATTTTATGTAAAATATGCTTTGTTTGATCTGGAAAAGATGTGCTTAAAATGTAAAAATGTTTTGTGGTTTTTATATTCATAATGTTGATATTAAGATTTGACTTTATATTTTAGTTGTTGCTGTTAATATGTTGCTACTATTTGTTAACAACTAACCCACAAACTATCTTTATAATAACTTAAGACTTAGTATTACAATATACCTATAGCTTTTGCGCGTTTACCCACCTTTTCATGAAGTTGATTCAGGTTTATTCAAGTGTTTGAGAAATGTTATTCAAGGGTGCAAGAATATCGATAGCCCAGGTGCATTTAATTATTTGTGGGTCGGTCTAAGCTACTTCGTAGAACTTTATTCTGAAATAGTTGCATTAAATTTATTATGCGCTACCTCCCTCATAATAGAAGAACATTGTTATAACTGGATTATGTAGGTTATGTAGGAGTTTTTGCATCGATATGTGAAGTCCAATCGACGGTCATCGGAGTGTACTGCACAGGATGAACCCGCCCCAAAGCGTGGGAAAACGCAACAGTCGGTTGGCAAATTTATGGCGACTGTATTTTGGGATGCGCATGGAATAATTTTTATTGACTACCTTGAAAAAGGAAGGACCATCAACAACGATTATTACATAGCGTTATTGGACCGTTTGAAGGACGAAATCGCCGAAAAACGGCCGCAAGTGCTGCTTCACCAAAATAAAGCACCGTGTCAGAAATCCATGAATTGTGCTTCGAATAGCTTCCTCATCCACCGTATTCTCCAGATCTAGCCCCTCTGAATACTCGCTGGGAAGAAATTTTCGTCAAACGAACAGGTGATCCCCGAAACTGAGGCCTATTTTGAAGTAAAGGATAAATCGTATTACAAAAATGGTATCGCAAAAGTTGGGGTATCGCTATAATCAGTATATGACCCTTGAAGGGAATTATGTTGAACAAAAAAAACTAATTTTGCCAAAAAATGTTTTTCACTATGATACCGGGAACTTTTCAAATGATCTGTTATAACTACGACATATATCGTTTATAAAATATGCAATTTAAAATGCATTTCAAACATTTAATAGATTTCATACATCATAAAGAGGCTTTTCTATCAAAATCCAATTATTTTTAAATTAGCGCGTAGAGCGCGAAGTTGGAAAGTTCAGAATGAAAAATTGCCTATAATTCTATTGGAACTAGTTGAAAAGTTTCCCTTGTAAAAGCTTCCCAATCGCTTCTTTAACAAAGCTCGAAAGGAAATGATCAAATGCATAGCTAATTCCGCTTTTGTAAAAGTATTCCGTGTTGGGAATGCCGCTGAATACAACATTAATTTACTTACTCCATTGTATCGGTGCATGTTAAAGCTGTAAGCTATTTTATTTCAAATAGACGCTTGGATCTATATTAAATTACTCGCTATAATAGTGTAAGCGCTGCTAGAGCTTTTCATTAGGTATTGCGGATTAAAAATACTTCGAGAGGTTATCTTTTCCACGTGAAATTATCATGTATGAAAAGGTAGAACCGAATAAATAATTTTATCTCTCATTATATATTCTATTCTACCGATATTACGTGCATGTACATTATACGAATTACACGTAATCATACTGGGTCGATCATATATGCAGTCGTTAATTCTATATACCCATCATATGCGCAGAAGATTAAATTTTTATTAAGATAATTTTTATAATTTATTTATTTTTGGTCACTTTGAATACGAATAAAAATAATCTTTAAATAATCAATCAGAATGGATAATCAGAATCAGAATAATTTTTAATTATAAAAATACAACTGACGTGTCAGAGTGACTTCATCATGGTAACCCTCGCTCTGATAACACTTCCATTAATAATTTTACTCCCAGTTATAGAACAGCCATTCATAGAAGGCGACCTATCATACAAAATGTTGCGATTAAATTATTCGCTTCAGAACCACACAGACTCACGCGGAAATATTTTAATGGGAAATTAAAAAAATACATCTTAATTAAAACGTTTATTTATTGAAATATCTACATAATAATAACAATATAAATTGTAGTCTATTCAAAATAACAGTGAACCAACGTAAACACGATATAAATATGAATTGCCTATTGCAATTTGTAAATTCATTTTAAATTTATAAATAAACAATTACATTTTACAAGAATGTTCTGTGATTTAGGTGAGAATTTTGTTATATATCAAAGCCAAAATAAATTAAAACTCAAAGTTGATGCGACAACATTGCGACATTTTGACGTCATAAATTTAGATGACGTGAGTTCTATTGAATTGACTATATTTAACACTTACAAAACCAATTAAAAATATATATAATCTGACAATTGGTGTTTAAGAAATATGGAAATTTTGTTATTATGCCAATTATATAATTTTAAATGGGAATATATTAGAATTTTTCTATTACACTGGAATAATTGAAGACATTAAATATTATGTATGATCATATACTTTTAACCAACCTTAATAAAAATTGACAATTTTTATAATATTTCATATATAATTGCCCACTGTTGTTATCTTAAATTTAATACTTTTATTTTTATTTTCTAAAGTACTAACACTTCAATGTGATATCTGCAAAATATATTAATAAATAACAACTGCTGCTTGTCTTTATTCTAGAATTTTCATTTTCAACAAATATGAAAAACTCTGCATGGCTACAATAAAAAAAATACGTAAACTGGACCACAGTTAACTGAATTACATATTATGCAACTGAACTGTCCTTTTTGAACCTTTTTTGGTTTCTTATACATTTTTAAAAGGTATAAGTCGAACACTATTCATATAATTAGGTATTGCGATATAATTTTTTTTGTTTATGCCTTTTGAAATTTTATTCATTATTTTCGTCCACTAAAACAAGCAACACCCCATTATTATTTTTTTGATGTGTCCTATTCAGCATAGTTTACACAACTGTATTTCAAATTTCAACATTTGATGATAACAAATAACAATAAATATTTCATTTCAATTAATATCTGGCAATTTACATCACTAGAAAAATAATCCAACTTATATCTTGATTTTTTTTGATGTTGTACTATATATTCCTTCTCTGTCAGATGTTCAAGGTGCAGCTTGATCTGTTTCAATATAATCTATATAGAGACGTATGTCAAATTTTCAATTTCAACTTCGTACTTACCTCTAATTCTATTTGAATATTTTGATGTGAAAATTTGACCCAACTAGAATGGGACCTTCTCATAAAAAACAATAAATTATGGGAAGTCAAGAGGTTTTTTTATCAATCTATAAACCATAATAACAACAATAGACACAAGTCAAGCGTCCTCGCACGACTGCGAATGGGACACTGTAAACTGACACATGAATATTTGTTGAAGGGACAGAGCCCGCCCTTATGTAATATGTGCCAGATTCAACTTAGCGTCCGACACATCCTACGGGACTGCCAAAAACAGGATGATTTGAGGAGACAACTTGAGATGCCGACAACACTGGAACAATTGATCCAACCTGAGCAACTGAATCTGCTGATTGATTATCTAAAGACCATAGACCTACTTCAACACCTGTAACATACATTTATTATTGTTTAATTGAAAAATGTTATTGTATGTATTCTACTGTTAATCTACTGTGTAGTATTTTAAGCTGTTAATGTTAATAGCCCAAGAGGCTGACGGGTTTAAATAAATAAATAATGTTGAAATAATTTCTGGTGATATAAGAAAGATGATATCTGAACATAAGATATGAATAAGCTGTTAGTTTCTAACAGAACCTAGTTCTTAAAAAAATACTTACCTTATTATTGTATTATAAAAAAATGCAAAGAAATATTATCATCAAAAATCCTCGGTTAAATTTCAGAGCAAAAGCATAGTATTTTAAGTTAGTAGTATTAAAAGCTTTAACACCTCTGGCCCTCTGGTATTCCTGAAACATATACAAACACGGCGGCAAGGTCACCATTTCTAAGTATACCCCTTCTAAGTATACTTTTTCTATGCCCTTTTGCAAGCACTACTAATTAATTACTGTTTTTTTCTTATTGTATTATAATACTTTATGAATCTTGATATATTTACATTAATTAAAATGTTTGGTTTTATTAAAATGTCATAATTATTAAAATTATTAACATTTTTATTGTTTATAATAGATATGTAAACAATAAGAATACATTATAATAGAATGTGGTGAATGTCGCTTACTTTAGGAGAACATCGGAACACATTTTCGAACAAATGATTGAACTGCACTCAAAATGCGTCGAATGCGAATTAAACTTTTATTATTTTAAAACGGCATGTAATTCGGAAAATAAATATGCAAATAAAACGGGCGGGCATTGAAAAGTTTTTGTACGGACTCAGCTGTTAAAGTGCTTTAGATTAATTAGAGGAAAATTAAATTAAACAAACTGTATGCAAATTTCGATAATTTCATTTATTCCGATGAGGGTATTTGTTTATTTTGACGGTGTTGTTGTTCGAGAAGTATTCTGCGCGATCGTGGCTTTCGAGTGATGATCTTTTAACCCCCTCTCTCGTTTTAATCGTTTATTATTGTTTTATTATTTTTGTGATCAAAGCTCGTAAATCGGTCCTGCCTTCGTTCGAATATTGTTCGAAAGTGAAAAGAGTTACATATTATAAAAATAAATTCTAACAAATAGATTAAAAACAAAATTAATGTATAATGATTTAATTTCATTTGATTTAATTTGTTAAAATCTGGAGTAATAAAAAGTAATTTCTAATTCATCATATATGTATTGTATCAGTATTTATGAAAGTGTGGGATAAAGAAGACTGACACTAGCTTCAAAAGATATTTATTTACAAGCAAAATTAATTACCATCAATACTGACTGGATGGATGGAATATTATAAAACAGCCCAAAATGGCCTGGACGTTCCTTTGTATATGTGTTTGAATATGATTGTTAGAAGCATTGTAGAATGTAGATATCTTAGTGATCTTATGTGTTTATTATGTACTGAGTTTCTTGTTTTAACGACTCTATTCTATGAAAAGTAAAATATGTGTTTGGTACGACTGAAAATTAGCTGAGGGGACTCTACCGCTAAGATTGATTATGTTGTTCCCTATTGGATTTGAATAATTAGACGGTTATATCAAATTTTATACCTGATGCTTCTTTCTCGGGTTCCTCGTTAAGGTACAGAATATTGACATAAACATTCATTTTTGCAGACTGATTCGTAAGCATTTTCTAGGGAGGCACAAACTCTGATCTTTTTGCTTCGATGGGACGAATGCGCTTGTAAACATATCTTAGAAAGTTTTATTACCTATGCTAAATCGGCATTTCGCCCTTTTTTAGATACAGCAGATTTTTTTCATTTTTAAGTATTTCGAATATGTATTTTCTTATTTTATATAAAATCGAGTCTTTTTAAGATAATCTAATTGAATTAATAGTTATTCTCTTAAATTTTATTAAATCATTACTTAGAAGAATCAGATAGATTTTCGTCTCAAATAAGACTGTTGAGTTTTAGCAATTATATTAACTTGAATATAATTATTCTTGACTAATTATGAAAACCCACAATAAAAAATCTAAACAGATTTTATAATAACTATATCATAGTTAATTATTTGAAGTATTTTTTATTAAAACAACTATTTTGAGTTATTCTGGACAAGGATTTTCACTGGCTACTAACTACTCAGATGATGAACCTTTTTAATCAAATAATAGCTCCAGACACTTCGAGAATTTATTGATTTTAATTATTTTAGTTCCACATATTGAATGATGTGTCAGGTTTATATTAATAGTTTGTAAGTTACGCAACTAATTTTATATTCTTATTTTCAGCCGCTACGTCAGCTGGTGGTGGTTTAAAGTGGGTACGTATTAACGTACCTCAATACCGAGTACCTGGTGAAGTAGCTCAACTACAGTGCGATTACGATCTAGGAAATGACACGTTATATTCAGTCAAATGGTATAAAGAACACGATGAATTCTACAGGTTCTTGCCGAAGGCTTCACCACCTGCTACCTCATACGATATGGATGGTATACATGTTGACGTAAGTAATTTCATATAAAATAGTAAACTTCTATACGTAGATAAAGCCTATAGTAAATAAAAATTATTTATAGGGTGGTTGGTTTATTTATAGGTTGGGAAACCAACATCTCTTTATAAGTTACATTGGCGGATTGAACCCAAATCATCATAAAACTAGTTCTAGTTTTCGAAATAATCAATAAATTTATTATGTTACTATTTTCGACCATTAAGGGTCATTTATTGAATTAAAAAATGTAAAGCAGAAGCTACAAAAAAGCTTTGGTATCGACTTTCGATTTTCTTTATATCGTGGTTTAGTCCCTCTCCTTGCTCCTCGCTTGTATTGCTCAAGTATCGAAGGAAAATATTGATATGTGAATACAAGACATGTATTGCCAGATATATTCGAGCTTCAATAGTACTGTACTTTTGAAATAAAATTGCGATTACGTACATTTTGTAAACATTCGGTTAGCCATTAGTATTCCAATATTAGGTACAAAACAAAATTGTTTACTTCATTGCTCACCGATTATGAAAACGATGTTCTTAAGGCATTTTCTGCACTTATACCTGAACAATTTGGCAATAGATCACCATACGTACGTGGAACTCATTTTGACACTGATTATACGTTATACCCTTCTTATCATTGAATACACTAATTAAATTAGACTTCTCTAGATCAACTTCTCTTTAGCCAATGGTCAACTATACAAGGTTTTCTATATCCCGTATAAGCCAGAGGCCAGGTAGCGGTCACAAAGTATGATCAAATACTGATTTCTAATATGCCGGAGAGACCATAATACAATTTTATTCATGATTTTTATCTGGGGTATCTTTAGCATTGCTATTATTTTTATTTATACCGACGACATTAGTAATCATCTACATAGATTTTTGTTTTTTTTTATAATGTTGGCGCATAAAATTAAAAGTGTACATTTTGATCAAATAATCATTTGTACAAATTTGCTTTATACACGTTATAACTCAGTTTCGGTACCCAGGGTTTATCATTGTTCATTACAGTAAAACCAAGTTACTCTCAAGATGCGTACTTATCTTTGAGTGAATTTTTCATGAATTTTCCGCATTTAGTGATCATATAACATAGACACATGTAACAAAGACCCTTTTAATGGACTTTGCAACATTATCTCTAAATTTTCATACGTTTTGAAGCCCAATCATAGTACATAAACAAGTTACAATACCACGTTGTCAGAAACTAAAATCAATATTGACACACGGATTGAAGATCTGAATTCAAGACATCAAATAACATTAAAAATAGCTCTCATCTATTTGGGTATAATAGTTGATCTGATTTTGCAGACTTATTTAGTGTTATTGTTTATACTAAATGCGTTCTATTTTCTGATTCACAAGGCTTTTAATCGAGACTTGTAATTTGCTTTTTGGCAACATAGGGGGAGAGACAGTGTTTTCGATACATTCTAATTATTCCTAGTAGATTTCTTGTTTTGATCTTAGACGGTGGACGAAACGAAATCTCTTGTAGACACGGCATGGGGGCTTTTGAATCAGCAATTTGGGTTCAGTGAGGAAACCTTTACAGTGGAAAATTATCGTTTGGTTTTTTTTCCTGGATTAATTTGCAGCTTCCAAAATTTAAACTTTTTTTGAGTTTTAAAAATATCTATTTGGGCGACTTGAAACATGGAAGGAAGGCATAAATATATAAAACCCTTACACACTCTATGATTTTTGTTTTGGCTTAATTCTAAAAACGCCACCAAAACTGATCCCCCATAAATAAAATTAAACTGCAAATAAAACATTTGATATCGGCGCTGAAAACGTTCCTCTAATAAAATAATCATAAATAATAAAATAAATATGAAATAAAAATGATCGTCAGCCTCACTATGCAAACAGCAGCGGCCTAATTGTGCTTGATATTGAATATTTTATATTTATGTATCGGGCTACGTGCTTTGCTGCAATCAAATTGGATAGCATGCGTATTTTCCGCTTACTAATAAAAACGAACACTGGAAATATAAATTCTCTGTTTTTTCGGTAACGGCATAAACAAGCTACAACGCTTTTTTCTGTTGTTTATTATTTTATCTAATACCCCATTTTAACCATCCCTTTATGGCCCGGGCACTGCCAATAAATCGGTCTGTTTCGAAACAAAATCGAAAACAAAACTCGCTTGTGAACTGTTTTGTTATTTTGTTGATAATTATTCAATAATTTCACAAATTAAAAAAAAGCAACGTATAACATAATAAACAAATATTTCTGTAATATTTCTTATGATGGAAACCAATTCATATTTAACAAATTATCCATAGTTTTTTATGAATTTTTATTCCAAAAAAACTAATGACGTTTAGAATATTAGTAAGATATTTTAACCAAATCTGTTTTAATATAGATTCTGCCAGCTTGGTTGATGCAGTATTTTCCTGAATGAACGCAACAGGTTCAGGGTCCTACTAGGAAAATCATCCCTGTTATGCAACTAACCACGCTGAGTGAGACCGGATATCTCCTGAGATGATCACTAAGTTGTTCCCTCGCCAGCAGGTAGATTTAAAGTCAATGTGAAGCAGTATGTATTCTCCAGATAAACCCTAGTCGGTAAAAAGGGGTTTGATAAAAAATATAAAACACATCTCTAAAATATAAAACACAAAAATACAAAAATAAAAAGCACAGTTGTCAAAAGATGCCTGTATAAATTTGATAGCTGTCGGATCATTAGTTTGTGACTTATAGCATTTTGAGTGAAGCAACTTTTGTTATTGTAAAAAAATGAATGAAAAGGAATTTCGCATGTTGATAAAATTTTACATTTTGAAGGGAAATAATACAGTTGAAAGAAAAACCTCCCAGGAAGATCAACCATCAAGAAGATTGGTATGCTAAGTTTAAACGTAGTGAAATCAGCACCGAAGAAGGTGAACGCAGTGGAGGCCCAAAAGTGGTTGTTACTGTTGCCAAATTGCAATATAATAAGATATTAACTGCACGTGTTCATCATATCATTCACGGATATTTGGGTATGACAAATCTCTGTGCAAAGTGGGTGCCGCGCGAGCTCACTTTTGACCGAAAACAACGACGAGTATGTAGCAATGGATGAAACATGGCTACATCATTTTACTTCAAAGTTCAATCGAAAGTCATCTGAGTGGACTGCATACGACGAATCTGCTCTGAAACGTGGGAAAACGCAACAGTCGGTTGGCAAGGTTATGGCATCTTTATTTTGGGATGCGCATGGAAGAATTTTCATTGACTACCTTGAAAAAGGAAGGACCGTCAACAGCGATAGTCGCATACGTACATAGTGTTATTGGACGGTTTGAAGGACGAAAACGGTCGCATTTAGAGTTAAAGAATGTGCTGCTTCACCAAGGCAATGCATCGTGTCACCAGACAGTGAAAACGATGACAAAAATCCATGAATTGGACTTCAAATTGCTTCCTTATCCACCGTTTTAAACGTCTCCAGATTTGTCTCCTCTCTAAATGGATTTATCCAAGAAACAACTTACATTTCCACTAATATCAATCTAATTCTCCTATTGTCTCAAATACTTTAAAACTAATTTATACAAATAAACAATAATAGGATTAAAAATGCTTGACACGTAACCTGATTACGTTTTGTTGTTGATTGAAAAGTTTCAATAATCAAGTCATTTAAATAATACACACAAAAGAAGAAATACCCACCGACCTTACGTGTTCTATTGGCAGAAACAAACAAAGAAGAAAAAATCACGATAAAAGCTTGTTACGTCGAAACACTCTCTTAATGATCATACTTTTTCAAAGTTCGGTGACGTCAAATTGACCGTGGTAATTTATATCTGCCGTAAATATCAAGCTAAATTAGGCACCAGCTCATAGCCCGTAAAGGTTAGGCTATACAATTAAATACATTTACGTTCATTAGAGATGTTAACGACGATATGGCCTCAACTTTCTGGGAATTATCTACGTTTTATTGTTATCCAACAAAGATTTATTATTTACGAATACTATATATTAATTCTATGCTACAAGTTACGTACACTGGTAGTAAAGGACTGTTTAAGGACAACATTGCTTTTTAGTTCCATTTCTATTGCAGATACAGTCCACTAAACAGTGATTTCTATCCATACACTCCTTCTTTCGTTATTCTTCCCATATGATCATAATATGGTCATATTTTTCCAGACTTTCTATAGTGAATATATGTACTTATTCTGACCGTTTGACGTATAAGCAACTTAATATATTCCGTTAAGACACGTCAAATTATTTATGGGTATATTAGTTACAATAATAATTTAAAATAAAAGTTGGAACATAGTCCTAATATTCTCAGACATGCTACGTTCTCTAGGACGTATTCTCCATCTACAAGCGGAAGGAATCATAGGTATCCTGAATTAAGTATTTAAAATAAACTTGCCCCATGAGATTGCATTGACCTAATCGTAGGTGGACAGGAGCGGTTTGTTTATTGCGGTAACTGAACTGAATAGGGCTTCGTAATATATTATTTAACTTCTTTCACTTTGTATTTCTGCTACAGATCTCACTAAGTAGAGTCTCATTTATTATTTTAAACGGTGGTAATATAAGGATACGTTTTTTCTCCTCATTTGCTGAAAGGGGTTCCATGAGAAATTCAGACCTGTAGCATGAAGGAAATACTCTCGGTCATTGTACTGGATATCTATGTCGACGAGAAGCCATAGCTTTACCAAGCCATATTCTTTTTATTTATGGTTTGAAATTGTATTAGCTAGGGTGTTATTTGTAAATTTTAATTTTGGTCTGACCATAATAAGCCCAAGTGTCTGATTAGCTAATGTTAGCTTCTATTACTATAAGGTGTATAAAGTAGTAAATTAGTCAATTTATATAATAAGAGGTTTCAAAAGTTAAAGATCAGTGAACTTTAAATTCAAAAGAAATTGCCAAATGGAAGATAACTGAAATTAAGTGAAGCTAAGTGAAATCTTCACGAGATTCCTATAGACTTTAGTTGATGTATTTCATATGAGCTTCTATCTAAACATCTAATCAACACCTCATATCATGAATATGATAATAAATGAAGATAGCAAAAATTGAATCGGTTCGTGTATCCAAAGAGTCACTACTGCTACCATCTATTAACAAACTTGAGATTGTGCGATTTTAAGCATGATGCATCATTTAAATTATGTTTGACAATCATTGACAACCTATTGATGTTTAGTAAAGACGGAAGAAAGTGGTGATATATGTGTGCTGATTAAACATTATTCCATGCGTAATATATTACCGAAACTAAGAAAATTCTCGATAACCATGAGGAGCACTACACCATGAATTTCAAAAGTTAGGATGTGGTATATAGTATTCCACTGTAGACGTATCACCAGAAGTGGCCAAAAATCGTTAATAAAATCTATGTAATGATATTCGATCGGTGATTGAAAGTATGTGAGGTGGCTGAGCATCACATACTAAAAGATAAACTAATTTTAGGTAGTTTAAAAAAAAATTCTTCGGGAGCATCAGTGAAGGCCGAGTTTAGTCTATCGATTGATCACAGCTTTCTGGGATGCAGTCGATGCATTTTATATCTATTGTCTTAAAACGTATGGCAAAACAAGCACCCGCTATTATTCAGCGCTTCTGTACAGAGTTGATAAAGACTAGGAGCAAAAACAGCCGCATTTGGCGAAGACCTTTTTCTTGTTTGTCCTTGACTTTTTCTTTCATTATAGAAATAATGGAGAAATGGAGTAAAAAGGTAAAATAAGAATTTATTGAATATTTTGAAAACTAAAACCAATTTAAAAAACTAGTTAATTGAAACTAGTTAAATGTTAGTTTGCATTTGTATAAAATATTTTCAAAATATCAAAAATCAATATCTAATCGGACAACTGATAATTTATTTTCTAAATGTGTATTGTTATTGCCTTAAAAATTATAAAATAAAAAAAAATATAATAAAAACTCATTTGTTCAAAATTTACTTGAAAATACAATATCTAAATTTACAGAATATAGTAAATAAATGTTTTTAGTTATGAAAACTACTTTTCTTCTTTTCAATTTTTTTTTTAGGTTGGACTAATTCGACACTAATGGTTAGAATTGGAAATATAATTTTCCATATTTGCCCTTTCCAATCTTAGTTATATTTTTCATCCGTCACAACAAGCAACACTTAATTATTATTTTTCGTATTTTGTCTTTGCTGAATATGTTGTGTACAATTACTTATTCAAAAAAAAGCCTTTTGCTAGCAATATCTGAATGCAAATTGTCGTTATATTTAGTTATGTACATATTTCTACCAATAAATAAAAAGTTTTAAGTTATTTACTGGTCCCAGGAACCTTATATCTTAGGGCCAGAACCGTTAAATAACATTTAGATAATATGACATATGTTAATATCACACTCGTTAAAGCATATATAATAAATCATTCTTGTAATATTATCACATATATACTATCTCACCAGCATGAAATTGAATGCACATATTTGTCTGAGGTCTGATCTGTCAACTCTTCCTTTGAAAAAAATGGATTTTTATACTTACTTCTAATTCCTCTTGAAGGTTCTGATGTAAGCTGAGCAACGTTTGAATTTTCCTTTTCGATAGGTTAAGGAAAATGATCTGTGCATATTCATATTATATTCCATTCAATTATCGATGTAGATTTTAATGAAAGACTTGCTATTAAAGTTACATTTAGGAATTGCATATTGGTTAAGCAATGATATCTCATATTTGGGTCCATAATTATCCAGTGTACCTGATATGCACAGAATAAACCTTGTTCGATAGTCCTGAATGTTCTTATTATTCACTTTTAATAACCTCTCCTGCGCTAGAGCAGAATCCTTTGGAAGATTTTTAATTTTATCCCAACCTTCACATCTTGGAAAATAACACTTTTATTATGATTTTGAATTTAAACAAATAATATTTACTTTAAATGCTTGAAAAGTTACGTCATAACAACATATTTCATTATAATTATACAAAAAAATACATACATAGCCGGTCACAAAGGTGCCTCAAAATTTCAAATCACAAGAAAAAAAAGAAATCAGTAAACTTCTTCATCTCTTGTCTTCAAGTGATTCAGACGGACAAAATATGTTTACGGATGTGCCCATTTATGTTCCTATTCTAGATTTCCATATTTTATCATTCACTCCACCATTTTATCTTATAAACAGCTTTTGGTTGGTCAGATCCCAACCGTGTACGTTTGTAGTTTATATTATATTTGTTAGTTCATAAATAACTTCAAACTAAAGGTAGGAATGATTTACATTTTGGGTAGAAATATTTAGAACTGGCATAATTAAACTAACAATGTAGGCGGCTCAATTATTTTTTCCCAATAATTCTTCCATTCTAAATATAAACCCGCTCTCACGAATTGAACCATTCTATTTACGTAATAAAACTAATTAATAGATAAATTCCTTTTGTTTTCAGTTTTTAATTAACAAAGACACGCAGCGAAATATTAAACAACCGATCCGTTTCGAAACGAAAAACACAAAGGTTTTTATTCATTGGGACGCGGACGTTCTCTACTCTCGAGTAAGAATCATTTAGAGCGAGTCGGGGAAATTCCCGGCGTCGGAGGAGGAGGAGGAGGAAAAAAATAACTAGAAAATTATACGTCGGAAACTGATTTCGAAACAGGTAGAAAATCAATTATTCAACAGTCGATCGCCGTGGGGGTTAGGTAAGAGAAAAAGGGTCGGCATAATTTTATCTATTGCAGTAACTGTCGGGGCGAGTGAAATATTTTCTTTCAAATTGCAATCGTGCAGACTTCGTGCCAATCGATGGCGTTCTTCTTTCAAGTCACATTTAGTCGATCAGAACAAATTATTATGAGTCGAACGGCAAAATACAGACTGCAATTCCGAGTTCGTGCCTAACATTTTAATAATTTCTAAGATGCTTCATTCTTCTTTGCCGTGCCGGCTTTGGCAATGGGAAACAATACTACGAAAATTGTTATCTCGCACAGATCTCGATATAATTTCGTCGGAGAATTGATGTCGGAGCTTCGGGAATTCCGAAAATGATTTTGCCAATTGGGGATTGTTAATTGTTTAAGTACCGTCTCGGTTATCTTTAAAATTGTTTATTACAGGTCCATATCATTTATTGTAAGCTAAAACTAAAGTGAATATTTTCTGTACAAAAACTTAAGTAGATTATACAAATATTAAGTAGATTATGCTGAATATGTCAGTCATCTGTTTTATAACTTGCTGAATGGTGAACAAGTGAGAAGGATTGCTCTGTTTTCTAATAGATAAAAGCCCTCGGCGTCTCACTCTACCACCGTTCAATCAGTCGTCTCTTCTTTCCGTGAAATAAAATAGTTTATTAAGTAAATTAATAGTTTTTGTTTTACAAGCCCTTTCACATTTTACAACTGACGAAGTCGGTAGCACTCCAGGGAGATCATAAGGCTGTTCCCGTTAGAATTCATTCAATTAACCAAAATCGATAATCCACAAATAATTGTTAAGGAGAAAAGACAGGTTGACGTTAGGTTAGCAATCGTTCTGCTGTTACTGGAAGCGTTTCTTGGCGTAGTTATGTGGAATTCGAGCAAAAGTATCGCAGCTGTTGCTGTAAGGTCACAAAAGGTGGATTGAACGTATTCAACGACCCCTAGCTATTCTATTCCAGCCTAGCCAGACTATTCAAAGTAAGAAACATTCAAGTCTTGAAAAATATCCCTAGACTGTGGATTCCTGATACATGCAACACAGTTGCTTAGAGAAACTTTATATCAACAAATTGAAATCCTTTTGAGAGACCTGATGTCGGTTTTTATATATTGAAAACCATAAAAGGTCTCTAAGTAAAAACATGAGTGTGGAGTAAGTCATAGTAAATAAATATCTAAAACGCTAAAAGATGATTCAAGGAATGAAAAATAGTTAACAGGTCCAGCAACTTATGGTCAGGTCATAAGATTGATCTCTATGAACAAGTTCTTGTTATTTCTGAATGATGCTAACAGAAATCACTACAGAGTCACTAACAGAGTCACTATAGTTATTGATTGATAAAATATGTTGTCTAGTCAAAAATATCTCGTTATATGATGAAAAAAATAGTAGGAATTGAAATGAGCAACATAATCGTAAACATAGTTTTATAGGCCATTATTTAAACAAACTTTATTTCAGCCTGATGAACAAATTACCACTGATTTAAATTTGATGCATCGAGAAAAATATCCAGCAAGTTAAAATTAAAAACAGTATGTTATAAAATATATGCAGTTGTATAAATATCGGCAAGTCTGTTTTAGTTTATAGGTTGTATAAGAGTATATATAGAGATGCTGCTGCTCTATATCAATATATCATGCTTGGGAAAAGGTAATGCGGGTTTAAAGGAAATTCGAAAGATGAGCACTTAAGCGAACGTCTGTATCAGAAGAGATGTCCGTTTGGATAGGCTGGCTATAATTGAAAAAGCGAATGAAATCATTTAAAATATCGATTATAAAATTCGAGCAAAACAGTTTTTAAACCTTTAGTTACAGAGGACTGGATACCAAAACAAACTCGACATTAAATTGATCGACCAGAATTGATCAATAGGAAAAGTACTGTATTGGATTATTTCACACGGAAATATCAGAATCACTTGTTCATCATATTTATCTCCTTCCGATACTTCTCACCCCACAAGTAAATTCTCAATATTTATTAACAAAAAATATGGCATAGCGGAGGAGTATATTTCAGAAGGGCACTACAGTGATGGCGATCCATAAATTGCCGAATCGTTAGAATAAATATGGTTAGTTGTTAACTGTAAAGAAAGATCATTAATTAATAATTAATCAATGAATTTGAAAATTTAAATAAATTTTTTGATTTTTCTGTATTTTGAATAATACTAATTTTACATGAAGAGATTTTTCACCTCATTTTATGGCGAAAACTCCATGGAAAATATCATCGACCGAACAAGTGTTAAACGTAAAGTGAACCCGCTGAGTTACACGTAACCTTTTAATACAACGCTGTAAGTTCTCACGATTATGGCGCCATGTATAATCCGCTATTTGTGTCAGGTATGGAAACTAATTAATTAAAGTCTAATGATATAGAATTTGTATTTCGTTGCGTAATCAATCAGGCTGACTCATGCGATTTAAGAATTTTTGTTTAGGCTCTAATAGTGCGGTTGGTATTGTAATTGATGAGGTAATCATTGTCCTATATTGTTCTATCCACTCGGCTAAAAGTAAATGGATTATATATTGGATTGGCTAAAAAGTAATATTGATTTTATGGTGTGAAGTGAAGCTTTTTTAACATATTGTAAGTCATTTTATATATAAACTTCTCATGTCACAATCAAGATCGATTCTTATGAAACTTTTTATACATATTCAGTAGGTCTGAGAATCGGCTACTATATATTTTTCAAACCCTTAGAGGATAAAGGGTGCCTGTCCCAAAAAAAAATTGGATATTTTTTTTATTATGTGGCATTAAATAATACATACAACCCTAAATTTTGACTTTTCTATCACCAACCCTGCTTTTTAAAAGTCATTTTAATTATATAATCATTTTTATCGCGCTCGATAACATCAAATATTATCACTTGGTAAGTTATCCCCTCCATGTGTCTACCGGTGTCACTTCTCACCCAGTAAAAAGCACGGACTAGAGATGACAACGAAGATGGTCTCCTATTTCTCTCAAACAATAAGCCTTCTCTCACTCCCTTTACAGTTTTCGGTTATTATTAGTGCTTATGCGTCAAGCGCAGTAGTTAAACATTTTTGCTACCTCATATCAAATATATTCTCAAGTAACTTTATTATTTATTTAATTAAATTGATAATAATATTGAATATAATTTATTATAAATAACTAATAAAATTATTAATTTTCAGTGTAATTCGCACGATCAGTTAATAAAGTGCTTTACATAACCTCTAAAATACTCAACACGTGTCACAAGTTTCCGTAAACAATGGCTGTTGAGTTGAAAATATAAATTATTTTTATACATTTATTATAATATCAAAAATTATTGTTTCTTATTTATACCGAAAATATTGTTGGAAATGGTGAAAAACGAATTCGGTGAAAGTTAGATTTGGAAAAGTTTCTTTTGTGTTTACTAAGAGCTCTAACTTTTTACTAACTAATTTTTTTGCACTATATATAAAAATTTGTATTTTCGATATAATTAAGAAAAATAAAATTTTTCGCTTTCGTGAATTATTGCAAGAAAAGATAAAATAAATTACTAGTATAATAATTTCCATCATTAAATAATTCTATTTTTCTATAATTCAGTTCTTTTTATGCATGTTTTGTATAGTACGATGAATAATGCCAAGAAAATGCAAAGGGGCCAATTTGAGCCGTGATACAAATAAATCTAGAAGCATTCGAAATAGAAGAGCCCAAAGAACCGAAGAACAAGTTCTGGGTTCAGGAAGAAAATAACAATACAAAAACGAGCAAACAGTAAATATTGTTCACGCTATAGAATTAAGAGTTTGATGATAATGTAATGAATTAATGATATAAATAATTACTACTTAAAATAAATTATAATTAATGAAAAAAATAATGTTTGGTGTTTTGTTATTTTTATATTCCCTCATCGTTCACAGAGCTCCATATATTTTTCACTCATATACCACATCCATACACATTTCCAATAAGTTAGTTTTTTTTACATTAGAAATTCTCTGGAAATTAGCTACATGGCAAAACAACGTTTGCCGGGTCAGCTAGTTTTTATATATAGCTCTACGTAATTCGGCTGGAATCCAATTATTTCAAGATTACCGAAGGATCATTTTTTTGTTTATCGGCCTTTTATTTATATAAGTTTTATTTATAACTTTGTCATCGAGTTTTATTCTCCAATTATTTTTTTTTTCAATTAATCGTTACTAAAATGACTGGAATATCTGTTATTTACTTGAGAAATACTCGTTTTTAACTCAGATATTGCTGACAATATATTTCCCAAGTTTTTTATTTAATTTTTGAGAAAATGGAGCAAATCGCAGAGCTTTTACATAATTATTACAAAAGAAAAAAAAAGATTTTTCTAGCAAAAAAAAGCAAAAAAGTGGGTGCTCTTTTAAACATACAGTAGACACCTGAGCATACTGAATAATTTTAAAAAGCACATATGAAACACACATATGTATTTATTTTTATAAAAAAACTAGCGACCCGCCCCGGCTTCGCACGGGTGCAATGCTGATACTAAATTAAATACACTACAGAAAAAATATGAACGTTGTATATAGAAACATAGCGGCCCGCTCCGACTTTGCACGGGCATAAAATATATATGCCTATGTTACTCAATGAAAACATGATTAAAATCGATCCAGTATTTTTGGTTCATTCATTACTGCCCTTGGTCTGCACGCATTAAATTTGGAGTAAAACAATTCCTCTTCCCCTATACTTACTATGAAGATTTCCTGCTATCTTTGGAATATCTAAATTCATACAATTTTTATTACATTACACATTTTTAAACGCAAATTTTAAATTTGTAATATCTCCGAAAATATTTGTTTAATTTACATGCTGTAAGGAACCATATTGATCTATATTAATTGCACACTGTATTTAAGGTACTTAATTCGATAAGGATTATTGCCGTATTGCTTAAAATAGCTTCGTAAATAAGCCATTTTCTCACGTAAAAAGTAAACAATAAAAATGGTTAATGTGGGTTATCCCTAAAAGATAATCATATACCATCGCGGACTTTTTTGTAGACCTTTTTATGGTGTACAATACTGTAGTACATTAATTTGATCTAACTCGTAGGGTTAGGCAGCGTTTTTGCTAATTGCTAAATAAGCCTAAAAAAATAGGTTAATTTACGACATCACGTTAGAAACCTCTAAAATTAGCAATGTTGCCTTAGTATATTATGCATGTATTATACATATAAACCTTCCTCCTTATAAAAAATCCGTTGCGTAGTTTTAAAGATTTAAGCGCACATAGGGATATAGGGACAGAAAAGGCGACTTTGTTTTATACTATGTAGTGATTTTAATGCCACCTAATGATGTCACGGATTTATGGCACATTCAGCAAGGCGTAGGTATTTGTTGTGTGCTTACAAGGTAATCGATTTTGTCATATCTCGAATCTACATTTTGAAGAGAAAAAGACCTTGATTTTTTACGGATATTTTCAGATGAATTCGTTACAAGAAGAGACATAGCCACTCTTCAAGGCAAAATTAGATTGTCGAGTGTTCTATTTTCGATTTCTTTGTGGAGCAATCCCGCATTTTGTACTGTATGGTTAAGACTGTAAACAAAAATTGGAAAATACTAATTTCTATTTCTGACCGAAGTCCGATAACATGATAGCTGACACTTTTGTTCACTTTGGTCGACTCCGCCCATGTATTTATTATAAATTTTTATTAGCTATTGTTGCTAAACATTTATTCGTTGTTTTGCACCTGAGTATCTGAATACAGAGTGAAGCGGCTGTAGTGCAACAGAATTGGGAATCACGTTCACAATACTGTTGTCGTTCCAAGTGGTTATTATTATGGAACGCTTATTTGTCGATCGAATACCTCAACCGCCACTTTTGGATTCAAAATTTTATTAAAAGTGAAGGGACACTGTGCTCTTCTTTTTTCTCGAAGAGTACGAAGAGTTTAAAATACAGTACCTACAATAATTTTGTGTTTTATAAGTAACTAGCGACCCGCCCCGGCTTCGCACGGGTGCAATGCTGATACTAAATTAAATACACTACAGAAAAAATATGAACGTTGTATATAAAAACATAGCGGCCCGCTCCGACTTTGCACGGGCATAAAATATATATGCCTATGTCACTCAATGAAAACATGATTAAAATCGATCCAGTATTTTTGGTTCATTCATTACTGCCCTTGGCCTGCACGCATTAAATTTGGAGTAAAACATTTCCTCTTCCCCTATACTTACTATGAATATTTCCTGCTATCTTTGGAATATCTAAATTCATACAATTTTTATTATATTACACATTTTTAAACGCAAATTTTAAATTTGTAATATCTCCGAAAATATTTGTTTAATTTACATGCTGTAAGGAACCATATTGATCTATATTAATTGCACACTGTATTTAAGGTACTTAATTCGATAAGGATTAATGCCGTATTGCTTAAAATAGTTTCGTAAATAAGCCATTTTCTCACGTAAAATTTACGACTTCACGTTAGAAACCTCTAAAATTAGCAATGTTGCCTTAGTATATTATGCATGTATTATACATATAAACCTTCCTCTTGAATCACTCTATCAATTGAAAAAAAACCGCATCAAAATCCATTGCGTAGTTTTAAAGATTTAAGCGCACATAGGGATATAGGGACAGAAAAGGCGACTTTGTTTTATACTATGTAGTGATTTTAATGCCACCTAATGATGTCACGGATTTATGCCACATTCAGCAAGGCGTAGGTATTTGTTGTGTGCTTACAAGGTAATCGATTTTGTCATATCTCGAATCTACATTTTGAAGAGAAAAAGACCTTGATTTTTACGGATATTTTCAGATGAATTCGTTACAAGAAGGGACAAAGCCACTCTTCAAGGCAAAATTAGATTGTCGAGTGTTCTATTTTCGATTTATTTGTGGAGCAATCCCGCATTTTGTACTGTATGGTTAAGACTGTAAACAAAAATTGGAAAATACTAATTTCTATTTCTGACCGAAGTCCGATAACATGATAGTTGACACTTTTGTTCACTTTGGTCGACTCCGCCCTTGTATTTATTATAAATTTTTATTAGCTATTGTTGCTAATATTAGCTATTGTTGCTCCGACTTTGCACGGGCATAAAATATATATGCCTATGTCACTCAATGAAAACCTGATTAAAATCGATCCAGTATTTTTGGTTCATTCATTACTGCCCTTGGCCTGCACGCATTAAATTTGGAGTAAAACAATTCCTCTTCCCCTATACTTACTATGAAGATTTCCTGCTATCTTTGGAATATCTAAATTCATACAATTTTTATTACATTACACATTTTTAAACGCAAATTTTAAATTTGTAATATCTCCGAAAATATTTGTTTAATTTACATGCTGTAAGGAACCATATTGATCTATATTAATTGCACACTGTATTTAAGGTACTTAATTCGATAAGGATTAATGCCGTATTGCTTAAAATAGCTTCGTAAATAAGCCATTTTCTCACGTAAAATGTAAACAATAAAAATGGTTAATGTGGGTTATCCCTAAAAGATAAACATATACCATCCCGGACTTTTTTGTAGACCTTTTTATGGTGTACAATACTGTAGTACATTAATTTGATCTAACTCGTAGGGTTAGGCAGCGTTTTTGCTAATTGCTAAATAAGCCTAAAAAAATAGGTTAATTTACGACATCACATTAGAAACCTCTAAAATTAGCAATGTTGCCTTAGTATATTATGCATGTATTATACATATAAATCTTCCTCTTGAATCACTCTATCTATTGAAAAAAACCGCATCAAAATCCGTTGCGTAGTTTTAAAGATTTAAGCGCACATAGGGATATAGGGACAGTAAAGGCGACTTTGTTTTATACTATGTATAGACTAAGCCTACTCTATGTTTAAACGTACAGTAAATATTGGCACCCGATAGATAATGCCAGAAAATAAATATGAGTGCTATAATTATAAAACCTTATCTTCAATACCTTTTAATACGACCTAATACCTTACAATACATTATTAAATAATAGAATGAAATAACTTATCCTAGAATTTTTATGTAAATTGGATATGTGATTGAATTTCTTCGAAACTGTTAACTTCAAAACTAGTTTGCAAAGAATGTAAATACTAAACAGCTGTTCTTAGCACTAACATCAAGTGACACTATCTAGTAGTCGGTACTTCTCTATATGAAATATTGTGGAATGTAGAAATATGTACGATGTTTGTTTAAACGAACAGTACCCATACCTGGGTTAATTCCAGTTATCAAAACTAGTTAAAATTTTAACATTAAAGAGATATCCTTTACCATTAGGAAAGAGGAACATATGTTCACTTTTTAAAATATTTGATGTGTACACAGAACATTTATTTTAAGTATTTATTTGGATTTTGACCACGTCAACTTTTTCGATATTTCAGTGTCTTGTTATTAAGTATAATTTAAAATATAATCATGCTCTAACGGGATTTACACTTGCGACTATCGAAACACTAAGATGATCCTGTTGTCACAACTAAGGCTATCACGCTTTAAATTGTGTTTCGGATTATCAATGTTAATTCATCTAAATTTTAACATAATCGCTATATTATATCAGTTCCATTTGGTGGAGCCAATTTTATGTGGAGCCAACAATTTTACTGTATTCTTTTTGTATATATTAAGAACTTTTGGAAATGAACATTTTTTTCAAAGCCACAATACCTGTCAAAAATGTAGAAAACATCAGACAAGATAAATTTGTATTATCAGTTCTATCTAGATTCAGTTAATACAATATTTTGTTAGTTGTGCTTGCCATTACAACCCAGAAATTATTTCTTGTATAAAAATATTTCCATCTTCTGACTTCCATGCTCAAATATGCAAACAAAATAAGTTTTTTTAATTTTTACGTTAATTGGGTTTCGTACCTGCATTATTACATGTAATTGGGCTCCGTTGTTTGATTTAACCAAGCATTTTTGTTTATCTTTGAAATAGATAATTAAAAAAAATTAAAGACCAAAACTGTTGTTCATTTGTACATTTTTTTATGTCCACAGCTGACAATTGCATTCAAACGGTTCTCGACAACTATATTATTTCTGGAGAAGAATAGATTAGCTTCCTCACTTCATTCGCGTGATTTTAGTGATGAATATTTTAAATCTCTTCAACTAAATCATTCGTAACGTTTCGTGCAATAATATTTGCATATGTGCAATCGAAGAAGAATAAAGCGTGAAACCCAAGGGGCTAGGCAATATAAATCTACCACCGCAAAAGTGACAACAGAACTGCCACTAGCCAAGGTTAAGCTGAAAAAAATGATGATGATACAACGATTATAATACCTGGTCACTGGATGATAGGAAGAACTTAGTATGGTCCGATGAATCATCAGAATCATCCCTTAGAACATATATTATTATTCAAACACTATACAAATGTATTCCTCTATGAACTACAGAAAATGCCTCCAACTTATTAATAAATAAATATTATTCTTCATGGCCTTAATTTGAAACAACCAAAATAATAAATATCGTTATTTTATTTGTATATTGTATTTGTGTCCTTGTTATATATATATATATATATATATATATATATATATATATATATTGATGTAATTTATAATATTGTATATACATCAAATATTAATATAAATATGTTTAGCAATTAAAAAATATCCACTTGTCTTGAACGATACCGTTTCTAATTGTAGATGAGCAAGTCCGACAGCAGGAAAGTGGTGCTCCATTCTGTCAACTGGAAGACTAGCGGACTGTTCAGATGTGAAGTGTCAGCTGAAGCGCCATCTTTCGCGTCTGCACAGAGCGAGGCTAGAATGGAGGTTGTGTGTAAGTACAAAAAAGGGTTTGATCCGTTTTACGCTTTCTACGAGCCCACTGGTTTATTTTTATCAACCCTATTCTCTGTTTGGTGCAGGTTTTAATTAATGCGAGTGTAAAATTGGCATTTTAAACAGGTTTTCAGGTAGTTTTGTTGGTTTAAAATCAATGAAAACATGTTAGACATTAAACTAAAAATGAAGCCAAATAATATTAATGATTTGTTGCAACTTTGCATCGGATTTTCATCAAAAATTCAGGAAATTAATGTCAAACATTATCGGCCGTTTTATACAGGCATCATTAATAAAATATATCGTCTTATTTGCGACAACTTTCTTTCCTAGTGTCAGCAAGATTTATTACCGACATAAAAACATCATTTTTCAATAAAATATAATGGTTCACTTCCTAATTTACGAAAAATATATTCCGGCATCGAACTATTATTTTCACGAAATAATGGTTTATCGAATATTTACATGGACTAATTTAAGAAATTCCCTGTTTTTTTATTGCGAATTAATTAAATAACCGTCTATCAACCGATCCTGGCTTGTTTGTTTATCACGTAATTGTTTTGTATTTTTTTTATTAGCCTATTAACCTATTTTATTTGTTAGTAATTGACTAAAAGATAATAGAAAATTATTCGTTCTTTAAATTACGCCTAGACGAAAAAATAGTGGGAATAATTAAATTACAATACACTGTTTTCATATATTGATAAACATTTGTGAAATATGCATAAATAGTAATCAGACGGGGTAAAATCTGGGCTATACGTTGGAACTTTCCGGCAAATTTCACTCGGCTTTGGTCTTGACAATAAAGATATGTGTCCTCTAGCATTTTGGAGATCGAAGTCATGGATTTTCCTACTGATAAATTTTGGTTTTTATACAATAACGTTTAATAGGGCAAACCAAAGGCTCTGCATCTCTACTTGGAATTTTTTATGGCCCGTATCTCAAATGAAAGTTTGGAGTTCAATAACCAATTATTACTAAATATATATTACATTAAAACCATTTAGGAAATTCTTTCAAACTAATATCTTCGACAGTTACATAGTAATTATAGCAGTAAAGTACCCCAGTTACAAAGCTAGCTTAGACTACTATTACTATCCAGCGATTTATTCAAGTATGGACACAAGAAATTATCTATGAAGGCTAAATCTGGAGAATATGCATGACAGGGTAACTTATCAAACTGCCCTCGTATATTAAAATTTAAAATATATCGAACACTAGATAGGTGATGGTATAGGAGTTGTATAAAATAAATTATCATATTGGAATAGTTTGGTCCTCTTTAAAATACTACTGAACAATTTGAGAAAAACATACCTATTTGAATGTACTAACTACGCTATTACCGATTTATCAGGGTATGTATAGTATATGGAATGAAAATGTTGAATAGGTATTAGTAAATAATACCGGATAAATAATGGAGCGTTATCGAGCAAACCCACTGATATAATCCGAAATCAATATGTTTTATTTTAATGATTCGAATTAACAGACCCTATTAGTTCGTTCTCTTTGCATACAAATTGCCTCTGTTTGTTGTTCAGTTAACTGTGTATTAACCAGTGCTTGATTTTCTAAGAATAAATGTACATAGTTCATAAACGTAAACCAAATCGTCAATCCATAACCGGCGCTCAGGGAGAATATATATTCCTAAATCAGACAACTTGATCATATTTCAGTGAAATCTTGGGGAGGGGAGTGAAAACTAGTTCGGTTCTTTCATTTTCTATCAAAAATGAAGGGGTCATTCAAGCTTAGAGGGATACATTTTTATAAAAATTAAAAACCTGTTTACTATATAAGATATTTCTTTTTTTAATAAATAGTGTAAATAGAATTTGACCAAATGTAACTAATCTTCATCGGTCTTTAAATCAGTGAAAGGTAGATTAGTGAAATATTTCCTAATCACTGATGTTTACTGATTACTGTGAATTAATATGTCGGCATCCTCAATGATGAAGTTCTTACTATTGAGTAGTATATTGCTAGGGAACATTGTAATATGCAAAGATGACAATACTATGCGAGTGACATAAGCCAAAAAGGTTTTGTTTTTGGGTTGAGAAGTATTACACTATTATCAAACATCTTCCATCATCATTGAACCAGTTGGCGGCGACTGTTCCGAACATTCGTCAGGTGTTCAGATTACTATGCCCATTCCTTTTGTATTATTCATATATTACTCAAAATTAACATATTTCTTTTCTCATATTATTATTAGTATATATGTGATTTAGTTACGGCTGATACACTGGCAATTTACAATTTAATAGTACAAAAACACCATGCGTTTGTCTGATTAAAAGCATTTGCTCCAACTATAACATAAAGTCATTAATAAAGCTTTATCTAATCAGTGAGTTTTGCTAGAGGAGTAAATATTTAAATATAAAACCTAACATTTCTATAATGTTTTACTGGACTGATAATCATCGCAGTAGTTACAAACATGCAGAAAAAGAAATAAAGGAAAACAGATCATTAATAATATCCTTATTTCTACAAATAATGGTTGTAAGGGAATGTCCAGTATATTAAGACCATATTCGAAAGAATTATAACAACACTTAATAAATAATATTAATGATATTGTGATTTTAACTATTTTTATAGTTTGTTTATGTTGTCACAATTTATCAATGTATGATTAGCATGTGTTTTTAACTGCTATCTAATTTAATGCCTTTCATGAACACATTTTTCAGCTTTATTTCAGTCAACATTGTTGTCTCTTAATGTATAGAATATTACATTTAATAAATTGTCTATTTGTCAGCTCAATACAGCAGCACTATAATCAGCACTTCATACGGTTTTATTAGATGGTTTGTTGCAAGTATAATAATTAATATTATTACATTATTTCTGCTTTATTAAAGAGAATATACCTTAGGTAATTGAGTAATTACGGGGAAGAATATTTGGCTAAAGACTTCAGCTAATAGCTCTTGCTTATCATTTTAAAGTAATTTTATTAAAAGTGTTAGACAGACATCACTTCATAATCACCTTCGGCTCGTTTAATCTGGCTATTGTTTGATCATAGTAATATCTTTTAAAGTAAGAAACATATGTAAAATATATTTCTTGGTAAATACGAATTATAAATATAATCTACCCTTAAACGTTATTTGATATATAAATAATATTAAACAAATAAAATAACACATTTTCCTTGTACTTTAACACAATAATCTAGAACTTTCTAGATGTTTTAGCAAACAATAAAGTTTGGAAAAAATAATTAATGTTTGTTGGTATCGATTAAAGATAAATATTTATGTTAGCTGGAACTTCAGGCTTGGTTTAGTTTACATTAGATGTTCGAACAAGTTTGAAAAACTGTGTAGTATTTGGTAAATAGACCACATCAAATATTGAATTTGGTTTTGGTATCACGCTTCTCAATGATCACGTATCAGACTTTCGTGTAACGTCGAAATTATTTTAATGGTTGTTTAAAAGCGGATTGAGCAAACTGTTTTTTTTTTCTGGGGATATATAAAGTAAAATGAATTTCTGATTTTTTTTTATGGGAAAATATTATTCATACTTTTCACTTTCTTCTTTAATATTAAAGACAAAATAAGCTTTGTCGGACCCTAACACGTTTTACACTTTATTACTTGCGTTTTTATTATGTTTTTATGACCCCTTATCCCTTAAAAGGAAAATTAAAGGAGACGTCTAATTTTATTTTAACCACATTTTTATGAAATTTCTATTGAATCATAAAAATGTCTGACTAATCCTTATATATTAAAATATTGTCAACAGTTTTTATGACACTTTAAATTTATTTATTTGTAAGCCTCTTTGGGGAATACTTTCTTTTTATGTATAAATTAAATTTATCAAAACACAGACAAGTCGAGATTTATCACATTTTATTATCAACAGTGGTTAGATATAATGTAATAGGTCTACATTAAAAAAAACTTATATATTCCTTTTGGTGGTTAATATATCTTATACTATTAGATTTTATAGTATTTAATATATATATATATATATATATATATATATATATATATATATATATATATATATATATATATATATATATATATATGATGGTATATATATGGTAGTATGAAAAAATTAATATGAACGATTCTAATGCATATTTTTACCTGAATCTTATATTTTTGTATTTAGTAGTGGATTAATAGATTATGTTATACCACAAGATTTTAAGGGACATGTTTATTCGGGCATATGAATAACAATGTGTTTTAATATTAGTTTACAATTTATTGATTGTTGATGCACAAGTACAAAATTTTTTATGCAAATTATATTGTTAATTGTTAATGCACAACAGCGCATAGTTATATAATAATAATGAATAAATATATATATATGGTGTATAGAATAACATGATTATTTGAACATTTGAAAACTAAAAAGTTAAAACAAATTAATATTATGTTCCATCGATCAATTAAAAACACAATAATTACGTTTTAACTATATAATCGTTCCGTGGTTTGTTCTATATGGAAAAGAAAGTAATTTATGAGACTGTATTACATATTTCCATGATAAAGTTTCCTGCATAGCCTGCTTTCCGACTATAAAACTTTAATTGTAGTACAAAATGCCAAGTTTCGGTTCTTCAATTTCTATTTCCTTTTCATCTACAATACGTTTAATGGTTTTAAACATTCCTGGCATAATTGCTATTGATTTTATCATTCTAATAACGGAGTTTATTCAAGTGTTCAATAAGTTGCCGGAAATTTAACTCACGATTCATATGTCTACGACAACATTTTGTCTTCTATTTTCAAAAATATTTTCAGCAAAAGTTCTATAAATAATTTCATTATAGTTTTGGAACCTTGTTTTACTGGGGAAAATATAAAAACCATTATATAAATTGTCTCTGATGCTTTCCTAGCCGATATCAGACCGCAAAATCGTCTTGCAATCAAAGAGACAGGTTCACACCGCTGTTTAACCTCCTTTTTCATAATCATTGTGGTAGGTTCACATTCCCTGGAGGCAGGGAAGAACGCACAAAATCTTGTTTAGAATGTATATTGGTTCTTTTGCGTAAAATGACAATAGTCCTATTGTCGACAACTTGATGTATCTCAAACGTGGTTAATTTAAACTAATTAAATGTTCTTTTGCTCTTATAAAAGTACTAAAATGAGAAATGGTTGACAAGGAAATAACAACATATTCAATTGTGCAACATATTTATTTAAATAATCATCAACGACAATGAATAATGATTCTTCGAGATTATTTTGATTTCTTGGTCCTTCATAAACAGCAATGAATGTATTTATTGTATGATAGATAGCTATTTTTAATTAGAAAATATATTTGAAGCTTATGCCTTGCGAGGTTGTATGTTACATTACGAGGTTATAATTTTGTCTTCATTATCATGTATTAATTATTGATACAGAAATACAAAATTTGTGATGGAAATAATATTTTATTGAATTTAATGAAAATGTTTCCTAGCTGAAAAAAAAACTAAATAATTCTGACAAAGCTTTAAAATAATATGGGTGCTATAAAAATATTAAAAAATATTGTTAAAACGGCGGCTATAAAATATGGTGCATGTTGAGAATGTATAAAATATAGGAAACTAATTGCGACTGAAACACAAGCTGTCCATTAATCAAAATTTCATTGTTGCCATCACAACACATGTATCGTAAAATATTTGCGTTATTACAAATTACAGCGCCAATAAAGTCGATCAGCAGTTCAATAAAATAAGCATTTTACGACATTTTATGGCCTTTAACCGGCGTAATTCTTGAACATACTTCTCATCTGGCGATGTGCAAGGCCGTAAACATACAATTTTTTTTATATTTTTATGTTAGTGCGCTCAAATATAATAAAAGTATAGTGCCATAAAACTGCGAAGGTATCGTTATGCTATAAAGCCGATGATAGCTCTTTCCCCTCTACTTTCAAGTATTTATAATGCAGATGTTGTGTCCCTTTTTTTTGGACGGGCTTCTCTCCATCAACCCTTTAGATCTTCTTATAGTTTTTAAGATAGGGATAAAAATAAAAAGAGGCTTAAGTAAAATTTAAAGTATTCATAAATATTATGTGCTTTTAAGGCGAAAAAACTAAGAATATTTAATTATGTTACATATTTCTGAACTTGATTTGGATCTTAATAAGATAGCCTTTTCTCTAAGTATTTCAAAATATCATTTATAATAGATTATATATTGGTTAATAATATTTCTCTCATAATAGAGCAAAAAGTATATAGTTGTAAAAATAATATGATGTTATGGATAACACTTTCCATATAAGATGAAAAATATATATGATATATAATTTTAATTAAAATAATAGATGCTTGGATGTTAGAATATATTAACATATTAAAATAACGCAAATATACTCACTTATTTCACAATTTGTATACAAATATCAAAGGAAGGGAATGTATATATAACCATTAAATACTTTATTAGATTAAATACTATATAGAAAAAGGGTTATAAGAGTAAATAGTCATACATAAAATAGCTGTGTTCATTGTGTTAATAAAAATATTTCTAAATATATATATATATATATATATACATATTCTTTATTAATTAGTTTCTAAATATATATATATATATATATATATATATATATATATATATATATATATATATTCTTCATTAATTAGTGTATAGTTCTCAAATAAAATTTAAATAAATAAATACATTAATAACTCAAAATTGTATTATGGTTTTTATATGTATATGATCACTTTGTAATCAAATTACCGTAAGTAAAAATATGTTATGACAGCAAGGCTGAACATCAATTGAGTGCATATCAGCCTACCGAGAGGAAAAATTATACAAACTCTCCATAGTTCACATTCTTTTATTTCAAACTCCGTCACATCGATTTTTTTCTGTTAAAGGTAAATATATATGTTGTTATATTTCGATTAAATAAAGTTTGTTTTGCCGCAGAGTTTAAAACTGATGTGTATTTTTTTGTTAAAAAGGTTTTTGTTATGATTGCTTGCGTCCCTAAATGTTGGTGATGTTTACAAAGAGAACAGCGAAAATAAATACACCCTTTTTTCCTGCAACTGACAAACTTTGATATTTATCGGTTGGAAATTCGATTAAGTTTGGTTGTATTATTTTTCTTTTATTTAAAAACATAGCATCTGATCTTAACTAGTATGCAACGCGAATACTAATGTATTTACTGCTATTGTTTTTTGTTTAAAATTAGTACAAAATGCTTTTTACATTTTTAAAACTGCAACGTTTATATTTTCTCAATATCAAGTAAGCGCGTCAGGAACAGGAAGTAGCATGTCAGGCACAGAAATCCATGGAAATTTTCTTAAAAATACTGGAGTATAAAACTGTCTATTGAATACTGTTTCCTTTTATTTGATTTAAAAATAAATAAGAAAAGCCCATCTGACATCTAAAAAAGATCCTTTTACAAGGCTGCAATCGATATGAAACAGGCAGATTCAAAAGAAAATCGGAAAATGTTAATCAAGAAAATAATTTGTATTTAGAAACTAATCGATTAACATACTAAGAGTATTTCTCTACATAAACTATAATAACTTAAATAAAGAACATTAAATGTTTCATTTTGAATATAAAATACCGAGAGAATTGATCAGGGAAATCGCTGTATCATTTCTTTCTCTTTTTTCTTTTTTGTTCCGATCTCCAAATCGAGTACATATGCTGAATAAAGCTGTAGCGATCTTGCCAAGAGTTGACTATCTGTAGCCCCTCCTATTACCATTATTCTTATTTTCGTGTTCCGTAGATAGTCGATAGTGGTATAGAATTCTACTCTATTTCAGAATACGATTTATTATCTAATTCAATATTTTATCGACTTACAAAATATTTATTGCTACTTTTGTTCATAAATTAATTTGTAGAATATGAAATAATATATTTTAGTAATTTTAAAATAATTCATATAATAAAATTTAGGAACAACATGTGAAATGAAAAAAGTGAATATTCTACTAATTCTGATCAACAGGTAGTGCCAAGCCGAATTCATTTCTATTTGTAGTAGAATATCATTGAGTTTATAAAATGTCAATCAGAATCTGTGAAATTATGAAAATAACTATTTTTGATTAATACGGTCATTTTACGATAATTTTTAAAATTAGTAATCTGATGTGTTATCGAGAAAGGAATAGTACAGTTTTCAAAAATATTTTTTAAAAACATTTAAACTGTACTATGGGAATTATAATTGGTGTTATATTAGATACTGCACATTTTTAAATTTTGTTATGAGACATAACAAAATGTCAATTTTAGATTAGTGAATATGTCATTGGATCAATCTCCATAGCGTTTAAATTACTCCCAATAGATGGCACTACGCGAAATTGTATTGGCCCTAGTATAATATCAATGGCGATTTATAAACTGGCAATCATAGTATACAGAACTATGAAATTAACAATAATTGTTTAATGTCTTTTCACCGTCATTTTAAGATAATTTCTAAAATCTTATGAACTAACATATAATATGTCATCGAAGTGAGAATAGGAAATATTACAAAATGCTTTTAATATAGTTATCTAAAATATATATGCTATCATAGACATTATGATTTTATTTTATCGGATTTATTTGTTTTTAATTAATTATTTATGGAAAGTTAACACGACAACAGTTAATATATCATTGGTGCTGTTGAAACTTAAGGCAAATAAATGATAAGCAGTTAAAGATAATTGGTTATTGGTCCAAGAATAACGTCAATAATTGTTTTCAAATTATCAATCATAACCAGAAATATTATGAAATTTCTAGAATTGTTCTAAAGGATACGGAACTCAAATTAGTGATCGAACTGGAATGTAATATGTAATAAGCAATAAGAATATGATATAACACTTCCTATGTTTATTATTTGATTTGATTTACCTTTTCGAATATTCTTTAATCAAAATTATCTAGTGTTGGCCAGAGATGGCTGTTTCTATTTAATATATAATTTCACCTTATTATCTCTTTATTATATAGCAGTGTAATAGTTTATAATAAATAAAATTAAAACCTGACAAATCGAAGTTGTTTGTTTTCTATTTGGGTTAATCACTTCTTTTAGCGTGGGATATTTTTCGGCCACCAATTACTTTAGATTTCTACACCATTTAACGCTTCTACTAGCTAACACAAAGGTAATTTCAAAAAACTTTCCTAGCGTGATTTAGATGATTATTCCCTGCATTAGAATTTCAAAGTCTTATTAGGAACAATCATGTTGAGGCAAAAACTTTTAGAATATATTAGGCTTACAAATTAATTTTGACGGATATATTCAATTTAAATATTTATTGTTAATAATCAAAATAATGTATTTTGTTCAGAGTATTGTCCATCGATAGCCGTTAATCTTTTCTATCTTGCAGGCAATTTACGGAATCCACCTCCAAATCTTTTGAAGCTCTTCACTAATTAACCCCCTTTTTGGTATCTTCATCAAAGTTTACGCGCCTCTCAGATAGATGCTGAATCTGGTGAATATGGCGGTTGGGGCAACACTTCCCATTTCAATGTTTTCAAGTATGTTTTCATTGATTTGTTAATATGTAGCCGAGCATTGTCATGCTGAAATATAATATTATTGTGTCCATTAAATAAATATCGTTAACTTGGGGCCATGGATATTCGGCTTTGCTGTTGTTGTTGGTCCGTATTATTTTGTTCTTTGATTATCGTAATGGATCCACTTTTCACCATTAACGAAAAGATGTAAAAAAATTTCCTATTGTTCCATTGAAGCAACATTTTACACATGGCGAAATTCCTTTCATACAGCACAAAATATCTAAGCTCTTGGGTAATTTCCATGTTCGTCAAGCGATAAGAAAGGAATGTGAATATTGCACTTACGCTTTAAAAGGAACATAATCAAATAAAGCCTTCAAATCCTAGTCTTCAATTTTAGTTTACGGTACAGAACGCTCTTTTATTTTAGCGTAGAAATCACCACCTTTAAAACTTTAGAAATGAAAGTTTCAGTTTATACTGAAATTAATGGAGAACAATTGCTATAAGCTTCACAAAGCATTCGATGGATTTAAGCCTTCTTTTAAAAATTAGGTCATTTTCAACGCACTGAAAAAATATTTAGTTCACTCTACCTCGAAATGATATATATTGAAAAGTCACGCTTCAATATGGAGTTGGTTGCAAACGTACCTGATGCGATTTAATACCCCTTACAGTATTTGTTGCAACTCCTTTAATATAAGTTAGAAACGAGAATATTTCTACCAGAATATAATTAATTTATCAATGATATGGAATAAGGAATACGAATTTCATTAAGTAACAAAGCAAGGATAGATTTTAGAAACTCTTTGTTATAATACTACTCCTTACGTGATGAAATTAAATATAAAAAAACTTATTTTTAAAGGTTTTTACCGCTTGAGAGAATGTTTTTTAAAATGGATTTCAGCACCACTGAAGAAACATGATATCTTGTAAATAATAAGTGGTATATATCACTCTTGTATTTTGGGATTGTTAGAAAGAAAATAGGGAATTCACGTCCGTTACATTCCATTTTTTAAAACTTGCCTTTAAGTTGGTTTTCTGTGTTGGTATACCGAAGCGGGTATACTTCTCGAGGGAATATTTTCTCCGCCAGCAAACTAAAATGTGACTGTTCTTTGCACATTTGTTATAATCAGCAACACATTTTGACTTCGACTCCCACGGAGCCCGAAACAAATCTCCATATTTTCAGATCTTTTTTTTTTTTCGTTTTCGTGTTGCCGCTAAATTTTTAGGACTTCCTAGCGCGGATAAGCCCTCGAAATCCAGAAAACTGGGTCCCGGAATGTACATAAATTTTGATTAGGTTGCATTGGGTTAAACTCCCCGAGCATTAAGCAAATATAGAAGAAATTTCTCGGGAAAAAAATTGCTTTTTCCGCGGGCGATCGCCGCCATTTTTCAATACGACAAATGCGAAAACTTTTTACCGTCTAAATTATGGTTGTAAATACTTGTTATATTAAAGGCCAATTACATTTTATTACGCCCTTAAAGTCAAACGTTTTCAAAAAGTTTTTATTACCTTTTTTATAGACAATAATCTGGAAATTGGTTATGTTTTGACTTCTTAGTTATTTCTAGATTACATCGTTTAGTTATAGATAATTTTAACACAAAACAAATACAGGGTGTCAGTGGTTAAAGTTTAAATAGAAATACACTTTGAAAACGGACCATTTAAATTCAACAATATTAAAAAACTATACCATATAAAAAGTAATTTTGTTGTTGAAAAATGGCTCAAAAATTGTTCAAAGTTTGTAAAGCAAGTCTCGGACATATATGATTGAAATACTAGTCGTCAACTAAGAAACGAATAATTGATACATTCAAGAGGCCTACATCATCAAGTGGTGATGTTAAGCCCTGTAGATTATCAATCAATAGTCACATAATTATTACAAGCGAAGGGTAAAAGTGATTTGAATGTTATATAACAGCAGTTAAGTGACCTAGACAAGATTTATAATATTTTCTTAGCTACAAGTTCCATTAACACAAGTACCGGTTAATTTCCTCTACATAAAGATGAGAGAATCTACTTGCGATTGTCAAGAAATATGCAACCAAACCACAAAGGATTGTTGGTGATGTAGGAGACATGATATTTCTGCCAGGAGATGCCAGATGACATCCATTTTTTTATTAATTTCATCTTACATTAGATATGCTTAGTACAATCTAAATTTACAAATTAATTAATTACTATATAGTTTCGATATCACTGTTCTGTTATACTTACAATATCGCGTGGCTTGGTTCGCTTTAATCTTTTTATTTCCTGTCTATTGTACAGTAGCAGAATTCTATTTGACTTCCAGATATTCGTGCATTTCATCCTAGGTTACGTAGCGATCAACATTAATAAATTATTGTAGAAAATCGATTTGGCAGCGTTGGATTACTAGTTTGTTTGATGTTTTAGTGCAACCCCATAGATCCAAATTGGCTGACAAATTTATCTCTTTGATTCTAGGTCAAGATGAGAGTAACTTCCGACTAACCAGTGCAGTTGCTTGACTTTGACTCCGATCTCTTTTTCTTCTTGCTTGTCTGCTTTTTCTCTAACATTTTTCTAATATCACGATGGATGCCATGCTGATACTGATCCTGCGTGAGGAATAGGGCATCCGTAAAGTGATATAATTAAGTTTTTGTCATTTCATCGTAACGCAAAATAATTAGCATGGACAGATTTGGAGCTATTAAACTGTGTCTTTTAGTCTCCAATCCGTTTGTAAATCTTGTTGAATGCCATAATTGCATCTTTTGCCATAATAACTGTGTCTTCGTCAATTATTTCAAGTACTTTTTCTTTTATTGTCTGGAGGAAATGTTTTGGTTGTGTGGTGGTTTAAATATTGAGTACTCCTCGTGCGAGGCTCTAAAGTTTTCTTTCAAATAGATATAATTTACGCATTTTGTACATTAGTCTCAAATGTCGAACCCGATCGAAAGCTGGTGAGACGTCGAGGAATATTTTAGGGCCGTATATATTTTTGTACAATTGGTCAATGGTTTATTTTATTCGCGGTGATTTAAAAATTCAATCTGGAGATCTGGTATTTTAATAAATAGTTTGTTACGTTTTAACAACAATTTCTTAAATAATTTAGATGTCAGCAGCGAAATAAGCCTGTGAAATACAAATTGTTCTGCAGGTTTGTCTGGTGATCAGACGACATATATATACCTTACTATTTATAGCCAACTATTGAAACTTTTACACGCTTTCTTAAGTGTTATTTTTATGTTCAGCAACGAGCCGAATTGATAAGCATTAATATTTTATTATTATATACATTGTACACAATTCCAAAAATATTTTGCCATTACAAAAATGTAACCAATTACAGAATAACTAGAAGTCATATTGTTCTTAGTGCTTTCCAAATTTGATAACCTATTTTATATTTTGCTAAATTAACCTTAGTTAGAAGGTATGTTGCGTTCAAGTTTATTCTGAATTGAAACAAATAAGCAGCCCATCAATAGAACAGATGTATTAGTATAATAATAATAATAGTAAATTGTATACGCATCATAAAATAGAAGTTTAGTATAACCCTTTCTTTAAAATCACTCTCATGTATCATACGTCAAACATTTGAAATTGTTTTAGTTGACACAACTCGACATATTGTTATTTTTGACAAATTGTGGTAAATTGGGTATGCATTTAAATAAAAATGTATCAGCATTGTTTTCAATTTCCATTTTTGTTTTCGCATTTATTAAAACAACACATAAATAGCCGGCTTATTTCTTGTAGTTAACAAAGCTAAAGAACGGTCCTCCTGCCTGTTTGCTAGTCGCTGGTTCGATTCTTTCTCAGACCTAGTCATCAATTTATATTTGAGCTTGTACTTAAAGCAATAGTGCATCCGACAAGAAGAATGATCCCGACTAAATGACGAATGGAGACTAAATTGTAACAAGAAAGTAGACAAACAGAAAACATAATAGATTAAATATTACATTCAAGTTAAGCAGTATATTAAAATTTCTCATATATATATTTAGGGTAAATGATGGTGCTCGGTGAATGGAGGTAAAACGAAGTAAAACAGTGGTGTTTACATTATGTGTCCGTTATTTATTGGCTATATAAAAAAATGTGAAAAATACAATTAGATAAAACGGAAGGCAGCGGTGTTATCTGGAGACGAGGCTTGGGCAGTCAGTGGTGCCACGTCTAAACCAAACGATGGTTGAGCAGTGAATGAATCGAAGTACCCTTTAATAGCATCCCAGATAGACGTCTCGGAGTTGCCAGCTATTCGTTATCGGGTTCTAGTTGGCGATGAGATTATCTGAGATTATATTTCTGGGTATTTTGTAGACCGTTATTCCACGATGTAAAATTCGACATGCCTCGAGGTCGTTACATATATATATGTATATATATATATATATATATATATATATATATATATATATATATATATATATATGATTATTATTATATATATATATGTTATTATGTATATATTATTATATATATGATTAGCAACTTGAATATAATCTTTAATATTTAAAGAATTATATATACTTCTTGATATACCATTAGAAGATTGCTAAATAAAACCAATCTATCAAAAATAATTCAAAAATCACATTAGTTTATTCAAACTTGGTCGAATAAAAAATTAAAGAAGGAAATACCACATTAGACTGTTCCAGAAAACGTAACTTTCCCAGCAAGCGCTTAACTATATAAGCTGCACTCTAACTGTTATTGATTGTGTTTAAATTTATGTTTGAGCTTCCTATTGGACATTACCGGTAATTTCTTCCGTACACGCTTTGTTCAAGTCTGCCGCTTTAAAATTATTGCTTATTTCTAATGGCGTATTAGCGACCCACATATACTAAGGCATTGATTGGTACTGGTTTTGTACAATAATCGGATCTATAATTTCCTGTCATTATTTAAGCATTTAATTCTGATAATATTATCTCTTATTGGCAATTATGTAAATTCAGAATAATAATAAAAAATCAGGTCTGACAATAACACAATAATAATAATAATAATACAGATATAAGTCTGCAGCAAAAAAGCTAGTTGGTTTGGCTAATTTAGATACGTTTTTGTATGCTGAAAGTGAAAAACTAAGGAGTAAACTCCAAGACGTCAGGCATTCCTCAAAAAGAAGCCTTGGAGCATCTCAATGATATCAAAATACTGTTGGACACTTCTAGAGATATTTCAGGTTCTTCCACTAAACGAAAATTTACAAAAATATGTGGCAGTGGACGTATATTAAACAAAATAATGTATCGTTGATAGTTTCTAAATATAATAGATATAAGAAATAAATATTTTTCAAGTCTTTTCAGAAATATTACATCACAAACCATCACACATAATATGTTACATATTAATGGTTCGATATACATATATTTGTTTCTACAAGGTTTAGTAATTTATCTCATTAGGGCATACAATTATCCAACATCAACAAACTGATAATTTTTCACCATATGTCTTAAAAGGTTTTATTTTAAACAAGAATTTTTAAGAAACCTGTTCAAATATATTCCTGTCTCATTTATTTTCCCCTTTTCTTTTTGTTCCTGTTTCTAAATTGAGTACATATGCCGAATAAAGTTGTAGCAATTTCGTGAAAGGTTGACAATCTCCAATGTTTCTCCTTTTCCATTATTCTATCTTTTTCTACTGTTGCAATATTTTAATATTGATTCTAATGCCTTTCATATTATAAATTCATATTAATTCTTCACATTCGTTAAATAAATAAATAATTATATATAACAAACAATATGGTGTAATATTATATGTACTATTTCTTGATCTTTTGCAAAGAATGTAGTAAATATTTATAAATAATGTTTAAAACGTCCTGTTACTAATGCTTAGTAAAACATTCTGTTACATATCAATTTTTTTTGTTAAAATAGTTAGTATTAAACTAAAAACGTTTAAATTCAAATTAATTTATTCTAATAATATTTTACAATTTGTTTATATAATATAGAATCTAACGTATATGCGGCAATATAAGGTAAGTATATATTTGGTCTAATTTAAAAATAAGTAAGTATGTAATTTTTTTGTTTTAACCTGCCTTTCATTTAATTGTATTCTACAAAGGAATTTAAAACGAGATAAAATCTAAATACCAATATATATTGCTAAGTCGGTATTAATTTATGTGGAGCCTAAACTAATTTATTTTCTTTTTGCGAAACAGTAAAGCACAGAAAAAAGGATTTTCTTCCAGTTTTCCACACGATTTGCTTTTACCTACTGGTCCCCATCTATATGGTCTCTAAAATCCAGGATCCTACCTTACCGGTTCAAATATAAAACATCAGCCTAACAACTTTATATTACTCCTATCGCATCCCCAGTTATCCCCTGATGCAATTTAGTTGTGCTTGGAGAAAACCCCCCCTTTCTTCGTTCGTTCTTTTTCCACCGAACTTTTAAGGATCTTATGTCAGCCTCAACTTTGCAATCGTATACAGGATATCATAGAGGCAAACACTCTGTACGTTGTTGGAACGGTTCAGTCTCAAAACCCGAGCCTACAAAATAAATATTGGTTTTGGAAAGACGTGTATATTAGGATCAAAATAATTCTCTTTGTTACAGTTGTCTTTCCCCTCCAGCTAACCATGTATATAATTGTTATGCGAGTAAATAGCGCGGAACGTAGATGTTCGTTATCAAATTTACCTTATGATTGATATAACACAAAAACCGAGTATAAGTGTAGTGTTTTAGTAAAGACTTCAGGCGTCAGACGTCAATATTTATATAAAGTCGAAATACGTGTATTAACTTTGTTCAGAAGACGCTTATTAAATAACATTTTGATAATCAAACACAATGCTTCATTAAATGTATTACACACACACACACACACACATATATATATATATATATATATATATATATATATATATATATATATTATGTATACATTAAATTTATATTAGATTCATTTAGAGTGTAAAATTGTTATATACAACTAGTAAATTTATTTTGTAGGTTAATTGTATGGGAAGACAAAATTAGGTTTACATATAAAATAAAAATTCTTAAATAAAACTCAATAGAATAAAATGTATATTAATTTTGTTATAACATAAATAAAAATATATGTAAAATATATGTATTCATGTCAAGGTATTTTTTCTGCAATATTTATTTATTGCCATAATATTTTATGGAATTTGCTTATTTTTTTTTGCAATCATTTCATTGTTTGTATTATATTAGATTTATTTTTAAGATTTCGCTGTTATTTATTTTTTAAAATTGTTGACCATCTCAATTCAAACTGTTGGCTGCCGATATAAGCAAATATAAACCTCTGTTATATGCTATGTTGCTATATATTTTAGTAGTATGGTACTGGTCGAATACTAATTACAGCATTAGTATGTTCTAAATATAACCCGAAAATATTCAATTACTAATAAAAAATATAACGGTAATTGTGTTCGTAGCGACCGTATCTTTTGCCTCGGAGACGGGTAGAAAAAAGTAATTTAAAGATTGTATCGAACATCAACATTTTGCAAACTTCACCATTCAATTTCGCGAGCTATTGTAAATCAATTTTAAAAGAAACATTTTTTTACGAAACCAATTTAAGGGCCTGTCATAAGCAGGTAAGCTCGGCAATTTTTCAGTGTTTGACTTGGTATTAAATTCGTCTTTTTTAGCGTGTCAATAAATGTAGTATTCTTCTGTTAGTGAAATGATAGATAGTATACTTTTATTTTTATGAAGCCTAAAGTCGTTTATAAAAATAGCTATAAATAGTTATTTGGTTGTGGAGTTATTGGCTTGTGTCTAGATTTTATGAAGCTATTATAGAAAGTTATTTACCGTTGTAGAGATTTGGTTTTTGTAATTTGGTAAGTTATAAACAATTTAGAGAGCATGTGAATTTATATCAAGTATTAATTAATAAAACCCTACAATCACTGTTTACTACTATTAACTTAAGTTCCGAAACAAGATTACGGAGTATCTCGAAATGATTTTGAAAATTCTAGGCAGTGTATTTGTTCTGAAAGATGTTATTCATATTACATTTTTTTCTTATCTTCCTATCAGTTGTCTCAATAATCTTTTGTTATAAAAATGTGCATGGAAGCGCTTATTTCACTATTGAAGAAATACAGAGAAACTATCCTGTTCTATACATTTTAAAGTAAGAGCGAGCAAAACCTATTTATAATAATCATATTCTTCTAGCTTAGATCTAAGATTTCAGATTCAAGTTTAAATAGCGTTTCCATTGGCCCACTCCCTATACATTTCATGTATGACAGCTACAGTAGAGGGTGGGTTTTGCTTCTTGATCTTCCGGATAATTTCATATTTGTCGACCAAGCAACCGTTGCCCTTTTTAAAGTTTATACAAACTTTAGCTCGTTTCTTCTCTACTTGTTCGTTCGTCTTGAGTTTGTCGCATTTCGCATACAGAATTATTCTAGAGGTCATTATCACTGGTAGATAATCTACTTCCTGCAGTTGAGATTAACATCTGTAGAGCCCAAGTTTATACGCCATTTCATAGTCTAGCCAATAATATTAATGATAGCTGATTAAAATTTTTCTATTATGTACTAATTAGTATTCGAGAGCCTTTTACTATATATTATCAGAAGTATAGGACACGTTCAGATATATAAATGAAAAATATTTCCTTTTCTTTGGAGTTTATTCAATTATATCTGTAATTCGATCACAAAAAAATAGAAATATATAAATAAATTAATAAACATATAAAGTGGCCGCACCCCTGTAATCACTAGACGGGTGGAGGAAAAATGGAAGAAGAAAGAAAAGACAGAATTCCTCAAGACAGATTTGAAATTTTGTAACATATTTGTGACAGGTTATTTTTATATTTTATATTCCTTTGTATTATCGTAAGAAAATTTGTTGGTGCGACGTTGTGATTGTAATATAAATATTACTTGTTTAAATGCAAACTCATATTATTGAAGTTATTTTGCAGGATATGAATGTTCTAATAAAATTAATTCTGTTCTATAGGATTCTGCTCTTGTGAAAAATGGTTTTTAAGAGTAAATTGATTGATTGTAAATTAACAATATTCAGGAAGATTCTTGTGATGTCCTACATAAAGTTTTCCAAGTTTAACCAAAACGAAATTCCTGATTGTACAATTAATAGTAAGCTTTTCGTGAAACTGAATTTACCTGAATAATATGTGTATATAGTGGGTGATCATTTCCTTTGACCTCTTGGAAAGGTAAATACGTAAAATCAAAGCTTAGAATCAGCAGTTTGTCAGCTAGCATTAGAATATTCAAAAATAATTAAGTAATAGTACAAATATCATGTTTTTTTCAAGGAAACAAATTGACAAGTTTGAAAGCCGGAAATTATAGGACATGTTCCTCCGCAGACCCTTTTGTAACAACCGAATGTGTGCCTTCAACTTTGCTCCTATGCTGTTCTTATCAGTATAACACCAAACAGCATCAGTACCTATTATGTTATATTATCTAAATATAATAAGGTAGCCGAGAACCTATTTAAATTCGATTGGGGAAAGGATGTAAAAAATCAAATTTAATGAACAAATTTTACTGAACTGTCATTTAGATATGAACCTTCTTTTAAACACTTAATTGAGGACAACATACTGAGCAATGTAATTAGGTGCTGCTTGATGTGGACGATGAAAAAGTAAACAAGACTCGAAGGATAAAATTTTGCATGGCTATATAGATCCATACTATATCGTCCAATTATGTACCTGTAAATGTCTATAGAGCAGAAAAGGAAGTTTCGTAATTAAAATTGTAACATGTAATTAGTATATTCAGTAAAGTCAAATATTGTATCTTTAACTAAAGTTTAAGACAGATAATTCCTCAATTTATAGTTTTTATTTTCTAATATTTTAAAAAACAATAATGTACAATTACAAAATAAGCATTAGTTGTCAGATTAGATATTGTGTTTTGTGTATTTTTAATATGATTTATACAAATTTTAGCTAATATTTAAGTAACTTCTTTTGTTAAAATATTAATATTTAATTTTAACAGTTATTTTTATAGTTACCACTTTATATATTGGAGGTCGCATCCTAAGTCTGACTATTCCGTGGGTTGGATGTACTTGATTCATTGCCCACTGCCTATTTCTATATCCAAGTTTTGCTTCAATCCAACTTCTACACAACTCAAATATTCAGTTCCATGTTACATGTGTTTTGTTTCATCCATTGTCATATATCGACGCAAAAAGTCGGGTTTATTACGCTTGATCATCTTCAGGCACTGCTCCGAGTCATCAACTCGTCGTTGTTTTTCGTCAAAAGTGAGCTCACCCAGCACCCATTTTACACAGTTGATATCTTTAGATTGTCTGCTATTTCATTCAATTTCAATTTACGGTCATTTAAAACCATTTTGTGAATTTTTAAATGTTTTCGTCAGTTAGAACCTCTCTTGGGCATCTACTGCGTTCGCCGGTTTCGGTGCTCATTTCACCACGTCTAAACTTAGCATACAAATCCTTGATGGTTGGTTTTCCTGGGGCAGTGTCCGGAAACATGGCATCAAGCCAAGTTTTTGCTTCAACTGTAATTTTTTCCTTTAAAAAGCAATATTTCATCAACACGCGAAATTCCTTTTTATCCATTTTTTCACTATAACAAAAGTTGCTTCACTCAAAATGCTATAATTCGCAAACCAATGATCCGACAGCTGTCAAATTTATGCACGCATCTTTTGAGGGTTAATTAAAGACTGTATATTCTGTGAATTAGATGGACTTGATCCATTGCCCACTGCCTATTTCTATATCGAAGTTATGCTTCAACCCAATACTACACAAATCAGATATTCAGTTCATCAAAATTTAATTTTACCGAGAAGTTATATTTGCTGACTCTGATTCGAGTTATCTGGTTGAGCGTTGTAGCTAAATATTCTTATATCTAGTTTCATTAATTTTCAGAAATGAATTTCCTTTCCACCATCCGATACTATAATAGTATATATGGTTTAAGCAATATATTAGATCATATATACTGAAATAAAAAAAGGGAACATGATCCTATATCCATATTAGACGTTCTGCATATGCTCCTTATTTTTATTACGTCATTAGGAAGTTTCTGTCAGGAAAATTACCTGCCAACTTTCGAGAGCCGAACATCTGGGAACGTTTTCTTTGTGGAATGCCTCCCGCATATCTGAAATCCTTTGAAAATCCTTAATAAGGCTGTGTCCAATTAAAGTGGAACGCTTTAAAGCGTTTCCAGTTAATTAAACATTTTGATGTATTAAAATTTGTGATACTCGAAAAAGAATTTTAAAACTGTAAACCCGCTTTTATCGGCGGGGACAATTTCGCCGACCGGGAAATAAAAATTGGCGCGGATTCAGCGAAAATTAAAAGATTCATCAGTTCCGAAAGCCCTAATGTTATTTCGGGGCGCCATTAAAAAATAGTTCGTATCGGATTTAATTATGATTTTCACGAATTTTTACTGAAATCTTAGTATAAATCAATTATATGGCATTATATACCAGGTATCTCGGTAATTCATTTTATTTATTCAAACTATATTCCTTTTAAATCTATGCATTTTGCCCCACTTAAGGACAATTTATGGGTGGCATTCCAGAAGAACATTTTCTTCATTGATCTAAACCATTAGTTTCTTCGATATTGACGAAAATGGCCCATAAATATGAAAATCTGAGAAGTCGGATGGACCCAGGTCTGGGTAATATGGCGGGAGCGATAAGATTTACAACCAAAATGATTTCAACACTGTATGATATGACGTATTTTCATGCTACAAAATTATCTTATCATGTCTTTGGGAGTATTGTGGACATTGATTATTCAGATATAGTCACTTTGACAAATAACACCACTCACTTTCAGATTCTGCATTTAAAGTTTATTAATTATTATTCTGACACAGACATCAACTGGAAACTGCCAATTAGTAAATTTTAAGTGATACTATTATGGAATCAAAGATATTCTTGGAATAGATATATTTATACACACACTTATGCTGTATGTCTATACAATATGCTAAGTTTGCCACCAGAGATAGAAAAAGCTGCTGTCACTATCACCAATATTCTATCTCGTCACACTATCACAAGTGATTGGCATTTTATAGGTTGTTAAATATTTTAATATGTAATAATTTATGGTATTGGCACATTCTGTTGGAAGCAGAATAGTTATTTGATCTAATCATGGGAAACAGTTAGCTGGAGTAGAGGAAATTTTATTTTGAATATTTGGGCATACTCATTCATTTAAGTAGAAGTAAACATCACAAAGGTTATTTGCAATAGTTACAGTAGGTGACCGGATTATTACGGACAATATTGAGATTATTTAATTTTCTGGTATAATTGTATTCCTATAACAAATCATTAGTGGCGGGTCTTTTATATATCTTATATTTGTATCTGTAAATTATATGGACCATACCGGCTACGACAAAATATGTAAAACAGATTGTAATGTATGATATTGATATGTAAAACAGAGAAATATGTAAAACAATCTTCGCTTTACTAATTTTAATATAACTAAAAAATAATATAGCTAATATTAATATTTAACACATCAATTGAAAAGTCCCCGGCCTAACACATAACTGGCGCTACTAGAATTAAATCCATACTTTTTAATTAGCCCTAACCCTCAAAACTTGCCTGTATGAATTTGATAGCTGTCAGATCATTAGTTTGTGAATTACATCATTTTGAGTGAAGCAACTTTTGTTATTGTGAAAAAAATGGAGAAAAATATGAACTCATTGAACTAATTCATAAAAACTAATGAAATTAGATATAAAAACATTTAGCTACAACGCTCAATCAGATAACTCGAATCAGAGTCAGCAAATACAACTTCTCGGTAAAATTAATTTTTGATGAATTGTATATCTGATTTATGTAGTATTGGATTGAAGCAATGGGCAATGGATCAAGTATATACAATTCAAAGAAGGGACAGAATTTAATTAGCCCTAACACTCAAAAGTTGGGTGTGTAAATTTGATAGCTGTCAGATCATTAGTTTGTGAATTGGAGCATTTTGAGGGAAGCAACTTTTGTTATTGTGGAAAAAATGGATAAAAAGGAATTTTGCGTGTCGATAAAATATTGCTTTGTGAACGCAAATATATAGTTGAAGCAAAAACTTGGCTTGATCCCTTGACTTGCTAATTTCCGGACACTGCCCCTGGAAAATCAACCATCAAAGATTGGTATGCTAAGTTTATACGAGGTGAAATGAGCACCGAAGACACTGAACGCAGTGGACGCCCAAAAGAAGTTGTTACCGACGAAAACATCAAAAAAATCCGCAAAAAAATTTTCAGTGACCGTAAATTGAAACTAAATGAAATAGAAGACACTCTAAAGATATCAACTATACGTGTATATTATATCATTCACGAATATTTCAGTATGAAGAAGCTCTGTGCAAAGTGTTTGCCGCGCAAGCTCACTTTTGACCAAAAACAACGACGAGCTGATGATTCGGTGCAGCGTTTGAAGATGATCAAATCAAGAGTTTTATGAGATATATGACAATGGATGAAACATGGTTCCATCATTTCACTCCGTAGTCCAATCGACAGTCATCCGAGTGGACTGTACACGATGAACCCGCTCCAATGTATGGGAAAACGCAAATACTGGGTTGCCAAGGTTATAGCGTCTGTATTTTGGTATGCGTATGGAATAATTTTTATTGACTACCTTTAAAAAGGAAGGGCCATCAACAGCGACTATTACATAACGTTACTGGATCGTTTGAAGCATAAATCCGCCGAGAAACGGCCGCATTTGAAATAAAGTGCTGCTTCACCAAAACAAAGCACCGTGTCAAAAATCAATGAATTGATCTTCGAATTGCTTCCTCATCCACTGTATTCTCCAGATCTGGCCCCCAGCGAATATTTCCTGTTCTCATATTTCAATAGAATGCTCCCTGGAGAATATTTCGTCGCATGAAGAGGCCATTGCCGATACTGAGGCCTATTTTGAAGCAAACGACAAATCGTACTACAAGAATATTATCGAAAATTTGGAGGGTCACTATAATCAGTGTGTCACTCTTGAAGGGAATTATGTTGAATAAAAAGAAATAATTTGGCAAAAAAATGTATTTCACTATGGTAAGCAGGGGACTTTTCAATAGGTGCAATAATAATCAAGTTATCAGTTCTTTTTCAATCGCCCATTTGGTGTATTCCCACGTGTTTTCTAGAAGACTCATGTCTGGTGAATTCCGTGACCAAGGCAAAACAGTGATTTTTTTCCGCCGAATATGCAGTAACACTGTTGTCTTTGTGACAGAGTGTCGAATCATGCATAAAAATGTAGTTGTCATCGTCAGAGTCATTCATTCATGTGGCGGTAACCGGATTTTTAGTAATCGCTTATATTTATCTTGTTTCGTTGTCCTATAGAAGGAACTTAAGTATAGGCGTTCTATGCCTTTGACGAAGATAACAGGCCATACAATGACACTAACCGGGTGTTTATACCACTCTACAAGGCGGCAATCGGCGTGAGATTGTTCACAAGAGCGTCGTCTTACAAAGGAATGTTTGGCAATCTAAATTTTAAAAGCTGGTTCATCGGAAAAGCACACCTGTAATTTAATGGAATTAATACTATAAAATCACTATTGTTCAATTGTATTATTCTAAAAAAATATATTTATTCCACTGCAGTCTACAACAATCATATTTTCATTTTTCCTAGACTATTGGAGTCGTTTCTTTCTTATGTTGTCGATTAGATATGGTTTTTTGGCAGGCCGCCATCCTATTAGATTCTCTTCAACCAACTGCCTCCGCATTATTATCTCCAAAGTCTTTAAAGAATCGCCATTTATTATCATAATCAAATGAGCAGCGCTCTTTTTATGATTTTTCGAGATAGATGTTTCCGAATTTTCGATCGATACAAGGTGTGGTGATTATTTTTTTTTACCATATTTGCCAATAGGATTTGCCTCAAGAGGACAATAACTGAATGAGTAGAAATGTCATACAATCGACAAATGACCCGCGTATATTATCTTGCCATTTCATAAATACAATAATAATTATATATATAACTATTTAATATAAAAGAATCCTTTAAAATCAACATCATTTATTCAAGCAAATATAATAAATTATAAATTATATAAATACGAGTACTGCCTCTAATCATTTGGCCACCAATTATATTTTAACCTCTTTTTTTAAATATTTCCATTGCCTATATCAATAAACAAAATAGAAAATTTTTGTGCGAGGACTCAAGAGAAGATTTGAGTGGGAAGTCAACAATAATAATTTTACATGAAACCATACAATAGAATATTGTGGTTATGTACCATAGTATACTCGTTTCATCAGATAATTTTCGTATATATACATTATGTATATATATACAATATGTGTATGTGCTTGTAGTTATTACTTATATTAAATATCCGGGATGTATTTGCCTTATGATTATTTATTACTGCTGTTTCTGCAAAAAGCGGAGCCAAAGTATTAAATTTACGGTCAGGTTAGTTGCAGCAGGAATTGAAATTCATTGACCCGCATTGACACCAAGCAAGGTAACCTGTTTGATGTTACTGGAAAGGAGGTGTGCATTATCAGATGTTAACAACTAATGCGATTGAAACAAGAGACTAAAATGAAAAGCAGAAGCAGAAGGAGAATTAAAGAAAACAGCTGTGCTGATTATATATCTTTTGAATGACGCTGTACTGAAAGAATTGATATTTGGGATCGGCAAGAGACAGATAGCGAAAGACTAAAATATTATCGTCGATATAGAGATCACTGTATACCGCAAGGGACTCAATTAAGTGGTTTTGAAATAAGTCTTTCCAGACCGTGACTGGCCATCGATCGCTCCAACAAAAACATCGACGCCCTCTCCAAAACTACTCTTTCTTCGATGAGAGATGCCCCCTGAATATAAAGCGACGAAAATATTGGACCCTAGAACAAAGGCCAAATATACTTATTTATTTACTAAAAAAAAACGAAACAAAAAAGCGAGAGCACTCGTTTTCCGAATAGATGGAAATGCTACGAGAGGGAACGTGTCGCCATTTCTATCATTTTTTTTCCTAATGATATTTTTCCGTATCCCTTCGAGTCAACGAACAAAAAAAGATTTTTTTTGAAGAGCCTGCCTGTTCTTAACGCGCGAAAGTTCGGTCGGAACTTACGTGAAATATTCTTCCAGTGGTTTATAAATATTTAACTTTTTTTCAATCAGAATGTAACGATGTTCTGGAAAATTTTTGACGGCAGTTATTTTGTATTATGGCCGTTCTTCCGATCTATTTTATACAGAAATTAATACCTTGATGAAATACGGGGTCTTTCATATAAATATATTACTAATACTATTACTAATATAGATAAAACATCTAATATTTTTAGGGTGTCGTTTGTCTTTGTTTTTTTTTGTACAAACTTTTCAATGTCAAAACATTTTGCTGTAAAGACATCTGATTGGTTATTTGCTATATTATCGACATAGCAATGTCGCGGGATAAAGTAAAAAGATAGCTCAAAGACCTACTGACAGTATAATAAAACAAATTTCTGGGGCATAAGATATTGCTTTGTCTCATTTCTTTTAATATAGCTAGTAAAGAAAGTAATAAGTTAAAGGTAGCCTCATCTAGAAGTTAGACGACGCGAAACATTTCCCCAAAATTTCATATAAAGTTAAATCTTTATTTTTTTGTGGACCACGTTTAATTCAGTGACAATCATCTTTGTATCATAAATGATACAAAGTTCACCAGGTCATCTAGTTTAAGTTAAAAGTGGTATAGAATTGATATGACATGCTAAATATAAGTAGAGTTACTCCAGTTTTAAATAAACATAAGTGGTTTTCGGCAAAATACACGCTTAAATCATTGTATATAAACTAACATAACAATAGAAATTTCCCGAAACGTTGAAATTACATTCACCAACTCACTCGGAACTTATTTGTACCTTTTCGATTTTTCTTTTGCGAAAACCGTTACGTCTCGCCGAGGCTAATCTACTTGTAAATTCGCGTCCAATAAACAAAAATAAGAGTTTTCCGAACAACAAGTAAAATCGCGGAAACAAAATCTCGGGGAAAGCCTCTAAAATGGAAGTGCCAGTTTCGACTTGATATTGGACTTTCGTGTTGTTTTTCCGTCTGTTCATCGATGAATAATTCCGCGCCCGAGATAAAACCTCAACTAGTTCTATAGCCAGTTTCGCTTTTATTTTTTTATGGCGGATTACTGATTTAAATTTGATGTCGGTAGTTCTGGTGGGAAGCGAGATGCTAAATCCCATTTTAAATACATTTTTAATGGTACTGAAATAAGTCGACTTAAAAATAAATAAGCTTTTGAATAAAACAATATCAATATGTGCCTGTCTAAAGTTGTAAATTCGTTTTAGAGTCAGAAAATAGTATCCTTCTCATTTTATTTTATTTAAAAAGAGATAGAATGCTATTAGAGAAGTTCGAACATATATCGGAACGAGCCAGCAAAATTTGTCCGTTTGCTAAACGTCTAAAAATTCTTCAATATATTATAATTACGCGTTATAAACCGGCAAACGTTTTTTTAACTCTTTATCTTGATAAGTTTTAAATCGCCATGATTTTTATTGAAAGTATTTTTTGCGACTTGCAGCTGCACTGTATATTAGTACGGACACGGTAACTAAAATATCTCAAAAAATAAGAAACAATATAACCTTAAATTCGCCAAAAAGAAACCGTGTTTCAGATCAGCTTGGTGTTTCAGATCAAATATCCGAAATGTATAAAACAGTCACTAGGTTTTTCAATCGAAACATAATTTAATACAATTATTTTAAAGAAAATTGTTAGTATGGAAAGTATCCATAAAAATCCAGAAGATATACAGCTATTTGAGAGATGTAGAATATCCGTTCATATATTGTTTTATAATATGAGATTAAAATTGTGTATAGATAACCCTCGAAGGGGTTTAATGGAACTTCCAGAGACTGCTTTGAAAAGAATACAATTTTTAAAAACATACAACAAGGAAGACATATATCATTTTATATACTTAAATGAGACATGAATATTTCAGAATGTTACATTGGGTTGCTCATGCAAGATGATAATAAATATAATGTAAAGACAACAAAAGTTGATGGATAAAGGTAAATATTGGAATAACTATCGATTAGGTTTTATTAGTCATAACGTTTATTCATTGCAGACATATAGTTCTTCATGCTGGAAACAGAAGTGGTTTTATTCCTGGTGCAGACTTAGTGTTTTTCTAAGTCCAAGGGTGATTAACATGAAGAAATGAACCACAACTTGTCTTTGCAGTAGTTTGAAAATCAGCTTTTTAAGAACTTGGAGGAACCATCAGTTATTTTTATGTACACTGCACCATATCTACCATATATATATATATATATATATATATATATATATATATATATATATATATATATATATATATATATATATATATATATAGTACACTGGTGAAAAAAATCCCAACAAATTCATCATAAATTAAATTTTGAATTGAATTTTGAATGAACTATTTCAAATTGTTACTTGGTGAATATAAATGAAATATTTAATTGCATTTTATGTAATTTACTTTTTTTTAAATAAGCCTGAGAACAGATACATAGTAGATCAGATTACTGAATGTTATGGCCACAAAGTATTACGTCTTCCTCCCTATCATTGCATTTTTAAACCAATTAAGTTGATACAAAGTATTGCAAATAATTAGTACAATGGATATTCATTTTGAGGGGATATTCAAACCAGAACTGTCTGGATTTATGGAAAGAGGCATTGTTGAAAATAGCACCTTCAATTTGTGTGAGCTCGCTGAGACACATTGAAGCAGAAATGAATAAATGATAGTTAGTTATTCACTTCATTAGTTTCTGAAAGTGACAGTGATTAAATGAAACCTTATGAATGTTGGTTTATGATTTAATGCTGACGATTACCAAGAAAGGGCGATCAAAGAGGAAAACAGCTCAATGTATATATAATAAAACAACTCTAACCTGTAAATTATTGCGGCTGTAAAATTAATTCTACTTTTTAGTTATTCGATAATAAATGCATTTCATGTACTATAATGTTAAAATAAATTATATATAATAGAACATTGGTTCAATTATTTTATTTATATTAAAATTTTATAATATAATAGAGTCGCTGCGGCAACATTGGGACGTCTTGACAGTTCTCCCGTGTCACTGCTCTTTCGAATTGACTAAGTGATTAGGTGCTCATAAGTCTTCTGATTATTTTCTCTCTATATTTAGTGAAAAACTAGTACAAGATATATTAACAAAAGCAATTTCAATAATTTTCCATAATCTTTTTAGCAACATGGCGATGCCCTATTGACTGACTGTTCTGAAAACGGACCAAAAATAATAACAAACAACAGCTCCTGAAAGTTGTCCAAACCTACCTAAAACACATAAGTTTCAGTGACCTAAAATTATCGATAGTTAATGACATCGAATTATCGATAGTGAAAGGTGCCCTTTCACTCAATATATGTCAAAAAGGTCGATGAAAATTACGACGAGAAAACAATGACGTGACAAATTAATATAGTTTTTTTGCCAATATGAAACTTATTCCAGTTTTGAGTTTTTTTTCTCTCATACTTTTAAAATACTTATTGACCTCTTAGAACGCTTGTGTCTCTTCTTCCTCACTGCATTATATCTGCTGTTGAAATTGTAAGTATAACAAGCTATTAAACACACCATAACTAACACAAATGTGTAGTACAAGTTCTAAAATTACTGCAATGTTTAAACTTTGCTCAGTTTACGCAGTAAAATGGGTGCAGCTAAAAACAAACTAAACATTGTGTATAACTACTGTGCCGCGCTTTTAGACTATCTGGTCTATTAAAAGTCCCTGGCCTGACATATAGATAGCGATACTAGAACTAAAGCCATGTGTTTTTTAGTTATACCTAATTTGACAGCTGTCGGATCATTAGTTTGTGAATTACAGCATTTTGAGTGAAGCAACTTTTGTTATTGTGAAAAAAATAGATAAAGAGATTTCGCGTGTTGATAAAATGTTGGTTTTTGAAGGGAACAAATGTAGTTAAAGCAAATAATTGACTTGATTCTGAGTTTGCGGACTCTGCCCCAGGAAAATCAACTATCAAGGATTGGTATGCTAAGTTTTGACGTGGCGAAATGTGCACAAGAAGGCGGTGAACGCAGTGGACGCTCAACAGAGGTTGTTAATAACGAAAAAATTTAAAAAATCCCAAAATTGTTCTGAATAATCAATGATTTTGAATGACCGTAAATTGAAATTGAACGGTATAGCAGACACTCTAAGAATATCAACTGAATGTGTACATCATATCATTCACGAATGTTTGGATATGAGAAAGCTTTGTATAAGTAGGTGGCGCGCGAGCTCACTTTTGACCAAAAAACAACGACTAGTTGATGATTCGGAGCAGTTTTTGAAGATGACCAATCGTAATAAACCCGAGATTTTGCGTCGCTATTTAATAATGGATGAAACATGGCTCCATCATTTCAATCCCAAGGCCAATCGACAGTCATCGGAGTGGACTGCATACGATAAACACGCTCCAAAGCGTGGGCAAACGTAACAGTCGTCTGACAGAAGGAAGGACTATCAACAGCGACTATTACATGGCGCTCCTGGACCGTTTTAAGGAGGATATCGGCAAAAAAAGGTCGTATTTGAAGAAAAAGAATATGCTGCTTCACCAAACATAGCACCTTGTCACAAGTCAGTGAAAACACTGGGAAAATTCCATAAATTGGGTTTCGAATTTTGGTTCCTTCCTCATCCACAGTATTCTCCAGATAATATGCCCCCCAGCGACTATTTTCTGTTCTCAGATCTTAAAAGAATGCTTACTGGGAAGAAATTTTCGTCGAATGAAGAGGTGATCGCCAAAACTGAGATCTATTTTGAAGCAAAGTACAAATCTCACTACAAAAATCGAAGTGTTGAGGGGTCCCTACAATCAGTGTATCATCGGATCAGAAGGAACAATTTAGATAAAATTTTGTAGCTTCAAAGCAAATTACTTAGTACTATTGAGACTGCGTGGTAAATTAGGAATGAGGTGCATAAAGACTTGGAAATGAACAAGATTAAACTGGTTAATAATATAAATATAAGCTTTTCTTGTTATAAAAATTATGCCCTACAGCGCCAAAGTTCAAACGTAAATAACTGGAAATATAGGCTTCAAGAAGTAAGAAATTTTTAGTAGAAAAATAACATAACGTAGAATACGCGCAAGTAACATTGAAGGTTAAAATTTATTATCGTCGCTCATAGTGTTAATACATTAGTTACTACTTTAAAAATGAATAAAAGGTTCTTTCTTTTTTTCCGTTCGTATTTATCGATCATTTATTGCGAAACGTTGTTAAGAAAAAAGGACCTAAAAGGAAAAACAAGTGCTCGCCAGGCCGGCTCTCGTAAGTTGTTTCTTTAATTTTTAATGCAAAGCGTGTACGAGGAACAAAGCAAATGAGTTTCGTGTGCGGTTGGATTGCGTTTCTCCTTCGGGTGCCGTTATTAACCTTGAAAATGACCGATCATTTGATTTTATGTCCGATATCTGGACGATCGACCGACCGCGTAATGGCCACCCTCAGAATAATTACACATTATTTTTGAATTAGCAATGGCGGCAAACGGCCTCTTACCTTTCCGAAAAATATCAATTTTCGGGCGAAAAGGGTCAACCATTTAGCGAAATTGCTTTCGCACTACAGTGCTTTTTTCTGAGCTGTATTGGAATATTTTGTATATGAATTCATTGATGTTAAATATTCACCAGATTCGTTATTGTTAAGGTATCTGTTGAAAATATTTAACAAATTTTATTATTTATGATTGTTCGCCCCATGACCGAAATTTCACCACAGTTTATTTATTATATGTCTCTGATAACAGAGTAAAGGGAATAATTTAAAAATAAAATACTACCAAAACTTAAAAGACAACAAAAACATCAAATCTTTAATAGGACTACTTGAAATTATATAACTTCAATTTTAGTTTTTTTTAGAGTTTGATAAATCAGTGAATTTTTGAAGGAGACAATTTTTTTTGGCAAAAAGCAGTTCAGCAGCAGAAATATTTTCAACACAGTCTCTTTTTAACCCAACACATTTAGTATATTATTTTTCAATTTTGTAATTACTACTCAGGTTTTTTCTAGATCATCAAAATTGATGTTTGTTTCAGTGATGACCTCTTCATTTGACCCAAATGCCTTACCACCTTCTTAAACTTTGTAGGAGATAGTCGAAAGGGGCTAAACTCGTAGAATATGCTAGATAAGGTAGCAGTTCGTTGCTTAATTTATTGATGTCTGCCTTGGTGACTACACATGTGTCCATCCCTGTATTGATTTCATGGAACAACATTTTTTCTAGGCCAAAATGCGATCGTTTTTGCCTCACTTCAATATCAAACATGTCTAAAACTCAAAGCAATTTTCGCCGATCATTGTTATATCCTTTTCAAGATATTCGATATAAATGACACAGCGTCCATACCATAAATAACTGTGGTCATGGCTTTGTTAGTCGACAGATACAATTTGGCTATCTTTTGCAAGGTGGTGCACGATTATCCGGTTTATTTTACTGTTTTGATTATTCCTTCGTATTTTGCGATGTATCAGTGCTAGGTAACAACCCAAAAGCTCATTTGTAAGGCGGCTGAACATGGCCATTCTTTTGAAGAAGTCACTCGGTTGCACTTATGATCGAGACTGTACAATCGTGGCACTTATAGCTTCATTATATCTAAATATTCATGAAAACGTGCTGTATCCGCACAGTTGAGATGCTTACCGCATCAACCGCCTCATATATCTTAGTTTCTGGTGCAACAAACTCATTTAGGCTACCTGGAGGTTGCTGGTACGACCACAGATAAACTCTTAAACATTAATTAATTTCGATGACTGTGTTCACCATGTTTCAGAAAAAATCTTATTTAAAACACAGAAATCACTCTTTTCCATTTTTGTTCACATTCAAGAAGTTATATTGCAATGGCTCTCATGTACACACCAAATGGCGTATCTTGCTCAAGATCTCTCTTAATAGATGCTAATTGAATACAATAGTGATGTCAGAAAACCTATCAAAGTGCCCTCGTATTTCATTTTCATTGGTAATTTATATTACTGAAAAGTTGTCTTTTAAATAAGTAAAAAAGAATTGCAGTCCATTGTAAAAATATTAACCTTAGTACTCCCACTAATATCCATTAATATTTAAAATGACACGATAAGTTTCATTCATCACCATACCCTCTTACAGTAGCAGTACCTTGATGGCACTTCATTGCCGAAGAAAAAGTTCATGGAAGTATAACTCGATTCATTATATGTTCAGCTCATATGTATTTTCAAGTTTTATCACAAAAAGGGATAACTTTACAATATAACGTCAATGATATTGATGGTTAGAATAATCCCGACCTATAAAGGTTAACCTTCATCTATACAATCTATACAAAGAAACATTCTCCTGAAATTTTCTATTAGCCTTTAACTTACCACTGTCTAAGTTTAGTTATCTTCAAGAAGAATTTTAATACTTATGATAATAGCTTGGTTTGATTACCTTCAATAATTTTAACGTTTCTTGCATATTTTAAAACTCTTTTGTAACCTTAGGGTACATTTTTGCGTTAGCATTATTTGGTTTAACAAATTATATATTTCACGGAGAAGAAAAAAATATTTATATTAAACAAGCTCCGGTCTATATGTCAACAATCATACATAAAACAAAATGAAAACCACAAAATTCGCTTCGACAAGGAATAAATCTGATTAATATACATTGTGTATTGAACAGCGTATTGCATAAAACACAATTCACGGCTACATTTTCAAATTTAAATTTTAATTAGTCCTCTGTGAAACGAAACCTGCTGCTTCGATTTGGCTTTTGTTCGTATGGTTATTAATGGACCAACAAAAAAAAACTTTATAAGAGATATGGGCTTATTTTTGGAGATCTATCAAAAGATATTTAATAAAATATCTTCTTAAAGATATTTATTTTATTTTGGTCGGTAGAATCAATATTTTAATAAAATTATTACCTATATTTTTAGGGTACTTAGCAAAACAGAGATATGAACATATTTTGATCTTAGTTGATCTGCATTCATAAAGTTACAATAAATTTTTTTTTTCGCATATGAAATACAAGTAAAACTATCACACAATAAACTGTGCGACTACTTTATTTATCTACAACATTAAAAAAGACGGCTTTTTTGTCAAATTGTACGTATCATTTTAAAGTTATGATAAATTAATGTACTATTAATAATAAATAGAGACAATATGAAAGTTTTAAATCATATTTATTTATTGTTATTAATTTTATGAAAACTTGCACTATATATTTACAAATAAACAATGAATTAAAATAGCCCAAGTTTAAGTAGCCAATAGAAAAAATTAGCCAATAGAAGAGTAGAATCCTCTTTCATTACAGACCAGCAGTAATCTGCTTATTATCAATGTCTTCTTCTTTGATGACGGTCTTCTATGTGTTTTATATCCTAGTATATCTTGTTCGTCACTCACCATTTCAAGATTAAGAGGAAAAAATCGAAATAGGAATACAAGAAATATATTTTTAAAGAAATTTTCCACTCCAATGTTTTACATTCTTCTAACAAGTCACTCATTAATACTCGGCATATTCAGCTTTAACACTGCTTACAAATTCATGAATTACTTCCTTTAGATAAAACCAAACCACTAATCCTTTCACGGTAAGGTTTACATTGAATTCATTGTTTTCTATAAGTTCTATTATTTGTGGGCCAACATAATGTCTTCTTTTAGTTTAGTTTTTAAATACAACGATCCTATTTTTCACCATTTTTATTCATGGTCCTGGCAAGATTTTTCATTAAACAAGATTTGTATGTAAGAGTATGTAAGAATAAAATGTTCATATTTAATATTAGTTATATTACGAACAAAGCCAGTTATTTCTGGCCAATTCTTAACCTCACAGTAATGTTTGGTCTCTGTTGTCCTACAAACAGACAAATCAACAATATTTCATGGAAACATCCCTGTATTCGAAACAATATAGCTACAACCTTTAAATTAACACAAACTTTCCAATTCTATACTTTGTATTTAATTAAATCTAAAAATAGTTTCATGTTTTCAAGCGTTTTTTTGATCACTGAATATGCAATAAGTATGGAGGGACATAGGCCGCAATTGTGTAATAATACAACTTGTTGTTGCTGATATTTATTGAAAGGACAATTATTGTTAATAATTCGTTATTATAAAATTGTATATTAGACAAAATTCTAACTTATGAACAGAAATCAATCTAATGTTAATTCAAATACAATAAAATCCTGACTACAAAGTTTTATCTTAAATATGTGCTATATGTCCAACCAAAATATGTTTCATGGTTTCAATCTAGTTATAAAGTAAATAGATCTAAAGAACTTTTTATTTTATTAATCTCTTAGAACTTCAACAATCTTCGACTCACACTCGTTATGTGTTCTAAGAGGATATTGCTCTGTATCAGTTTGTCAGAGACGTAATTTGGGGCATCGACGATGACTCCCAACAATTTATTCTCGAACCTTTGGAGGAAATCTATGCTACATTTGCTAGTAGTACCTCACAGTTCAATACCATAGGCCTAAATGGGTACTCCAATGGGATAGTCAATACTTAGACTTACTAGACTTACGTCAATACAGCAAAACCTTGTTATCTAACGATAATTAGGATTTACGCTCTATTAGCCAATATATTTAAATTAGTTTAAGCCCAAGCTGTTTGAGTTTTGTTACTATATGTTTTTACCATGTTAAGCATCGATTAAAATGCATTCCCAGATATTCAACGTTGCATTCTTGTGGAAGTTTATGATTATTCAATTTTACTGAAGGACATGTTCTTCTACAAAGTACGAATGTCACAGGCTTATATTTTGTCTCATTCACTTTGATTCATCACGTTTTCAACCACAACTCGATTTTGTTAAAATGAAGTTGGAGGTTTCTTGTGGCTGATATTGGATCATCGTGTGATGATGAAACCGCTGTATCGTCAGAATATATTTCAACAGTAGTGTTTTTTGACGTCGGTAGGTGAGCTGTATACAATAGATATAACAGTTGATCAAGATTACTATCCTGCGGAACACCTGAATATATTGGATGGACGGCAGTGTATTTGTCAACCTGTTTCACAATAAAATGGCTGTCTTGAGGTATGATTTGAGTAGTTGAAAGTGCGTATGGATGCTAAAGGACTATATTTAATTAGATTGAGAAACATGTTCCATTTTATGGTAACTTTATTTTATAGGAGATTTACTGTATGCTAATACAGCCCTTCTAACCCTGTCATTAATTTTTTAATTCAATACACCTCAACCCAAACAACAATAGAATTCTAAACACATAAGAGTCTTATTATTTAGATGCAATCAATTTGTGTAATACATAATTTTTCTTGTGGATTTTATTCAGTAAGTTGCTAAAAGACCTTTTATTTTCTATCGCTCAAAATCTACCCATCGTTTCGAAACAACACAATAAAACGCACTCTTACTTATAGTATATTATAGAAATAAATTGAGATTAAAAGAAAATATTTCGTGAGAAGATAAAGTTTTATTTCTAAAAAATCTTTTTTTTTTGTTGATGTATTTTTTGTTTTCTCAATATAAATATTAAATAGATAAATCTAAATAATTTGGGATGTGCTGAAAATATTTTAATTAAAAGCCTGGAATCATGCTATTTTTAGATGCACTTAAATAACAAATCACCGAATCTTTAAAAATGTATAATCCGGAAAAAAGGGACAATCCTCTTCCCCTTCGATCCGACTGTCCTTCACCTAAAAAACGAAAATGTTTAAAGTTGGTATTGGATACCCTCTCGGTGGATTTCAATCCCCTAAAAGTCACTGGAGGATTTGAATACTTTTCGGACCCAAATCAGGGATAAGATCCTTGAACTGTTCCTCCCCCATCCCCAGTCTGAACCAGTGACCGCATATTTCCGTTGTTTTAGGGCGTAAATACACGATGACGTCCACGGAAACCAGAGGGGAAGGAGCAGAGAGAAAAAAAAAACGAAAACAAATAAACGTGAAAAACCCGGGACAGTATTAGGCTTTTCCTCCTCGAAAATATTAAGCAAAAACAAGGAGCTAACGGCGGGAGGGGCGGCCGAGGAGAAGGTGCGAGAGGTTTCCTATCCGGTACGCTTCGACCGTATTTCCCACTTTTGTTCCTGAAACGAAATTAACCTTTTTGCGGGCCCCATTCCCGTACTTCATTTTATATTAGATTATATCAAAATATTTCCTTTGGCAGAAGTGCGGCATAACACAAACGGTGTAAATAAATGTGTTAACCGACAAAAAATTGGCCTCGCTGGAAGTCAGGACCCTCATCAAAATAAGCGGTGTACGGTGGTGCGGAAGAAAATGTGCCGCCATTATTTTCGGGAAAATTTTAATAATAGGGGTGGCTCGAGTACAAATGTCGTTATCGTTCAGCTTTGGCGGTTTGATGTTAAGAGTGTCGGATTGGGATTTATACAACCGATTTATAAAAATGATATCAACAAGTTGATCTCCGCGGCTATAATAGGTTCGTTGTTTGTCGGTATGTTGTCGGGAATTAAAAAAATATTAATGGGGTAAAACTTTCTTCTGGTTGTTTAATTTTTTGGAGGTTTTAGAGATATCTACAATAGTTTTAATTAAAATTGGAGATTCTGCGTATGGTTTTAATTCCTTCTTACCTATATTCCGTTACAACTAAATAGATAATTATGTTATAACTGTTATTAAAAATCTATTTTACTGAAAAAATTAAAATTCTAAATTCCACCGCAATAAATAAATTGTTTATCATGTGTCTATTTATAACTTTTCGGTATCAAAAACTTAATCATTTTTCCCTCATAATAGAGTAAAAGTAATATATTATAGGGCATCAGTTAAAAATGATAACAGGTCAATTGAAAAGTTAAAATGGAAAAGTTAGTTTTTTTTATTCGATATAATTCAAGGGTGATACACTGATTATAGAGACCCTCCAACATTTCGATACCTCTTTGTAATACGATTTGTCCTTTGCTTCAAAATAGGCCTAAGTTTTGGCGATCACCTCTTCCTTCGAAGAAAATTTCTTCCCAGCGAGCATTATTTTGAGATCTGGGAATAGGAAATAGTCCCTCGAAGGAGGAAGCAACTCGAAGCCCAATTCATGGATTTTTGCCATCATTTTCACTGACTTATGACAGGGTGCATTGTCTTGGTGAAGCATCATTTTCTTTTCCTTCAAATGCAGCCGTTTTAGGCGATTTCGTTTTTTGTTTTTTGATTTGGACCGTTTGCCAATAACGCTATATAATAATCGCTGTTGATGGTCCCTCCTTTTTCAAGGTAGTCAATGAAAATTATTCCATGCGCATAACAAATTGCAGACATCATAAACTTGCCAGTCGACTCTTGCGTTTTCTCACGCTTTGGAGCTTGTTCATTGTGTGCGGTCCACTCAGATGACTGTCGATTGGACTTCGGAGGGAAAAAAATTCAGGTTTATTATGCTTGGTCATCTTCAAACATTGCTCCGAATTATCAACTCGTCGTTGTTTTAGTCAAAAGTGAGCTCGCGCGGCACTCACTTTGCACAGAGCGTTCTCATATCCATTTATTCGTGAATGATATGATGTACACGTTCAGTTAATATATTTGGAGCGTCTGCTATTTCATTTAATTTCAATTTACGGTTATTCAAAATCATTTTGTGGATATTTGATAAATAACATTACTTAAAATAATAAATGTCTCTATATTAAAACATATTAAAATATATGCAAACTGTCTCAAGAGCAAACTGCTAGTATGATTTTATAAATGGCATTTACTTAAAATTTCCATTAATTTTCAATAATTTTCAAAATATTAACAAGTATAATTTATTAATCTACTGAACATTATAACATAGTATTATAAGTTAAAGAATTTTCAGGACTATAACAATTTCAGAGCACCAAATATTGGTTTCCTTTACTTTTATGTTATAGATATCAGTATGGACTAAGAAATGAAGTAGTACATGTTTGTATATTAAAAGAGATAATATAAGAATACATCAATTTTGAAACTTATATTTAACTCTAGCTTGTATATTAATAGATTAACGAATATAATTTAGACAATTTATTTTTTACAATTTGGAAATATTATCATTAAAACGAACGTGTTATTAACCATTCCTGTTTCCAGCATAAAGAACAATATATCTGCAATAAATTATAATTAAATATTATGACTAATAAAACCTACCTAACTCTTATTTCAGCGTTTATCTTTTTACATAAACTTTTGCAGTCTTAACACATTTTTTATTATCTTCTTGTCATGAGTGTCCTAATTGACTGTGTATATTGATCCACTGTGATACAGCCATGCCTCATTTATATACACAGATTGATATAATAAGCCTACCTTGATTTTATTATATGCTTTTGGAAATAGTATTCTTTCAAACGCAGGGTCTAGAAATTCGGTCAGACCTCTTCGTGAGTTAATTTTGCACTTATAGATTCCAAACTAACAGTTTCCTTTAAAATATTGTATTAATTTATGATTTTATTGACAAAAATACTCACTGTTGTTATACATTTCATATATTTCATCTGTCAAGGTGATATTTATTCGACATATGCTTCGTCACACTTTTAAAGTTTTTAAATTTTACATTGTCTCTCTTATTATTTTTAAATCAAACAAAATGCATTTTATGAAAGAACATCTTTTAGTTACATTCTTTCTTAAAGCATTTTCTCTGGCTGGCTCAAAGAAAATTCATTTTGCGCGCGACAATAAGTAAAAAAGTAGTAGGAGAGAGACGGTGAGGGAGAAGGAGGGAGAGAGAGAGAGGAAGAGAGAGATAGAGAGAGAAAGAGAAAGCGGAGGAAAACGGCCAAGATGTATATTTTAAAAGTTCGCGTGACTGTCATAGTTATCGCACTTATCAAATGACCACAATAAAGCAAGCTGTTTTATTACCAGTCTGGAAAGCGGTGCTTAGCCGCGCACACGAACGGACAAGATTATTACCCGAATTTATTATTAGAATTTTTAGGCTCGGGCAAATTTACGAGTCCAGAGAACATGGCTTTGTAAATAATGCGAAAAATTTGCATCTGCTTTATGCATATGCCCTATCGGGGGACGTCGTTCTATTTGTCATTACTAATGATAAATATCATGAAGCCCAAATACCGTCGCTATTTATAGCCCTAAGTTACAATGAATTATTTCCCAGTGTATTTTCCAATATAGTTTAAAGGAAAGTTTTAAGTCGTTACCGATTTTTCTAACAGATGTACCTAAACTTAAGTATGCAATATTATAATTTGACACAAATTCCACTTTATTTTACTGACATGTAGCTTCAAATGTAACACCACAGAATAATAGAGAGAAAATTTAAAAGGGTTCTTCGGAGAAATTTTTCGCGACATCCGTCAGCTAGATGGGATTATAATCACCCATTCAAGTAACTTTATTGTAATTAATTGTAGTAACTCTAATGTCCCCTCGACCAATGTTCATCGACCAATTAAATTTAGACGACAGTGGAAAGTCTATACATAACATAAAGTGTTGACCGGCTAGAACTCTAATAAGGAAAATGGCATTTATAATATATACATATAGACAATATATCAACAGATTCAAAATCATTCAATCAAGAATTTCGAATCGAAATGGTTAAGATAATTTAACAAAAAAAGCAATTCGAAAGGAAGATGTAAGATAAAGTATTTTCATTCGAATCTTTATTTTAATATGTTATTTTTATGGTTTGTGTGTAAGTCTCTAAAGGTATATTGCTTAGATTACATTTTCTCTTTTTATCTTATTCCATTTATTGCAATAAAATTTGTTAAATTATATAATATTTCTACATTATGTATCTGCTCTGAGGAGTTATATAAACCAAAAGAAATAATATATCACAAAGCTTCAAATCCTACGTTATCAATACATTCCAACCAGTTTCTATTAAGTACACCTTATATTTACATTATACTGAAAATTTACGACACTTTGCATTATCATTTAGCTTTTTTCGTCTTTTAAAATATATGTAATATCACAAATATATAAGTATAATAACAAATAGAAAGTAAACGTATACAAACATGACCATTTTTCATTCTTATCTTTGCTATAATCTTCAAATAAATTCTGCTTCTATATTATTTTATTATTCAACATACATACACTTTGTTCCATAAGAATCTACAAAGTTGACGTTATAAATGATAATATTTTACTAATACTTCATACGTTATATACAAAGTTTGGCATTATCTGCCGCTAAATTCCCCTACGAAATAATTATATTACCTCAACAAAATATAAATACGAAATTAACCCAAAAATGACTTCAAACCACAAGTCTGATAAACAACAAGGCGTGAAAACTATCAAGCTAGATTAGCACAAATGCCCATACGACAAAAATTTGTATATAAGCTTTTTCCTGTGGCCCATGAAATTTACATTAAAACAACTTATTTTACAAAGAAAAATGTATAAGATAAGATACGTAAGGGAAACTGAAAATGGTGTCCCAAATAAATACATAAACAATTATCGCACCATGGAAACGAACGACTTAAACAGCACCATAGCGATAAAACAGGTAATAAGTTAAAAATAATGACACCAAGATATTGGAGACATAATTTCAGAAAACGTTTCTCCGAAATTGCATTTGAACTTAAATCTCCCTTTTGTCTATGATCTACATGACATATTTTGCAAAAGTAACAGCAAAAAGCCGTTGAAACTCATTGTTTGTTGATAGAAACTTACGGTGTACATACTCTAACCTTAAAAACATGTGAGACGTGGTTTCAAAAATTCAAAAGTGGTGATTTCGATGTGCAAGACAAAAAACATTCTGGTAGACTAAAAAGTTTGTCTACCAAAACTCAAAAACAATTGGCAGAAGTGTTAAATGTGGCCCATGAAAGGACTAAAGACCAATTACGAGCAATGGGGAAAAGCCATAAGATGGGAATATGGGTATGTCAACTGAATAGCGGGCAAATGAAAAATCGAAAAAGCGTCTCTAAAATGCTATTTTAAAAAATCCAGCGCAAAAAAATCACCTGGTGAAGCTGGTCGATCGACTCCCAGGTCAAACAGGCGCTTAATATTATACGCGGACATTTTTCCCTAGATGTTCATGAAACGGAGACGTAATGGAATGATATTTAAACATATTTTGACCTTTTTAAAAATATATAATTAATATTATATATTTTACACTATATAAAAATTTAACTCCGTGAACGACACAATTTACTGAACAATACATATTATGGCGTATAAGATCGTACCAGCAGATCACTAAATTTAACAGAACAGCTCTCGCGGAGTTTGGCGGACCCGGTGTCGTTATACAAATTCCTCTAAAATAAATTGAACCAATTTCCGTAAATATCCTCGGAACTTTTCCTTTTTCCATCAGGAGGCCGAAAGCCAACTTTAAATACAGCTCAAACAAAGTTTTCTCATCAGGTGTAAAACCTATTTTTCTGTCTTTATGTATCCTCCTCCGTGTGAAACTAATAAAACACCAAATATACATTTCCTCCTGTCTACAACTATTCAACAAGCATTAATAAATTGGAAAGTTCACTTCGATAATAATTACTGCAATTAACTGGGTAAATCTGCGATGTCTGGAAGCACTATTTAGTTGGTACATAGTTATATTTGAGATCTTTATTTGACAGTTGGTAAAACAAAACAAGTATGTAAAATGACCTGAGTCTCCAAAATTTATTTATAAGATAAATTTTGAGTCCAAATTAGTAGCCGGATTTTTATAATTGGTTTTAGTTTTCGAAATATTCAATAAATTTTTTTTTAATTATTGAATTAAGCAGTATAAATTAGAAATCATCAGACATTGAATTGAGTTTTTTACTGTGTTTGGGATCTGTTTCACGCATCAAGGTCCTATAGTAGTTAATCATCATGTCTTCGTCCCAAAATTCTTCGTATTCCCTATACCTTGGTGTTGCCACTCTCTGCGCTCGTCGCTCGCGTCGTCCAATTTTTATGGGGATAAATCAAGATATGAATGCAGAAAATGTATTTTCAAGGACATTCAAGGACCGGATCCAATCTTGTGTTAATTTTACAACAAATTGTTAATTACATGCCTGTAATTCGGTGATTTGTGATAATCGAGAAAGTTGTGAACAACGTTTTGAAACGATGCCCATGCTGCTGGTCCATCATGAATTAAACATTGTGTAAACTTTGTATCAGCCATTAGTTTTCGAATATCATGCCAGACCAATATTCTTTCTTTGATTTGAATGTATTTTTTGCACTTGTACGAGGAAAAATTGGCAATGGATCACTCTCCGTATGTGGAAATGGCTTCGAAACTGATGATAGCTCAGGACATTTACACTGTACTATATTTTGCATTTATATCGACGATATTCATCGAGGAAAACTAGCAATCATCTACATCATTTTGTTCCTCTCTCCATAACGTTAGCATGGAAAATGAAAAGTTCATTCCACCAGTACATTTTCACCAAAAAGCCACTTTTTCTGTACACGTTATAATTTAATTTCGATATCTATGGTTTGACAGCGTTTATCTAAGCAAAATCATAGTATTACAAATACGCATCATTTCAGTGCATTTGTCATGATTTTGTCACGTTTACCCAGCATATATCATCTTCAAATGTAACTAAACACTATGTGTAAACACTTTACAGCGTTTTCTCTGCATTTTCAGAGGTTACGAAGCACAATTATAGCACAAAAAGAAGTTAGATTAGAAAGCAGGGCTGCCACCATGCACGAACTCGAGAAGTAGAACCAATACTGATACATGGATTGAATATCTGAGTTCAGGTTATTGAATAATGTCAAGAAATGTTCCCATCCCGAATTTTTAAACTTTTTTAATTGATAATATTTTATAATAATAAATTCCAACTATCGCAATTTCATTTAAGATTGTTGATGACAAAACGACCGATTTTAATCATTGATATTCACTTTCATTTTCATTTCAATTAGTAGATGCTTTTATCATGTCAGATATCAAAATAATTTTTAGTATCTTGATAAAATCAAATCAGATGAGCCGACAATGTTAACTAAAAAAACTAAACTAAACTAAAGTAAATAATTAACTATGTCTCTCTTCTTCGATACCTCCTGTAGAAAACTGCCGTTGGAGCTCCTTTGTTTGTTTATTTTTGCTAATTCATTTTGCGCCCTGGTTACTCACAGATTACGATTTAAGCTAAACATACTTGTGAGTTAATGAAACACTTTCACTTTACATACAATTTATTTGCACTAATTACAATTTAAGTAAACAAAGGCGATTTTTCATGTGAGTCTTTATATCTAAACTTCTTGACTATCACCACAGGAATTATTGCATATTCTGATTGAGTGAAAGGAATGAAAAAAAGAAAGAGGTTTAGGACACCTCGGTTCGACTTACTTAAGGAAGCATGTATGTCACGCCTTCGCAATACGGAAGTTTACTGCATTTGCCATTCACCTTATCTTCTAGCCAATGATTATTATATAGATCATTCTATAACCCCAATAAACCTGAGGCCAGGCAGCGGCAACAAAATACGATCAAACATTACAAACAACCGACAACATACTGGAGAATCAGAAAACACCACCATAAATAAACTGTAAAAGCAACCAGATAAACTACAGTGAAAGAAATGAAATGTTAGTAAAGGTGTTGAAACAACAAGGAAGATATTTTTTGTCGGACATTTGGTTGAAATACAATAATAATAGTTCCTGAAATATTTTTTATAAATTTTGAATGTAATAATTTACAAAGTAATTCTGTATTATGAAAAATAGCAATACGATTGCAACACAGTCGTTTCAGTCTTATCGTATAGCTGTTTATTTTCTAGCTCTTTTATGTTTGATCTACATAAACTACGGCAACTGATTTGGATCGTTTTCGAGTAGTTTTCCAGTAGATAAATTCGAAAGTCCTCTGAAGAAATGTCCGGGGTAAAATCCGTGAAACGGGACTTTTTATCATTTCTCGATCGACTGATTCATGTGAAACAGATCGAATGGAGTATATATAGACCAAATTTTCGATATGTCTCCGGACCATCTCTAAATATACAAAGAAATATTTCAGAAAGTCTACAGCGAAGTTAATACTGGGGGGGGGGCTATGTAAACTTTATATATTGGATTTGTTTAAAGATTTATCTAAAGAAAACTTCATAGGTTATTGTGTGTTTAAATATAAGGTTCAGTTTGCACCACCCAATATTTATGAAATAACAATCGTGTTCTTATAAATTATGAAATTGTATTCTACTAAATTAGTCATTCGAAAATTACAAAGACTAAATAATGTTTTATGTGAGATAACCATTTTAGGACTCTTGTTTGAACACAGTTTTTATTATGGTTAAAATTAGAACAATACATTCACTGCCTATTGGAAACTGTTATAGCAGCAATAAAAGACAAATATAGAAGTTTGTGTTTGTTAGCTTTATTTGCTACATAATTTATGTAGATGCCTTATATATAGTAATTATAGTAACTACGATTCGCTATATGACTAAGTGTAGAGAAAATATTTTTGAAGAACAATATAAGTTACAAAAAGTGTAGGTAAGGAAACAAATACTTTTAATTTACTCTGAAACTATTTAATTTTTTGGGAAAGAAGTAGCGAATTGTTCAATATTATTCTAATGCAAACCCCAATCTGTAGCTGACTATTGTATAGTGTGCCTAGTTCCTAATATTCTGCCGTAGGTGCTTCTTTCATCCAAAAGATCGATTTCGCAACAGAAATCGGTAAGCAATTCATTCATTTATCATAAAGATGTTCAACGGTTGTAATCTGCTTGGTCCTCAATTGTGCACTGATTTTGTCATCCTAATTAAATGAATTACTTAATTTCTTGAATCCTCACGGAGAGAAACATGCAGTTTTTACTTTAAGCCCTTATAGTTGGTTTAAAGCTCTCGTAGTTTCACTCGTACTATTTCAGAGAAGCAAAAACTCCTGCAGTTTTGTCTATTCGACCCACCACTTCGTCCCAAGTCCTTTAATTGCTCTACTTGTTTTAACTAGGCCCCATTGAGATTCACAATAGCAGGAAATCCATTAGTTGTCAATGCTTTGGTCATTTCTTCATCAATTCTCAAATAATATGGCTTTGCAGTACGAAATCCACTCATTCATGCATTTATCAGGGATGGTAGAAGCTTTAACTTCTATATGAACTGATATAGCGCTATAATCAGCAATCGTCAACATCGGATTGGTCAAGTAGATTTTACCATCATATTGAAAAGTATATATTGTCATTATTATTAATAATATATCCAAAATAAGGGAAAGAGTTACAAGAAATGTGTTACCAATACTAGCAGACCAAGCAAATCTTCCTGGTCGAACATAGGCTTTTGTTTGATACAAATAAAATTCAAATCAGTTAGTGATTTGTTTTAATATGTTCTTATTATAAAACGATAGGTAAAAGATCAAAGAAATCTTGGAATATTATGGCATCTCTACATACAAAGTTAGAACGTGAATCTTTCTATACCATACTCGAATTTGCATAAACAAGCAGAAAAATATTTGACCAATATCGACCCAAGTTAATATGGCTTTCTGTTGTTGCAAATTTCTGCGATTTAATAATTTTCCTTGATGCTTTTAGGCAATATTCTGAGTAACTTCTAGATCCACTTGATTTCGATCCCAAAAAACTCAATGTATCAATGTTTTGTCGACAGTCTTCTGTGTCTTTTCAAGTGTTTTCACGTCTCGCTTTCAACATCAAGATTTTGTTAACTGTATTTTGCGTCACTCTCTACATTATGAGATTTTGTATGCAATATAGTAGCCGTGAGTTTTTAAGTATATTTTTGAACATATTTTGGCCTGGCGTTGAAACAACGAACTCAATAAAAAAGATATGAAGATCAAGCTATAGCAGCTATGACTGAAAAGATGGCGTATAAAACCAACGAAACAAAGTCCAGTCATATAATTTTTTCGCTGCGTAGAACAACATGTCCACCAGCTCTATCAATAATTATTAACTCCCGCAAACAGAAGATGCTAAATATATTGGTATGCATTTAGATTGACAAAATTAAAAGAACCATACACTCGCCAAACTCTACCAAATGTTTTGATTTATCGGGCGCAAATTCAAGTTATCATTAGGTAACAACATACTATTGCCTAAATCTATACTCAAGCATGTTTGGTTACATGTAATCCAACTATGGCGAACCGCTAAAGAATCTAAAATATCCATCATACAATGGTTCCAAAATACAGTGTTTCGTGCCATTATCGGTGCTCCGTACTCCGTACTCAAATGAAGGGATACAACGCTATATTCCTCTAGAACCAATAACGATCTAATTCGATATAACGATCTGCAAAGTATGAAAATTATTTAGAACTCCATTTCAAGTGGATCTCGTACCATGAAAATTTACTGTCACGGAAGTAACATTAATAATAAAGAAGTAAAGTATGTTAAAGGAAAGGGATTTGATTTAATAACCGGAAAAGTCTTTCAAGAACTCTCAAAAAAGTGCTTCAAATTAATGGAATTTATATATAATGCTGTGTTACGCTTAAACTATTTCTCTAGCTCTTAGAAAGTGATCCAAATCTTCTTACCCTCATATCATCCCACAAGCCTGTTACCAGTCGATCTGATTATTAGACATATATAGACTTTAGAATAAACATAAAAGCTATTTAATTAATTAAAATAGTATTTTATACAGGACATCACTTAATGAAGTGCTTTCCTATATGACATATATATAATATAAACATAAGCAATGATTATTGCCCACTGGGTAATCTGTGGAGCTACTTAGAGTAATAAGTAATAATTAAACGATTAATTAATTTAATTAAGCGATTAATTTTTATTAATATATATTTTGCAAATGTTTTTTTCCAAGAGCAGAACGATGACAATGAATTTCTAAATCTAATAAAAATTTAAATACGTATATTATTAAGAATATCAAACTTTACATTAGCTAGGTGATGACAACACTAACCACAGACTCAAATCATGATCTGAGCCCCAGTATTAAGTCAAATCAGAAACGGCTCTCAAATTTCGATGATATAGGAAAAATTCATCGACTGCTTGACAAATATTAAACGGTACGCTTTCGTTCATATCGAACCTAATATAAATCAAACATATAAAGTTTACTTACCACAACCTTCATTATCCTCGACATACGTACTCAGTGATTCCGTGGAAATATTTCCGTATTTAGAGACAGTTAGATAGCGGCGAATATCGACCATCCCCGTCTATATATAGCTTGACAATCTAACGGAGATCTATTTAACTTGAATCATTCGATCGAAAAATGGTAAAAAAACCTCTCGAATTCGAAGCCGAATTTCACTCACATAATATATTTTCTTTGGCGAACAAACATCCTGATTGGTGCGTGTATAATACCGACGGGGAATAATTCCAGGTATTTACGGTCATATTTCTCGTGGCGGTAAGGATTACACAGCAAGAAAAGTGAGAAAAAAAAAACGTAAATCGTCTGTATGAAACGTGTCGCTAAATAAAGGAACCTCTTTTATCTCTTTTGCTTTTTTTTCTCTCGAGAAAGGAGAGATTATAAAGAAAATGTGTAATAAAAGCTAATGTTAGGGAACCAATTTTAGAAGTTTGTCCCTGTTTCTTTTTCTGCCCATTTAAATTAGCCCAATATAAATTGGAGGTCTCAAGGAAGAGACCTTTTGGAAAGTCCTTTTATGGGTTTGTATATTTTTACGCTGTTGTAATGGGAAATTTAATAATGCTGTTACGGAATTTCTATAACATGAAACCATTAGAGAATATAGCTGTATATTTGTTCAATGCAGCTTAACGATATCTATCGCGACATATGATCATTGTGGTTACATGAAACTAACTAAATGAACATAAATAAATCTATTTTTTTATCTTATTGTGCTAAAATATTTAATTGCTACAAAGTAGTACTTCATTTAATAAACAATGTAAACACGTTAAACACTTCAACAGAAAATCGCAGAAAAAATAAAACTGCGAACAAGCAGGCAAGAAACAAGAACAGGAAGGAAAGAAAAAACGCAACAAGGCAACAAAATTATTATAAAAAATAAAAAGTCCCAACAACATGACTATATTGGGTGCACTTCTAGCAAATCTAATATATGTTAGACATTTATTGACGCCCCATATAATCTTAGTAACAAACTCAGCGCCATAACCAGTGGGATCCATTAAATATTTATTGCCCATTGGAAAGGTTTTGAAATGCTAAAAAATAAAATAATTTAAACAAATTGGACAGCTTTAACACACGTTTCCAGAGACATGTTGAACACATATTGATATTGTTTGTGTGACATGGTTTGTTTATATTATGTTATAACGAAACATAATTTTATACATACTTTCTTGGTCATAGGTCGATAAATTATAATTACGAGACATTTAAATAAATTAATAATGAGACAGCTAATTAATTAGAAGAAAATATATAATTAGTTCAACGATTGTCGTCCTAAAGCCAGCAAAAATCTATGGACGTAATTCTGCAGATTTATTTTATATGATTTCTAGCATGGCCAAATTAATGAGCACTCTCCAAATTACTGTTATTCACGTAAGAATAAGCAGTAATTTTAGAAATAACTATAATTTCATGCAATTGAAATTTAGTAGCAATTTGTATGCAAAAATGTCTGGGAACTAACTTATTAGGGGACCCATAGTTTTACCCTCGCTAATGAACGATTGTCTAGTTTTACTAATGATAATATATGCCCCAATTAAATTGTACTCTACTTGAAATAAACTTGAGAAATTACAGGGTTGTTTATTAAATTAAGATGATTTTGAATGGCGTTATATTCAGGGGTAAATTACATTTTAATCTATTGGGTTCATTAAAGTCTACTTATCTTAACAAGAATAAATTAGAATAGTTAAATAAACAACGTTTTTCTTTAATTTTGATACCCAATAAAATTTAGTTTATTGTTAATCAGTGTTTATTTGTTAGTATGATAGCTGCTATAGTTTTTCGCTAAATTATTTGTATAAAAATATTTTAACTCTCTATTTTTACGTCCGGTTGTTCGAACAAGTGTATTGTGATACTGTTATTAATAAAATAAAACTTTTAATCTTCATCCTATTCTCCCAGGCTTCCGTATCGGCTCATAGTCGCAAATAGGTTTATATTGCTGGTTGTCAGTAAATATCAACTAAAAATCATTACGACTATAATACGAAATTGTAGAGTTCGTCCTAATGTTGTTGGGACTTTCTATTCTTTATAATGATTTTGTTGCCTTGTTGCATTTTTTCCTTGTTTTCTTCTGTTCTTGTTTCTTGCCAGCTCGTTCGCGGTTTTCTTTTTCAGATTTTTTCTGTTGCAGTGTTTATTAAATGAAGTACTACTTTGTAGCAATTAAATGATGTAGCACAATAAACTAAACATTAGGTTTATTTCTGTTCAGGTGCTTAGATTTATGTAACCACAATGATTACATGTCGCGACAGATATTATTAAGCTGCCCTGTTTCATATTTTCCTGTTATAAAAATTCCGTAACAGCATTATTAAATTTCCCATTACAACAGCGTAAAAATATACAAACCCATAAGAGGACTTTCCAAAAGGTCTATTCCTTGAGACCTCCAATTTGTGTTGGGCTAATTTAAATGGTCAGAAAAAGAAACAGGGACAATCTTCTACAATTGGTTGCCTAACATTATCTTTTATTACACATTTTCTTTATAATCTCTCCTATCTCGAAAGAAAAAAAAGTAAAAGAGATTAAAGAGTTTCCTTTATTTAGCGACACTTTTCATACAGACGATTTACGTTTTTTTTTCTTACTTCTCTTAAATATATAAATTGATATAATAATTCTTCCTTGATTTTGTTATATGTTTTTAAAAATTGTGTTATTTTAAAAGAAATCTCTGGAAGTTCCATTAAACCTCTTCGTGGGTTATCTTTACGCCACTTAAATCCTATATTAACCAACAGTGTATGAAGGGTTGTTCTACATCCCTCAAACAGCTGTATATCTTTTGGTTTAAATATTTGTATTAAATTATGTTTCGATTGAAAGAACTATTTTCTGTTCTTATACGTTTCGTATATTTGGTCTCTGCTGCATCAAGCTGATCTTGATTCATCACCTATTTCACTATTATTAGGAATATATTCCTTCTCATCTCTCTTGCTGTCTGACTGTAAAATGAATTTACAACTTTTGACAGACACATGTTGGTCACGTGTGTCATTACTCTTTTGAATTGATCAGGTCTATGAAACTTCACGGTAATATATTAACAGATGTTAGCTAAGGGCAGCAGTGATGCGTTTAAAGTCACTAACTTCCCAAACTTCCCTCGTATCTTCAATTAATTTTGACGACCTGCATTCGAAATATTAACTAAGATATTTTTAAATTAACTAAAGTAGGTTAAATTTACTTCATAAGAATAATTTTACCGTAAATATGCGGTAGTTTTCGGACTACCTGCATATTTACGTAATAAGTCAATTCTTATCATGTATAACGAGCTAAAAATGTCAGTCAATATCAACAAAAATAACCTAAAACACAATGGAATGTTCGTTATCGGACCGAAATAATCCAAAGCCAAAGTACGCGCAACTTATTAGGGTATTTGGTATCCAATAAAAGCTTGTAACAACAAAATCGACTTCAAAGCCAATATAATGACGCAAATACAACAAGAATCGTCAAAGTAAAAATACACGTTTCGAATTATTTCTCCGTCTCTCTCTCTCTCTCTTTCTCTTAATAATTTCCTGAAGCAGAAAAAAATTTGTTCATTTTCTCTCGATACATAAACGACACGTCTAATGGGATCCTTCTCATTTTTTCCAGCTCTTCCGGATGAGGATCCCGTAATTTCCGGCGTGGAGGAACAATATCAGATAGGAGACGAGATAAACCTGAATTGCACTTCTGGCAGAAGTCGACCGGCATCAATTCTTCATTGGTACATAAACGAACAACAGGTAGGTTTTTAGCAAATTGATATTTATCGCCTCTAGACAGGATGCAATTTAATATCGTTTAAGGTTTAATCGTCCTATCTATGGCGACTTTTCTTTATTTCAGCGTTCACTGAACTTGTAAGCGGTAATACGTATTGGTTTTGCGGATTCGTATATCAATCCTATTATTTTCTCCCGTCTTTTCTGCATTTAATCGGATATTTCAGTTTAGAAATTTGAAAATATCGATTTTTTCCTTCATATTTTTAAAGCCTAACCTTTTAGGAATATACTCTTAAGAAGGTCTTTTAAAATTTTTATTATTTTCGGAAAGATACGTGATTTCGTGAAGGGTACTCAGTTGCAATTCAAATGGGGAACCCGGTCACACTCAGCGTACCCACCATACATAAATCCCTCTGATTAACTCTGATTGTCTAGTTAAATGCAACCATCCAACGGCAATAAATAATCTTTCAACACCATATAGCCATGTGACCATAAAAATGTAGAAAATTATGAGAATTTGATAATGTTTCTCAGTAAATTCCTTTTAAATGTGAAAAACGATCACAATACACGAACGTACCTTATATTATGAATAAAACAAAAACTTCCCATATCTGTCACAACAAATTTTAATATTTTAGTAGTGAGAAAAAATATATTTTTATGTTGAGATTTAGACATAATTCTTGAAATATGAAGACATAAAACTATGAATTGTATAAAAAATATATATAAGCACAAAAAGAATCGATTAAAATTCTTTTACTTATTATTAAACTATTTTGCAAAATACTAATTTTCTTGATATATGTAAAAACGTGACAAAAAGGATAATAACTGGGGGGACAGGGGAATATTTAAAGACATATTTGAAGAAGTAGCGTGTGGATGAAGAAATTACTAAATTTTATGTTGTAAATTTATTAGTGTTAGTTCATATAGAGCCAATCAATATATTATATTATTAAACCACTCGGGATAGGGATTCTCTTTAAAATACAATAGAGATTGTTTAATTGATGAATGTATTACAAAATACACTTCAGCTTTGTGTATTGCCTTATAAGTTTATATAATAATTTTAAAATTCTAAATTAGAAATACGCTTTTAAAGTAAAGAGGACCGAAATGTATCTTTTGTGTTTTGATTTTCAAGGGGAACTTCTGTTACGGACTATTTTATATTTTCTCCTAAAAATCAATTAGAAAACTACTGATTGATTGTCTTGTCTACTGATTGATTTTTGTTGATTATTTGATAGTATTTTGGTCACACGCTCCTATAACATGAAAATTGTCTTACAATAAAAGTCCGGACTAATTTTTGTGAAATATGTGACCAAACGATATCAAAATTATGAAGATTGTTTATTATGAGTTTATTATCACACAATCTCTTCTAGATACAAAAAGATGAGGCCCTAATCAAATATCCCATCGAGCATCACCCCAAAGGCTTGGTTACCACAACGCTGGGCCTCAGATTCATCCTGAGTAACCGACACTTCCTTGGAGGCTCCATGAGGGTGAAGTGTGTGGCTTCGATAGCTCCTGTGCTATTCAGTGAAGACAGGGAAACTGTTGTACAGAGTTTGCCGGTCATGAGGGATATGAGGGAAGCCCTTTTATTGGGTGAGTGGTCCATTGCTTCTTCACACGTGACACATATTCAGGGTAGGCATTGTTATTAATTTCAGTTTAAATTGGTTTTCTAACAAAATTTGTCAAATGATATTAGACTAGATATTTTTGTTCGTGTAATGATATTATTAGTTTCCGATTGAAATGTTCTAGTTTTAAATTTATTGTATTAGAGGGCGCTGTTAAACCTAAATATATAGAAATATACCGTAAATTCAGTGACTCTTTAATTTACATGCTTAAGTACAGGTTTAAGTTTTCTTTATCTATATTAATTAAATAATAAAATACCTATATTAGCTAATATATTAAACTCTGACAATTGGGAATTGTTGCTTAAATCCTATTACCAAGAAAATACTTTAAATAATTTTTCTGCACTCCAATATTATAGTCAATTCAAACGTTTTTTTAGTAATGCGTCATGGATATTTGTGACATCGAAACATTAGAATGTTGCTACATCAACTCTGAGTTTTAGTTCAGTTTGGCTTTAACATAAAAGAAAATTCTAATCTAAAGAATATACAATTGAACAAAATTGTTTTCAGATATAGTTTATTTTAATATTATAATAAATCTAATACATATATTATCGAAGGACCTAAAACTACAATTAAGAACACAGGTATAGTAGTTTGTAGGTTAGATTTGTTTTGTTTACATTGAACTCTTTTCCACTCCATCCAGGAGTTAGAGTTTCTAGGCACGTTTTTTATGTAGTGTTATCTCCCTAGAGGCCTAGTTCACCTAATTAACAATTGTATATCTGAAAAACGTATTTTACTTTCATTCGAGAGCATATTTACTTTTTATATTTAGTTTTTGTTTCCTTCGATGGTATGTTTACTTGGTAAGTCATCTTGCTATCACTGTATTTTTATTTCTTCTACTACTACCTGTGTACACCATTCTTGATAAAAGTAATCAGTGAATGCTGTCTAATGCATTTACCTTATCTACGAAATAGTTAGTGTTCATTTTCTCCTCATACATTCTAACCTACTGCTTATGTTTAATTTTGAACAATTATAATCATATCTGCGCACATCAATCTTTCACGCCCTTCAATACGATGTCTTACAGTTATATTCAATTAATTATGTGTATACCTTTATTTGTTTCCACTCTCATCACTCTGTCTCAGGAATTTCCAGCATTGCACAACATTATCACCTATCCTGAAAATGTCCTTCAGTCTCTTTCACTTTACGACTACACACTTACACTGTCCAATTCAATCATTAAACTGTTAATTTCTAATCTATCCAAAATATGTTCACAATTCCACCATTTATCAATTACTTCCTTTGTATGTCTTATCGAGTTCATCCAAACAGAAGGTGTTATGGTTGACAGTGTTTCCTTCCATATATCCAAACAGTTTTTGATGAAATATACTTCTCAACTAGTATATATCTGCAATTAGCTATTAGTAAATATAATGACCAACAAAACCCAATTTAATGCTATTGTAACTTTTAGCCTTTTTTCTATCTTTAATTGAATTCGTTTTAAGGCAATGTCTTTACCTTCACACTATTTGATGTCTTACATCCCTCAAAAATCTGCATGTCCCTAATTCTTTTATGAATACTTTCCAGAAGACAATTTCCTCTAAAATAGTTTTATTAAATTATGCTTATATCGATAAAATAGTTTGTGTACTTACTGTTCTAATACATTTGTATTTAGACGGGATTTCTTGGGTGAATCTAACGTATTATTCTTAATTGAGTAAACTATGTTATTCACAGTACCCATGGTAATATTTAGCATGGCAGCAACCCGCCAAAAACATTTTCAATAAAATTGTATGGACTTATATTATTTGATATCATCAATAATTACCTCTCTAACGGAATTTACCGGCAAAGGGGGGCCTCGTTATCTCGTTCCTTTTTGAAATAACCTATTAAAGTCCCAATCAATTTGTAACCCTGAATATCTATTGTTTTCGGAATTTTTAAATAAAGTAGTATGATATATTACGGAAGGCCTTAAAATTTATCAAAATAAAGGGCTAAAATGTTTCCCGGTTTATAACCTGTAATAATTATAACTAATATTTTGAATAATTTAGCATACATCTGACAACCGGACGGCGACCAGCTGACAGACCTATGCAAAATTCTTGAAAGCAATAGCGATAAGAAGTTTTAACTCTTACCTATAAATTATTGTGGCTGTATAATTAACTGTAGTTCTTAGATCTAATATAACGTTAAAATAAATTATATTTGGCCACATTTTTGTTCAATTATTTTATTTAGATTACAAATTTTTTGTGTGCCAAATCCAAACAATTAAAACTCGAGATTTGATGCGGCAACATTGTAATGTTTCGTCGTCACAAATATCCACGCATTACTAAAAAAACTTTGAATAGACTATATATCTTTCCAGGAACCAAAATTTTTCGAATTTACTATAGTTCATTACTTTACTATTGTTCTCTTCAAAAACAATTAAACACTATGATGTTAATAAAAATAAACTCCAAAATATTTGGTATGGCACTTAATAATGAAGGACTCGCATTCTTCCATATTTATAACTTATTGAATTGACTATATAGCTATATATAAATGTCCAACTCTTAAACTGAAATTTCAAGGAAAATGTATACTAAACCACCTCTCAGAAAAAGATATTCAAGTATAGTTGACGGTTTGCGAAGTTTTCAATGAAACGATAGTCTCCTAAAAATGACTAGAAAATAATGCCACTGCTTTGAATGGAGAATTGGATACCATTTGGATAATACACAAAAAAATATATTCATGATTCATCTCCATTAGTCGCTTTTCTTGTCTGAGCAAGCACCAGAACCTAGTTCATTAGGAAGGAAGATAGGTCTTCAAAAGTTCTTCAACACTTTTTCAGTCAATTTTCTCTCTTTTTGGATCTTTCCTATTGCATGTAACTTCTGGAGAGAGTTGACATATCAAATGCTAAGTTACTTGAAGGTTTTGTGGGTTTTCGATCAAGAAGTCTTGAAGTTCGTTATCTGCGAACTTAATTGGTCTTCCGTTAAATCTAAATCTAAAAGCTAAATCGTTAAAATCAAAATCGACAACAGAAATAAGATGGAGCAGCTTCACCACAGGATTTTAATACTGTTTAGTTGGATGTAGCAGTAGATTTCTTAAAATAAAACATCAAAAGTAATGGATGGCAGTAATGCAATTTTGAGGCTTCCATGTAGGGGTGTGGGTCACCGAGAAAATTATAATATTTAAGAAATGTATTTAATTTTTCTGAAGAAAATATCGATAAATATGAGCTTGCGAAAATATCGATATATCGATATATCCATATTTTTTCGCCATCACTATTTCCATCATTAGCCTCTGAATACATTAAGTAGCGCAATAATTCTATATGGAAAGTTAGGAGGTCGTTTAATAGTTATTTCCATTAATACTGAATTTTCACCAATATGTCTAATAAAAATAAAATGCATTCATAACCTAATATGATAAGGGGTTCTTTAAAATTAAATGCCATACATATTTGAAATCAGAAAGTAGTTACCTACATTTATAATCATATTGCTGGATGGCCAGGAATGTCTGCTTGATCATTCTAAAGGTACTAAAACGTTGAAATGTTTTTTCCTCTAATTTTTTATACCAAACTTTTCATAGCAGCTCGAAATTAAATTTCATAATTTTCACCGAAAATTATCTAAAATAACTTTAGGTTTTCCTCGTTTTATTCAATTTAATTAGTTTACTAAATTATAAAGGGTATTACAGGTTACATAAAAGAGGTAGCAGGCTTGTAATTCTCCAAGTATATTACGGCAGATGGCGCTGAATATATCTGCATCTGAATAGCTCAGAAGTTTCGAAATGATCGGATAAAATGATTGAGGAGGACGAAAAAGCGACTTTCACACTAAATTTACAGAGTCATTCTAAAAATAACTCGATAACTTTTAAAGTTAGAATGAAAAGAAGCGTAACGGGTTCGGGGAAAAGTTAACGTAGTTGGGGAAACTTTAATTTTACCACTAAGTATTTGAGATAATTTCAGCCGTACTTGGCTCGTCGGTACGAAACAGTCTAAATATCTAAATAATTGCATTTAGAAGAAATATCTCTTTAACGGGGGAAAAGTTAGCGGCGGATAAAAATTAATGGAAGTTTAACTCGGAAATCGTGGCAGTTTTACGGACTTTTGACAGAGATTTCTTTTGTTTCAGTGAAGAGCTCATCGAGCCAACTCGACGCTTTTGGACTCTATTATTTGTTTTCGAGTATAGTGATTTTTTTCATATTATAAGTTGGAGATGTTCGATGGCCGACTATTCAACATGTAACTCTTTTGTGATCAACTTCCCCTAAATAAGACTTTTATATATCAAATAATATGTTTCGGGCGAGTAATTAGTATAGGTGATGTTCCATGAGATAAGAGAGTGTGTAATATAAAAAGGAACTTTTCTTAGTTTTAGTTATTAGTTATATTGTCAAGGATGCGTTCATTATACGATATTTGTATCAGATTTCAAGTTGTAGGACTTTTATGAATAAATAAATAAACCTGCTGGGAAATGGTTGTAAATGTATATATATGATTGTTTAATAACTGTAATTGTCAATAAGGAAAATGTACAAAATATGACAAGAAATATCATACCATTCATATCAGAACTTTGACTGGATAAGACCGGATAGCTTCTGGAATGAATTCTTACTCAGTCACTCAGCCTGTTATTAAAACATGACTACCAACTCTTTTCAACGTTATTTTAATATTACAATTCTTATATTAAAGAAAAATTTGTGAAAAATTGTCTTGAAACTATATTATTCCGGATAGAAAGTACCATTCTAGATTTGTACAATTTATCCCACACAAAAGAACTCACAAAATGTTCTCACAAAATGATTTCGTTTATTTATCACAAAAAATATAAAAGTATATAAGAAATAAAAATATATAGTTCCTTCTTTTAATTTAAAAATTTTAAAATATGAATGTTAGGTACTTGTTTTGTTTACCTTTCTTTCTCATTTTCCCAGCGCAGTATCTTGTACAATTTTCTCTGGGATATAATCCATCATCACCATGGTATGTCATTGTCTCTGCTAGGTTTTCTTCATCGCTTTTATGCCCTGATGAAATCCCTATTCACTGACATCACATACATTTTCAGAATATAAGCAAAGATGTTTCTGTAAGAAGTGGACTTAAAGGCTTTTCAGACAACGAAGATCTTATGAATGGGCTTTCTTTTTATTCAAAAATGTTAGTCGCAACTTCGTTAAGCTATATCCAAACTTTTTTCCGTTTTAATCATCGGGGTTTCGCAGTGCAACTTGAAAATCATTTCCTTCAGTTTAGATTATGATGAGATGAGGGATTGCATATTACCTTTATGTATTATTATCAACATAATTTATTTTATTATTTCCAATATTATGTATAATGATTGCAGAATGTAGAAATATTAGCAGGAATATATTACTGTCTTAATATAGTGTAAAAAATCAATGGTTCTGCAGACATCAAAATCCAGAATTTTACTTCAGTTCTTGTCTTACCGCATCATTTTAATATAAAATATGTTGATTCATCATAGTAATGCGAGTGATATTATGAAGCCAAAGAGTATGTTTTGCAGTCTACGTTTATATTGTCTATGGCAACGCAGAATAACAAAAAATTTAATATTAGCATACTGAATATCATCTCTGCGATTAATACATTTCTCGTATGCCAACAATTTATATAATTTGCTTCTATTTATGTTTTGTATCATGATTAACAGCATGTTATATTAAATATGATCTATTTTTCAAGATAAACTAGTTTATAGTCAAATATCTGATAATATAACAATTTAACATTCAAAAAATGTATGATATCTAAATCATAAAACTGATACAACCTATCCCTTTAATATTGATAAAAATAGATATTTTAAAACAATATAATGAACGCATCCTCCCAAATAGTCGAATCGTATTTTCTCAATAAAAATTGTAAAAATATTCTATCAATTCTAAATTATATCAAACACAATCTGACAAAATCTCTAGCATGTAAAATGTAATTATTTATATTATTATTACCGACAATCTAGGACAAGTTGACAGTCTAACTGAACTTTTATAGTAATACTAAATTATGAAAACGAGACACAGGTACTTTTAGATCTCTGAGTGAATGGTGAACTTGGACACAGGTCAAAGATATTTTGATAATTAAATTTACTAATTAATTAAACGCAATATGTGTAAATAATTAAAAATTCGAGCGCCGTTAAGTTTTAGCAAATGTATTATTAATTAAGGTTTTGTTTTCGTTAGCTTTAATTGTATATAAGCACTGGAGTAACTACATAATCCTTAACACGGTCCAATGTGTTAATATGTGATAGCTTTTATTAAGAATTATTTATTTTACACTTAATATGAAAATTCTCTGCTTCACAATAATGCGGCTATTATGAAGAATCAATAAATATAATTGTAAATGCTTTATACATTTACATGCGCATGTAATCGATTTATAATTGTTTGACTACTGTAAAATGTCATTAGTGGACCATTTGTTGACTATAAGGCGTTGTTTTTAATTAACTAATACACATTATTGTTATTTCTTTGCAGAATATATAAAAGCCATATGAGACATTATATTAATATTCATTTATGAGATGGGTTATTTTAAAATAAAATATATTTTCTGAAATATACCATAAAACTTTTTTAATATATCTTCCAATTTTTAGATGTTACATCTCATTTGATTATTTCATTAATTTTATTTAAAATTATAATATTGTTTATATTTCTACAATAAATCAAGTGACTATCATATATATATATATATATATATATATATATATATATATATATATATATATATATTGTATATTTATATATAACTGTGTCATTCCTAAACGGTTGAACTGATTTTGATCAAATTGTGGAAAACATCATTCATTGGATGCTATTGTGAACATATTACAGTATTTATTTTATTGCTAATTTTAAGAAATTAATTGTTACATAATTAATAACTCTAATTACTAGATGCTTCAATAATTTTTTTTCTTAGCAGACATTGGACAACAAAATAGCAACATATTTATTAAAATATTTGCTTATTAGAGTACCTAAATCTAAAACATAACTAAACTAAAACATTTATTTTATCTTTGTTAATACAGTTTCAGATTATTTTTAAATAATTAAAAAAGCTCTTTTAGAGAAGTATGTATTTTGGTCATGTAGATTCAGAAACATAAAAACAGTAAAAATTTATTTCATATATAAAAATATATTTCACTGTATTATATTAGGTACTAGAAAAGTTTAATAGTTACATCGATTATTAACCTTTATCGTTGTTGATACGAAAAATTCAAATGTTACCGTATATTATTTAAGTTACGTTAAATTATTTGTAGTAATGCCAATTATGTTACGTGAAAGATAATGAAACTGAATGAATATGTATTAAAATGCGTTTATACAAAAACTTTTTAAATAAAAAATCTGAAAATCCGAATAACCTGTTTCATATAATATTTATATAATTATTTTATTATGCGAATAAAAGCAACGAAATTCGAAACAACGAACACACAGCAGTTAAAATTGATAATTAATTATCTTTTAATTTTAAAATTCATCAATATTGAATTGTGAACACAACTCTTTAAAGTTATTGTAATTTATAGAAATCCTCACTATACATGTGCATGTAAAGTTCTTATAATTTATACTGCAGATGTTAAGATTGTATAGCATTTCCCACAGACCTCATTGTTCCACATGTTTTTCTATGTGTTGGCAATCATCTTAAATTTTCCAAAAATATATTATATATATATATAAAAAAAATCGTCGTATCTGTACTGGATACTAATGTATCAAGACGCTTCCTACGCTTTAACAAAATTTGTAAATAAAATTCTCTAGTCAAAATGTCAAAATACGTTTTTAGCTAAGACAAATTTAGATATTGTTTCAACATTATTATTATATCGATTAGTTTAAGGTTTATTTTAAAATAAAGTGTGATATGTGTAATGATAAATTGTTTTATTTTAATTATCCCATGTCTGTGTTTTTTATGACTTATTAGTTAAAGGCGACCACTTTTAAATACTTGTCTTTCATGAGTGTTGGAGGTTCAAGCAAGAACTCTATTACATTTTAGTTGGAATTTTAAAATAATAAATATGTATAAACACTATTCGTTTGAACTATAATGTCTAAAAAAGTTCCAAGTTAATATATATAGAATTTCTTCGCATTTTCAGACCCATCTTAATATATTATTATGAATTGGAAGAATTTTTCGTGAAACCAAGACTTTCCTATTCAAATATATCATGACCACCCTGTATAATAACGCGTGCAAATTTCCTGGCAAACAATAAACAGTAAACTATGTGAAAGCTCGTGCAATTTTATCTCTTCCATAAAACATAAATGCTAAAAATTTAACTTTATCGTAAAACTATTTTCATATTAAAATTTAATTTTGATGCAGTATCTCTATTGCAATAAATTTATAATGAATGTGTCTGGTTTAATGAAAATGGAATTCTGAGACAAGCGGAAATTAAATTGATTGTACAAAAAATATTTCGAAACTTTTAAGGTATACAAAGCGCAGTAAAATATAAATTTTCGTGTCCGGCTATAGGACTTTTCTTCCCAAATTATAAGCCCTTTCCTAGTGTTTTTAAAAAACCTTTATTATCAAGAACTCGTATGATTGAATTTTTGAAATATTACAGGTTGGTTTAAGAATTTGTTTTGTTGTTCAGTGGTAGATTAGATTAGTTTTAATTTTACCGATATATTTAACTTATATTATGCTATTAAAAAATGTAAAATCAAGTTGAACATATTGGTTATATTAATCGATAATTATACAGCTTTGCTTCCGCCGTTCCTCAGAGATGATTTTAATGGTAAGTAGCTATGAAATGAGTTAGATCCTAAAGGTAATGTAATAATTTTCGACATCTGTTAAAATCACAAGGTAATATTTTGAAACAAAATATGTCGTGGGCTTCAAAATACATCCCCCCTATAAAACAATCTATCTATATCGACAGTCTTTAAATTCTTCTTTAATCTATTTAATCTATTTTCCCTTGAACTATCTAATCTGCTATAACTACTAAATTCAGTAAATAGCCAGAAATCCGCGCCATATTCTTATATCAAGTGAATAAACCATTATGGAATAATATTAGTTTATGTTTATTTTTGGAAACGGTGAAAAACCGGAACCAATTTCACATAAAGGAATTTAGATATTTAGAACGGAACAACAATAATAATGATTGCTGGTTCAGTTGGTGGTGCGGTAAAGACGACAGGACGGTCCTTCTACTGTTTCGATAGTCGCGGGTTTGATTCCTGCTGGGGCATGGTCGTACATTTATGTTTGTGATTGTTTAATATTTGTGACTGACCTTAGACAAGATTGTAAAATCCGTCAAGGAAAATGATCATCCCAGTGACGCCAAAACCCAGGCTGGGTAAGACCGGATGTCTTTCTGGAATGATTCCTAATTTAGTCACTGGCCAGTCGGAAGGCTGTGTGGAGAGGATCGTGGTTCGAAGTCCACGTTAAATGGTGAACATTAAAGGTACAGTCCTACCATTTAATATAAACCATATATATATATATATATATATATATATATATATATATATATATGGTTTATATATATATATATATATATATATATATATATATATATATATATATATAGAATATTAAATGAGAATCTGTTATTATTGTTATACGATTTTATTAGAACTGTTTGTTTCAAATATTTATCAACTTAAGGAATCACGTCCAAGGCCCAAGTCTCTTCCCTGAAGTCCTCTTTTAAGGTGCGCAGACTGTAGCAGCCGCATGGACTTTAACTTAAACACTACAATGAGTAATTAATTAAAGTACTTACTTCGTCATACCCATATACTCTGTTTATAGTTGTTGTAGTTGTGCTCGTTGTCTATATTGTAGTGTTTATAGGTTTATACCTCTGATAACTCTGATTGGTGACTATTAAAATTTTAATTACATCATAAGATCATATAGTAGTATACAGAGTGTTCACTTAACACATATATAATTTCAGAATTGTTTTGCATCGTCTTAGCAGGAAGGCCATTTCGCCGCATTTAAATGGTTAGTTGTTGTAGTACATTGTTATTACAAAAAGCTGTAAAGGTAATGTTTTATCAGGAAAGTATTTCCTTGGGTGAGGATTTCGTATGGACCCCGTGACTAAATTCTGAAATCACATTCTAATGACCAATTAAATTTGAAATAAAGCCATATTTTAGTTTAAAAAATATATATATTAAATCAGATTTCTACATTAATACAAAAATTATAAAATATTGATTTGCTAAAATATAAGAATATATAATTTATATAAATAAAGAATAATGAAATATAAACAAACAAATAAAAAATGGGATATTATGTAAATAAAAATAGTTAAATATGTATAACTATAAAAAAAAATTTCATCTTAATTAAGAACAAAATATATCTTCTGGCAAATATAATCAAAAAATTTCCTATATTTTTGTTAATTCATACTGCAAGCAGACTAAGCCAGTATCTGTCAATATTCAACACAAAAATGTATTTATATAAGTTATTTCTACAATGTTGTTACACTAATTATGTATCAAAAGTACTGTATTATCTTGTCGGTATATTTAGTTTGAGCTTGTTGGTCTACAAATTGTATTAGTGTGATAATTGTAAAGTGTATTAATGTATTTTTAAGCATACAAGTTTAAAAATTAATTTGTCCGTCTACATGCTTAAACCTAAAAAGCACCTATATTTTTTAAATAGTCTTAAGCCAAAATATTAATTGAATAAAAAATAAATGTTGTACTAAGATACACAACACTTATGAGACTAAGGTCACATTAAAATCAAATAACAGTGATTATAATTGAGTCACAAATAACAGGTCAATTGAAAAGTCCCCGGCCTCACACATAGACGGCGCTACTAGAATCAAGTCCATATATTTTTTCGTTAGCCCTAAACCTCAAAAGAAGAGTGTATAAATTTGACAGTTGTCGGATCAATAGTTTGTGAATTATAGCATTTTGAGAGAAGAAAGTTTTGTTATTGTGAAAAACATGGATAGAAAGGAAATTTGCGTGTTGATAAAATATAGTTTTTTGAAGGGAAAACATACAGTTGGAGCAAAAACTTGACGCTTGATGTCGAGTTTCCGGACACTACTTCAGGAAAGTCAACAACCAAGGATTGGTATGCTAAGTTTAGAGATCATGAAATGAGCACCAAAGACGGTGAAGGCAGTGGACGACCAAAAGAGGTTGTTACCAACGAAAACATTTAAAAAATCCACAAAATGATTTTGAATGACCGTAAATTGAAATTGAATGAAATAGCAGACACTCTAAAGACATTAACTAAAAGTGTACATCATATCATTCACGAATATTTGGGTATCAGGAAGCTGTGTGCAAAGTGAGATCTGGGTCCCAGTGACTAATTCCTGTTCTCAGATCTCAAAAGAATTCTCGCTGGGAAGACATTTTCATCGAATGAAGATACACAGTGTACGCCCTTGAAGGGAATTATGTTGAATAGAAAAACTAATGTTGCCAAAAAATGTGTTTTACTATGGTAGGCCGGGGATTTTTCAATTGACCTTTTGTACTGAACGTACTCTATATAAAGCTTACAAAAATGGCTTCGTAAATAAACCGAAACAAACAGTCGCGTTATAGAAATGAGAAAATCAAATGCCTTTGTAAGGCAAGTCAACCGAACCAATAAAAACAATGGTCTTACTGGTTGCATTGGTCTGACTACGCAGAACATTTCCTCGGTTTCAGCCTATTTAATTTAAACGACTATATAATGTTCTGTGCTTCACACTTCAGTAAAATGATATATACTAGAAAGTGAAGCATGTCAATGAGGCTTGAACACGAAGAAAGCTCGATGTGATTGAGACGCAGTAAAACCATCTGCTTGAATGATTTAAAATAAATGTATGTTAAAGCTCTGATAACTCTGGTGATTATTAAAATAATACTTACTTCATAGAGGTTCCATTTATCCGTGACAATAGCAAGTAGAAAATTAAGTTTTTGCGATGACCGTATAAAAGTAAAGACATAAAAGTGTATATTAATGCAGTGTTTACGTCCAGTAGTGAATAAACCGAAACAAAAGTGTCCGGAACATCGTCGGGTCGGTTCGCATTAATATGGCACTGCGACGTTCCCGGAACAAAATTAAAATCGATTCATAAAAAGCGGGACAGTTTTAATTAATTTGGCACATCAAAAGCGCGCACAAAGCGACATATATTATTAAAAGGAACACGGTTTCGGGCGAGGACAAAAGTTCTTGAATTACAAACCGAGTTTGTACGCTTTAACATCGTTGACACATTACTAATATCCGGATATTTAATTTATATTTTCTGCCGTGTACGCCTCGCGCTTCGAGTGCTTTCCTGCCGTACCGACCATCCGTGTACTAATTGTGTTTTCCCTCTAATTATTTGTTCTTTCCTTTCGGATGGATTTATGGCAGAAACACGTTTATTTATAGCGCTGACTTAACCATACATTCATATATAACTAATTTTATTTAATACTGTAGCGACCTTGGGGCATGTCGAATTTTACATACTGGAATGACGGTCTACAAAATACTCAGAATTATAGTACCAGATGTTGAACACGGGCGGGGTTCCAGCAGCGCCAACTGGAACCAGATAACGAGTAGCTGGCAACCCGGAGACGTTTATCTGGGATGTTATTGAAGGGGATTTCCATTCATTCAGTTACCAACCATCGTTTGGTTTAGACGTGCCACCATCGACTGCCCAAGCCTCGTCAACAGCGGTCACATAATGTAAACACCACTGTTTTATTTCGTTTAATCTCCATTCAACGAGCAATTTAATTTACCCTTAAGTGGTGACCCCGACGTGATCTTGTGTAAAATTGGGTTTGGACTCGTGAATGTTTGGACTCGGAACATAGTGTATTTTGTGTGGCCGTTATATTTTAACATTTTCGATATTTTTGAAACTATTCTTCTTCAATTTTACTTTTATTCGTTCGGCATTACATTCACTCAAACATATGTTCCTCATTAAATTTTATTTTAATAGTGGAACAATGAACCTTAAATTTCATTTCGTTATTTCCATATCATTTTTTTAAAAATTTTGTCTCCAAATTTTATTTCTTTCACAATTAGAGATTTTTACATCACTGTTTAATCATCAGCGTCTCGGCTAAACATTTATTGCGGCGCTATGTTTAAGTCATAATGTCTTCCTTCGCTCGCCGTCTCCGTCATAATGGCAGACATTTTGATTTGAAAGGCTTTGGGCAGCTTCGATCCGATACCGTCGTGATTTGTTTTTTTCTGAATTGCCGTAACGTATGCGACTATGGATTAGCCATAGAGCAGCTCCAGAAGCTAGGTACCGATTGCATTCACCGTAGACTCGTCATGTCTTCACCGAGGTACCAGAATTGCCAACGTCTCGTCGTCGAGGAAAATAAGCTACCACATCGTCGAACAATCGATCCTCCCACAGCGTCGATTACGGGAGCCCTGTCCGAAAAATAGCTTGTTCTCAACGTCGTCGATGGACCACATTCAAGTGCCAAAGCAACGATGAAGCAACGGTATCTGTAGGGCCGGAAGATATCAACAGCCGTACTAGATCGCAACCGTACCAACCACGACTGTTTCGATTTATCATATGTTTCAAAGCCCTTTTCATGCGGCACATTTTATTTAGTATATCGGTATTTTGTATTAGATTTTTTTTCCTACATTTTTGTATTTTTATTTGCTTAAACTAATTGTATGTAAAATTCTGGCACGAGAGTATTGTAGCGACCTTGAGGTATGTCTAATTTTAGGTAGTGGAATAACGGTCTATAAAATAAGCAGAAATATAATCCCAGATGCTGAACACGGGCGGGGTGCCAGCAGCGCCAACTAGAACCCGATAACGAATAGCTGGCAACCCCGAGACATTTATCTGGGATGTTATTGAAGGGGGTTTCAAAAAATAAATAAGGAACCTAATAATCGTTGTAATAACTTAATAATAATGATTTTAAACTTGGTACCGAATCATTTATAATCATTGTTTGATATAAGTGTGGTTTTAGTTAATTTTGATATTCCTATTTTTGTTTGAGTCCTTTTTTCGTTGGGATAGAATTTGAGCTCCCTTAAAATTCTTCTTGCACATCCATTCTATTTCTAGACAATATTTTATCTTTCGTTTCTGTTGGCGTTTAGCATTCTTTTTAATATATCTGTTTCGTTCTTTACCATATCTACCATTAATTGTAGTGTGAAACAAAACAATGTCTATAAACTTGTTTAATATCATTTCTCTGTAATTTCCATCCCTTATTTCCTTTCTTCGAGTATTATCAGTATTTCTCTTCCTTTTTCTTTTTTCTCAACTTTTCAATCACTTTTACCTTATTCACGGTACACCTACTTGATTTGGATTTGGATTTCTACATTTAAGATTAACTTATACTTTTCCACAACCACCCTATTAGCCTAATTCAGCTCGCCTAGAGTTTTTGTCTAAAATTGAATAAATTTGTTTTGATCACAGTAGTTAGCTTGCCGTTTTGATGATAACCGCGATGATAAACCTTAATTTATATTATATAAAATAGTAATGTTAATCAGGATCTAGACCCTTTAATACTAAATCTTCTATTATGATTACTAATTGAATCAAATATCCATTTATTAACGCAGTTTTTTCTAATGACTGATCCTAAAAATTCTAATAAGTATAAGAGTGGCTTGCTTATACTAAAGGTATCATTGTATCAAAGAATCCTTGATATTTAATATTAAGGCTACGCGATATACGTATTTAAATTGTATATATAACGTGTCATAACATTATGTGAATATGCAACTAATTATTATTAAGGCAAGCTATTATATATATATACGAACCGCCATCTTCTTATTAGAGCCGCCGTACTGTATATTCCTGATATTAGCTGATTATTATCTGACAAATTCAATTTGCCTAATAGTCCTTATCGAGGCCTAAGATAATATTAATTGTTTATATTATAATAGGGAGATTCTTGCTAAGATTATCACTATATCGATATTGTTTTATTTTATTAGGTCCTACATTACCAATGAACTACTAACTGGTTACCTATTAACTATATTAAACTACGCTATATACTGGTGTAGATAATATAATTAAAATGCTATAAAGTTAATTTGGAAAGGTTTCCTTTATTTGTTAACCGACTTCGAAAAAGGAGGAGGTTCTATATATGACTGTATATAGTTTTGTGTATGTATGTTCGCCCATTTCTCCGTAAATTGTGGGACGATATTTAATATTCTTCTTATATGGGAAATAGTAGTCTTTCGAGGTGGTCCCATTGTAACCAATTAAGGAGTTCTTGGGGGGAAGGGGAAAAATCGAGAGAAATACTCAAATTTCAAAGGTAGGTATAAAGTTTTCATAAATTTTTTATCTAAAATAATCGGATATTTGGGTATAATGTTAAGTTGATGCTGTCGAAAATCTGAAGTCGTTTAGTGAAAAATCCATTCAGTTTGCTTTTTAAGCACTAACTTTAGAATATAACACCTCGTAGAAATATTGTACTGAATAGAATATTCGAACATTCGTACATGTAGAACATTCGTCAAATCACCTAGGCCAGATAAAGGACCCTGAGACCTGAAGCGTTCCTCATTATCAATCAGTGTTTCTTTACTCCGATTTCTTCTCATACGGGCTGGATCATTACTTGGCCTACCCATTGCAATATTAAATAAAATAACTACGTAAATTATTGAACACATATAGAACACTAAAAAGAGAAATATAAAATATTTCTAGCAAAAAAATTGAACCGACTTCAAAAAATAATTAAGAAGTTCACTCCTCAATGTCTCCCCCAATTTTCTACAACTTTGTCACTCCTACATTTTTTTAGTGACATGTGACCGAACTTAAGCTTAGATGTGGATGCTACTCCCAAATGAATGTCGAAAATGCTATTTTGGGTGGTACCTGATTAGCGTCTGTACACAGCGAATAAATTTTAGCTAATAAATATTTTTGTTCAATTATTTTATTTAGAATAGAGTTTTTTTTATGTCAAAGCGAAACTGAACTAAAACTCAGAGTTAATTCGGCAACATTACAATATATCGACGTCACAAATATCCATGATGCATTACTAAAAATACTTGAATAGACTATATAAATACTAATGTATACTGTTTAGTCAAGGTGAGTGAGTATGAATTTATAATTAGTGATATTATAACAGCATACATAAAATTAAAACTCAATAGATGAGATTTTTGATGGAACTAGTTACAATGAACAATTTACAGTTCCAACAAAAGATTTAAGAATTCTAATTATTCTATTGCACAGAGCCGCAACTAAAATTAATTAAAAATACCGGAATCAGAACCAGCAGAGGCAATTATTCGAAAACAGCAGCCGAACAGGCGGCAGGTTCCGGCCGCGATGTAATATTACCGTCATTAAATTTCAGATAGGCCATATGACTAGCGGTGACAATACGTTTGTGTTTATACCTGGAAAATTGAGTTTGCAAAATACAATAATTAAACAAGAGCGTAATTGCAGCGTAGGTGTCGCTACGCACTTGAAATTCAGAGCGGGCCGTGGTCAAAAATATAAATTAAACATCGTGATAGTGGTAATTTGTCAACAAAATTTGCTGCGAACTAATTAAAGATTTAAGAACCTTTATCCGGCATATAACACGCGTTGTAAAGCCATGCATTTAAACGCGGTTAATAGTATTTCGATCAGTTTTATTCCATAATATAAAACAATTCTTTATCCATAAATTAAACTAGCTGAAAAGTAGTCGACCTAATTTCAATATAATTCGATCTCATAAGTAGGTAAAGTAGTTTCAGAGACTAATATCCACTAAGTGACATTACTCGGTCTTTGTACTTAATAATCAATTGATTTAAAAGTATTTTTGTCTTAGAATTAACTGAATATTAAATAAATGATGCAATAAAATTAATATTAAAATTGCCTGTTCAGGTACCTTTTGTCAAGGTTTTACAATGTTGCATTTAAAATATTCATTGCATCTTATTCCAAAAATTGTCCATTGTTTGATTCGTGTTTACAGATTTAACTAAATATCATACTAATATGCGTTTATAAATATGTTTAGCTTTTAAAATATCTCAGAACAAGGTGCTACGTAATGTTATGAATCCTGCTTAGTATATCGAATCCAGCAATGAAGTTATCAATTGATGCTTAGGATTTCCTACAATCAAAAGAGGGACCTAAATGAAAGCGAACTTGTGGCATAGTATGCCAGTGAAAAGAGCTCAAAAGGAACTACAGAACTATAGCTTATCTTTGAGGGAACTGAAATTTCCTTTTACTTCAATCAATTGCATTCCAACTAATTTAAAAATTGATTGTTCGGCTAGGAGAATAGTTTTAATATTGGATTAATTATTTAAGCGTTGCCCTTTTAGCATATATGTTATTTTAATGATAATTTAGCATAGTTTTTTACAAATAGATTCCAACTATTCCGTGCTTACATTATTTAAGGGAGATTTACTTTACCATTTGCTTTTAACTGTCATTATTAATTATACGAATAGCAATAGAACAGCCTAATAAATTACCTGAGTACCAATGTTGATTTTAGTTTATGCTTAGAAAATTATAAATAGAGGAAGAATATTATCTCATTAAACTTAATTACCAAATACCTAAAATTACTAGTTACTAGACCATAACATTTTTTTTATTAATTACATTTTACATTCGATATCTACAATTTACAATCTTAATTTATAAATTAATCTGTTACTATTATTCTGTTGTCTACACTTACTCAATAATATACAAGCAAAACTTTTACGGGATCAATACATCAATATGTAGTTCCCAAATTAAAGTAATTTAATCTACTTAAGCTAAACTTAGAAATACACTTATATATACTAAACTAGTTCAAGCGTTTCGTTCGCTTCAATCTTTTAATTTCCTGCCTGTTGTCCAGTATCTATATTGCTTCCACGTTGCTGCTATTTAGCCACCTTATTTCATATTTTAGTTCGGATTTATTCGTATATCCATTTGATTTCGAGGTCACGGTGCAGCTCTTCGTTGGTTAAGTAGTGATAACCATTGGTAATTAATTGTAGAACTCTGTTTTGGATACATTGAATCACTATAAGTTTTGATGTTTTAGTGTAACCCCATATTTGCACCCCATAGGTCCAAATAGACTTTATGATTGACTGATAAAGCAAGTTCTTTTATTTTAGGTCAAGCTGAGATTATTTTCCGGCTCTGCTGCTGTTATGATGTTTCCACTTTAACCTACCATCGAGTTTAACCTATTCGGAGGCAACGCTAATTTAACATGGAAATACTTGGAGCTGTTAAGCTGTATTTTTCAGCCTTTAATCGATTTGTAGATTTTGTTGACAACATCTTTTGCCATTATAACTGTGTCGTCAGCAAATGTTGTTGGGATATCAGCAGTATAGAGCAGATTTAAAAATAGTCCCAGACACTACCTTGTGGCACTCTAGCAGAATTAGGTTTAAGTGTTAGGAATACCCCTCCATGCGAGACCCTAAATTGTCTTTTCATAATAATGTGTCAAACATTTTCTTCATTCCCACCGTGACTACTTTCCGGAAAATGAGAGAGATATGAGTGGAGAGTAACTGGGACGATTTCACCAAAGCCTTAAAGAAATGGGGAAAAGATGTCAATCATTTTCAATGATATCAAACTATTATTAAACGCTTCTGAAGTATCTTCCAGATTCTTTCTACAGCGAAAATGTATAAAGAAGAGCGTCACTAGGGAAAATCAGGTTTTTATGTGTGTTAGTGAATAAAAATATGTATCGTTAATGGTTTGTTAGTAAAATTATGTTTTTTAAATATATTCTCTTTTATTTTAATGCCATAACTCATCTAATATTTCAAATAGTGACAAAAAGAAGTGATTTTCGAATTCAGCATGTAAATACCACGTCAAAAAAACGTAAATCTAGACAAAACCTATTTTATTTGAAAGCTCAATAAGTGATGAATGTAGAAATTTGAGTCTCATTCTAAGCACTTTTTATTTATAATAAATAATCACTTTAATACCAAACCATTCTGAGTCAAGGAACAGTTTATTTTTGAAATCATTATGTCAATTGTTTTTTCGGCTACCTATTAATAAAACGACAGTCTAGGTACCTGACACTAATTAATTTATTTACCAAATTACTCAATGTACTTCAATCTATTTTTGTTAAAATATTAAAAACATGAAATAAACATCCTGATATAAAATCCGATCAAACATTTTTCAAATTGCCATAAACAACATACCAATTTGAAGTGAGATATACAGATGAAAAGTGGAAACTAAATTTAGAATCCAATATAACGGTATAGTGCCCGGATTCTCATTATTTTTGCGCTTTCCAACAAAGTGGAAAATAACTGCACTAAAATGCAAATAGGACGCCGGCGATGAGATTGATTGACCTAAAACTGGATGGCGCCCGATATTTATCACTACTAACAAGCACCTTTCTTTTGATTCGTTTTTATTTCGCAACGAGGGTGTTGAATCTCAAAGAATAGCAGTTTGAAGATGTCAATTATGAAAATCGGTGTATTTCTATGAAAGTATATTTGAATACAATATTCGAATCATGACACTTGAAATTAAGCAAATAAAATGGCGAGTGACCAACTTGGAAATTATCCTAGAATATACTCAGTTTTGACCAGCCTGGTTACTGGCGTGACTGGGACAGTCTCAAACATACATTTACGATAATTCCCCAGCAGGATTCGAATCACGAATCAGTGATTATTGTAATAGTAATAGAATCTTCCTGTCGTCTTGACCACTGCTACAGAAAAAAAAATCGATATAAAATTTTTTTAAATTACTTTTTATACTCATATAATTTAAGAAAACCTTTCGATCTCAAGCTAGATAGAGCCAAGACTTGTTGTTTCCTTCTCGAAAACAACTCTACAAATGTTGCATAAATACATCTGTATTTTCTTACGCTAAACATTTAGTTAAATGTTTCCAAGAGTTCGCAGGTACGGTGACATGGTTAACCTAAACCGAAGTGAATATGTGCCGCTAAACCAACTTTTGCCCAAATTATTACCGAACAGTAAAAACAAGAGTTCTTGCAAAAATACCATAGACATGTCATACAAAGCAATGTCAACAAAACAATGAGTGTATAATAACTAACCAAATAATGTTGGAACTAACTGATGAATTTGCTATACGATTGCATTTCCGGGGTGAGTTATAAATCATCGAGGAGACGCCAACAAAATGAGAAAACTTAATACTAAAGTACTTTATAGACTAGGACGAAGTAGAACTAAAGGTAGGTGAACAGCCCGAATTGTTACCAGCAAAGAATAAGAAGGCTAAATAGAGGAAGGACTCCGTGATGCCACATTATCTCTTAGTAAGTAATCATTAACGAATCATTTTATGGACGGAACATCATAAAAAAAGAAGCTAGAAAACAGATTTTCTCTGCCATCCAGGATTAGGGTACATAATATTGCTAATGTCACTCTATTCAGAACACAAATAAAAATTATTGCCACTAACCAAGTACAGTTCAAAGCCCTGTCAACTAATCACATTAAAGTTACTGTTATAAACGAAAAAGATTATAGATATATCTAGAAAAATCTCATTCAGATGAAACCAAATAAAGTGATCACGGATAGTCCTTTTATTCAACTTGAATTCCGCACATATCAATTAAGAAGTGACAAATGGTACAAAGTCTCTATTAGAGGATTACCGTCTATAGTGAATAAGAAGATTCATTTAAAACGCAGAAAACTTATTAAGGCATTTCCGCTGTTTTAGAAAGAAGCCTGACCTAACCAACAAATTAACTCACTGGGACACGTTTTGGCTTAGAATGCAGGAACAAATTAGTTTAAACCTAAGACTCAAAAGCACAGAAAATCTTAAGCGGCAAATCCTAAATATAGTTGAAAATATGATTTGCTGCAAAAGAAGCCATCCCAACTACAAGAGGCAAATCAGAATATAAGGAAAATTACACCCTTAAAATTATAAAATTGATGAAAGAAAGACGAATAAGTAGAAAAGTACGGCACAGAACCAGAAATGTTGCAGACAAAACAATATTTAATAGATTTAGTAATCTGAAAAACCAAAAAATTAAGGGATATAAAATTATTGCTTCGAATAATATGTAAGTGCCTATTATATATTAAGCCCTGAGGCAGACAAAGATTAGACATTATATAAAGCCATCCCTGAATTTAAAAGACCAATTATCAGATTATAGGCAATTCTATTAAAAAGGGTAGAAATGAATGGGTTCGGCTCAACAACAAAAAGTTGAAATATTCGCAAAATATTTAGCTAACGTATTCCAACCGAATGCTATAGAATCTACAATAGATACAAATCCTGTGTCTTTAGATCACTCCTGTATCTGCTCTATATTGTTTATATCCCAACAAAAATAAACAAAATAAAAAGCACGTTGGACAATTTCCGACGACACATTTATCATGACGAAACATCTATCTTCGCCTAAGAATGAAAAAGTGTAAGTATGACTACTACACGATCTACAACCGAACTACGGACTAGAAAATGCAACTTAATAGAATCGGATCTGCCTATGTTCACTCAATCTCGAGTTGCGGTAAAATGACGTAAATCTTCTTTATATTAGTTGAGGGATGCCCGATTCCTCAAGCAGAATCAACTAAATACCTAGATCTAAAAATTCTAAGTTTCGATAGTTTTAAGATTAATTACCAATGATTATAGCTGCGTAACGAGAGAAAAGCTACACGTTGACCTTTAAATTAAATGGATATCCGAAGGGATCCAAGATTTCGATTTTAAAAGAAGAAATAAAGTTACAAAATCGCATTAACGTGGAAGTAATACAGCTACTAAACTAAACGCAAGAAATTAAAAGATTGAAGAGAACCAATACACACGAACTAATATAGGGTATTCGTGTTTAAGGGTATTCGTAACTTTAACTAAAGTAGTTTAGCTTTATTTTAATTTAAGAAATATATAAACATGTATTAATCCCGTACCCGTATAACAGAACAGTGGCAATAAATTAATATGTAAATTAAGATTGTACTAAGCATGTCTAAGGTAAGATACAATTAATTTAGAAAAATTATTTTAAGAAAAACCATTCTGGAATTGATCAATTTTGCCGCACTTTATATTGGAGCATAAAATATATTAAAAGAATGCAAATAAGAGTAATTCGTAGCAGTATTTTTAGTTTTATAATACGTTTGGTTATATATACGACAAAATATAAATCCCGAAGAGGGACTTAATAGAAAGTAAATTTGCATGCAAGTTGTCAGGTTACATTTACAAGAAAAGCGTTATACTCCCACAATTATGGAGACTTACCCAACAAATGCATGAAACATTTTATTATTTCCAGCCATTACGGGTAACGTCAGTGGGAACCCACCTCACTCTCTTCGTTTTAAGTCATTCCTTAAGCCATATAAATGCGTCCTTTTAACTTTTTATAATAATATCCGAGAGCAAAAGACAATTTTTGCTAAAGCCCCATAAATCTTTAAAAGCAGTGGCAAAGAGAACCATAAAGCATCTTATCTTTATATTAAATTTTTAGGCGTCCTTTTAAGAAATGCGCCGCTACCTACTATCTGCACTTCCGTTTTTTCCTTTTAATTATCGCCGAAAAGTTCGAAATTCCGTTGATAATGCGGAAAATAGCCTTCGAGCGTCTCGAGTTTCCATCTTCCGTGAACTTTTGATAAACATATCTATTATTATGTTTCTAACTGCCTTGTTAAATATGGAAAATGTAGATGGAGAAATTTTCCGTTATACATCATCAACTTTCCTCGTTCATTTTTCATTACCATAAAGTTATATAACACAAACTAAACTATGTACGCTATAATGTGCTACCAGCTACAGCCCGTTCAAAATTACAGTGAACTCGAGACACTAAAAAATTTGTCTTAATTTATATTTCAAACTATGGCTTTGGTATTTTCTATCATATTAATAGCAAATACTAAGCAGCAATTTGAAAATTTGGAATTGGATTCAATGGTCGGACGTATCAGACAACATTTTACCTCTCATTACCAAGAATGAAATGAGAACAAAAAATTCGGTGTGATTATAAGAAAAATTTGGAATTGTTGTTGGTAATTATAAACTGCGATTGGCGATGAATTCGAAGCCGCAATGATGTGCGTTCATTGTTATTTTGTAAGGACAATATATTTGATTCATATATGTTAAAATTTCCTAAGTTATTCTTAAAGTATGTTGTAATATAGTTAACCGTTTAAGATTCTGATTATATAAATATGTATCTATAAAATATTATATTGTAAGAATGCAGGTAATTTATGAAAAAAGAATGTACCTCGATGGTTATTTTCAATTTAAAGATAATTTCATTAAAACATTTTCCATTCTCCACAACTTTTCAAAACAGTACAGTTTTACAACAATATGTCAAATTGTTCGACTGACATTGGTATATATCGGCAGTAACATATTCATTCAGTAGTAGTAGCTCGTAATACAATCTTACTGATCTTAAACACCACAGAAAACTAATCTTTGTTTGTATTGGAAACCACGATAATAAACGTTTCAAAATAGGACTTTCAATCAATTTGTGTGACAGATATTTTCCCACATTTTAATCTCCTTCCTCGCATGTAGAAGTCTGGAAATAATTTATTCATCAACTCCAAAGTTGATTGAAATTTCTCTAACACATTCGCTGCCAATAACGCTCCAGCGCTTTACATGTGCAATGGTCCTTCTGGCCCTTATATTTAGCTGGGCACTAGAAGTGTGCCAGTAGAGTTATATCGGCATTATCTGAAGACTATTGTTGAATCATCTACGTGCTTGGTTTCGAGTTTTCCTTTTTGATTCATATGTACTACAGAATTATGACGGGAAAAATATCGGGAAATAAATATATATGTCAACGCCCTCTCGTCCTACAAGTGGAAAAATAGATAGGAAACGTGTCCCAACTTTACAATAAAGATTTACGCAATCTTATTCCAATTTACGAAATTCGTTTATCTGTCATAAAAAGGTAACTAAAGTATCCGTCCAAACCTACTTCCAGAGGGGTTATCAGCGAACATGTTTTACAAATACGAGAGGAGAAGAAAGCTGGAAACGCAATGAGAAAGCAATGTAAAAATTGCTATTTACAAAAAAAGAAAAGACACTATTTATATATACACTATATGTCTTGGATATCCTGGTTACTGTATAGACTGCGCAAAGAGTCATGAGTGAGCTCTTATGATTTATCTAAATAGGCCTTTTTTGTTTATTTTGTTAGTTTTAGTAAAAAATTGTATTAACTAAAGGTCGTTCATTGACTTCTCAGTTTACTTCAATGAATATTTTGTTTGTTTGTTGTAACATTTACTTAGTTTTTTTTTCTCATTTTTCTGCTGAATATTTTTTTATCTTATTTTAGTAGTTGATTCATCAACAGTAATACATATAATTTTGTTATGATATATTGAATTCTATCTTCCAGTCAACAATCTATTTCCCTATTCTATCTATTTTAAATCGCCAAGCGCTCGGGCGTTATCCGACAACCGGCAATAATATTTGACCTCAGTGCCGATCACACTCCGGCGCGTGACAGAAAAGAAAATACATTTTTGTCAAAAAAATATTAAAATCTAAACTGGACACACGTGAAAAAACGTTATTAGAAATATTTTCTTGTTGTAATCGGAAAAAACGTAGTCGGCTTCTAGGGTAAGTATTTGATCCCAGATCAGCAGCGAACGTATTAATAGCTTTAGGTAGGTTTTTGCCGTGTTAATCTTGCTGTTCATTATCTTCGAAATATTTTGGTAATCATATCCGTTCTTTGCCACTGAAATCAATATCGCCACCTTTAAGTCATCGAAATCAAAACTAATAATGGGATATGATATAACAGAATCACCATAAGCTGCTAAGATCTATGCAAAATTCTTGAAAGCAATAGTAATAAAAGTTATAACACTCATCTATAAACTATTATGGCTATATATCAAAATTCATTTTATTTTCGCGGATGATGGGACATGTTTTTCTGACGTCGAATCTAAAAGTGCAATTTGACAAGGTAGCTTCAGTTCTACTGAATCAAGTTAGTTGAAATTTGGCGTTGTCCTTCTCTGTATATTATTCTCTCATACTAGCTATACCGTAGAATTATAAAAATATAAAAATTGCATTTTTGTTATTAAATAAATTTAAAAAAAAATGTAAATTCAATTTTATGCAACAGAACAGTAAATAGAGAAAGTTTACATAAAATTTCATGTAAATCGCTTCAGTAGAACTTCGGGTATCATGTTATGCTGCTTACAGACCGGGCCAATTAAAGCCACCGAATGGGTTTGTTGAGATATTTCTAATTCTGTTTGGGTGGTTTGACGATGACCAAGACAAGTTTGTAGACTGTCGGCAACATCAAAAGGAATGAATGGAATCGACAGATGCGGCGTGGATGGTAGGTATATATACTATAATCGCCGTCGGCGTCGAAAAATACGGATTTACGCCCAACGAACGCTTGCTGTTAACAAAAATGCAATATGTACGTTTCATCGAAGGCCAACGAATGTTCGGGATCCAACGCCGTTCGTTGGTCAAGTCTGTACGCAGCTTAATCATATCGAAAATATATTTCCTAGAAAAAAAATTTAAAGTTTGATTTTTAGATTCCGCGTCACTTAAAATGCTATAACTCTGTATATTATTAAATATAAAATATGCTCATACGGGTATTCTCTTGAAGAATTTAAAAGCTCTGAAAATATGAAAAGAAAACGATTTCTCTAATGTCTAGACTAGAATGCTCCCTTAATAGAATTCGGATCATTTTTCTAGGTCTGTTCCCCTTTCTAAATATAACATTTCAAAAGATGTTTTTTATTGTTTTTAGTTGGTAACCTACTAACTTAACTACTTAACCCACTATATAAATTTGGATAATTTTATACTAAATATTCCAAACAAAACTGCTTCCATAACATCGATTATATATTAATTAACCGACATAAAGAGATATAATTACGATTCGTATTCTTGAAAAGGTACATAACGATCCTAATATATATCCATTGTTCGTCATCATTTATTATCAACCAAACATAATAGAAACTATTAGGCTTTTATTATGGGAATCCTCACCAAACACAGACAATAGTGTTACCTTATTAATAAAACCGATTCAATGCCGATTCCTCTCTTTGTTTTACCATTCTTCGTATCCGGCTAATGGAGCTTGGCATTTTTTGGTACGTATTGTGCGGACGACAAAGGGCCCTCCCGCCCGGGAATATCCGACGCAAATAATGAAGTTCTTCACTCATTCTATTACAATGTCACAGGCTTTTAATTTCGTTTTGAGCTAATGAATATCGCGACGGAGTGGCCTTAAAATGATTTATTCGGCGCGCGTAGACATGCTAATCTTATCGTTAAAGATTGGTCAGCCACGGAAAAATTAATTACGGTGTGAGGATATGACAAGGGAAACGTTGAGGGAGTGTGCAATGTGGAGTGACGAAGTGACATACATGTAGAAAAAGGATTTGAATTAGAAGAAAACTTTTTACTGGGTTTTATATTATTTTATATTAATATTATAATTAAACAAGTTTACAAATTCGGGTCTAATTTTGGTGTCAAGCAGACGATAAGTATTCTTAACGTTAACAGCTAACACATAGATGGCGCTACTAGAAATAAATTCATATGTTTTTTAGTTAGCCCTAACCCATGCTTTATAAATTTGACAGCGGTCGGGTCATTAGCATTAGCTGTGAATTATAACATTTTGACTGAAGCAACTTCTGTTATTGTGAAAAAATTGATAAAAGGGAATTTCGTGTTGATAAAATATTTCTTTTTGAAGGCAAAAAATTGGCTTGATGCCGAGTTTCCGGACACTGCCCCAGGAAAATCAACCATCAGGGATCGGTATGCTAAGTTTAAATGTGGTGAAATGAGCACCGAAGACGGTGAACGCAGTGTACGCCCAAAAGTTTGTTACCGAAGAAAACATTTAAAAAATCCACAAAATGATTTTGAATGACCGTAAATTGAAATTGAATAAAATAGCAGACACTATAAAGATATTAACTGAACGTGTACATCATATTATTCTCGAATATTTGGGTATGAGAAAAGTCTGTGCAACGTAGGTGCCCCGCGAGCTCACTTTTGATCAAAAACAACGACAAGTTGATAATTCGGAGCAGTATTTGAAAATGATCAAGCGTAGTAAATCCGAGTTTTTGCATCGATATATGACAATGCATGAAACATGGCTCCATCATTTCACTCCGAAGTCTAATCCACAGTCATCCGAGTGAACTGCACACGATGAAACCGTTCCAAAGCGTGGGAAGCGCAATAGTCGATTGGCAAGGTTATGGCGTCTGTAATTTGGGATGTGCATGGAATAATATTCATTAACTACCTTGAAAATGGAAGGACCATCAACAATGATTATTACATAGCGTTATTGGACCTTTTGAAGGATGAAATCGTCGAGAAACGGCCGGATTTGAAGAAAAACAAGGTGCTGCTTCACCAAAACTATGCACCATGTGCAATCAGTGAAAACGATGGCAAAAAGCCATGAATTGGGCTTCAAATTGCTTCCCCATCCACCGTATACTCCAAATCTGGCCCCCAGCGACTATTTTCTGTTCTCAGATCTCAAAAGAATGCTCGCTGGGAAGAAATATTTGTCGAATGAGGACGTGATCGATGAAACTGAGGCCTATTTTGAAGCAAAGGACAAATAGTACTACAAAAATGGTATCGAAAAGATGGAGGGTCACTGTAATCAGTGTATCACCCTTAGAGGGAACTATGATGAATAAAAAAATTTTTTTAACAAAAAATTTGTTTTACTATGGTATAGTATTACCATGGTAATAGTAATACTATAGTATTACTGAGTACTATAGTCTGTAATGTTTCTTTATTAGATTCCTTCAGATATGTCGGAGGAACTTACAATAGGTTACTGTGTCTTGTTACTGTCTTGAAACGAATGGTATTTTGATAATATTAATTTCGCTTGCCATCTGGCCTTTCGCTCAGCCATTGCATCTTATTAAGCATATTTTTATTTATTTTTATTTCAAACCTTAGAGGAATTTACCGCTTCTATATAAAGAGAAAGGATAGGAACAAAATACCTAAAGACTAATAGTAATATACGAATTGGTAAAAATATATTGTAGTAAGTTTAATATTTTATTTAATATATTGTAGATAACCAATTATATATTTATAGTGCTATATGAAACGTGATTAAATAAAACTATCTTCACGCATATTTTAAACAGAATTATTTCCAAGTAAAAGCAATGCGTCAAAATTATACTATTATATTTTAAACCCATTGCCCTTAAGTGTTTATTGTTGAAACGTTGAAAACACAAAGAGCAAGAGTTAGATCCGTTTCGTCTCTAGTTTCGTGTTTATTTTTGCCTAATATCTTACAGTTCACCCTCGAGATTGTAATCGATAAGCCAACTATTGCGAAATTACAGTTTTCGTACAACAAGTGTTGATCATTGGCTTTCTAATTGTTTTCAACGATTGAAATCACCAATATCAACTAATTCTAAACTGCAAATGAAGTGGTGCAAATATATATCATTGACTGTAGGTGGTTGGGAGAATGTATGAAGAACACTTAAAGAATAATGACGGAGGTTCTGTTATGATTTGGGCGTCAACATCTAGATATTCTGTCGGTACTATCATTCATATGCTTATCTTCGACATCCTCAATAATATGTTCTTACTATGACTTTCATACTTCAGAATATATTACCCGTTCAGCATAATCGCCAGATCTTAAACTAATTGCTCAATTTTGGGTGATGAGTAGATTTGCATCTGCAGTAATATAGAACCAGTTAGCTGATGTTTTGATAAAATAATGGGACTGCATTCAGTTGGAAACTATTTCGAATGGTTATTATTACGAATCCATTCCGCGAAGAGTTGCAACGGCTTTAAAAGTAAACAGTCGCTTAAAGCCTTATTCATAAATTAACATTGTGTATAGGCCAGGTGCATTTAGCAACATTTAAGTATTTATTCTACGATGGAACAGTTGTTCAGCGAACCTTATTTATTTTATATTAACCATATTAAATAAACACATCTTCACGCATATTTTAAAAGGAATTATTCTGAAATAAAAACAATGCGTCAAAATTATACTATTATATATTAAAACCGTTGCCCTTCAGTGTTTATTGTTGAAACGTTGAAAACACAAAGAGCAAGAGTTAGATCCGTCTCCTCACTAGTTTCGTGTTTATTTTTGCCTAATATCTTACGATTCACCCTCGATATTGTAATCGATGAGCCAACTATTGCTAAATAAAAGTTTTCGTACAACAAGTGTTGATCATTTGATTTCGAATTATTTTCAACGATTGAAGCTACCAATGTCAACTAATTCTAAACTGCGAACGAAGTGGTGCAAATATATATCATTGACTGTAGATGGTTGGGAGAATGTATGAAGAAATCTTAAAAAATAATGACGGAGTTTCTGTTATGATTTGGGCGTCCACATCTAGATATTCTGTTGGTACTATCATTCATATGCTTATCTTCGACTTCCTCAATAATATGTTCTTACTATGACTTTCATATTTCAGAATATATTACCCGTTCAGCATAATCGCCAGATCTTAAACTAATTGCTCAATTTTGGGTGATGAGTAAATTTCCATCTGCAATATTATAGAACCAGTTGGCGGATGTTTTGATAGAATAATGGGACTGCATTCAGTTGGAAACTATTTCGAATGGCTATTATTACGTATCCATTCCGCGAAGAGTTGCAACGGCTTTAAAAGTAAACAGTCGCTTAAAGCCTTATTCAAAATTAATATTGTGTATAGGCCAGGTGCATTTAGCAACATTTAAGTATTTATTCTACTATGGAACAGTTGTTCAGCGAACCTTATTTATTTTATATTAACCATATTAAATAAACACGTCTTCACGCATATTTTAAAGAGAATTATTCTGAATTAAAAACAATGCGTCAAAATTATACTATTATATATTAAAACCGTTGCCCTTCAGTGTTTATTGTTGAAACGTTGAAAACACAAAGAGCAAGAGTTAGATCCGTCTCGTCTCTAGTTTCGTGTTTATTTTTGCCTAATATCTTACGATTCACCCCCAGGATCGTACGACGCGCCATCATTAATAATTTCAACAAGAAGGTTTAAGAACAAATAACATCCAGCACTAATATTAATTTCATATCTTAGTACCCGTCGCACTCACTCCATATTAAATTTATTCCCTTTTGACTCGGTAGGAGGAACAATAATGCCATTCTCGCGAGCAGACCTTTCCGTTCATTTTATGCCGTTCGCTCTATAATTCACCGCCTGGTAATAATTAGGAGGTACGTTTCGCGAAACCAGAACCATTCAAAAGCGTCGCGCCGTACACATGGGAATTTGACATCTGCTTAAAATCAATTACGCGGACCATCATCTGCGGGAAATCAAATCGATCTGGCGCCCTCGCGCCGTGAGCGGCCCGAAAAACCGATCGGCTTTATATTAATTAGTTAATTAATTAAGTAATGCGGAATCTCATTATACGGTTGCGGGGGGTTTATCGGCGCTTTTTCGGTAAATTTCGGGTGTAAATATTGGGTGTCAATTTGTAATTTATAAAACGGACGTGACGGATGGCATCATTGAATTTATCCGATCGTTTTCCAGTAATCAGATTTCATATTGTAGAATATGAATTTTATTTAATATGCCTCAACAATTAACAGTTATGACTGTCGTTATGGTTATGTTAATATAGTGACTGTAACGAATCATATATTTAATTTTTTGCATTTTAGAATGTTTGGAAGGCAGATAACAAAGAATAATTTATTTTAATATTTCAGTATTTGTATGGTAATAGCAGGTAATATCGCAATACAACGTGGTGCAGAAGTCCCGCTACCATTTTGATTGCCTATAGCGTTGCTCAAGGAAAATATAAGTAATTTTTTTTTCGTAAAAAGTTTATTTAGTCCCTACTATTTCCTTCCTTAATAATTGAAGAATTATATCGGCTAAATCGCGATCGAGATTTGCTATGCAACTCTCGGCTCCTTTTAAGGCATTTCTCGTGACATCCTGACATTTTTGATACGTTGAATCGTTTCATTCTTATTCACATAAACTTTTGATTTAAAAAAAACCGCATAAGAAAAAGTCTGGTGCTGTTAAATCCGAAGATCTGGCTGGTAATGCTAAATCGTCACTTCGCGAAATTGGTCTTCATGTAAACACGTTACAACATCTTGATGAAACCACATGTCTTTTAGTCCTTGCTCTTCAATTTCAGGCACAAGAAAACTTCGAATCATGTCTTGGTAGCGTTCAGAAGTAACTGTCACTACAACTCCTTGGTCATTTTTGAAAAAAATAGTGTCCTGTTCTTGTGTTAACCAAGAGACATGAGAGTATAGTCTCCCCTCATATCTCCTCGTGATTCTATTGATTACATGAGAGATAGTCGGTTTATCTAGGTCTCGAAGTAAATAATCAGTCTGGAAACAGGAGTTGTTCTGGAAAATATCCATGTAGGTTGCAATACTTGATTAAGTAACAGCAATTTATTATGTACTAATAATTGTGATTTTTTTAAATTAACCAATATATTTTCCAACATTTGAACTCCAGTTATTTCTTTTTTTTAATTCTTTGCAGCCAAAATTTGCATCAAGATTCATTCAAGAATAATATTACTATTTATTAGTATTCTTGGTCATGCACAGATTAACACTCCTGATTTTCCAAGTTTGGGTCTAATTATTTATATTGTCACTTTCCTGTTGTAATGTTTGTGTGGCTTTGCAGCTATTGCCCTCGACAGTAAGAATCGCAGCAAATGTTGCCATCCGGATTTTTTCATTTTTGGTTCACATGTATAGAGTACGTGAAGAATTGGCCCTAATACACGTCCTTGTGTTATACTGGCTCCAGATTCTTTTATGGTGGAATAGGCTTCCTCTCGTTTGTAAGATTTGAAGAGCTCAATGTGTTATTTCGGTAACATTTTCGATAGGTTAACAAGGCAGCCATTCAATATCTTATTGAAGACTTGTGTTACAACTGAGAATATAGCTGAACTTTTTTTATATCTTCATAGCCAATTTGTGATTGGTAAAACGTATTTTGTTGTGGGTCTCATGGAAAAAAACTTAATAAAACACCCAGAAATTATATGCGTAGACGGAACGTATAGAATAAATAAAGGAAAATCGATTTCCACAGTATTTGTTAAGGATAACAGAAATACTAGGTTACCAGTTGTATTTTTGACCAATCGTATAGTGCATCAAGTTAATGATGTATATTTCAGTATTCTTTAAAACCTGTAACATTTCTGCCAATTTCTTATCGAGAACTCGAATTCTGTCTTGGGTCAGATAATGACCCAACATATTTAAGTTCCTGAGCAAGTTATGCAGACCCTAAAGAGCCTTATAAATTGGTCTAACAAGGCACTGGTAAAACTATATTCTTAAATTATTTATATGAGTATTTACTTTAACTATTTTAAAAGCATCTAACGTAGGTAAATGCTCTCTGTTTCCGTCACAATTCAAAGATTAATAGAAAAGTGACAGAAAAAACGCATGAAAATAATGGTTGCTCAACGTCAAATAAGCTCATTGTTGTAGAGAAGATATAGACATTTTTATAAATTGATCAGTTTTTGTGAATAACTTCGATGGTCTAATTATCTGAAAGCTTTCTTTCATTATATGCTTGGTTCTGGAATGTTAAATGTGTCGTTGTTAAAATTTTATATATTTTCATGTCTCCTAATCATTATTACATTTAAAGGTGTACTTATTGACAACATTGGGTTTGTGAGCACACCAAGTGTTTTCATGCATGGGAATCATGTTGCGTCTGTTGTCGCTATTGGCAACTTTTTTGTAACAGTACGTCATTCAATCGATGCCATCTGACATTTTTGCTGATTCCATCGTATGTCAATGGCTCTTCCGTACTAGCCCAAAACATTTTGCAGTTGGGATCAAGTTCTTATTATCTGTAAATACGTCAAAAAAAACTTTTCTTGCCTTTAAACAATAAATCAACATGTTAGGCGTTTGCTGAAAAAGGAGAGTGCATGAACAACAAATTGTCTGAAAGCTCTTTTCAGCATTGTTGCCGTTCAATAACTCTTGTCTTCGGACTTTGTTTGATCTAAAGTCAGCTCTTAGCCACTGCTATCAAAATTCATCATTCACCTCATTTACATTTTATAAAAGAATTTGATGGGTTTCAGTGGCAGATTTCTTCAAAGCAAACAAAGAAGTAGTGAACGTCAAAAAGATATACTCAATAATACTTAATGGAAAGCAATTTTTCATAGGTGTTTACATAGATACTTCACCTTTTTATGAATAGGTATCGCTAATTAAGAGATCGCGAAGCATTAAAATCTAATTCAAATATATACTTAATTATCATCCTATAATATAATATTGTCACTCCATTGAAACTAATAAGTGTAAAGAAAGCACTCTTTTAATTATTGTAAATAGTTGCGACTCCATAAAGATGTCGAACAATATTGGATTATTTCAATTAAATTCCTCAAAAGAACTTATTAATTTAGCGACATTCTTCTAAACCTTAACTACCACTAAGAATCTCCACCATTTTCGAATGTTATTAACTTCGTTCGGTGGAAAATTGTAGCTAAGCGAAGCACTTATAAAACACTAATATAATTTGTGTTAACGCTCCTTTAAGCCTATTTAACTAAGCACCATTGTAAATTAGAGTTTGCCGTTCGTTGGAATTATACACCTGGTTAACTGAATCTCCTTAGTGCTATAATTTTCTCAGCAAGTAGATTTTTATGACTACCTTATGTTCTTTTCTATTATATTACTGGTAAATTATATAAAGCCTTTTGAATAGAGCGAACGGTTTACTGGTTTTACATTAGATGGGATTTCTAAATGGATTAGTTGAAATATAGAGCATTTTTAAATAGTTAAAATCAAATTAATTAGACCGAATTAATCGAGGATTTTTGTCGTTCGATTTTTGAGCTAAAATAAGCTCAAGAGTTGTACATTTTACTGCGCTACCATTACAAGGGTTAAACAGATAATATAAACACCTGACATATACACATTATCTATGTTTTAGTAATGTTGGAGCAGCAATTTTCTCTTAAAATATTTAAAAGTAAAGTGACTGAATAATTACCAACGAAATGGTCCCCATCCCATTCTTGTAAGACCCGAGATTGCTCACACTTTAAACTTACCATAACGATTTAATTATATTCTGATGATAATGCTGACCAGGGAAGAAGTTTCATGATATTCTTATATTCCTCAAACAAAAAATGAACCTTTTTGGCTATGTGTATAGGCGCGTTATGATCTTAGAATATGGCAGTATTTGGGAGCAATGTATTAGTCATAGACAATTTTATTATTAAATATGTTGTATTTCGCAGTATTTTAGTCAGTGACATATATGAGAGGATTATCTGAATACTACACAAATGATAACAGAACTTCTCTCATGTTAGACTGTAGGCTTCTTTTGGTCTTCTCCTATATTTCTATTTCAAATTATACATTGGTTCGAGAACAGATGGAAAACTTCGAAAAGACCTGACAAAATCATATATCAGAAGAAATCTTGCCTCCAAAACCTAATCAAATTCAAAATCATTTGCATATGCCAAGCAAAAGTTACATATCTTTATCTGACAAATGGTTCCAACCTGGTTGCAAGCTTATAACTAGAGTATTGTTATTATAGTTTTTTTTTAAATATTTTGTCCAATATCGATTAAATCAATTGGCATTTCTTTATTTAACAAAATATTCATTTACATATTTTTATCGTTAATTTAGTAAACTTAATGCTACATATTTTATTATATATATTAGCTTTTGTAATTAAGAGAATTATTGAGTGGAAAAAATAGAACAGGATATAGCTTTTGTCCAAAAAACTAACTGACAAATGGAATTGTGAACACTTGTTAGATAAATAGGAAATCAACAGCTTAGTTATTGACTTGAATGAAACTTTCCGAATATGGAATTATGATTCGAAAAATTAAAAATGATTATATAATTAATATAAATGTAGGAAATTCTATTGTAGAGTGTGAAAGACTTATGAGCGCAGATATGCATGTACTTGTTCAGAATACACATTACCATTTGCTGAAAATGTACGAGGGGTGATTAAATGTGTTTCAGTGATTAAATGTAGTTTTATTAAGAAAGATGTATACAAATAGTAACAGAACAAACTAAATAGAAATATAGTAATACCATAATGACTTTACAAGGAAACACTGTACCAAAGGACACAAAAAATAAGCGTAAAATGTTAATATGGTCACTAATGAAAGTAAAATATAGTACGTGGATTAGGCCTCCAAGGGACACCTCTACATAAAAAACGCGCCTATAACTATAACTCATAGGTGGCGTGAAAAAGAGTTCAATGTAAATATAATGAAACAGAACACGATCCTACAAACTATTATAACTGTAGTTTTGAGACCTTCTATAATATATACATTAGATATACGATAATGTCAAAACAACTTAATTTTATTAAAAGTATTTTTGACTAGTTATTTTACTTAGATTAGCATTTTGTTATAGGTAAAAGCCGAAATGAACTAATACTCAGAGTTGACGGGGCAATATTGCGACTTTTTGACATCATCAGTTCAAATAACGTGAGTGTACTTGTAGCAATCTTGGGGCATGTTGATTTTTACATAGTGGAATAACAGTCTACAAATTACCCAGAAATATAATCCCACATGCTGAACATTGGTGGGGTACCAGCAATGACGACTATGACACGAGAACGAATAGGTGGCAATTCCGAGACGTTTATCTGGAAGGTTATTGAAGGGTAGTTTGATTCATTCAGTGTCTGACTATCGTTCAGTGCAGACGTGCCATTATCGGCTCCCCTAGCCTCGTCTCCGGGTAACACCGCTGCCATCTGTTTCATCTATTGTTATTTCCATATTTTTATAACTTCAATAAAATAACTGTCACACCATGAAAACAACCCCTGTTTTACTTCGCTGTACCTCCACTCAGCGAGCCATATAAACATACCCTAAACATTATTATGGTATATATATATGTTATATGGTATGCTCTGATATAAATATATACAGAATAGAGCCAAACTAAGTAAAAATAAATTATATCTACAGTCGTAATAATACTCAAGAATGAAAAGAATGGTCCACGATTTTCTGTTCTTTTATGTTTGGAAAAAGTAAGCCCCTCAAGCACTTGTTTAATACCTTTGAGCGTCGATACGCTATCGCTCCGACGAAAGCCGTTATTTACGTATTTCGATGTGAAAACAAACTACTGAAAACGCGTATCTATTTTAAAGCGCACGTGTTGGTTCCCATTGAATTTTAGCATTGTTAATTCTGCCAATGTGACAGTTCAAATCGTTACCGTGCCGTTATTTGGACCCCGGTCCTGACTGCATTTTAATGAAAATATAATCGATGCTGCAAACAATAAACCGGTTTTAATCACTTCTGTTAAATTCTCGTCGGTTCGTTTTAATTGAAATCATAGATTCGGCACGATATGGAACTACCACAAACTAACATTTTTCGTACTATAGATATAAATATATTATATATTAAATCCCGAATGGATTTATTTTAATTTGTTTTTAATATAACCGTTTTTATTAATATCGTAATATAAAAATAAAACCAATAATTTATGAGCTATTATGAGAATTGATATGATATCTCTTTCCTGGATACAAGACGATGGCCCCTTTACTGGCCGACTCAATATTTATAAAGTATTTTGCACTGTTTGAGTATAATTTGCACATATATCGAACGGAAAGTTGATAACATACAAAATAGAGAGTTCAGAAAGATGATTAGCTTTGAGAAATTATTATAAAATGTTCTAATTTACTTACTATTCCTTAAAAATACATAATTTATACAAGAAATAAAGGCATTCAAGAGAGAAACCATGAAATTGGATCTAAATCCATCAACATATTTTATATTGAGCATTAATCAATAATTTAAAAGTATTTATAAGAGCTGCGAAGTCCTGTATATTTGCAGATGAAATAACCAAACCATCATAAAAGTCATAAATTGTCTAAATTGTCGAAACATATGACATTTTTTTGTTTTCTTCCTAGGTTTATTGAAAAAATAACGACATATATAGAATTAATAAACAAACCGCATAAATACCACACCATACAGTTGTTTTTAGTGGATGCAAGGATGGAAGAACGCAAGGAAAGGTGAATTAATAGAAGTTTCTGTGTTCCTCAAAACCGACTGTTCTGTTTATTGACGTGGCCTCTGAGAAGAAAATGGGCTTCATCGCTCATTATCAATTTAGACGAAAAATTTTCGATTTCACCAAACAGCCTTAGGATTTCATAACTGTACTCAACTGGTTGATTAGATTCTCTCGGTCGGTAGCAATTTCTGGTCCAACTGAATTTTGTACGGGAACATTTTCAAATCAGTTTTCAAAATTCGTCATAAATTGCGTGCAAAAATGTGCAACTGGGAACAACATCTCCGAATAGATGTTTCTGGAGACTCTGCAACACTATTGCGAACCAAAGCCATATTTTTAGTGTTACCAGATGTCCGTTGTCTTGCAGAACAAGGCCTGGCTGCTGTCGTACCATAATAACACATTTATTTTGCTTTACTTACACTTCACTTATCTATTGAATGCACGTCAATATACTACACTGTTCATTCTGGCCGTATTGTAAGCTCAATGTGTTATTTCGGTAACATTTTCGGTAGGTTAACAAGGCAGCCATTCCATATCTTATCGAAGACTTGTGCTACAACTGAGAATATAGCTGGACTTTTTTTATCTTCTTAGATTTGTGATTGGTAAAAAGTATTTTTGAGAAATTATTATAAAATATTCTAATTTACTTACTATTCCTTAAAAATATATCATTTCTACAAGAAATAAAGACCTTCAGGAGAAGCCATGAAAAATGAGCATTAATTAATAATTTAAAAGTATATATAGGAGCTGCTTAGTTCTTTATATATGCAGATGAAATAACCAAATCCTCAAATAAGTCATAAATTGTCTAAATTGTCGAAACATATGATATTTTTTTTGTTTTCATCCTAGGTTTACTAAAATATGGACATATATATAGAAATAATAAAATTATACCTATATCAACTTCTGAATGTAGGTATCAAAAACGAAGTTTTCAACAATTTGATTTTTAGAACATATGTACATTACAAATAATAACATAAGAATTTTTTTCTGAGTAGTGTTCAACTTTCAGCTTATATTTTAATAAATAAACCATTAATATCGACGTAAATATGAAAATAAGTGCTCTTTTATAAATCCATTAATAGAGTTTAATTAGGTAATTATAATATTGTTGAGATTGTTGATTAATAGCACAAAATAAATGTTTCAGAAGAGAACAAATCATCAACATCGAGATTATATCACGAATATCCATCCTGTTCTATAGATTTAGCTCCTCGTAACCTTATTAAGCTTTCACAGTCTAAGAAAAGAAGAAGAAGATACAATTGCGAAATGAAAATATTGTAACTATATCTTGTGTCGTTGTGTTTGTTGATTTCATTTTTCATAAAGCATTTATAGGAGAGGTATAAATAATGTATGAATTATCACATAATTTTTTCAGCTTGTACCAGCTATTTTGACGATATTACTTTATTCCATATTATTTGTAATTTTGAAGTATATATTTTTTTTATTAAATCAAATTTCCCCAATATCACTGCATCTTGTTCAGTATCTATATTACTTACAAGTCTCTGTGGTTTTGCAACCTTTTTTACGTTCTAAGGTAGTTAGTTATTTTACGTTTTAAGGCAAAACCTTGGATCACTTAGATATACACAGTAATTAATATATAGAACTTTGGTGTGTGTGCGATTACTAGTTGGTTTGATGTTTAATGTATGATAAATTGATAAACCAATCTCTTTGATCGAAGGTCAGTTGAGTATCTTCCGACTAACCAGTACAGTTGCTTGAATTTGAGTCTAATCTGCTCTGCTTTTGTCCAATAATATCTTTATAATTTAGCCTATGATATTTAGTCTTAGATATACGCCGACGTATTTAGCTGATTCTGCTTGAGGAATCCGTGAATTGATATAATTGGGTTCTTGTCATTTCGATTCAACGCAAAACTTTAAGCTGAGATTCTAGTGTGCTTTTAATATAATTGATGTTGACAGTAATACTCTATTTATGACTCTGCACCACTTATAACTTTTAATTTATATGTTTGAAATTCAAGTTTACTGAATGTATTATCCGTAATTTCTTTATTTTGTCTCATCCGAATGAGATAACATTATTTGACAGCGCTTTGAACTGTAATTAGTTAGTGGCTACCCCTTTTATCTCTGCTCTATTAGTGTTGCTGCTATAATTGTGCTATAATTAAGTGTTGACTAAAATAAAATACATTTGTATTTTTTGTAATATTTGTAGAAAGTTGTTAAAGAGAAGGGCAAAACACATCTTGACTCTCTGAATATTTAAACCGAACTTCAATTATGTAAACATTACAATTTGTAACAAGGTAAGAAATGCATTTTACACAAAACAAAACAAGGTAAAGGAATTGCATACTGAAACAAAATGAACGGTGAAAAATATATTAACTGATGACCATTTTACACGGTCGTCGATACCGATACTCCAATCTCATTCGGACAATTAGCGTATGTCTGATCGGACATCCCCAGCCGCCTGGAACCGTTCAACTAATGCATTTCCTGGGACGCTACCGTAAGCCGAGCGTTCCGTCTGTGTCGGTTTTTCTGTCGTTGCGGCCACGAAACCGACAAGCCGAGACCTGAAACGAAACCCCAGCCGGCTCGATTGAGATAACAAGATGGTTTGCGTGCTTCCGAGACACTCATTAACTTGACGCAGGTTCATTTACGTCCCATTTTAACAATTTATTCATTCGATTGCATTTCGAGCGGCCGCAAATTAAGCCATTTATCACCGTTTTGAAGGCGCCAAGGTGCGATCTAACTATAGCTTGGTCGGCGACCGGAAATAATCCCTTCGATAAGTAAGAACGGGATATATAGCTTTGCGTTGTTTTTGTTTCGGGTTGGTAGTTCGTGGATATTGAACGGATAACTTAACGTAACTTCGTGGTTTATTACAATTGCGGTAACTGTTGTTTTAAACATAAAACAATTGATGTACATCTTTGCTTCCCGTGCTTTCCTACCAACAGCTCTTGAGCTAAATAAAATATTTATTTCTTTTGCTTGTTATGGCCTGGACAAGGTTTGTATCAAAAAAAGGAAAATATAGTTAGACAAGACATTGATACATTGTCATTTTTAGATTGGTTCACGCCGCAGAGTATTATACAGAGTGTTAAGACGATAAGAACGTCATTTCGTTGCGTTTCATTTGCTAGTTTAAGTTGCCATTACAGGCACCCTAAAGGAATATATTTTATTGGGAAGGCATTTTATTAGTTTAAGATTTCGTATATATCACGTGATTAACTCCTGATGCTACATTCTACTGGACAAATAAATGTGAAATAAAATCCAAATGTGATTTCTCCAAAAAATTTATTAAACAAGATTCTTATGAACAATATTCATAAATATGAATATAATAAATAATATAATATAAAATATATATAATGTATATTTATAAATAAATAATAATTAGCTATAAGTAATGTGAACATAGAAAAGCTAACTCATATTTCTTTATTGCTATCAATTCAAATAAGATGTATTAAAGTTTCTATCTTTTTGTTCCGTATCTTTTTGCCAGTTTAGGTGATTATCTAAGTCATACTGAATAAAGAACATGGAGAAGCTAATGGAAGACATACCCTATATGGAAGTATGTAGGCAAAATATTAGAAAATAAAAATTGATAGATATAGATATTAGAAATGCTAAACAATAGCAAACATAAATCTACAACCACTCCCCAGCAGGATTTGAACCCACAACTATTACAACAGTAGGAGGGCTGTCGCCTTTACCACTGCACCAACCAAGCCGGCAGAAAAGTTATTGATCATTTCAATGAAAAAATTGTTAATATAGGAAATCGGTTCCCTTGTATTTGGTATCGTAATTTAAAATGGGAAAAAGAAAGTTGAAAGTTCTTGATGAGTGTAATATCGATTATTAGAGTACATCGTTTTCTAAGATTGTGTTTACTTCACATCAGTAGCAGTTCTACTACAATTTAGTAAACTTCTTCTAATTTGTTTTGAATGTTGCAAATTATGTTTAAAATATACGCTTAGTAGGGAATTAATTCATGAATTTTATAAAATTCTTCATGTGTACTGCTGTGTTATAATCTGAAAATTTAATTGGTTCCATAATTTGTTTCTATTGGTTCAAAGATTCTAATTATTATTCATATAATAAATTACTATCCAGAAATCATTTCAATTAAAAAAAAATTAAATTATTAAATATTTCTTCTTCCTCCGTATGTGAGTATATCTTCTTTAACCACAATATTAATGAATTTAAGTTCATATTTAAATAGATTAACGACAATGGGTCATAAAAAGATATAACGTAGACATTGGCAAATTGGATACTATATTCCAATGAATTTACCATCCTGTTATATGTATATCAATTTATATTTATAGACATTAGGAACAAAAACAAAATAGAGTAAATAATAAATGACGATTTGTACTAATCGATAATGATGTTAAATACAGATTCTCCAATCACCTTTCATACGTTTTCACGTATAATTTTGTTGTTTATTAACTAATTACAAACTATTTACTAAACCTATTTAAAAAAACATAATTATTGAACATAATATGATGAATGATATGAATTGTGTTTATACCATTGATTCTTTTTTATTAATATTATATTATTGATATAATATTAATAAAAAACTATTATTGTTGCCGGCTATTTTCAGTTTATTTTTATATTAACTTAAAAACTAGGTATCTTATTGCTGTATTGAAATATATCCTTTGGGATACTTTATTGTTTGTTTTTAATTAGATGTAGAGGACTCTAGATGGTATCATCCAGAAGATATTGAGGTAAAAAAAGTATGTGTAAATAAAAAGTGAAATCCATATTTTGAACAATCAAATTATTTTCAAATTACGCACCGTAAAATATAGCAAAATCATTTAATATACAGATGTTTGAAACCAACATATTTGTATTGTAGATATGATGACAATATTTGTTCAAAATAATCTATATTTGCACTATATATATGCACCCAAACTAAACAGATAAATATATCAACACTGAAGTGACTATTTAAACCCACTACTTCAATCATAGGACCGTTAATTGCTTGTTATGAGTAGTTTTTTTAACTTTTTATAGAGCTTTTTCTAGTCTGTCCTGCTCCATATTCTTTTCTATCTATAGTAAAATAAGTATCTAGAGCCCCTTCTTTTGAACATACAATTTGGCTTCTGGATTATTACTTTACCGTACAGACACAATCATTTTTAGTAAAATTATGAATATAAATTGGAATGACTCACTATTGGGGATGTTAGCGAATGATAAGAGTGAGACTTCTAGTCAGTGTTACTAGTCATTACTGACTAACCTACAGTTTACATTTACAATAGTTTAAACCTAGGTATAGAAATGAGGGCGTGTCTCGAGAAGTTTTGGACTTTGATGTGTCATTTTGATCCAGATGAAAACATAAAATAAGGCAGGTTTTTTTAGGAATATCTCCATAGTTTGTTATTTCCAATGCAGTCGGATGTTGCTTAATCATATGTGAGTGCTATTATGTATACATTTTTGGTCCTCTCTACTGTTTTCCTTTTTCTAATAGGTAAGAATTTGCTCCTAGTGTTCATTTGGAGGATCTTTTTATTTAAATATCTCAAGCTGTACCAACCATTTTTACCAATCTAAGGTGATTAAAATCGTTCTTTGAGAAACATTGTTCGGATGTGAGACTCTAAAAACCAAGGAATTCAGGAATTTAAATTCTATACATACCCCAACTTCAACAACATAACAAGTATTTTGATTAATATCAGCTCTCATAAAAATTGTCATTTTCGCTTTTGGAAACATTCGAAAAACAGAGAATTACTGTCGCATAAAACAAGCTCAAAATATTATTCCTCCTAAATCACCAAACATTCCCTTTTTATACGTCTGAAGCATACACTCATCACCGGGATAATATTTATTATAGGTCCAAAAATTCCTTAATTTCAGTTCCCTGATATATTGAGGTTATTTTCATTTCCTTTTGTGGCGTGCCAGCTCGCATGATTATTCTAAATGATTTACATTTTCCGTTTGTACTGTCGCCCTTCTTTTAGTAAAATATTGCTTTGCCGCTTGTCAATTTATTTCGGCCTGAAAATTCTTATCAGTGCGAATAGAGCGGGTTTTTTTTCGGATACCTCATTAATTTGAACGTTCCGGTGTTTTTATTTCTTTGATGTTTGCTGCGAATTGCGTAAATGTTTCCATGAGTTTTGCCCTAATTCAATTTTAATGGCAACCACTTTATCGTTACACTCTATTGATGGTTTTAAAGATTTTTTTGTCTCATTACGTAGAAGAACATATAATGATCGTCATGATGAATGTTCTAGTTGTGCTCGAAATATGTTACTAAAATAAATTGGCTGCTTATTTCTGAGGTCGAGCTTCATCTCTTTTACTACTGGAGACAACATTGAGTCTACAGCTTTATATAATAAATTCAGCAAATAGTATCAGGCTAACAAATTAAATTTAAAGGATTTTCAATAGATGGTATTACTTTGTATTAAATCGCATGGGATGCATTTGTAACTAACTTCATGTTAACGACATAGAGTTTTAACTAGAGGTGTATCTATAATAGAATTATTAGTGAGAATTCTGCAATGCTATTGTTAATGTACTGTTAGAAATTTTTTCTTATAATAAATTGGCTGCTTATATTTAAGATTGAGTGGCATGTGTTTTAGTGGAGACGATATTAAATCAATTGCTTTATATAATAAATTGAGAAAATTTTATCAGGCTTATAAAGTAATTTTAAAAATTTTTTAACAGATGGCGTTGATGTCAAATAAATCGTATCGGGTTCATTTATAACCAATTTCATGTTGACGCCATACACTATTATATAGAGGTCTAGCTGTCACTTTGCACTAGCTTAGCATTGTTTTTATCTGATGTGTATACAATTATTTATATAGAGCACTCGTGTTTATATATGTATATGCATATATATGTATATATATATATATATATATATATATATATATATATATATATATATATATATTAATTTTGAATGGATAATAAGGATATGGATTAATATTTTAACTCCAAACCAAACTAAAGCAAATACTGAAATGCGAAAATGGTGTTGTTACTGAGCTAAGAGGAAGAAGTTTTTAGAAAAAGATGAAAATATTTTTATGAATATATATTATATCAATTACAATCAATAAATACCATCTTAAAATGAAAAATTACTTCATGAGTGGTTATATTACAAATGGTTTTATAGAATTTTATATATTTTGCTAAACATTAATTACCAAAGACAAAAAATATGATACCGAAATTTAAAATAAATTTATTTCTTTTGTCAATGGCTCGCAACTTCCTACCATCCATCAAAAAACTGACATAAAAAATGTTTGTATTTTATTTCCTTTACAAAGTTGCGAAACCGAAAGAATTGACTCGAAAGGCAGAAATCTTTTGTGCAAAAACAAAGCCCTTTCACTTTGTAAATTGGAAGACAATCTCCGAAAGTATTCCGATGTCATTAATATCTTTTAAAAAAGGAAATGAGATTTATTCTTCATCAAAGTTTGGATGTCGGCACGGCTTTCGAATTAATTTTATTAGTTTGTTTATTTATGGCTTTGTTTTATTTCTGCCGCTTTATGCAGGAAATTTCCGAAGGAATCAAGAATATATTAATTTTTCATGACGATTAACTTTTTCTGAATGGCTTTAATAACTTTCTTTAAATACAATATCGATTGATGGTTATTTATAGGCGGTTAACATTTCATAATAATTGTAAAACAGATGTATTACTGTGTATTAAATCGCATCGGGTACATTTGAAATCCACTAAATGTTGAAACGTTACTCACATACTTTACTTTTCAATATATAACACTTAGTCAAAGTGTTTACAAACATTTTTTTCAATGCAGCTCAAGTCTATACATGAAGCTAGAAACATTTCAAGACAGACAGCAAAAACTTGTAAATACCAAAAATACATATTAGACGATAATTTTTCTTTTCTTTTAACTAACTTCTCGAGATTTTCTACAAAAAAAATAAAAATGTGACAAAATACCTCGTTATTGTCGTAGAAAAAAATAGTGTTTAAAAAAAATAATAGTGGCAAATCTCACGACCCTGGTCATCAAGGTTAAATATTATGTTTAAAAGTGTGCTAATCTTCGTGGTAAAAGATTTAAAAAACATGTCTATTTAGTTTTATTGGGACCATTTAAAATTAGTGGAGATAAACATTTGTTTTTTGTTGAAATATTGAAACTTTTGATTTTAATAATAAGAACTACTTTATACCATATACAAAAAACATATACTCCCTCATAATTTGGGTATTTGGGTATTGTATATTCCAACGGTTAATTTCCTTATATTTGAAATGATGTGTTAATACTTCCTTCCAAATCCCGAAATTTAAAAAACACCACTGGTGCAAATTAAGAAATGGTTTAAAAGTATGATAACATAGATCATGGATCACTGTGTCAAATTGATACATCCATCTATATTAAATTTAAATTCACTATTTAAATCATGATAAAACTAACTTCTAAAATTAAATGTTTGCGGAACTAACCTGCCCGTAGCTGAATATGTTCAGTGGACGTTAAAATTTGCTCTATAAACCATACAGGATCAAAGTTGACGGTATTTCTACCTGGACCCCGTCTAGTATCAATATCAGTAATCCTGCAGCAAGTTAGCGCTGTATACAGAACCGCATCAAGGTAAATAAGCCGACCTGTTTTACAGCTATTGAATGTATAATGGTCCAATATCATAATTAATCTATTTCGGTTTCCCTGGGGCATATACCGGTCGCTTCCGGGACAATTTCATCATCGGCGAATTGCACATGCACCCTTCTCTGCGAACACACCGTTTCCATTTCGATCCTTGCTTTCGGTATTAGCAAATAAAACTGCCTTCAGTTCGGAAGCAATGCATACGCTTTTTACAGCACGTTTGTTTGCACGTCGGATTTGCTATGATAATAGTGCGATTGCTCTTCGGTAATTAATAATATTTGGAAATAATATCATATAAATTAAAAGATATATTAAATGTACACATTTCGTATTCCTAATAAAATTTACACTTCGAACAATACTCGCAATTAATGTTTTTAGCGGTTTTTTAATGTACGTTAGGATTATATATATATATATATATATATATATATATATATATATATATATATATATATATATATATACTATATATACTATATATATAATTTTTTACTTATAGATATGTATAGGAAAAAACGAATTTGTGAAATCTGCTGTTTTTCCGCATTTTTTACCGACATTTTTAACTGGAATATATACTGAAACTTATAAATCAGGGAGTCATGTTATATATGGAGTTATCAGCTTCGTAGAATTTTACGATATATACATTCCTCAAACCTCTTATATAAATAGAAAAATGTTTTATATAAATAATGACATGAGTTATATAATAACCGTATGATTTTAATAAAATGAGATATTTTTTACCCCTATTATGTAAGTTGCTTCTTCACTTTTATGATTGAGTCGTAATTTATGTTACAAATGGTTATATTATTTTATCTACTTGAAGGAGTAGACAAAAAAAGGTTAATTTCATCACAGAGGTCTGTAAATATTATAGCTCAGTAAATACCACTCTGCTTAACAGTAGATGCCACTATCTTCTGCTATATGTGATTCCATGTACTTGAATTTCTTTAATATTTACAATACTAGGCCTTAGGGCAGTTGTTAATACATTAAATTATAATGTAAGATTGATCTGAAAGGTATGGATAAGTTATATACGCTATGTGGTAAATGAGATGGAATTTTTGTTTCTATTTAATGAAAAAAATAATAGCCTTATAAATGTTTTAATGTAAATTAAATAATATGTAGCTTTCTATTCTCTATCTATTTATGTGGAATATATTATGAATATATTATGAATAATATACAAACAAAAATAATGAAGTTATACTAACTATAGTTTAAAATTTATATATGATATATATATATATATATATATATATATATATATGTATATACAATCTGGAGATAAAAATGTTCTCTTTAGAATTCATTTAATTATCCGAAATAAAATTAAGTACAAAAAAAGGAAAATTGGTTGGCTTTGGACTAGAAATCATTCCGCAGTTGTGCGAAGCACTTCTTGTTGTAGTTAGGTGCTGTATCGTCACATAAGACAAATTGAAGGTGCTCAAAGACTTAGCCAAAATCAGTCCGTGAATTCCCGGCAGAAGTATCACAGTTCAGAGTGTAGAGTCTCAGAGTCTACAAAACTTCGGAAACCTTTCCACAAACGGTACACCATAGAAATTTGGGTCGGACCAGAGGTATTCAGAAGGTCTGCAAAAGCAATCAAGATGTATTTCACAAAATAGGGGTGTATGTATAACATTCATAACATGTACTGTTAACATGAGATAGGGGTTTGGATCATATTAGAACAGATTTAAAGCCTCTGTATCGTTTTGTATCAGCTTTCAACAAGTCGCCATTTTTTCTGGATTTGAAATAGTTTTTGAAGTAAAATAAATATTTTTGTTGTTTTAAACCACTCCCATACCATCATGTATATCTATAGTTCTCTCACCACCACAACTTCAGATTTTGGGTATCTCAATTGGATATTTCAACAATTTATTCCTTAATATTTGGAATGATGTATTAATACTTCCGTCCAAATCCTAAAATTTAAAACACACCACTGGTACAAATTAAACAATGGCTAATTTAAATTAATTTTTAGATTTAAACACTCTGTCTGGTTTTGCATCGGCTCTCAATAAATCGTCATTTTTTATGAAATGTAAATAGTTTTCGAAGTAAAATAAGCAGTTTTATTGTTTTAAATCATTCCCATACCATCGTATATATCCATAGTTCTCTCATCACCATAACATCAATTTTGCTTTTTTTTTCCTGTATCATTCCATGATAATTTAGTGCATCCCAGATGTTCTTTACTTCGTTCTGATTCCACTTGCTATAAGGAATAGGCGGGGCAAACTTCCCGCTACCCTTTTGCTTGCTTCTTGGTTATGTGACGTTTAGCTCAGATTGGCTTTAACCATTGTGTTGTGTAGACGTCCAATTTATATTGTGGATAAATATACGTATCAAGAACGAGCAGAAATAATGACAACATTTATTGAAAATAATCATTACATTGTTGGCATTCAGCGAAAATTGCGTCAAAAATATCCTAATCGTCCAGGGCCTCACAAGACCACAATTTATCGTTTACATGAGAATTTTCGGTAGTATGGTACGACAGCAGACAGACTTCATTCTGGAAGACAATGGACGTCTAGTGACGCTGAAAATATGGCTCTGGTGTGCGATAGTCTCCAGAAACATCAATTCGCAGGCGTGGTTCCTAGTTACATATTTCTGCACGAAGTTTAGGGCGTATTTTGAAAATTGATTTGAAAATATTCCTGTAAAAAATTCAATTAGTCCAAAAATTGCTACCGAGAGATCCTGATCGACGAGTTAAGTACATTAATGCAATCCTAAGGCTGTCTGGTGAAATTGAAGATTTTTCGTCTAAATTAATAAATGAAATGAGCGATGAAGCCCATTTTCTTCTTAGTGGCCACCTCAATAAAAAGAACAGTCGGTTTTGGAAACACATAATCCACAATTCATTCATGAAACATCATTGCATCCACTAAAAGCAACTGTATGGTGTAGTATTCATGCTGGAAACATCATTGGTTCCTACTACCAAGACATGATTCGAAATTCTCTTGTGCCTGAAATGGAAGAACAAGGACTAGAAGATGTGGTATATAGCTTAACAGCACATATAGCTTGTTCAACAATTCAAATATTACATGACGTTATTCTACGAAGATTAATTTCGCAATGTGGCGATTTTACATGGCTAACCAGATCTCCAGATTTAACAGTATCAGACATTTTTTTCACGGGGTTTTTGAAATCAAAAGTTTATCTGAATAAATCCCAAACAAGTAACCTTTTCGTGAAAACCAAACATGCTTATCTTTTTTTTGAGCAAAGTTGTAGGAGATCAAGATGGTACCGGGACTTTTGCCCCATGATGTACATCATCAGCAAAAGCTCCAGTTATATAGCATATATAAAATGCAAACTATAGTTAGTATAATTTAATTATTTTTGTTTGTATATTATTCAATGGTAAAGCAGCCGTATATTTGAACGAAACTTAGACGGTCGGCTATAAAACAATTTTTTGGATTATCAAAACCTTTCCACATAAATAGAAATATACATTAAACTATATATCATTTAATTTACATTAAAACATTTATAAGGCTATTATTTTTTTCATTAAATAGAAACAAAAATCTCATTGATGAATTGATGATTGAAACAATGATCTCATTTACCACTACCGTATATAACTTATCCATACCTCTCAGATCAATCTTACATTATAATTTAATGTACTGACAACTGCTCTAAGGCCTAGTATTGTAAATATCAAAGAAATTCAAGTACATGGAATCACATATATCAGAAGATAGTGGCATCTACTGTTAAGCAAAGTGGTATCTATTGAGCTATACTATTCACAGACCTATGTGATGAAACTAACCATTTTGCCTCTACTCCTTCAAGTAGATAAAAAAATATACCCATTTGTAATATAAATTACGACTCAATGATAAAATTGAAGAAGCAACTTACATAATAGGGGTAAAAAATATCTCATTTTTTTAAAATCATATGGTTATTGTATAACTCATATCATTATTTATATAAAATATTTTTCTATTTATATAAGACGTTTGTGGAATGTATATATCGTAAAATTCTACGAAGCTAATAACTCCATATATAACATGACTCCCTGATTTATAAGTTTCAGTATATATTCCTGTTAAAAATGTCGGTAAAAAATGCGGAAAAACAGCAGATTTCACAAATTCGTTTTTTCATATACGAATCTATAAGTAAAAAATTCAGATATTTCACCGCTGTCACACACGAAGTTGGAAAAACATTTTTCAGTATCGAGTGATTCTGAATAAGCTCCCTAATTTTCAAGTTTTGCGTATTGGGGGGCGCACAATAATAACTCCTGTTCAATTTCCTTATAATACGACTCAATTTTCCGGCCTCGTATCGCAAAAAATTGGCGCAATATCGTATTTTAGCCTTCGGAGTATGGCGGAATATTCAGATGAAAGATTTCGGTTTTACTGCTCCCAGAAATATGCGGGGGTGATATACTGGAAAACGAAATGTTTGATGCTTTTGCAATGTAGGCTCGCTGGATGTCGTACATATTTGGCTTAGAAATGACAATATGAAATCTGAAATTTAGACTGTTTATTAATTTAAAACAAGCACATGTTTAGAAATCATTAATCTTTAATCTCAATAAAACTAATCGCTCAGAATGATATACATACCTTCGTCTACTTAATTTTATCAGTAACTAAATAGTACAATAATAATTCTACTAAATAAATACGAATATGAGCTCTCAAGGTGATCTCCATATGATAACCCTGGAGTGCCTAAAGTAAAGAAATAAGTAAACATCAACTATTAACAGCAATCATATTTATTTTAGCAATAGTACCTCTATGACTAATCAACGAACAAATTTAGCTACTCACTATGAATGTCACTGGCATTTCTTGATGAATGTGTTGTTTTAATTTGATTTTAGATCACTATTGAAATCATCATCAAAACTACTGGGAGGATATGGGTCTAAGATCTGGAGTAGTCACGCAATGCGCGCTTTTTGAAATCACACTGGGAAATATTTGCCCCACTGCGTCTATTATGAGGTTAAATTAGCGAGAGATACCGTCATGCTGTTGTGACCATGTCACTGATAATACAATTATTAACCTATTCTAGCCTTGAATATAAATAATCTCTCAGTTTTAATCTCTCACCATATTTAGTGTATTACAAATAAACTATATAATTGTTCACCATCATTTTCTTCGATTGATTTAGCTGTCTAGGATGTCTGACTGTTAGCTACCTAACCATTATTAAGTTAATTTAAGCGCTAGAAAGTAGAATCTTCGAAAAACAGCATTCACAAGAATTTCGGAGATCAAATTCAGCTACTAATCAAACTGAAAATAAAACGTTCCCATAAATTTTGATATAATGGCCAGAAAGCTACGCTTTATTTCATAAAACTTACTATTTATTAATCACGTAACTACATAAATCTTGTAATGATATTATTCAAATTACGAAACCTCTCTAAATTTTAAAGTTTATACATTCAGAACATATAATTATTTAAAATTAATTTGGAACATTTTGTATTTAACATGTCCCTTAGTTTTTGTTGCATCCCATGACATGCAAGTTATTATGAAACCATTTCAGAGGAGGTGTGCTAAGTAAATGTAAAAGTGAACGACGAGGGCCCTTTATATCTCATACTGCTCAAAAAGATCTTAATCTACTTGATTACTTTCTGCTGCGTCTCATAAAAACGAGAAGTTTATCTCTAAAACTGTTTCTCCTTCTTCATGTCAAGATGTGTTGACTAGAATAACAAAAAAACTGTTAAGCCGTAAATCTATTATTATATAAGGACTTTTCAAAAAAAAATAAAATTTATGTCATGAATATTATATAAAAAATATTATTAATATCTAATAATTATCAATCAAAATTATATAACTTAAACAATCTTTAATTTTTTGGAAATATTTGAAAAAATAAATTAAGTAAAATCGTCATTCAAAAAGTATAAGGTTATTAACTAATAATTATTTAACTAATTTTAGAGGAAAATATCAATTTTGAAAAGGCTGACTTAAAATCAAACAGTCAAGTGAAAAAAAAAAAGAAACAGCTACAGGAAAACACGCAAGAAATCTTGTAGATTGTAGATTGTATTAGTGTACAAGTGTATTCGTAAGTTTATCTCAAGTAGTTTAATTTTATTTTAATTTGTGAAATATATACTGATGTATTAATCCCATACATGCCTTGCTCGTATATTAATGAAAGTACAACAGACAGATAGTAGTAAATTAATTTGTAAGTTAAGATTATACTAAGCATATGCAATGTAAGATGTAATTAATTAATAAAAGTTGAACAAGCAAAAATATTGTTTATAAAAATATATTTAAAAACTAAACTTAAAATATACCTGCGTATACAGGATAAAAAACTATGTCTAAAATAATTTAATTAAACTACTAATTCAATTTGTAATTCTACAGCTCCAGTTTATTCTCCAGATTTATCTCCCTGTGTAATAGATCTCGCAGTAGTATCTTGCAGGCCTTTCACAAAACCACTACGCAGGTAGAACAATTTGTTTATCATAAAATATTATACTATTTATGAAGTAAGTATTCCAAAGCTGACCAATTTTTTTTACATTTCCACGAACAACATAGTGTATTGGAATGGCATTGAGAAACATTTCGCAGTTTGTATATATCAAAAACACAAACATCCAAAAATATAAACTACGAGTACCTAATCGCAAATATATAAATATATATATATATATATATATATATATATATATATATATATATGTATATATATATATATATATATATATTTGATAGATAGTGATTTCTAGTATTTTCAAAATTACTTAATATATCTATATATAACAAAATATAACAATATTTAACTATTGTATACAGATATATACTAAGCGAAAATATGCTTTAATTATACATTTACGACTAATTTTGGTTATCAATATTAACCCATGTATCTTGCCGTATTAATTTACCAGTCTAAACAATGTTGAGCAGGATTGTCAGTTTACAAAATCTTGAGAATTTGTTGTACGAGTATTATTAGTTAGAGAACTTAGAGAGATAAGTTTCGCTAATAAATTGCCTAGCTTATTACACATTAAGGTTTCTCCGACAATTTGTATACTTAAACAAATAAATAATGTATATAAAGCACAAACAGTTAATATATAATATCGGGTACTGACAGAGTTATTGGAGCATAAAATTTGCCACTGGCTGGATATATTTTCAGGGAGATAAATAATATTACAGCATTAATGTAGTTGATTTATTCTGGTCTGATAGGTTTACAAACAATTTTTAATTTTTATTACGTGTATTTGATGTAATTAGGAAATAATTTTAAATAATTCTGGTTATTTGTGTATTTAGTAATTATATATTGTGGTTTTTCTGCAAAAGATTTATACATTATTTTACATTATTTCAGGAGATTATAGAGTTGTATTAATTATTTATTTATTTATAACAAAGTCTAAGCTTATCATTTATTTAATAGGATAGGACTGTGGTGCTGCTTTGTTACATTCTAATTGACGGTTTTAGTTTTAAGTGATGATTTTGATATCAATGGCAAAGAAGAGCCTGAAGAACCAAAAAAGTTCCAAGATATGAATTGTATATTGATATATTGGACCAAAATCTGGATCAAACTCTTAAAGAACTTTCCGACAGTTTGGTAATGCATTCCCAAGTGCACAAAATTATGGGTTATTGCTAGAGAGACATACACATCGCCACTGATGTAGAATATTCATGACCATACCATGCCAAGTTCTTGGCGGTGGTTCAAAAAGTAGGATCTAACAGCTTTCTGTACTAACAGATTTGGTAACACTTCTGAAGAGGGAAAGACTCGCCTAAATATAGTTTTAGTAAAACTCTCAATAAACAAATGTCACCTGAAGCGTTTTTATTTTAAGAACGTCTCATCGGCTCGTTGTCGAGTGTTTCGGATAATATGGGTTCAGGTACCACGGCTAGACAAATAGTGTTAGAAGTTAAACCAGATAGAGAACTCCGTTTGGTAGCTATAATCATAAATTTGAAGAAGGCTCGAGATCGTAGATTTTTGGAATGTCTCCTATAGCGCACATGTTCTATCGACTTGAGAAGTTTCTAGATGTAGAGTCTTTCCTATTTCAAAATTCTGAACAAATCCGAATATAGGAAAGGATTTCTTGAACCAGCCTTCTCAACCATCACCAAGAACCCAACGGAGCTCTAAAACACGATGCATCGGCAACGAGAATTAGAATTGAATTAGCCAAAAAATTACCAGAATCAGAACCAAGAATAACACGAGAATCTGTCATCAGAGTTAGACAGAATTAAGAACAAAAGAAACAGTCAAGAGATTCAAGATTTAATCAAAATTAAGAAGAAAGAAAGAGTGTCAAGGGTCAAGAACAGTAGAATTATTTGTAATGTATATAATCATCAGTTGGGTCCGATGGCGAAATCAGTTATTAAAATTAAAAATTATCCTAAACCAGATAGACGATTTAGTAAGTTATTTCCATCCAGTTTATAATTCTTTCACTATTACGTATCGATTTAACATCTTCAGCTTCATAATATTTGTATATTATTAATTTAAATAATCAATCTCGTCCTTGTGCATTAATTTATGCAAAGAAGAGAGAATAGAAATTGTATTTCATTTCCAACATTGTTTTTCTTCTTAACAAATCAACAATAATCTTAAACTGCCTTATATTACTATAAAGGCCCATACAAACAAACATATTAAATAAAAAATTATCACCAAATTATTGACATGAAATTATTAATGACTTATAACATTATAGGGTATCTTGCGGCTAAAATTCTTCCATACAAGCGCTACGCCTACCTGCTGAAGATCCCGATAAATAAGCAGCTTTGGAGATTTTACCTCCTCACCCTCTCCGCAGAAATATTAAGACTAATTACATAAACTCGAGTAAAACTTACACACGACAGATTTCGGTTGCAAGATCCCCATTTAAAATTAATAACTTCCTCGGTTCTACCCCACGCTGGCCTGCGTTACACCCACTCTGGGTGCCTCTTAACACCCCCCCACCCCTCGCATCTCTTCAACAGCTGCCGAACCCTGTAGCGTTAATTACGAAGTCTGGGGTTTACTCTAGATGCCATTATTCGCCTCTGCATGCACTAATAATAATTATTGCGCCACCGAGATTTCATCGAGACTGTGTAATTTATCTCCGCCATATATTACGTTTACTATATGGTTGGTTGTAAGTATTATGGCGATTGCGGTGACCTCTGGTTATTTATTAGACATTCTCCTTAAGGGATGCGTCATTCCCTTAATATTGTGAGTTAGTTTTGTGCGATGTTGTCTCTGTGAATGCACATTTTAGAACTTAATGTGTTGATTGTCCTTATGATTATGTAAGTATTATCTTCGTCTTGTAAAGTGCTGAAAATATGTTTTTTATCATATTGATTTGCATCTAGCGTCTGAGTAACTGCTAGTTACATTAATAACTTACGTTACATCGCGTCGGGAATTTCTGTAATATCATCATTCATTCATCTTAATTACAGTTAAATGGTTTGAGCAAATCACTGAGATAAACATAGTTGTCGAAACAATCAGATAGATCAGTTTCTATTAATGTCATTAAGTTCTGTCTTTTTTCTGTCATTCTAACAAGACCCTATACGAAACCTCGTCCCATTTAACAGCCTTAAATTTTCATTATTTTTCAGTAATCAATAATATAATAATGAAGTGTAAATTACTATGCCACTAAACATTTTGAAGTTGATTTTGACTTTTTATTGAAATATATATTAAAGGCACGTATTTACAATCATCAAATTACCTAATGATTTTTCAAAACTTACATCTATAAAATAAGCAATCAAAACAATTGATACAAGATTCGAATAATAAAAGGTCATATAGTCATATATTTATATTTTTTGTATTAATCATTAAGCAACTTAATATTTATCAAAGCTTTAAAATGTTTACAAATACACTGTTAATAATTCGTAATTTCTTCTATTTGTCCTATCTGTTCCATCTTTTCAAATTATGTAGTTAGGTTCATTTTAAATCCTGCATATTCTCATTACTTTATTTATGTATTCATATAGTCCTTATCTTTTATCCATTTTTTTCACCTAAAATATATATTACAAAACAATAAATACACCAGGCTTATTAAAATAATAATTTCTCTAACTAAATCTTTGAATAAAATTGCATTGTTCCTTGTTATTTATTTCACTCTTTGGTCTCACCCTTGCAGATAGCTCATCTTTAGTTTATCATCTATGGCTTTCATTTATCTATCGTCTTTTATCGCATATGTCCCAATTTAAATTCTACAAAACTATTTTATAACTGTTAATATTCTATGCAATATTGATTTTAACTCTTGATGCACCAATTAACGTATTTATTACCTGAAATATTCGGTTAGAGTTTTGTTAATAAATGTATTTACTAATGAAACGTGACATTAATCAGAAGTCTATACTAAAATTTAGAGACAAATCTTGATATTCTTTAGGATTATCTTTAGTAAAATAATATACTATGTCTACAGAACCATATCAGTTAACATCAGACCTTAAACAAGAAAACATTTTCTTTAATTCTATCTCTTCACCAGGTATAGAATATCTTGTATGTAAAGAAAAATGACGATTCTTTTTAATTTCGAATTTTGTTAATCTATGTTGGTGACATTCACATATGTCGGGTTTTTCTTTTACAGCTGTATATACCTTCCGATAAAGCGCCTATATTATTTTGTCTTATCTGCAAGAAAGGTGGTGTATAACTTTGTGCGTCCATATTATTCTTAAACGTTTTTATCTGAACTTTCTATAACTCTTTAATAATTCCAACAATACGGGAGTAACACTAAACACTACTGGAAATTAAATAACTTCTTTTAATAATGTTTTAATCACACATTTTGCATTTTAATATCGTTTTAAATGTAAAAAACAAATATTCACTTAATTCTAACGAACACCATAGTTTATTTTATTTTATAAACTTTTTAAAAGAACCTTATCGCCAGCGAGATTCGATCATAGAACATTATTGTCGACGACCTAAACTCTTTGGGCATTTTTCTTCTTCTTCCTCGATATGAGCTTTAGCCGTGCGAAATTTCACGCCTCCAGGTGAGCCCGTTATCTTCAAAAAGGAAAAAAATAAAATTTTGCTTTAGCCGATTAATTGTTTAATAAAAATCATCAAAGGGCATATTTTCAGACCTAGAATTCAATATTTGAAGCCTCCGGAATGTTTCTCATCCTGAATTTAAAAATCTGGCGTTCAATGGCATTTTTCCGATAAAGCATTCCATCTCCCATTCTCCATTGAAAATATATTTTCGGGATCGTTATTTTTGTTCTCGTTAATCGCTCCAGATATTCAACAGATTTATTAACATCACGCTGAACTCTATAAATCACGAGGCGCGCTTTTATTATTGGCCCGTATTACAGTTAATGGTATAAACCGTTGGCGGCGCCATAGGGAGTCAGGACGAGAGAGAGAGAGAGCGAAAAAACGCGTCATTTATTGCTTTTAAATTTGTTTCCGAACGGTACAGAACAAAACATCATATTTCATGTCGCCGTTTCGCGAGCACTACCGAACAAACGTACGATTCCGAAACAATTGAACGCGGCTTGTCTGTAGGACAGCCCCGTGTGATTCAAACGACCACAGAAATATAAATTTGAGGCCTTTTGATTTTTCTATTTTGACAGATTCTTGCTGTTTTTATTTCCTAATTAGTATAGTGTTGAGTCTTAAGAAGAAAGAACAATGTTGTAAATAAATTTCAACCCATTTTTTAAATTAATGATCAAAGGCGAGTTAATTTATTTAAAAGAACATAACTGATACATATAACAAAGAACCGAAATGGAGAATTAAAATTGTATTAAATTGATGAACGTATGTTGAAGAGAATTATGACTCTAGTGTTCTTTTTCATGTAAACTCCTGATTGAAGTATTTCTTGACAATTACCTACTCTGTTTCTGTTTTTGATTATTGTTGCTAATATTTTCTTCCTTCTTAACTTTTTTTTATTTCCCAGTACCGCTGCTTATGTTCTTTTCTGCTGTTTATATTCTGACTGTTCTGATGTTAGTTCATTCTTATTCTGTTTTTCACACTGATTTACACTGTGGATATATCGTGTTTTATCGATGAAGCTTCCTCCCTCGGGTTCTGGGTAGTGGCTAGGAAGGTTGGTTCAAGAAACCCTTTTCTGCATCCCTATTCCTTCAAAATTTCGGGGAGGAAAATAGTCTTGCAGCTAGAAATTTCTCACGCAGATGGGACACGTGCGTTACGGATTCTGAAAAAAAATTGTCGGATAATCAACGGCTTCGCGCTTTTTTTGAGATTTATGACTATAGCCACGATAGGGGTTCCTCTACCAGGTCTAACTTTTTACACGCTTATGTTATACCGAACACTTGACAACGAGTGGATGCCATATGATTTTTGCTAGCCATGTGTTTTCTATATGCGGTGCCTTTCCTATATATATATATATATATATATATATATATATATATATATATATATATATATATATATATATATATATATATATATATATATATGTATATATTTCCTCTGTATGTTTGTAATTTATTTTTATTATTTTGGTCGACTTTCCCCGAATTATTATCTTTTCCTTGGGTCAACGCAGTCTGTTTTTTTATTGAATCATAAGTTTTCAAAAAGTTAAAAACCAGATATGGAGATCTAAATCTTGTCCATAATTGCGACCTTTCTTTCTTTCCTTTCTTTCTTCTTCTGGTTTCTTCTCTCTCTTTCAATTTTCATATTATGAGAGTATTTCAATCATTTTCTGATGATTCTTGTTAGCATTTTCAGTCGTAGGTTAAGTAATAAAATCTCTCATGCAATATCCGTAGTTTTTCCATCTCTTTTGAGCGAAAGATAGCATATCAGGACGTTTCTCTATTGAGTAGGCATTTTTCTTCGTGTCATATTATTTCATCATCATCGTCATTTCTTCTCAGTACTTGTATATAGTTATCTTTTCGCGTTTTACTGTTAAGATATGGCATTACAATTAGTGTTATAGATCCTTGTTAAAAGTTCCTGACGTCTTTATAAATTTTTTGTTATATAATTTATTGAGAAAAAGTAATTTTGTTTTTTTTATGTTCCCAAAATGAATGTATGTATCAATATTACATGTACAGTTTTAACATTTTGTCACTTTACCAAGTCACCAAAGTTATATGTGATCTAGCACTATCCTGATATTAATTCTTGTCATTTTAAGCACCTGCTTCATTTGCAATAGTTATAGACTGTAGAAAGTTAAAAAAATGGAGATGGAAATTTACCAAAATGAATTTATGTTTCAATAATACATGCACAGTTTTAACATTTTGTCACTTTACCAAGTCACCAAAGATATATGTGATCTATCACTATCCTGATATTAATTCTTGCTATTTTAAGCACTTGCTTCATTTGCAATAGTTATAGACAGTGGAAAGTGGAATTAATAATTTGGTATCTATCGTAATAATTCGATTCAAAAATGGACCGATTTAGTTTAGCTTCACTAGTAACTCACCAATATGAACTTAGTCCTTTCCATTTTTCACTGTTTGTTTAAATGTAACTCCAATATCGAGTTTGTATTCTATTCAGTCTTATGTAAATGGTACTACATGACAATTTTATGGCAGCTCCAGTTCAGCGATTGACTTGTCAAAGCCAGATACATCGAAGTTAAACCAAACCTGACAATGCATCATAAATATCACCCAATTTTGAATTGGTCTGCGCAGTATTTCTCCTTTTTTTGAAAGTACGTTATTAAAAGACCCTCTAACCCTCCGGAATCTCCATATTCTAGGCTCTACAACATTTATTACTTATTATTTTATGAATAAGATATGTGACAGAAATAAGATAACCAAATTTAGTTTTTCTCAGCCCTATATAACATGTACTTCGTAAATAATACCCTACTTACTCACCCTGAACATATATCAATCCTGCCATCCATTTAGTAAAAACAAATCGATTTTTCATTCAATCAGATATCATTTTTCTTTTCGCATATCCCGTATCTAATTAATTATGGAGCATAGCGTGTAAATAGAACGCGCCATATAAATTTTCTGATTTATAATTGAACGATTCGTTGGCGAAAAGTGCGAGAGCGAGAGAGAGAGAGAGAGTGATGGACAGAGACAGAGAGCGAGTAGAAAGGGACAGAAAAAAATCGTGTCGATCAAAATCAACCATCCGAAAACCATAAATCTATTTTTTCGGGTGTTGTATAGAACGGCGTGGTTGCTCTATAGACTTCCGAATGATGTTATTGTTTCTGAATCGTGTGTTTGGTCGGTGGGGTTCACGGTCAACGTACATGAAATATGATGTTTTATTCTGCGGCGTTCGAAAACGGATTTAAATTTAATAAGAGCTTTTTGTTCGGTCGCTCCTCGCAGCGTAAAAGTAATGTACGATGCGCCCGGCCCAGGAATATATCATTAATATTCATTTTGCGGGTGTCGTTTTTGAAAAGTTTTTAATTTTAATTCGTTTTAATCGATATCCCGTATATTGTTACGTAAACAAACGTTATACGGTTGCACGTAAAGTGTCAGGAATCGATTTAAAATAGCTGAAAGATGGGTCGGATTGATTGTAACGAATTTCGAATGGAAACTGATGGACAAATTTCCTTCTATAATCGGATATATTAATATATCACCATATTCACTGTCAGTTGTACTTCTACCAATTACCGAATCTAAAATGATATCGATTTTGCAGTAATCGGTCTGTGAAATGAATGTGTGAATATACCATTATAACACATGGACTGAAAAGTTCCGGGCGTAACAAAGAAAACGTGTTTTTTTTCTTCATAATTTACTTTATTCCTTTATTTCAACGATGATCTAACATTCCAATACAAATTTTTGTATGATTTACCTCAAAATAGGCTTAGTATCAGCGATAACCTCTTCATTCGAGCGAAATATCTTAACGTTGAGTATTTTTTTAGGTCTGCAAATAGCTAGTAGTCTTGGGGAGCCAAATCTGGCGAAGACGGTGGATGTGGAAGCAATTCTAAGTATAATTGATGTAGTTTCGCCATTGTTTTGATAGACTTGTGACATGGTGCGTTGTCTTGATGAAACAAAATATCTCTCTTTGCCATATGCGGTCATTTCTTTACAATTTCGGCATTCAAACGCTTCAGTAACGCTATATAATATTCACTGTTGATGGAATTTCCCCTCTCAAGACAGTCGATGAATACTACATCACACATATCCCAAAATACCGAGGCTATAACCTTTCCAGCCGATTGTTGGCATACTGTTATTTTCTATCCTCCTTCTCAGACATTTGTGCTACTTTTCTCACTATTTGCAACCAAAGATATTTGCCAATTGTATGAATGCTAGGTATATTTTTTTAGGGAGACTTTTTAAGCCTTAGACTGAACTGTGGTTCTACATATTCCTTCCATTTTGGGATCCGCTCTATGATTCTATTAGTATCTTATTCATTACTGATTTTACATTGTTCTTACATTGTCTACAAGTATTGTCTCGTGTTTTCTCAATTTTTATCTCCTTTGCTTTCCGTTTATAATGCTCCTTGTATTTTATCGTATGTCGATTATTATTATTATTGTCTGTTTTATTATATTTTATAGATCTAAAATTCATTTTTTTATGCAAGATTTTAACATTTTCTAAAATGCTTCTAGTTTTCTTCACTCTTGTGGCGACCGTCACGACCCTTTAGGCCACCACTAATTCACCATCAACAACTACAAAGGTTGGCAACGCCGGTGGATTGGTACCATGCAGTTCCAGGGTATAAAAGACCATCACGACGACGTCTCGCTCTCTTTTCTTTTCACCGTCCCCTTGTAACAGTACCACTTCCACAGCGCTACCGTACTTCCTCTACTTAACCTAATATCCTGTCAATTCTCCCATCGACCACATGTATCAATCGTAAGTGAAAATATACAACTTTGATTCAACCAGTGTTTTTTAGTTCCCGTGCAAATTCCTTCCAAAAATAGTAGTGAGTGTTCTGACAAATAATCGTAGCGGCAGCCACACATTTCGACCGACTGACCGACCCGACGAACATTCCTACACTCTTTATTTCCATCCTCCTTCCAAATTGTATAATTTCTTATATATTTCATAATTTTCAGTTAACTTTTTGTGAAACCACTTTCTAACAATACAAAATTGCATTCATAATGAATTATTTATTAATTTCTCAGTATTTTTATAATTCGGTCTAATTATGTCGACATCTGATCTATGGTTTCAATCAATTAGCATTAGAGGAGGTCTTATCCTTTTTATATATTCAACACTATGCTCTAGAGTAGACCACAAGAGTGTATAGTAGATTCAAGTGTTTTCCTATTTCTAAAATACTGTCCCATTTAGTTTTTGGTTCTTACTAAGAATATATTAGTAAGAGTAAAATGAATCCAAAATATGTATATATTTTACAGCAATTAACGTATGTTAACCTAGAGTTTAACAAGACTCAGCTTTTGTCCACACTTTTGTGATGTATAATTAATTTTCTACGCCAATTGATATGGTATTTTGCAATTTCTTAAATACAATGTGTATGTTTTGGTCATTATTTTGTAGTAATATATTTAAACGTAAAATAAAGAAAAAACTGCAATCTGGTTTAAGAATCATACAGAATAGTAAAGTTCTACACAAAAATCACGTTTATTATTTTAAGTAGTAGATACATAAAGGATTAAAACTAAATATTTAATCGATTAATAAAATTCAAAAAAAAAACAATGAACGAGATTCTACCGAATCGAAAAAAGTACCGGGCTTTTAAACCTCCTAATTGACAATAAAGAGATGGAAAGAGATTGAAATGGGGTAGAGTAAAAACTGTGGCCGTCATAATCGACCATCCGCAGACCATAAATCTATTTTTCGAACCGCGTATCGAACGGGGGCGCCACCGGTTCCTTCTATAGACTTCCCCGAATGATATTGTTTCGGAGTCGTGTGTTTGTTCAGTTCGATTCGCCGGCCGACAACATGAAAAATGATGTTTTGTTTTGTACCGTTCGGAAACAAATTTAAAAGCAATAAACGCCCGGTTTTTTCTCTCTACTACGTAGCCGAAGAATACCATTAAGTTTAATACGAAGCAATAACAAAAATAAGGACGTGATTTATAAGGGTGAACGTCGAGTTAATAAATTTGTTATTCGGCTTCTAAATGGCTCATAATCACCCTAATAATAATATCATAAAAATACTTATAGAGCAATAAAGTACCGTGATTTAATTCTCATTTTATTTCTAAAAAAACATAAAATAATTTCGGAATTCGTTTTATCGCTGTAGATGAGATCCGGACTCATCACTATTATATTGAATTAATATGACAATTGGTGCAACACCAGCTCTTCAGCTAAGAAGCGAATTCGTTTTTATAAATCGCTCACGAAATAGTTAATGTCAGTTTTCTCAAACACGGGTTATCGAAGAACATTTTGAACCAACTAAGATATACATGACAGTAATATATTTATTTAACGCAATTGCATTACTGGATTCATAAAATTATATTAGTTTGTCCAGAAACCGCAAGTTCGAATCCTGCTGGGACATGGTCGTATATTTATATTTGTGATTGTTTAATATTTGTGATTGTTCTAGGCAAAAGTGTAAAATCTGGCAAGGGAAATGATCCCAGTCACGTCAGCAACCAGGCTGTGTAAGACCGGATGTTTTCTATTATGATTTCTAAAGTTGGTCACTCACAAGTCTGTACGTTTAATGCCGAGGACCGTGGTTCGGAGTCCACGTTAAATTGTAGATCCAGTCACTAAAAAATCCAAGATGTTGATGTGACTTGTGGGATTTTACACTCTTACCTAGAACAATCACAAACATAAATTTACGAACATGCCGCAGTAGGATCCGAACCCGCGGCTATCTCAACAGTAGGTGGACCGTCCTGTCACCTTTACCACTGCGCCAACCAAGCTGGGATTATTTGTTTTTATGAATAAGTATACCATTTGAAATAAACTGGAAAAATTAATCTATATCAGAGCGCTAGATTCTCGTTAGTAACCATCATTTATAAGCAGCATAAAGTCTTTTCTCAAACATTTCAGTCAACACACGCCCAGTCATAACCTCTTGGTCGACTATATTTACTGTTGCAGGTTTTAATTTTTTTTCTACAGAATTATTTGTTTTCCTTTAGTCAATTCAGTAGGGCAATGAAGTCTGATTTAAAAGGAAAACGTCGTTATTGTAGCTAATTTCAAAATTATTCGAAAACCTCTAATTATACTAATAAAAGTAACAACTTAGTCATACACAAAACATAAAGAACATTACGGATATAATTGATAGACCATATAAAGAAGGAAAAGGTTCTTATATCGTTTTTGTAGATGTAGTGCACGAACAATTTTGTAGAATTGCTGAAAACTTATATTGTCGGATAAAGTCAAGGTTAGGCATGAGGATGTCTCTTGGGAAATGCAAAAAAAACAAACGTACAAGTGCAGTGTAGTCTGTTGAGCCTTATCCATCTCGTAATTGCTGTAGTTAAAAACGACAAAAAAGCAGTAAATAAATTGTAAACATCAGTAACCTATATAATGAGTTTAAATATATCTACGTCAATTTTATATGTAAGAGAAATAAACACATCGGTATGAGAATAAATAATATCCAAGTGCCATATGAACACATAAAAATATATAGGAATGGCAATGAAAACGACAAAGAACTGAGACGAAATTTATACGACATTTGGAGGATATTCTGCCCTGTTCCAATACAATAATAAACCTATATGGACATATGACATCCAGATATGTGGTTGTGCCAAAATAAGCAATCTGAGCATAATTCGATGGTTTCAAAACATAATATGAAGAAGTGCTGTTAATGCCTCGTGGCACTTATACTCGTTAGTGCACATGATAATATTAGTGTAAACGAAATTTAGGAAATACACCCAACCAGGTGAAACGGCTTCAATTTCCCCACAATAAGCTCCTCAAGCGAATCTTAAACGCTCCATGGTTTGTCAGAAATAATCAAATTCATAGAGAAACTAACACTCCAGAAATTAAGCACTTCATATCGCAATCCTTCCACAAACACCAACTCAGCTTTCTGAAAACGCGCTTGTTCGGGAGCTGGTGGAAATGCTGGGAGCTTATAACCGCATCACCGCTAACCTCCTCCTTTTCCATACTGAAGGGGCCTCATCCGTCCCTGCAGTCATAACTTTTGCCCGCATGCGATAGCATCCGGTCATGTGTTAACTCAAGTTCCCGAATCTACAGCTAGTTTCACTATATGTTTTTCTGCCGGTTCCTCGAGCCCAATAATGACTGCCCGGTAAACTGTGAGGCGGTTTGGGTTTAGTGTATTGGTAAGCCCAGAGGCAGTCCCTCATAACCCGGCCCAACTTGTCGCTCCAGGGTAAGTCTTCACGACCAGGTATGCGTCATGCATTCCACCGCGTAGTTCTAGAGCAGAATAAAAAAAAGTTTGGAGATTTTATTGCAAGAATATTAATAATATAACTCATTGAAGAAACATTTTCAGATTGAATATTTATTTATGTATTTCTATAACAAGAATAAACATATCTGGACCGAGTGTTGTTAAAATAGACGATATATATATTCAATGATGTATTTGATTATGGAGTGCAACCAATCAATTGCTGATAAATCAATTTGGCTGGCTGTCATCGCCCATCTGGGAGCGAATAAATTCACGTGAAGCTCCGCGGGGAAAGACCGACGCGGTATCTTTGTTTATAACGTCATTGGACTAATTTATGTACTAATAGCAGCAGAACATGAGGCAACTTGATTACCATTAGGCGATGTTACGGATATTGAATTTGATTTACAGCATCCCTTAGTTTGGATCATCGCAAATTTCGGACAGTTATTAAAACATATGGCGTTTAGAGCGGCGCTTCCATTAGAACGATATTGTCAATCCGGTCCCTTTCTCCCGTACAGATAATTGTGTTTATTGGAATATACATAAATCTCATTATTTACAGTCGGCCACGATGGGGACGGTGGCACGCCGAAGAATAAATGATTGAACTAATGACCGTCCGAAACCGAACGCGAGGACTCGTTCGACTGACTACCAGAAGATTAAACGATCAAGAACGGTTTAATTTTTATAAATTGGTGGATTAGCTTGTTTTCGGATCGTTGACGCGGTTATAAATTTACCGAACAGTGTACATTTATTTCTCGTTTATTTCTTTTAGTCATTTTTAAATTGAACCAACTTCAAAAAATAAATAAGGAACTCATTAAAGAGTAAAAGATAATCAAATTTAGATTTTAAACTCAAAAAAAAGTGTAAAAAATTGTACATAATAATCGTTGTAACAATTAAATAAAACAAAACAAAAACATTATTTGACCCATTTACTATACGTATTTTATATTCTACTATATACACAGAATTTAGCTTAATACCTACCTAAATCTATTGATCTATTTACAATATTAATTTATTATTACGAGCAACAAATTAGATTTGTTTTCTTCTCAATTCAATTTTGTGTATATGCCACAAAATGATATTATTATTTTTGTATTGTCTGGGCTCGACACCGACTTCAAATTGATTAGTTGGTAGTAAATAAAATAAATATTGTAAATAGATAAATAGGTTTAGGTAGTTTTAGGCGTATATAGTAGAATATAAAACACATGTAGTAGATAGGTTAAGTAAGATTTTTGTTTCTTATTACTTAGTTATTACAACGATTATTATGTACACATTATTTTAAAACGTGTTCTTTTGTGTTAAAAATCTAACTTTAATTATTTTTTACTTTTTAGTTATTTCCTTATTTATATTTTGAATTAAGTTAAATTTTTACAACAGACAGATATTTACAATAATAAATTACGTAGTTATTTTATTACATATCAAGTAAGGGTGGTCTGCACCCTTACTTGATATGCGGGAAAATACGAAAAAAAGAACTAATGATTGAAAATAAGGAACGGTTCAGGCACCGGGGTCTGCTACCTAGCCTAGGTGATTTGACAAATGGTCTAACCCAACTAGAAAAATAACAAAAAGTCGTAGCCTCTGCCTAGAATCGAACCCGGGATCTTCGCGTGTGAGCTGAACGCTCTAACAAATACACCATAGAGGTAATTGCATGCAACACTTCTACGACTTGTCATATGATATGAGTAGTACTTAAACAGCAAACTGAACGACATTTGCACTGGACGACTTCCGGTCTTCCGTCACGTCAATGCAACAATAACATTATACCCAATTATCTGATTATTCTAGACAAAAAAAATATGTGAAAACTTTCTATGCCTTTGAAATTTGAGGTTTCGCTCGATTTCCCCGTATTTCACCATCATATCTTGACTTGGTTCCAGAGGGACCACCTCGGAAGTTCAGTTTCCGAATAAAAAAATAATTTTGAATATCGGTCTTTAATTGACCGAGGAATCGCTGAACATACATAAAAAGTATACAGTTAAATATAGAACCTCCTCCTTTTTTGAAGTCGGTTAAAAAAATTATATGACATCCGTCTGCATCATTTTTACATATAAAAATCCAGTTTCCGTATATTTGTGTCCGCAAGACACGGAAAATAATGCAGTTTTGTGTCGCCAAGAACATTTATTCGAACACTCTTGAAACACTGTTGAGATAAGAATAAAATATTACATACAACGTTAACAATGAAGAATTATAATCAATATTTGTACCCATTTATAACTTGATTTTGATTTTTATTGTGAAAAACCAAAGAGTAAATTCCAATTAGCTTTATTTAGCGTGGCTCCACATTCTACGGTAAGTGATTAAGGTAAACCAGGTACGTTAAGGAAATCTACGGCTTAAGGGGCTATTAAATTTGCTTGCCGAGATTGACAACGAAGCAATTTCAGCGACGAGAATTTTCTGCTTATCGATCACTTCCGAGAAGGAAATTTATTTCGTCAAGATAACACTCGAACTGTCGCCTCGACATTGTTACCGGAATGACTTTATTATTGTTTAGTTTTGTTCTATGGAAAGGATACATTTATATCTCTCATGTTATCAGTTTGTAAATATTGTAAATATATAATAACCAAATTTGGAATATTTTTGATGATAATGTATGTTAATAAACGAAAGAAGGCATTGTTTAATATGTGATTTTAATTTGTTCAGGTGCCAGGCTGTGAATTATCGTTCAATAAATTTAGTAAATAAATTCACCGGTGAATATTAATCATCATCAACTCCCCCAAGCAGAGCATGTTAAATATCTTGGTATGCACTTAGATCGACGCCTAACCTGGAAGTAGCACATACTCTCTAAACGAAATCAACTTGGACTTAAATTATATCAAATGTATTGGCTCATCGGGCGCAAATCCAAATTATCATTAGATAACAAGATATTGCTGTAGTCTATACTCAAGCCCATTTGTTCATATGGAGTCCAACTATGAAGTACCGCTAGCAAATCTAATATATCCATCATTCAACGGTTCCAAAATAAGGTGTTGCGTGCCATTGTTGATGCTCCGTACTATATTTCAAATAAAGTGACGCAACGCGATATTCCTCTAGATGTAACGAATGTAATTCAACATGTTTGTGTGAAGTACTTCGAAAGAGTGTCGGTGCATCCCAATGTACTCGCTACTCATCTAAATATGCGACGTGATAGTGAAGTGCGTAGACTAAAACGTTTAACACCACCTGATCTGATTACTGGACATATGTAGACTTTACAATAAGCTTTAGAATAAGACTAATTAATTAAGATAATATTTTATACACAAGATTGCTTAATGAAGTGATTTTCTTCATGCCATGTATATATATATATATATATATATATATATATATATATATATATATATATATAGACATAAGAAATACTTATTGGCAATAGGGCAGATTGTGGAATCACGAAGAGTAATAAAAAAAAATTCACGAATATATAATATTTATTATAATATTTTTTAAAAATAATTTGTTCCAGTTCGAATTAAACCTCCATAGCTCAGAGAGGATAACGTCTGTCGGGTCAGCTGGTAAATGGTAAAAATGGGTAGATAAAAAATAATCATTAACCTGCTATTACAGGAGCTAAATTACATACCAGCCTATAAAAAATATTATATTTTCACAGGTATTGTAACGTTTATAAATTAGGAATTTTAACTTAAATTATATTTCAAAAGTAAGAACTAATCGTTTTTCACCAAAAACTGTAACATAACTTTCTATCCATGTTTCACATGTGATAGTTAATGGGGAAACTCAGCTAACATTAGCACGATCCTCAGATATAATGCCACAAAAGAGATAATGCATTTAATAGTTCAGCGAAGGCGTTCTCTCAATTGCTTGCAGCTCAATTTAATCTCTAGTTGTCCGCAGTTAAAACCGGACAATCCTGAAACTATTAATAGGTTGTTTGTGGTGTGGCTTTTCGATGATTTCGCAGGTAAAATAAGAATCCAATCAAGGATATCAAGATAAAGGGTTAAATTAACCAGGTATAAATAATAATATTGTCTTGATTGGCAAGTAGATAGTTCTGATGGCCTGATTTTTCTTACATGTTAACAGAAAAAATTAAAGCATGACAATTGTGAAACACGATTTATTTCTGATTAAAATATTCTTTAAAAAAACGATACTTTCATTTATAATGCTATTTAAATATTCTAGTCAGTAGTATTATAATAACAGATCAATTGAAAAGTTCACCGCCTGACATAGAGATGGCGCTACTAGAATTAAATCCATATGTTAGCCCTAAGCCTCAAAAGATGCGTGTATAAATTTGACAGCTGTCGGATCATCAGTTTGCGAACTATAGCATCTTGACTGCAACTTTTGTTATAATAAAAGAAAATGGACAGAAAGGAATTACGCGCGTTTATAAAATATCGCTTTTGAAGGGAAAAAATATTGTTGAAGCAAAAACTTAGCTTGATGCCGAGTTTCCAGACACTGCCCAAGGAAAATCAACCATCAAGAATTTGTATGCTAAGTTTAGACGTGGTAAAAGGAGCACCGAAGGCGGTGAAGGCAGTGGACGCCCAAATGAGGTTGTTACCGACGAAAATATTTAAAAAATCCACAAAATGATATTGAATGACCGTAAATTGAAATTGAATGAAATAGCAGACACTCTAAAGATGTCAACTAAACGTGTACGTCATATCGTTCACGAATATTTGGGTATGAGAAAAGTCCGTGCAAAGTGAGTGCCACGTGAGCGCACTTTTGACCAAAAGCAACGACGAGTTGATGATTCGGAGTAGTATTTGAAGATGATCAAGCGTAATAAACCCGAGTTTTTGCATCGATATGTAACAATTGTCTCCATCGTTTCACTCCGAAGTCCAATCGATAGTCATCCTACTTGACTACCTTGAAAACGGAAGGACCACCAACAGCGACTATTACGTAGCGTTATTGGGCTGTTTGAAGGACGAAATTTCCGAAGAATGGCCGCATTTGAAGAAAGAGAAAGTGCTGCTTCGCCAAGATAATACACCGTGTCACAAATCAGTAAAAGCGATGTCAAAAATCCATGAATTGGGCTTCGAATTGCTTCTTTATCCATCGTATTCTCTAGATTTGCGACTATTTAGCTGTTGCTATATAGCTGTTCTCAGATTTCAAAAAATTCTCGTTGGGAAGAAATTTTCGTAGAATGAACAGGTGGTCACCGAAACTCAGGCCTATTTTGAAGAAAAGGAAAAATCGTACTACAAAAATGGTATTGAAATGTTGGAAGGTGGTTATAATCAGTGAATCACCCTTGAAGGGAATTATGTTGAATAAGGAAAATTTGGCAAATTTAATATATATATATATATATATATATATATATATATATATATATATATTTCATAAAATAACTAAATGTACAATGCTTGATTCATACTGATTAATTTTCATTAACTCCATTCGCCTTTATTAATAGCAATAATTATTATTTTATGTGGGCATCCCAAAAGTTTATTTAAACAAATTAATTGAATTTATAAAACTTTTGTAATCCTATTTAAATCGTAAATACAAAATACTAATTAATAATAGACAATTAAATTTAAATTAAATTTCGGTGATTTATTTATCGGTAAAAAACGCATATAAACGGAATTGCGTTCGACTGGTCTAGGGAAATGCTCATTTTATTGACTATTGCTGTAACATTGTTTTATAAAATTAATTGCAACAAAAACATGTGGTGCAGAATTTATCGATATATAATCAAAATTATTTGTTTGTTATATATGTATTTTACCAGCCGTATACTTGGCTATTGGTCACAGAATAAAATATAAATAATTCATATTTCTTAACAATTAACCTCGTAGCCAATTTGTAAGTTTTGAATTTGTTGTTAGACACTGTTCAATGTGACGCACGTTTTAGTGTTGAGCTGTGACATAATTTGTTTCATCAACATTTTCGTGGAATTTATTAATTGGTTATAGTGTCATACTGTATAACATTTATTGAGTTCAATGGGTTACATTACCTGAGACTTGAGTGCTTTTCATTTGATTTTAGACCTTTTTGTCGTAATGGAGAAATAAAGAACGGGATTGAATCTACAACTAACTGTAATATACATGTTTACATTAAATGTAGTAATATTATATTTGTCTATTGAGATTCAAAGTTATTTTGGTCTATTTGTGGTCATATAAGTATTGTATTAATTGGCAACACAAAATAAAGAGAAATAGAATGCGGTTTCCCACGTATAAAGTTGTAATAAATTCTTGTGCTTCTGGGTTACCTGAGGGTAAATACATGTATGAAAATAATCGTTTTATCAAATATTGCCATCTGATGATCTAATTTTTGATAAATCATTTTGGATACTTCGATATGGTGTTTGGATTTTTAGATACATTAAGCAATAAACAAATCTAAACATGGCTTCATACGCAAACGAATTAAAATTGATTCCTTGTCCCGTTAAATAACTTTAATATAACATAACACAAACTCATATTACCACATATACACTTAGTTCTTATTATTTTTAATGTTTTATCTCCATTAGTTTCCATCAGAATATAGTTAAAGGCATATATTCATCTATATTGAAATTATCTGCGGAGAAACGCACTATCGTTATAATCTTCAGTTCTCAAACCTAACAATTCATTTTCTTTGAACAAATATTATCTTTGAACATATTTCATATTATTTTTTAAGAATCTAGCATCAATGCAGATTTTAATGAAAGTTATACTATTTAAATTAATATTATATTTGGAATTTCGTTTACGTTTTAGCAATTTTTCACATCTAACATGACATGAAAAGAAGAATTTTACCTACACTTATACAAGAGCTCGAAAATAAGAGTTTTGTTCTGTTTTATGTATTTAAAAAAATTATTTTTATATTTAACAAATTTCCCTAAAATAATACACAAAAAAACCTAACATGTCATAAAAATTGAAATATAAGAAATCTATTACTTGCTCTTGCTTTTATACCCCAGCTTTTCTAGTGCTCTCTACTAACGCAGACGCCTCAAGTAACGCATGCTTATGGATGCGCCAATTTAAGATTTCAATTTATATTATTATGTTTTTCGACTGACAGATTTAAAGATTACATGGAGAAGATACACTAAGTACTACTAATATCTGGACTGACGTTAATGCCATATATTTAGAAAAATCCAGATGACTTTTACCAAACCTCGAATTCCTAAAAAGGTAGTAATACCCCAAGGACAGTACTTCATCACATTTAACATGTTTCATTATCCTGAAAAAATAATTTTTGCTTTCAAATTGTACTATTAAAGGGAATATATTTATATATATTATATATTATTCATATATATATATATATATATATATATATATATATATATATAACAAACTCGCAGAAATTCTTGTATATCTTTGTCACTGATGACCTTTGGCCAACCTCCCAGATTTATTGAAATATTATTTTTTAGATATTGATCATTAATATCTTTCATACTATGTCTTGAAATACGTATTCCATTTACAAAACAAAACACAATACCTATTAATCGTGTATTAGAAAAGAGTACACTATATATGTGCTTTAGTATTGCCATATCGTTCTGGTGGTCTCACGCGGAAGGTATAACTAAATCACAACCATTCTCAATCGTAGAATCTAAAAGCCGCAAATATATTTTTATTAAATGTTCTAATGGAAAATATATGGTGAGCTAAAGTTTCTTCATATAAGTCAATTAATTTCTAATTTACACTGTACTAAGCATATATACCATGTGTCATATAAAAAACACTCATCTAATTAGTCAAAACATCAATATATTCGAAAACAATGAGAAACGTAAACTTTGATTTTTTGATGGGTAAATTCTAATTTTATTTCATTTACCGGTTTTTCTAATAACCTAGTCGCGCTGATATAAAGCCGCCTTGCTTCCAAAACATCCAATTTTCAATTGAATTGTCTATAAAGAAAATTAAAAACATTGTTATTTTCCATGGCATTTCGACGCAAATTGAAAACCAATAGATATTTTTTAACGCTGACATACGAAAATAGCATTAAATCTAATATGACCCAATAATAAAACTAGTAGCGTGGTGTATTAAATCGGCGAAATAACTAAAGCAATTAGCGTGAAAAACCCTACCAAAAATACCGGTTTTTACCGGAAAATAAAATAGTAATCAATGCGAGCTTTCGACACTAAAATCGTTAAAAATTCCAATAGATTTTAGTGTGTTTTGTTTTATTATTCACTCACCCATAGAGTCTAATATTTCAATAGCGTTTAGTTTAATTATATTATAATTATTTCAAACTATATTCATTTCCCAAATTAATCATTCCAACAGACATAAAAATATTAATACCCAATTTATTATCTTTAAGTACGTAAATGCACCAAACCTTAATCACTATATAGTATAAAACAAAGTCGCCTTTTCTGTCCCTATGTCCCTATGTGCGCTTAAATCTTTAAAACTACGTAACGGATTTTGATGCGGTTTCTTTCAATAGATAGAGTGATTCAAGAGGAAGGTTTATATGTATAATACATGCATAACATACTAAGGCAACATTGCTAATTTTAGAGGTTTCTAACGTGATGTCGTAAATTAACCTATTTTTTAGGCTTATTTAGCAATTAGCAAAAACGCTGCCTAACCCTACGAGTAAGATCAAATTAATGTACTACAGTATTGTACACCATAAAAAGGTCTACAAAAAAGTCTGCGATGGTATATGTTTATCTTTTAGGGATAACCCACATTAACCATTTTTATTGTTTACTTTTTACGTGAGAAAATGGCTTATTTACGAAGCTATTTTAAGCAATACGGCATTAATCCTTATCGAATTAAGTACCTTAAATACAGTGTGCAATTAATATAGATCAATATGGTTCCTTACAGCATGTAAATTAAACAAATATTTTCGGAGATATTACAAATTTAAAATTTGCGTTTAAAAATGTGTAATGTAATAAAAATTGTATGAATTTAGATATTCCAAAGATAGCAGGAAATCTTCATAGTATGTATAGGGGAAGAGGAATTGTTTTACTCCAAATTTAATGCGTGCAGGCCAAGGCCAGTAATGAATGAACCAAAAATACTGGATCGATTTTAATCATGTTTTCATTGAGTGACATAGGCATATATATTTTATGCACGTGCAAAGTCGGAGCGGGCCGCTATGTTTTTATATACAACGTTCATATTTTTTCTGTAGTGTATTTAATTTAGTATCAGCATTGCACCCGTGCGAAGCCGGGGCAGGTCGCTAGTTCAGTATATTTCGATTTCTGTGAAAGCCCGAGGGTATGCTGATATTATTTTACCATCAAAAATGTCCTGAGCATAAATTGTTGGGTTCTTATCATTATAGATTGCTGAAAAAACGTTTCTTTTCTCCCTTTAACTTGCAGTAAAACTTACCTTCGTAAAAATGCACAACGTTATAAGCTAGAAGATTCATTCCGTTCGATAACTAATGTAAATTTGTCCGCATCAGTAGCGTACAGCTAAAACTGATTTACTTGAAAAATATAAATATATTTTTACATAATGTGGGTTTTTATTTTGGTAGATTAGTTTTTAAAAATTGGAAATCTATTAATTTAGTTATATGCACATAAAATGAAATTTACGAAAACAAAAATATTGTAATATAGCGAAAGATACCATGTACATGTGCAATAAAAGTATACGAATTACGTGTTTATAAATTGTGAAGTGTTTAATATTACACTCGAGGGCCTGTAAGTCTTTCACCGTATTATTTCCTTCTTCACACGACAGCTACAGCAGTATAACTAGCCTTTACATATATTAACAAAAATAGACATTATGTGGTAATAACAGATGATGTTTTTAATGTGATAGTGACTATAACATTCTTACTCTTTATGCTATTGTTCTAGTTTTTTTGCATAACTTCAAACTTTCACTTATTATTAATTAAATCATTTGAAATAATAACCAATGCTACCGTTAGAAAATGTATTTACTTTAGTGGCAGAATAAGTTTTTTTACGAATTAAGAAGCTCAACTATCTGTTTTTAAATAATATTGATCCTATGCCGATGAATAATTTCTATGAACTATTGATTTATTTAAGTTTAAAATAAATTATTCAATAGAGTGTAGGTAATGTCGTTCATTCTTTGTGGCTTGATATTCCGCCTTTTCCATTAAAAATAATAGGGTATTGAAAGCTTTTTACTATCTATTATGTTCTATCCATTTTCTATTATATTACATGGAGCCCATTATGAAGGTACAGGTAAAAAGTATATTATTTATTAAACAACATAAGCACTGTATGATTAAAAGAAGGTTTTTTTTTCGAAATTCAAACAGGTTTCATATAAAGTTTAAATTAAACTATTTTTACTGCATTAGCTGTGACATATACAATAACATATCATTCGGATACCTATAAGTTTGAGAATTATCTTCAATAGCAATTGTTCTTGGTAAATAGAGAAAGTTTCTTCGATGAAATGAGAATTTAAACAATTGGTGTAAAAAACAATTTAACTTTGGTAGGTAGGGTTTAATCATAAAATATAAAAAACAAGGGTTTCTTATATGAGTGCATGCGAAACAGTATTTTAATTTGTTCATTTGCGACTAGGTGGCTTGAAGTTTAAACATGACAGATAAGCTAAATTTGACATATCAGCTTTCAGAAGACTATTCTAGAAGATTAGAAATAGTAGAGTACGTGTGTTTATATTTTGAACTTTTTTGATAATTATATATTTCTTATAGAAACAATTTGATTTATATAAAAATTATTTTACTTTAATTTTTTTACCTTTTGTTGAAAGCGCCTCTGGATGAAAGTGAACTGGATGAATTTTTCAACATGGCTGACAAAGCAAACTTAAAAAACCTATAAACTTCCTTAACTGTGTTTTCATAGTACTTTGTTACATGAAATTATTTGTTTAAATCTGAAGACATCTCAGGTGTTGCGAGGATTTAGTACCATTTCAAATAGAATGCACAGCTTTCCTAGGGCTCCTACTCTATATCAGAAATGGCTTCCAGCAATAAATAATGCAAAACTGATGGGAATTTCTTGTTAGGTCTTCAATAAGAGCAAAAGTTTGTAGTGTACATTTTACACGCGCTGACTACAAACCTAAATATAGTATTGCTTAACAGGGATAAGGTTTCCAGCTGTTATTTAAATTTTAAGTCTATTGAACTGAAGGACATAGATCTGTATTTGGTAATAATGATATGAATTCAATAAGAAAAGTTGCCATATAACTGTTTTTAGAAATAATTATTTATATAGCTTGAAATATTCCAAATTCATTAGACAATTAGAGTAAATTCTAGCATCTTTATAGCCTAGTTACTTTCACCAATAAAAAAGAAATACACATGGAAACATTCTCATGTGAAGAAGTGAAAATATAATAGGAAACACCAGTGTGTAACCTACATATTACTATCGTACATAAAATCATCCTAGAGATCGATTTTTTTAAGTGTTTAATGTAATAGTTCTGCGAATTAATTTTAATGGTGTATTGCTTAACCCATGTCACGTGGCCATACTATTGTAAATGCATTTATGCTAAAGCTACAGCTTCATCATCAGAAATAAAGATAAATCTTTATTTCTAATTTTTTTGATATTCTGTCAGAATACCAAAATTTTTTAAGCCATGATTTTAATGAATTATTAGTCAATTTACTTTTTCAATTTAATTAAAAAAAAACTTTAAATTCAGCGTGAAAACCCTCTCTTTTTAAATGTTTTAGAAGTGGTAATTCAAAATAAAATTTACGAATTCTCTAGTAAACAGAAAAATTCGAAGATGATGGAATATAGATCTATGCTCCAGAAAATAATCTTGAGAGATCGGTAGTGATTGCAACTCATGCTATTAAAAGTTAGGTTAGGTTGTTATATATATTAATCATTGGCATTTGTGTCAAGGCATTCATTTGGGATGCAAAATATTTGGTTTTTTATATCACAATTTATTTATTAGGTATTTGATTTGAAGATAGCTGCTGAAACCCTCCTTACCCCTTTCATAAATTTATGGTGATGTTGTTCTGTCATGTCACAGTTGTTAGTTTTCCTTTCGATATATTTAAGTTTTTGGGATATTAATGTAAATGGCAGAGTACTACCTGAAATTCCAAAAAATTCAGAGACAATGAACTGCAAGTGTTACTGGATGAATCCAAAGATTGAGCTTTCAAAAAAACTTTGCGGGTTTTTAGTTCATAAACCAATTATTTCTAGGTATGCATATGAGATTGAAAGTACCCACAAGGAACGGAAAATAGCTACCACGCGAATTAGCTGAAAATTTAATTTCGAACCCTTTCATCATAACGGTATACAAACAAAAAGTCAGTGCTTTTGAATATTGGTGATGCCGGAGACTAGTTTTTGAGTATTGTGACCTACCGCGACAATGCCAAGTGCACAGGAACATGCGTTAGAGGAGAATAGCTTTCTATAATGGTACTGAAGCAAAATTTACGGCTGTATGAAGTCTAACTGTGCATGTGATGACTCTTGTCAATTTAAAAAAACCATATAGTGTGCGAAAGCGATCAATAGTGAGAAACGAATATATGAAAATGTTTGGCCACGCGTTGCAAGAGGTGTGAAGGATACATTGTTGCAGCTCGAATGGAAAAACTGCGTATAATTCCGCGTATTTACCAGATATAGTAACTTTGAGTTACTATTTGTGCAAACCGATGCAGCATAGCTTGAGTGGCATACGGCTTCGAGATGTTAAAGAAGTGCGAAAACGGATTAACGATTGGTTCGCTGTCAACAAAAATATCGTTCTTTTGACGGTTTATCTCCATGTCGTCAGATATATGGGAAATGGTTGTAAGAAGTTATGCCAAATATTTCTATTAATCAATATAGTGCCCCTTTGCCTTAAGATATTCTTTTTAAGGTGAATAAATAATTCACCACGTCCAAGCACCTACCCAATCTTAGAAAAGTTATTTGTTGACAATTTTGCCCATTGATGGACCACATAAGGAACAGTATCACCATTATTGCACCTTGCTACTTTTTAATTATATTTTTATTTGCTTTTACTATCAGGCCAATACATTAATTTTAAAGGATTTACAACAGATAGTGTTACTGTATATTAAATCGCATCGAGTGCATTTGTAACCAACTTCATGTTGAAGGCACCACTAAATATTTTAACATGGGAAGGGTTACCCTATTCGCTGTATTCTCCAAATACTGCTCCTTCTTATTACTACTTGTTGCATCGTATGAGTCTTACGAGTATATGAGTTCACTTCGCTTCTTATGTAGATACTAAAACATAGGTCGATTTGTAGGTAGTTCATTACCTACAAACAACGATTCAAGATGGAATTGAAAGTTGGGAAAAAGTACAAGCTATCGATATATACTATAGGCCTAACATATATAGGCGATATATATATACTTATAGGCCTAACATTTTGATAAAGGAATTATTAACTGTGATCGTAATACTGACACCTAATCAATCAACGCTATGAAATGAAAATGTCGTATCTCACTGGACGAAAACCCGAGAAAAAGAAATAGATTCCTAATAAAAGCTTAATCGAGCGGTACACGAACTCGATTGATAAGCTCAAGGCACGTCCCGCCTTCCGGTATCCGATATTGAAAATTTTAAAGAGTCGCCGAGGAAGGGCGACCCGCCCCTGTTGGAAACTATAATTCAAGATCAAACTCGCAGATTGCAAATAATTCAATTTCGAGCCGGCATCCTCTTAGACCATCTCTTAATGTCGCCTCATAAGAAATATATTCAACAGTTACGTTTTACGTTTACCACTAAAAAACCGAATCCGCGTGGCAGGAGCGCTTTTTATAAGTTTGCAGTGGCAGCATTAATCTTATTCCTTCCACGAAATTTAGCACGGGGTTTGTTAAGAGGGTACTTAACAGATTCCAACATTTTTAAATGAAAAGTTGCCGCGGGATCAGTGGTGGCGAGCGGGAATCGTTTTAATTATTTTTTTTATCGTTTCTTTTAGGGACGTTCTCCGGTTGGGTTTATCAGATTATTGAAAACGATTCCGTCTCGTTGCTGGAATAAATTCAATAACTGCGAAGGAACTCAGAAATGTACATTCGAAATGTAATAGATTTTCTGAACTTATCTTTGTGATTAGTTAAAATTTATATTCGATGTTCAAATTAAAATGATTTTTCTTCGTGCATAAATTGACTTGTCTTTCCTTAAGACTTTTTTATATGAGCAATATTACTAATAATTAGAATATGAACACTCAGTAATAATATACACTCAAAAATTACCAATAACCGCTGAACATTCCTACTGTCGTACTCATCTGTGCTCAGCTCTTCTTTCTTTGCCCATATCTGGATGACATACGTTCATATCGGCTTGAGGGTTTGCTAACCTATCAGTAATTTACTGTAAGTTCACAGCGTAGAGTTTCAGCTAAATAGACAATATATTCTTCAAAGCTTACGTCCAGTTCATACTATATTACATACACAAACAACTCAACATCAATTTGTTCTTATTTTTCTTTATATGTTCCTTCTAGTGCAGCTGCGGGTCCAATATAACTCCTAAATACTATACTGTATTAGAATATGATATTTAGATATTATGATTTATGATAGGAATGTGTTGATTATTTCTTTATATAAAAAAGTAATATCGACAGATTTAGTGTCGTTCAAAATACAACACTCCAAATCACTTAGATATTTCTATTGAATAACAAATACTATATAGGCCAATATATGTTGTCACGATAAATAGTAAACCTATAGTACAGTACGTGTATAGACAGACCGGAAACTTACTGAGTGATATTATGATTCATATTTATTGTTTTTGCTTTTGACAAAACTTCTATTTAGCTTTTATATTTCTAATTGGAATTATAAATCTTGATTTTCGTCAAACATGTTTATTTACGTTTGACTCAACTTTTAACGCAATTATATTTTTTCGGTACTAAACATTTCTAAATGAAACATTGCACACACATCAATGATGGCGAACGCGAACCCTTTTAATCATTTTTGTCATTTTCTTTAAGGAACAAATTCAATAATTGCGGCATTTAACATTTATTAAATAATGTACATATGAAATATAATAGATTTTTCGAACTTATCTTTGTGATTAACTATCTAATTTATTTTTGTTGTTAATATTAAAATTATTTCTTCTTGTGCTCTAGTTGATTTGTGTTTCCTTTAGTCTGTTTAATATTTTTTATTTATCTCAGTGATATTACTACAAATGTCAATCTGAACAATGAGTAATAACATGAAAAAGGTTTTTTTTCTATTTCTTTACATGATACTTTTAGCGTAAATATTTTGATGTATAAGGACATAATACTTGATTATTCTGTTTTATTATAGGGATCTGGTGATCTCTCTTATAGGAACAATTAACGTGCACTTGACGAGTCCCTTCCAAATCAAATGCATAAATCAATTCCAATCATTTACTTATAACTATTGAATAGACAAATACTATATAAGTAAATATCTGCTATCATAGCTTTTGACAAAGTATCAATAATCATATCATATCATATCATATCATATATCATCAATAACAAAGTCTTCAAGGACATTCTCATAATTAAGAGCTACTGAAAGCAATTAGTGAAAAAGTGTTTGTACCAGATACCCAGAAACTAGAGACATTGTGAGTTCTTACGAATCACCTTAGAAGGAGAAACTTAAATAAAGAAACGAGCTAGCAGAAAGATAGCAATATAGATGGATAGCATAAAGAATTGGCTTAAATTGTCAACAACACAAATTCTATATATACACACCTTGGAACCGATTTCTATACAACATTTTGTAACTTATCAAACTCTAAAATCCTCTAAAATTTTGACAGGCTTAAAGGACCTGCTAAAAGAAAAAAATATTACATTATCGTAAGAGAATAAAATCTATAAAACTCTAGAACTCACTAATTCTACGTGTAGTTCAAATAAAAATTTGTCCTTCTTTGAAGTGATTAAATGCGTTAACTAGAACACGTTAACTAGAAGAATGCGCTTCTTTCATATCATAGTAATGTAGAATAGCCAATTCTAAATGTTATGCGACTGTTCACGATATATGCATTCACAGAGAAACTTAAACATTGGAATATAATATACTAGCGACCCGCCCCGGCTTCGCACGGGTGCAATGCTGATACTAAATTAAATACACTACAGAAAAAATATGAACGTTGTATATAAAAACATAGCGGCCCGCTCCGACTTTGCACGTGCATAAAATATATATGCCTATGTCACTCAATGAAAACATGATTAAAATCGATCCAGTATTTTTGGTTCATTCATTACTGGCCTTGGCCTGCACGCATTAAATTTGGAGTAAAACAATTCCTCTTCCCCTATACATACTATGAAGATTTCCTGCTATCTTTGGAATATCTAAATTCATACAATTTTTATTACATTACACATTTTTAAACGCAAATTTTAAATTTGTAATATCTCCGAAAATATTTGTTTAATTTACATGCTGTAAGGAACCATATTGATCTATATTAATTGCACACTGTATTTAAGGTACTTAATTCGATAAGGATTAATGCCGTATTGCTTAATATAGCTTCGTAAAAAAGCCATTTTCTCACGCAAAAAGTAAACAATAAAAATGGTTAATGTGGGTTATCTCTAAATGTTAAACATATACCATCGCGGACTTTTTTGTAGACCTTTTTATGGTGTACAATACTGTAGTACATTAATTTGATCTAACTCGTAGGGTTAGTCAGCGTTTTTGCTAATTACTAAATAAGCCTAAAAAAATAGGTTAATTTACGACATCACGTTAGAAACCTCTAAAATTAGCAATGTTGCCTTAGTATATTATGCATGTATTATACATATGAACCTTCCTTTTGAATCACTCTATCTATTGAAAAAACCGCATCAAAATCCGTTGCATAGTTTTAAAGATTTAAGCGCACATAGGGATATAGGGACAGAAAAGGCGACTTTGTTTTATACTATGTAGTGAATCGCAATTCTACAAAGTCATTTCAACTAGCTGCAAAGGACTTTTGTATTTAGTAGTGTTGTTATTAACTATGATATACATTATGATTTATTTTGAAGGAATTATAGGAATTTATGTTTGATCCAGTGTAAAACAGACAGAAAAAACTGATTGAAACAACGATGTATTTATCCTATATTAAATAATATTAATATAAATAAATAACTTATATGTAGCTTTCCTAACTCTTAAGATTCAAAATTTTGATGGAGACATTTGGCGGCGTTTTCTCATTCATACTTTAACACCCATCAAGATGAGATGTTCTCAAACGAAAAGATAAAATCACAATGTAAGTAGTGAGACACGACAGGAACGGAATACCGTTTAAAATAAATTTTCTGATGTAGACAATTTCTTAGCGAGAAGTAATTTAACTGCAATAACAGAGTTTTGGAGCCGCGCTTTGTACTCTGTAATAAATTAATGGACAGAGCCAATGTAAGTTCCTTCCTGGAAGTAGTCGCTCGTTTGTCGATTCGCAGTTTGCTTTAAATAACTTAAAACTATTTTTAACTTTGCTACTCGAAACTAAGAGGTTGTACTAGTTGTTCTTGTCGGTATAGACTGTTAGAGCATCGGAAATATATAACGTTCTAAATTGGAAATAAACTGAGAATGGTTTTTAACTAGATGACTAATGAGTTAGCTCATAGTTTCGTTCCTAACTTCATTATATAACTTGTTTTATTATTAGGAGTGCTAAGTATCCTTGATTTTCAGCTTTCAAAACTTTATTATGCAAAAATATTTAAATCAAAACTATCAACTGAGCTCTTTAGGATTTTTGATGTAATCTTTATGTTTTTGGGTGAGCTGAGCCTTGAAATCACTTTATTCCTGTCACAAGATGGCACGTTTCTTGACAATCTAGATAACTATGTCAAGCCAGTTAATGCATTAAAATTAAAGGCAGTAGACTTTAAAACTTTACAATGCATATTTTTTACGTGATATATGTTCACTAGCACATACTTATTACTTCACTTTCCCCAGTGAGATTGCTCTCTGAACATTGCTGTTTATGGCTGAAATATCTGTGAAATGTTCAATAGTAGTCTGATATGATTGAGACTATCCATTTTTCTTGGCACCTCTCTTCAGTGCATTTAATGAACTAGTGAAATCGTCCTCCCTGCTCTTCACTTACATCTCCCAAAGCTTTCGGTAGGTAGGCTTCCGACCTAAAGCCTGAAATTCTTTTACCATTATTTTGATGATATGGTGTGTAGTTTATATGATTTCTGATTAAAAACAACTCACCCTTCCTTTTGAGTCATGGTCATAACGAAATGTTGGTCAGTCACTTGCCCTCTAATATATATTCTAGTTCTTCACATTTTCTTCTGAGGGGACTGAAAACTTTGAAATTATGTGATTCAAACAGTCTCCATTTTTGAAAAGTAATTTTACAAATTATTTCATCAATCCCAACTTTATGTGCGGCGATGTTAAAAGAATTTTATGTGGAGGTACCAATGTTTCTTTTCACCAAATTGAAGCTCTTTGGTCAAGTAATTTTCTCGATCTGTGGTCCAAGTTTGTTGTCCGTATTTAACATTGTAACCTGATAGATTCCTTTCATATATCTGGATTAAATAATCGAAAGATACCTGTGCGGTAAATGCAAGCATGCAGGTTTATAATGCAACAGTTATTTAATTTAATAAGATTAAATGTGCTTTCCCACTTTAACGTCTAAACTAATATAGCACAGATAAGTGTGGATCATTAGATATAAAAGATGTTAGGTTTCCAACAAGTATAAGATTTTATCTTCAATATGAGGAAGTTTATCAAAATTGGGTCTTCAGCAAAGGAATAGAAAGAATTTTTACATAAGAGAACATTTGATTTTGATACTGATAAATCTGATCATATTGATATTGAATATTATTTGTGCAACTCTACAGTTGAAAACCGTAATTTCACTATCGTCCACCACATTACTTTGAGTTTCATATGATATTCTGCTCTATTATTTTTAACATGCTAAAATTATAAATTTAAATCTTCTAATTTTTACATTGCTAAAAATTTAGAACAATATTTCTGGATGGATCGACGATTTCGGGAACCAATGAAGGTTTTATGGACAGACACAAGTATAGTTTGACTTTATGTAATAAAGAAATAACTTAAAGCCCGTCCTGTATAAATAAAAGCCCTTATACATTCCAAAAATGTAGGCGTAAATAAAATTTTATTTTATGAAAAAGTGACGGCACAGACATATATTATAAAACATCTTTTCTCTTTCACCCCGCTTTCTACCTTTTTGTCTTCTGTCATCCATTGACTTCTTTGCGCATTTCTTTTTCCACAAACGGTGTTTACACGAAATGTTACATCAACTCATTTGTCACGTATTGAAGCCGGAACTGGTAAAAAGCACCGCCTGTCGGTGACAGAACGTTTTCGACATGTCGCGATCTTATATGCCTACAAACTGATACTCTCTCTCTCCTCTGTTCATGGATAATATATTATATCTATGCTATTTGTCGTTGGTGAGAGTGCTCCAGCTCTCGGAGTATTTTCGAGATGAATAATGCCATATTTCATGTTTCTATTATTCTTTGTTATATTGTTTCTTTTTTCTTCTTCAGTTTACAGAATGGCGCCCTCTCTTAAGTATTATATCAATCTTCGAATATTACTGTTACTTCTTGTAACAACGTAATATAAATAATTTAAACCCCCTGCTGACTGCTATGAAGTAATGGAATGTAATTTTATGAAGTAATAGTATCACCATTTATTAATATGTTCTCTAAGTCTGAGTATTGGGCTGATAGCCTAATTACCTGCGAAATTCCTTAAAATATTAGTACTAATATCTAGAGATTATAAACCGGAAAAGTTTATTTTTTAGTTTAGCTAATCTTTATAAATTGAAAATCGCACAAACGATCGTTATTGTTATAGAAAATCTACCGTGCCATAGCATACCGGTAGAAAAGATCCCAACAAGCGAATCGACAAAAGCTGTAATTAAGGAATGGCCTGCAAAACATAAATTAATTTTGAGGCTTTTATGTTAGAATGTTAAGCATTTAAACTATTACTTACGAAAAGATATACAATTTAAATCAGATGGCTGAACAACATGACAACAGAATATTACGTGTTCGCTCTTATCATTACATATTTAACCCAATAAAGTTGATATGGGGTGTGGCAAAAACGACTACAATGGATATGCAGGTCGAGAAGAATATACAAGCAAAAACTGTTTGGATATACGGAGGATAATATGATCTGCACTAACATCTTTAGCGTGAAAATTAACAGTTTAGTTATTTAATTGAAGCTAATCCTAACAATTATCAAGACAAGATAATAAGAGTGGAAGCAACTGAAGGCGAATATATAGTTAATATTAGATAACTATTCCAATATACATGAGTATTTGGATAGAAAGGGGAGATAATGAGTACTAACTGTTGCAGATATGGTAAATGAATTAGGGTAGTGATTAAATCTAATTTTTATCTGAGGACAGGAGAAACTAAGAATTAAAATTAAAACAAATATTAAATTGATGAACAAGAAACATTACAGGGAAATACGCAGCAAACATGAACAAGACCTTTACGTAAAACCACCACATAGAAAACTCGCCTAGAACTCTACTAAACTAATAGGTGGCGTTAAAAAGACTTTAATGTAAATATAGTAAAGCAACTCCAACCTAAAAGCTATAGTGGCTGTATAATTAACTGTAGTCTAAATCCATAATGCATATCTCAAAATTATCCATATTGAGCATAAATTTAAAATAAATTACATTTGATAATAATATTTGTGTTTCATTATTCTACGGACATTAGGATTTTGTTATATATTAAAACCAAATTGAACTAAAAGTCAAAGTTGATGCGGCAACATTGCGACATTTGACGTCATGCATTTTGACGATGTGAGTTAACTGATGATTGTTATTAGACTATGTTTCCCTCTGGACAAGACACAACTGACCGAAATTAGAAGCTCATTAACTATTAAGTGTTCTCTTTCAAACTATGTAGACTTCCTGCATAGCTAAACTCTATAAGATAAATATGTGTCCATTTGTTTCCACAAATCTTTTATATAAAAGATAAAAGAATAGAAATAACCAATCATGTATTAGTATGGCTACCGCCACGATCCTTTAGGCCACCACGCATTCACCTATAACAGGTTCAAAGGTTGGCAACTCCGGTGGATTGGTACCATGCAGTTCCAGGTTATAAAAGTCCATCACGACGATGTCTCGCTCCCTTCTCTTTTCTTTTCTCCACCCCCTTGTAACAATACCATTTCCACAGCGCTACCTTACTTACCTAAACTAATATCCTGACAATTCTCCCGTCGACCACATGTATCATTCAATAACGATATAAACAAGTATTTCTTCAACCAGTGTTCTTAGTTCTCGTGCAAATTCCTTCCACAGATAGTAGTAAGGTTCGGATAAACAATCTCATCGACAGCCACACATTTTGACCGACCGACCAGACGAACATTCCTACATTAGTATAAATTTAATAATTAATAATTCTATTGATTTAGTTACAAAATAACAACATATAAAGCATATTAATATATATTTAATTATGTTTTGAATCAGCTCGTTAATTTATTCATCAGTCAAGTCAGCCAAATCAATCAATAAACATATAATTATTACAAACATAATTGAAATTCAAGTATATCTAAGTTATTAAATGAAAAATGATTAACCCTGTTTTAATAAATTTAGAATAGTCGAAATATATACATATATGTTCAAAACCGTAAATATAATAGAATATTAACCGCGACAAAAACATAAACCTTTCTCAATTCCACCTGACCTCGATCATCCTGTCCCGTCCCCTATTTCAAGCTGTTCGAAATAAATTGCATAAATTTCATCGCATTTTAAATCCGGAAATTTAAAACATCAAAATTTGAAATGGTCCGCTGCCGCCGCCGCCGACCTGATTGCGGTCGGTTTATTATTTGTTGCCTTTCGGGGTCATTTTGGCGGGTGTCGCTTTTGTACCTGACTGATTCATTGCAAAAAATGTATTCAATTATTTTATACTCTGCAGTGCTTTAATTAACTTGACGCTTTAAATTAGTTTTTCTTGGGTATCATGGATATAATTTAGCTCTTTTCAAATTATTTAGTGTTACTTACTCTCTCTCTCTCTCTCTTTCTCCCCGCCCCCTCTCTCATTCTCTTACTCACACACCCTCCCTCTCTTTCTCTCTTTCTTTCTTTCTCTCTCTCTGTCTCCCTCCCCCCTACTCTCTCTCTCTTTCTCTCTTTCTCCCCCTCTCTCTCTCTTCCTCACACACCCTCTCTCTTTTTCTCTCTCTCTCTCTCTCTCTCTCTCTCTCTTACACACTCACTCTCTCTCTTTCTCTCTCTCTCTCTCTCTCTCTCTCTCTTTCTCTCTCTCCTCACCTTCTCTCATAGATGCACGGAAGTATTATTGACTCAGCAAGGATACTTATATTTTAAAGTCAATTCTAAGTCAAGTTTCATAGCGTGAGTTTCATTTATACAAAAAATGTCTTCGCATGCAAGAAGCGAGCATGGTGGTTCAAGCCGTAGTGGTAGACCTCGTAAAATGTCATATAACTAGTGAAAATGAAAAACATTAAGAGAAAGTGAAAGAAGTAGAAGAAAAAATGAAAGTCAAGAAAGATAAAATGAAGAAAATGTAGATTGATCGAGAGATGATTTACTGGAGAGATGCTTAGGTGGCCATCCTCAAAATGTAAATGAACCCTTCAATTAAATAGTTTGGGGATCGGCACAAAAACATTTCCATTCTGACTTAAAAATCCTTGAGGTATCGGCACATTTCACTACGTGCTTATTCAATGAAGAGCCTTCTAGTATCTTAAAGCCTGAATAAGCTTAATGTTCCCTTTGTAACAGAATCTTTAACAAACAAGCCGAAAATGACACGTATGTATGTGACGAAAGACTGCAGTATGATGCTGGGATAGCTCATTAATTAGTATAATTACTGCCATAAACTTACCTCTACTGCTACTCTTTCAAACGCGTTTTCCTCGAAAATATGTTGTAATTCTAGCTCTTAGAGTGTAATCGTTACGAAATTTTAAACGTATCTTCTTTATTTCCATATTTTCTCTGTAAACTAGAACCTAAGAAATTTTTTTATTTTTACAAATTTTTTGCATGCAAATTAAAAAAGATTGTAAAAAGTCGTACTTGACCTTCACACTCCCAAAAAAATATATTAATTTTCATATTTTTCAATATCAATTTTCAATATAATATCAATTCATATAGAAGATGAAGAAACGCACAATCAAAGAACAGGAAACAAGAACTAATCGTAAAAAATTAATATGGTCTCTAATTTTTTTATTAATTACATCTTATATTCGATATATTTAGTACAATCTCACAAATTAATGTATTACTACTGTTCTGTTGTATTTGCATTAATATACAAGCAAGGCGGATGGTCTCTAATGAAAATAAAATACAACTGCATGAAAAAAACAAACCTATAAGTTTATTTAATAGGTGGTAATATACAATAGGCCCAGACTATCCAGCCATCTCTTTTTGGCTACCTGAAGTGTAATCGGTTCGGGCGTGTTGGTCTGTTTTTACACTCAATATCGCTTCGTATCGCCGTTCATCTAGTAGCCTCTTCTTTCCGTTAAATAAAATAAAATTTTAAAGTAAATTAATATAATTCTAATAATAAAACAACCATACACTAGAAACTACCATTGCCATATAATTAACCCTAGTTCAACTAAATTATATTTGACAACATAATTTTGTTTCATTATCTTATTTACTTTAATATGTTGTTATGCGCCAAAGAAAAATAAACCAAAAGTTATAAATTTTGGTAACGAGCATTGGCCCTTTTAATGTAAGTATCAAATGTAAGTAAAAAAGGAAACATATAATTATAACGTAAATATTAAAGTTATATAACGTTATAAATTTTAATTATATTACATAACGTTTTTATCCATAACTTCAAAATGAATCAATTATATAATCCGGAACGATCTGATACAAATCGGGGCATCAAATCTCATTAGGCCGACAATCAAAATTCTTTCGTCGGTTCATTTTTTATCCGCCTATTTTCGCACGAAGATCGATGGCCCTAGTAAGACACTGATAATTATTTAATGTTAAGAAATGACCAACTGATCATAAATCTAATAACAAATGAAAATAAATTGATTCGTTGAATCGGGCCCAGGGAGAAAAAGCATTAGCCTGATAATTTGAAGGCATTGAATAATACAATCGGTGGGATTCGGTCATGTTTTTAATGAAAAACTGTTGTCCGGTTAACGATGCATCGAAGAAAAATATTAATTCATCCACACATATTGAGTTTTACACAAAATATGATATAGGGGATACACGATATAAAAATACCTAAAATATACAGGTAAATAATTTATGTTTCATAATTCTTATGGTTACGATAAGCAGTCTATAATTTTTAATTATTTCCGAAATTTCACCCTCACAATTTTTGTACATCATTGGATTTCCGTTAAGACTTTCCTTTATTATCTATAATATGTATTTATCACTAATGTGATATCATACACTAGAGAGATGTAGTGGTATAGTCCACAAAATATTAATGATTTTTGTTATTTATTGACCGTTATTGGATACTAGGATATAAAGAAATTTTAACTCATATGGACAAAATTATCATAAATATAACGATCAGAAGTCACTTAAAAGAAACTTCAAACTGTATAGTTTGAGTTTTACGCATATTTTTGTGTTATTTGTGTGCATGTGTTATTTTAAGTATTTCGTTAGGAGATCATACATTTTTAAATAGATCTAAAATATTAATAATTGAAATTTCAAAATTGATTTATAACAAATCTTATTTTATTATAGGTTATATAACGCCACACATTTGTAAAGGTTATGCAGTCTGTTTTTGCTGCTTTTTTGGTGGACTGACTCTAATGGGATTATGGAAATATTACTTGAAAAAATAAAATATTCTCAATATCTTCCTCTGATCTGAAAGTCCTAGCTATACTTACTGAATTACAAGAACTATGTAATAAGAAATTGGTCAAAAAAAAAGCAAGCTTAACACCTGGAATACAAAATTTATCCCAAAAAGCTTTAAAGCCATCTGTCAACATTTTTCTGTCGCCACTTTATATAAAGCATGGAAAAACTTTGTGTAAGCTATAAACAAGGAGGGTACAGGCTTTCAATACTATAAAATAAAATTTCCTTTTATTAGTGACACGACATGAAAAGAATTAATTTTTGTTGCTCTGCAAATCCGAGAACTCATGACACATGTTATTTTTAAGCCAAACGGGGCAGAAAAAAGAACTTGGGTGGCGTTTACAAATATATACCAATGTACAAATGGTTTCCTCAGCAAGACAAAAGCTGACAACCACCAAACCATCATTCAAGAATTATTTTAATTTTTTTAAAATCTTTTTCTAAAATTTCAAATTCAGATTTAATATTATAATGTCTTGGACAAATATAATGAAAGATAAGGATGAATATGCGATTTACAAAAGGAAAAAAAATCCAATGACATTACCCATAATTTATTGATGATTTTTGATATAGATCTAAAGCTTAATTTGATATTTACATGGAAATGTTTTACGTGTGATAAGTAATTTTATGTATTACCACCTTTAAATTTATTGACTTCAAACCACAGTCTAAAATAAATCCTCCTGACTATTACCCTCTAGGAGTAGTTAAGTCTAGTATTATATCGATTTATTTGATAATAAAATATGCATGGAATAAAAGCAATTAGAGAAATCTAAAACGTACACTGAAATATATTGAAACGCGACATATATTTAATCAATTCTATTTTGTTCAATTACATATTTTATGGCGCTAAATAAATTATTTTAAAAATAATAAATAAAATATATATTTCAAAACCGGCGACCTTTATTGACGTTTTATGTTTTATTGTTCCCATAATCGCTCGAAGCCTCCTAAAAAAAATTCACATTTATTTATTGGTCGTTCATATATGAATTTGTCTAAAACAAAATTTCAATTCCAATTCAGCGAGAAGAGTTTAATGCTTTCTCATCAAAATCCCTTTTCCCAAAAAAAAAACATCCCTTTTTATAGTTTCAGCAGTTTTTTACTGTTAAAATAATATCTAGATTTGAAGATTTATAATTAGTAATAGTATAAGAATTTTAGTTACATCTGTGCTTTTAATTCTAACACATATAAATGATAACCTTCGCTTTCATTATTATTTTTGCCTAAGTTAATTGTTCCTTGATATATGCACAGTTTTGCATTTTCACACTTTTGTTTTCATCATATCTCTACAGTAGGACAAAGTAGTCGACATATATATATATATATATATATATATATATATATATATATATATATATATATATATATATAAATAGACATATATATATATATAGATATATATATATATATATATATATATATATATATATATATATTTATATATATATGTCTATTTATATATGTCTCCTTTTACCAACTATGGGTTTACCTGGACTGGGCCTAAAATTTAACGTGGGCTCCTAACCACGGTCCTTAGCATAAAGCCTACCAACTGACGAGTAACCAACTTTAGATAAATCATTCCAGAAGACATCCGGTTTTAGCCAGCCTAGTTACTGGCGCAACTGGGATCATTTTCCTTTTCAGATTTTACGCTCTTGCCTAGAATATTCACAAATTTTAAACCATCAAAAACATAAATTGACGACCATATCCCAGCAATATTAGGACCCTCGTCTATTGCAACAGTAGGAGAACCGTCCCATCGCCTTTACCACTGCGTCACCAAGCCGGCGTAAAGGCCTATTAAATATGGAACTACCTTTTATTGTTTCTCTTGGTGAAAATTATTTAATATGTACGTAAAAAAAATATTAATGGGAAAAGTTTCAATATGTTTCAATAAAGTATATTACATTTTAGTTACTATAATTGCTAAATATCCCGTTTTAAAATATAAGAATATTTTAATTTTGTGCTTTAATATCAGTTTGAAAATAGTCCCCTCTAAAAACGTATATGACATATATACGTAGAATAAAAAGTTTTTCAATCGCAGTTTGTACAGGTTTAGTTTTAATTAATAATGAGAATCAGTAAGGTTTCCATTTAATACGAAATTAAATTTTAATATGTCCAGCCGAAGAAAAAGCTTTTTGTTGCTATTTGTTGATTTATGCGTTAGAATTAAAATATTATTTATAGAGAGACATTGATGTAGTTTTTATATATTTTTCAATATTTTAATATTCAAATTGGTTTTTTTGTATACGTAACAGCTAAAAACGGAAGCTTCGTACTGCCTTAGAAAATATTTATGGTGTTGTACCTTATTAGCTTTATTATTTTTATTATGAAGCGTTAATTGTAGCCAAGCTGACTTATTTACTTTGGTTTATATTATTTCATACGCACGTCAGAGCCGGAGTTGCCTATGCAAAAGACATAAGAAAATTAACTTTTTCATGTAGATTTTGGCATACTAAGTAAAAGAAAGAGATATTATTTAATAGAATGTTAAAGATAAAATACGAAAGGTTCATCATATGAAGTGGTAATACCTTACAGTGTAGAATATTTTTAGTTTTTCCATCTAGAGAGAAAATAAATATTGGATTACATGTTGGTTCATCTATTTTTTGAAAATAGAGTGGCAGTTTGCTTACAGAATGAGTACTACGCACGCCTTTTAACAATGTAGCAGCTAAACCAGGTGATGCTAATGTCAGGGCTATTAGATTTTATGCTCGTAGACAAAATAAGGAGGAACTACGAATATTTTACCAGTTCTGCTGGGTATAATATAGTTTTCAATTAATGTTTTTGTTAGTTCGAAGCTACTTTTTTGCTGTCCATTTCAAAGTGACACTTTACTTTGAAACAATGGACTAATTGTTACTATTGATAAACTAATTAAAAACCATTTATCAACGTTTTCTCAACTCTCTTCATTCTTATGGCACCCTCTTCATGTCATGACATGTAAATGTAAACACTTTTTCATAAACTTTTCATATTTTTCTCGTACATAGCTTGACCTGACAATAAAAAAGGCAACAGAAAATATCTAATTTGTTGCATATCTAATTTGTAATTCTGATGTTATGCACCTACATACATTTTGGCAATTAATATGTAGTAGTAATCACCCTGTAATCGAAATTCGACCACAATGTATTAAATTAATCATGCTGCTCTCATCATAGGATGAAAGGACTAATTTCAAAATGTTACTATACTGAAACTTTTTCTCACAATATTTTCATATAAGATCAGAAATTTGTTGGATATATAACATTAATTTAAATTATAAATGTAAAAAATATTAAAATATATTCAAACTATTTCCAGAAATAACACTAACATTGTTTAAACTACATTTGTAGCAGTTAGTTGCTGCTAATTGCAACAATGTATTAATAAATGAACATTTTTACGCTACTGAACATTATAAAAAGGTGTCGTATGAGATTATTTTTAGAAATGTAACAACCTCGGGGTTCAAATATGAGTATACATCATGTTTATTTACTTTTACGATAAACACATAAGTATAGAGCAGTGAAGTAATACATGTTGGTATACTAAAGCAATGAATATATGAATAAAATAATTTTGAAATTGATATTTGGAAAACTTATATTAAAATAATTGTAACAAAATGAATATGAACAAAATATTAACTACAATAATGAATATTAATGGTGCTACAATAAATGCTTAAACATTAAGAGGAATATTAAATAACAGGAGAGTACTATCGCGGAATGTGTCCTCGATACTTCAAAAGTCAATCTTGAATCACGAACACTATATTTTTTCAGGTTATGGTATATTTACTAAATGAATCTTCCTTTGGCCGCGGACTATCGCCTAACCCTAAAACTAAATCAGACATTTAAAACTAACCATTAAGCCCAAGTACGCCTAAGTGTCGTGCAAACGTATTTAATTAATATAATTTCAGTTCCAAGGTTCGGAAAGTTTTTGCTCCTGACGTCCCTCGAGGATAAAGAAGTTAGAGACGGAACTTTAGATATCTAACTTATTCGGGCTAATTCTCACTCATATAATTTATAATTTAAACGGGACTTCAATGGATAAAGTTTGTATCGCGGGTACTTCACAGTTCTATTTGATAAATATTCGTTTTCTTTTTTAATAAAACGGAGAGTTTATCATCGACAGTTATATAAAAAGGTAGCTCTAACAGAATTCAACTTACCTTGGAAATAATAATTACTACTCATTAATAAAGTTTGTATATTCGTGTCAACAGTCGTAAAGAAAAGTATACAAATTTATGACGACATCACAAATGCTTTCATGCAGCTGAATACTCCCAAATTCCTAAAAGTTATTGTTGTGACGTAATTACATTTATCTATATTTAAGAAAATTTTGTAATGTTTAATTTAAAAAAATATAATGTAATTTTTAGACCATTTAACTATTTTTCGTAATATTTGTGACATGGTAAAATAATTATAGTCGCTTACTATACATATAATCATAAAATTGCAAGAGGTCCGTGTTCGTGATCACCCGAGCACTTCTTAAGTGTCCCTAGCGCACAAGTTCCATCTACGTGAGAAGATTTAGCTGAAACAGTTTCCCCGCCCCGATAATTTAAAGGATTCGGGATGCAGGAGAGGGTTTCTTGAAAGAACCATATCAGCCACCACCAAGAACCTGAGGAAGGAGCTTCCGCAATAAAATACGATGCATCCACAGTAAACTACATGATTTAACCAGAATGAGGATTGAGAACAAGAACAGACAGAAGTTCAATCCCATTCAATTCATAATTATTGTCACCATTACGTATCAATTTATATTCTTTCATTATTCATTTAAATAAGCTCTCTTCTTTTTGCATCAATTTATGCAAAGAAAAGACAATATTAATTTTATTTTAAACAACCACGCAAATCGCCACAATAAGGTTAACTAGAATGAAATCACAAGGAAAAATGCTGATTCTAAAAGGCATTTACAAACTGGAACTGGCAATATATTCGTCGTCCTGATGACGTAGTATAATTGACTTATTATTAATTTCTTATAGGGTTAATAATATTCAAGATATTGAAATAATAACGAGAAAAAGTGTATCATAAATGGTCATATAAAGAGTATCATTTTAATAAATTATGGATGTCTAGAAGTTGATGTGTTGATTTTGTTGTCTAGAAGTTGAGTTGTCTAGATGACAGGAAATAAATGCTATAAAGAACCAAGAAGACAGTTCGAAGAAAAATAAAAAAAGCATAGTATACACCATTAGAATATTTATGAACCAACATGTAGTGTAATAAAAAAAAGTGTAACAGATGATATTGCCAAAAATAGTTACAACTAGCACGTAGGAATAAGAGGAAATTGAATTATTGGATAGAATATGGAACTACCACGATAATTGCTTTTATAAGATAATTTTTATTTATATATTTGTTAATATTGGGTATATAGAAACTAATGAGTAAATGCAGTCAAATTATGAATTTTACTTTTAATATATGTTAGATGATTTGAAGCCACAGGAAATAAATTCTATAGAAATGTAAGGAGATATTTTTATTTTAATAATTATCTTTAGATGATATAGACATCAATACACTAACGCGAATGCATTAAAAAAATTAAACTTTATTGGTATACTGTACACATATAATTAGTAAAACAAACAAAGAGGAGTGAAAAAATAACAATGAACAAAATAAATATGATATATATGAAAACAACATCTAAAAGAATAAAATCTGGAGGAACTAGATAAAGAGAGATTGAATAAAATCATAAAGAACAAAGGGAATCTAAAATAAAGGTGAAAACTAGCCCTCCTCTGAACTACCAAGCCAATATTTGTTTATTTAAGGTTGCTACTACGCATTTCCATTATTTAGACTGAACCAACTCTTCAACGTAGAATTATAAATTATATATCTTGATTCACATTTTCCTTAATAAAACATATTTCATGATATATCAAACTTTAACTAATCTATTTAATGACGCAACGTCACATCATTACATAAAAACTTGCAATTAGTTATTACACTAACAACTACACTACTGAAACAACTATAGCATCTAAAACATACCACTGTCAGAAAATAATATTTTTTCGTTGCATTTTTTAAAATAATTTTTAATTAAAACTATATAGTGTTGTGTACTACGCAGGAAATACAGCTCACCGATTAAAAATCGTTTGGCAATCTGCCGGAATGTATGATTTCTGGCGCAGGAACGGCCTTATCTGGTGCCGGCACTTTTGGCACACAGTTTAGGTTTCAAGTTTGCCCTTATCTTTCGATAACAAACTTGTTCGTAAACGTGTTTGAAATCGGTTATTACTAAATGAGTTTTTTGAATCGAGATCGGATTTGTCAGATAACAGTTTAATTTATTATCGATATCTGTTAATTGGAATATCCCTCATTTACATAATAGTTCTTAATTATTAGGTTGTCCCTTTTCGATACGAATGACTGGATAAATATTTAACACAAAACACACATGTAAGATATGCAGATTGTTAATAATAAAGTTATGGTAATTAGTCCGGTTATATAGTATTATGATTCCGTGATTCTCAACCCTAGATGAGTATTTTACACATGTGTTATATTTTCTCGTACTAATGTTTGCTAAGTAATATAAGAAAGCTTTTTATTAATTATGATCTGATGCATGCTGCTTTCTTCATTCGTTTATTTAAATAAAATTGTTTGAACGTATATAATATACCTATTATTATGACGTAGACAGTAGTCTCTATCTCATAAGGAAGACGAAAAATGTATCAAAGAATGGATCTCAATTTTTATTGTCATCATAGACATGCTACTCAAAACAGGCATGGAGATTGTAGTGAGATATTTTTTTATTCATTGTTATTTATTAATGGGCAATTTTGTTTCAGCTTTATTAAATACGTTATACTTAAACTAAGATCTTTACTTATTAGTTGTCCCTGTATTCCAGTAACTTAATCACACCAACTTTAACATGTAGCAAAACCCGCGGTTAGCGGCAGAGTTGGCGATGATTTGGTCAACACTTTCTATTTGAGAATCCCTAAGGATGCCTCTCTTTCGGCATTACCATTCTTGCTTAATTCTAAAATGATATGAGATCATAAAATAATCATATTCAGTTAATAAACCTTCGCCCGACAATTTATTGACAGCCTGAGCAAGATCTAGCAACACAGTGGAGTAGACCTTTATTTCTCCTTGAGATCTTTTAATAACATTTGAAATCCTATGGACTTGATCGATGGTGGAGAGTTGTTCTCTAAATAAAACTGACGGTAGGGGATTCATATTTTTTCTTCTACTAATAGTTTTAATCCCTTGTGAAGTATTTTCGTTTTTATTCCGAAATAACAGGTAAGAAGGGTTTTTTCGGATTGTTACTTATTGAAATAAGGTTTGTTGAAAATATATGCTTGTTTGTTTTTCACTCTAGATTTAGTAGTCTTAAAAATATTTCCTAGGCTTTCTGCAGACCTATGTGCCTTTTGTGAATTATTTGGGAGCCAGATAACCGATTCACCATCGATTCGTGTTACCAATTGGAAGGTTGTGTAGAACTGGGCTTTTAGTTCTTTTGTGGCCTTTCAAATTCACTATTATCTTTTTCTAACATGTATTAGTTCATATACGTCAGTCGCTTTATTTAAAGCTAGTTTATCAGTTGATGCCATTTAAGTCTGAACAGCGGTTTCAACAAATTATATTATTACAACTCAAATTCAAATTAGATGCATAAATTAATTTTTAAGGATTTGGAATACATGATGTTACTGTGTATGTAATAGTATGTAACTAACCTCATGCTGAAGATTCTCTGAGAGGCTTCTCATATTACTTCACACACGTGCCATTTCGTCAAAGTGTAAAGAAAACCATTTTTCAATACTTTGAAGATGTCTTAATTGGTTTGTTGAAGAAAAAGGCGGCAGAATGATGTGTGGAGCTTAAGGCAATCATACTCAATTCTTTTCAACATCGGAACATGTGTATGACAAAATCTGGGAAGCCATAAATTATTGCAGATGAGGATTTAAAGGCACTACTCGATGAAACCGTCGATCGGAATCACTATCACCTACAATTGATGTGTTTAAACAAAGTACTGCGCTCAAAATGGTTTGAATATGAGCAAATAGACAACAATTTTATTCCTCAGCATGACAACGCTAGACTACATGATGCAAAACCGGTGAAAATATACTTGTAAACATTAAAATAGGAGGTACTACCCATGTATTTTCCCAATTTCGCTTCTTCTGATTTCTATTTCTTCCGACATGTCAATCGCGACATGTCTCAGTAGGGCTTCACTTCTTATGAAGATACCTAAAGATCTATCCATTCGTGGATAGCCTCAGATGATAGATAATACTCAGAATAATATATATGAATAATATATATATATATATATATATATATATATATATATATATAGTCGATATTTCACAAAAAACTTCATATTGAAAAAAAATCCTTCAAAACTAATTAATAGGCCTATATAAGCTTTATTTATACTGGAAATAATATTTAACATTAAACACCAAACCCATAAATATGGAGAAATATGTGTTTACTTACATTCCATCGAGCTTTCTGAAAACTAAAGCGGAAAAAATTTTAAAAAGAGGAACATTTAAATCTTAGGTCCCATGTATAGTTCATGTGGCAATTTGATAAATATTTTTGATGTATGTCTGGATGTTAGTCACGTCCTCGCATGTAAAGAAACTGTTTGCGTTCTTTACATGCTAAATGCGCCGGGGTTTTCTATTGTGACCGATTCTGCGAGAACGTATTCTCAACAGGTGGGTGTCCCATCCATAATTCATTATGCACATAGACTTCTGAACGTTCTAGAAATATATCGCGGCCGTTTTTGTCCGTTTCCTGAAGCCCGGCACAATTTTAAGATAAATATTGCAGCGACCGGCGAGATGTACGGGCACGTTGTGTGTGTTTTTCTTCTCGGGAGCGAGGCTGGTATTGTTAAAAATAGACTCTGCTTTTAAAAAATATACCTCTTGTATCATTTATATGAACGTGGAGTTTTTCGGAGATTAGTTGGGGATTAGGGAAACCACTGCTGATGGGGAGAAAAGTCTTAAATCCTTACCACCTTACCGACGTTGGCTCAAACTAGCTACGTTGTATGTTCGTTCTGAACTTTTTCATATTTTAGTACCAAGTTCTTAGGTGTTTTTTCACTTGAGTTTCTCAGGTGGTTGATATATTCTCTTTAACATTATCTAAAATGTGATTTACAACATTCACTTAAATCATTGAAGAATCATCAACAGTTAGATGCACAAATTAGTGTATTTATTACCTGCAATACTCGGTCGATGCCTTTGTTGTAAAGTTATAAAATTTACGGACAACTCTTAATAATTTTACAACAACGTCTAGTACAATGATATATTAAGTATCTAGAACAATATCAATTACCATAAAGCCTTTTGTGTTTATCAGACATCGAATTGGTTGAAATTATTAAAATTCAAAATTGGTTTATTAATGTATATGTTATGTATTTGAAAAAGCTGCTTGCGAAAATCTAGTTATCTTGTAAACAAAGCAGAAAGACAATTATTCCCTTTATATTAGGATTAAATGTTCGCATATGTCGAGTTTTTCTTTTACAGCTGAAGCAGCTTTTTCTTTCATGTATTCCGATACAGCGGACATATTAATGTATATTCCCAACAAAAAATTAAAAATGTAACTTTATATTATCAAATTATTCCTAATGATTTTTTATCGGAACTTACCGTGATTCTTCGCTGGTTCTAATAATACGGGTATAACCAAAGATGAAACAAAATCTATGAAATCACTACTTAAAATTAAATAAAGTCGTCCAATAATATTTCAACTCATTTACTTTCAGTTTTAATATCGTTTTTAGAAGAATATTTTACATCACAGCGACTTTTAACGTATAAGTTTGGATGTTTTATTGGAATTTGTATATTTGTAGTTACATAAACCTTTTAAGCCTACAGTGTATTTATCTGTATATCGTCTTCCTCAATAAAGAAGGTAAAGTTTTTGTTATATCGATGATTTTCTTCTAATTCTCTCATTGTCACATTTTCTAAACTTATTCTATTACTTGCAGTTTAGGTATATTAAAATATGGTAAATATTGATTAATTATGCCTGTTCAAAATAAATTGGTATCGACCTACGAAAAAAAGAAAGGCTTATGATCTTTTTAAAATGTTAACTAATTAGTTAGGGTTTTCTTTTTATATGCCTTGCTGTTGCAAATCAGTATCTGTGGAAATATTCAGCAATATCCAAACCGGCCTTCGCAGTATATAATTGATAAAAAATTTTGTCAAGAGGTTTAGAAAAGACAACAACAAAAAGCTTACTTTACCTTCAAAGTGAATGTATTTTAAAGTAAAAGCATTAATTTTTTTGTTTATTTTAAATTCCTTCTGCTTGAATAATTACATGCCAATAGAGAGGACTTACTGAAAAATAATACTAGTATTATGTAAAAAATTCGATGCTAAGAAGTTATGCTTGCTTGAGAGTTATAAGTTAAAACACGTTCGATCAGCAAAATATATTACGTTGGAATGGGAAGAGATGTGAGAAGAGAAAAATAATAAATACAAGGAAACGTTGCCATCACTTTTCCATGTGTTATCAATACACATGCAGTGCGAATTGAAGATACTTGCTTTTGTGATTGACTTTTGAAAGGTGATAGACGACACAAGATGTTATAGTGACAAGTATAAAATGCAATATTACCTTCTTTATATTACTGTTACCAAAAATTGTAAAATCGACAAATTGGAAAATATTTATGCTATATTTTTACAAATATGTTGCTTTGCCTACAAAGTAATTCTCTTTGGAAATGATTCAACTATACTTAAAGCTAAATACTTAACTCATTTAAAGACTTTATTCAGAATAGCATTGCCGCCCAGCTAAAAGTTATTAATGATATAAGAAAACTTTTTTAAGCACTAAAAATAATTCCAGGAAAGAAATTCCGCAAGAAAAAAACTTATCCTAACTAATAACATAATCGCGTATTATCAAACATGGTTAAGTCGAAAAGTTTAGTGGTGAATATTGTTTTCGCACCTGTTCAACCGATCCGTCATTCGCCCGAAAGTTTCTGTCGCGTCACATAAACGTGGAAAAACTCGTGGCGGATTGAATATCTCTAAAGTTAATTTATGTAAAACAGCCCTCTGACAACCAGACGTCTCTATAGTGTTATAATAATATTATATTGTTATTTCGCGTGCAGTATCAAATTTATTTCTTCTGGCGTGGTTTATCGGAAACTTTCCAGTTCGAGCACGAATCTCTAACGCCAGTTGTTTTCCTTGTTTGTCCTATCGGTGATAAGTTCGAAATTTGTTTTCCGGACGATCCTACCTGTGATTATCACCGAACGGAACAAGTGAATTTATTTGTATCGGGAAATTTATTTGCACCCGCGAAACTTTCGCATTAGTTCGAGCTTTAGTTAAAGTCCTCCACTTTTATTTCCACAATGAAGCTGGAGATTTCTTCGGCAAAGTTTGAGATTTATTTTTGCAATATATATTGTTAAGGTATTTCTGAAGGCTATTATTTTGTCTCGGTTTGATTTATTCGGATCCGTTGTTTGTTACCTTAGTTTACTTCAGTGTATGCATTTTGAAACTATTTTCTTAATATATATTTTGAGATATTTTAATTATTTTTGAACAAAAGCAAACTACAATTTTAGTATAATAAATCAGCTATAAATTAATTTTTAAAATGTATTAAATTTCACCGGGTACATTTGCATCCCACTTTGCAAGATTGAAGCCTCACTAAGACTCTTTAGTACGTGTCATTTCGTGATGTGTAGAAAAAGTGCATTGAAAATGCCTCAATTAGTAAGGAACATTGTGGGAAGTTTTAATTATTTCAGTCTTCAATACCAAGAGCATTCTAGGCACTCAAAGAAAATTGAGAACAAGGATTTGAAGGCATTGTTCGATAAATCTGTTATTGGCTATATTGATCGACTGCAGTTGATGCTCTTAGCCCAAACACAACAAGAAAAATGGCCGGAATATGAGCAAAGACATAACAATGCTATTCTTCAGACTTACAATGACCACCTGTTCCAAGGTCAGTGAAGACATACTTGGAAACCCTGCAATGGGTAGTGTCATATTCTCCAGACCTTGCTCTTTTTGCTTATTACTTGTTCCATTATATGAGTCGTGACTTGTCTGAGTAGAGCTTCACTTATAAAGATACCTAAAAATGGGACGATTCATGGATTAAAAGATACAAAGTTCCTTTGAGATAGTATTCGCAAATGGCCTGAAAGATGGCAAAAGTAGCGACTATCGATGCACAATACTTTGAATGAAATACATTCTGGACATACATTATCTGGACAGGATCTACAGTTTTAGGTGGGCTCCGAACCACGATCCTCAACATTAAGCCTGCCGACTGGCGAGTGGCCAACTTAAAGATCATCCCAGAAAACATCTGTTCATACCCAGCCTTGTTAATTTTTGAGATCAGCAATAAATAGGTTGACTTTCTCACATACCTCATAGACAATTATTAGTTATCAATATCATATGAATCAACTTGAAATTAGGCCAGTAAAAAAATCTTAATATAAAAATTTGTTATGATTACACATATATCGCTAGAGTAAATATATAAAAATAATTAGAATGATTCATTAGGTTAACAAGACATATTCAAATATACAACAAACATAACAAATCATATTCTTTTTGTAGAGTACAATAAAAATATAGAATACATAACGGTCGCTCTGTAATCCAACTTTAGCAAGTAATTAAGTTTTTCTGTTGTAATTAACTTGTAAATGCAAGAGCTCGATGGCAAGCCCCGTCGGTATTGCTATCACCTAACACTTATCGTGTCAATTTATGCCCTGATTAACATTTAATTGCGAATTAGTTTTAGTTTCCACGCTATCACACCATTTGAGGTTACCAGGCTTTCTATTCTTATCTAGCTCCTTGGTGGGCAGGATCGGACTTTAACGAGTCTCCCTTGGAAATTCTAAGGTTATCGCCGTTATTTAAATGTCACTTTCACGGAGTTTTCGCGGATGAAAACGTTGTACATAATATCCTAAATATTATGGGGTAGTTAAAGTATTATTAAAACTTTGTTTTCTCCTTAATATTTTAGGACTAATTCTATTGCATGATAATATTAAAATTAAAATTGCTAACAGTTATGATATCACTAGAGGTACATCGTTCTTAATTCGTTCATATTTATTAAAATTGTATTTGTGGTTATATAAAATGACTGCACTGTTAAAGACAAAATAATTTAGCTGGTAAGCTTATTACCGAGGACCATGGTTCAGAGTCCATGTTAAGTAATAGGTCCTGACTTCAATATCTGAAGACAATTTGAATATCTATCCATAATTAATTATAAACTAAAGAGTATAGCAAAAACCATTATAATTCATTGATTGTCTTTCTCACGCCAGAAGTCAGCATCAAATGTCAAAATGAAGAAAATATTTAATAGAACTAGGACAATAGGACACCATCTAGTAGTCTTTATTCTGTAGTTTTTGACTTTCATTATTGCCCGTTTTATATTAATTGGTTTCTTTAATTTAATTAGATTACTTAGGTCTGGAGGAAATACTGATTGCAGAAATTTAAAGGTCATACCACCTGACCGAAAGCTTTGGTTATTATAAGAAAGAAAACAGGTTTTTCAACTTTTTCAGAATTTGAGAAATACTTCTATATTGTATTGTATATTTATATAATTTTTTTAGATATGTACAACAGAAGAAGTCATCAAAATTGCATCCACTGTTTAAACCAAATATGTGTCCAAATGGGACGATAAAAATGTTAATGCAAAGCCATTCATATATATAGAACCAAATCTTGTTGACCTAAAAAAAACTTGATTGTTTTAAAGGAGTTCATTTACTCAAACAAATGTATAAATATATTAGGTATATTAAGATATTTATAGTTAATATTTTGACTTAAGTCCACTTAACCAAGACAGGCTTTTTTTGGAACTACTCATTGAGTCACAAAAATGAATACTTCAAGTATGTTAAAAATACATTAATACAAAACAAAATGATACAATTCGTAGACCAACAAATTGAAACTGATTTATCATGATTGTTTTATTATATCGTTAATAGATCTTTAAGCTGTCTCTCTATCTCCTCGATTTTACCATAATAAGAACACACAATTTTGATATATATCATACATTTTATTTTTTTGTTTTCTAAAGTATTACTTTTAGATATGTTTTGTACTATATGTTTCGTAATATTCACTTATAAATATATAAATGTTAATAATAAATGTTAACAGATACAGACTTAGTCTGCTTTCAGTATGAGAGAACAATAAGATTTTAAAGGAAATTTCACACATTTTACCAGTATTTAAATTGATAACACTAAAGAAATATGAGAAAAGGAAAAGGTGCGAATAACTTAAATTTAATTTATATTTAAATGCATTATTTTATTTATATTTTAATAATATTTTATATATTTTATGTATATACATTTGGGTTTTATTTCTTTATTGGTCGGTAGAATATGAAGTCAGGCATTAGTCACATGCTGCGTATGAAGTCCTCGCAACGCAGCACAATTGTTAGCGCCAGCCTGCTAAAACTATATGAACAATTCTAAAATTATATGTATTAAATTAACACTCTTTACTACTCTATGACAAAAATATAGATCATTTGTGTGACATATTATATATATTATATTTGCATATATAACACACAAATACATTTGATATGTTTTATACTACATTTATGAAAGTACTTAAGAATGAGCAAAACGAAGAGAGACCTGGCGATTAATTCAACGAAAATACTATAAAAAATTTACGGTTCTTGTTCCGAAAATAACATCACGGATGTCCGTTATAATCCCAATACCGTTTCCATCAAAAAAAGGCCATCGGATACCGGCCGAGGCGCTGTAATTTTACACAAAATTAAATGCGTAACTCTTTCGTCAGATCGAATAACGCGACGCGCCTTGATCTGCTACGTGACACCCTGTTCTTCTGCAATGTTTTCCCCTCCGGCTTATTCCATTAATTGTCACCAGATTGCGTCCCGCTTGACAAATTGCCTAATCGGCCATTCCCGAGATTACCTGATAAGGTGTTTTCCTATTCCAGAAACGAGAAAAAAAAAGGAGAGGAAGTGCCGGGAGAACCGCGTGTTTGGATTAGATTTGTCCGGATTTGATTAAAATAAAGAAAAAGGATTGGATATTTTCGGCCGGACGATTTGTATCGGGATTAAGTCGTTTGTCTTGTGTGTAACTTGCGCTTATCAAAATTGATTTCTTTAATTGGTTCCTTGGTTCGTACATAATTAATCTTACTTAAGCAATAGTGTAGTATTACAAAGTGATCGCTGTGTGGTCGAACTTCGGCCACAATATATTAATTTAATAATGTTCCACCAATAATAAAAGAGAATGACTAATGTAAAAATGATATGTTACTAAAATTTGTTTTCACAGTATTTTCAAGATATGATCAGATATGTATTTGACACAACTTAAATTAATCTTTATATTAAAACATATTAAAATATATACACACTATCTCAGGAACTGAACCAAATGAACATTTTTTAAATTGCATTTAGTTACATCTAATTTCCATTAGCTATCAAATATCAACAAAGTATAAATAAATGTAAATTATTACACCACTGAACATTATAACAAAATATTATAAGTAAAATTATTTTCAGAGCTGAAGAACTTCAGAGCATCATCCAAAAATCCTAATAATTGTTACATGGTTCAAGAAATAAAAACTCGTATAGTCTCATGCCGTTGCATTAATCATTAAACACCTTAATAATTATCAATGCTTTAAAATTATTCCATGCGCATTTCAAAATACAAGCGTCATAAACTTGCCAGCCGACTGTTGTGTTTTTCCACGCTTTGGAGTTGGTTCATCGTGTGCATTCTACTCGGATGACTGTCGATTGGACTTCAGAGTAATACAATGGAGCCATGTTTGATCCATCGTCACATATCGACGCAAAAACTCGGTTTTATTACGTTGATCATCTTAAAACACTGCTCCGAATCATCAACTCGTCGTTGATTTTGATCAAAAGTGAGCTTGCCCGGCACCCACTTTGCATAGAGCGTTCTGATACCCAAATATTCGTGAATGATGTACATGTTCAGTAGATATCTTTGTAGTGTTTGATATTTCATTCAATTTCAATTTACGGTCATTCAAAATCATTTTTTGATTGCTGTTTTTTAAATGCTTCCGTCGGTAATAACCTCTTTTGGGCGTCCACTGCGTTCACCGATTTCGGTGCTCATTTCACCACGTCTAAACTTAGCATACCAATCCTTGATGGTTGAAACTCGGCATCAAGCCAAGTTTTTGCTTCAACTGTATTGTTTCCCTTCAAAAAGCAATATTTTATCAACACGCGAAATTCCTTTTATCCACTTTTTTCACAATAACAAAAGTTGCTTTACTCAAAATGCTATAACTCACAAACTAATGATCCGACAGCTATCAATAATTTTAACATGCATCTTTTGAAGGTTAGGCCTAACTAAAAAACATATGGATTTAATTCTACCGGCACCATCTATGTGTCAGGCCGGGGACTTTTCAATTGATTTGTTATATAAATGACATTAAATAATTTAGTATCAGAAGTTTAATTTTATTTCCTGTTTCTTGAAGATATCTCTTTATTTATATTTTACTCCATTTAAGTTGAATTGAGTTTGACATAGTTTTGATATATTTTATTCATAAATGAATAGACATTGAGATGGTAAAGAACTGCTTGTCCTCATGGCAAGATTTTAGTTGACTTTGCTAATAATGCCCTGCTAATGATGGTTTGGGGAGATCGCTATTTCTGAAATACAAAGGAGCATTAACAAAACTCAGTACCACTTTACTCAAACTGTCAATTATTTCCAGATTGGTCTTCCTCGCACATAATCTTATTTGGGTGCTATATCTCTATATAAGTTTATGAATTTATTTGCACAGCAGTATTTTATTTCTTTAAATTTTAATATATTGCTCTTACTTCTTCTTTACATGAACGTTTTCGTATTGCATCGTGCTCAGTGCCAGTCGCAAATGTTGTGCTGCATTATCATCTAACACCAGGATATTAATTATTCTAACAGGGATGCTTTGGTTTCTCTTATTTGTAAAATTGTCTTGGACATGTTTAGTCTCATCCTTGCACATATTTACTCTCTATTTATTGATCTAATTGTAAAAATTGTTTACTGACTCTTGCAGATTAAACACTTTCATTTATTTTATTTCCGAATAGGCTCATAATTTTTGCTCATTCCCTTGTAATTGTATTAATTTGGTTTAGTCATATATTTATCTTTGAATCCAAATTTTTGCGCTGAAAATATTTAATTGTATTCTATTACCGGCTTCAGAATTTTAGGTAAATACTAGTAGAAGTAATAACTTCATTAAGCGACAAAACAATGAAAATCAATAGTTTACCTTTTGAGTGGTAATTTTGAGGGTTCACAGTTATTATAGTAAGTTTAAATTCAACTAATAGGTATCATTCATACACTTGTTTTTAATAAAAAGCAAACAACGGAAAACTAAGAAACAATCAACAGGTGTGTTTGTTTATACATCTTATTTCGAATTAAAAAAAATTAAATTACATTAACTTTAGGTTAACTAATGTAAACTAAGTTGGAATAATATCATTATATATAATAATGGTAAGAAGAAAATATCTGACCAGTGAGTAAAAACTGTATATCACAGGGTCTTCACTACTACTGTAATACGTAGGTAATATGGCAGCACTGCCCTATTCCTATCCTCCCATCAATTGTCTTTCCTTAAGGCACATCTCTTCTCCGGTAGGTCGCTTTTATACTGATTTGACTACTCTATATCGCAACGAACGAACACGTAACAATATTACATAAAGAAACCTAGAAAAATAGAAGGTCCAGTCTGTTGATAACCTGCTGTTGACCTGCTTGATATAATCTTAGTTTACAATTTGATACTTCTAAATGTCTGGCATAAGTTAATGTTCCCTTTATGAGGCAGTACAAAGTCTTCTGTCTATACACAAGTATTAAAAATATTAATACCTACTCTTGCGATAGTGGCGGGATCCGGTCCAGTTGGGGCACCGGTGTACTTTATGTTTATGTCCATAATTATAATTGTATTTATCGGCAAGAGTGAAAAATACGACAAGAAACAACCATCTCAGTCACACCAGTAACTAGGCTGGGTGAGACCGGAAATTTTCTGGGATGGTCCCTAAGATTGATCACTGACCAATCGGTAGGCTTCATGCCGAGGACTGTAGTTCGGAGCCCACGTTAAACAATGGGTCCAGTCCAGATAAACCCTTGTGGGTATAAAGGAATGTCTAAAATATAACAAATAATAATATTATTATTATGATTTAAAAGGTTGAGATATTTAGATTGTCTATAATCGCTGTTCAGAAACCGGATATTAATAGAGGTGTCATGGTTCAAATATAACAAGAAACAATTAATTAAGAATCGTATTTTGATTCTTGAGTCGAAACCATTAATAATTTGCATCGCATCGTAAATAAAATTTTTACCATTTCTCCTTCATCCCGCAGCAGCAGCAGAACAAAAAGAGGGCCTGCACGAAAGTGCAATAAAACAATTCCGGTCTCTATTTATAACTCGGCGGGGAATCGGAGAAAGAAAATATTAATATTCTCATTACAGGGAAGCATGCCCGGCAGAATTTGCAAGAAGCGCAAGATATTAATTAAATTTCAGGTAGGCTTCGCTTACAATACACTCAGTCACTTAGTCGAAATTGCTTTTGGTTCAAAGCTAATCTGGCATAGAGGGAATTATTATTATTAAAATAGATTAAAGGGTAACGTTGACTTTGCCGGACTTTAGCGAAAAGGAAAATTTAATTCCTCGCAGCCATTTGGTTATTGTTTTGTGACGAATTACGTTTCGGTCTGTAAAAGTGGGGCGTTCTTAATTATAAGCTTTTTTGTACCGGTGACAGATAACAGAAATGGCGCTTTTTATGAATCAGCGGGACGTAATGACGGGGCTTTAGCCCGGCTCTCTTCATTCGAGCGACACAATTCTGTTTCGGCTCCTGTTAATGTTTATTCAAATTCACGCCTCCAAAATAATTTTGTACCAAATTAATTAAATAATTACCCGGCTTGGCAACTTAATCTCATCAATCTTTTCATTCGTATTTGATGGATATGCTTAGCGTTTCCACAGCAGTGACACTGCACTCGCCAATCTACAATATTCTTACTAAGGCCAATTTAGTAAATGCATTATTGCACATAATATTTTTTTTAAATATATTTTAGGAGGTAAAGTCTCCTTTTACCAACTATGGGTTTATCTGGACTGAATCTACAGTTTAACGTGGGCTCCAAACCACGGTCCTCAAGACATCCGGTTTTACCCAGCCTGGTTAGTGGCGTGACTGGGATCTCATTTTCCTTGTCGGATTTTACACTCTGGCCTAGCACAATAACAAATTTTAAACAATCACAAACATAAATTTAGGACCATGCCCCAGCAGGATTTGAACCCACGGCTATCGTAACAGTAGGAGGATCGTTGGCTACTTAATATTATTGTTGTACGTCTGAGCGATATATATCCATATGAGCTTACGGGTTTTATTATACAACAACACTTTATTTTAAATTGACTAGGTATAACTCCTCTAATAGACAAACTACCTTATTGTTAACAAATTATTTTAAATTTACATTTCAGTTCTTGTTTCTTTTTCCTTACGTGAGCAGCAGCGTGGTTTTGTTTCCAGTTTCATTCTTAAATATTTACGGTATTAATATATGGTACTTAGATATTAATTATTGTGACAGAAATATCTCATTTCTCTTTAATTATCTTTAAACAAAAGCAATAGATAATCTATTCGATAATTTCTATATTATAAAAAATAAAGTAATTGTGTTCGTTATTGTTTGTTGTAATATACAAATATGTATTACTTTAGTTATTATTCTATACTTATACACATAAAATATATGTTAAGAAGGGTCAGGTATACCTATATTTCTTGCTCTGAAGTTCTGAAAATAATCTCACTCGTGATACTATTAATACTTTATAAATTATTAGAACTTAATAGATATTATATTTAATTAAATCCCTTTATTTTGATATACTATTTGATATGTTACTCTAACTAATGTTATATATCAAATATAATTCTGATCTTAAGTTGAAAACATTATCAAAGAAAATTTAGTAATATAAATATATAATTTTTAAGTTTTCCTAGGAGAGAAACACGATTAAATTTATTGTGGTCGAATTTCAACAGCAGGCAATTACTAGTAATAATAATAATATCCACCCCCCCCAAATTATGCATTACCTTTATAAATATTAATACTTGTAAATTAAGAATATATTTATCAAAAATTAATTAAATAAGAAAGAAAGTAATTTCCGTTATTTCTTGCAGTTATTTTTGTACCAACAAACAACAAGCGAAGCCGTAAAAATAAGCTATAAAAATGCGATTATATTTTTATTCAAAATTAAATTCTCCACTAAGAAATTGCTTTTCCTAAATCGTTTTTAATCGGCCATATCTGAGAGAGGATGTTGTATAGGACGCGGTAAGAAGAAGAAAAAAACAATGGAGGCGAATTGAATGAATAAAACAATGGTTGTCGGGAAATATTACGTTTTCCCTTAATTTTTATTTTGCCCTTAATTAAGAAAGTTTCCTTCTAAAGATTACTAAAGGAGGGTGACAAGAAACGTGTTCTCGTGGCCTGTAGTCGACCACACGCAATAAGATATAAACGACAGTTGACTAGTTGCGTGTGTATGATTAGGGTGTAGGGTCTGACTCGCAGTAAACTTTGACGCTACGCTATAATTTTTATTTCGTACAAAAAAGAAACCTTTCGACTTTGTGTCGGACAAGTGCTACTTCGACCCAGTGTGAGTACGTTAACGATTATTCCACTTTCATAATAGATGGAGTTCTGTACTGAATTTGGTATATTAATTATATCAGATTTGATTATTTTCTGTGTACTACAGGTAACAAGAATGTGTAGAAAAGGTAAATATGAAACAAAAAGTGCTTTTACAAATTCTTACATGTTACTCTGTTAGTAACTTGTTTCGTATAAAATATTTGTAATAAAAAACTAAATAAGGAATACACCAAAAATTAGGAAATAATCATACTTTGATTTTTAACATAGAAAAAATGTCTTAAAATAAAAGAACGATTTGTTGGTTCAATTTTTCTGTTAAATATGTTTTATTTTTAACTTTTTAGTATTATTGATCTTTTTATTATATTTACTCAATAAATTACGCACTTGTTTTATTTAATTTTACAATGGGTAGACCAAAAAAAAGAAAAAAAATATTTATGATACCTACTTATTATATTTAGTACTCTGAAGTTATGATTTAGTTTTATTGATTAATTTCAAAAATTAATCTTAATTATAATACTCATGTCATAATATTTAATGTTATGTTTTGTTAGCATATCGATATTTTGTTAACCATGTGGATTTCATGTATAAGTAACCTTATATCCATGAATGGAAGAATAATATTTTATAAAAAACACTCCGGCTTGGTTGGCGCAATGGTAAAGGCGACAGGACGGTCCATCTACTGTTGCGGTAGTCGCGGTTTGGAATCCTGCTGAGGAATGGTCGTATATTTATGTTTATGATTGTTTATTATTTGTGATTGTCCTAGGTAAGAGTGCAAAATCCGACAAGGAAAATGAACCCACTCACGCCAGTAACCAGGCTGGGTAAGATCGGATGTCTTCTGGGATGATTTCTAAGTTGGTCACTCGCCAGTCGGTAGGTATTAAACCTGGATCGTGGTTCGGACCCCGCGTTAAACTCTAGGTCCAGTCCAGACAAACCCTCGTTAATAAAAGGAGACTTAAAATATTTAAACATAATAAATAAATAAACACCTGTGTTGTAGAAAAATAATATTAAAAAGCATGTGTATGTAAAGTAATTACCAAGTTAAAGCAATATTGGGGCTAGCCAGTGTTTGGGATCGAAAACGTAAAAAATTATATTATTTTTTATTTGCTAACTAAATAAAATGTGGACAAATTTCTATCGCTAATGTAAATAAATCAGCCTTGATAAACTCCAAATAAACTGGAGTTATTTTTGCTTCAAACCATCAAAATCAGTATTAGATTTAAGACTGATGTCTTTTAATATATCACCCTCATTAATATCTTACTCAGTGTTACGTTAAATTTGTACAAAATATTATACTGTATATAATAGAACTGCTGGCTGTTCTACGCTATATAATGTATGGTGTATACAGTGACGATAAAATCGGCATAAACCCCATACGTAGACCATATTGACCTTCCTTTTACAACGAACAGAAAAAAAACAACGACGTTACTTTAAAACATATATTTTTTGTAATCTCAATTACCGTCGGGCATTATTTAACCCCCGCCATTTCAGATGTGTACACGGCTTTATGGAGATCCACGATAAAGCTGTAAAATTACCTTTTTACGTTTGCATTTTACAATAGTAATCGTACAGAGGCACTAAACTCGTTGGCGTTACAACTTCCGTGCCCGTCAAACTTTTATTTTTTCGCTACCAAGTACCTACACACACACACTCTCACATGGGAGGAAAAAATATACAGGAAAATACGACGACCGCTCGTAAGTTTACGGCCGCCGAATATATTTCTTCCTCCTACCTTAATTGGCCAATAATGGCGGTTGCATGTGATATAAAAGTGATTGTGGCGTATGCGCGACAGTTGAACGCCCGTGGCATTAGGACAGTGTTCCGACACGAGCCTCAGAACTTAATTAAAGCGTTTTAAAAAAATTTTATTATTAAATTATAGAGTTTTTAATGTTCGGGGCGGTGACACCATTCTTTGTTTTCAATGTGTCGTGCACGCGTTCTCATTATTCAAGTGATAATAATCAAGAGACATTATTTATAAAATAAATAAGCGCAGTTTTTGGAAAAGGAGAATATTTTTTATTTCTTTCTTCTATCATTATATTGCTTCTATATATAGTCTTTCAAAATTAATTTCATAACGACATCACGACGACGGATATATTGCGTATTTCAGTTTATAAATTCATTTTAAAACCAGACCGTATATTTTATTTAAAATTCTGAAGTCAATAAATAGTCAAAATCAATCAGACAGATCTCCAATCAGTTACTTCGATCAGGAATGACATAATGAGGTGGGTCCTTACCGGTAAAATGTGATAGACAGGTATATGTAGTCTATTTAAAACAGTAGTGACACACGTGACCTCCCAAAGCGTCGCAATGTTGCCGCAGCGACTCTGAGTTTTAGTACATATTGGCTCTGCAATATAACAAAAGTCTAATCTATATCTTATGTATAATCAAACAAAAATGTTATGTTATGGAAGAACTAAAACTACAATAAATTATACAGCCACAATAATTTATTGGTCAAAGTTGTTTTATTATATAGATAGCTTTTCTCCATACTAGTATAGATAGAGTCCTAGGCACTTTTTGTATAGTGGTATCCCCGAAGGCCTAGTCAACTTAATTAATAATTTTTTATATGAGTAATGTATTTTACTTTCATTAGAGAGCATATTTATGTTTTACGCTTATTTCTTGTTTCCTACGATGCAATGTTTCCTTATAAATAACTCTGGAGAATACCCAAGTATGGTTCTATATATGTTATTTCCATAAATCACAATCTACTTCATCACAAAAAAATTAAACTCCTTGCATTAACGATGATTAAATGAGCTTCTTAGCACATGAATTTCTCTAGAAATCTAAGTTAATATCCAGGAAAATGCAAATAAAGCTCTCATGTATTTTCTTATATTTGAGATATTTATATAAAATCAAATCAAGATCAATATATCAAAAACCTTAACCTTATCAGGTGTATACATATTGTTTCGAATTACATATTGAAAAACTACATAAGCCAACTGGTTAGTGTTAATTCTTTACATTTGAAGGAAACAGAAGAACTACTAGCACGACCACATAACAAGTTAGTTATCATGACACAATTCGTCAAAGCATTGGATAATGAAGAAGTATGATTTTAAAACATTGCAAGACATTTCTTAGTTGAGAAACGGAAATACTAAAAGCTGAAAGACAAAAAGTGAAGAATGTGATGTTGGTGGCAAAAAACTTTCTAGGTAACTATAGATCACCTAATTAAAAACAAATTGTGCAAAAGTTGTACACTAACTTCAAAATTTTAGGAGCAAATATAAGCATAAAGTTAGAGATCATCTTGCTCTATCACGTAGAGTCTATCACTATATCTTCTTAAATACTTAAATTTGAGAGATCATATGATAGCAGACTAACTCTGGCTTCTAAAACAGATTATTCTCAAAACCACTATAATTGAAACGCTTATGATGCTGCTTCTCATTTTTTGTCTATCAACTTCCATATAGATTGATTAAGCACTCAAATAAGACGATTTTATGTTTTTAATATATTTTAATATTTTTGAATAAAAAAACTGATTTTGAGAATGTAGTTTTCATAGTTTTGTAGTATAACTTGATCCAAAAAGTTTCGGGGATAGCAAACCTGCTATCTCCTCTGATCTGCCCTTCTAGCAGGCTTCCCATCTCCATCAAATGCTTATTTTACAAGATGTTAATTCGGTCCGTACTCCTCTACGGATCTAATGTCTACTTCAAGTTTGTTACACCCAACCAGGTCAAACGGCTTCAAGTTTTCCAAAATAAGCTCCTCAGGAGAATATTAAACGCTCCATGGTTTGTCAGAAATAATCAAATCCATAGGGAAACTGACACTCCAGAAATCAAGCACTTCATATCTCAATCATTCCACAAACAACAACTCAGCTCAAGTTCTTCTGAAAACGCGCTTGTTCGCGAGCTGGTCGACATGCTGGGAGCTTAGCACCGCGTCACCGCTAAGCTCTCCCCCTTTTCCAGGCTGAAACGACCTCATCCGTCGCTACAGTCATAACTTTTGCCCCCATACAACAGTACCCAGTTGTGTGTTAACTCAGGTTCGCGAATCAATAGAATCGCCGGGCTCTCGTGCCCAATAACGGCTGCCCGATCAGCGGGTGCCATATCCCCAAATTTAATGCAGTAGCAGTAGTGATCCACAGGGGTCAACTGTGAGGCGGTTTCGGCTTAGTGTATTGGTAAGCCCAGAGGCAGTCCCACATAACCCGGTCCAACTTGTCACTCCAGGGCAAGTCTCCGCGACCAGGTATGCGTCATGCATTCCACCGCCTGGTTTTTAGGCCAGAACAAAAAAAAAAAAAAAAAAAAAAGTATAACTTGAATATTGTAAAAAAAACAGATTCATAGTGAATTATTGATATAATAGTATTCAAAATCACTCTTACATTATTAAAATCATTCTTGTGCACTCTTGACTAGTATTATTTATTAATGTATCAAAATTATGAACTTATTTTCATTATATAATCTACGATTTTAGAATTTAATTTGCAGTGTATATTAAGAAAAAACTATTCAAATATAAATGAATTTACTCTAATTATTCACTAATATGTGGACCGATTGTAAAAGTAATGTAATTGTTTTTGATCCCATTGGATTCAATACGTAACGTATAATCGTCGTTCCACAAATTATCTAATAAAAATGTTATCCGCCGCCCGGATGGATATAGCCCGAGAACCACTTTCTAACTGTAAATATAGTGGCAGAATTTTCCGCCAGACATTAGCATGTCCCATATATCTGCTATAAATCCCGCCATCTGTTTTGCTAAACGCTCTAAAACTTCGAAAAACATAAGAGAGAGGACTTTCCGAAGATTTATGCCTAGGAAAATTATACAAAGTATCGAATTTGAGGCGATTTTAGTTTTTTCCCGTTTTGTTTTATGAGCTTTCCGAAACATTGCGGGACAAAATAGAGCTCCGACTACCATTGAATGCGTAATTTTTCTAGGAACGTCAATAAACTTACGGTACATTCGATACACGTTCCCGTGAAGTCAATTTGGCATCACTGTATTACCGTAAAATTTATCGCCATCAAAAACATTGATGTTGTTGTTTTGTGAAATGGACCTATACATTCATAAAGACTCATTGGGAAGTAAAATTTGGTGAATACTCTATCTTATAAGAAAGTTTTTCATTTATTATTATCATATTTAAAACATTTAGCATAGTGCACATTTCACAGTCTTTATTAGTTTTAATATCTTAAGTATCTAATAGTGAGCAATGAGGTATTTAATACCAATTATTTTAGAGTAACTAACAGGCAAAAGACCCGCTACTATATTGATTGCGCTCCATCTTGGTTATGTGACGTTTAGCTCAGTTTCGTTTTAATCATTTTGTTGTGTAGACATTCAAATTTTATTACCGATAAATATACGCCACAAGAACGAGCAGAAATAGTGACAATGTTTATTGAAAATAATCGTTCCATTATTGCCACTCAGCGGAAAGTGGGTTAAAAATATCCTAAACGTCCAGTGACTCACAAAACCACAATTTATCGTTTACATGAGAATTTTTGACAGTATGGTACGACGGCACACATGCCTCGTTCTGAAAGACAACGGATGTCTCATAACTTTGAAAACCTGGCTCTGGTGTACGAGACTGTTACAGAGTCTCCAGAAACAACAATTCAGAGAGGTGGTTGCCAGTTTAAGGCGAATTTTGAAAATTGATTTGTATATGATTCAGTACAAAATTCAATTAGTCCAAAAATTGCTACCGAGAGATCCTTATCAATGAGTCGAGTACAGTATGGAATCCGAAAGCTGTCTGGTGAAATTGAAGATTTTTCGTCTAAATTAATAATGAGCGATGAAGTCTATTTTCTTCTCAATGGCCACGTCAATAAACAGAACAGTTCGTTTTGGGGACACAGTATCCTCAATTAATTCATGAATTACCATTACATCCACTAAAAATAACTGTATGATATAGTATTCATACTAGAAACAACATCAGTTACTGTCACTGTTGTATGGTACCAAGACATAAATCGAAATTTTCTTGCGTCCAAAATGGAAGAGCAAGGACTAAAGGACATGTAGTGTCAGCAAGATGGAGCCACAGTGCACAGAGCTCATTAAATAATTCAATTAAAGGGTTTTGGTAAAATCAAAGGTTTATTTGAATAAGCCCCAAACTATTCAACACTTTATAGACAATATTTATCACGAAATTGAGGAAATTCAGCCTCAGATGTTGCAGGATTTCATGAAAAACGTCTTAGAAATAGCCGAAAGTTACATAGCGAACCGGGGTCACCATTTCACCGGACTGAATGAAAGACCATATAAACTTTTTGTGAAACCAACGTTACTTATCTTTCCTTTGAGCAAAGTTACAGGCAATCGAAATTGTAGCGGGACTTTTTCAACACGTTGTTTAAGATCTGCAATGGTCTCATACTTTTTTTTAAGTTAAAATATTTTACATCTAGTAAGTACGCTGGGTGAAACAAAAGTTCAATTTGACATAACGGTTGTGTAAAAATATTATTGTACCAACCGATTTATTTTAAATTGCTTTATAATTCCTGATTTATTCGTTAACCTAATTATTTAAACAGAGCCCTGGGACTATTTTCTCTACCTGGTGAGAAGAGGATGATTTATATATTTGGGAATTTTCAACTAAATCCATTTTTCATCATTTGTTACTATTTTGTGCAGAAATGACTTCCGTTCATTGATTCCTATCTATTCGATTACAAGCGTTCACAAATTGCAAGCGGACACATATTCAACCGTTTTGTCAGTTATGAGTTTGTGTTAAATCTTCATCCTATAACGTTTTCTGCCTGCATTACAATTACCACATTTAAATTTATAACAAGTTTTTATATCATATATATATATATATATATATATATATATATATATATATATATATATATATATATATATATATATATTGAGGCATAAAATTCGACATTTTCAAAAAGTTCTATATCACAAAAGCCGTTAATTTGGAGGAACGTAACTTTTGTAGTTTGGTGTTAAAGCCAGTATATTGAATAATAATATGAATATGAGTTTTTATAACAGTATAGTTTTTTCTAGACCAAAAACTTTTCTTAGCCTACACGTGTATATAAATTATATATTTCTTCAATTTTTCTTATATTTGCTCGTTTAAAATGTACACAATTTATAACAATTTCTTTCATTTAAAATATAAATTGATATTTTTATTTCTATCTATACGAAAACCTTCCCATAAAATCGAGTCTTTATATGTTTACGAACTGGGTGAGATGAAAGTAAAACTCGTATTCGAAAAAGGAGTTTATTTTCTTTAAAATCAAATTAGTATGGGTTTTTTATTGCCACGTAGACGTAAGACTAAATTCGCGTGATACAAAAACTTGTTTATCTGGTGGAAGATCATTTCTCAAATGAAAAAATCAAATATTTTTACGTGACCGAAAACGAACCGTCCCGAAAGTCATACCTACTTTCGCAAGAAATGAATTTTTTACAAAATAAAATAAAGAACAATTTTAATTCCAATTATTGTCAGTTTATAATATGCTCGGTCGGTAACATTGTCATGTCAGCATAAGAAACTGCAGAGTAAAGTTAAGAACACCCAGCTATAATAAATATAATCGAGCCGAATAAGAAAACCAAACCATGTGATCTTGTAGAGTGAAATGTTTTAAGTCGTAACCACTGAAACAATAAACTAACTGTTATTTTATTTTACTAGCTACCTAAAATTCTTCATATTTAACTTATGTCAAATAAAAACTAAAAAGTTAATGTAATAATACTTTAGAGAAACAAAAAGAACGAGCCTGATAACTTTTTACTATTATGGCGTATAACTTGTCGATTTATTGGTCACAGTGTAAAATTATTTATCACCCTTTAAGGAGTGTTAATATAAATAAAATAGTAAATGACGGGAAGTGGCAATCGGCCAGTTCAGCCCTATTAATAGTCCTTTCAAAATAAGAATGGCTAATTTCCTAATATTGCAGGCAGTGCCCTTATGAATCCCATTTGTATGTATTATATATAACTGAGTTTTTTTCAATTTTCTTTGACCAATTTTTCTGTGTTAATTACAATTATTTTCATTTTGTATTATGCTTTGTCGTTAGCATCATCGTGTCATAAAAAAGACGGCTTAGTAAAGTTCTTTAAAAACACTCAACTATAACAAATATAATCGAGCCGGATAAGAAAACCAAACCATGTGATCTTGTAGAGTGAAATGTTTTAAGTCGTAACCACTGAAACAATAAACTAACTGTTATTTTATTTTATTAGCTACCTAAAATTCTTCATATTTAACTTATTTCAAATAAAAACTAAGAAGTTAATGTAATAATATTTTAGAGAAACAAGAAGAACGAGCCTGATAACTTTTTAGTATTATGGCGTATAACTTGTCGATTTATTGGTCACAGTGTAAAATTATTTATCACCCTTTAAGGAGTGTTAATATAAATAAAAGAGTAAATGACGGGAAGTGGCAATCGGCCAGTTCAGCCCTATTAATAGTCCTTTCAAAATAAGAATGGCTAATTTCCTAATATTGCAGGCAGTGCCCTTATGAATCCCATTTGTATATATTATGTATATATAATTGCGTTTTTTTCCAATTTTCTTTGACGATTTTTTGCTGTGTTAGTTACAATTATTTTCATTTTGTATTATGCTTCGTCGTCATCATCATGTCATAAAATAAGATGGCTTAGTAAAGTTCTTTAAAAACAATCAACTATAATAAATATAATCGAGCCGAATAAGAAAACCAAACCATGTGATCTTGTTTAGTGAAATGTTTTAAGTCGTAACCACTGAAACGATAAACTAACTGTTATTTTATTAGCTACCTAAAATTCTTCATATATAACTTATTATACTATATATTTAACTTATTTCAAATAAAAACTAAGAAGTTAATGTAATAATATTTTAGAGAAATAAGGAGAACGAGCCTGATAACTTTTTAGTATTATGGTGAATAACCTGTCGATTTATTGGTTACAGTGAAAAATTATTTATCACCCTTTAAGGAGTGTTAATATAAATAAAAGAGTAAATGACGGGAAGTGGCAATCGGCCAGTTCAGTCCTATTAATAGTCCCTTCAAAATAAGAATGGCTAATTTCCTAATATTGTCAATAATTTAGGCAGTGCCCTTATGAATCCCATTTGTATGTATTATGTATATATAACTGAGTTTTTTTTTCAATTTTCTTTGACGATTTTTTGCTGTGTTAGTTACAATTATTTTCATTTTGTATTATGCTTTGTCGTCATCTTCATGTCATGAAAAAAAGATGGCTTAGTAAAGTTCTTTAAAAACACTCAACTATACCAAACTATGTAATCTTGTGTAGTGACGTGTGTTAGGTTGTAAAAGATTTGCTCATTTAAAAAGTACATTATTTATAATGATTCTAAGAACTATTTCTTTCAATTAAAATATAATTTGAAATTTTTATTTATCTCTATATTAAAACCTCCCTATAAAATCGAGTCTATATATGTTTACTGACCGGGCGAGACGAAAGTAAAACTCATATCCGAAAAAAGATTTTATTTTCTTTAACATCAAATTAGAACGGCTTCTTTATGATCACGTAGAGGTAAGACTAAATTCGTGTGATACAAAAACTTGTTTATCAGGTGGCAGATCATTTTTCAAACGAAAATATAAAATATTTTCACTTGGCCGAAAACAAACCACCCCGAAAGTCATACCTGCTCTCGCAAGTAACAAGATCGCGCATTTCTGACGCGAGATATTAATTTTTCCGCGTTTATTCTAAAGATGGGGTTCCCTGTTCCTTCACGATCCGCATCACTCCTTTCTGGTCCAATTTCCAGAGTGGTCCATTATTAAGCCTTCAGATTTCAAGGGCCATTAAATAAATTACAAGCACTTATCCGGACATCAATCTGTAGTAATATAATTAGAATCCGGACCAGTGAGGCTTTGAGCCCGTGTAAGAATGTGGGTGTTGTGCAAGACGTCTGGAAAGCTGGAGATTTTCTAGACAAAAAACATAATACGATTGCCCGGTCGGCTTCGTTACGGCAACGGTAAGGTTGCTGTATCTTTAATGGTCGAAGGCCTTTAATAGCTTGCTTGGACTCGATAGGATACAATTGTGGCAAAAATAAATGTTTGTTACTGACTGAACCTTCCAATTTAAAAAGGATTATGTTTCTTTAACCAGGACATTATAATTATGAATATCTTCTACAAAGTGGGGCAAAAGTCAAGCTATCGTTTTGATTATCTATAACTCTGTTAAAAGAAAAAATAAATAAGTTTGGTTTTCATAAAAAGTTTACTTGCTCTTTATTTTATTCAGAGAGTCCTAGGATTGCACTACTGTACTCCACTCGTTGATCAGGATATCCCGGTAGCAATTTTTGGACTAAATGAATTTTGTACGGGAAAACTTTCAAATCATTTTTCAAAATTCGCCTTTAATTGCGTGCAGGAATGTGTAACTGGAAACCACATCGCCGAGTTGATGTTTCTGGAGACTCTGCAACAAATGCATCACTTACTAGGGGCGCTGTTACCACTACAAGATGCAGATCATCACTTCTTACAAATTCATTTTATACTCAGGTCAATACAGATATACCAATTGGTAGGCGTTATCCAACAGTGAAAAGTTATCCAACTATCGCTCAAGAAGTATATATAAACATTTTCAAAATAGTATTCGATCGGATGCCATTTAACAGCCATAATATAATTACCAGGTCTGACAACACTTGATGAGTACACAATAAGAAGCTATAGTTCTTTTCGGAGAAAATTTTCCAGATAGTTGTAACTGATACGAAGTTCAATGGGTCATCTAGTTTTAGATATATTTGCCGCAATTGATAGTTCGCAACTTATAGCTTATTTGTAACAATTGAGGTCTAATGTCATTCATTGACACACCACATATTCTATAATATAAATACCACGGAAAATAGTGAGGAAATAGCATATCCAAATCTGGATAGATAATGAAATAAATAAAAAATTATTATATCGTAATGTATATTTTAAGTAGCTTCTTAAACGATTTCTTGGCGATTGTACTGACAGTAAATTGCTAACGCCAAGCCAATCAAGGAGGAAAAGTATTAACTTTAGTAGGAATAATTTAGAGAAAGGGCGACATTAAAGGGGGCGACTGAAAAAAAGAATACATCAATCGGATGCGATCGATGCATTCACCATCATCAATCAATGGACCAATCATCACCCGTACCACAAAACTGACAATACAGAATGTATGAAAAAGTATACTTTGTACTATATATTTTGATAGTCAATCAGTCCATTTGCTGGTTGAACGTACTACTACTACTAAATTTTAAGAGTGTATGTTATACATTAATAATATTGTACTGTATTTTTTTTAAATTTGGTTTGGTTTTTTTTTTGTTCATAAAAGTGTTGTAATGTCAAATTATCAATTATATGCTGCTATGTTAAGAAGCTTCAACTGTTACCAATGATGAGAGTTGTATTGCTGAAAAATATATGTGCTGAATCGGTAATGGCCGATAGTGGATTGGTTTAATTTCTCCCGAATGTCCCCAATTTTGCCTCGTACAAAACCGAGAATGGCTGACTAAGCGAGCTAAGAACTTGAGCTTGACTGCTAAGAACAAAGATATAGATGACGTAAACGTCGTGTTTCAGAATCAAATCGCTGATACTCTGCACTCATTCGAATTCATTGGCAATATAGTAAAGAAAGACGAAAACACCATCTATCACCGACCACCGACAAAACAAGTACTATTTACCAATCCTGTAAGATACTCTCATCTTACCATATTATATTGTAAATTTATACTAATAATGCCTTTTAATCAAATTTCCGGTACCTTTTTCTGTTAATCTATTTTGTCACTATACTCTGTAATTGTTTAGTTCCTTTTTTGTCGATCGGTATAGTTTTTCGTATATTGATTGCTACAGACACAGCAATTCCTGAAAGTTTCCTCTTAACCTCTTTATTATTTGTTGATATTCAGTTACTATGTCTCCTTTTTGTCTTTTATCCGTCTATAGTTACTTGGTTTTTCTCTCCTGGAAGTATTTGAAATATTTTTTTTTGTATTTTCTCTACTTTTTATCTATGCCTTTTCTCCTACTACAAATTATTGAATTTAAAGTATCCTAAATCATGAAACCCCTCTATAGTCCTAATAAAATACTCTTAATTTTAAAGTAAAGTTGTTGTCGCAACCACATAAGCCCAGTATTACGTCGAGTTGTAAATCATTCAATTTTATATTGCTTAAGTGATTGAATCTTATTTCTCTTAACTTAAAACTTAAAACAAATATCTGTACTGGCTTCGGCGGTACGTATACTAAAATTGGAATGATACAGAAAGGATTAGCATGGCCCCTGCGCAAGGATGACACGCAAAATCGTGAAGCGTTCCACATTTTTAATCTATGCAGATGATGTGGTTAACTAACACAAACTTACTAACCATAAGTAGAGCCAATCCCTATTACAGAATTGCCTTGATGAACTGCCTGCGTGGTCCGGACGGAATGGATTGAAGTTCTCAGCAGAGAAGATCGTGAGTGTTCATTTTTGTAGTCGGAGGAACGCGAATAGCAACATTAGTGACGGAGGGTAAGAACCTGATAAACAGAAGACAAATTTCTTGGTTTGCTGTTCGACCACAAGCTCTACTGGCTCCCTCACAAAAATTACCTCAAGAATAAATGTTTGGCAGACTTGGGTCTACTGGAGACCCTTTCCAACATCAATTGGGGAGCACACAGAACATCGTTGATCAATATATATAAGTGTAATGTTACCGCGCCACCTTCATTCGTAAAGAAATTGGATCCCATAACAAAACGCCGCTATTAGAATCATATTGGGAGCATTCCACACTAGTCCGGTTGAAAGTTTGCAGTGCGAGGCAGAGATTTCATCACTCGAATAACGGCGAGAGCTCCTGCTACTAAACTATGCAAGCTCCCTCAAATTCCGTCCAGAATTGGACCAGTTCAATGCCTATTTCCTAGCTAAGACAAAATGGACCAATATAAGGAAGAGGCACTTAATATTAATCCTTACTTATCAATCGTCCAGAGGATGTAAACGATTAATGATTGTGATCCCAGATGCAAAATGTAGAATCACTAATATACCACCATGGCATTTCTCAAGAATACACGTAGACCTCTCTATGAAGGTTCTGAATAAGGAAAGAAATAGTTCTTCTACAATAAACAGCTTCTTTAGACAGATAATCGAAGAGAACTATTCAAATAATTTTATCATCTGCACGGATGGTTCAAAACGTGAGAACTTTGCGTGTGCTGCTTATACGTCTAGTCTACTCGAGAGACAATTTTGGCTTCCATCATTGACTAGCATTTTCACTGCGGAGCTGCTGGCTATATATATGGACCTATCTGCCTTGGAAAAATCACAGATTAGCGAATCCATACTAGTAGATCGGATGCCATGAGTTCCCTAGAGAGTTTAAGATCGGCAAGCACAGTCCACCCTATGCTCACATGCATCAGAGAGATACAGACAAAGTTACAATTTAGCGGTGTAAGAATAACACACCTCTGGGTCCCCTCCCATAAAGAAATATTTGGAAACGAAAGAACCGACTATCTGGAAAGTAGGGAAGAGGAGTCGATCAATTTAAACGAACTGTTTAGCAAAAAAGATGCCAAAGTCTATATGAAGGGCCTAAATAGGCAATTGACCCAACTAGAATGGGACCTTCTCATAAAAATCAATAAATTATGGGAATTCAAAAGGATCTTTTATCAATCTATTGACCATAATAACATCAGTAGACACAAGTCAAGCATCCTCGCACGACTGCGAATGGGGCACTGTAAACTGACACATGAATATTTCTTGAAGGGACAGAGCCCGCCCTTATGTGATTTGTGCCAGATTCAACTTAGCGTCAGACACATCCTATAGACTGCCAAAAATATGATGATTTGAGGAGACAACTTGAGATGCCGACAAAACTGGAACAATTGGTCCAACCTGAGCAACTGAATCTGCTGATTGACTATCTAAAGACAATAGACCTACCTCAACACTTGTAACACAATTATTACTGTGTAATTGAAAAATTTTATTGTATATATTCTACTGTTTATAATCTACTGTGTAGTACTTTAAGCTATTAATGTTCATATGATGTATTGTAATTCACCCTAAATAGCCCAAGAGGCTGACGAGTTTAAATAAATAAATAAAAAATAAAATAAGAAAACAAATATCCCGTGTCTTATTTTTGATATCCTATCCTATATTATTTTGCGTTTTAGCCTAAAAAGAATAGACACAACCAAGCTTGACGTTGTAATTTATACGGTCGATAGCGACGTAGTCAATATTCTAAAATTTTTAATACTAAATAAGGCCATCACTTTAAGAATACGACTGATGTAATGAATGTTATACACGTCTCCTTACATCTCGCTTATAAAATATTCAATGTGGCTGTTTTATTTTACTACTTTATGATCTCCCAGGGCCGTATTCTTTCCCAACCAGTAAATACTTAAAAACTGGAGGAACAGACATTATTATATGATGATATGGAAAGCGTACATTGAAGTCTCGTTGCTGTAGTATTTTCGTGCAAGATATTTTTATTTATTTATGATTTTCATTCTCTCTACGGGACGTAGCTCACAAATAGAGGGCACAAGTTTATAAGGGAGTGTTTTATAGTTGAAAATCGCGTGTCTATGATTCAAATTTAACATTCAACGAGTGAAGACAAGGGCATACTAATCTGTGAACAAATATTAGAAAACTGAAGTATGCCTTACTGCCATCAGAGAACATTAACTTAAGTAGAAGTTGTTTTGAAATAAACTTATACTGAAAATAAAATTTAAATTAAAAACATTACATGACGAAATAAAAAAAAACTGTTTCCTTAGGATATTGCTGTTGTTTAGTTAGGATGCTGCTATTGGGGATTAACATTGTTTGTTAATAAACGCTGTTGAAGTTCTTACAATGTTTATAACTCTGTAATCTGCGAGGACGTTCAACAATTGCGGGGAGGGGCAGTGGATAAGCAAATCTTTAGTTCTAGAAAATTACTATTTTATTAATAAACAGTTCTCTAAATTATGATTTTAAAAACGTCACTTCTTTTTTAACTATTTTTTTCACTCAATCGGTTCTAAATGTTCAATATTTATATGTTTATTACTTACTTAGTTTAGAGTAACCTATAGACAAAATTACTTTTATTTTCCAACAAAATTGAAACCAACACTTTCTTGGCCGATTTCTGAGCACCAATTCACTTTCAAACCGAAGAGATAGATTTACACCACTCGTCATATTTTGTTTTGGTTCAGAATGATGACCCAAGTTTTATTCTTAGCGTTAAAACAGTACACAACTGTTGAAAAAGTGTTCCTTATACTATTTCTGAAATACTTCAAATGTTGCCAAAAGGATTCGAATGTAATTTTCTTACATTGCTAGCATATGCAATAGAGTGTACAGATATGTCAAATAAGGATTTTCACTATTCAATAAACTTTTGGATATTTCTCGCTGTGTATTTACGACAATTTTTAAATAATAAACCAACCTACTTATAAACAATTTGATATTAAAGGAGTAGATCTCCTATTCTCGTTTAAATTTCCAAAGGCTTCTTATTATTATATTTCTTCCATAATGAAAAGTATAAGGATAATTATATATATATATATATATATATATATATATATATATATATGAATGAACATGAATGTCATGAAAGGAGAACGCAACTCTGTTAGTGTACCGAGACGCATGAATGAACATGAATGTCATGAAAGGAGAACGCAACTCTGTTAGTGTACCGAGACGCATATAACGGCCTTTAGATTTGAAAATTAACAATAGACGCATCACGTCATGGAAATAGTACCTGGATGAATAAGTAGTACCTCATGTTGCCCGTTACCACAGAGCCCTAGAATGCTAGGGAATTTTAGAAAAACACAGCCATACACTACTAAAGTTTATAAATTTATTAGAAATTGCATGCATTCACTCTGCTGCCATACATTTTCAGATAAATATGTTAATAGATAAATATAAATATGCCTGGGAAGATTGTAAAACAAAACTAAGTAAAATCTTATCGACTTATTTCACTGCCTCCAATAATATACAAAAATTTGAAAAACTGTACTTATGAAAATGTAAAACGTATCAATTAACATCAGTTTGGTTTTATGAACAAACATTTAATAAATGAAAATGTATGTAAAATGACAGACATTATTAGAAAAGCCTACAAAGAGAAAAATGTGCTGTGGAGGAGACTCATGTGTAAGTTCAATAAAATGTAATTCAAGCAATACATCGAGCTCTTAAACTCCTACATCATAGCCTAGATGTTTAGTGTTAAACAAGAAAAAGCTGAGTAAAAATGCAAGAAAGAAAAATAGGTGAAACGTAAGGCAGTATTACTATAGAATAGATAGAAAATGTTACTATAAGTACATTTGCTGCTGACACTGAAATACTTGTTACCGGAAACAATAATAACAATAAGTTACAGCTGTACAAACAAATAATAAAACATGTATTACAGAATTCAGTTATGTAGATGTCTACGAGGAATTATATCAACATAATGGAAGTATTTCAGCAATTTCAGGAAGAGATTAAAACATGAGGAAAGATTCCAGTGCCATGTTCATACCGAAGTGCTGCAACTCTTGAATAATTGAATTAAGAGACAGACTCAACAGAATCAAACCAGGTGACTTTGTCAGGATTCATTACTCCACATTTATCGCCAGATTTGGCTACTATATGTCTTCTAATTCAATAGTAACACATTGTTAACACACATTGGTTTGAAAATATGGAAGAACAAGGGTAAGTGCCGAATAGAAGGTTAAATTTTTAAAAGTTATAAAATACAAACAGCATAAATTTTATTTATAGTGGAAATATTAACGGCCAAATTTATAACTCATCATTTTCAACAACATCGAATAGGTATCAACATATGTCAAAATTTAATGATAACAAGAACAGAGAAGAAAATTATTCTTGTTGTATTGGAAATAGTCAACTGGTAATAATTAGACATTTATTTTAAACATAATATATTTCAGTAATAATTTAAATTTCATTTTATAGGTAAGATGTAGCTAGAATTTGTTTAGAGTTAAAGTCGAAGAATGTGAAATTCAGAGAATCGGACAAGAATAAATTAGAGAGAATTTTGCTATCATGTAAGAGCAGTATACAGTGATACTATGAAACAATTAAATTTGCTAACAAAGTAGACCTGGATAAAATAAATAAAATTCAAAAATTATCAACGACACCCTAATGTTCTAATGACAAGGAAAATACAACGCATTATTATATAAGTGTATAGGTAAGTATATTTTTATTTTGTAAAAATAATGATGTATTGACTGAGATTTCTTTAGTACGGTAATCCATTCTTTTAGGCCAGTAACTGTACAATATGTTAATCGAAAGCTCGACGTAGTCAATTCTTTAATGGGGTTTGTGGATCAAGAATAGTAGCGATCATAGTTGATCAAATTTGAATATTTTATGAGAATTTCACTGCTTTCATATAGAGTTGTGGCGCTATCGTTTGGTCTTAACTATATTGGCTGTGTTTGATCTTAACGATGTTGATCTTTTTTTATAGTATGTGTATTTATATGGTTCTTGGAGTTCTTGTTAATTGTTCAAATATATTCGTTAATTTAAAAATTGTGTTTTATTCAATAATTTTTTAATAAAATGTGTTATTTCCAAAATTTTACCATTTTTATTTACCCTTTGAACCTATTTACTTGCTTATAATAACATTAGATATAATCACTTCTATCGTTAATTCTATGCAGGAGGTTATAAACTCCGTATAGGTCCGCATGCGCCAATTCCGGAGATAAATGTGGAGTGATGTATCCTGATTTTGTGCATTGGGGTATATTAAGTGATAAACACTGAAATGTTTTACTAATATTGATTTAATTTTATTCGAGACTAAATAAAGACTAAATAATCCTTCCTATGTCTTCCTAGATAAGTAGCTAGTTTTAAATAACCGTAGAGACAAATTATATAAGTTAGTCAGCAACGGTGATATATTTAAAAAACCAGTAGATAAACAATAAGTAAAGATTCAATGTAATAATATTTTTGATAAACACAAAGAACGAGCCAGGTAGTTTTTTATTGTGGATGACTGTAATTAATCGACTTATTGATCTGAGTGTAATATTAGTTAACACCCCTTAAGGAGTGTTAATATAAATAAAAGAGCAAATAACTAGAAGTCCCAATCGACCAATTCGAGCCTATTAATAGTCCTACCGAAATAAGAATGTCTAATTTCCTAATATCGTCGATAATCCTGGCGCGGTGCGCTTATGAATCCAATTTTTTAGAAAGGCCGTCAAATATATTTATGAGAACTGAGGCCGTCCTAATACACCCCGGCGCGAGATTTATGACACTTTTTGCCTATAAGGGTTATGCCTTTAATTAATTAAGTGTTGAAACGAAATAAATGCGTAAAAAGGCGGTGCCGATAAGGCTTCTTCATTAAGATAATTAAATCTGAGTGGGACGGCGAACAGAAATAAGCCGGCGGCTATTGTTCAAGACCCGGTCGCCTTTATCTTGTAGGGTTGTTTTACGGAACGTGAGAGAGTATGCATGAAAGGGAAATAATGTTGTTTGCAACACGTCCATAAAACGTTCTTATTTTGGTTGAATTATCCTGAATTATGTTGTAGGACTCGTTTTCATGGCAACTCGAAATGTTAGAAGGTAGCGTTTACAAAAGACTTCGGGATAAAAATGGGCTATTATCTAAACATTTAATCACAACATAATTGTTTCTAATGTTTGTTGACAACAATATCGAGTAATTAATGGCCTCTTTATATTTAATTGGGTTTTTCCAAAATTTTTGAGCCATTTCCATTTTGATCTACTACTATGTGACTAATTATTGGTATGGCTTTCGCACGTTATAGAAATAATATGCAAAAGTTTGTAGAATATGATCTTGAAGATAAAGGTGAATGACATTCTGGCAATATTCTGGAATATTTGAATCCTGAAACTTTATGTCATATTTATGCTCATCTTAATCTTCAGAAATCGATAATGCACAGTAATAATATTACCAACTTAAAGAACAAGGAATATTCTTACGAGCTCATTGGCTAGCATTATGGAAATTATCAACAACATCATCCTCTAACTCTGACAATGTTAAAGTATCTGTACGTAAGGCTTACCAATATACGTACAATAATTATTGGAGATGATATGAATGATATCTTCTAGGACATATTCAAACATGTAGAATTGCAATAAAAAAAAGTATGCTCAAAAAATATATTTAAAATAAAAATATGTTATATTGTTCTTCAAAAAGGAAGCCTTTCTAACTCTTAAAACTTGGATATAGAATAAGATCACTTAATTACGTTTTTCTCTGTCAGTGTAGCTTGGAAAATTTGCTCCAGAGCCAAATCTAAATAATTTGGAAAATTTGTTGAGCCTTTTTACCACGCAGTTTTTATTTTATTCGTCTGACAAAATTATTTTAACATGGAATAGTTCCAATAGCAGAGAGGATATTATGATGTTAAATCATTATTCATTAAGTGATAAAATTAAAATAGCCTATGAAGATAAAGATGTATGTTTAGGTATATTCTATCATGTATGGTTTTGGTGATGATACTGCATATTGGTAGCGGAGTCTATAGCGAAGAAGCCATTTGAAAATTACAATAGACAAGTAATAATATAATTGGACCCAAATCTGGAAAAAAGACAAATAAATATAGTAAATTTGTACATATATAGTTCACGTATAATCAGACTGTACAGCACCAATAACAATAACACCAAGTGTCCTGAGAAGTATTCTAGGTGCACCCAGATACTACGATAATGATTACTTATACCAAGACTTATAGATACCGATACCGAGATAACGGAAATAAAGTCAATCGATATCAGGATATCAGGATATATAATCAGATATCAGAAAAAACTCCACTCCAATATAGATATCGAAAGTATCTTGAAGAATTACAATTCTTGTATTATATAAGAATATGGCACATAGTCAAAAGAATCACCATTTAATCTTCTATAGTGTAGTATAATCTAGGATTTAACAGAAAAACAACAGGGTTAATACATATAAATATATTACACCAGAGACTAAGGTAGGGCCGATATGTCCTCCTAGATATATACCAAGATACACAAACACAAAAATTATGTTTAATTTCTAGAAAATTTGATTTTGTTATTAAGCAATCAGTTTCCAAGCAATAAAGAGCTTGGATCAACTTAAAGAAGATGTGTCTTCTGTGAAAAGGTTACTAAATAGATTCAGGTAAGTTTTACTGCTGATGCATGACTACTTTTAACCTCACTTTGCTTGCTTGACTCAGTAAATCCTCATGAATGGAAAATTATCTCACATGTGGCATAGAGCCTACACTAGTCTATGTATAACTGCATTATAGTTCGGCCAATGCAGCAAACCTTGGTAGGTAAACTATTGAAGATCTCTAAAATAATCAACATAGAATATACCGGACAATATTTCCAAAACTACCCGGCTTTGTTAGTTAAGTGGTTAAGAAGACAGTATGGTCCTCCTACTGTTTCGACAGCCGCGGGTTCGATTCCTGCTGAGATATCATCGTAAATTTCTATCCGTATTTATTTATAATCGTGTTTACGCATAAGACAAGAGTACAAAATCCGACAAGAGAATCATCCCGGGTGAGGGATGCGGTGATCTCTACCACTCGGTATGGCTAATACCGACCATGGTTTGAAGCCACGTTAAGTAGTAGATCCACTCCAGATAAACCTTAGTAGTTGTTAGAAAAAATATTTTAAAATATAGAAAACAAATTCCAAATTAAATTTTTATCTATTTTATGACATATATTAGTACAAAAGTATAAATAATTTATGCAATGCGCCTAATAATCTATATATAATATGTAAATTGTGGCCAGTTGAAAAACATCGGTAGCCCTTCAGTGTATTAAATTATATTAATTTTATAGAATCGTTCGGAACTAATCCAATTTAAAACGGACTAAGCTAAAACCACTCCAAATTAGATTTTCCCCTTCAGTCGCCATTAATTATCCTCCATTTCACGATTGTAAGAATGCGAAAGCCAATTAAATTGGAACAGTAGTATTTTCATCAATAACGGATTTATGGAAGCGGTCAAGTTCGACATATTCCGTACGCAATATTTGTACGTAACGGGTGAGATAAATAAAACGACATTAATCAGATTTGAATAGTTATATGAATAATATTATATTCGGCAAATATAACATAATCAATGTGCACCCTTTCCTTTTCTACCTAATATTAAAACAAAATAGCATTCAAATGAGCTTCTAAAGATCACTAAAACTAATTTTCGCATGGTCTGAGACTGCAAATTATAGCTATAACAGGTGTAAATATCGATATTTTTAATTTTTTATGATTAACTAAAAACGGACAAAACAGAAAACAGACTATATCTGTAAACTTCTACATTACATGGTTCTAAATATCTTGAGAAAATTTCAGAGGACATTTCTTTATCCTCTAGCATTTTTAAAATATTAAAAAGTAGATACAAGTAAAATAAGTCGATTATAATAAATATAATCGCACCCCACAGAAAATTAAAAGTTATAATGTCAACAACACATACGAAATAATCACAATATTTGCAAGATGACCAAAGTTCTATTACCTATTTACTAATTACTGTAGCGGTCTTATTTTTGTTTAACTTTCTTTCTCATTTTTAAGGTTAATAGAATTGTTTAGTAGTTGTTCTATTTCTTTTTCCAGTTTTTATTTATGAAGTAAAGCGAATTGAAATATCTGTGAACTAACGTAATAACTACTGGAATTTTGACAGAAGTTTGCAGATCAAGATGAACGGCTACTAAAGGCGGATTACACTAGTTCGGTTTTCGATACGTACCCCTTTGGAATTTACAGTTAGGAAACTATTTTACACAGGGATTATTTTTTTGTTGATCTTTTAGAACTTCAACAATATGTCAATTTCAACAATATGTGTGTTAATTTGGTTGATTAATCCATGTATTTGTTCTGTTGTTCTGTGTTTATTACGGAAGCCAGGTTGATGGTTTGAAATAATATATCTCTCTATTTCGATTATATTGAGTCTCTTAAAGTATAGCTTCTCAAAAATTAATAACTGTTAGTTTCTGGAATTTTATATATCAGATGTTTTTTATTATATTCAAAATAATTGCGATACTTCAATCAAAATCTCTTCTTTACACAATTAGTTGAAATGTTAATTTGTATAGAAACCTAAAATATAAAACGTAGCAAAAATGGTGAATAGTTTTCCCTGTCACTATTCTATTTGCAGTATTTACAGGCTAGGAGAAGGGAAAAAACAATATTACTCAACCGAAAGTGGTACTACACAACAAACAACTTTTTATTACGCCCCAATGCAATCGCAATAACGCTCTTGGATCGTTTCGTGTGAACAATAATCGTAAAAATACAACTATAATCGATTTTAAATTTCAGCATAACGGTCGAAAGCAGCGATACCGCACACATAAGGAACTTTTTACAACGCAGTCGGATAAAATCTCCGGACAGTATAAACAAGTAAATGTTTCAACGAAAAAAAACCGAGGGAGGGAAACATTTATTTAGGGCCGCGGGTTGTAGATCCTCGATATGTGAAAAATTGAAATAGTTTATGGACTATTTCGGCCGGCGAATCTACCATAATTTGTAAACAGATGATGGCCATTTTGTTTTGAATAAATTTTGTCGTAAAACGCCCTCGTAAAAATTCAAATTTGACAAATGTCCCTTTTAGTATTTTCTGTGGCGGTTTATTTTTTGCGGATATATGAAAAATATTTTTACTTTAAGCCTTCGTAATTTTTTTTACTGCAAACAAAATCACCGCTCTAATTGTTAATAGAATTTTACGAATTAGGCAAATCGTATGTTGGTCGACAAAGATTTTATCATGTAGTCAAATAATTTCATTGCTTTTCTAAAGGTGTCAATGTAAAACTACTTACAGCTATAGGTTCTAGATCTATTTCGAAACTTTCTTTTTAGGCTTACAAATTAGTTTTAAAGCATTTTATTTTGTTTTGATATTTTAGTGTGAAATATCTATAAAAACTATGTTACCCAAAGTTTTGACCACCTACAGCCGTTATTTTTTATCCATATTTCGGGAAATTCATGAATTCCATCTCGAAAATACGATATCTCTTTTGAGGCTATCCACGAATCGATCCATTTTTTGGTACCTTTCTAAGAAGTGAAGTGCTGCTGCTAACAAGAAGGAGCAAGGTCTGAAGAATATGGCGACACTTCCTATTTTAATATTTCCAGCCATCAGAATTATTTTCACCGGTTTTTCAACATGTGCTTGAGTTTTCATCATGCTGAAGAATAATATTGTTGTATCTTTGCTGGTATTGCGGTCGTTTTCCGCAGAATGCTAGGTTCAAACCAAAGTAGTGGTTATAGTGGACAACGATTTTAATTGATGGTTTCATCGAAGCAAAAAAGTAAAATCTTGTGCAAACCAAATTTGCTCAGTGCAAATATAGACATTCTCAACGTACTGAAATATTATTTTGTGCATAATTCCACGAAATGACATATAAAAAGTAAAGCCAGGAAAAAGTGAGGCTTCAACATGAAGTTATATATAAATTAACCCGATGCGATTTAGAACACAGAAACATCACGTGTTCGAAGTTCTTTAAAATAAAATTATAGGCCTGATAGCATATAATCATTATATTAAAGTAACGAGTTCTTTTTTTTTTCATTATAAATTTAAAACACCGATCAGTGAGAGATATTCGGTATTAGTCAATGCCTCTTTTACATACATTGATCAAGATCAACTTATAATGGTCTATTGCTATTCAATCCCATCAAACATTTAACATCAAATAACTTGGCATTCACGGTTTGTAACCGCTTATGGATATTCCTTTGTCTAGTACAATCAATTCTAATCGTCCAGTTCGAGGCATGAATGTGATCTAGGATAGAAATACCATACAAAAACACATAGCTCTGTGGAATATCTAAACAGACTATTTTTTATCCAAGAAGGAGAAACCGCATATGAAATTATCTAAACCAGATAAAGTTCCTGGCTTTGACCTGATTACTGATGAAGCTTTCAGAGCAACTTCTAATAATGTTATAGTAAAATTTGCTAACAAGTTAATAACAAGGCTATTAACTTATCCCTGCAAAAGTGCTAATAATTCCCTAACCAGATAGACCTCCTCAGATTGTTACCTGTTATTTCGAAACTACATGAAAAATATTTTTAAGAGACTAAAACCTCTAATAGAAGAAAAAATCGAATGCCTAATGTTCACCAATTTTGGAAAAGAGAGAAGGACAAAAAGAGACAAACCTGCCTCACAGTCTTCCTCGACGTCACTCAGGATTACCAGAAAGTATGACGCGAAAGCTTGTTTAATAAAATAAATTTGAGCATACTACAATAACATGTACAATTTTTGCAATCTTATTTTTAGATATATTTTTTCAATTAATCAATAAGGTGTTTATAGTGAAATAAAAAAAAAGCAGAAAAAGTGTACCAGAAGGTAATATACTATGTTAAGATCGATTATTACCTAGTTACTGTCGTAGTAAAAGATCATGAATGTTGACTATGATTATGATCATGATTTCAGTTTGCTGAGAATATCCAAACCTCCATCTTTGGCATTAACACTTGGACTAAATCTTGGCAACACATAGTGTTTTATCAGTAAGCAGAAGTAGGACTTACCTATTATATAATACGAATAAATCTATGTAGATTCATTTTGCTGACCCAGCTAAGTATATAAAAATTACCTTAGATGCTAGATTCCGTCAGGAAAGTCCATATCATGATGAACCGAGAAGAGCTCAAAATCAAATTCATGAAAATATTTTAGTGTGGGGCTTATATAGGCAACTCTTAAAACCCGTTTGGATTTATGGCATTCAACTCTCGAATTGTACACTAAGAAACATTATTGAACGTTGTTGAGATATCCATCGGGACCTTCAAATGTGTACTATTGATCACAGCATCGTCACATTTGCCAGTAGATATGAATAAATGTTACTCCTATGCACCTCTTGGACAACACACAAATAGTAAGAAGACTCAAGAGGATGAAGCCTCATGAGTTAGGAAATAGCGCTGGTTCAAGGCAGCGTCCTGTGTAGGTTATGCTAGCGTTAGCTTTAGTGTTTATGTTAATTTCAGTGTAGTTTTAGTTGAATACTGAGTGAACTAGTGAGTAAAGGCCTAGTTTTCATTATCATGTTTTAATTTAAGTTGGAACGAAATTGCTCATTGCTCTATAGAAATATCAGATCCTAATGAAATTAAAACACCTGTAATTTTTGTTTTAAATTAGTATTAATTAACTAAGATAGAATACTAATAACGAAATTATTTTGAAATCCAGCAATCATGATAATCCAGCCTTAATATCGCGAGATTATTTGTTATTCATTTTCAAGTTATTTTAACAAATATTTTTTAAAATATTCGATACTATAAATTGTATCAGGAATTCTGAAACTAAAAACTATATTTAACTGGCCGAATACGAATTGTTAACATTTTAAACTCTAATAAATAGTCTCTGGAATTTCATCGAATAGCTACGATAATTCCAGTAAAATTTCCAGATGAATTTTAACTCCAGAAACAGAATTATGAATATTGAAGCACCTAAAAGAGCGGGTATTACGTGAAAACCAAATAGAAGATCGTGAGGTTCAATTAAAAAATATTTTTGAAAATTTCAGTTAAAAACTATGTAGACAAGCAAATTCAGCGGAAGTTTTCGATGGTTAACCAATGAGAATAAAATGTAATAGAGCGAACTATTCGTATAATTATCTATATCCTATATTTTAGAAATATTGCAGTCTAGATAGTATAAAAAGTCCATTATTTTAAACTTTTTCCAAATTTAACCGTTTATAAATATGGGCTTGAGAGAATTTTACAAAATTTTAATTATTTTTGGAGATATAGCAGTTTTAGTGGCGAGGAATCTAAAAGAGAAACCTTAATATAGTTTTTCTTAGAAGTACGTTTTTGTAGATGGTTGACATAATATCTTAAATTCTACTAAACAAATCTACTTGGTGTCATCATTTTATATACATTCTTCTGGATTTTTAATATTTTCAGTAACTTTGGAAATGTCAAAAATGTAAAAAAAATATCGCTTTTTCGAACAGCAGTAATTTGTCGATAACAATTTTATTACACTCTTTTTACTTTTTTCAATTATTTTAAAGTCTCCTTTTTATCAACGAGAGTTTATCTGAACTGTACCTACTGTTTAAATTACATTAAGCCTACCGACTGGTGAGTGACCAACTTAGAAATAATCCCAGAAGACATCTGGTCTTACCCAGCCTGGATACTGGCGAGACTGGGACCGTTTTCTTTGTCGAATTTTACACTCTTGCTTAGGACAATCACAAATATTAAACAATCAAAAACATAAGTTTACGACCATACCCCAGCAGAATTCGAACCTGTCTGCGGCTGTCGTAACGGTAGGAGGACTGTCCTGTCGCCTTTACCACTGCGCCACCAAGCCGGCTTCTTTTTTACTTTGATACATAGAATGATAGATATGTGTTAGAAAATTTTAAGTTATTTATTACACACTTTTATTTAAAAATTAATTTTATGTATTTTGTATTATTTTACCACCACATAATAAAAAAAAATTAGATTCTATCCAAAAAAAATCACTTAGGGCTAAAATTAGGGTAACAAATTTCATAAGAATCGGTCAAGCCGTTTCGAAGGAGTATGGAACATTGCGATATGAGGATTTTATATATAAGATTATTTTCTGTTTTTTTTTTCGTTACAAAAAATACTTTACTGACAATTAAAATTTAGTTTCCAGTAATGTTTAACCCGATCCTGATACATTCAATCAACACTGCTGGACCGAATATCCGAAATTTCTATCTTAAGCATCTAATGTTATATAAAACCCAGCGCTCGCCTCCAATACTTCCGACTTTAGCTGTTGCCCGCTTACCAACAACAGGAATCAATCAAATCCTGCCCCCGAGCACAGAGGGATTGACAGGTCGACGCAACCTGCAATCAGAAAACCCTCGATTCCGGACACGTTAACCTTTTCCACTCAACCCAAAAAGGATTGCTTTTTAATTGACACGAAAATTGAACAGGTTAGTAAACGTTAAAGATATATTTACGCTTCGGTCCATACGAGAAATCTCGTAATATATTACGGTTGGTTACGTTACATGATATCATATTAATATAATAGGTCAATTGAAAAGCCCCCGGCCTGACACATACATGGCGCCACTAGGATTAAATCCATATGTTTTTAGTTAAATCCAATACCAAAAAAAGCAAAGGTCAAATCATCCTACAAAAATGGCATCGAAAAGTTGTAAAGTCGCTACAATCTATGTTTTACTATAGTAGGCCGGGGACATGAATGAATATATATATATATACATATATATATATATATATATATATATATATATATATATATTCATTCACGTGATAACTTACTAAAAAAGAAAAGGAAAAAAAACTAATTTCTATTATCATGTAATAAATAATATAATTTTAAAAGAAGTCGGATTACGTTTATACTGAATGTTCTGTGGACGTGTAAAAAGGAATGGACTAATAACACCACAAATGTTTTATTGTGTTTTAATATATTAATTGCTATTTTTAAATAACATAGCATAATAAATATAAGTAATACAATACAACTTAAATAAAACCTAAACACTAAAAATTTTTGAACGGAAATATTTTTAAATTACTGTGAATATTATCATGTTCAACTTTTCCTCCGTGAGGCGATTTCCTCGATCGTTAATTTTTTGCCCAGATTTTGAAAAACTCATTCCCAGGGAATAGATGTTACGGGTATAGAGGAATATTTTTCATGTAGCTGATATAATTCAGGTAGTTTCATTTTATGGGTTTGCCAAAAATCCAATGGGTTTTCTAAACACCCAATAAATGGAATTTTTAAATACTTCTAAATCTGCAAAGTTGCCGCAGTTCTTGGAGTAATTATATCTTTCATTCTAGTCATGTTTTTATCAAAATATCTCTAGATCTCAATACATTCTTGGTCAGTAGTTTTCTCTTGAATTTGGAGTTATGGAACTATATTTGTATTTTTTGAAGTTAGAATGGAAGATACCTCTTTTGTAATAACTTTTTGTATCGCCTCAGCGTTATTTGTAATACCAAATCCTGCTTTTTTAAATCTAGGATCTAAAAATGTGGATTTCCCGCATATCGTATCCATTTCTAAAATTGCCAGTCTTTTATTGTTGATATCTAATACACAATTTTGTCATTTTTTCCCCATTCACTTGTTAAAATCTTAGATTTGATGGAATGTTGCAGTTGGTTAACCGTATAATTAAAGATATCGTTGGGATATCTTTCACCAGATAACTCGGTGGTCATTACTTTAATGGGCTTTAAAAGTTGAACACGTTCTGTTAAGATAGTCCGTTCGTTAATAAATAAAAACTGTGGTGTTCTTCTTAACAACCAACAAAATATATTGTTGAATATTAAAGTAGAGTTTTCCTATCAGGAAATGTATTTAATAATTAATTATTTAATTTTTAGTAATTATTTAATAATTATAAATATTTAATATACTTTATTCACCTCTTTACGATTAATGTTTTAAAAGAAATTTAACAACTGCTACCGAAAAAAAATCTTCAAATCTTTTGGATCTATACAATTTCTGAAACCTTTGTAGCCTAATTTTAATTTTCAAGATTTTAGGAAAAAAGTTTCGACAAACAAGAGGCTTGGACAAAAATCGTGCAAGTTTATCAAAAAAGTATTACCTATTATACCAGTCCAAAGTATTACCTATTATGCCAGTCAAAAGTATCTTACTATTTATCATTTACAATTTAATTTTTTTGTCCACGAAAACTAGCGTTCCAAAATGCTGCTATATTAATTTACAATATATAGTTATTTACAAGCAAACTACAAAAAAAAAACATAAAACCACATATATTACATATAAATCTATATAAGCATAAATTTGGCGCATTACTTTCAAGGTCGCGGCTAGGACAGAAGGGTAGAACGTTAAAAATCAGTGATATGAACTAGTAGAACCTAAAATGGTAACTATAAGTAAACGACTGAAATAGTCGATAGTAAATAATAATAAAATCAGTCGGATCGAAAATAGCGACTGAAATATTCGATAGTAAAAAGTAGTCAATTACTGAACAGTCGATAGTCGATTTCAGTCGATTTTTCCCAACAATACATGATATCATATACTACAACCAAATCACATCATTGTATTTTACGCTTTCATATATAAAGAGCAAACTATTTATGAGAACATCTTCAATGATATTCAGTAACACTCTTGACAATAATCTAAGAGGTTATAACCTTCATGAATAGATCAAAATGGTAGGAAAAACTTAATAAAATTGTATGAAGTCACAACGTCGTAATGTTGTCGCAACAACTTTGACTTTTAGTTTATTTTTGCTTTGATATATAATAAAATTCTAATGAAATTATAATAAGACACATACCCAGAAATCTGTTATTGCAAATTAGCTTTGAACTAATAAGCTAAAACGACTAACAAATAATAATTAAAAATTAAATTGCTATACATTTTTAATCTAAAATAATTATTGTTTTAATAATCAAATTTTATATGATATATTTCATTGCTTTAATCTTGTTTGTTTTTTTGTTCTAATTAAATTCCAACAATTTTTTCTTCGTTCATTTCTGGGAAAGCGGATTATTAGAAATGTTAAATTATATGAATGACGTAAAAATATATTTATCGTAATGTAAATATATTTCAAGTTGTTTAGTTGTTTAATTCCAAATAATAAATAATAAGTTTCGTCTTCACGTCACAGTTTCCTTCTGGCATTATAATGATTGCTCTTAATCGGATTTAACCCTGTTGGTTATGGCAGCAGTAGGAAGATTGTTCTGTCGTCTTAATCATTGCGGCTTCTTAGTAGGCAAGTAACACTTTTAACAAATAAAATATAAATATTTGAGCATTAAAACTAAACTACCTATATTTAACAATTTCATACAAATCTAATTTCTCTATTGTTCAATAACGAGAATAATTTTACGCAAGTTATTTTTCAGTACTTTTTATATTATAACAGTAGTGCGGAAATAACAATAGTCTTAGAAAAGTCAAACGCACTTTTGACTAAGTTTTTGTTAAGCGTTTGTGAGTATTTTTGTAAATTCAAAAATTTATCACTAAAAGTAATGTGTAATGTTATTTTTCAAAGTACCTATTTAACACTTGTTTCATTTTCTGACAATAACAGATGAATTGACCATGAATTTGATTAAGTCATTCAAAATCACTGCACAGTTGAGGTGCAAATTCAAAGACGCTGATTAGAATGGTTTGGGCATGTATGTAGAATGCATAGCAATGCTTCTCTAGCGAAATCTACCTTTTAGGTGGAAGGCGTAGCGAATCAAGAGTGCTAGCTATATATTGATTATGATGATGATGATGTTATGCCAGAATATCTGATATCCATCCTAAACAGGCATAGAAATAAGATCAGTCAGAATGTGAACAATATGTAGATAACACAGGACTCATTTCAGAATATTAACCATCATTAATTTCATAATATTTATTTATTAATTAATAACCTTTTCAACAACTTGAATCGTATTCACATGAATAGCAATTGTATTCTGTCACAGGATCGTCTGCATTAACTTTGATGCGTAGCATTGTATAAATAATAACTGCAAATTAACTTAATTTTATATCAATTACTTTAAATGGTTAAATATAAAAATGATACAATTTCGCGTGTTCGAATATAATAAATTTAGACCGCATAATGGTAAATTAAATACGCATTACCTCTATTACCGAAATTTATTTTATTTTTTGTTGTAATTCACCGAATTACTTTATTATATTTGGATTAATGTGTCGGCGAATTATCATATTTTACTATTTTTCTGCGCGCTAAAATTAATACCCTTCATATGCATGCATTTCAACTATATTCAAGTCTCGTGCGGCATAGCATCTGTAATAGGCGAGAAGTAATATTTAAAACGTTTTCATTTCATAAAAGAGGTGTGAACTCGTTTCATTTTCACGGTATACATAACTGCCTCTATTTCAGGTTCTTTCTTGCCGTTAAATACTAAAAGAATATATTGTTTATATATATGACACTTTCTTTTTTTTAACTAATATAATGCCTATATGGCTTAATTTATTTTATTGGAAAATATAGTGAAATCAACCCTATACTTGCTCCTAAATTTCACTTCTATAGCCATTTTGATTCAATATTTGCGTTGCTACACTACATTCATAGAGCAATAGCGAAAACACTTAACAGGCCCTCAATAGATTTGTGCAGAAATTTTAGAGCTGTCGGATCATTAGTTTGTGAATTATAACAATTTGAGTGAAACAAGTGTTGTTATTGTAAAAAAAATGGATAAAAAGAAATTTCGCGTACTCTATGTGTTTAAAATATTGCTTTTTGAAGTAAATCCAAGGTTTTGCGTCGATATGCGACAAAACAATGGCTCCACCATTTCACTCCGAAGTGCAATCGACAGTCATCCGACTGGATTGCACACGATGAACCCGCTCCAAAGCGGGGAAAAATGCAAAAGTCGGCTGGCAAAGTTATGACATCGATATTTTGGGATGCGCATGGAATAATTTTCATTGACTACCTTGAAAAAGGAGGTATCATCAAGAGCGATATCATGACAGACTATTATGTAGCGTTATTGGACCATTTCAAGGACGAAATCGCCGAAATATAGTCGCATTTGAAGAAAAAGAAAATGCTGCTTCAGCAAAGTAATGCACCGTTTCACAAGTCAGTGAAAACAATGGTAAAAGTCCATGAATCTATGAAGTATGTTCGCTGAGAAAAAAGTTTCGTCGAATGAAGAGGAAATCGCAAGGACTGGGGCCTATTTTGAAGCAAAGAACAAATTATACTATAAAAATGGTATTGAAATGTTGAAGGGTCGCTATAATGTATAAGTGTATCGCCCTTGAAGGAGCCTGAAATTTCGGCGGTTGATGGCAAAAATGATCAAATTGGTCCGCATCATATCTAAGTCCCAGTGACTACTTCAAGGCAATAATCCAAGGAAGGGGATTTGGATTAAATGAACCATTAATTGCCGAACATGAAACCTGTTTTGAAAGCAAATACAAATTATTCTAAGAAATGCATGGATACTATAATATAAAAGTGCCGCATTCTTAAAATTAAGTATTTTGGTGAATAAACTTGAATCTCAACTAAAAGTTGTTTTACTAGTTGTTGCTTTAATTAATGCAAAACTTTTAAATTATTGCTAAGGGATACATTGTAATTAAAAACAACATTTTAAAACACATTTAATGGCTCCTTTTTGATAAACTTAAAATGATGAATAAAATTATTAAAACAAAAACCAATTTGAAAACCAATTTTAATGCGTTTTGTGGAATAATATAACTAATAATTTCACTGAGCATCATGAAATCAACTATATCATATTTTCAATAACATACTCCACGTTATAACTGCGTTTAAATTACCATGCCAACCCTAAAATAATCACTCTATTTTATAAATTTTGCTAATTTTGTTTGAACGGAAACCGAATTAATAGTCCTCCATGCAGGCATACATACATTTCATTTATATCGGAGCGAATCTGGTGCATAGAAACAGTCGCAACTAGAGAGAGAATAATATTTAAAGCGCTTTCATTATATAAGAGAGGTGTAAACCCATTTCGTTTCACGTCAATCACTACATGCACCATTAATATTTTTCCATTTGGTTAATAGAAAACATAAAATTGTATAGATATAAAGTAAGATAAAAGAGTTGTGTTGGTTTATTATATATAGTCTATATTTGGATTTAGGTTATGAATAATATCATGATAAAATTATAGTTTTATTGGTTCATATTATTAAATAATATTTTCTAATAAAAACACAAATTGTAATCTAATATAGTTATGATACAATAACTTGTTTACAAATATTTTTACTAATTAACTCTTCTAAACACTCTCTGTAAACGTTCTACAACTTTAATCATCCTTTTTTTTGTAAAATTACAACTTTTGTGGTATAGCAAAACGTGGTAAAGTATATTTTTTCCAGGGTTCAGGCCTTAACCACATTGGTATTTTGTATTTTGCGTCTAGTTTTTTTTTATTGCAGAACCATGCAAGTGTGAATTTTCCGAAAATTTGGCGTGCTCACACATATTATTTACCATCATGGTAATCAAAAGCTGTTTTTTAGTTTTTTTTTTACAGGTGTTTGCTATATACCTCTAACATTACAGTAGTAGGTATCCTGTAATAATTTCTGAAATGTAGAGTTGTCTATCCGAGACAATTCTGAGAATCTTAAATCTTCTTATGTTTGAAAGGGATAGTAGAGTAACGAGATAAACTTCAAAAGAAAGCAAAATATATTTTTCTAGTATCAAATTTCAGTTATTCAATTATTGTCAAGCTTCTGTCTGAGTGTAAACCGAATGTCAACAATAGTATGATGGTTAAAAAATCTGATTTAATGTTAAAGAGTTTATTGTTCGTGAATTTCGACGAGTTCTGTTAAATTAAGTATTGCTGATGTATTCCCTGATGATGGAAACGCAAAATGCGTGATGGAGCGATTTATATACAAGCGGCCGGTGGGAAGCTCCCTGTTTAGCTGGAGCATTAGCATACTCGTTAACAAATATTCCCAGATATGAATAAATCCACACTAAAAACACTTGAAGTACAAGAAATTGACACACAGAAGCATGGCTAAAGATTAACCGGCGAGATTGATAATGCCATTGTTTTAGGATATCTCTTTTAAATGTTCAATTTAAACTATTTTATAAATAAAGTAATTATATCACTTAATCATATAATTAAATTCGCCATTACACAAAACCTATAGACCAGAGTAGCTAAATATTTTCCAATTAGAGGAGGTTATATTATCATTTGATTCTGAAGGCTGTAGAATTTTGGACAGATATTGCAGAATGAGGTCAACTGTGAGCGGAAAGTTAAAGTCAAATTAGTAAAATAAATTTATGGAAACGATTTAAGGATGATACAGTGTTTGTGTGTTTAGGGTTGGAAGCAGTTCTGTTTTGAAAGGAGATAAAACAATCCGTCAGTAAACGAATAAAACATGATTAAGTAACTTAAATGAAATACTACTGCTGTTACTGTAAAAATCGCTGCCAATGTCATTCGATTTGGGGCCATGTGTAAATGTAGAGTTGTGGTTAAGATTGTGAGTAAGAATCTTATAGGGTTCTCAAGGAAAATAGGCAATAGTTATTCCAGTAGACATGTAATTATATATGAGTGTTGTGTGAAATGATTTAGAGATGCCAGGTGATAGCCAATCGTAAGAGAAGTTCCAGTTCTCGAAGAGGTAAAGTACTTGGTTGAGACTTTTTGCGTTAACTCTGGGGTTTTAGGGTAATAAGAGAATAAATGGAAGGATAGAAAGGTTCATGATCTGAACGCTGAAGATTAAGGGAAACGTAATTTCGCGTAAAAGAACGAGATACTCTAGAGTAGTGTATGAGCTACATAATTCTTCAAATAAAACAGTCAATGTACGTTACAGATATTCTACTCCATAGGTGGTCGTAAAGAGTTCAGTTTAAATATAATAAAACAACCCCAAACGGTAAACAATTATGGCAAATCTACAATTCACTATAGTTAAAGTCTTTTAAAATGTATGCGTCAGGTGTAGTATAATGTTAAAATAAATTATATTTTATCACAATTTTGTTTCATTATTTTATTTACATTAGAATATTATTTATCAAAGATAAATTAAACTATAATAACAAAGTTAAATACGGCAACATCGCAACGATTTCATGTCATAAATTGAGATGACGTGAGTTCATCGCCACTTTGGATGGACTATATAAACAACTTGCCGATAAAAGCCGAATATTTGGCTATAGACTTATTATGACGTATATGTGTAAATTTTTTGGGGCAACGCTCGTTAAAGTATACCGTGAAGTAAAATTATAGCGAAATTCCGGAAATATATGATTATGGCTTCAATAAACTTATCTGTTTGAAATGTTCATTTGGGACACGAAATATCGGCTAATAAAAAAGCGAACAAAAAAATACGCGCGATTCTCCCTTTCCAACTTTTAATTAAATTGGGTCCAAAGTTGGCCGAAATCAATGTTCATAAAGCGAGATGGAAATTTAAGGATGCCCGTCCAGTAATACCGATGTCAGTGAACGGTAAATCCACGTCTGGGGCGCGTCGTTGGTTTTGTTTTGAAATTTTAATTAAAGATAAAACCTTTTTCGGCGGCTTTTCTCTCGGCGTCTTTTGCGGCTAATTTTGCGGCAAAATAACGATAAAATTAGGTAGTAAAAAAATTGACGTTGGAGTAAGTGATATATCGCGAAATAAGTAATTGTTGGAATGTGATAAAGATGATAAATATCACATTCACAAGTAATGGTAAACGTGACGTGCCATTTGTTATAGTCCATAATTCACTAGCTCCCAAGTGTTTTGTAAGAGTTTTTGTTTTTTGGCAATAAAAGCAATCTGCGCTTCTATGCCAAAAGGCTACTATAAAAAGAACTCACTATTCCAGTGGTAAAACGTAGAAGTTATCAATAGTAAATAATTAATATATAATTTTTAAGTTAGCTGTATTATTAAATATCTTGTAAGTGGCCTTAGGTACGTATCCATCAAAAATTTATGATATTTTAGAAATGTGGGTTACCGAAGCATAAAATTTTCCGTTATAATAATTAAAAGCTTTCTTTCTTTAGAGCATTTTACAGTACATATCATCAAACTAAAACAATATATATTACTATAACAATAAAAACTATAACAAACTTGAAAGAGAAATAAAATAGCTTCAAATATATATATATATATATATATATAGGTAGTAAAAAAATTGACGTTAGAGTAAGTGATATATCACGAAATAAGTAATTGTTGGAATGTGATAAAGATGATAAATATCACATTCACAAGTAATGGTAAACGTGACGTGCCATTTGTTATAGTCCAGAATTCACTAGCTTCCAAGTGTTTTGTAAGAGTTTTTGTTTTTTGGCAATAAACGCAATCTGCGCTTCTATGCCAAAAGGCTACTATAAACAGAACTCACTATTCCAGTGGTAAAACGTAGAACTTATCAATAGTAAATAATTAATATATAATTTTTAAGTTAGCTGTATTATTAAATATCTTGTAAGTGGCCTTAGGTACGTATCCATCAAAAATTTATGATATTTTAGAAATGTGGGTTACCGAAGCATAAAATTTTCCGTTATAATAATTAAAAGCTTTCTTTCTTTAGAGCATTTTACAGTACATATCATCAAACTAAAACAATATATATTACAATAACACTAAAAACTATAACAAACTTGAAAGAGAAATAAAATAACTTCAAATATATATTATGCATGATCATTTTTATGTAATTTTTGTCAAGCTTATATCCAAATCTAATTCGATTGACTATAATGGTGTACCGGCTTAAGAATCTGGTTTAATTTTGGGTAAAATAAATGGTATAAAGATTATATTGATTTAATTTCAATATTGGAAGCCAACGAATACTTTTTCTCCTATTAGATGCCCTTAAATATTTCATGTTGGTCTATAAATTAACTTTTAAGTGCTTTTGTGTTTAAATATGAAGCTTTACTGCAAAAATTAATCAAACAATTTTTGGATTTTTATTAGGACAGGTCCCAATTCCTATGTAGCAACAAGTAGTGACCAAAAGGAGCATGATTTGTAGAATACAGTGGGTGGTATATCTTATCACCGGCTGTGCAACATATGATAGAGTCTTAGATAATATTTTTATGTATTTGCTCCTATTTTACCTAGTACTCAGCTCAAACACAGCAATTATAATCAACAGAAATCCCCATTTGTGGTTTATTTAGAATTTAGCAGTTGATACAGATCAATTCAACACAGATCAATAACTGTGAGTGAATATTCGACTTTGTCTTTGATCGTCAAGGGTCCACTTTTAATATCCAGTATGAAATTCGATGCAAAAGATCTTTCCTATTTTGCTGTTGACGCAGAATTTTGACACATGACCAAACGCCTTTCAATTTATTTGGGCTTCAATTCAAACGGCACAAAACATCCAAACTTTTGGATCATTACAACAATTTTCAAACGATTGGAATTAGCGTAAAAATCAATACTTTTAAAACATCAAAACCAGTATGCACATATTAAAGTCAATAGAGCAGGGACGCAATAAGCTTCACACAGCATTTGATGATCTTGAACAATATTTTTCTTTAAATTGAAGCAAATAAATGTATAACTTCCCAGAAATGTTGTTTACTCGATACAAACTCAGACATATGGGACGCTTTCTTTGATATTTAAAAAAGTATAGACCAATGACTCTTATTGTTGATAATACTGCCAAATAAACATTAGTTTATAACACATTAATATACACATCAGCATCTGCAGCTTTATTACTTAGTATGAGCCTTGAAACTGAATATTATCAAAACCAGACTAGGTGTGAAACAAAGACAATTTTAAAAGAAATTTTAATTTTTCTGATTAGTTCTTGAATTTTTTCCTGAAATCTATTGAAAACTTAAAAGAAAATTATTAGGACATCCTCTCTTTGTTTATTGAAATTTGTATATTAGAGATCGCGTTATAAAACTGATGAGACCAATATATCACTTTGCAACATAACAATTATCCGTAAAAGTCTACATTGGGATGAATAAAAGTTTATCCTAACTGATTTAAATTATCACTTGACATAATTACAACTACAAATTAATATAGTGAAATGTACTGGTTAATTGGAACAAAACCACAATTATTAATTACATAATAAATTACTATTAAACAAGCAAATGTTCGGCATGTTCCGCGAAAAGTAATATAAATACAAGTTATCCAGAAAAGTAGGTACACTCAAATATTACATGATTAATTACTTTCACCGCGACCTTCAGATAACGCCTGTCACTTAGAAAATCAAGAGAGTCGCAAGGACATACGAGGACAGACCCCACTCTCATGTCAATATCAAAGTAATACAACTCTTAGATAACACCAGAACAGGCAACAGACTCAAAGGAGTCAAACCATTTGATCTTGAGTAGTATAGTGTAGTGAGATGCAGTTAATAGTTGAGCGGTAGTGTTAAAACAGAAAAATTATTAGAAACCAAGATAGCGCTGATGGGCCGTTCTATATACCTAGATTTAAGTTATTGTAAAGATAAATTGTATTCATTAGCAGCTCTCAATATCAATAATGTCCTGTGTTGGATAACCCAATAAAACTCGTCTTTTTTTTGTAATTAAATTAACTAGCATTGGATAAAAGATTTCCGGACAGAAGTTTATGAAAAACAACTTTTTTGTACACTTAATATGTCCTAAAACTACATTTATTACAGATGAAACAAATTTAACTCGACTGTATGGATAACTCCTTCCGTTAGAACGTTTTTCTTTTGTTTAATTAAAGTTAACCGTAATATAGAGGATATTTTTTTGCACCCGTTGTGTCTCACTGCTGTTTTTGTTGTATTATTTTCCAACAAACCGCGAGTAAAGGCTACGATAATCCGTTGGGAAAAAAAGCATCTTTAATTAAATTCTAGAAACGAAAGAGAAATTCAGCAGCAGTTAAACATTTAACACTTTCTAACATATATAGACGATATAGTGGTTCTTATGTTTAATCCGTATTTTCTTGGAAGAGTTCAAATAAAACTTGATCGCCTTCTAGCTTTACGGCAGTAAGAATTAAAATGGTCGACAATATGGCAGGGGAAACTATTTTTAATAATGTATTTTTTACATTTCTTAATATTAAATAAGTTTAGGTCTATTATTGGACCTATCAGGCATACAAAATAATTTTAAAATATGTAAAACAGATGGTGTTACTATATAGTAATTGCATAGGGTACATTGGTAACCAATTTCACTTTTCAGTATGCGTTACCTCGTCGAAGTATAAACAAAACCTGTTTCAGTGCGTTGAAGATATCTGAACTTTTACCAAACCATTTCATTTGCCGCAAATTTTCCTTTTTACTTCAATTTTAAGAGAAAGGCTGCTGACGGTCATAGAATGTCGAGTTATTTCGATGCTTCGTAGGTGGTGATTTTAACATCGAAGTCAAAGAGCGTTCTGGACAAGCTGAAAACGGGGATTTGAAGACATTGCTCAACAAAAACCATGTATGAGGATCGTTGTCGACTACAATTGATTCGTTTGAGCCTAATACTGCACGAAAAACAGACAAAATAAGAGCAAAAACATAACAATGTTATTCTTCAACACAACAATGCTTGACAATGTGTTGCAAAACCAGTGAAAACATACTTGAAAACATGAACTTTGGAATTTCTACCCCACTCGCTGTATTATCCAGCTTACCTTATTACTTTGCTTCTTCTGATTACTACTTATACCATAATTTTTCAAAAATTAGATGTAAAATTCAGCGATTCAGAATCATAACGGCAAAGAAATGAAATAATTTTAGATAATATAATTGCCATCAATATCTGTGAATAAAATGTTTTTCAAAAAAACAATGAAAAATACTACGCAGTAAACATTAGAACGTTGAAATATACGGGATAACAAAATGTCAACATTATACTTTTAATTTAACATAAACAATAAATATGTAGATAATATTCATAAACAAAAACACCTTTCAAATAATGAATATAACATATTTCACTTAATACAACGTTCAATTTCGTTACCGTTACCTTCAACATAAACCGCTAAATTAAAAGAAGAAAAACCATCAAAAACGATTTTATCTTTAATTAAATTCTGAAAACAAAACCCGGCCCACCCTTAGGTGAGGATTTACCACTCACTGACATCGGTATTACTGAGCGGCATCCTTAAACTTCCATTTTGCTTTATGAACATTGATTTCGGGCAACTTTCATTTAATTAAAAGTTGGCGGAAAGATTTTTCAATATCTTTTATTCTACGTGTTACAATAGATCAATTTTGGGCTTAACAATTATCTCTTTGTCGCACAATGTAGATTTTTAGAATTATGATTATTACATTTTATCACGAAAAAGATTTAGTTATATATCTAATTATGTCTCTGTTAATGTGCTGTGCCTTGGGTGTTTTTTACGTTGCCTGTTGTTGTTTACTCCAGATTTTATTTTATAACAACAAAATAATTCAACAAAAAATTCAATGTACGTCAGAGATGACATACATACTATCAAATTCAGTTTGTAAAAAAAACAGAATTCGTTTTTGAAATCGGAGCAGATTTTTTCTTTTCATTTTACCAATTAGCAATACTCTACTATTTGTGATTACTGCGATTGAAAATGACAAAACCATTTAATAATCAGTGTCAGGATCTGATGGCATCTCTATTCAGTTACTTCAAACAGAAACCTTGATGCTATATGGTTATTCGATACCAAATTTATGAAATATATAAAAACAATGAAAAGATTTTTCGATATAAACATAACGTAGCACAATTATTTCGGATAAAACTGAAGCCTGGAAAGCATCCATCGAAAACTTAAGGACATACAGCTCTTTGGGGGATGCAAACCGTCCCTTCATATACTGTTAGAAAACATAGGATTTAAATGCTGTTAAAATAACCCATAAAGAGGGTTGATGGAATATTAAGATTCTGCTCTTAAGACAATGCCATTTTTAAAAGCATAATAAAATTAAAGGTCATTACAGTTAAATGATTACAACGATTAGAAGAACGATTATACAAATTACATACTGTAGAAAGAAGTATTGCAGCAACAATAATACCTTCGATTTGGATATACTCCAACAAAAAGACAGATGAGGAACTTGACAAAAGGTGGACTGTGAACTAGGGCTTGATACATTAGAAATTAACAATTTGTCAATTTACTTTAACTGTTATTCTGATAGTGATAGCGAGTCAATGAAACTTTTTGTTATGGACTGATGGTTTAATACTGACAATTGCCAATATATAGTGATAAGAAGACGGATAATCTAAGGGAAACAACTAAAGATGAGTATATAATTAATATAGGATAACTGCAGAAAATCGTATTTTAGGGTGGGAAAGACTAGTGACATGTTAAGAAAGACATGTGTGTAATAGTCCAGAATAAGTTTGAGCTTTAGGTTAGAATTTATGAGAAAAGAAATGCTACTAACTGTTAGTTATTAATTATAATTACGTGAAGAGAATGTACACAGGCAATAACAGACAAAGCGAAGGAGAAATACAGTGACATGAAATTAGATAAATATTGATACACAAAAACGAAGGAAACAAGAAATAAAAGTAAATATAATGAAAATTTATCTCTAATGAAAGTAAAATATATTACTTTCTTATGAAATTGCTAAATTCTTAACCTACAAACTATTCTGGCTGTTTAAATAACTGTAGTTTGTTCTTCAATAACATATGCGTTAGATGTATTATAATGTTAAAATAAAATGTTTATTTATATTATTATTTTGTATTTTCTTATACATTTTTGTGACATTTATCAGCTGTTTCAGTGAAGGGATTATAATTCTAGAAGCTGCAGTATATATTTATGAAATATAAATCACATATAAATGAAATATCATATAATATGCCTAATATCTTGAAGTTGTATCTAACTTGTATGTAGTAACTTTTTCCTAAAACATCTAAAATAAAATTCCAAGTTGTAAAACGAATATCAACCTCTGCAAATAATTGTTGCACTAGCTGTAGGTCCACGGTCCGAAATCAGAGCAAGGAATTAAGCGAAAAAAGGTGTAGCGTGCCAAAACTCCGGCCTTTTCCATTTCCAACGAGCACGCCACCAGGCAATCAAAAGGAAACACAATAGGTGTAGTGCTTAAAAAGTGATTGTGTAAAGAATAATTCTTGTCCGGGGATTTTTTTGCCTTTTCAGAAAATTTCTTTTGTAGATGGAGTCAGATTATATATATATATATATATATATATATATATATATATATATTATATTATATATTTAGGTAGCCTTGGTCAGTATACTTCACTACACAGGATCTCATGGTTTGATTCTATAGAGTCTGAATTTTTGAGTTCAGATTTAAAGTGTAGCCCCCGTCGTTGACATGAGTGAAGTTTATCCTCATGTTTTGTTACTTGTTAATATGATTTAAATAACAACGCAATGGCTCATTGTCTATGAATTCAGTTCGACATATGTTGAGATAATCAAAAAACTGGAAGGTCTTTGGTAGACTTCGAGTAACTCAAAATATCAACACAAAACCACGATATCTTTTTAATGAAGACAATAAAAATATTATGGTGGGACAATAAAGAACATATTCTCTAAAAATCCCAAACCTGGAATATTTTTGACAAATTACCAGTTAACAAGTACATAAACATCAGATCAAAATACCACTTTAATGAAGGTTCTTCTGTGTATTTGGTGGAACGAGAAGATGGTATTTTATTAAGTTAGATGACAACTGCGAAATATTAGAGCTATTTTTTAAAAATTATTTTTAACATATCATTACTGCTCGTTGACAACTAACGTACCATTTGTCTCTACTGTAACTTAAGACTAAATACTTATCTAGGAAGACCCACACTTTGTCTCCACTGAAATAAAATAAAAGTAAATAACAATTTTCAGCCTTTTTGCCTTTCAATACACATTCACACAAGATTACACGATTTTGTTATCTTGAGTATACGTTCTTGCACAGTATTATCCAAGAGTTAATAACAAGACTTCGGTGTTAACATAACATTAGAGTCTTTCCTCATCCCTTATTGCAAAGTCGAGAATTGAAAACGGAAAGTCTTGATATTAGTTAATTATTTCTATAGTATTTGGGTGTATCCAAAATACTTCTCAAGACTTTATTCTAACATATTATTTAATATCTGCCTGAGTATCTTTATCTCTGTGGTGGACCTATTCATATTATTGCTTGTACAATTTTCTGGAAGCGTCTTCTTTATTTTCTCTAATAGCAAGTATCGCTCTGTCGCCAGCGAAATTAGCTATAGTAACATTTATATTTTTGGATTTGGTGTTAATTTCGCGGTAACTCGTCTGGTTTCTAGCCGAGGAGACCTTACCTCTTCGTAGGCCTTTTCAGTATAGCCTATGTACCTAATAACTGAAGAAAAATCGGTCTTCTCATATTTAAAACACTAATCAGTAATCCTTCCCTACCAATCTCTACCAATTTACCAACAACTTTCACTCACTAAAGGTATTTGTAGTCTAACATTTTGTAATAAAACCAACTCCTTTCTTATTAGTACAATTTATTTTATTAGAAATTTTCTTTCGGTTAGTATAGGTTATGTTAAAACGTTCGCATTGTTTTTCTCATCAATGTTTGGTTAGATTTAACTAAAATATGAGTCTTTGTACAAACACATTAAAAATAAAACGTGAATAATAAATCACTTGAATAGCAAACCCCATATATAAAATTATGCACGGTACATATGAACCCTCGTATAACTTTCGTCTTTGTATGATGGGCGTGGAACTTCTCCTTGCGATATAGTACAATTGTTATCCGAACAATCATCTTAATATCGAGAATTAGAAGCGGGCATCTGAGAACAATCTTGTTAATTAAAGTATGTGGAGGGTTTCTGCACATGTGAGTTTCCGCTTGTTTCTCCTTTAAGCAAATTGTACCTTAGCTCAAAACAATGGAGAGCTAACGACGTACATGATAATGATTTAAATAGAAACAATAGTCTATATTAGAAGGAACACTGCTTATACCGACTGTCTTGGTACATTACACCTTTCTGGAACTACATGTATTTAGTTACATAATTTGTCGTTTAATGATTGACCTTTTATTATAAATATATATATATTTTCGATATGTTCGAAGTAATTGGCTGTATGCATTTAATCTTTTTTAATATTAAATATAACATTTTTGTCTTCTTAGTTTGCGATTACAAGATCTAAATTTTTGTTGTCGAAATACTGCACTGTTGTCACATCAGCTAATCGTTTTACGTATAACAAAATTCTAATTCCTAAAATTCTAATATAATTTATTTTTAAATTAGAGTATACCTAATTCAAACATCATCACAGGACTTAAACTACCGTTAATTATACAGCCACAATAGTTTGTAGGTTAGACTTATTTTATTATATTTGCATTTATTGATTTCCGCACCACTTATGAGGTAGTGTTTTAGGTACGTTTTATATTGTGGTATTCCCATTTATATAAAATTAGTTGGAATCACTACACTGTCCCTAATGTTATTGCCACATCTGCAAGGTAGTTAGTACTCATACATTATAACGAAATGCTATGCATATATACCGATTGGCCGATATTTCAGGCCAATAACTCAATCAGCTCTTCGTAGCCTTATTCTATCACAGCCGACACTACCCCGTCGTGCTCTAACTCCTAATTGTCTCGACCTTCCCCGGCGAGCGATTAACTCATGTACCGCAAGCTGCGTGGTGTGATAACGACGCCACGTCCTTGCCTGGCCCTTGTGCCTCTTAACGGTGTTACCGGTTACGGGCACCCTCCTTACTAACAGTAAGAAGTTAGGGTCATTGGATCAGCTGATAGGGTGGGGTTTAGTGGGTAGTCCAGAGGCAGCCTCCCATAACCAGTCCAACTCGCTTATTCTTGCGGGTCTTCCCGACCAGGTATCCGTAACAGGATTCCCCTACCCGGTTCCAGGCCAAAAAAAAACGTATATTTAACAGAAATCTAATATACTCTACAATACAATTTTCTGCAGTTATTCTATATTAATTATATACCAACCTCTTGCTAATATTTCCGCTCTCATCACTCCACCTAGGTAACTGTTAGCATCGTGCGTAGAACAATGAACGTATCATATCATAAACTATCATAATCTATAATAATATCGTGTCGTATCATAAACCCACATCCCTAAAGTTTCATTTAGTTACAGACAATTTCACTATATGAGTCGGTGACTCAAATCAAGTTAATCACTAAATTATTAGAAAATCGCTTCACTCTATGGCTATATTGTTCACCCATCTGATATACACCGTAACTTTTTAGGACTATTTCTAAAAAAAATATTTTCAGTAGCAAAAGTATTTTCAAAACTTAATTTATGTTTTACAAGCCATTCCGTATTTACACTGTTTTTTTTTTGATCCACTTGTTGGAATCTTATCCATCAGTCCGTTATGATATAGTACTTTGTCCATAACAATAACTGATGGTGCCTGAAGGTTTTTATCACATGATTTTTAAAGTAGAGTAAAACGTATTATCGCGCGTTTCTCCATGCTAGTGGCCCTTGGACATGGAAGAAAAAAACTAACAAAGCGTCAAAACATCGTTTGCCTGTCTGTAACGTCTAATTATTATTGCTATTTTTTTTTAAATTTGCAACAGACTGATTCTATAGGTTTGTATATATCTGATAATTTTGTACCTCTTTTTATCTAGAATAAAATGAACAAAATTAAATATATCTACAAATTACAATAGGCAAATCTAATATTACATAAATGAATAGTCAATAAATCCGAAAAAAAAGACAAGTTATATAAAATCTATAACACAAAAATGAATATTTTTACCCAGTAATTATAACCCTTGATGGAATCAATGCCTCCGAGCGGAAAACAGAATTTTATGATTTAAAATGTAGCTTTTAACTCTAATGAATAAACGTGAAATCGACGGACACTTAAAGTGCCAAATCTGATTATTTTTTGCGTTCGGACAATTTGTTAAATTATCGCCTTCGGTTCGAAATCGTTCTCATTCATATTTAAATCGTTTCGCCGCAATAAAAAAAGAGAAACGTGAGAACTGGAGGACTGACAAATGCACAATCTGGTCGCGCCTTGAGCGATTGTATGAAATTATTGTTTGCGAACAATAGTACAAATTTAAATTTGTTCAACGCGCCTTGAAAAATTTCTATTGATTTTTACGAATCGTTAGCCATTTGCATAATATCGTTGTTATGATTTATAATACGTTCTTCTCGAAAAGTTTTTATATTGTTGTCTCAGTATCAAAATCAATCAATGAAACCTACTATTATGGGACACCAAGATATAGAAACTATAAATTACTTTTTAGCTTTTAGTTATTAATTGAGGATTTTAACATTGAAAACTGTTGTGATGCCTTTTGTTATTTTCCAACATATAAATACTTAAAATTTCTGATACAGCATATGATAAACTCCATCTAGATTTTTACGAATTTTGTGATATATTTATACTTAAATATTTAATTTAATAGGCAAAAAATATTATACCGTTACCTCGGTATCACTCAAAGCAAACCTGCTATTATGGGACACCAAGATAAAAAAAATAAACCCATTATAAGTTTTTAATTATAAATTCAATATATTGATATTAAAAACTATGTATGTTGTTAGTTTGAAACACCTAAATAATATTTTCTACTATTTTGTAGGAATTATATATAATAAATATAGCATAATTACCATCTAAATTATTATATATTACGAATATTGCAATATCAAAGGAGATATGGAACACCACTCTACTAGGATCTTTAGACATCTAGACCAACATAGATTGGATCTAACAGAAAACAGGAAGCTTTATGACGTGAAAAAATAATACTTATGACGTGAAAAAATAATACTATAATGGCCTTAACACCACCTGCATCAACAGATGCAACTAAAGCTTATTCTTGCATCTCAAAATTCTCAACCATGAATTTGTCATTAAGGGAAGAAGTCCACCACTGCACATCGAATGTCTATTAAACATATACTAACTGAATGCTGAAGATATAACTTGCACAGATGGTTGGTTAACCTGGGAGAGACGATGAACCACTGTCTTAGGCTGGAGAATATAGACAAACTGATTTTTCTAACCGTATCATGACTACTACTGATATATAATAATGTGCAACAATATAACATCATGGATGTTCGTTTTTGTATCTTCAATCCTTATCACTGTCATAGATTGTGCGACCATGGACCATGCATCTGTATGTACTCTTTGTCCTACACAAAAAACTCTAAACTTATCTATCCGACCAGGTATTTATATTGTTCTTTGCATTGTATATTTGTAACAACATTGTACACTTTAACTGATGTAAATATGTTGTATATTGTATATCTGTAAATAGACCCCAGATGGTCCAGGAGGCTAATGTGTCTATAATGTATAAATACATAATTAAATAAGATATATAAAAACTCTAAATTTATTCTAAGTTTTCAGTTATAAATTCAGGATTTAAAAATGAAAACTGTGTATACTTGAATTGTTCGACGTCTAAATAATTTTTAATTCAACTTCCAAAGAAAAATTTTTGATCAACAAGGCATAAATTTTAACTAAATTTTTACAAAAATTGCTCTCTCAATAATATAGTTCTTTAACTGTAAGCATTTTGTGACATATTTATGTTCTTTTGGAAAACTATATCTGTTGTTGCTGTCTCAGTATCAATCAATGAAACCTGCTCATATAAGAAACAACACCAAGACATATAAGAACTGGTAAGAAATTTAATTTTATGTTTTGGGTTATATATATTCAGGATATTAATATTAAAAACTATATAGGTTTGAGAAAAAGCAGATTCCAACTATCATAGAGGGATGTTGAGAAATTCGCAAAAAGGCATCAAGAAATCCTACACTTCCAAGTTAAGATCGAAGAAATTTTACAACAAAGTAAGTAAGTTATAAGTCACAATAGAGACACATTGTAAGTTAGTCAGCAATCACTAACAATAATATATCAACAAATGAATAACAAAAGATAAAATTTGAAATGTTTAGGTCTACTCCTCCAATTCTGTGTCATAGACACAGATAAAACTATAAACATAGTTTCATAAATTGATTGACTAATTGCAGTTATCAAATAGTACCTGACAACTTTCAATAAGATTTTTATTAAAAGCAATAAAATAGCTCATAATAATATTAATGGCATTTATGTCAATAGATTCTTTGTCATAGATATGTTTATTGTATTTAAAATGCTACAGTAAATTTTTATTTCAATATTTTAATTCCATACAAAATAGTTTATTTCTACTATCTAAGGCTAACAATAATATTAAAAATATTTCCATGTAATATACAATAATTTATAAAATATTTGTATTTACGTTCTATTTCATGATAATATTATCAGGATTGGCAAATATATATATTTTTATGGTCACGTGGCCAAATGAAGATAATTTTATTAAATTTTCATTTTATTTCATTGGATATATCAACAGTTTTTTAACTTTGCGAGAGATTGCATTGTTTTATGATATACCAGAATATCTCAACTACTACAAAATATCATAATAATTTATTACTATGTAGGTTTTGGAGGTAATTCACAATAGCAAAATCATCTCTTTCATACCACTCACGACACCTTCTTAATTCTACACGTCAACCTTCTTAATTCTACACGTCATGCTAATGAAATAAATAGCCTTTTTTCAGGATTTACTGGAATATAATCTTGTACTCACACATGAGTAAACAATCTATTTTATATCTATATGTGTTTTATATATTATTTTAGTAAAATGAGTAAAATACACAACAAAACTTGTCTAAAATAAACATTATAATATAAAGAACACTTTGTGTTTACTTTAAAAACATCGCCAAACCATCGAAACATAATACTTAGAGCATATTGTAAACGAACAAATACACTATACGCCAAATAAGCGTATTCTGAAATAGACTCTATATAAAAACAAAGCGATATATGATATTTTGAAACCAAATAAGAAATCAACTGGTGAAATCCGAAATAGCAAAGTATTTTTTTAGGTCGACGTTCAATTTATGCTCGTTGAGCTTTCATTTTAGCGTACAGCAAGCATCAGATGGGCGAGCTTTTCCGCGATTCTTTTTTTTCCCTGTAAGCCTGACGAAAAATCAAATTTAGAAATACTGACGCTGGTCGGTCAAGCTAGGTGAAAACGACGGTTTAATCAGCCGGTTGGGCGTTAACGATGAACGAATGCAGTCAGCAGATGTCACCGGCAAATACGGTACTTAAAAAGGCATTAATTCGGTTCATAATTCCTTGATATACGATACACCTTTTTTTTTCTCGTATGAATAACTGTTCGAATTCGTTGGTAAAATACTGTTTTGATATTATTCGAGTTGAAACTGTAACAAAATTTATGATTTTTGTTAAATGTTTGCCATTTAATTTTAGAATCGACAGGATATTATTTTATTACGGTTGACTTTTTTATTTAGGGATTTCGCTAAGCTCTTTTGGCCATCTGGCATCTGAATATAACTTTTCAACATATAAGGGCTATTTTTGTTATTTATCGTAACATATTTTGTATGCTTTCAGCAATATTTTTTTTTCGAAAATGTTTGACAATATATTTTGTGCACTCAATTGGTAATTATTTTAGCAATGTTTAGCAACTAAAATCTCTATCCAAGATGAATGGAAAAATTTAGATTGTTGTAATAAAAGATTTTAAAAAATATTCTATTAAAGATCTACATAAAACACTGCCAAAAAGAATGACTGAAGCTGTGAAACAGAAGACAAGAAAGAAAGAAAGAAAATAAAATAGAAAATAAATAAAAAATTAGAATTAAAATTATCGAAAAGTATTTTATTTTTTGTTACCTAACTGATCTATAGTTGACTCAACTCTATATATAAATAATACATCAACATAATGACTAACCATCTTTAATCAGAGAAAAAAAGGAGATATCTACTTTTGTTAATAATTGTAATGCATAAATTGCAATGTGCTAAAAGTTTGTTGTAGAAAAATATTAAATATATAAAGATTCAGATATATTGAAATCGAACGTTATCTCATTGCTATTATCAGCATTTTGTACAAACGAATATGTAAATCTATATAAACTCTGTAGGAAATATCCAAAAATCATATCGCCACATACGCCACATACGAGTGCATATATCACTCGATGGTGCACATTATTCCATTTCTCTGATCCTATCCCTGAACAACATTAAAATGTCTCGCGATTTCCAAAAACGACAACCGTTTAAATCGCAAACACGCGTCAGATTTTCAATGTCTCGAATTTTCCGGAATGATTTTTATGAACTGCATAATATCAACATCCTCGTAAGCGAATTTGTTTGTAAGGAGAAATTGGCAATTTCCCGCTGAATACCCGGATATAGCGTTACAAATACTTTAGCCGCGTAAGTAGAACGTTATCGAATGGTGTTTTCCCAGATGGATAGAGCGCATGTAAATTCACATTTGTTTCCCTATTGAAATGATTCTAAATATGGTCGTAGTCAACATTTTAAGCTCTGTATTCAACTATTACTGAAAAATATGCCTAAAAATAGTTTTAAGTTCATAAAATTTTATCTAATATACAATATGATCCCTATAGAAATTATTCTAAATATGGTTATAGAGCTTAAATTTTTAATCTCTCATTTCAACTATAACTGAAAATGTTTCTAAAATGGTTTCAAATTCATAAAATTATATCTAATATACCAGATATCTAGCTAATATATGCGCTATATGTAATCTGTAATAGAAGATGATATATTAGCTAAAAGTATAAGAAGTATTGTTAAAACTTTAACACATTATTATTAACAATTTTTGTACGTCTCTGATTAGACTTATCAAAGTTATACCTTATAATGGCTCTGCTTAATTAAAACCATTTAAAAGCATGGCGAACTTCCAGTATGCACCCACCTACGCAAGAGTTACCACTATTGTCCTCTCTTTCTTTTTTCCCCTCCATAACTTTTTCTTCCATTCGATACACTTCATAACTGTTCTGCTTGATAAAAAGCAATTTAAGGCATGGTGATCTTCCATGATGATTCCATCCAGTATCAAACCTGACTCAAATAGCAGTTAACTATATTCGTCTCTCTTTCATACTTATTTTTCCCCTTTACCATTTTCTTCCTTGATTTCCTTTTACCCCTCTGTTGATAATGTGTTTACACTGTAAAAGGAACCAGTTCTAAAACATCCAAAATTCAAACTGCAAACCATTAAAAAGGTTTGCTATTTAGTTAGTATATATAAATAACGTTTTAGTTGATTTATTTTCCTGGAGAGCATATTTTATATCTATTTTTATCCACTTTAATTGAAATATATGAAGAATATATATTTTGGATAATTAACTAAATGTTATTTATGTACATACCTTTCATTCAACTCTTATACTAATAATAGTTCAATAGTATATAAAATAATTAATTATTTAATAGTAATAAATGAGTCAATATTCTAATCATGATTTCAACAAATTCATGTTTCAACATATCTCAGATCTCAAATAGATATGCGGACTTACGTTTGCATTCAATTCCCTGAGAAAATTAAACGGTTTCTGTTACAGATATAAATAATAAATAATATGAGAGATAAACATAAAAATTTAACTTAAAATAAATTATAAGATTTACTGTCAATAAGCCTGGAGCCTGAACAGATAAAAATCCTAAAAATGAAGCAACAAAAAATGCAGAAGAATCAATAACACCCACAATAAAATTAGAAGATAACGATAGATATTTAATTAAGAACAAATACTTGGATGATGACTATCTTTAAAAAAAGAAGAAAAAGCACATTGAAATTAATTTTAAGCTTCCCACTTTTCAACAGAAAATCAAACACATCATATTTAATGTACTTTAATCACATCGATGTATAAATAATACACCTCTAATTGTTGTATAATTAATATAAAAAATCATCATGGCCTGTAAAATACAACTGAAACGATTTTGCATATTTTATTAAAATAGATCTGGTTTTATTATTGTTGGCAATTTACGTTAACTTCCCAGTGTTTTTACATTCATTTTTACTGCCTTAAAAAATTCATGATATTCAAAAGGTAACTTGGAAGTAAAATTGTTTAACATTTTTTTGTAGATGTTAGACATCCTACATCCTACATCCTAAATAGACATCCTAATGATTAAACTCTGAATATGGCTTCTGTCGGTACAGATCTATTATAGTTTATGAAAATATATATAGATTGCAGCATCATCAGCCATTAAACTCATGACACAACATAAACACACAATATAAAATACTACTTCGAGTTAAGTGTTCAATTGCTTTGATTTAATTTTGATTTAGTATTTAACAGCACAATGAGAAACTCTACACTCACAAAGAAGTGGAATACCATGGAATACCATAGATTTATGAAACGTTTATTAATTCTTGTGGCGTCAAAACCAAAACAAAAAAGTCAGAACAGGCTTAATTATCATGCGATGGGATGCCAGGGAAAGGATCTATAAATTGTAAGATAGTGTAAATTATGAAAACAAAATCAACTTACTGTTGAGAATGATTTTTGTTTCATCTTCGGGGCTCCAAGGTAATATAAATCCTTAAAATATATTTATTTGTTTAACTAAAAATCAAGTTATACTTAACACTAAACACTTGTCATTATTATTGCATTTCATGTGAAAGTGACTCGATGACACAAGAATATTTAATTAAGTTTGTCCTTTGCCTTCACTTCTATCTAGTATTTCAATTAAACTAACTTATAATCTTATTCAACAAGAAGTAAATGCATAAACCTCAATCCAAGCTGCATCTAGTTTATCGATGACTAGCAAAATTGTTCAATATTGTTTTAATTTAATTTTTCTTGGCAGTTTCTAACATCACAATAACAAAATCTACATTCACAAAGAAGTGGAATAACATGGAATATCATGGATTTACAGAAAGTTTATTGATGCTCTTGGCGTTTTGTATACTCTAAAAACCTACTCCAAAATAAGTTTTCTAAACTAGTCTATCAGAAAACACTTAATTCTAATGTTACAGGATGTCAGGAAAAGGATCTATAAGTTGTAAGATAGTGTAAATTATGAAAACAAAATCAACTTACTGTTGAGAATGATTTTTGTTTCATCTCCGGAGCTCCAAGGTAATATAAATCCTTAAAATATATTTACTTCTTTAACTAAAAATCAAGTTATAATTAACACTAAACATTTGTCATTATTATTGCATTTCATGTGAAGGAGACTCGATGACATCAAGAATATTTAATTTAGTTTGTCTTTTGCCTTCGCTTTTATCTAGTATTTCTATTAAACTAAATTATAATCTTATTCAACAAGAAGTAAATGCGTAAAACTCAATCCAAGCTACATCTAATTTATCGATGACTAGCAAAATTGTACAATATTGTTTTAATTTAATTTTTCTTGGCAGTTTCTAACTTCACAATAACAAAATCTACATTCACAAAGAAGTGGAATAACATGGAATATCATGGATTTACAAAAAGTTTATTGATGCTCTTGGCGTTTTGTATACTCTAAAAACATACTTCAAAATAAGTTTTCTAAACTAGTCTATCAGAACACACTTAATTCTAATGTTACAGGATGTAAGGGAAATGATCTATAAGTTGTAAGATAGTGTAAATTTTGATAACGAAATCAACTAACTGTTTAGAATGATTTTTCTTGCATTTCCAGGTCTCCAAGGTAATATAAATCCTTAAAATACAATTACTTCTTTAGCAAAAAATCTATAGTTAACTAAAGCTATAGTTAATACTAAACATTGGTCATTATTATTGCATTTTATGTAAAGGAGACTCGATGACATCAAGAATATTTAATTTTGTTTGTCTTTCTGCCTTCGCTTTTGTCTAATATTTCTATTAAACTAACTTATAATCTGATTCAGCAAGAAGTAAATACGTAAAACTCAATCCAAGCTGCATCTAGTTTATCGATGACTAGTATAAATATAAACACCGTCAGTTCTAGCGCACTGCAAACAATGGTAACATACGCGAGAGGATTCAGACATTTAGAGAAGTAGGCTTTCAAAAGCCGCATCATTAATTGGTAAGCCGGTAAACAGTGTTCCGGAATTTTACGAGAGCCCGCGTATAGAGCAGCTAACAATGTAGGAGGCACAATGTGTTTTAAGTGTTTAAGGGGTAATTGAAAGGGCAACCGAGCTTCTAACCGGACGAGCATTAATAATAAAAATTTATATGTTTCGCACTCGTTAGTACACGATGTGTTCCCATTTTTATTATATACCAAAACAAATACTATTTTATTTAAGCCATTTCCGGTATAGTTAATTTCAAATTCTTGCAGACCTAAAACATAAATATTGTGCTGGACATATGAATAATTCAGTGAAGGTGCCTGTATGGTACCGATTTCCTGTATATTTCGTTACATAGGTAAATGTTAGAGTAGTTGTATATAGTCTATTCAATTTTTTTTTGTATATACCCCATCAATATGTTTAATATATTGCCTGTATTTCTAAATTCCTTTCTGAATCAGACAAAATTTTCTTTCTCATTTTCTTCCAGTTAAAAAGAGACATAATGCTGTCTGATTAGTTCGAACACGTAAACGATTGAGCCTGTCAAAGTCGTTCGATTGTCAGACTTGTACAAAATTCTTGAAAGCAATAGTGATAAGAGGTTATAGCTCTAACCTACAAACTATTGTGGCTGTAAATTAACTGTAGTTTTTGGATGTATCATAATGTTAAATTAAATTATATTTGATAACATTTTTGTTCAATTATTTTATTTAGATTACAATTTTGTTGTATGTCAAAGCTAAACTGAACTAAAATTAAGAGTTGATGCGGCAACATTGCGACATTTTGTTGTCACAAATTTAAATGACATAATAGACGTACTTTATTTAGCAACTAAATCTAGCTAATTAAATTACCGCCATGAGTGTTAAGAGTACGTAGACCTGTTAAATACTCATGTCCATGCCAAAGAATCATCTAAATTTTTTAACACTTTTTTTTTATTAACTAATAACTTACTTTTTCCTCAGTCCTTTGTTATTATTGCCGACACTTCTTTTTAAGCCGCAGTATAACCAGAAAGAATCAGAAAAATCAGATAATCATTTCACAAAGATAACTAACTCCACTACTAACTAATATGATGCGAACAAATCTATACTGAAAGCAAAAACTATAATTATTACTATCATATCCACTGAATAATCAGAGACGCAGCTATCTACGAGTAATAAAATTTAACTTTGATTAATTGACTGGCTGCATTTCAGTTCATTTCTGGGGAACGCATGACAAATGACTATTTGCAAGCTGATCGACCCCGCTCGTTTTTCTCCATAAAATCGAAAGAGATTTCATTGAACTAACGCATTCGGTTGAGCACGTGATTACCTTTCATACTCTCGTTACACCGCAGAGTTTGGATTATTAATTTGTTTTTTTGTGAAAACAAACACCTATGAAAAATAGAGCTTGGATTCTGATAAACAATTCTTGACGATTTTATTTGTGCAGAGCTGAGTTTACTTTTCGATATTTAAACACGCTATCCTATATGCTACAGCCCATTACAAAGTATTTTAATACTTTTAATATATAGAAGCAGAAAAACAAAAGTTCCAAATATTATTTCCTCATTATTTAACTCATCTAATTTATCCAATAACACTATTAAACAAAAATAAAAATGATAATGAATTACACTAAAAAATTTAACATCACAAGTGGTGTTTGTGCTGCTTCCACTGTTTCAATTTACGAGATTATTATTAGTCTTCTTTTCAGATTTGTAATTTTTACTAAAACATTGATACAAATAAAGGCCGAGTAATGATTATCGTAATGGAAATAAATTCCGTAGATACAAATTCAACCATATATCGCTATCCATAAATAGGCGGTACCCAAGCTAGTTAACATCAGATATATTCTGGTATGGTTTTTAGGTGGTTATTCCCTAACCAGAAAATTATTTAGCACTGGGGCTGATATTTGGAGTCTACATGAAGCAGTAGATCTTCGTCATATATATAATTTAATTGCCAAAAAGGTGTTTAGTATACAAGGAGTCATATTTTAAATTTATTAATATATTTGCAATTGTACAATTAATTAATACATTTGTAAAGAATTATCCCCAATTTAGGAATATATAGTTTAGATTTTTTTATTGTGTAGTAGGTTTCCTCTTGTTTATTTCTAAGTATTTTGGCTGAACTATAAGAATTTTGAGACAGTGTGCTGCTTCGATAATATTTTCTAATATTTATGGAGTCCTTTTGCCAAATAATGCCCATTGATCGTTCTACGTCAATAGCTTAGTGGCTTTTTTTCGTTCAATTGTTGAATGTTTGATAAAGAAATAAATAATAATATTTTATACAGACGAAAACCAATTTAAAATAGTCATATATGTACAATATAAAATTAGATTTTAAAATAAAGACCGACTTATTTCAGAAGTCAGAAAATTTAGACATATTTTATGGTAAGAAAACGTACTCCAATGAATCAAATAAGCTGTATTTCCTCCCAGCAGCGTAGCAAATTTAGTTCAAATGTGGGACACTGACGATCGTCGATCCATGAGGCATGAATGATTTAATTGACAATGTCCAATCAGCAATCTACTAAGCTTTGTTTGTATATAACTCCTTACTAGAGAGACAATAGTAAAATTATAGTATTTCGTGGTGCTAGAAAGCTTGTTATCCTCTTCTAGGAAGTCAGAATTAAACTGCACCAAACGTATATACAACATATATCTATAAATGTAAATATATATTCGTAATATGTCTCATAATTTAAGTACATTTTCTAATAAAGCAATATCAAAACAAACTTTTAAGGTTTTAAAACCATCAGTATCCATAAAGTTATAAGATTAACAAAATTAAAAGGTGACTAAATACAAGTTTTAAAACGTGTTTCTTCTTCTTATAAAAACGGTCGTATCCTTCGCAAATATTTATTCCGACAAACTCTTTTTCCTTCCAAATATTTAATTAACAACAAAACGCGAAAAGACCCTTTAGTTCACGAAATATGTCTGACAAAAAATTATTGTTTATATATCAGTATTCAGCTATGAGAAACATTTTAAAAAAGTCGATTTTTCCATATTTCCAACTCATTAGGAGTTATCTTTAGCTTATCCTTAAGAGAATCTTTTAAAATTTAAATTATTTATGGAAATATAGCTATTTTAGAGACGTGGCCTATAAAAATTAAACTTGGTTGTTTGTATGATAAAGGAGGATACATAAGAAATGTTTTTATATAAGTATATATTTTAAAGTCTTCTTTTACCAACTAGGGGGGGTTTATCTGGACTAGACCTACTGTTTACTGGCGTGACTGGGATAATTTTCCTTGTCGGATTTCGCACTCTTGCCTAGGATAATCACATAAATTTAATTTGAATTATTTTGAATTGAATATATGTTGTCGCTGAATCTTTTTCGTTCAACCGCAAAGTCCCATTTATAAATTCTTAAAATACGTGAGATGTGTAGACCGTAGCTCGAAAATTGTCTGGCAGAAGGCGACAAATTTCACGGCGCCGTTAAATTAAAGGCCAGAATGGTAGATACACGTGTCGCGTTAACCTTTCTTATGCACATACGGGGCCCCGACGGAATCGAGATGGATTATTATAACTTTTTTATTCGGAAAGAAAACTCGATCTATATTGAAACCGAAGGCCTGATATTGGAATAAAATATCGCATAAAAATTGGGGAAGCTATTCTGAAATTGACGAAGATATATACCATTAAAATAAGAGGTGTAGAGACAAGATTTATAGCTAGTGAATTTACCTACTTGTTTCATATTTGATTTAAATAAATGTTTTTTTCAATTGAAAACAGATGACACACATATTAGGGCTAGTTAACTACAACTATATAGTATCCAATAATGTTTCCTTCATATTGTTCTTCTTCTTAAAGTCCTTCCTTCAAAATAACAATATTAAATATAATTTATTTTAACATTGTAGTTCATTTAATGTCTTTATTTCCGAACTTAAACTAGCGTTAATTAAACAGCAACAATAGAGTGCGTTAAAGTTGTTTTATAATATTTAAATTTAACACTTCTTCCATGCCACCTATGAGGTAGAGTTCTAAGCGAGTTTCTTTTATGTAGTGATATGTTCTGTAGACCTGATCTACCTAAAAATTGTATATCCAAATAATATATTTTACTTTTATTATAATCATTATCATTACAGAGTATATTTACCTTTTTACGTTTAGTTCTTGTTTCTTTCCTTCCTGTGTTTCCTTGCTAAGTTATATTGGTACCTTTGAATTTCTCCTGAGTTTGAAGTAATGATGAGTCAAAAGTAATGTTTTTGTATATTCTACAATTACACAATGTATTATTCGTAGAAATATTTCACAACTTAACAATATGATTTTTTACGTTTTATTTTTATGATTTTTTGATCCTATATTAATTATATACTTATCTTTAGTTGTCTCTGTTCTTATCACTCTGTGTTGGTAATTATCAGTTTTGGGCCATAAACCCACAACAAAAAAGTGTCATTCAATCCCTTTCATTACCAAAATCACTGTTCAAGTCAATTACCAAGTTGTTAATTTCTAATATATCGAATACTTATTAACGATCCCACTATGTATCATCACAAACATCTAAATTATATTTAGTGTGTGGCAAAGCATTAACTCAGGTGCAGGAATAAAGCCTTTTCTATTTACGTCATTAACAATATTATATTTGCAATTAATTATTTGAGACATTATAAGTAACCAATCCTAGGTTAATTTAATATATACACTCTTATTAGCTTCTTTCCAAGAGCGGTCAATGGTCTATTTAGAAATATTTATGTCTCATTTAGATACATAAGTTGTAGTAATGAATCTTCCATAATTTTTATTATAAGATTTTAAAAATGGCACTACTTCAAAAACAATATCTTAAAGTTCCATTAGACCTCTTCATGGGTTGTATTAACACCCCTTAAATTTTGCTCCTTTTCCTAACAATTCATGAAGGGATGACAAAGAACTCAAAGAACTGCGTATCCCTAAGTTTTCTATGGATATTTCCCAGACTAACAGTTTTCTCTGAAATACTTTTGGTAAATAATATTTATAAGGAAAAAACTATTCGCCATTTTTAGACATATCATAAATTTAATCTCGAATACACCCTAACATCAAGATGGAGGCGATTCTTCACCTTTTGTGATATATACTGCTCTTTATATCCAATATATCCAATACAATTGAATCAGCTTAATATACCTTGCCTCTCTAAGGTATTTTACTGGCAAGAGGGGGCCCCCATCGTTCCTATTTGAAGTAACTAATTAGGGACGCAATCACTTCTTAACTCTGACTATTTAATGGCTTCAGCAATTTTGATCAGAGCGATCACAAACTTTAAACAACAGTTCAGCAAGTGTAAATAGTAAGTTAATCAATTGCTAAGCTGTTCGAACAGTATACATAAATATTCATTTAAAAATTAGTCATTTTATTACTGGTCTCGCCCACCCTGTCACATACAGGCCCTTTATATTTAGTTTTTGCTAGGAAAAATATTTATTTTCCACGATTTTAACAAGGAAGAATAACGTACAACAATGTTTTTCTTGGAAATGTGTATTTTATTAATACCCTATCTGTATCGAGCGCAGACAAAATGTAAATGTAAAAGGAAATAAGAAATTTTACGAACAAAATTCTGCATACCTGAGCCTTATAGATTGATGCTTTTAAATTCAGAAGGAAACTACTGAATACTAATACTGATAGAAAGAAGTATAGATTCGACGGAAATAACTTTGTATATATTATTTAGAGAGAAAGTTCAGTTGCATCGAAAATATTCTTTTTCTTTTTAAATATGCCGTACGTACTCTGTATAAATAATTTATAAATAAATGTATGTGTAACAAAAAAGCAACTGCTGTTTCGAACCGATAGATATTCATTAATATATATTTCTGACATGAAAATAAATATTTTACTGACGAAAATATACAGTAGGTGGATAAAATATTAGAGACAGTAGTCATATTTATGTTATTTGTGGCTTATTATATTTGATGTTGTTTTTAAAGGATTGTCTTAGGTACTGGTATCATTGTTATCGTTTTTGTGAAGTGACAACACAGTATACGCGCGTCATTTACCAATGGTGCAGCGCTTCTTCTCATTCATTCATTGTCCATTAAAAATTCTAAGTACAAATTTTAAGTAACTAATGACAATCGCAACCTGTTCTGTCTGGCTTCGACATTGTTATCGGTCATTGTCAATTATTGTCATTGTCAAACTTATCAAAACATGCAAGAAAATGACGGTAGCCAGTTTATAACCTGCAGTCATTATAATAATAGAGTAATAGAGATGCAACTCAATAGGGGACACTGACACAACGTTTTGCTTTGCCCAACATCCAGAGGAAGCTATAATGGGCCATTGAAGTAATTTGATTGGTCAATTTAAATCTCCATTATAGGCACCTGTAAGAAAAATAATTTACTGTGAAGACTTTTGATTGGCTCATTAGTAATGTTTGGCACGTGACAGCCTTGACGTCATGTTTAATTGACAAATGAAATTTAAATAAAAACATTTTTTTCTGAAATAAAATTATTAATTTAAATTCAATTAAATATACATATAAACATAATATTTAAAATTAAATAAATGTAAATATAAACTATAACAATAAATATAAAGTTATAATGTACATTTATCTACAAAATATAAATATAACATAAAAATAAATATATCTATAAAATATAAATATTATATACATATATATAAAACCATAAGCAAAAAACTTTGGTGCATTGCAAATCAAAATTATCTCTTCCATCTCTCCGTTAGTACTTTAAATATTTTATACGAAAGATCATTATGGAATGTACAATTCAAGGGTTTTAAATTTACTTTTTTTAACATTTGACAAAAATTTTGATATATTATCGACGTGGCAGAATTGCTGAATAAAATAAGACAGTTATTGTTAGAGTCTGGGGCACAAAATATTGTATTGCCTCTATAATATCCAATAAGGATTAAGCCAATATAGGATTCTACTGATTTATTCATAAATGTATGTAAACAAAAATCACACTTAATTTTTTTTTTAAGTTTTACTAAATAACCTGAGATGTACACTCGCAGTACAACGTAAAACTTTGTTTGCTCTTATAGGAACATCTGGACTGAAGTTATAGAGTCAAGTAATTAACAGTAAGAATGAGCAGAAAGGGGGATACTGGCTGAATGAATACAAATTTTACCATTACCTTCTGGAATTTGTTCAAATGTCGATGATACCTGTTTCGAACACCCTGGTTGTGGGCCTGGAACGATGGAAATAGGCACTACAAATATAGTAAGACAGTCTAGAAATTAATGGTAACAATTATGTACAGAAATGTTTATTTACCTTCTATATAATTTTGATTTTGATCCCCTTTTAGTTGTACATGTTTTGGGCTCGTGGTATTATTTTCACCACCACTAAATTGTTCATAAGTACTTAAAGGAAAGTTTAAATGTATTACAAAAATGTCTCACATGGTAACGATCAAAAATCTGTTTCATGTGTAACCCAACCAGTTTAGGATTTTTAATGTTTTCTACTCATTTCTTAACGATCGATTTTTTAGCGGAAAATGATGATGCATTTCCTCACTACCTGTGCATCCGGTCATACAACACATCCTAGAACGGGAATGCATTTCAACTACCGACTTACCTTGTATATAGTAATAAAATAAAATAATAATTTAATGTATAAACGTTATAAAAAGCAAACCACACTGTCCTCAATATAGGGTACATTGAAAATGGCGTGCAAAAAAAACAAACCATAGAACGAAATGAACGTCTTCAAGTTGGACGTCGCGAAACATTTGGCCAAAATTTTATATGAAATTAAATCTCTATTTCTCTATGATTATAATCAAAATTTTGTAGAATCTTTCAGAGACTTGACAATCGGGAACGAGTTTTGTAGGCTAATTCGGTTACATCTTCGTACGTATTGGACAATATTGTGTCCGTTTTGAACTAGAATAAAATAAGAACGAAGATATTGTCTGATTCTAAAAGGAATTAACAAATTGCTGCATGCTATATATTAAATATCTTGATGACCTGAGTTCACTGTTATTTTGAATAAACTATATATGTCTGGATTTCATATTATTTTAACCTATATTTTTCACAACATAATTATATGAAAATATTTAGCAACACAGCTCTTTTCTGCGACAAGTTAAAAATAAATTATTCTACGACGACACAACCCAACACGTTTGCAAACTGCATAATATCTAGTAATATCTAAACTTATTTTAACATCAAAAGCGCCTAGCTTGTACTGACACCAGCTATATTTCCCCAGGTGAATGTCGTGAACTGAAAAATGACAGGCTTTATAATATAAGTGCGCTGGAAACGCCGCGTTCGACTTTATAACGAAAAAATGAATTTTAAATCCCAGATAATATTGAGTTAGTAAGCTATTTAGGCCTATGGAGATGATACGTATCAATAAATATCAATTGAACTAATAACCCGTTATTAGGTATCTAATATCTTAATTTTCACAGATATTTTCTTTCAGACTTTTTCTTTTGTAATCCTTTGTGGTTTCCGAAATAACCGGATGGGAGGTATCAGAAAACCTAACGACAAATTTAAATTAATTAATAACACATTTGGCATATAATTTTCTGTGAATCCAGTTCGACATGTGTCGGGACTGTCAAAAAAAGTGATGTTTACTGATTACCCGACTACAAATAGATCTTTCGATGAAATATTATTATAATAGACATTTCGATGAAATATTATTATAATAGAACAACATATTTTCCGAAAAAATCGCAAACCTGGAAAGTATTTGGTAAACTAAGGGGAACCCAACATATGTTATTGACACGAAATCAGAATATCCTCTTAATCAAGGCAATAAAGGCAATTTTTTTAAAATTATAATTAACATATTATTACTGCACGTTGTCGACTAAGTTAAGATTTATCTCTACAGTGCCTTAGAACTATATACTTATCTAGGAAGACACATACACACTTATTTAGTAACCACTGAAATATAATAAAATTTACTAGATTTTTCATGATTTTTGCTATTTATTACATTTCCCTACACACTTAAAATATTACACTGTTTGGTTCTTTTATATCTGCGTCCCAATACAGTGTTATCCTAGAGTTGCTGAACTTCGATATAACATGAGAATTGAATCGTTCTTCATACCTAATAGCGAAATCTCTTAATTTTTTCTATGACAGTTGGGATCTGAAGGTCTCAGCCTTCTCATAATGAATTCAAAATGAATTCAAAAGGTACATATCGGCTTTAATATTTTCTTGCACAGAAGCAACTTATTGGGGGGATTTTAGAGATATTTTTTCAAATAACCAATACATATCTTTTATTTTATTTTCTTTTTGATATGTCTTTAAAACAATGTTTTGCATCAAGATTCATGGCAAGATACTTATCATTGTTACTGCATAAAATAATAGTATTATTTGTATTTATAGTTTTATTAACAGTTTGGCTGTAGGTATTTGGTAACTCACTATGCAATGATTTACCTCCGATTACTTTAATTCTCATTGTCTGGGTCCACTCATTTATATTACTGCTTGCGTGTTGCAGTTTTCTGCTTCTTCGCTGTTCAATAGAAAATATCGGAGTACCATGACCAAATATAGCTATAGAAACATTTTTGATATTTGATATGTCCCATTTATAGACTAAGTAAACGACAAGATCCCAGTCTTTCAGTAGAGCTACTTTTGTTTCTTACATTGTTGAGTAAGCTGTTTCCTAATTAACTATAAACATCCTGGCTGAGATTTAGGGGTTAATGTATCGATTGGGTAACATTTTATTGAGTAGTGATACGATCCTATTATGTCAGACTTCACCGAAAGCTTGCGCCACATTGTGCGATTTAGAGGTTATTCTGAGAATATAGCTTGCGCTATATCCAAGAATATGGATGAGGTAATCTTCCCCTTCATAGGCTTTTTCAATAGTGTATGTGGTTATATGCACCTGGTCAATTGTGGAATGTTTGTTCATTAAACCAAACTTATGTACAAGTATTATATTTTTTCTACCTGTGATTGTGCGATTTAGAGGTTATTCTGAGACTTAGGGGTTAATGTGTCGATTAGGTAACATTTCATTGAGTTTGTATATGATCCTCTTATGCCAGACTTCACCGAAAGCTTGCGCCATATCCAAGAATATAGCTGAGGCAATCTTCCCCTTCATAGGCTTTTTCAATAATGCGTGTGGTTATATGCACCTGGTCAATTGTAGAATGTTGTTCATAAAACCAAACTTATGTACAAGTATTATATTTTTTCTATCTGTGATTGAGTTAAAACTTATCAACAGTCGTTTTTCAAACACTTATATTACTGGTAGTAGCAAAATTGGTCGATATTGAAAGTTGTTGTTTTTTAAAATACCTTTTCTTCGTAAATTACGGCCAATAGCCAAACCAAGTCAAAAGCGTAATGAGAAAAGGTCCGTTACTGAATAAGGAAATACCATTGGCCGCATTACTGCATAACAACATTCGACATCTTCTTTTTCGCTTTTTAGGATTTCTAAACCTTAAACTAGTTTCTTTTCCAATGATACTTAACGGACAGAAATGAAAAACAGTCACAAGGCGTGGAAAACAATAGGTATATTACCTTACCTTACCATATTATATTGTATATATGTATATATATATATATATATATATATATATATATATATATATATATATATATTTACTTTGCTGAAAACTTTAAACGACAATTAATTACCAAATATTTCTGGCTTTCACTTTATGTTTAATTAAAAAACTACTTCGAAATTGTGTCGCTAACGAAATTTAGAAACGCAAATCCGATACGAATTTTGAATCACTCCATTATCGATTTAATTAAAATCCGATTAAATATTATTTAATCCGAGTTTAGGTAACTTTCCTCTTATTTCGTGGAAATAAACTTTACTTCAATTAAAGCGAGATTTTTAAGCACCAAGAAGAAGTCATAATTAACACAACAAGACTAAAATGAAACTTCGCTTTATAATCAGTTCCATGGAGACGTAAAGAAGTATCTCGATTTTTTAAGTCTTCGGAATTTTCAGAAAGAATAAACAAATGATAATATAAATGCGATTAATATGTCAAATACAAAAAAAATCTTATCTGTTCTCAGTCACAAAAATATAACGACGAGAAAGTTGAGCGAAGCTAAGAATCTTGCTCCAAATCTTGTTACCTCCATTGTTTCTAAAAATATTTCCGGAGCATCATAAAAAATCTCTTAGTTTGTACATTTGAATTGAAACATCTTAACAAGACAATAATAAACTAACAGGTCAACTGAAAAGTCCCCGGTCTGACACATAGATGGCGCTACTAAAATTAAACCCATATGTATTTTAGTTAGCCCTAACCCTCAAAAAATGCGTGTATATATTTGACATCTGTGGGATCATTAGTTTGTGAATTATGGCATTTTGAGTGAAGCAACTTTTGTTATTGTGAAAAAAATGGATTAAAAAAAATTTCGCTTGTTCGTAAAATATTGCCTTTTGAAGGGAAACAATTCAGTTGAAGCAACAACTTGGCTTGATGCCGAATTTCTGGACTGGTATGCTAAGTTTAGACGTGGTGAAATGAGTACCGAAGACGGTGAACGCTGTGGATGCCCAAAATAAGTTTCTACCGACGAAAAGATTTAAAAAATCTACAAAATTATTTTGAATGACCGTAAATTCAAATTGAATGATATAGCAGACACTCTAATGATATTAACTGAACGTGTAGATCATATTATTCACGAATATTTGGGTACGAGAAAGCACAGACAAAGTGGGTACCGCGCGAGCTCACTTTTGAACAAAAACAACGACAACTTGATGATTCAGAGCAGTGTTTGAACATGATCAGGCGTAATAAAGAGTTTCTGCATCGATATGTGACAGTAGATGAAACATGGCCCCATCATTTGACTCCGAAGTCCAATCGACTTTCATCCGACTGGACTGCACATGATGAACCCGCAACAGTTGGCTGGCAATTTTCATTAACTACCTTGGCAAAATAAGAGAGATCAGCAGCGACTACTACAAAGCGTTACTGGATCGTTTGAAGGACGAAATCGCCGAAAAACGGCCGCATGTGAAGAAAAAGAGTGTGCTGCTTTACAAAGACAATGCACCGTGTCACAAGTCAACGATGGCAAAAATCCATCCATCCACCGTATTCTCCAATTCTGACCTCCAGAGACTGCTCTCAGATCTCAAAAGAATGCTGGCTGGGAAGAAACTTTGATCGAATAAAGAGGTGATCGCCCAAACTCAGGCTTATTTTGAAGCAAAGAACAAATCGTGCATCACCCTTGAAGGGAATTATGCTGAATGAGAAAACTAATTTTGCCAAGAAAATTTGTTTTACTATGGCAGACCAGAGACTTTTCAATTGACCTGTTATATCAAGAATACACATTATCCCTTTTCTTTCTTATGTTTTCAGCCTGTGAAGAATATGAAGCATGACTATATAACGATTTAGTCTTAAAATTAATTGAGATTTACACTAAAGAGTAGTTTGGGTCCGTCAAACATTCTCGTGGTAAATGTTTAGCATTCGCATTTCTATAAATGTATTATGATGTATTATGTTGAAATAGTAGTCCTTATCAACACCTTCAGTTTCACATTATATTATTGTTAAAACATATGGAGATGCACAGAATAAATTAATAGAATATAATTCAGTTGCGAAATGTGGATATTGTCAAAGAGAGGTGAGTATTGTCAAAATGATATACAAGCAGCAGCAGTAAAAGGAAACCATAACTGTGAATAACAATGATGGATATCATAGGAAGTATAGAAACAAGAAATTACCTCAAAATTAAATCATTGTAAAAGTACATGGAAAGGAGATAACTCAGTTGATGAATACCATTTGACATGCATTTATTATGACATGCAATAAAATAATCAATTAATAATTTATAATAATAATAATAATATTATGCCTCCCATTTAGACATCTGAAAGACTCGACATTCACTTATCATTTTGTTAGGTTATTGGCAAACATGTTTAGGGTCTTATTGCTGTTAATTATACATTATTTCCTGGACCCTTGTTATACCGTATAACAGAGTGTTGTAATTTAGTTGACATCTACCGTATTTCCCTGGCGAATTTCGGTTGTAAACTGGTCACTCATACTTAAACTGCTAATGCCTTTGAGGATTTATATTGTGGTGTTTATGGTTCTGTTTTAATGATTTTATAAGCACTGGCGACTATATCATGTATATGTATATTTTTCTTAGATGTCATGTTAAAAAAATACCGACACTTAAAAATAGTCAAAAAAATTTGCACGCCTTCACCATCCAATCGATTTTTTAAACTAGATTGCTCTCCACAATTTCTTATGTTCGTGACAGGCAAGAACATAGTATTTGACGGCGTGTCAGATATTTTCCTCGTAAAATCGTACCGGCAACTCTATCCAAGACGCCATTCCACTTCTTGTTAAAATTCTGATAAAATAAATTACGAAAATATTTTATGTCGGGTAAATCATTCAACCATAACGTGTTCTGTATCTTTATAATTCAATTACCATCAAGATACTATGAATTTTGTAACTTCTTTCGAGTTAGTTGATTATTCTACCATTATTTAGTTTCATATTAGTTTATACAATATCATTAAAGTTTTAATAGAACTTCGAACGAGAGCTTTTTACGTAGTTTTTTGCTCCTGACTGAAAATAACACTCCCGAAAATAGGTGGATATAAGCTGCTTTTATTCGCATCTCACGTCATATTAAAAATGTACGGCTGACAGTAATAAATGGAACGCTAAGACTCTTTTAGAATAAGTAGTTTGTTCTATGAATAATGATCATAAACATTTTCTCTATTAACTTTGTTGGTTACTATAGCAATTTGGAGATAGTTATGCTTGTAATCAAAATTAAATTTCACCATGATAGTTTTCGCTGTAACTTTTTCCTCGGGAACTTTTACAATAATTGTAGGTTTCCTTTATGCTGTTGGTAAAGCACTTATTGACTATGGAAGTATCAGAAATAAGAAACAACTGTTCTAATGTTAAGGAAGGAGATCGAGAGTTAGCTCCTTTATTACGCGAACTTACTTAACTCAATTAAACTTACTCAATTATACCAACCAAAGAAAAACTGTTCGCATTAGAAGCGATTCACGAATCAAATTCACCTTGATGTGGACTACATTCGGAATCAAATATATGAAATTTATTTAAAAAAGTGGGCGTTTTTTCCTCGATTTTGTGTTCGAAGTTAACAGAAATATTTCAGAGGAAAGTGTTCATAGGAAAAGTAGGTTTAGAAAACTGAGAAACATACAGCTAGTTGAGGGAGATCTACTTCAAATTGTCACTCGGTAAATATAAATTAGATGTTTTATAAACAGGCCTGAAAATGACAGATCGTAAATCAGATGGTAGAATAATATCGTCACAGTGCATTACGTTTTCCTCTCTATCATTGGATATTTAATCCTACCGAATAGATATTGACGAATCAAGGTCACCTACTTATTGACTCTATTCAGATTCATATATATGAAATTTATGATAAAATGAGTATGCTTTCTTCGGCAATATGTTTTCTAAATAATCATAATCATCAAGTTAATAGAGTTATTTCAGAGGAAATTGTTAATATGTGAAGTATGGTCAGAAAACTCTGGAAAATATTATGGACAAAAATTTTTATAATGAACATGCTGATTGAGAGGGATAAACAATAAAAAACTGTTTGGAACTGTGGAAAGAAGTATTGTCTACAATAAAACCTTCGCTTTTGGTGAACTCTATCAGACACACAGAAGAAGAAATTGATAAATTGTGGAATGGTAAACAAGTCTATAAACTATAAATTATAAATTAACAATTTAATAATTGACTTGGACAGTAATTTTGATAGGAAAATTCGTATTAGGTGTAAGATATGTATTCATAGCTGTGTGATTGTTCAGAGTATACATGAGCTTTTGGTTGGAATGTATGAGAAGAGAAAAGACTAACTCTTTTACAGATAATGTGGCAAATGAATTGAGGTCATCAGTGATTCAATCTAAAGATATAGGGAAAATTTATATAATTTTGCAAGACAAATGTACACAGATAGCAAGAGAAGACCACAAGGAGGAATATGGTCATATCAAAATGAGCTAACAAGAAAACTTGAACGGAAATACAGCAAGGAAACAAATCCAAAACGTAAAAAAGTAAATATATTCTTCAATAAAAATAATCTACATTACTTTAGGATTAGGTCTCCAGAAAATAAATTACATATAAAACGCGTCTAGTGGTGTGGAAAAGACTTAAATAGAAGGTAATATACATTAAATGTACTACCATGTTGCAATGAATTATATTTGATAACATTATTATTATTTCATTATTTAATTTATATTAGAATTTTGTTATATGTCAAAGCAAAAAATAAGTAAAAGTCGAAAATGATGCGGTATAATTGTCAGGTTATAACGGAATAAATTTTGATCAGGTTATTTCACATTCATTTTACAAGGTTACAGTCTTATATTTTTAATTCCAGTGTGGCGACATCCACGACCCTTTAGGCTACCACGAATTCACCAACAACAACTACGAAGGTTGGTAACGCCGGTGGATTGGTACCATGAAGTTCCAGGCTATAAAAGGCCATCACGACGACGTCTCGTTCCCTTTTCTTTTCTCTATCCTTGTAATAATACCATTTCCACAGCGCTACCGTACTTCCTCTACCTAACCTAATATCCTGTCAATTCTCCCGTCGACCACATGTATAATTTAATATTAAAATAAACAGTATTTCTTCAACCAATATTTTCAGTTCTCATGCAGATTCCTTCCAAAAATATTGGTGGATTGGTACCATGAAGTTCCAAGCTATAAAAGACCATCACGACGACGTCTCGTTCCCTTTTCTTTTCTCTATCCCCTTGTATTAGTACCACTTCCACAGCACTACCGTACTTCCTCTACCTAACCTAATATCCTGTCAATTCTCCCGTCGACCACATGTATAATTTCATATTAAAATAAACAGTATTTCTTCAACCAATGTTTTTAGTTCTCGTGCAAATTCCTTCCAAAAATAGTAGGGAGTGTTCCGACAAATAATCGCAGCGGCAGCCACACATTTCGACCGACTCACCGACCCGACGAACATTCCTACACCATATATATATGCATATATATATATATATATATATATATATATATATATATATGGAATATATATAAAATCAATAGAACAGAAAAATAATTAAACAATAAAAATAAGAACTAACTTCTTGCATAAAGCGTCTTGTAAAAAGCACAGTCGAAAGAAAAGGGTTTACTTACCTATAGTTAATGTTGATGTAAAGATTACTATAGAAGTTTACACGAGCACAAGACCAATTACCATATTGAGCAATCCTTCTGTGCGCTTGGTATAGCGACAGTTCCAACAAATAAAAGAAGAGCGATGAGACGGCCTACGTTTCTTTTATTTATGGCGAAAAAATGGCATCAACATATGTCACTCTCGGTCGGAGTTATTTTAGTACATCGGATAAGGGATAAGGTGTCGTGTGTAAACAAAACATGTAAATGGATGTATTCACGCTATTTTTTTGCGTTTCTTGCTTCCAGCTACAAGTGTTTATTGAGGTGAGCTACATCAGGATTGTCGCTTTCAGAGCCAGATGGCGCTCTGATTATATGATTCTCACCTTTTTGTTACGGCTTTCTTGAGCGAACTGGGACGACCTTTTTCCACGGTTCCACCGTTTGGAGATTACGCGAGGCTTTAGTTGATACGATACGGTTTCGGGATGGGCGCTAAACGAGAGAGATTTTAAAAGATTGGAACTGTTAACCGAGACTCTTACTCTTTAACTTTTAATTATAATAATTATTTTAGCAATAAGATATTAATAATTAAACAAAATCAATCATTAAATTGATTCATTATCATCAAATATAGTAATAAATTACGCTATTTATCAAGGACTTATTAAGCTTGTAAATTAGTTTTAAAGTTCATTAAGTCGAAAAATTGTTATTTAAAACAATATCAGCTAGTTTTTCCTATCTCTTAGGTAATTTACGGATTCCATCTCGAAAGAACAATGTACCTCTTAACGCATCCAGAAATGGACCCATTTTTTGTATGTTCATATGAAGTAAAGTGTTGCTTAGACAAGTCACGTCTCATATGTCGTAATATATAGTAATCAGTAGGAGCGAGGTCTGCAGAATACTGCGGGAGGGATGGTACTTCAAATTTTAAGGTTTTTCACTTTTTTCACCGGTTTTGTAATATATGGTCCAGCGTTGTCGTGCTGAATAATATTGTCGTGTGTTTGCTCGTATTCGGTCGTTTTTCCAGTGTTAAATCAGTGTTAATGAATTGAAATCGATGGAGCATGTTTTCTATGAGCTTCATTCAGTATTCGATTGCCTTCATACATTTTTGTTGTATTCAAATTGAACTAATGAAGTAGATCTTCCCACAAATGCGATTTACTCGGAAGATATTCAGACACAGTGACAAAAATATTATGTTCACACTTCGACGAAATAACATATACTAACAAATGAAGCCTATCAATGAGGTTTCAACATACAAACCTACCGCATCCTTTAAAATTAAGTTACAAGCTCATACATAGAAAAACCTAATACCAACACACCAGTTTGGGTCTATTAACAAGCATTCAACAATTGACCAGGTCCACGGAATAACAGATGTTATTGAAAAAGCCTACGAAAGTAAAAAAGTATGCTCAGCCATGTTCTTAGATGTAGCAGAAGCCTTCGATAAGGTTTGACATGAAGTCCTTGTTCATAAACTACAGAAAATGTTACCAAAACAACATACCGACCTACTACAATCATACATTATATCCAGAATGTTTAGAGTTTAACAAGAATAAGCTTACCATACAATAAAAGGAGCTAAAGCAGGTGTACCACAAGGAAGTCTACTCGGGCCAATTCTTTATCTGCTCTACACTATACCACAAATGGAAAATATTACGATGGCTACATTTGCTGATGATACTGCGATTATAGCTGTCGCAGACAATAGTGAAGCAGACAGACGAAAATTACAACAGCAAGTGACAATATAAATAATTGGACACAAGCTTGGGAAATAAAAATTAACGAAAGTAAATCTGGCCATGTGAAGTTCACCTATAATCAGACTGTACATGCACCAATAACATTAAATAATACTATCATTCTATATAGCAACTGCGTCTAATATCTCAGAATGAATTTTGATACAAAACTTCGCTGGAAGGAACATATGAAGAAGAAATGAAAAGAACTGAAACTGAACTATAGGAAAATGGGTAAATGGAGAAAATCTCAATTATCAGTACATAATAGGTGACTGTTATATGCGAATACTGAAACATATACGGACATACGGAGTTCAATTATGGAGATATTCTGCAAAGAGTAACATTAACAATATACAAATTTTTGAGAACAAAGTCCTGAGAAGTATTATGGGCATAACCAAATTCTGCAGGACTGTCTACCTACATCGAGACATTCAGATACCCACAGTCAGTCAAGAAATCAAGAGAATTGCAAGGAGGCATGAGGAAAGTCTCCATTCTCGTGAGAATATTCAAGAATTGCAACTTTTTGATCCACCAGAGCAGGATACGAACTCAAAAGAATGAAAAATCAAAGAAAAAAGATAATATGTTTGTTTAATGCTCTTCAATATTTTATCACACTTCATGGTTATTATACTGGAATACGCACTTAGTTCAATTCGGTAAAAATTCAGGTATTCTTTTGAAAATTATTGTTAAGTTATGGTCACAAAGTACAGCCTTTATGGACGAATCAATTTTGGGCAAGGTTAATATCCTTGATAAATCCCAGTTCAATTAAATAATTTATCTTTTCTTTCAGTTGGCTACACAAACCATTTTTTAAACTTTGAAATATAAAATAAGTAATCCGAATAAAATCGAAGCTAACAAGTTTAAATGTTGGACTGCTGAAACGATGGTTAGGAAACGGCAAGTATTATGTTATGGCAGTTAATGTTTCGTTTAACTTCCGATAGCTGTTTAAATATTTGTGTTTCTATTTCTGATAAAGAAATCTTAATATTTCTACTTTTACTTTTAAAATAAATTTGTTTTTAATAATCTTTCTGCAGTATATTATTATAATAAATCACTATTTTTGTGATTATCTAGCCTATTTGCTTACATATACTTTCATAGGAGGAACATTACATTTTCACAATGTATAAGTGCGTAAAATAAATAAAATCGTCTTAGTTACACTGTAAAGTTTGTGGTCCTACCCTTATCAAACTCATCATATGACTCCTATCAACTTATTTTCGTGCTGACAATAATTTAGCGTTTGTGTTTAAGCTTATCTGGAAAATTAAGCAGGGACCAGGGACGGCGACGTTTACAAGCCTTCAGTATGGGCATGCAAAAGTCGTAAAGATAAACTCCAGCTTGTCGAGTGCAGGGACATGGTCCAGGTCTCCTAAACGGTCAATAAAGCGCGAGACGAGGCATCCAAATAAACTGCCCATTAGAGATAAATGTGTTATCTTGTCGACAGATTGGCTAGTTTGTTAGATGTTTGTAATTTCGTTATTGGCGATATCGAGAGCTGAAATTACAGTTTTATATTCACAACGAACCTGACACGTGTGTCGGAATAAATTAAGCAGGTTATGATTCGATTAACGTTGTAACATATCGGCTGAAAAGTCGCAGGTTTGACCTATAAAGGGCATCTCTAATAAAAGTCCCATTTCACGTTTCAAATAAACTATTATATATCGATAGATTTTTAAATTAAAATGATATTTATGTAAGTACTTTTGACATTTTGGAAATAACGATGTTCAGGTCAACTTATTTAACTATTTATTATTGATTTAACCAGAAAGCTTCAAGAAAGCTCTCGTCGGATATTATATATAAATATTATAGGACGTTAGCTCTGATGCTGACCCCGTCGTTTGTAAATAAAGATAAGAGCGCTTCAGCTTATGAATTCCCTACTTTATAATCGTAATTATAATGCTAATTACAATTTTATTCATACACAGTTTCTAACATATGGAACCCTTGCCAAACCAAATGTATTGGCTGATAGGGCGTAAATCTAAATTATCCTTGGATAACAAAGTTTTGTTGTATAAGTCAATATTTAGAACCATTAGGACCTATGATATTGAACTGTGGGGTACAACTAAAGAATTTAACATAGATATCCTCCAGAGGTTCCAGAATAAAGTGTTGAGAGTCATCGTCGATGCCCCATATTATGTCTTCAACAAACTGATCCAGCGCGATATCCCCTTAGAACCCAACGAGTGTAATTCGAATTGTTAGTGCGAAGTAACTACGAAAGACTATTAGTGCATCCCAATACACTTGCCAAACAGTTAACTGTGCGCGATGACAGTGTAATGTAAGCTCAAACGCAAACCAAACTGATTGATAGACAGATAGAGTAAGATTTAATAATCTCTAGAATAAGTTAGAATAGTCATTATAACAAGTTAAGATAGACTTTAAAGTAAGTTAGTATAGTAACTAGAATACGATTTAGATTATAAGTGTACAGCAGATCACTTACTGAAATGATCTTCTACATGTCAGGATAGTTATATTTTATAACGGAAATCATATAATAATACTTATTGTCCACGGTCAGATTGTTGAAGTTCTAAGAGATTAATAAAAAAAATAGAACCTTCGATTTTACTTGTCTTATTTGTGAATTCCCTTGCTTTGTAATTGTAGTTGTGTGTTCTTCTCACCTTCTTATCACTTTGCCACCGACGTCCTACATGTTGTCATGTCCAGCGCTAGTATCAAATAAACCCAAGTAGTCAAATACTGCTTCAGGATGTCAATTTTTTTTCCGGTATTTATGAAATATTTTGTAGCGATCTTGAGGCAATGCAAATTTTACATCTTGTAACAGCAACCTATAAAATACCCACAAATATTAACAAACAATTTCGATTATAATAATCTAAGGGCTTTTTGCCTCATTTAAGCACTTACCATCATTTAGTACAGACTAGCTACCATCACCGCCCAAATATTTCTCAGATAAGCCCACCCTGCATGTTCTCCTTGTATTTCATCGTCATATTTATGCGAATTACCATTTCTTAACGCTACGTAAACAGCGAAGAGTTATACGATGACCTTGGAATCAAATGGATACACGAATTGATCCAAAATTTCGCATTAAAACATGAAATAAGGTTGCTGAATCTCAGCAACGCTACTGGACATCACGCAGGAAATCAGAAGATTGTAGCGAACCAAACCACACGAACTAGCTTAGTATATATGTATATTTTTAACACTAATATAAGTACATTAATTTCATACTAATTTGAGAAATGCATATTGATGTATTAATCCCGTACTTGCCTTACTTGTGTATTCGTGTAAGCATATCTAATGTAAAGTGTAATTAATTTTAAAAAAATATGCTTAAAATAAATGACGGTCACATTATTTGCCATCATTGTTCCATTTTACCTTACCTCAATTTACTGAACTCTACTCATTTTGCTATAAAAGACAGATAAATCAACAAAAGCCTTTAAAAAAATCCACTGAGGAATTTCTATATCCAATGACGTTACATTTACAACCAAATGTTGTATATACGGTTTTACCTACTATTATTTTAAACGTTTAATAGTTTAAAGTTTCACTGTATAAGAATCATTAGATATATGCGACTTTACACCCATCTATTAAAAGTTTACTTGGTTCCAATTCCTTTTAAATATTAACTGCTGATTCTAATATATAACTTCTAGCCATAATTTTCTTTTCTATAGGTTAAGGCAAAGAATCTCTGAATATAACTATTATATATTTCAATTCATTTGAGATGTAAACTTCTATGAAAGACTTTTCGGATATGCACCTGTTTTTGAAAATAATTTACTCTATTTAATCTACCATATCCTGTAAAACAACCGTTTTGCTTATTTATTTAAAGAAATAATTCTTACCTTAGAGGCTATAAAAATAACGTCATAACAATATATACACAAATAAATAAATGATGATAAGCTATAGAGACAAAAATATGTGGAAATCAATAAGTGGTGATTTGGATATCGAAAACAAAGTCTGTTCTGGATAGTCAAAAAGTCGATGATTTGAAGGCATTACTCAATGAAATTATTAATTGGGATCGCTAGAGTTTACAATTTTTACCCTAAATGGACAAAAAGCATCCCGATCACAAGCAAAGACAGAGCAATGCTATTCTGTAGCTTGACAACGCTCGACAACATATTACAAAACTAGCTGAAAACATTACAATGGGAGGAGTACCCCATCTGACGTATTCTCCAGACTTTGTTCCTTCTGATTATTGCTTGTTCCGACATATTAGTAGTGATGTGTCTGAATAGCGTATCGCTTCTTATGGAGATACTTCATTCTTTCCAGACTGAATCCATAAAATGCCTGAAATATTGTAAAAAATAACGGCTATCGATGGATTATATTTTGAATAGAATACATTATATCGATTGTCACAATAAAACTTGAAATTAAAAAAAAATCTAAAATCAATTTATGATCCTAATACCTATTAAAATAAAATATTTCTTTCAACATTCTTGAACGAAGTTTTGCAACACAATTACTAAATTTCGCCACAATAACCCAATTCCGTAAAGATAACCTCATTGTCCGCCCTAGAAAGTTAACAAGAACTGGCCGATGTTGCTGCAGAACTTATCTGGCCGGCCAACTGATTACTTGCACTAGTTTGTAGCGCGATGTCGTCCCAACCAACAACTTCATTTCATCGTAAGCAGTTAGATCTTGTTTCCATCGGAATTAAGTTAGGCGCATGTTGAGAGATCAACGTTTTCCAGAGCTTAAAAGCCCGTCATGGGAATATTGAGCGTACGACACTAAGGTGCAGCTTCGGTAAACTTGCTGCGGCTTGACGACTGAAGTTTACACTGTGGTAAACATTTATAATATAATAAAAACTTAATCAGTTCAGTTTGACTGAATTAGCAAAAATATAGTTTTGTTTTTGTTTAACACTGATTAAATAGATAGTTTTAATTAGTTAATTTTTAATCATATTTTTCCTTGCTATTTCATATTTATTTTACACAAAAATGATATTTTGAGTTTTCATGTTTGTAATTATAAATCTATACTATGTAATTATATATGTAATTATATGTAATTATGTAATTATATGTAATTATAAATCTATACTATTATAAATCTATATGTTTGTAATTATAAATGTTCTAATCCTCTTATCCTTGTCACGGTTTAGTGTTATTGAGTAATTGGTAAAGAATCTCACTAATTTTTCAAAGAATATCCAAAAACAAAACCGTCTGTAGAACCAACAACACTACTCACAAAAATTTGACCATATTATTTATATTCTATGATATTCTCTATTCATATTATACTTTTATATTGGTACTTAGTTCTAAAAGTGTTTTCTTTTTGTTATATTTTATACTAGACCTACTAAATAGTGTATTTGTATTGTGTATCTGTAATGATATATTTTTAACTTGTTTCAATATTTCTATTCTTCTACTTAAACTCTATATGTTTGTATTAATATACAGGAAAGAGACAAAATTATATCAACACATCACCAACATCATCGACGAACAGGAATAGTAGGCTTAACATAAACTGGCAAGCATTAAAAATTATTGTGATCAAATAACATAAAACTACCGGGGCAAAAGTGTTAATATACTGTTTCAATAAAAGCAGTACATCAGAAGCTCCACGAAGCTAACATTCACGGAAGGGTTTTGATCGCGAAACTCCTTATATCAGAAGCCAGCACTAAACTATGAATGAAATGGTGCAACAACAATAAGACCAAGCAATTTAATAGTTGGAAGGTTGTGGAATGGCCTGATGAATCATTATTTTCACTTGTATATCATAAACAGCCATATGTATGTATGGAGAGCTGTATGTATGTATGTATGATTAAAATGTTTTAGATAGAAGGTAAAGTAGAAAGTAGATTAGCGAAAGCCATAGGAGACGAATTAAAAGTGCTATCTGTAGTATTGTGAATCCAAAATATTGCAAAAATGATAGCTTAAGAAATTATTGTTTTATTAAATAAGCATGGTTCTTTATTCAACTTATTGTTTTTCAATAATTATTTTAGGTGAAAAATACGTCTAAAAGAAAAATATATAAATATATAAACTAATGAAAATTATGCAGTCAGAAAAAGTTTATGTAGTCTTTGAACATTCTCTATATTAATTTAGTTATTTACTTTATAGATTTAAGCTTTAGGTAATCATTTAACGACTCTAAATAAATTATTTTGATATAATTTTTATATTGTAGAGAATCAGGTGCCTAACTGTGTATGTTATTGTTTTTAGTAATATATAAAAATGTATTACTTCATTTATTCATTATAGTTTATGATTATAACATAAAAATATATCAAAAATCAAATATACTTATAGTTGATGTTCTGAAAATAGTTTTACTCATGATGCTTTTGTTGCAATATTTGGTGATATAGTAATATAATATTAATTAAATTTAATGGAAATTAAATTTAATTTAATGTTATTCTAAAAAAGATTAATTAGTGCTAGTTCTTGATATAGTTTGCATGTAGTTATTATATAGAGACACATATATAGAAAATGAATTGTTACTGTGATTAATGTTATACTACAAATATATTTTTGATCTCATGTTAATCTCATATTATTAAAACAAGTTTTAGTGACGTTAGAACATCATTTTTATGTTATTTTCTTTACTTTATAATAAGAGAAACATGAAAGACTACTTACAACAAACAGATAAGCATCGTAAATGACAACCGTACTCGATTATTTCGATAATTTTATGCACATTCGATTCCAATAAAACTCCACTGATAATTCACAAAACTGTCAAAAATACCATCTGGTGTAAACCAGTCGAACTTTTACATAGCGGGATGCAATTTATTAAAGCCATCAAATGGAAAAACTATGGATCTCTTTTTACTAAACCTAACAACTATTGATGGCTAGTAATAATAATTTATACAGAACTTGTTTGCGAAACGATAACAATAAATAATAAATTCAATGATTTAAATTACAGCTTAGCACAATCCCCTTTGTCTTCCACGTGCCTCCTCAAATGAGCAAATATAAATTTATAAAGACCGTTTATAATTACGTGAAGCGATAATATTCACCGAAACGCCGACTTAAAAGACGAAAATTACAACAATTATCTTAAAATAATACCCTCGCGATTAATACGGAATTATTCGAGGTAACTTTAATATGGCCCAAACAAGAAACCTCGTTATACTCAACGAACCGAATTTCTTTCACAAAACGACACACATTACGTATTAATACGGATTAATCTGTTCCCCTTTTATCAAATTTTATCCTCAAGCAGGATCCGCTTCTACGAACGACACAATAATTTCTGGGAACGGCGGCTTAAAGGACCAAACTTTAGCTTCTAAATGGGCTGAACAATACATAAAGTATTTTGGAGGGCATCCAAGAAGAGTTACGATACATGGAAAAAGCGACGGCGTTCATGCTCGCTTACACTTTTCAATTTAGTAAATATTTTGGTAATAATAATTCTTTGTTTATATGGCATCAGGACTATAAATTATTTTTAAAGGATTTAGAAGAGATGGTATTACTGCGTAACAACCATAGAGTAATAGAGAGTCAGCTCAATAGGCATCTCTGCCGAAAGATTTTGCTTTGCCCAACATTCAGATAGGTTATATCGGTTATTTGAATCTACATTATAGGCACCTATAAAACAACATCTCGCTGTGAAGACATTTGATTGGTTCTTGGATAAAGTTCGCGGGTGCGACACGTGACAGCCCTGGGGTCACATTTAATTGATCAATAAAATTTAAATTTCTGAAACAAATGTATTAACTCAAAGAATGAAATAAATATAATCTATATATGAAATAAATATGTCTATAAAATATAAATATTGGAGATCTATTATTGGTTTGCCCAAAAGTATATAGCACACCTTATTATTTGTTATATTCTAACTGGAAAATAATTATGTAGTGTACATTTAAAAGGCTTTAAATTTACACTTTTGAAAGATATTTGATAAAAATATGTTATATTATCGACGTGGCAATATCAAAAAAAAAACAAAAAAAGCAAACAAAAAACTTAACTCAATCCAAAACACAGCACTGAGAATTACCCCAGCAGCCTTTCATACCAGTCCTATTGACAGTTTACTTTGCGAGGCGGAGACATCTTCCTTAAAATCTCGACGGAAACTCTTCTTGCTAAAGAATGATTTAATATTCTTCTTTAAGATTCCGACGCAGACGCTCTCAATATGGGTTTTTTTCCTTACCAGCTGCAGTGTCACTAAGAATGACACGCAAAATAAAATAAATACATAGACAACACTCTAGAACTGGCAGACAAAACTTTTCGGAGAACAGTATCATTCCCTATTTACTAAGCATCATAATGACAGAATTGTTGAGGACACTCCGAAAACCAAGAACAATTATAATTGCCTAGATGGTCCAATCATTTATGATGAGCTCTCTCAAGCTATAAATAAAAATAGGAATACCTGTCCTGACCCTGATGGCATTAGGTCAGTATGTATCAAAAACTTCAGCAAAACTGAGAAGTTATATTTGTTGAGCATTTATAATTCCATATGGAACAGTGGACAACTATCTAATTTATGGAAATGCTCAGTATTGGTCCGGATATGTAAATCAGGAAAACCCAGACATTCGGTAAATGGATACAGACTTATGCTTATGCCATTCAAAGATACAGATTGCGGAATAATCACCAATTGGATTTCATCAAGGACTTCTCCCCATTTGATCATTCAGTGGGATTTGAAAACAATTTAGTTGAAGGACTCAGTAACAGGCAGCATACCACAACAGTCTTTTTAGACTTGGAGATAGTATTAAACTCCATCAAGGTCTCCCAAAATTTTAATAAACTACAAGTATGGAAGATATTTATTAATATATATCGTTTTATATCATCTTTTTTAAGGGGTTCAGAGTTAACGGTGTGATATCGTCATCCTTCCGCAGCTAAATGGTGTATCTCAAGGCTCCTGCATCAGCCCGACTCTGTTTTTAATTGTATCTGTTTCCATCAAAGAATTTATACCAAAACAAATTGAAGTACGCTTCTTTGCAGATGACATTTCTATCTATCATACTCATTAGGACCACAAGATGAGTCAGAATTTAAATAAAAAATGCCTTCCTTCTTGGGCGGAAACAAAAGGCCTTAGGTTCTCTCGATATAAGTCTAACAGCGTACACTACTGCAGTATAAGGAACTGTCCCCAGAATGATTGTTCTGGCCATTGATGTAAATTGCATCAATAATAAGCCTGAGTACAAATTAATGGAAATTATATTTGACTCACGTCTCAGCTGGCTTCCACACATCAAATATATAAAGAACAGATACCTGGCTGACATTAGCCTAGTTCCATCCCTTGCCAACTTTAATTGGGGTGCCCATAGAACCCCCCTCTAGATCATTTATAGAGCGCTGATGTTGATTAAGCTTGATTCTGCCTGCCTATGCTTCATTACTGCAACCTCTCATATATAAAAAAAACTTAACTCAATCCAAAACACAGCACTGAGAATTACCCCAGCAGCCTTTCATACCAGTCCTATTGACAGTTTACTTTGCGAGGCGAAGACATCTTCCTTAAAATCTCGACGGGAACTTTTCTTGCTAAAGAATGCAGGCTCTTGTGAACCAGTGGAGAGGCAGTGCCAATAAAATGTCCTGTCGGAGAGACAAAAAATACCGTCTTAACGCTATAAAAAGGCAGATGATATAAAAACATTATTTTGGGACATAAATATAAGAAATTTAAAAACATATTTAACCATGTTTCCAATTTATCTCTCAGACATCCTAAACAGTATATTTATTGAATTGTTCTTCTAATATCATTATTTACAAAACATCCAAAATATTTCTAATCTAAAATCTAATCTAATATATAAATAAATAATTTTAATCCCCGGGAACTAAGTTTGTAAGCGACTACATGTTCCAAAACTTTCCTTTTCTCATAAAATTACACTACCTGTTCCCTAGACCTTCGGCAAGCAGCACCAAAAAAACGAGTTCCGTTTCCTTCTAACTCCGTTTGTCAACCATAAACCGGAAATAAAAAGCGACGTTACTTACGCCAGTAATAATTTCCCGTATGAAAGGGATAATTCTAAATAAAACCCGGAAAATCGCCGAAAAATAAACTCCGAAATAGTCGTATCTCCGCTTTCCCTACGAGAGGATTCCCTATTTACGGCGTCTCTTGCGGAAAAACCGCGTTTTTGTCTCTGGCCGGCAGGTATCTCTTTCTCTCTCTTTCTCGCTCCGGAATACTATGCGGCGCCGATGTCGTAAAGCGGCTTCGCATCGTATCCCTCAACTTATCATCGAGATCAAAGAGCTTACACTTTCAAAACGGCATCCCGTCCTGATCCTAATTTTGTTAGAACTGACAATTCTCAAGATTTGTCGGACCGTTCTGTTCGCCGAGACGGGTTGCAGTTCGTAATGGCGGCGACGGTGAGGCAATGGCGTGGATTCGATTAAATTGTGACACGATGGGGATGTATCAAAGCAAATGCATGCTATTTCGTTAGCATTGCCGTAAGCTACTTGTACCGCGTATACGTGACTTGACTGCAAATGTTCTTAAAAGCTTTCCGCGATATCATTTTCCTGGTTTTCATTCATCTTAATTGTATTCCCATTTATTGAAGGCATAACATTCTTCAAGAATCAATATACAAAGAGATATTTCGCAACGTCCAATATCTAGATGATACTATAATTGCCTTTTCGATCCGTTTTATTGATTTATTTCAATCACTATGGTGGGAGCCGCGATTGGCGCTTTTCATTTCTATGGTGCGTTTGCTTTTTTATTTTAGACTCCATTTTTGTGTATGCAGGACATCAATAAGAATGCGTTTACCATTTCTATTCGTTTTCTTGATTAAATTATAATCAAAATTAGTTCTCTATAGTGCACATTCGTTTTAAAAAGTGTTGCCTAGCCGTCGAGTATAAAGACAATTAAAAAAAGAGAGATATCGCTTTCAGAAACTTTCCGATTGTAATTTAAATATATTGCTATATTAATTTTCTATGTATGCTAACTCAGCTTTAACTTTATCTGATATCTATATAATAGGCTAGATAAATATTTTAAAAAAATCACTTTACGACAGTTCTACGTATTTACTCTACTAGGAATAAAAGTTATTTCCACAACAAAAACTATCTGAAAGAAGAATTGACGTTTTAAATAATGATTATACAATTTATATTTTGTTATATTTATTTATATTATATTTTGGTCGGTAATTAAACTAATATCGAGGTAAATAACACTGTCCTAATAGTTTTAGTCCCTAATAGTTTTGTTCCATTATCAGTTCCAATTAATTTACAAATTTATATTCAATATAATGTTGGTTTGGTCGTACAAGTGTGCCTGAAGACAATATATTTTTCTACAAGATTCATATATGAACTATACAGGGGAAAATGGACTTTTAAATGAAATTCGCTGAACATTCATTGGTTTTTCACTTCTGTACCTATATTCTCACAATACAAAGAAAAATATTACATTCAAATGTTCAACAAGTGTCAATCAAATCCCATCATGGATAGATTACGAAAGGCTAATATCATATATATGGTTTCTTGTTAATCAAATAGTTCGATGGACAATACTTCACTAGGTTAAAGGTAAGTCACACATATTGTTCAATTACAATGTGTTTTTGTTAAGTTTTTACAGCCATTTCAATTTCAAACATTTCCAAGAACACACGTATAAACAATGTTTGAAGCAAGTGTTGTTACTGAAGTCTAGTAAAGTAATATAAACTAAGCAAATATCTTGTCGAAGAATTAATAAGGAAACTTAGTATGTTAAAGCATGTTTAAACAAAGATTGTGTAATATATTTTTGAAATAAAGAAGTTGATTGGATCCTAAAAAGAAAAGATTTCTTTTCAATATAATAACATAGAATGATATAGCTCTTAGCGATTGACGATGATTTATTTTCAATATATATATTCATTTATTCATTTTTCATCGTATGTTTAATGAACACCTGACGCATTGTGGGATATTTGAATAACATTCAGGCTTAAATGCTTAAAACGTCTCATTTACAGCTATTATCACATACGGGGTCAGCATCTAAAGGGAACGTATAAGTTTTATGTCTTTTTTATTATCTAACATCTGTTACCAAGTAGATACTGCCCGAACAAAATGTGTTGTTTAATCAACTGGATCGCTTCTATAGTGAGTGCTCTAATACACAACTGATTTAGTATGTTTTCTCTTTTATTGGCATATATTTGATCTTTGCCTGCTACGTCAGTTTTCATTCATTTTTAATTTTGTTCAAAATATCACCACTTCCTAAATTAAAATTAAAATTAATTAACATATATTATAAAAATTAATTTTGAAATAAAATTCAAATAATATTTGGCAATTCAATTACAAACGTATGCATATTGATTGATTTTACTGATTTTACGAAAATATTTGTTAAAAGGCTTTTAATGTTTTATTTTGTCCTACTGCTATAAAGCTAAATGAAAAATTATGTTTCAATTTTTATAATTAATATAATTAAATATAGAAACTAACCAATCATGTAACCGAGTAAGCAATCAGCTATTACTCTAATCAGACAAATCGATTAAAACTGGTTATTATTTCTATATATTCCTTTCAATCTGGTCAACATGGTGATGTATGGTGCAAAATTATTTTGTATCGATTTTCCAACCTCTAGTATTCTGGATAGATTTTGATCTAAGTAGAACACGCTAGATCATAATAAAGAAAATGATAAAAGAGCAATGTCTCTTACATTACAATCAGGAATGTGATAAGAGAAGTAAATTTTTGGCGGTTAGCTATTGCTATTGGTGAAAATGTAAAGAATATGAAATGCAGAAAAGTGTCGTTGTGAACAACTTTTAAACAACCTACACAGAAATTTGGTCGTAAGCAGCATACTCATCAGACATTAAAATCTTCTTAAAATTCCCATTCTTTGTTCAAACCGATGCAGCATGGCTTGGTTGGCATATGGTTTAAGAATGCTGAAAAATTAAGATGGATCGCTGATTGGATAGCTGCCAAACCAACATCGTTCCCTTGACACGCTATCACCATATTAGAGAAGGATGCTGAAGCAAAGCTGAAGCAAATGATTAAAATATTTTAACTAATATATATTACCATTTTTTCGAAAATAACGATGGAAAAGTACAAGTACCTAATAGAGAATAGAGTTCCTATTTCTCATAAACACACACTATAATCCAGGTATCAACATCTTATTTATATCTTAAATTATAACATTTATACCAAGGACGATATTAAGAATTATAATAATATTTTATTCACAATATTTAATAGTAATCTTGACGTCTTCTTTAAGACAGAAATTTTTCCATTCTAATAACCTATAAAGAATATTATATACGATGTTTAAGAAGATAAACGTAAACAATAAATGGATATATTGACGATATATTGATACCAAATGTGATATTTCAGTAAATAAAAATCCTAAAACCCCTAAAAAACACCAAAATACTTCTCAAGTAATGTCTCTCTTCAGAGAAACCGCCAAATTAAGATACTTATTCCGGAAATTACACATTTTGAACATAATCTGGATTTAAAATCGGATGGCCGCGCCGTCAGTAATAGAATTTCTCTATTTCTGTTTTGTCGAATAACTGTTCCTGCTGCCGAATAAAGCTGGAAAATTCAGCGTGCCGCGCCTGAGGGAATAAAAACTTTTCGTTATTTGTGCTCCGAAATCTGCAATTATTATTCATTAATAAAGGGGAAGTTGACGATAGAGTTAAGCCCGTTAGCTTTTATTTTGACTAAACTGCAAACAAAACTATTTTGTTATTTCTGGTTGAATAGCGTACGGCACAGGCATACATAGTAAGCAGGGTTGCCAATGCCTATTTATCAAACTCCCATATAATCGAAATCATTTCCCCAAAGTGGAAGTATATATAATTGAAGTTTAGTGTAAATTAGGTTTACATTTTGTGACCACAAATCGATGGTGGCACGTCTCTGAAATATTGAAAAAGGTTGCCAGCTATTCGTTATCGGGGTCTAGTTGGCGCTGCTGGCACTACGCCCGTGTTCAACATCTGGGATTATATTTCTGGGTATTTTGTAGACCGTTATTCCACTATGTAAAATTCAACATGCCTCAAGGTCACTACAAATTCAAAACCAAAAAAAAACGATGCTCTATAGAAATTTTCAATAGCAGCTCTAGATAAATTTTAATCTTTATTCAAATTTTCTTTACTTTGTGCAGCTTTTATTTCGTCTTAACCTAGAGAACGTCTTGAAATAATTGTGTAGGTGTTTGACGTTGTTTTAGAAAGGTTTCGACACGGCCTATTTATATTACAGTTACGATAAGATGTCAAAATTTTCGCATAAATACGAATAAGTCCTCGATCAACACGATATGTCTCTCAGATTAGGGAATTCAAAGTTCAAAAGGTCAAAATCAAAAAAATGCTCTATAGAAATTTTCAACAGCAGCACTAGATGAATTTTCAACTTTTTTCAAATTTTCTTTCCTTTGTGCAGCTTTTATTTCGTCTTAACCTAGAAAACGTTTTAAAATAATTGTGTAGGTGTTTGAGATTGTTTTAGAAAGGCTTCGACACGGCCTATTTATATTACAGTTACTATAAGATGTCAAAATTTTCCCATAAATACGAATAAGTCCACGATCAACACAATATTCCCCTCAGATTAGGGAATTCAAAGTTCAAAAGCTCAAAATAAAAAAAAGATGCTCTATAGAAATTTTCAATAGCAGCACTAGATGAATTTTCAACTTTTTTCAAATTTTCTTTACTTTGTGCAGCTTTTATTTCGTCTTAATCTAGAAAACGTTTTGAAATAATTGTGTAGGTATTTGAAGTTGTTTTTGGAAGGTTTCTACACGGCCTATTGATATTACAGTTACGATAAGATGTTAAAATTTTCCCATAAATACGAATATGTCCACGATCAACATGATATACCTCTCAGATTAGGGAATTATCCACAAGTTGGCAACGCTGACATCAAGATATTTGTTTATCAGTTTCTGACGTTCACGAGAAGACTATCTATTACCAATTACCAATATAGCAATCGATATTGCTAACTACCTCCTTTATTGGCACTATTTAGGCTAATAGTTGTGTATTCAATCCAGTAGATTGAATTCACCACGGATGTATGTATGAATATTGTCATTCGGCTTCTGTATATCTCCATATATATCTGTATATTTTGACCTCAACTATACATTTATTTTAGTATTTTAACTGAATTACTATCATTTCAGGAAGGAATGCATAAAATATTACATTGAAAATACTTCAAACTTACAGATGTCACACTCTACAAAGGAACAGAACACCTAGGTATCTTCAAAGAGGTAGAGGGCCTAATTTAATATTGTATTATGGATCTCTAATTTTGTTCATACGACGCGAATTGTATTGTGAAAAGTTCAAGTATTTGCTTAGGAACATGTATAGGAATTGTTGCAGATTCTCGCTGAAATCTGGTTAAAAATGGTACTAGCGATCAAAAAGGTTCATTAATTGTTTTTGATATATAATTTAAATATTTTCTGACATTACTATTGATGCTGCTAATCTTTTTGCAGCAATATTCCGCTTAATTTGTTCAATTAGCGTCGGTAGACATCTGCATTAATATTTACATTCTCACAATACACTGCCTTACTGATCTCATCATACCAGCAAAAAATCTTAATGACCATGAAAATTCCACTTTTGTGTCAATATATTCCACCAGTATCGTAGTAGATTTACTTCTAATCTAGTAACTGTTAACTAATCATTAATTTTTTCCATCACTTGCCTGCAAATAGCTAATTCAGCCACTACTAAGCTGTTTGAAGGATCGTTGAGAGTTTGAACTTAACTAGTGCATGAAGACCTAACCCAACTGTTAAATGTGGCTCAAGAAACGATTAGCGACCGATTACAAGCAATGGGGAAAATCCGAAAGATGGAGTGATGGGTGCCCTATGAAGTGAAAGACAGGCAAATAGAAATGATATGATCGGAAGTCACTTCTACATCGAATAGTGTCGCATGATGAAAAGTGGATATATTTCAAAAACCGTAAAGTGAATTTAGAGCACGATAATGCACGGTCTCATAAAGTAAAACCGGTCAAGGGAATCACTTAAATGGGACGTATTTTCGCACCCGTCCCATTGTCCAGATCTTGTTCCCTCTAACTTTCATTAACTTTTCGCGTGAATGGGACATGCGCCTGCAAAGTAGCACTTCACCAATTACAAAGAAGTTAGTTTTTTTGGTATGGTATCTGGAACAAATTGCCTGAAAAATTGGCAAAACTTATAGAAATAAGTAGCCAATACTCTGAATTAAAAACTGTAATGTCAATTTTCTTGAAAGCGATGTATTTTTTTTCCGAAAAAAAAGTGGTAGTAACTCTCCGGTAGACCTGGTAAATGGAAAACGGTTATTTGATGTAGAAAAATATCATAACTATTGTGTTTAGTATTTCGACTTTTGTATGTTGAACAACGCTGAACGAAATAAATGCAATCCCCTAATATTATTAGGAGCTTTTAACTAGGATTTTCGTTGTTCATTGCTCGATTCCATTGAGGGTTGGTTGTGACAATTCTCCCAATTACGGTCTCGTCCTCGTCGGTTTAGATTATGGACGATTCATTTATTACCCGAACGGCGAGCTAGAGCTAAGCGAACAAACTCGACTTTTTGTTACCCTCTGCCGTCGCTCCTCTACGAGAGTCAGGACTTGGCAAGATGGTACGCCGCGGAAAAAAACCAACAAGACCCGCTAACCCGAAAAATAAAACGGCAACGGATACTAATTTATTAACGGGGCACGGCTCGAACTGTTCCCAGCAAAGAAAATACGGTTCGAAGCGGAGAAGTAATTAAGAACCGTTTAAATTTTACAAATAAACCATTATTTTATAAAGTTATGCAGTTATTAATGGACAGTTTTAATATTTATCAGTATTCTTTATAAAGGCTGTTTATTTGCTAGTCATTGGTCATAAGAAAGGCTGCTCAGACATAGCACGACACATATGCCGAAACAAGTAGTAATCAGAAGGAACGAGGTTGGGAGAATACAGTAGGTGAGATAACACTTCCCATTTCAATAACACATGGGCTGAAAAGACTTGGATCTAGCACATAGATGGCACTAGTTTTATTGCATTTACCCCTTTCTTCACTTAGCATTAACCTTCAAAAGGAAGCTGTTAAAATTTCATGATATTCTACGTATATGTTTGTGAGTTATTGTACTAAGAGTGATACTACTTTTGTTATTTTCGAAACAATGGATCAAAAATAATTTTGTGATTTTATTTTACACTGCTTCTTGATGAGAAAAAACATCGTTCAAGCCAAACAATGGTTTCAAAAGTGTTATAAGGCTACCGCTCTATCGGTAACAACATTAAAACATTACTTTGCTGAGTTCGAACTTCGTGGTACAGACACCGATGATGCAGAACGCACAGACGTCCAAATGATGAGGTAACGAGAACGTTTAAAAAAATCGACAAAATTATTTTGAGTGATCCAAAGCATGAGACTTGAGTTGGTTAACATCGTAAACATATCAAAAGAACATGTTGGTTTTATATTTCATGAGCATTTGACTATGAGAAAACTGTGTTCACATTGGGGCCGTATTTGCACACTGTTGACAAATTAATATTAAGTAAGGTCCTGTTTAAACGTAATAAACCGGAATTTTTGCGTCGACATCCATTGTCAGGGATGAAACATGGATCAATTCCTTCACTCCTGATGAGAGGCCTATTTTGAAGCAAATGATAAATCGTTCTACAAAAGTAGTATTGAATGATTATATGGCTCTTGATGGAGATTATGTTGATTAAGTGATTAGGAAAAAACGCGTTTTCTTTATTACACCCGGGATTTTTCAGCTCATGTGTTATTTCTAGGTATGTTTTCATCGATTTAGTCATCTTTTCTATATATCTTATATATAAGATCAATTTATAGGCTTGTATTTCTTAAATGCAGATAATAGACGATAATTGGCAATATTCGAATTGTTAATAGGTAAAAAAAACCTCAGAATTGTTTTGTAACACCGTTCAACAAGTTTCTTAAAACAAAGTAGTGTTTTGAAGTAAGTTACTTTTTTTATTTTAAGCTCCTTTACGTTTTATAACTGGCGCAGTCGGTAGTAGTTCAAACAGGGTACATCATGGAAATTTGGATAGAAACAGTGCTATTCAGAAAATAATCAAAAGAAAATTGACCGGCGAAGGTACAGGATACCCAAGTAACTTTATTACGACTAAAAGCTGTGCAAATGAAATAACAACAATATTATTTTGGTCGTTTTTTAAGAGAGTGATGTTAAACCACGCGACTTATACAGCCCTGTGTATCGCGAGGTAAGATACTGGAAACATAAGATAATAAGGATGGAAAAGAGTTATTTAGATATTAACTATATGAAAAAAATTTATACATTTAAAAAAAATTACAATGATTTGATTATTTGAAAAGCCTATGGAAAAAGGATTGTTGAAGATCGAATAAGTTTTCTTCCGAAATTAGAGTAAAATAAATGGCGGATGATAATTGTCTTTTATGTCTGATGGAGGTTACGCAACCAAGAAAAATAAAAGAAGGCCCAGAAAAATAAATTAATATTATTCATTGTGAATTCATACCTTTCAGGACCATCATTGTGAACGAAGTTCTGGTCAAAAGTATATCATATACAATAGACGAACCATTAAATTTATTTGATATGGCTCCAGATGAACTATCTCAGGTTTCAAAACCGAAAATCTTGATGTGTGAATCCACAATGCAGGATATAAAAGAGGATTTAGGGTTATAACTGAAGTAAGCCCCGGATAATAAGTATGATAGTTTGAATATTTCTCATTGTATATGTACAGTCAAATTTCAGTGAGCGATTTAACTCACATTAATCAACAAGACAAGTTTGAATGATAATAAACTACCATAGTAATTTCGTTAAAAATATTAACAGACGTTTGTTACTTAATAGTCGATGGGTCATAAGGTTTTACATGCCGTTTCTTCAATTCAGCTTTTATATTGTTCTTTTTTTGTATAACAAGAATAAAATGCTTCATGAAAGTAAAATAGTAAAACTATTTCATACATATTACAATTTATATTTTCACTATTTTAATACATTAGCTATTCTACCTTTACACCCATTGGATATTTGTTAATTTATTTATTTGCTCTTTTTACTATTGTATAAAGACAATAAAATTAAAAAATTAGAAGAGAGCGAAGGTATTCTACAGAGGAAGAGGTCGCAGTTGCAACGTATTACTGATGCAGACATAAACGCCACATGGTGACTATAAAAAATCGGTATTAAGAATTTGAATACGTATTGGAGATATTCACCATCGATATCAATATATTAGCATTAAAATAACAAGTAATTACCAGCGAATCAAAAAACTATTTGCAATAAAAGCTGAATTTGTTTGGAACATTACAATACCTGGGTGTAAGCTTTGGGCTGTCAAGCAGAACCACAACCAGCGTTCAAATAGACTAATTAACGTACACCTTCCTGAAGATCCTAATATAGTCCAGATTAGATTTTATGACAAATATGTTTAAAACAATTATAACTCTTGACAGTCATCTGCAACATATATATTAAATGACTATTACTGGACCACCGCAAATAGAGCATTTTTAAATATATATATATATACATATATATCAGAAATTCTTGGAATGAGGATATTTGTCCATCCACTGTTCAGGAAAATAGTATAGTAAGTTTTCAAGAATAACCAAAATTAGCTGAATACAGAAATACATATACAGCTCTATAAATGTTGATTAATTAATATTTATGATTTAATCTAAGAGTATTAAAATATATGCAACAATTTTTATTTTCTACATCCGTAAATTTGTTTAGAACACTCTTAAAAAGAAATTTCACCGTTCAGGAAACATTCTCGAGCTTTTCAGTTCATTTATATAGACACAAAAGAAACAAAGGCTATATAGTGTACCGTAACAGGCAATATTTTCTTCTTCGGTAACCATTACGTCTGTTTTCCTTCCTTTTTCGAGTCGGATGTTTCGGCTGCCTTTTTCCACGACATATCATCGGGTTTCGTCCCCTCGTAAAAAAGCCGAGAGCAGGGGTAAGAAAACAGAAAGTTTATTTGCTTAAAGTGTAACTGACGTGGGCACGGGCAACGTGCTACAAACATACAAATTAAGTGCGGCCCTTATCCTCCACACATAATGTGTAGAATCTTAAAATAATAGTAGAAGTCCTTAAAAAGTGCTCAATATTGTATACGAATGTAATGAATATTAATATTATAGATTAGGAACAACAAATTCATTGTTTTAAAAGTTATTTTCATGTATTTAAAATATAGTATTCTCATATATAGGTCTATAAATTATTGGATTTGTTGGAAAAAGGATTTGTTATGTAATTTGAAGGTTTATTGTAAAAATCTGTATAATATAGATAGCTCAAAGTATTTTCCATCGATAGCCGTTACTTTTTCCATCCCTCAGTCAATTTACGGATTCCATATTGAAAGAACGATGTATATTTTTTGACCATATTTCCGTATTTCTATAAGCAGTTAAACGTTGCTCAAAAACGTAGAATAAATGGTAATCAGAAGAAACAAGGTCTTGAGAATAAGTCTATATATGTTTTCACCGGTTTTATTATAATAATGTTGTTAAGTTTTGTTCGTTTTCCAGCTATTTTTCGCGCAATGATATATATACATATATATATATATATATATATATATATATATATATACATATATATATTATATATATTATATATATATATATATATATATATATATATTCATGTTGAGGTAAAGTAAACTAGCTTGTCAAACAATAAGCCTAAATTTCCTTAAATCGTAAGAACTAGCCCGCAGGTTAACAAGGAACTCGAATCCAAATTAAAGACGCCTAATAATACTGGAAATCTTATTTTAAGTTTTAATGAAGATTCTGTATTCGCATTGCCGTGTTTAATCCAACTTCCGTCCGGAATGGGAGGTATATATTGTCTATTCGTCGGGACAAAGGATTTTGCACTTTATTACCCGACACATTTTAGATCCAAATTGAGAAGCTTAGCGATGAATATAATAACGTTAAATTGGCCCCACTTCACTTTCTGTTTTAATGTTTAAAAAGTAAAGTTAATAACAGCAAGAAAATTAGTTAAGAACACAGTTTTGGTTTGAGTTTGAACTTTTTAGTTTATTGTGTTATAATTTTCTTGCTCATATGACATAATGTGATTCATTATAACTTAAAAAACAACTTGATAGGTATAATGAACAGTCGTACTACATGACATTGTAGTTAATAATGTACGTATAATATATATAATAAATAAGATTATTAAAAAAATAGAATTTCAGCGATTGGGTCGTATCACTCTGGTATTCTAGAAACCGATTTCTGAGTTGGGGTTGTAGAATGATGATATTTGTATCAATGAGCCGCAAGTAGGGATGAAACAAGCTTTTGCAAAAAGTGTGTTTAGTTATAAAAACATTGAACTAACTTCCCCTGTCGACAGTTTAGGTTAGTAGACGGAACTTTGAACTTTTTTTTATTAGTCTTCATTTTTATTTCAGTCATCGATTTTAACCGATCTTTAAACTGTCTAGAAACAATTTCTAATTAGTTAAATAACAATATTGACATCTGGAGCACATATACAATATATTTAACAATTTATACTTAAACTAAGATAAGTATATTTGATTCTCCATTGCAAATTTTATACTACCGTATTGCTAGGAATCCACACATGTACCAATAACTATTATTTACGTTTCTAAATAATATTATAAAGGTTCTGAAATCAAAAACTATGCTATGAACTCATATAGCTATATACTATCATATACCATAGTCAATAATATTATGAATAGCATAATATTATGAACCAGTGAGATGGGTTTGGTTTCCTAATAGATAAAAATCGCCAGGGTCGCTTTGTATAGCCGTATCAAAAAGTCGCCTCTTCTCTTCTTGAATAAAACAGTGTTTAAAGAAAATTTTTAGTTTTTTCTAAACCCTTTTAATATTGTATAACTTCTATTAATAAAATGGGGTTTCCAAGAAGTTCAATTGTTGTTTCATATTTAATACTCTTGCGCTATGTTACTTACAGTCATTTAACAATCTACCATCATTTGCAGGTATTACCCAACCAATTAGCAATGTCACTAAGGGATAATATCCAAGAAAATCAGCTGGAAATACAGTATTAAATTGGACTATATTAGTGGGAATAAAATACAATTAAACGCAAATCAGTTATTCATTTAAGATGAGGCAATCGATGCAAAAACCCACAGGCACACAATAGTTAGTGTGAGACCCAACAGGGGTGAGACTTGGTATCAGGTTTCCTGAGACACAAACACCAGCATGTCCTTTGACAAGTAGACATTTTCCTCGTTAATCCACTATATACTAACTGGATCGTTTTCAGCTACCAGATGATCACCATTGCTGAACTACATTGAGTTCGTTATAACAGAGAAGCTTGTTTCAAAATTTGAGAAGTACATGATACTCATTTCACAACTACTAAATCAAGTTGATATAGAATTTATTTGTAAAATCTTTGTAGAACTTTGTTTTGAAAATTGTTTGACACTCTCAGAACTCAGATTATTATTTACATTCTTTTGAGTGTCATACAGAGTTATGTTCGTTTTTCTCATGTTTTTCCTCTCTATTCTGTTTCCACTTGAGCTTAACATACAGTGTTATGCCCAAATATTTTATTATGCCCGCATATGGAATTATTTTACAATCGTTTATCTCTGACAGCTAATCTATTTTTTGTATGCGAAATCCACATGTATACACCCTGTATAGTTTTATTTTATTTTATTTTGTATTTATTTACATGTCTATTTATTACAGCTGTCGCTATGTTGTTTACTGTAGCACGTTATAAAACTTTTCAAATTCTACCAATTATATTATAGTTATTTCTTTGAAAATCAATTTTGAATAAAATGTAAATAAAGAAACAACACAGTTGATATCTTTATTCAAAATCAGGCCTCAATTTGTTGAATTGTCGCGTCTAGTCCGCAGGGTAATCGGGTCACGAGAACGAATATTCAAATTAAAAGCGCTTAATAATACTGGAAATCTTATTTTAAGTTTTAATGAAGATTTTGAATGCGCCCTACCATGTTTAATCCAACTTTCGCTCCGAACAGGAGGTACATATTGTCTGTTCGTCGAGACAAAGGGTTTTGCACTTTAATTCCGGATACATCTTCAAGTATAAATGACTAGTTAAAAGAGCTCGTTATTTAAATTTCGTAATGGTTGTTGCTTTTCAGCCAGTCGCTGTTTGGACTTGTCTCCGTTTGGGTTCTAATCTAGTGGAGAAACTAAAAATGTTTGAAAGTTATATGGGCTCATATTTAGCTTTATATTTAAGAAAAAACTAAATATGTTACGGTTATTAGTACAGTATCTAAAGTAGTTCCAGTTCTTGTGAGAAGGAGAAATTATTAGACTACTTAAACACCTGAGCTAGAGATTAATATCGAATTTATAGGAAGTTGTTCAGTAAGTTCGTGGAAATAACGTACAATAAATAACGTAAGGTAAAAAGCGGATTTATAGTGACAAAAGTGAAAGTTGTTTTTTTTTTTCATGATATCCGTTAAACTCATAATGCCCATTGCATTAATCCCGCGGTTTGTCGTACTTAGCACTCTAGTGTTTTTCTGAAAGGCCTGCAAAATGCTCCTCTGTGACAGCACTTACCCTTTTCTTTCATGAAAATTGTTCCCACGAAAACATTTGTCAGAGAAGAATCCGAAGCCATGGGAAGCTAAATCTGGAGAATAAGACGAATGTCAACTGTAAATTATATTCGAGCAGTATGATCTGTTATAATATATCTTGTTCTGTCTTCTATAAAATGTTTTATTTTACAATATTTTACATTCAATTGATCTATAATGTTACAGCAGTAGTTTCATTAATTTGGAAATATGGCGTTCTAAAACAAACGTTCTAAAACGAATTTGTTGACCTGTTATATGTGAATCAAGACAGCTAACCTAGGTCACTAACCTAGGTACCAGAAAGGCTATTGCGATATTGCAATATTACAGAAAAGTAGTGCTGCTTCTTCTGAATATCATTTATATTGAAAAAATATCAAGGAGTTATAAAGATAAATACAATTATGAAATAAGAGCATATAAGAAGTATCCTTAGCCTCTGTAACAACACTCAGACATTTGAAACACTGACATTAAACTTACCCACGTCTTAATAAATATAATACAATACAAAGAACTTAACGGTTCTCTTCTTCACTCGTTATTCTTCATCTTTCTTATGCTTTACTTCAGCGAGACATCACTTTAATACTTACACTGATCTTCAGTTAAAAATAGCATTTATTCTCTTACTTGTGTTTCGTTTCTTTATAATTGGCATTACAGCATGATTTCGACAGTTTTTATTTTATTTTATTCTCCACCCTTTTGTCTTCTTTTCTGCTCTTTGTGTATATTATTTTGCTACAAACTGCCCTTAGCTTCTTTCTCTTTCATACTTTATTAATTCCTTGAACCTCCGTCCTCCTATTATTTACTACTTTACATATACATTTCTACTCTATATGGTCTTAGTAATTTATAAAGTATAATTTTGGTCACTCATGGCAAAATGATATTAAAAATAGTGTTAAGACAACAAAAGTTGATGGAAAAAATTAAAAGTTTGTTAGTCATATCAAGATGATAATATAAATAGTCTTAAGACAATAAAAGTTGATCGAAAAAATTAAAAGTTGGAATAATAATTGATTAGGCTTAGTTAGTTAAAACATTTATTAATACTTAATTGCAGACATATTATTATTAGACCCTGAAAACAGAGATAGTGAACTTGATCAGATTCAACAACAAGAACTTCAAAAAGGATGGAATTTGAAAATTACAGCTTAGATATTCACTTGAATGATACTTTCTAAATATGGAATTATAATTCAATGCCGACAATTTACAAGACAGTATGATGAGAGTGAAAACAACTAAGGGTTTGTATATAAGTAATATAGGATAACTAGGAATTTTTTTTGTAGAATATGAAGGATTTATGTGCAGAGATATGTGTTTCATTGTTCAGAATATACATGAGCATTTGATAAAAATCTGTAAGAAAAAAAAAGAAATTTACTTACAGATATGGTAAATGCATTAGCGAGAATGTAGTAATTAAATCTAGTGTTATCAAGATAGTCATATCATATGCAGGTTCTAACGAAACAAACTAAAGTAAAATATAGCGAAATCAAAATGGCTTTACAAGGAAACAGTGTACGGAAGGAAACAAGAACTAATCGGAAAAGTTAAACATGCTCTCTAATGAAAGTAAAATATATTACTTGGATATGCAATTGTTCGTTAGGTAGATTAGGCCTCCAGGGGATGCCATTACATAAAAAACGCGCCTAGAACTCTAACTCATAGGTTGTATGGAAAAGAATATGCCGATGCGATTGTTTGTCCAAACACTCACTACTATTTTGTGGAAAGAATTTGCACAAGAAATAAAAACACTTGTTGACGAAATACTTGTTTATTTCGATTTAAATTCATACATGTGGTCAACAGGAGAATGGACAGGATATTATGTTAGGGTGAAGGAATTACGGTAGCGCTATGTAAGTGGTACTATTACAAGGGGGTAGAGAATACAAAAGAGTCGTCGTCGTGGTGGTCCTTTATAGCCGTGAACCGAATGGTACTAATCCTCCGGCGTTGCCAACCTTTGAACTTCCTGTAGGTAAACTCGTGGAGCCTAAAAGGTCGTAGTGGTCGCTACAATGTAAATGTAACAAAACACAAGCCCAACCTATAAAGTAGTAATAATCACTACATAGTATAAAACAAAGTCGCCTTTTCTGTCCCTATATCCCTATGTGCGCTTAAATCTTTAAAACTACGCAACGGATTTTGATGCGGTTTTTTTCAATAGATAGAGTGATTCAAGAGGAAGGTTTATATGTATAATACATGCATAATGTACTAAGGCAACATTGCTAATTTTAGAGGTTTCTAACGTGATGTCGTACATTAACCTATTTTTTGGCTTATTTAGCAATTAGCAAAAATGCTGCCTAACCCTACGAGTTAGATCAAATTAATGTACTACAGTATTGTACACCATAAAAAGGTCTACAAAAAAGTCCGCGATGGTATATGTTTATCTTTTAGGGATAACCCACATTAACCATTTTTATTGTTTACTTTTTACGTGAGAAAATGGCTTATTTACGAAGCTATTTTAAGCAATACGGCATTAATCCTTACCGAATTAAGTACCTTATATACAGTGTGCAATTAATATAGATCAATATGGTTCCTTACAGCATGTAAATTAAACAAATATTTTCGGAGATATTACAAATTTAAAATTTGCGTTTAAAAATGTGTAATGTAATAAAAATTGTATGAATTTAGATATTCCAAAGATAGCAGGAAATCTTCATAGTAAGTATAGGGGAAGAGGAATTGTTTTACTCCAAATTTAATGCGTGCAGACCAAGGGCAGTAATGAATGAACCAAAAATACTGGATCGATTTTAATCATGTTTTCATTGAGTGACATAGGCATATATATTTTATGCCCGTGTAAAGTCGGAACGGGCCGCTATGTTTTTATATACAACGTTCATATTTTTTCTGTAGTGTATTTAATTTAGTATCAGCATTGCACCCGTGCGAAGCCGGGGCGGGTCGCTAGTTAACTATATAATTAATTGTACTTTTAAGCCCTTCGATAATACATACTATATTATTAAAATATGCTTTATTTGATAATAATATTTTTGTTTAGTTACTTTATTTAGATTAGAATTTTGTTGTATGTCAAAGACAAACTAAACTAATACTCACAGTTGAAACGTCATCATTGCGAATTTTTGACGTCATCAATTCTCATGGCACAATCCAAAACAATTTTGCTTGCTTCTGTCCCTAATATTTATACGTGTTCATCCTATTCTTGGATTCGTTCAATTTTATCAATATTCTACATAAATTTTAACAGTTTGTCATAATATTCCTCATCTGTTAAATCCCATTATGGTCTTGTCTAGTTCCTTAATATAATAAAACACTCTTTAGCAGATTCATTTTGGTAATAATACATCTTCGAAATGGGATTCAATAAATTGTTTCCTTAAAACCTGTTCAGTTTTAGCGGTGCCGCTATTAAACCGCAGATTTCCGTCGTATTTAAAATCCCACCGTAAAAACCGTCGAAGCGTCCGTAAATTTGGTCCGGCAAGAGCCCGCCATGGCGCCCTGCGCAATCTGAAAATTATTACAACAAAGATTGCAATCAGCCGCTCTATTTAAATAAACCGCTAAGGCGACGTTTATGGCCCATAAACTGACAATGCAATGGCACCTTCGCCGAAATCCTCATTGCATTTCGGAACGTTAAGGCAGGTCCCGCGGATCAAAGTAATAACCCGGTATTTAACTTTTATGTGTCAGGCGCCGGCTTAATTAAGTCGTTATATTAATGTGATCGGAACGTTTTGGTATTCATATGGACATGAATCTGTTCGGAAATATTTGGTTATTATATGATGTTGCGTTGAAACTGTAGGTAACAGATTAATTAAAATGTCCCCGGCTTGTCACATAGATGGCGCTACTAGAATTAAATCTATATGTTTTTTAGTCAACTCTAACTCTCAAAAGATGCATGTATAAATTTGAGAGCTGTCGGAGCATCAGTTTGTGAATTAGAGCATTTTGTGTGAAGCAACTTTTGTTATTGTGAAAAAAATGGACAAAAATGAATTTCGCTTCTTGATAAGATTTTGCTTTTTGAAGGGAAAAATTCAGTTGAAGCAAAAACTTGGCTTGATGCCGAGTTTCCGGAGACGGCCCCAGGAAAATCAACCATCAAGGATTGGTATGCTAAGTTTAGACGTGGTGAAATGAGTACCGAAAACGGTGAACGCAGTGGACGCCCAAAAGAGATTGTTACCGACGAAAACATTTACAAAATCCACAAAATGATTTTGAATGGCCGTAAATTGAAACTGAATGAAATAGCAGACGCTCTAAAGATATCAACTGAACGTGTACATCATATCATCACAGCTCACTTTTGACCAAAAACAAAGACGAGTTGATGATTCGGAGCAGTGTTTGAAGATGATCAAGCGTAATAAACCCGAGTTTTTGTGTCGATATGTGACAATGGATGAAGCGTGGCTTCTTCATTTCACTCCAAAGTCCAATGGACAGTCATCCGAGTGGTCTGCACACGATGAACCTGCTCGGAAGCATGGGAATACGCAACAGTCGACTGTCAAGGTTATAACGTCTGTCTTTTGAGATACGCATGGAATAATTTTCATTGACAACCTTGAAAAGGGATGTACCATCAACAGTGACTATTTCATAGTGTTATTGAACCCTTTGAAAGACGAAATCGCCGAAAAACGGCCGCTTTGGAAAAAAAAAGAAAGTGTTGCTTCACCAAGATAATGCACCGTGTCACATGTCAGTGAAAACAATGGGAACAATCAACGAATTAGGCTTCGAACTGCTTCCTCATCTACGGTATTCTCCAGATCTGGACCCCGCGACTATTTCCTGTTCTCAGATCTGAAAAGAATGCTCGCTGGGAAGAAATTTCCGTCGAATGTAGAGGTGATCGCCGAAACTGAGGCCTACTGAAGCAAAAGACAAATCGTACTACAAAAATGGTATCAAAAATTTGGAGGGTGCTATAATCAGTGTATCACCCTTGAAGGGAATTATGTTAAATAAAAAAACTAATTTTGCAAAAAAATTGTATTTTACAATGGTAGGCTGGGAACTTTTCAATTGACATGTTATGTTACCACGTTCATTAATCCTGTTATTAATCATATATTCTACAATCATCTATTATCTCCCATCAACATTATATAGCAGACGGCCTGGAGAGGTCAACCCAAAAATTCCAATCTTTTCTCGAAAGAATTGCTATATTATCTAAAAATTGGGAATCAAATGATATGAAGCAAAATTTACAAACATTGAATTTACGAATTAGAGGATCACGCCTTAGCGTGTCTTTATTAACTGCATGAAAATTCCATATGACAACACAACAAAATACCTTTCAATGACCCTAGAAGCCAAGCCCAGATAGAAGGAGCATATAAAAAAGAACCGCTCAGCATCAAGTTCAGAAAATTGTATTGGTTGCTTGGCTGAAGCTATGCCAGTGACTCCAATGTCCTGGCGATTTTGAGGTTCCAAAAGAAGATGCTAAAGTATATTGTGAATGCGCCTTGGTACATACACGTTGATGACCTCCATCGCTATCTAGAAATTGAAACTGTTACGGACACTATCAGATGATTTGCCGATTCCCATCAAAGAAAACTTCAGGACTAAATCAATATGTCTAAATGTAGAATAATTGTAGCCATAATAACATTTTCTATTTGTGGTATATGACATGTATAGAACAGGATAAAACACTGTCATGCGGTATACCTGCTTGCGTTTCCTTCATTGTTGAGTAGATTTCTTCTTATTTAACTCTCGAAACATTCTGGCTGAGTTGTATTAGTTTAAGAGTCTAATCAATTGATTCGGTAACATTTTATGAAGTTTATATGTGAGTCCCTAATGCCAGACCTTATTAAGAATATTACGCTACGTATGAGAATATAGCTGAGAAAACTTTTTTTCTTCCTAGGGTTCTAAATAATGTTTGTGATTTTATTTACTCGGTAAATTATTGTAAGCAAGAGTTTATCTGATAGTTTCACATCAACATAAGTTGTGGGAACCTGACCAAATGCATTGTTTTCCATTACAAAACACCAAATACAAATATATTTAGTTAGTCAACAAAACATACAAGAGAACGTAAGAGAATAGTTACTACAGTGATAATGGTGAAAAGCTAACTTCAAAAAGGGCCTGTAAAAATCTCTCGGTTTAGTGTTTCAAAGAAAACTCTACGATGATCCAATTATGATTACAGAATGTTGTTCAAACTTATTCAGATTTCTGGTAAATTAGTTTAAGATAAAATAAAATGCACGCATACATTAACAATTGCCTAATTCATATTGAATCATATATTTTGTATTAAATACTTAGTAATATTCAATAATAAGTATAATATATATATATATATATATATATATATATATATATATATATATATATATAAGTCGTAAAAAAGTACTGATAACATAACTTGCATGAGTTTATAGATTATTTTCCTAATTTTTTTATAATGGTAGTTTCCAATTTAGAATATTTTTGCGCAATGAACAAATCGATTACGTGTCGGGCCAAGAAGTGTAACCATAACCCAATTACTAAAAATAATAACAATAGATCATATTGATTCACTAGCCTTGTTATAGACTCATACATAACCATATTGTCCTTATATACAATGGGGTTCATTTTATAATTCAATATTACGTCAGTAGAAAACAAACAATTAAAGAAAAAACAATATGTTCTAGAAATGGAGAGCTAGAAGTACAATCTTCGTTGTAGTCATATTATATCGAGTGTTTAAGAAGTTTAGGGGTTTTTTTGTATAACAAAAAAAATAAATTAATGAAATTCAGTTTAGTTTAATAAATGTATTATATCTACGAAATATCTATAAAATTTAATTAAATAATTATAAAAAGTTAACTTTTGGATAACTTGAAATAACAATAACAATCTGTACAAAATCTCAAGATACAGCTTCGAATCACGTTTAGTACTTAGTAGCATTGTCACGATACACCAACTAGTAAGCTACAGTCAACTTAACTATTCCGTTTGCTCGTAACAACTACTGTTATGGCAAAGTTAACAGTCATTAACAGTTTAACTGACAGAATTGGTACTGGTGGTAGTTTATTTATAGCTGTTATATCCATTACAAAGTTTTTCTTTTAATAAAAACACAACGTTAACACAAATTGTAATTTCTTTTTGGTTTATATTTATGGTGTTCAACATTATTTTGTACATATCTAACTACTTCTATAAGTAATCATGAGCAAGAATAAGGTCCATGACTGATCAAATATTATCTACCTTTTTAAGTAACACAAATTTTAGAGCTATTTTTTAATTTTCTAGTGAATAGACTTGCCAAAGTAATATTTTCGATAATTCTAAAGTGGCGTAGTATACTGTAGACTACAATCCACTAGTCTCCATTGTGAATTAGATCTACAAGTTTTTTTTGTTTTTGCTTTCGATTATTACAACAACTACCAATTGTTCTTCACTTTTGTTGTATTTGGTTAGTCTGATACTATATTATAAATTCACTATGTCAACAATCAACTAGTAGCACCATATCAAAGGAACTGCAAATATATTTAGCTGAATGAACGTTGTTTCGCCATGTAAATAATTTTTACAGAATTTCCAGTGTAGACAAAAAATAACTAACTAATGGGAAGTGTGTAAGGATATGGTATATGAGTGAAACAGGCATGGAACGCTGTGGACGATGAGGGAATATAAAAATATCAACACAATAAAACATTAATTCATTACATAATATTAATCTCTTAATGCTACAGCCGTTGCACATAACTTACCAAGTGATAATAATTGTTGTCGAGCGGGATAAAAAATGATAAAATTATTTAAATGGACAGTTGGTGATAGAAAAGTGAAAATTTAGGGCTGTATATATTTTTTAATGCCACATAATAAATAAATTAATCAAAAATTTTCTTTTGGGGTCCACACCCCTTATCACTTAGGGATTTGAAAAATAGATATTAGCCGATTCTCAGACCTACTGAATGTGCATAAAAAATTTCATAAGAATCGGTCAAGCCGTTTCGGAGGAGTGTGGGAACAAACATTGTGACAAAAGAATTTTATATATAAGATAAGCCATATAAGAATAAAAGCGTCTTTACATATAACGCAACAATATCTTTAAATACATAATTTTAAATAATAATTAGTTCAATTTCAATATGAAAAATGATAAATTTTAACCACTACAATACCAATAATTTTATTCCAAAGCCGTATTGGAATCCTGCCATTTTCGTTAACCTCATTCCGATATAAATATCAATGAAATATGCTGGCCCGGAATTGAGAAACACTCTCCCGAGACAACGCTGTTTTAATCATCGTTTAGCCCTCTCGGCTGCTACCACACTAATCACGAAGTGGTTTTGCACCAAACTTTGTTTACTAATTAGCTTTCTGGTTGATCCCCGTGTGGAATCAGCGTTTCCGCTTCTGACCTTGCCATTTATATTTATTTCCGCAGCAGTATTGAGGTTAGTTCTTGGCTGTTTGTTCTTTTTTTTCGGTTTACGTTCGTTTTATTGTTTAATTGAAGGGAAGGGAGCGGAAAAGTTTGATAATCTAAAATAACTTTCTCTATTTTACATCATAATTCCCTATTTTGATATTTAAAGTTTGAAATTTATTAGTAATAACAGGTCAATTGAAAAGTCCCCCGTCTGACACATAGATGGTGCTACTAGAATTAAATATATATGTTTTTTAGTTAGTTCTAACCCTCAAAAGATGCGTCTATAGATTTGACAGCTGTCGTATCATTAGTTTGTGAATTATAACATATTAAGTGAAGCAACTTTTATTATTGTGAAAAAAATGGATAAAAAGAAATTTCGCGTGTTGATAAAATATTGCTTTTTGAAGGGACGAAATACAGTTGAAGCAAAAACTTGGTTGTGGCCAACACGGTAGTCGCCCAAAAGAGGCTGTTACCGACGAAAACATTTAAAAAATCAACAAAATGATTTTGAATGGCTGTAAACTGAAACTGAATAAAATAGCAGATACTATAAAGATATCAACTGAACGTGTACATCATATCATTCACGAATATTTGGGTATGAGAAAGCTCTGTGTAAAGCGGGTGCCGCGCGAGCTCACTTTTGACCAAAATCTACGAGTTTATGATTCGGAGCAGTGTTTGAAGACGGTCGAGCGTAATAAACCCGAGTTTTTACGTCGATATGTGACAATGGATGAAACATGGCTCCATCATTTCACTCCGAAGTCCAAGCGACAATCATCCGAGTGAAGTGCACACGATGAACCCGCTCCAAAACGTGGAAAAACGCAATTGGTTGGCAAGGTTATGGCGTCATTTTGGGATGCGCATGAAATAATAAACATAAATGGCCCTGTTGTTATCGATAGCCGCTACTTTCTCCCATCTTTCAGACATTTTACGGATTCGATCTCCAAAGAACGATGTATCTTCACTCATATGTCGAATCAAATGGTAATCAGAAGGAACAAGGTCTGGAGGAAAGGACGGGTTGGTAGCACTTATTTTACCGATTTTGTAATATACGATCGAGTCTTATCATGCTAAAGCATTATAATGTTTAATCTTTGCTCGTATTCCTATTGTTCCTTACCCAGTACTTGGCTCAAACACATTAACTTTAATTGATAGTGATCTCCGTTTATGGCTTCATTAGGTTTTAGCAGCTAATAGTATACTACATCAAAATGATTCCCTCAAATATGGTGCATTAGCTTGGTGTCATGAATATTTGGCTTTGCCGTTAGATTTGATGATGAATAACCAGGTGGTCGCCATGACTTTTTTGCTTTGATTGTGGTAATAGATCCACTGCTCATCACCAGTAACACTACTGTGTAAAAATCAATTCCAATTTCACCGTTGCAGCAACACTTCACACATGAGTAAAGTCTTAATACGACACAAACTATACAAATTTCTGGATAATTTTCATGTCCTTTAAGCGACTGCAAATGTTTTATGTGTTAATCCGCGTTTACTTGCGTTTTACCTGGATCATTACAGAATAATGCCTTAAAATCATCGTCTTCAATTTTTTTGGCTTTTCTCGATGGAGCATGGTTGCCACAAGCTCCACACGACATTTGATGACCTTCAGCCACCTTTTTCTTTACACTAAAGTTGCAAAGTAAAAGTAAAAAATGACACATACTACAAAGTGAAGTCCGTCAGTGAGTCTTCAACATGAAATTAGTTGCAAATGTACACGATATAATTTAATTCACAACAACGCCATATGTAACTCCTTTAAAATTACTTTATAGGCCTGTTACTTAACTATAAATGAAAAACAATATAAGCAATATAAACGGTATATCCAGATCAATAAACTTCTTAATCTAACTTACAGAATGTAAAAAAAAATTAATAAATTCGTCTCATATAAGCATATGTTATAAAATACATATAATATAGGAGCTAAAAAATTAGCTTCATATTAGATATAAACAAGCCAGTGATACTACCAACGTTACATTGATAATACTAAATATATTAAAACAAAACTTTAGGGTGTGCTTTATAAAAATATCAATATTTAAAGGGACGTTGGACTTCCGAATTTAAACTATTAATTGAACGTCTGCAACGAGCATTGTCGAATTTTGATATCATATTAATAAAGCAAACATTAACCTACTCTTGTATGAAAGTATTTTTATTAAGAGTATAATCGAGATACGAATTTCGGTTTCTTTTTTAAATTATTTTGAAGATTAGACACTATCCAAATAATAGCAATAATATAAAAATTTCGTTATTGATTTAATTTTTATTTGAGGATGATATGCAAATATGAACTACTAATGTAATTTGTTTGCTATATATACAAAATGTGCTGAAGGATATTAAATAACCTTAATTATACTAATAAATCATTTTTTCTCGGACCTGAAAAGGCTGACATTAGGCTTACAACGCACCCATTACAGATTGTTGATAATTTATGTCAACACGGTAAGAAAATTACCCGTTAGATCTATAATTAATTTTATCTAGCCCTAATTAACAGGACCATAAAAAAACGCTTTTAGCTATTTATACAAAATTAAAAATATAATTGCTTTATTATTATCAAAAAAGAAATACGGATATTTTTTGGCCTATATACTGAACTATTTCTTTAAAATACAATAGGCGTTAATTAAAATAGTTGGTATTAACATGATAGTTTCTTTATAACTTTCCATAACTTGCCTTCAATGTTAACTACAACAGTTACAAATAGCATTAAATAACTAGGGATCACGTCTATTCAATAGCTCGACCTCCATATCAATCACAAAACTTCCCTCAGCACGAATGAAACGTGCATTTTCGGTTTTTAAATAGGCCTATATCTCACTTCTCCTTCAGGTAGCCGAAGGACCCGTTCTAAATAATTCCTCGCGGGATGTTCGACTCCTCGCCAGTGAAGCGGCATCGACGTCGGTCATTTGTTTAGGTTGTGAAGCCGCGGCCAGTAACGCGCCTGCCGACACTTCCGCTTCCGAATTTAAATTTCCCCCAGGACCGGCCGGGCACCACGTCTGGACAGATGAAAAGTGTTCTACGAGGTATAGTTTTATTTCGACGTCGTTTGTTTTTCCTCCGGAATAGAAGCAGGTGTGTGTGTGTGTGTGTGTGTGTATGGGTTATTGTGAAAAGTTCGTACACCTGAGTCACATCAAAATTCAAATCGAAATAACTTTTCCGGAGAACAGCAAATGTTGACTTCATAAAATTATCGTTCATTATTTAATTCGTATTCACTGTGGTCATTTCGATTGTTTATTTTGTTACTTGTATAATTTTGGGTTTGTATTTGAATGTATATTATTGTCTTCGAACTTTTTTGGTCTTCAAGAACGTTGGTTATATTCATCAACATTTTAAATAGTCGAAAGCAAAATCAACTATTGAGATATGATAAAGTAACATCACCATAAGTTTCTCAAAGTCTTTGACCAGCTCTGCAGCAGATTTTTTCAAACCAAACATCAGAAGGAATGAATCTCAAAAATGCAGTTTTGTGTATTCTGTGATTAGCGCCTTGTAAACACTGAAAACCTTAATAATACTAAATACACTATTATTTTCTGTAAAAAGATCATAAAAACAAATAATTTAATTAGTATTTTAAAAAATACTTGTTTATAATACATTTTCATAACAAATGTGCAGCAATAAGTAAAAATATACATTCAAGAACATGTTGTACCTGTACATGCAGTACAACAGGAAATAGATAAAATAATATTAGCAGCTAACATATACACAAAAGGCTTTACTAGTAAGATGCTGAGCCAGCATTTGTAGTAAATCGATTCGAAGGTTAAAAATTAAAAAGTATTTACGTTTAGGGTAAATTGATATGGCTCAGTGAATGGAGGTAAAACGAAACGAAACAGTGTTGTTTACATTATGTGACCGTTATTTATTGAAATAATATAAAAATGTGGAAAATACAAAATAGATAAAACGGATGGCAGCGGTGTTACCTGGTGACGAGGCTTGGGCAGTCGATGTGGCACGTCTAAACTAGAGACAATTAAAGATAAACTCCCAGATATACGTCTCTGGATTGCCAGCTATTCGTTATCGTGCTTTAGTTGTCGCTGCCGGTACCCCGCCCGTGTTCAACATCTGCTTTTATCCTCAGTGTCGTTTTGTATGACCGCTTAATCAGTTAACTCTTCTTTCCGATAAATGAAAACTGTTTTTTTTTTGGTTTAAACTTATTCACATATCATAACTGGTCATAATTCATCCACTAATCAATCCTAAATCAGTTAACTATAAAGAAAAGAAGACATTGACTTTGGATTGGTAATCGTTCCATAGTTAGTGGAAGCGTTCCTTGCTGTAGATCAATGAAGTTCGGAAAAAACTGAAGCTGTAGGGTCACAAAAGATCGATTGAAGGGCTTTAAAGACCTCTAGCTATACATTTTTTCAAGTAAGAAACAACAGTTTGTAGATTCTTGGCACATTCATCACAATAAAGGTATAAAGCCACCAAAGGCGGACTGAAGCTGTTATAAGTTAACATAGTCTACTAGAATTTTGACAGAAGCTCACAGTTTAGAGTGAACAGCCACCGAAAGCTGATTATAGTAGTTCAGTTTCTTAGCCGTAGACTACTGGACTCTGCAATCACCAAAACTTGGAAAATGTGAATGAATATAGAAGTTGTGATAAAATCTGTCTGTTTTTACCCTAAATTTTGCTTTATGCTAAGTTCCTTTTATTTTCCATATTTTTCGCAGTAACATATACACATTATATATACAGTAACTCTCCTATAGACTGTTACTAGGACTGTTTGAGTGGTCAAAAATTGTTGTAGCCAGCACAGTGGTCAGTTGGGGGTTAGAATCCAGCTGGTTCATAGCGGTAAATATGTGTCTATGATTTTTAATAATGATGATTCTTCATAAGGCATGAGTACAAATCTTACAAAAGAACCCAGTCACACCAGTAATAAGTCGTAAGACGGATGTACTGGAATAATGTCTAAGTTGATCACTCGCCAGACGGTAGGTTTGATATCGAGGACCGTGATTGAAAGCCCACGTTAAGCAATAGATCCAGTCCATATCAACCCTAGTTGATAAAAAGCGGACACTAATAACAGGTCAATTGAAAAGTCCCCAGCCTACCATAGTAAAACATATTTTTTTTGAAAAATTAGTTTTTATTCAACATAATTCCCTCCAAGAGTGACACACTGATTATAGTGACCCTCCTACTTTTCGATACCATTTTTGAAGAATGATTTGTCCTTTGCTTCAAAATAGGCCTCAGTTTCGGCGATCACCTGATCATTCGATGAAAATTTCTTCCCAGTGAGCATACTTTTGAGATCCGAGAACAGGAAATATGCGCTGGTGGCCAGATCTGGAGAATACGGTGGGTGAGAAAGCAATTTGAAACCCAATTCATGGATTTTTGTCATCGTTTTCACTGACTTGTGACACGGTGTAATGTCTTGGTGAAGCAGCACTTTCTATTTCTACAAATGTGGCCATTTTTCATCGATTTCGTCCCTCAAACAGTCCAATAACGCCATATAATAGTCGCTGTTCATTGGTCCTTTCTTTTTCAAGGTAATTAATGAAAATTATTCCATGCGCATCCCAAAATACAGACGCCATAACCTTGGCAGTCGGCTGTTGCGTTTTTCCATGCTTTGGAACAGATTCATCGTGTGCAGTCCCCTCGGATGACTGTCGATTGAACTTCGTAGTGAAATGATGCAGCCATTTTTCATTCAGTGTCACACATTGGCGCAAAAGCTCGGGTTTATTACGCTTGATCGTCTTCAAACATTGTTCCGAATCGTCTATTCGTCGTTGTTATTGGTCAAAAGTGAGCTCGCGCGGCACCCACTTTGCACAGAGCTTTCTCATACCCAAATATTCGTGAATGATATGATGTACACGTTCAGTTGATATCTTTAGAGTGTCTGCTGTTTGTTCTGTTTTCTTCGATAACAACCTCTTTTGGTCGTCCACTGCGTTCACCGTCTTCGGTGTTCATTTCACCACGTCTAAACTTAGTATACCTATCCTTGATGATTGATTTTCCTGGGACAGTGTCCGGAAATTCGGCATCAAGCAAAGTTTTTGCTTCAACTGTATATTTTCCCTTCAAAAAGCAATATTTTATCAATACGCGAAATTTCTTTTTATACATTTTTTTCGCAATAACAAAAGTTGCTTCACTCAAAATGTTATAATTCAGAAACTAATGATCCGACAGCTGTCAAATGTATACACGCATCTCCATCCATGTGTCAGGCCTGTAACTTTTAAATTGACCTGTTATATATATATATATAAAAATATTGAAAATATTATGATTTTCTTACATTTTGAATTTCTTAACAATTATCTATGGAAAGTGCATAAAAATCAATACTTCTTTACCTTCCAAGAGTGAATTTTGATATGGTGGCGTGTGATAGTAAAACTAGTAAAGGAGAAACATCATAATAACTCAAACATTAGGTAGAAAAAACTCTTTGATACATTCTGTAAGCACCTATAAAACCATTTTTGCTAAGCTTTCGTAAAATCCGGACGGAATGTGGCGACGAAGCAAGTTTTCTGATGAATCGGCGTGTATAATATAAGCTCGACTACTTCTGAAATGAATGGCATCATACCTGGCTGAATCAGGACCCGAGAAAGGGTTTTATAATGGCTACTTAGCGACTTTTCTACATAGGTCCCACTAAAAATAATACGTCTACGACTATTTGCTGGGCGTGTATGTCGGTCACGAGTGTTTGAGTGGAACGGAGGCGGGTATATAACGGCACGGTGTATATATATCGTGATGTTTGTTCGGCTAACGGTCGGTTTTCCGACTTCTATTATTCTGTTTTCTTTCGCGAAGTTCTCGTCAAATATTTATTAAACGCTACAAGTTTTAATTATGTTGCTGGTGATGTTTTAATTCCCGTTCGAATCACGGAAACGATTCGTATTTTTTTATTCTTGGTATTAGTGCCTAAATTTTTGTTTAATATCACTCAGTTTGTCGCTTTATTTGTTCATCAAATTATGGTTTTAATAAGAAATAACCGGAGCAATAAACTATTCAATTAATATAAAACTTATTAAATTACAACATTCGAAAGATGTAATTAGCTAACTGTCAAATGTGATGTCTACGTGTGTGTATTCTAATCCTGCTTTCAGATTTTATATTGCCGGTTTGGTCGACAAGTGGTAAAGGCGACAGGACGGTCCCCCTACTGTTGCGATAACTGCGGGTTCGAATCCTACTATGGCGTGATCGTAAATTTATGTTTCTGATTGTCCTAGGCGAGACTGGAAAATCCGACAAGGAATATGATCCCAGTCACGCCAGTAACCAGACTGGGTAAGACCGGATATGTTCTGGAATGATTTTTAAAGTTGGTCACTCGCCAATCGGTAGGCTTAATAATCTTTCTCTACCGGCACGTATATCGTATTAATTCTTTACCACATCCTATAACCATTCGATCTGAATGCGGTGATAGGAAGGAAGACACTCTGTAGCCATATTATACAGCCCTCTAATCTACTATGTATCTTTTTTCAGGTCTGTTTATAAATAAGTAAATTACAATTTACGCGATTAAACATTTTGTTTACGTTTAAATCACAATTTGAAATACTTCACTAACTTACTTATATATTACTTTAATTTGTTAGTTTAATATTCAGTGCAGCTGCAACATACAAAACATTCTGTATTTCCATCTTACGTTTTTCTTTTGAATCATTTTTGATTGGAATCTCCTGTTCTTAACTATTTCGGTTTGAAATTCTTGACATTATATATATTGTCTTCTCTATAGGCAATGTTATTCTCCTTATTTGGTTTTTCTGTTACTTCCTATGTATACATTTCTTATATTCTTATATTCTTTTAATGTATTCCTTATCTTGCGATTTAATCACACTTAAACCTTAATTACTTATTTAAATTTAATCTTAATTACTTAAGAGTACACTCTGGACATCTACACAAACCTTACATTTACATTGTATGTTTTATTCTGGTACTTTACTTTTGCCTGAATGCTGTAAATATACACTTATTTTCGTGTTGTTTTCTGATAATTTTCTCTATTAAATAATAAATAATTATATTACCTTAACAAACTTTTGTAGACCACTTATTAAATATATTTTGTAAAATTACTTATTACAGGAATGTAGTAAACACTAATATTTAACACTAGATCTCGCGGTATCCTATTTTGAAGTATGATATTTCTATTGCTTTATATACTGGTTTGAAAACATACTGTTAAAGCAAAAGTTTATTGTATACTGGCAGTGCTGAATATCTACCCAATAGCCACCACTTCATATTTTTTTACTTCAACTTTTTTATACTTCAGTTTGGGTTCTTCACATTTTTTCTTAACATATGGATTCCGCCTGAGTTTAACATCAAGGTTCATGCCAAGATATTCAGTTGCCTTTCCGTACGGGACTGCTTCGTGCTACATATATACCGGCTTGTGAATGATTCTTTTCTTGACCAAATCAATATGCGCTGAATTTTTTCATTGATTTCCATACACCATTTCTCTGCCCAGCATTATATTTCGAAAATAACTCTTTGTAACATTTATTCTGTGATTCAGTATTATTATGTCTAATGGCTAGGATTGCAATGCTATCTGTATATGTAGCAACAATATTTTAATTGTATGTAGCCACATTTCTGGCACACTCGTCAGTTGTTTATGACTCTAAAATATTTGGATTGAATCTGACTTTTTGACTTTTATATCAAGCTATATCGAAAAACATCCGGAATTATCACAAAACAAACTGTAATTGACTGACATTGGTGATTCTTTGAAACTGATCAATTGTCGTGGAATGTTGTTTCCTGAAACCAAATTGATGATGACAGATGATGCAGAGATGGTTGTCCTCAATGATTGGTTTTAGTCTTTCCAAGAGAAGTTTTTCAGAGGATTTGGACATTCATTCAGTAATACGTATGCTGTCTCATGAAGTAGTTTTTCTGGTTTAGCAATCATAATTGCCTTAGCCACCTTTAAGAGTTGTAATACATATTGTAGTTATTGTCAATAAAGAATTTGTTAGGTTGAAGATGTTAATATTTTCCGGAATTTAAAAATTATATAATGAAACTTATGGTAGACATTTTATTATGTCATGCTGAATTACATTACTGAAAATCAGTTGTGCATCCTGCATTTAAGCTAAAACTAATAGTCGTCTTTCCGAAGGAATATATATTTAGTAGCTCAACAAAACAGTTCACATTTAACCGTTACTAAAACATAACAGTTTAAATTCCCGGCATCCTGTACTGACTACCTAACGAAGTAGATCGAGATAATACAGAAATCCTAATTACCTAAACGATGTTTTTGTTAGTTCGAAACTGAAACCAATGCGAAGGTGTTGGGCATTTCAGAATGCAACGTAATGACACTTTAACAGTAAACTAGTTTCAATTATAAACTTGGTATGATGTTAGATATTGTTCGATAGTGATTACGTGTACTATGGTCGTTTCCTCGGCAGCCTTGCAATATACTTAGAACAGTTTCGAACAATATTTTAAAGTAAGTTCCTCGAGAGAAAACCACCATATCATAATTAATTTTTATACGCGTAAAGGAACTCTAATACCGAAAGTTTAGAGAAACTATAAATCAATAAAACGTAGATTAAGTTGAATTTAAAATATCTCTATCTCTTTTAGCGGCGGCAGAGAAAAATACTCTAAAGAGATCTATATATCGGGATATTTGTCCAGCCAATAGTGGTTTCCAGGCTTCATTTTTCTATTTTCTTTTATCGAGTTCGACTCAATTATTTATCGAAAGTTACTGGAACAACTTAGTTTTAATTGTGTTGCTGACTTTTTAATGTTCTAAGCAGGTAAACCACTATTGGTTTTCGACTTTGCCGTAGCGTATTTTCGTTTATTTGATATTTATTGTTGTTCGATTTTGATCTGTATTGCAATACTTCTATTTATTATCCCAATGCGCACTTCTACATTCAAATGAAAGTTTTAGATACTGTAAGACCGGAACAAGGGATAATCGAAGGGAACAAAATCTGTTTAGTATATAATCTTTCATAAATTACTTACAGATCTTGGCTTTTTAGATTAAATATCATTGCTAAAACACATAAAATAGTAGCCACACATTATAATTAATGATGTGTTTACTATATATAAAACTTATACATAGTATCAGTAGCATTTCCATATCAATTAAACAGGAAAAATTAAATTTAAATCACAGGATAGTGTATTTTCGACGCCTAGTCCGATATATTTCATACCGAAAAAATTATTAAATATTACCAATATATTAAGGACTGATAGATAATTTATTCGAAAATGAAAAACAGAAAATATATTATTAAAAATTCCAGCTGGTATATTCAGCTGTTGGTTTCCACAGGGCATGTTTCATATGCATTACACAAATTCTGGAAAATATAGCAGTCAGCAGTAGCAGTAGGTGTAGTTTCCTTTAGTTTTAACAGTGCTTAATATATTTTAAATCACATTGGCTATGCTTTAAATATTTTTAATTCATCAATTTCTCACATCGTAATAAGCTACAAACCAAGGTAATGTCTATCAATATTTCTGGCTTTTATTTAAAAAAAAAGTTGTAGACTATTCAAAGTTTTTTACACATACATCATCAAGATGTTTAATGTATTGCATGCCGCAATTTGCAAATTAGTTTCAGAATCAGACAGTATTTTCCTTCTCATTTTATTCTAGTTAAAAAGAGACACAATGCTGTCTGATTAGTTCGAACACGGAAACGAATAAGCCTGTCCGGTTGTCAGACGTATGCAAAATTCTTGAAAGCAATAGTGATATGATGTTATAACTCTAACCTATAAACTATTGTGGCTGTATAAATAACTGTAATTTTTGGATATACTATAATGTTAAAATACATTATTTTTAATAACATTTTTATTCAATTATTTTATTTAGATTAAAATTTTGTTGTATGTCAAAGCCAAACTGAACTAAAACTCAGAGTTAATACGGCAACATTGCGAAGTTTTGACGTCACACATTTAGATGACGTATCTACAATATAACTTTGAATATACTATAGACTATAGAAGTAAATTCACTGTTAATAACAATACTTATAATTAATTTGAAGAACTAGTAAAATAATACAAAGTTGGGGGAAAAGTAATATCGGTTTTTATAATGGATTTTTGTGCTACATGGCTGTAAATATCCAGTAATACTTATTACAATATCTCTAGTAACCATAGAACGTGTCCATAAAAATATCCCCATATAACAGCAGCGATATTTATTTGCTCAGTCAAGGCTTACAGAGCTCAATACTTGAGAATATTTGAATAAATTCACAAGGAAATAAAATTAAGGGAAAAGTATTAACAGTATTCGAAAAAAATGCCGGTTTCGTCGTTGTTTCGTTTCTAGAGGTTCTATATATTTGCCCATCTCTCAGGAAATTCATTGCCAAACTTATATTTAAATGCAATTCCAAATGACCACTTTCTCATATTCAAATAGCCCCAATTCAAGTTGTTAAGTGAAACCAGGTGTTTAGAATACGGCAAGTGCGATAAAGCTTCCACATATATGTAATTTCAACATTTCTTTGGCTGGTTTTACTGTGTAAGATGGCGCGTCATCACGCTACAATATCTTATATACAATATTGTAAACGTTTTTCGGCCAATGCCCATTTAAAATTGTACATTTGTTGTCGATAGCGATCAGCATTAACTGTTTTTCCAGATTTCGAGACTTGTATAGTGGTCTGGTCCCACCAGACACCGTTAAATATCAGTTGTCTCAGTTGACTTTCTTTCATACCTTTGAAGCAGCAGTTCAATGACGATTTTTTCATTTTCTAATTTACTATCGTTGTATTCATAGTATTAATGGTGTCTTTCCATTTTTCGATCTTTCCAAGCGCTTGTAACCATTCACAAATTGCAATTCGGCTCACCAACTTTTCTGTAATTTTCTTTTGAATTTGCAGTGGATTATCATCCAGTAACATAATATATTGAAACGTTTAAGACCTATCAAGATGTTGTTCGTTAAACTAAATTAACAAAATTAAAAAATTAATTAACACTAAAATATGAAATAAAACAGATTACCTTTAAAATCAGCTATCCAAATATGTCAGTGTGCAAATATAAATAATTTTATGGAACAGTCTTCAAACAGTTTCCTTCCGAGAACATGGAATAAAAATTCCCTCCGAACCGTTTGCGATAATAGTAATCCGAACTGCCTCTCACCTATCCACCGAAGGCGTTTATCAAAATCTTAATGGTCAGAAGAATAATTGGAACGATTAATCTTGAATAACAAGCAGATTCCAACGGTAGATTAAGCGCACTTATTTGCTTTTTCACTTTGGGGGTTAGGTAAACGAAAACTATTATCTTGACTAATATGTTGAATTTTTCTAAGGGCTGATGTTGCGCTGGATGCTAGCACGCTATTTTGCGATTAACCTTTCGAGAGCACCTCCACTTGCCTTCTGCATTAGAACGAATTAATTTTACAGCTCCGTTAACAATATATCTCTGGAATCAGAGAACTATCGATCACGTTGCAATGAGAACAACACCTGCTGTGTCACTCCTTATAATATAATTTATTGTTTCAGAAAAACAATTAGTTCGCATACTTGTTTTATATGGCAGTGACTCTGCCAGTTTTAGCAGTCGGCTTTCCATTAATCCTTTTGTGTTATTTGACGGGACTACAATAGCAATGCAAATGGATTGGATTCGAACAACCAGGAAATGGCTTTCAGTTTATTTTTTTAATATGTAACGGTAAATATTCGCCACCACATTGTTAAACACTGCTTACAGATTTTTATTTTGTTGTGTCCCTAATGAAGTAAGTTCTGAATAGTTTTCAGTGATTTCCTTTTAAAGTTAGTTACGTTGAAATTAGTGGTGTAGTTTAGTGTCTATTCCTTCTCGTCTTCTTACTTCGATCAGGACTTTCTCTTCTTCTGAAGTATTTCTCTGATACATTCATCCCTAGTTCACTTAGAGACCTTCTGATTTTGTTCTTTTTCACTCCTACTTCGCATATTCTCTTTACTTGTCTCGTATACTCCATATTTCTTCCATAGTTTCATTTTTAACGTATTTTCTTATTTCTTTATTTCTCACCCTGTTAGGCTGATCGTTTGTTACATTCCTAAAATACATTTCTGAGGTATCTCCTTTCTGTTGTTCGTATTCCTAAAATAATACCATCGAAAAACATTAGTTTCTATACAATTGTTATGTTCAAACTTAATCAAGTAATTATTATAATGTTAATTGTCGATTCGATACCTGTTACTTCTATCCGGTTCCAAAGAGCATGTTGAATTACTTGTTTAATTCAGTAAATAATTTCCAGAGCGTTGGTTTAGTAGGGTTAAAAATAAGTTGTTCTTGTAGATGTCAGTGATTCACGAAACTGACATCAATTAATTCCTAGGTATCTTTCTTGAATTAAAAGTAAACTCTTTCTTAATTACTTATATTATTTATGTATACAGTTACAATAAAATATAACACTATAAAATACCCCAACAATCTTCGATCATATGGATCGATGTTATTTAACAAGCTTGACTAATAACTAGTCGGGAATATTTCGTTAATGTATCGTGAATACTTGGGAACCTCTTGGTTCACCCTATTTAAGGATGTGTGTATGTCACACCCACTCTGAAAATATACGGTATCTCACAATCACCTTCTCTTGGAACCAATAATCTACTTATAAGGGTTTTTCCTTTCTGTAAAAAGTAAATTAGAAGCCAGACAGTGGCAATAAAATGTTCTGCTATAGAGACCCAAAATACTGTCATAAATCTATTAAAAGGCAAATGTTATAGAAACGCTATTTTCGAAAATACATATAAAAATGTTATAAACAATATTTCTAATTTATTTCTCTGACATCCTGAACAGATATATTAATATTAGTATATGTAAATGGTATAAAATATTGAAAAAGGACTCATTAAATGCTACCAAAAACCAAAACACTCTAAAAACATAAAGAGATCTTAAGGATTTTCCATGTCAAGACAACTAAAGCATAATCAACAACATCACGTTGATGTGAAATCTTAAAAAGTTAATATTAAGAGTTACAACAATTATCAAATAATTCAACAAATACTTGGACCACTGGAATTCTGAATAACAAATGTACGTATGCGTTCGTTGATCTCGAAGCCCATAAATTATAACCTTAGATATTAATTTGAAATACTCTGTTGCTGATTCCTTAACCCTTTACTTGTGTATCTGCATAGCATCCAATTCTGATCTGAGATTCTATAATTTTGAAATAAAAATCATTAGTATATAATACCGAAAAATAACTGTAACTGATAATATCTGATATATAATTTTAGAGCGGTACGCTGTGCTTAGTTTAGAAACACTGTAATTCAAAAAGAGTCGTCTAATTTGGTTTGGCATTAAATTATTGGGTGTTCCGACAACTTATTACTATTCTAATTAACACCCTTTATTATCTATTTCATCATATCAACATATTGATGTGTTGTTATCATATTTATCATTCTCTTACTTCAATTAAACTTTTTTTCCATCTAATTTTTTATTTTTTATTGCTATGTTGGGTATTAGTTCTTATTTGACTCTTTTTTCTCCCATAATTCTACAGAATTCGCCAAAAAAAATGGATAAAACTAAAACATTCTTCAACATTTACCATTTTCTAGACCGAAAGTTAAAAATGGTTTAATTATATTTATATGCAATTCAATATGTATATATATATATATATATATATATATATATAAGAATATTATTAAATCACCCTTCCCAATTATTAGTAATGTACCCAAGCCTATTCCTTCTTTTGCCAAATAAGACGAAAGCAATCCCGGGATAAAACTCGCAACGGAAATATTTCCCCTAAAGTGTTTTCTCAGTTCTTCGTTCCAATAACCTTAAGCACACCGATGACAAAACAATATTCGCTTATTGTTCGTATAAACGGAGGGCTAAAGTTTACCTTTCCACTTTCTTTATTTCTCTACTCCTTTTCTATTTGCTTCTGTCCAACGCTACCTGTACCTACAACATGTACATCCACTCCTATGATGTGGATTAATACTGGTCTATAACAGGTCAATTGAAAAGTCCCCGGCCTACCATTGTAAAACATTTTTTTTTGGAAAAGTTTTTTTTTAATCAACATAATTATCTTCAAGGGTGATACACTGATTATAGCGACCCTCCAACTTTTTGATACCATTTTTGTAGTGAGATTTGTCCTTTGCTTCAAAAAGGCCTCAGCTTTGGCGATTTCCTCTTAACTCGACGAAAATTTCTTCCCAGCGAGCATTCTTTTGAGACCTGAGAACAGGAAATAATTCTTTGGGGCCAGATCTGGAGAATACGGTGGATGAGGAAGCAATTCGAAATCCAATTCATGGATTTTTGCCATCGTTTTCACTGTTAATTGGACGTCGGAGTGAAATGATGGAGCCATATTTCTTCCATTGTCACATATCGATGCAAAACTTGGGTTTATTATGCTTGATCATCTTCAAACACTGCTCTGAATCATCAACTTGTCGTTGTTTTAGTCAAAAGTGAGCTCGAATGGCACCCACTTTGCACAGAGTTTTCTCATACCGAAATATTCGTGAGTGATATGATGTACACGTTCAGTTGATATCTTTAGAGTGTCTGCTATTTCATTCAATTTCAATTTAAGGGTCATTCAAAATCATTTTGTGGATTTTTAAAAATGTTTTCGTCGGTAACAACCTCTTTTCGGCGTCAACTGCGTTCACCGTCTTGGATGCTCATTTCAGCACGTCTAAACTTAACATACCAATACTTGATGGTTAATTATACTGGGACAGTGTTCGGAAAGTCAGAATGAAGCCCAGTTTTTGCTTGAACTGTATTTTTTCCCTTAAAAGCAATATCTTATCAACACGCGAAATTCCTTTTTATCCATTTTATTCACAATAACAAAAGTTGCTTCACTCAAAATGATATAATTCACAAACTAATGATTCATCTGTATCTTCGCCTGCAAATTAGCTTTAGAAGATCTTTGAAATGGCACTATTTCTACCCAAATTTCCATGATATCCCTCTATAGAATGGTTTTCCAATTTTTAATGATGCCTGATTCCAATAATCTACGATTAAGAAAATGAGCTACCGCCCATTCACCCAAATTCCAAGAGATTATATCAGCAACTTCGGTGCGCCTCTGGTGGCCTTACATCCTGAACGGTTGTGCATGTACAGGAAATCCATTAAGTAGGGTATTTTTCATAGCTTGAATGTTTCTCACTTGGAGTAGTTTATGGAGTAGTTTAGGTGTCTTTGGGTACTTTCAATGAACCACTTGTGACCTTACAGCTTCAGATGCGATACTTTTGCCTGAACTCAAGTTAATTACTCCTAAGACTGCTTTCCGTAACTATCGAACTATTGCAGCAATTCAACGTGAATCTATTTTCTTTTCTTTACAATTATTTTTATTTCGGTTAATTAACCCATCGACTGCGCCAGTTATAAAATATGAGAGGCTTTAGACAAAATAACCTATCAATATATATTAAAAAAATATTTACTGTAATTTTCTGTTTAGATAATATCCATTATATCCCAAGTGAAAAATCATTATCCATATTAAACAATATCAGAATTATCTGGTGTCATTTAGTACGTGTATTATTACCAAACACCCCCCGATATTCATTTAGATATGGAGATATTAAGTTAATCACAGTTAAAACTCCCGGGGTAATATAAAATCGATGTAATATTTCTAAATTAGCCACTCTAAGTCCCTTAGAGCGTTCGCAATTAATTGATTATACCCCCTGCATTAGTGAAACAATTACGAAAATACTTGAGCAAATAAACAAGACGGAAGTATCCGATCTCAACTACATAAGCTGTACACAGCCCAAAGGCACTATATTACGATGTACGCTCTCCGAAACTCTGAGGAGAGTTGCCGAATATAAACCATTCGCCTTTAAATGGCTGAATAGGTACACGACAGTGCATTCGCTGACCAACAACGGTTTAGTTCGCAGAAACCGCAGGTTAAGACAGTAAATTGATGCAGCGTTCAATAATTTTACTAATTTTTTTATGTTTTTAATCACATACAAATATTTTTAAAGATGTTCAATAGTTTTAAAGGCTGTACTTTTAACTGTAAGAAAAAATTCAGCTACTGCATTAAAATTGATCCAAAATATATTAACTAAGAAAAAAGAAATATATAGTCCGTGCAACAAAACAGCGATTTCACTTCATCTAAACTGATCACTTCAGACCGTGGTCAACAAGATGAATGAATTGCCTGCCGCAACTTGTAAATTCGTTTCGGAATCAGACAATACGTTCCTTCTCATTTTACTCTAGCTAAAAAGAGACACAATACTGTCTGATAAGTTCGAACACGTAAACGAATGAGCCCGTCAATGTCATCCGGTTGTCAGACGTATGCAAAATTCTTGAAAGTAATAGTGATAAGAGGTTATAACTCTAACCTATGAACAATTGTGGCTGGATATTTAATTTTTTGATGTACTATAATGTTAAAATAGATTATATGTTATAATATTTTTGTTTAATTATTTAAATTAAATTAGAACTTTGTTGCATATCAAAGCCCAATTGAACTAAAATTTATTATAACTATATCGACCTAGAGACATGTCGAATTTTACATCGTGGAATAACGGTCAACAAAGTACCCAGAAATATAATCCCAGATGTTATTGAAGGGTATTGGATGATTCAGCAATCGACCATCGTTTGGTTTAGACGTGCCACCATCGACTGCCCAAGCCTCGTCTCCAGGTAACTCCGCCGCCATCCATTTTATCTATTTTGTATTTTCCACATTTTTATATTACTTCAACAAATAACGGTCACATGATGTAAACACCACTGTTTCATTTCGTTTTACCTCCATTCACCGAAACCCTAAATAACTACTAAATTTTAGTTATATATCGAAAATACATCGTAAAGTAAGTTTATATTGGAACAAATATATGATGGTTCTAGTAAATGAAGGAAAGAAAGAGAAAAGAAAAGGAAAGAAAGAGTCAAGACGACACAACAATTCTCCTACGGTTCGAAACTTGATTGACCTTCATTGACTTTTGCTCTACACGTCTGGGTATTCTTATTTATATTACTAATTTTGTGTTGCAGCATTTTGATTGCTTCTTCTCTATTGTCTCCAGTGGCAAGTATCTCAGTGTAATCAGCAAGTGTGGCTATTTTCTACTTGTGGTATATTACATGAACAAAGTGGGTAAAGGAAAGACCCAAAATTTTACCTTGCAATACACCTGTTTTGTTTCTGTCATTGTTGAGGATGCTGATTCTTTGTTTATATCATCCTGGCTGAAATTTAGGAGTTTAAGAGTTCAATCCATCGCTTAGGCAATATTTTATTGAGTTTATATCAGTTCCTAATTAAAGGATTCATCGAGGGCTTGTTGATAATGATTAGGCAAAAATCATATAAGTTCACGTACACTAGAAAGGATTTGTTTATAATAATGCCACTTTAGATCTGTATCGAACTAGAACATTAAGCAAATTTGTCTCTTAACATTTTCCCTGACAATAACTCGCTAGCGCGTAATGTGTCACTTTCATTGGACGCCAATTACGCTCCAGTGCGTTATATGTGCTGTAGTCTTTCTAAGCCCTGTATTTAATTCGACATTATCAGTGTACCCGTACAGTTTCATTGGCATTATCTGAAGGCTATAGGTGAGTCATTTACGTGCTTGATTTCGATTTTTCCTTTTTGATTCATATATATTACAGAATTATATATGGCGGGAAAAAATATCGATATGTCGGGGCCTTCTCGTCCTAAAAGTGGAAAAATAGATATGAAACATGCCTTAACTTTACAAGAAATATTCAGGAAATCGTATACCAATTTACGACTTTCGTTTGTCTGTCACAAAAAGGTTACTAATGGCTCCGTCCAAATATAATTCCAGAACGGTTATCAGCGAACATGTTTTGAAAATACGAGAGGAGAAGAAAGCAGGAACGGTAATGAGAAAGCAATGTAAAAATTGTTATTTACAAAAAAAAAAAGAAAAGGCGCTATTTATGTATGAAGTGCATGTCCTAGATATTCTGGTTACTGTTTAGACTAAGTAAAAATTATTCATGAGTGACCTTTTTTATGATTTGTCTGAATAGGGTTTTTATTTATTTTGTTTTAGTGAAAATTTGTATTAGCTTATGATTGTTTATTTATTTCTATTAACTTCTCAGTTTACTTGAATAGATATTTTGTTTCAATAACAATTATGTAGTAATTTTTTCCTAACTTTTCTGCTGAACATTTTTTATCTTCTTTAAGTAGCTGATTAATTCCCATTGTATGTATAATTTTGTTACGGTATATTAAATTATATCTTCTATTCATCAATATATTTTCCATACACGTAAAAAACATTACTAGCAATATATTATTGTTGTAATCAGAATAAACACAGTCGGCTTCTCGGGAAAGCATTTGATCCCAGATCAGCAGCGAACGTGTTAACTGAAGCAAGTTTATATTTGGTTGTAGATAATAAGTTAGAAACGTGAAAATTCATTAGTACATGCACTGTTTGGCTGTAGTCTTCTGGCTGCTTCTTAGCTATTAAACCCAATAACAAATATTGCAGTGTCATCAGCAAAATATATCCGTAGTAACATTTTCTATTTATCTGTATGGACTGGGTAAATAACAAGGCCCAAATTTAGTCCCTTGCGGTACACCTATTTTTGATTCCTGCATTGTTTAGTACATTTTCTGTTTGACTCTAAACATCCCTGCTGAGATGGAGCAGCTTCAGGCGTTCAATATATTGCTTCGGTAATATTTTATATGATTTATACATTAGTCAATTTGTCAATCAATCACTACTCTATTTTAGTTCTATATCAAAACTGAAGCATAAAGCAATTTTGTCTCTTAACTAAAACTAGTATATTTTGTTGTACTTAATAAGCTAGAACGTGAAGGAGAGAGGGTAAACTTCCTTCGCTTTATATTAATCTCTTCTCCGCTGTCAAAAGCGTAATTGCTCCATCGTTGTTGAACCAAGCAGCCATTTACGGTGCACAATAAATTTTATTAAAAATTCAGTGTCGCACTTCCACTTGGCAATAGCCCAGATATTTTGCCGTTACGTTATTAAAACTAATCCGAATCCTTAGTTAGACTGTGACGCGACGCCAGCAGCCAGCAGGGCGGGCTTATTTGCATTGGCGCATCGCTCGCTATCCTTAACGACTCGACCGATAAAATTTCAACTCGCTTTTAATTAGCCTCTTGTGCGGCAAAATGGCGAAATCGACTAATGCATTATTTGCGCGAGAACTAGCGCCACATTATGGGAAACGGAGACGCCGAAATGGAAAAAGGAAAATAATAGCAACGGGAAATACCTCGGGGAACCGCTTTGCATTTTTAATTCGTTCAATAACCATCGTCGATAAACCTTTATTGATTCAGTAAATTACTGTTTACAATGTATAAACATCGGTGAAACAATACCATCGAAGAGAAATAAAATTTTACATTATATAAGCTGTAAATGGAAGTGTCGTAATAAAGTGTTTTTATCTTCACAATTAGTGTTATTTGTCTTCATTATTCCTTAAGTTGGGACTGAAATCGAACGAACATAATGAGAGTTATATAAAATAAGGAAAACATTAATTTATAATAATAATCCAGGACGGAAAGATTGTAAAAAAATATTGGTTTTTAAAATAAAGCTATTAAAAAATATGGATATGTTTTTTATATTTTAGGACCTCCTTTTTAACAACAAGGGTTTATCTGGAGTGGACCTAATGTTTAACGTGGTGTTCGAACCACGGTCCTCAACTTTTACATTATATAAGCTGTAAATGGAAGTGGCGTAATAAAGCGTCTTTAGCTTCAAAATTAGTGTTATTTATCTTCGTTGTTCTTCTTGTTTTTCAAATTGGGGTTGAAATAGAAGGATCATGATGAGAGTGATAAATAATAAAGAAAAATATCACCTAATATAATATATAGGAGAGAGAGAGATGCTAAAAAATATATTTGTTTGTAAAATAGAGGTGTGATCAGTAAGATTTCAATAGAAGTAATTTTGAGCACAATTATTATTAATAGTCATTTTTGGCGCATTAATTAACCTGTAACAAAATTATAATGTAAATAAACTAATTAAACAAAAGTGTTGTTATCAAATATAGTTAATTATAACATTATACTCATCCTCTCATAGATTCTAAGCTGTTCCTCATGTATAAGTCTGAACATTTACACATATATCTATGTACACAAATCTTTCACACCCTATAATACCATCTTCTACAGTTATCGCCTATTAATTTTGCAAAGAGCTTTAGTAGTTTCCGCTGTCATCACATCTTGATTTTATTGTATGTTTTTAAAGTCAATGTCCGGAAGCTCCACTAGGCCTCTCCGTAGATTGTCTTTACACCATTTAATAGTGTATGAAGAAACGACTTACATGAAAAATAAATACAACAATGGTTCAAGGGCACTACCTTGTGGTACACTCGCATGAATAGATTTCAGATTTTTTTATAATCTCCACAGATAACAAGTTCTCTTTCATATTAAGCCACATCTCTTTATATACTTACGTACCCTGCTATTCAGAACTCACGCCATTATAGTCAATTCAATTATAAGTTTTATTCCCACTCACAAATTTCTTTATACCTTCTCCAAAGCAATTGTCCTTGTCCTCGAAATGCTCTTGCTGGAAACACTACCAACAGACTACTCGGTTTCTTTAGGGAATACCATATCCAAAACCCATACTCCTAAGCCAAGTTGGTGCTGCAGAAATTTTCGCATGGAACTAAAAAATTTTACTGGATAAAAAATAGTCTGCGCGGACGCATCCAAGTCTCTGTTGATTCAGAAGACAAAAGAGCTGTTAATCGCGCCATCAGAGAAGTTAAGGACGCTATAAAAATTTGGAGAGGAGGCAAATGGGGAACCATGCACAATGCCAACATTTCGAGAATTTCGAAACATTCGAAATATGTTATTACTACTTGTTGCCGAGTAACTTACAACTATAATCTACTCAAAGTTTTTTTGTACATACGTCATCAAGATGTTTAGTATATTGTCTGTCGTAATTTGTAAAGTCGTTTTAGAATCAGACAATACTTTCCTTCTCATTTTTTTATAGTTAAAAGGAGACAGAATGCTATCTGATTAGTTCGAGCACGTAAAGGAATGAACCTGTCAAAGCCGTCCGGTTGTCAGAAGTATGCAAAATTCTTGAAAGCAATAGTGATAAGAGGTTATAACTCTAACATATAAACGATTGTGGCTGTACAATTAACTGTAGTTTTTACATGTACTATAATGTTAACATAAATTATATATGATAACATTTTTGTTCACTTTCCTTAGATTCGAATTGTGTTGTACGTTAAAGCGAAACTGAACTAAAACTCAGAGTTGATGCGGCAATATTGCGAGGTTTTGATGTCATAAATTTAATTATGATGTTATGTTAATGACGTATGTAAAAAATAACTTTAAACAGACTATAGGTACTACAACTAGAGAGGAAAATCTACTGGCCCTTACTCAATCTAATAAAATAAAAGTTACTAAACACTTTTCAGTGTTTTTACCATTTCGTACATCTCTGCACAATATCACACTGTTTGTGCCTCTTGAATCTACGTCCTAGTATAATATAGTATAGGGCATAGTCCAGGAGTTGCAGTACATCACTGTTTACATGGGAGGGGACTCTTTCGTCTTGTCCTTTATCAAATCTCTTAGTTTTTCCATGATGAGGGACTCAGTACATGTAATTGTTCTAGTTGTATCTTGGTGCATCCACAAAATTTCTCAGGACTTCTGAAAATACTTGTATTAACTTAATGGGTCTAGAACATAACTGCATTATATAGGCACATATATGTTTAGTAACTACTTGTACAGCAGCAATTAAATTAACTTTTTATTTATTTTTGATATTGACAATCCCAATTTACTATTTGGGATAGTAATATTGTTCATATTTATTAGCATATGAACAGATTCATAGCAGGTAAATTTAATATGCACTCATTTCCTCTTGTTGACCTTTATCTCTCCATATCTGGGACCACTTAAATATATTATTACAAACGTGTTGATTCTCGTTCTGATCACTGTCTCTAATATCAAGTATCGAAGTGTTATTGTCACATATATAGAGTAGGTATAGAATGATTTAATCAATATAATTGCATGTGGAAATATATTTGACAGAGCTATATTCGTAAATTTGACACATTGTGTTAGAATTTGATCATAATGTGATATTTTATTTAAAAGTAAAAGAATTTTCGTTGAAAGACACCATGCCACAAGTTGATAAAATTATATATATATATATATATATATATATATATATATATATATATATATATATATATATATATATATCAGTCGTGGTTATAACTGTTTTGTTACACCACCCTACAGTCCAGGTCTGGACTCTCATGTAGTACAACCTTCAAGAAACTATTAAGTGATATATTACAAAACTAATTTAAACATTACAATAGTATTATATTTTAACAACATATATTTACAAGTAAAACGAAAAACACTTCATCCCTTCATACAACAATATCTCCATCTCTCTCCACATTGACGTTATTAACTAGCTATTTAGTTTTCAACTCCCACACCAAAATGAGACCCTCCGGAAAGTCGAACCGAATAAGTTAGAAAGTCGTAGCGCGGCTGAACAAAAACAAGTTATTAAAACCACATTTTGGCCTAACAATTTAATATTAGTTTTCGGGTATTGCGTTCATTACGACCCGAACCGCAAAATGTTCAACTATTTTCAAATTAAGAATAAATGTATGAGCTAGATTTGTCGGCAACATATCCATTGTTAACGGAGTTCAACGAGAACAAAACGTATGGCTCAAACTTTATATAAAAAGGAATCAAAAGAATCATTTACATATATATATATATATATATATATATATATATATATATATATATATAGGTTGTTAGGCCATAGCCAAAAATCAGTATTTTCCATACTTAATAGTAACTTTTTTCAGTCTTTTTGATCATTTACCCGTTCTAACTGCAAATATTTTGACGAATCATCCCATTTTTTGGTATTTTCATAAGATGTGAAGCGCTGTTCAAACAGGTCATGACTCATATCTCCGAACACGCAGTAATCAGAAAGAACAAGGTCTGGAGAATACGGAGGGTGAGATAGCACTTCCCATTTTAATGTTTCCAAGTGCGTTTTTCTATTTTTCACGGACGCTCTTTGTCTTCTACATGAAATCACCTGCTTTAAACCTCTAGTGACTATTTATTTCTTATTTATTTTATTATTCTACATTTTTCAGCTGCATTTCCCGCAAATAATGCTACTTGATCTCAAACGTCTTCACGCTGAATGTTCACGCTTTTTGAAGATTCTAATGTGGGCTGAGCAACTATTGATTCCAATATTTAACTTGTAGCCTGCAAAAACCTTTTTTCCTGGAGTAAACCATACTATTTGCAAAGACCAATTCAGATTGTTGTTATCGCTATATGTTCTGATGCAGAATGGATGCTCACCTACTTATATTAGGTATTGCAACTTGATTAAACAATGATATTCCACATTCAACCCATAATTATAATGTCGGTTTGAAAAATCAAAAAATAAATATTGTAGGAACTTATTCGGAAACTTGATGTAGGAAATCATAGCAGGTTTCATGAAGTTTATCATTGTTTCCTATTGCAAAAACTCTTTCTTCGCTAAAGCAGAATCCCTGGAAAATAATTAATGTTATTTAAGCCTTCACATCTTGGAAAATAAAAAATAAATCATCTTTTTATACTCGGCCCTCTGGTGACTTTGACGCACAGTGAGAAAGCGACTGCGGTTGTGCCCATTTAAGTTCCCAATCTACAATTCTACGTTCGGTTTAGTTTTTGACATTTTAGTCACAAAGTAAATTTCCAAAAGCACTCATAAATATTTGACAACCAACAAAAGAGTTGATACTTTGTTTGAACAAATTAATTTTTTTACTATGCGTGGTTACTAACCTTGTTTTTACTAACCTTCCCTGGACTTCTGCAAATATATCAAGACAAAAATTAGTTAAATCGGCCCAGCCGTTCTCTAGTTTTAGACTAACCAACAGATTTGTTTTGTTCATAATTTAATGTTGTGTATATATCACAAAATTATATTGTATTATCTTTGTATTTTTTAAGCTTGACACCACCTTCAGTTGGTAAAAGTTAAAATAATATTCTAAATAGATAAATAGGTTTAGGTAGGTATTAAGCTAAATTGTGTGTTTATAAAATACGTGTAGTAGATAGGTGAAATAAGGTTTTTTTTTCATTTTTATTTAGTTATTTCAACGGTTATTATGTACATATTTTATTATAAAACGTTTTTTTATGTGTTAAAAACCTAAGTTTGATTTTTTTCACTCTTTAGTGAGTTCATTATTTAATTAAGTTGATTTAGTGTTTTTATTAAAAATATTTTATCTGACTAAGAAGTTAATATTGATAGTCCTCAAATAGATACTAATTAAAGAGTAGATCGTTTTAATTCATGAAGAGCTATTCGTACAGTTAATTTATTGTTACTTCAAAGCTATTTTATGATCAGGAAACTACATTATTTTCCTAAAAAATAAATAGAGCATAAGCCGACTAAATGGAGCGGGGCCCTCGGAAATATTGATATAAATGCGAGAGTCTCGGGATAAAATTTACGAGTTTTTGTCTTGTTGCGCAACGTCGCGCATAAAGTTCGAGAGTGCATGTGTATTTTGTGTCACGGAGACTTTCTCGTATTATGGGCCGCGCCCGCATGACGTAAACTTGATAAGTATTTTCTTAGTTTTTCTCTCCGTATTCTCGGGCGTCATTCCAGACGATGTGAACGTACGAGTGCGAGGCTTCGCCTCTTCGGTTCTCACTCCTCTTGTATATTAAATCCAAGGCGCCGGCGTTTGTTTCAATTTCGGTAACTTCGTTTTTTTCCGTCGCGAACCGGCGTAACTGAAATTTATTACGGATAAGTTGCTGTTTTACTTATGATAAAAATCGTATTTTATTTGGATTTACCTCGGTTATATTAGCATATATTTATAAAATTTATTGCTTACACAGATTGTTGTAAGTAAATTGAATAAATATATTTTGTTAAAAAAACAAAGATTATTCCTCAAAATCATGCTTAATAAGTTACAAAAAATATATGTGAGCATCCATCCCGTATCAGAACAAATAGCGATAACAAATTCCCAAGTCTAAGTAAGAGTCCTACCATCAATCAAGGACTCGACGATGAAGCTGGACCTATAAAAACCTCTACACAGATACCCGACGGTCTCTTAATCAGATCAGTGGCTCTCTTCGGGTTAAAGACTTGGTCCAGCCACGCTGCGCCAAGCCCTAGTTGCAAAGCTGTAAGTACTAGAGAACAAAATACTTCATCAAGCGCTGTGCGCCTGATGGTTCGTCAGAAACTCCGAAATTCATAGAGAGACAGACGCCATTGACCGAATTTGTGAAGAAAAACTCAACGGTCTCTCCTTTATCCGGGCTCCCTCGAGTAGCTGGTACATCCGCCAAATACCGTCTCTTTTTTGTAAAAAAATGTAGTCTCTAAATCCAATTAACATTTTGGAATTATATGGGGCAGTGAACGAAACTAAAACAATGATGGTTCCATGATGCGACGGTTTTTTATTGACGTTAGAAAATATTAAGACAATAGAAATAGCTAAAAGGGAGAGAAACAGTTTTACCTGAAGAGACGTTTGGGCAGTCGACGGTGGCATGTCTGAACTTAACGATACTCAGTGACTGAATGATCTAATGTACCCTTTAATAACATAAATCAACTTGTCGAGGTTGTCAGATCTTCCTTATCGTTTACTGGAATTTACTGATGGCACCCCGCACGTGTTCAACACTTGGGATAATACTTTCTGCGTATTTTTTAAACTGCTATTCTATGACGTAAAATTCGACATGTATCAAGGTCGCTACAAACAAGTAGTTAACAACTTGTTTGTTACAAATACTGTAAAAACAGTTTTGTCAAGAAATTATAAAATCTAAAAATATTTGTTTGGACACCTAAAAGGCTAGATCATTGTCTGCTCACCGGTTATTAAAACTACATTTATTTTAAAATTGAAATTGGGATTACTACTCTGAAACTAGATCTATGCTTAAATAAATGTACAGTAAACCGAACAAATGAGGCCTGAGTTTAAATTCTCAACAGTGTTATTTACCATGATGTTTATAAGACCCTTTAGACACAATTAAAGGTAGTTAAAATAGTAAATAATTACATTAGAATTGCGTTCAATCAATAAATCAATGTTCAAGCTATAAAAGCTATTTAGTTATTTGCAAATATATAATTACAATATTTACCGGTAAACCTATAAACAATCAGTCCGATAAATTAATTGTAAGGTATTTACAGATACATGATGTATGAACAAATGGGGTTACTGTGACGCGTCGGGTACATTTTTAACTAACTTCATGTTGAAGCGTCACTGGCATGCTTTTCATACTATATTTGGTGTGTGTAACTTCGTTGAACCACCTCATCATTCAACAACATAACATATATTCTTCAAGCTGTGGTATACTATATCGAACTGACAAAACCTCAATTCGTCAAACAGCTCAAAAGGTAATCCAAAAAAATCCAAAAAATCCTTTAAAACTAATGCACTACCATAACCTCAAAAAAAGACTTATATTTAATGTTAAGACACACATACATAATAATCAAAAAATTGTTATTTTCATCATTTTTTTGATACGTCCGATGCAATATTAAAATCTCGAATTAGCTGAAAGCTTTTAAACAACACTTCATTTAAGTGGGGAGCGCAGGAGGAATGTCGACGTCCGTACAAAAGCCGCAAACAGCTCGAGAACAATGGGGAATTGTATTCTTAATATTGTGAAGTTCTCCAAAAAAAAAGAAACCCCAATAAAAATTCTTTTGTTATGTGATACGTGACATTTCGGTTTAGAAAATTAGGCAAAAAAAGTTTTCACCACCATTTTTTCTTTCGGAAGAATTAATATAATACGATTGACAGAATTGGGGTGAGAACGTGATGCTTGAATTTATTCCAAACTGGTATACTATAATTAACTAAGAGGAAATTCCAATAATTGATTGTATTGGTAATACCATTTTACTTCTTAGTCAGGATTGCCAATGCCAAATTATTAAATTAAACAATATTTCAAGTTAATTTCCCCAAATTGGAGAGAAAAATTTGCTGATATACCAAAAATTCTCCTCAAAATTATCTTAGAAAATGAGACAAGCCTCAACTGTTTATATAATATTTATTTTTATATTTTCATAATATACTCTTATCCTACCTTAGCTCTTTCAGAGACTTGGCACCGATATCCTGCAATCCGTGTTTTATCCCTGCCCTTGTTATCATTAATGACACGATATAATGCCAGTCCCCAAAAAATATTTTTCTATTATTACCTTTAGTGGTTATTAATATTTCTATAAGTATTTGTTATGTTTATATTATATACACATGACATGTAGAAAATCACTTCATTAAGTGAATTAGTCTTATTTTAAAGCTTATTTTAAAGTCTATATATGTCCAATAATCAGATGGGATGGTGATAGACGTTTAAGTCTACGCACTTCACTGTCACTTCGCATATTTAGCTGATTAACGAGTACATTGAGATGCACTAACACTCCTTCGAAGTACTTCACACAAACACGTTTTATTACACGCGTTATTGGTTCTAGAGGAATATCGCGTTGTAACACTTCATATGAAATATAATACGAAGCATCGACAATGGGACACAACACTTTATTTTAGAATTGTTGTATGATGAACATACTAGATTTGCTAGCGGTTCCTCATAGACCATATTCCATGTGACCAAATAGGTTTGATTATAGATTTATACAATGATATCTTGTTACCTAATGATTTGCATCCAATAAGTCAATACATTTGGTAGAGTTTTAGTCCAAGCTATTTCTGTTTGGCGAGTATGTGCTTGTATATGCAAGATAATTAGCATCCTGTGTTTACAATTATTGGTGGACATGTTTTTCTACGCAGCGTAAAAGTTATATGGCTGGATTTTGTATTGTTATATTATATACGCATCTTTTCAGCCACATTGGTATTTTATTTAGGTGTGTTTGTAGATTCGTTGATGCTATAGCTGGAATTTCATGAGAGGCAAAAACTGCCGTGTCGTCTCCGTATGTGGTTACCACAGTGGCTATTTTTGTTGTAGGTAGATCAGCTGTGTATAGAAGATATAGTACTGGACCCAGTACACTACCCTGCGGAACTCTTGAAATCAAATAAATATAAACAAATTGGTAACGCTGTACTTAGTATCCATCATGACTATTAACACCAACATACCAAAAAAGATACTCATGATACCGAAGTCAGCAAAATTAGCCAGGCTGTATCACTTTAATTCGTCACATATTAAGCTAAAACTAAACATTTAGCTAAAAGATATATGTGTCAATTTTTTTACCAAAAAATATTCGCTTTTGATGGGATAGTGTATCTTGTATAGAAATATCAACTCAATATATATCATAATAACTTGTAGCCAGTTTCATAAGGTATGAATGCTCACATGCATTACACAACAGTCAAGATTAGCTCTCCATTCAACACGTTATGTTAGTCCAAAACAAACTTGTCAATTTAGTCCAAAACAACTTACAACTATAATGTATAACACGACTATAATTGTATAAATAATAAAAACCGGTTGGAAAACCTGAAGTCCTTCATTAGTCATTAAGCAAAATATTAAGCTCAACAACAACATCATTAGCTGTTTCTCAGTTTTAGTTTCATGTAATTGAAATATATTTTAGAAAGTGTCTCTTAATTTTGAAGAAGTCGTCCAAAAGTAATGTTTAACACTAGACCAAATCTCTTGGCTCGGTTAAATCAGTAAAAAGTCACAGTTATAACACTGCCAAAATGTAAAAAAAATCAAAATTATACTTTGTTGTAGGATACTTTATTTAAATACATAGCTTATCATCCTAGGATGTCTTTTCTGACATATTTCACTATAAATTACTAAATACTTAATTCGAAATAATAATTATGGTCTGTATAGAAATAACCGACATAAAATGAATATATGTCATTTGTTTTCCGTTTTGCCATCAAAACAATCTCTTCTCATACGAAAATAAACTATGGACGCTTCCTTCTAATTGTGCTGAATGTGTTCTTAACTCAAACCGCAGTTCATTGGAGGTCATCATGTCTCTGCAAAATATAATAGAATGTAAATTATTTGGGTAAATTTTAGTTGACATAACGACACAATTCACATAAATTAGCTATGTAACACCTAATACTTATAGAGTTTTTCTAAACTCACGTCAGATTTTGTTATCAAATATTGGTAGAAAAAATAAAATAAAGTTAAGAAATGGTATTCGAAAATACTGAGTTATAATCAAAAAGAAAGTAAAAGTAGAACACCGTACCAGGTTGAGAACTAAAATATTGGGAAATAAAAGAATCACTGCAAGATAATCCTAAACTAAAACTTAATCACAAAAGACTGGAATAATATTTCTGATATTATTATAATTAATATACAAGAAAAGTCTGTAAAATTAAGTTAATCGCCTATTATATAAATGTATTTATTATATTACCATTTTATATCTCAATAGTATTTAACATAACAAAAAGAGTAATACAAAAATTGATCTAGAAATTATAACCATATGTTTCCAAAATGTAGTTCTATATGATGAAATCTCGTGATCTTAACTACCATTTCTTTAAAAGATTAACAAGAGTTACGAAGTAAAACTAAATAAGTCAGAACCTACAAAATATAAAAGAATGTAAATTATTTGGGTAAATTTTAGTTGGCATAACGACAAAATTCATATAAATTAGCTATGTAACACCTAATACCAATAGAGTTTTGCTAAACTCACGTCAGATTTTGTTATCAAATATTGGTAGAAAATATAAAATAAAGTTAAGAAATGGTATTCGAAAATACTGAGTTAGAATTCAAAAGAAAGCAAAAGTAGAACACCTCACCAGGTTGAGAACTAAAATGTTGCACTGCAAGGTAATCTTAAACTAAAACATAACCACAAAAGACTGGAATAATATTTCTAATATTATTATAATTAATGTAAAAGAAAGGTGTGTAAAATTAAGTTAAACGCCTATTATATAAATGTATTTAATATATATTCCATTTTATATCTCAATAGTGTTTAACATAACAGAAAGAATAATACAAAAATTGAACTAAAAAAAATAAAAATTATAACGATATGTTTTCAAAATGTAGTTCTATATGGTGAAATCTCGAACAACAGTTACGAAGTAAGTAATGAGTAAGGATAACTGAAGGGTATGCTAACACTAGCATTTATAATCTTGAAATAATAGTTTTCAGTGCTCAACTCTTTCACATGTTATGATACTCAAGTTTTTCTTAATTTTTATTTATTAACTCTGTATAAATTTCAAACGAATAATAGTAGAAATAAAAGTAATTCTTTGCCATGAATTTTTTTTAATTTAATTTATTTAACAGTCGTATAAAAATATATGCATATAGGAAATATTTAAATATTTTACCAATAAATAACTGTAATCATATTAATATATTCCTGGTAATCTTAATATGTTTTGAAGCATATTGTGTCAAGCCTCATAACATATGTAGTTATGAAACATATTTTCCAAGAGATTTAAACTATAATAATATATCCGACTCTTATCCTACCTTAGCTCTTTCAGAGACTTGGCGCCGATATCCTGCAATCCGTGTTTTATTCCCGTTATCAGATAGGGCACATAGGTCAAAACTGACCCTTTATCAGCAATGGATCCACTTACGCCTTGGGCTACTTTCAGTTGATCCCCTTCGCTGAAAGAATGACCGCAGATAAAGTTTCAATTTCCCATCACCGAGGAAACGGAGACAGTTTTATTACCGCGTACCTGTGATAGTAACGACTCATTGCCGAACCGACGGTGTCTTTTCTGGTCATGGCTTCTATACTGCCCATCCCTCGATATTTTTTCAGTCTGACGCCGTCTACGTAGAAATACTCACCTGGTGCCTCAGTCGTACCGGCCAACATTGAACCCATCATGACTAAAATATATATATTTACAGTGAAGTAAATTAAAATATTAATAAGTCTTACCGGAAGAAGCGCCTAGGGATAGAGCTTTTATGATGGCGCCTGATGAAGAAATTCCTCCATCGGCGATTATAGGTACGCCAAATTTGCTGGCGTATTGGGAGACTTTGTATACTGCTGTCGCTTGAGGTCTACCGACAGCCATGACTTCTTGGGTTATGCATATGCTGCCACTACCCATACCAACTCTCAAAGCATCAGCACCGGCATCTATCAAAGATTTTGCCTGTTTTTTTGTCACAACTATATATATAAAAAAAAGAATATTAGAACAACATTTTATAGAAATTACGTGTATAACTAAATATTTACTGATTTTTCAGTATGTTAATAACACAATAAAAAATAGACACCAACTTATACGCCATTTTCTTCTATGTTTAGAGAAGTGGGATTCACCCTCCAAGTTTCTCATTTATAGTATAGTGTTGAGCCATCATCTAGCCTTTAAAATAACCGCAATTCTTGGCGAAATAGATTCATACAGTGTCGGAATAGTTTCCAACGAAATGTTTTTCCATCTTTCTGCCAAAACATCCGCCAGATACTTCAAGGATACTGAAGATTCTCACTCTTCTTAATAGTTCAATTATGTTGAGGTCTATCGATTGTGCTAGCAAGCGAAAATGTTTGATAATATTCTGATGTTTCTCAAACTAAAACTGAACCTCTTTGGCTGTACGTATGGGTGCATTATCATCTTGGAATAGTAGCAGTATTTGGCAGCAATATACTAGTCATAGTAAAACTTCATCGTTGAGGATGTCGAGATACCATGGCGAATGACAACAATGACGGCACCAGCTGAATATTACAATATTGCCGCCCAAATCATCGGACCATACCAAATTCTTCCAATCATTAAGTGTACGTGTCACTTCTTTAACAGCTTAGCGTTGGATTTCCATAAATGCTAGCTTTGTGGAGCTCCTGCATTACTATTCTTATCGAAACAGTGTTAGTCTAGTAATTTTATCTTTTCTGGTCATAATTATTTTAATTTTCATCGGTTTCTTTCAATTAACTTTGGGTTTTGTGTATGCTCTCATTCAGTATCATACAATTCCGTACAATATACTGAAACATAAACAACCATGCTTGGCATGTTTACTGAGCTACACATGTGTATAACACTATTTACATAGAAGCAGTGATGTTAGCATGGAACAAGACGTACTATACGCCCTGTAGATGAATATAACATATAATATCATTAGTTTATATTTCTAAATCCTGTTCAAAATATAGAACAATAACAAAAATTCAGATCAAAGATATAGATGTATTAGAATAACATCATTAATTTGTATTTATCAATCCTGTTCTATATAAAAATAAAAAATAATAACAAAAATTCAAATGTTACTTCTATATGATGAAATCTTGATCTAGTAACTGTTATTTGTTTAAAATATTAGCAAGAAAAGTTACGAAGTCATACAAAATACGTCATAAAAACACCCGCTGAATTAGGACGAATTAATTTTAAGTTTCAAATGTAACAGGTCAATTGAAAAGTCTCCGGCTTACCATAGTAAAACACATTTTTTTTGGCAAAATTATTTTTTTTTTATTCAGCATAAATCCTTTCGAAATAGAACTCAGTTTCGGCGATCACCTCTTTATTCGACTAGAATTTCTTCCCAGCGGGCATTCTTTTGAGATCTGAGAACACTAAATACTAGCTGGGGCCAGATCTGGAGAATTCGGTAGATGAGGAAGTAATTCGAAACCCAATTCGTGGATTTTCGCCATCGTTTTTACTGACTTGTGACACGGTGTATTGTCCTGTTGAAGCAGCACTTTCTTTTTCTTCAAATCCCGCCGTTTTTCGGCAATTTTATCCTTCAAACGGTCCAATAAAGCTATGTAATAGTCGCTGTTGATGGTCCTTCCCTTTTCAAGGTAGAAAATTAATCCATGCACATCCCAAAATACAGACGCCGTAACCTTGCCAGCCGACTGTTACGTTTCCCACGCTTTGGAACAGGTTCATCGTGTGCAGTCTACTCGGACAACTGTCTATTGGACTTCGGAGTGAAATGATGGAGCCATGTTTCATCCATTGTCATATATCGACGCAAAAACTCGGGTTTATTACGTTTGATCATCTCCACACTGCTCCGAATCAATTAACTCGTTGTTGTTTTAGGTCAAAAGTGAGCTCGCGCGGTGCTCACTTTGCACAGGGCTTTCTCGTACCCAAATATTCGTGAATATGTTATATGATTTACACATTCAGTTGTTATCTTTAGGGTGTCTGCTATACATTTAGTTTCAATTTACGGTCATTCAAAATTATTTTATGGATTTTTTTAATGTTTTCGTCGGTAACAACCTCTTTTGGGCGTCCACTGCGTTCACGGTCTTCGGCGCTCGTTTCACCACGTCTAAACTTAGCATACTAATCCTTGATGGTTGACTTTCCTGGGACAGTGTCCGTAAACTCGGCATCAAGCCAAGTTTTTGCTTGAACTGAATTTGTTCCCTTCAAAGCAATATTTTATCAACACGCAAAATTCCTTTTTATCCATTTCTTTTCACAATAACAAAAGTTGAGCTTCACTCAAAATGTTATAATTCACAAACTAATGATCCGACAGCTGTCAAATTTTTGCATGCATCTTTTGAGAGTTAGGGCTCACTAAAATACATATGGATTTAATTCTAGTAGCGCCATCTATGCTCCGGGGACTATGCAAGTGACCTGTTATCGACAAATAATTGATTCAACTTAATAGCTAACCATTTCCGGCAACCACTTGTACTTCTGGATAGGTGCTTTTAATATAGCGTATCATATCTATCTGATATATGGAATTTCCTTGGGAAGAATCCAGAACTATTACATCTACTCCTGCTTGGACAAGTAAACCCAACCGTTCCTTATCTTCCGGTCTGGTACCAATAGCCGCGCCGACCAATAACTGTCTGCAAATCAAGTTTCATTGCTAATAGTTCGAAAAATGTTAGGTTAACTTACTTGTTATCATCCTTTGTCGCGAAAGGGTAACTTTTCGCCTTCTTCAAGTCTGTCCGGGCAATCAAAGCGACTAGATTACCAGTAGGACTAACGATTGGTAATTTTCCCTTTTTGCTTTTCTCCAGGATGGAATTGGCCGAAGTCAGTGTGATATCGGAAGTCGCCGTGACCAAGTCCTCTAATTTCGTCATTATTTGCTCTAAAGTGGTGGTTTTTAAGTTAGCCCCCTCCAGAAAGTCGATGTCCCGGGACGTCACGATTCCCACCAATTTTCCACCGAGTTTCCCATTTTCCGTAATAGGTGTTCCGCAAAATCCGTGTTTTTCTTTGATCGCGAAGACATCCGCCACGGTATTTTTCGGTCCTAAGACGATGGGGTCTCTGATAAAACCGTGTTTGTATTTTTTCACTTTATGTACTTCTTCTGCTTGATACTCGGGGAGACAGTTATGGTGAATAATTCCAATACCACCACATAACTGAAATTAAATATTGAATATGAAATATAAATAATATACCCAGTTTTGTTTTTTTTTCGTTGAATTAAAGTTATTGATTTATAATGGTTTATTTAAACACTCTATAGATATCAACATGATTATTCATTGCTTGCCTTAAACGTATACATTTCAATTTATTGCAATTTACCACAGTAATTCAATTCCTTTCGAAATTTCGAAAAAGCGCCTGCATACATTTTCGGCTTTGTATGTTTTCACTCAATGACAAATTTACCCTTTTAAAAGCACGACATGACAAACCTGCAGAACAAGTCGAATCTTACAGGCCTGTTTCGCTACTACCTGCAATATCAAAGCTATTGGAGAAACTGACATTTAAACGTGTTAAACATTTGGTAACAATACCAGATTTCCGGTTTTGTTTTCGAAATCACCATTCAACAATCGATCAAGAGCACATACTAACTGCGGCTATTGAAAGAGCGTTTGAAGAAAAGACATACTGCCCTGCAATATTCCTGGATGTCTCACAAGCTTTTGATCGGGTTTGGCATTTGAGATTAATATGTAAGATGAGAAAATTGTTACCGCGTAATTATTGTCAATTGCTGGAGTCATATTTATTCGGAAGAAAATTTAGAGTATCGCACGAAATGGCGTTCTCAACATTTAAAAATATCTCGGCTGGAGTTCCACTAGGTAGCGTCTTAGAAACACTCCTGTATGTGCTCTACACTGCTGACATTCCAACAACAAAAGAAACACTTCTTGGACTCTTCGCTGACGACAAAGTTTTTATGGCAAAAGATATATCTCTGCCTAGGGCAATAGAAAAATTGCAAGTGGCAGTCAAGAAAATTTACAAATGGACGAAAGATTGGAAAATTCAACTTAATAGCTCCAAATCTGTCCACGTTAATTTTGCATTAAGCCGAGATAATAAAAACTTAATTATATCACTCAATGGATGCCCGATTCCTCAAGCAGAATCAGCAAAATACCTTGGAATCCATCTTGACGGTAGATTAAATTGGAAGCATCACGTTAGACAAAAAGCAAAACACATTAGAACCAAAATAAAACAACTATACTGGTTAGTCGGAAGATACTCTCAACTTGATCTAAAATCAAAAAGGTTGATCTATAATACAATTATAAAGCCAATTTGGACCTATGGGGTGCAAATATGGGGTTGCACTAAAAATTCAAATCAGTTAGTCATACGGCGCTGTCAAAACAAGGTTCTTCGATTGATCTTAAATCTCATACAGCTTTTTCAATTCAGTTTATTACTATAACAATATCATCAGTGTTACCATCAATGGACATTAGATAAGTCAAAGAGTGTTTAGCATCATAAAGAATACCATGTCTATTTTTATGAACTTTTCGAATAATTGCTTTCACTATTCTATTGAAAGACAGTAAAGAGAAAGTAACTTTTTGACAGGTGACACCGATTAGGATCTCAAATGAATTTCTAACACACAGCTTATTGATATCACACTTGTATACATCAAATGGAACCGTCATAACATCCCCGAAGAAGTTTAATAAATTTTATGGGAACATGTTTAGGCTCCCGATAACTACGGAGTCTTTTACGAAAATGAAGATTTATCGAGTGCTTAGGCGGTCATACTCAAAATAAATATGAAAGTTTCAATTCACCAGTTTGACGATTGTCTTCAAAACATTTGCATTTTGATTTAAGTGTCGTTGAGGTCTCGGCATATTTGGTTGCGTGCTTATTCAGCGCGTAGCAGAAACATCAAGTATGTCCAAGAAGTTAACAATCAACGCAGCTCTCAGGACAGCGAAGAAGCTCGAAAAGATGAGTAAGAACAACATCATGATAAAACAATACATATGAAGCTGATGAAGGACTCTAATATGATGAAGGGATAGGTAGTAAATTAGTAAGTTCTTTAAATTATTTAATTATTCCCGTAAAATTATCTATACTGCAACTAAAGCTTTCAAACTCGTTTTTCTCCAGAATATGTTTTTCGTGTCAGTGTCGAAATCTTCGTTATCTGTTAAAAAAACTTTTTCAAAATGTTCAAAATAAATGTGTAGGAATGTTCGTCGGGTCGGTCAGTTCGTCGAAATGTGTGGCTGCCGCTGCGATTATTTGTCAGAACACTCACTACTATTTTTGGAAGGAATTTGCACGAGAACTGAAAACACTGGTTGAAGAAATACTGTTTATTTCAATGTTAAATTATACATATGGTCGACGGGAGAATTGAAAGGATATTAGGTTAGGTAGAGCAAGTACGGTAGCGCTGTGAAAGTGGTACTATTACAAGGGGATGGAGAAAAGAAAAGAGAACGAGACGTCGTCGTGATGGTCTTTTATAGCCTGGAACTGCATGGTACCAATCCACCGACGTTGCCAACCTTTGTACTTGTTGGTGAATTCGTGGTAGCCTAAAGGGTCGTGGCGGTCGCCACATAACTCCCCTCCTAGTGGAACTGCTGTGGAACGTACCTCTATGTGGTGCAAGTTCCGGAGTGCACCCGCAATCACGCAAACAAACGCCCGGGGACTGCTGAAGAGATGGGGATTCCAACCTGAGCGAGGAGTTTTACGGGATCAGCTGCCATCGGAACTGTAGCAGAACGTCGTTCGTCTTGGGGGCGTTTAGCTTTGTTTGAGGGTACCTATAAGTGTGTTACGTGTCCCGTTTCGTGATGCGAGGGTGTTCATGTGTTGATGGTATACATGGTGGGCTTCTGTGGTTTTCGTCTATTAGGTTAGTCTCGTGGGATGTCGTCGACCATGTGATGTTGATGGGTTCCGTTCCTCGTGTTATCCTTCCATGCACGTGTCAAGCACCTGTCGAATGGCTTATGTTGAGTTGATTTACCTGTTAGGCACTTTGATCACGTCGGCGTCACCAATTGTAGGAATGTTCGTCGGGTCGGTCAGTCGGTCGAAATGTGTGGCTGCCGCTGCGATTATTTGTCAGAACACTCACTACTATTTTTGAAAGGAATTTTTACGAGAACTGAAAACACTGGTTGAAGAAATGCTGTTTATTTCAATGTTAAATTATACATGTGGTCGACGGGAGTATTGAAAGGATATTAGGTTAGGTAGAGGAAGTACGGTAGCGCTGTGGGACGCTGTGCTGTGGGACAAGGGGACGGAGAAAAGAAAAGAGAACGAGACTTCGTCGTGATGGTCTTTTATAGCCTGGAACTGCATGGTACCAATCCACCGGCGTTGCCAACCTTTGTACTTGTTGGTGAATTCGTGGTGGCCTAAAGGGCCATCGCGGTCGCCACAAATGTATATTATGTTCCCAAAATATAAATAAAATAAATGTATTCTTAATTGGCTAAAAAATAATAAAAATGAAAAATCACCTATTTGCATCCTTAAGTTAAAATAGCTACTTTATTTATTAGTAGTAACACCGGCTTATTCATCAAGTATTGGCGCCAAAAACAGCCTCCCCCATCTGTCTTATCAATGAAGGAAATTACGTTCACATCACCACAATGATTAATCTCGCAGCGTCTTTAACTACCCACAAATTGAGGCCGAGCAACAAAATAATTAACATATCTGCGTCAAAATTTATAAGAAATACGATTCGGCTCTCCCCTACTAATTATACTCATAAATTTCCTTTCGTCCCACCCTTAAAATTCAATTAGCGTGCCTCCCCGCTGTACATCGTGCCCTTCAAACGGCCGATTTAAATTTTTGAGATGCCGAAGTCGGGCATTAAGTAATCCCCCCGCTCGGGCAAAACAAACAACATATTTATTCGGACGAGTATGGGGGCCGACGATGTACTTTCTTTAATTTTGTTTGCGTCGATCTTTCGACGATATCTTGCGTTGTTCGCGGAAAACAACAGCGATAATTGTCTCTGGGTGGTAATTTGTTTGCGGAATGGATATTGGATAAGCAACACTCGACGATAATATGTGTATTGTCTCGGTAAAAATATTTGCTTATTACGGGCTCCGATGACGCTTGCATTTTGTTTTGTTTATTCATTTAGATTAAGACAGCTTTAACATATTTACATGCTGATATATAAACAATTAGAGGATGTGTTTATACTGCAAACTTGATGAAGAGACTTGTATATAGCGAGAAAATATATGGTGATCGAATGACCAATGTCTAATTAGCCGGAAGTTGACTTCTATTTTGCCGCCTCTCTTTTTTAGGAAAACCTGGAGGCGTAAAAATTGGTATGGTTAAAGCTTATATGGAGGAAGGACTTTTACGCCTAAAATGTGTATGTATGTAAAAATGAGTTTTATTTGTTTATCTTTTCTCGATATTTTTTTTAAACACAAAGACGTACTCAAGGAAATCATACATTGTTCCGAATATTTGTGGTACTTAGAATTCAATCTCTTAATTCGATATTTTAGACCTTTTAATTTTGGGTCGTTTGTGCTTTTCTAAGAAGGTCTGAACGACAATAAAAGTAAATTGGCGGGATTGTCGCTTTTTCGATTCCCGGCCGGGGCAACAACATTCTATTGTTCTAGTTTGGTGAGAACATTTATCAAACCATCTAGACTAGGTAGCGGACACCGTGGCCTGAAGCGTTCGTTATTTTCAATCCTTGTTCCTTTATTCTTATTTTTCTGCATACGGACAGCAATTTACCTGGCCTACCCATTGTAATACTTAATAAAATAACTGCGTAATTTATTTATGTTCAGGTATGTATTAAGCTAAATTGTGTGTATATAGTAGAATATAAAATACGTGTAGTAGATAGGTGAAATCAGGCTTTTGTTAATTTTTATTTAGTTATTCCAACTATTATTATACATATTATTTTGATTTAAAACTTTTTAAGTTTGATTATTTTTTACTTTTTAAGGAGCTACTTATTAATTCAAATTAAGTCGGTTCAATTTTTTTGTTAAAAGTATTTTATAATTGTAGAATTTGTCGCCCTTGCGGATACTGAGCAGCAGAAATAATTACCATGAATGGCAACACTTTTGATGTTTATTCGGGGGGCTGTATTTGCCAGATGTGATATCCTAACATGTCTAAGGGACTTTAGAACTTCATGGGAGTTCATTTGTGAAGTTGCCACGTTCAGAGTCATTACCTTTTCCTTATTCAGTGTATTTTGCTGTGTTTTGTATCGCCAAAGCTGAGTTTCATCAGATGATGAGTTTGTTCACAAAGTATTCCAGTTTTCTCTATTTAAATCGCCATTTATTAATTTATATTTATTAGTCTTCATTTGTTCAATTCTAGTTATTATTTTCCATTTATTATTCATTATATTTATTGTTCTCTATTTATTATTCTTATTTATTCAATGTCCTATACATATTTAGTTATTTATCCATTTATCGTTATATTCTTTATTCTAATATATTGTATTATTTCTTCTAATCGTCGTATATACACATTTAACATACCCCACCAAATAGTGTTAGATAACTAGTATCATTTTACATCTTCCGCCATTATGTTAATTTTTCAAAATTACCCTTTCCTAATAATTTTTTATTGTCACATCTGGAATATTTGTAAATGTTTGTTCATATTGTAATTTTAATATGTAAGTATGTAAGTTTACTATATATAATTTGTCGTCTCAGATTCGCTATAATTTTTAATTACCTCCGTTAGCAATAAAATAATTTCATTTTCACATCAAACAAATTAATAAGTCAGTAAAAATATAACCACATAATTAACATATAATAAACACAACCTGATGTAGTCATAGAAATGTGCATGCGTAGAAGAAAATTCAAGCTTCAATACTCATACGCATCGCATTTTATGGCATTAACATCGCAAATTAAATTACAAACAAGAATTTAAGGTTGTCAATCACAAAATCGCTATACATCTTTAATTTTAAATAAAATACAACAGTGCGACAAACACTGTTGAGTTTTATAATTATGTATTTACACCATTATCCATTAGTATTATTATTCTCATTTAACCTATTAAAAACTATGTGGTAAAATTCAAAAATCTATTTGACCTGAAACTACTTGGGATATATGTCGCTGAATAAGTTTGAATTTTCACGGTTTATCAAAAAGAGTATTATGAATTTAAACAAAATGTACTTACTGCTAATGCAATAGCCATGTCCGATTCCGTCACCGTGTCCATAGGAGATGACACCAGCGGAGTATTGAGAACAATCTTTTTCGTCAGATGGCAGGAGAGGTCCTAAAATATTTACGTTCATTTGAAAGTTGCAGCCGTCTGATGAACACTAAAACTTACCACTTCTTTTGGCGTAAAATCTATATAGCCCGGCAATATAATAAAATCACTGAAATAAAAGTGACATTGTATTAGAATAATCATTTAGAAGAAATAAAAGAAATATGTACGTCCGAATTTTATGTTTGAAATTTATTTTGTCTCTTTCAAAGTTATTTAACATAATTTCCCTTGCATACAGTGGTTTTCTTCCGATATGCCAAAATAGAGATTAAATTCGAGTACTAATACGGACTGTACAGTTTTTTCACTCAGATTTTTGGGTTTGAATAATATCCATAAATCTAACGGAGATAAATTATACAAATAGGATGGTTAATAAAAACAGATTATTTTGTCCAAGAAAACTAGAATAATCGACTTCTATAGATGAATAGATTTGTCATCAAATCCCCTAATCTGTTTGAAATGTTCAAGTGCAGCTGCAAAAAAAAGACGAAGAACAAAAGACTAGAGTTCTTTTGCTATTATTTAATCTAAATTTCTAATATTATTATATTTGTTAATAAACAGAATTAAGTTCAACAAATAAACAACATAATAATGTTGTATTACGTTATATATTGTATATAAAGTGATATCTCATGTTGATATGCATTTCTTTTTTATATAGACAAAAATAAATAAATACTAGGTGATAACATATATTCATATATAAAAATTGGTTCAAATTAATCAAATTATTTTCATGCCATCATTTTATGCCACTATTTTGCATCTTTCCGGCTACATGGCAAAGCCGTCTCAAGAGAAATATGTTGATTTTGCAATGATCCATATTGTTATTTTTTTGACATTTCGAATCATGTGGTAGTCAAGCTATGTTGCATCAACCAAGCGCCATTAAAGCCTGAACCAGCGCTAATTAGAGGTTTCATTCGGTCCTAACCTCTCATGTTCACACTTCTTGCTACTTGCATTGACATGCGTTCCATATCTCGTGGTGCATTAACCCAGGGTTTGTTACACTCTGGATTGTTATTGTCGCCACCAAAAAAATACTCTGATTTTTGTCCCTGACTAGTTGATTCATGAATTGTTAAGATATCCGAAAGTCTGTTTTAGATTTTCGTCCAAAGATCTTGTAATGCCATTATTTTCACGATATTTCAGTCGACCATAATCGACATTTGGGACATGAAGGAACAACATCAGTACAAGTTTTTAAAAGTGTTTGATGAACTTTAAAGTAGGCAGATTTGTTCTAAACAAATAACACGAGCGATTAACATCGAAAATGCAATTTTGAGTATTCCATCAATACCGTCATATACCTTGAATCATTTAATAATGCTAAGAACCTTTATTTCATGTAGAGAAAGGGCAAAACCATCAAAGTTAACAAATAGGCCAGATTATTTATCTCTTGTTTATATAAATATTTCGCATTTTCGCCAATAGATACCGCTAATCAGAATACATGCAAACAACTGATATAATTAAATTGTTTCAATAAACAACTTAAACGAGAATATGTTAGAAGAAACCTTAGTTATGAGTAATTAACTGGTTTCTTTTCATCACTATAATGATGTCACAGTTCTCACACAAAATTGGCTCCTGTGACTTATTCAGCTGATTTAAGATATATCTATTCCCTAACCAAATAACTGCTTCAGAAGAAAGACAAAATTTTAAGAATTAAACAGCCCAATAACCCGTACTTTTCATCTCAATAGTATTTCTATTTTTCACCACAGTAACGTTTATCTAGGTTCCAAATAAAGAATTCCTTGCGGGAAGCCCTATTTTTATACTCTAATAAAAAAGTTCCTTACGTTCTTGCGGTACTTCAGAATATTCGATTGTCAATAATTATAATGAGCGTGCAAATTACTTAAAATATCGACTCAAATTTTTGTTGGTAGATAGTTATATGTCCTTAGAGTAAGACTAGTCACCTGTAGATCAGATCGATGATAATATCTAATAACTAGTATCTATTACACCGTAGCACTACAATATATTTTGTTAAATTATAATAAATAATAAAGCTATAAGTAAAATATATTTATTTCTTCAAATAACGCTTAACTAACATCGTTTTATAAAAGAGTGCACAATGAGGAAAAATTTTGATTGGTTACGTTCATTATAATGGAAAATTAAGACTAATAAATCAATAAATTAAATTAAAAATCTGTATTTATAAAAAACCGATACTTATTAAAAGTTTAAAATTTCCGAACTTACTTGTACGTCAACCCATTACCAGAATTAATCATTTCGTCAGCTGATAATCCATCATCAGAAAACTCTGGTCCGCTACAATTTCCATTAAGTAAGGCCATTGCACTCACTAGTCAACTTTTCACTATTAATTAAATGAAACCACAGAAAAAACGTGTTGTCGACACACGTGGTTATGTTCCGACGACTGTCTGAACCGAACTGGTGACGACTATTAACACATCAACAACAAAAACGTGGTACCAGCTGTAATTTTATTAATAATTACACAACGATATTCTCCAGTGAGATCGAACAACAATCTTAAATCAATTTTTCGCGTTCGATCCTCTACGACCTACTGTTTGGTAATGTAGTAGTTTATGGTTTTTTTTTGTAATTCAAGGTTATTAAATTTACATTGATATTGGGAATTCTAATTGGGATATCTCGTAAATAAAGGCAAACACACACGGTGATAAGCCTGCTATTTAGGTGAAACGATTTAAAATTATTTGTGAAGTATGTTTACACAAATTTTTTAGATAAGGCGTGAAAAATTATTTACGGATGTTAATGTTAGGTTATGGAAATAAATCGTAGCGTTTCTTAATGGTTTAGTTAAAGCGAAATTATTCAAAATATTTACAATTTTGGAAATCAAATGCATTTGCAAAGAAGATACAATAATTACTCATTTTTACTTATATAATGCAGATAAATATGTTCTGTCTACAAATATAGAAACCTAAAATAGGAAGCACTGGTAACCATGTTCTGACTGTGCATCTGAGTCACTTGTTTTCTTTAAAGCTGATATTTTGTAGGACTTAGGTTACATTTGGGTATCTTCTATATTTGTTTTTTATAATTAAAGAAATTATTAAGCAAACACAAAAAAATTATTGTATGATTTTACAGCATGTTAAAGTTTAAATTGAATGAATTATTTTCCACAGGATTCTGCTTTAGAGCAGAAGCAAATTTTGAAGGTAAATAATGATAAGCTTAAATGAATCTCTTATGAACTCCCGCATCAAGCTTCTACATTCTGTGCATTTTAAACCATATGATTATGGCCCAACAACAATCTGAATTGGTCTAGTATAGTATTCCGCAGGAGACAAAATGTTTCTACATGATTATTGAATTCCCAACACTAGAAGAGAAAACATCCAAGTCTCTCCCTCAATCAAGAACCCAACGATGGAGCTGGACCTAAAAAATCCCGATATGGACACTCGACGGTCTCCGAGAGGTCATTCCAAGTAAAGATCGGTAATACACCCTCCAGTCCTAAATCAGTCAAAGCAGGAGTCCCCCGAGGATCCCCATCTCCTTATATCAGACATTCCAATGAAGAAAGATGTTGAAACCGCCCAATACGCGGATGGCGCAGCTTTCTTCACCAGTTCTCGTTCTGTAGATGCCGCTCAGAGAAAACTTCAAATTCAATGAAATGTTATGGTCCAATGGTTGAGTTTCTGGATATTGCAAATCAACCCCCATAAAACCCAGGCCATAGTCTTTCACAATTAGAGAGACATCCGCGCTTAGCAGTTGAGAGTGGAAAAAGTATCAATCCCGTGGCGGAAACGACATATCTCGGTCTCATTTTTTGACCGTAGATTTCTATGGTCAACAGAGATAAATAAAACAATCTCTAAAGGCTACGGTAAATTGTTGTTGCCACAATAAATTGTCTCGGATGACTAAAGTTTTACTTTACAAGTTATTTATCAGATCCGCCATATTATATGAACACTTGGTATCGGTTTGTCAAGAAGAATAACTAAATAAACTAACTAAGACTAAATGTGGTAATATTGGAAGCAAGAATTGCTACATACTTTTTTATAATTCTGGTATAATTTCTATGTTATGTTATCTAAATGTTGTTTTACGATGTCAGTGATTTATGGCCAATAAATTAGTTTTAAAGATTTATTTAAAATTTGAATCTTTATTGTAAGAATTTGTATAATGTATTTTATTCAAGTACTACCAAAGGATAGCTGCTACCTTTTCTCATATGTCAGACAATACGGATTTCATCTCGAAAGAACGATACTCTTGATACCCTTTTTGATGACTCTTTGTCTCTTGAGACTCTCTCGATGTATCTCTCTTTCTTCGCTGTCATATATGTCAGTATTCGGTTGGCATCGGCGTTACACAACATTCGATGGTCTTCGGCCGCGTTTTTCTATAATTTGAAGTAAAAAAGTAAAACTTCCGTCAAAGACGATTAATTCATTCCAAATACAAACAGTTTGAACACACTGAATAAGAAATTTCTTCACACTTCGACGAAATGACGCATACACATACAGAGAAATACATATAAAAGTGCAACCTGTAAATGAAGCTTCAATATGAAATTATTTTCATCAATTTGGTTAAAATTGTATGTACACTTTGGGACACCCTATATAACTACTTAGTTTAAACCACTAATATATGCATAAATTGATAAGAAGAAAAAATATCTTATTATATATCATGAGATTTTAAATAAATAACTGTGCGTTGATGACACATTGGTATCAGTTTAATTAAAACAATTTATAATAAAACATTTACATTTAATCTTTTCGAAAATACATTATAAAAATAACAATAATTTATTCCTGATAAATCGCGAATCAACAAAATATTTATGATTTGCAATCGAGGTCATTTGTTGTAATTTCCATTGATACGATAAAAATGTGTTAATTTTATTGGTGTTTAATGTCATTTTTATTGATTTGACTTTTGATAATCTCGATTATTAAGCAATTTATCATATTAAACTCTATCGAATATATTTTAACAATAAAAATAATAACATTCTGATTAAACGTTTTACTTTATCTCTTATAAATAATAGACCTCCTACAAACTCAACTTATTTCTGTAATAAATCCTTCACATACTGATAAACTAAATGACTGGTTAAAATTGCGTAAAGATTGTTGACAATATTGCTAATTTACAGATAAGGCCACGTTTTAATTCTATAGTTTATTAATTTTTACCGTTCTAATTTAAGACATTTTTATATAAGCTTTAATATAGATAAAAATGGTTAATTCCCAGTGAATATATGGGATAGATAATTAAAACTCCATGAAATATTGTACTTCTTGCTGCATATTGGCAACACTGCTTCAGTGTCAAAATAATACGATGCGTATATAGTCTATTCAAAGCTGTCAGACGCATGTTTAACTCTTACCTATAAATTATTGTCTCTGTATAATTAACTGTAGTTTTTAGAAATACTATAATGTTAAAATAAATTATATTTGATAACATTTTTGTTAAATTATTTTATTTAGATTAGAATTTTGTTTTATATTAAAGCCAAACTGAACTAAAAGTCAGAGTTGATGCGGCAACATTGCCATGTTCGACGTCACAAATATCCATGACGTATTACTAAAAAAACTTTGAACATACTATATATTGGTCAGTTTCTATACCAAGTCTTGTAACTTACAAATGTTTACGAATTCGGGTCAACTTTTGGACTTATTTAGTAAACCAAGCGTAACTCAAAAATACAATATACAAAAAACAAATAGCAATCCTTGCATTTCGAAGTTTAAAATATTTAATCAAAAATATCTATAATGTTCAGTTGAGGGAATTTATTTTTTGAGTTTCGAGGTGGAGGATATTTTTTATGGTAACTTAAGTGCATTAAAATAATTTCTATTTATATACTAAAAATTAATATAACAAAAAAACATGGCGAGACACCAGCCACCACTGATTTCTAAAATTTTCAATGCAGTTCTCCATCAACTTTCGGTGACACGCCGCTCTATTCTAACGCCGGAAAATTGTAGAAAACCGAGGCGTAGGTTTTATATATTTTCCCAGAAAATAACATTATTCAGTAGAAAGGCAAGGTAATTGTTACAGCGGCAATTTTCCTTCTTTCTTCCTCCATTAGATGGAGTTAAGGTCTAAATATTTAATGTCTACGTTCCTGCTGGGCCGTGTTATTGATTCCGCTGCCAATTCCGTTGATTTTGCACATCCGCTTTGACTATTACAAACTTCGACTGATGGGAAATTCACGGCCACCGGTGGTTTTTCTTTCCTTCATCTTGGACGGGTCTGCTGCATATTTTATTGTTTGCCTTTCCCCGAGATAAATGATCGTTATATTATCCGAAGCTCCTGAATACTGATACGTGCTCTATTCAACTATGATTCCGAGCTATATACAATATATACTCAGTCCAATAAAACGGCTAATTCACCTCACCTTTATAATGCCACGTTGCCGCACCAAACTTAAGTTTTTTTTATTTTAAATATCAAAATATTCATGAAAATGAAAGAATGAAATAAAAATAACGTTATCAAATATAATTTATTTTAACACTGTCGTACATATAATGCATATATTTCTGAAGGACTTGAACTTCGTTAATTATACTGTCGAAATAGTTTCTTGAAATTGAGTTGTTTTACTCATATTTTATTTACATCGATTTTATTTCCATACCACCTATAAGACAGAGTTTTAGCCACGTTTTTTTTGCGTAGCTGTATCGCTAGAAGGCCTAGTCTACCTAATTTACAATTATATTTCAAAGTAAAGTATTCCAACTTTTTTATAAATCATATTTACCTATTTATTTAAGTTATTGATTCCTTCAATCCTGTGTTTCCTTGTTAAGTAACGCTGATATCGGTGAATTTCTCCTGAATTTATTTTGTTACTGCCTGTATACAGTTTTCTATATAAAATTGTACTTAATTAGTATATTATCCCTAATGCATTTGTCATATCAGCAAAAGAGATAGTACTAATAATTAAATACAGTTAAACAGTAAGCTCTCCTCATAAGCTCTAACCTAATGCTCATGTATATTATAATATTGATTTATTTATTTAAACCCGTCAGCCCCTTGGGCTATTTAGGGTGAATTACAATATATTATATGAACACTAACAGCTTAAAATACTACACAATAGATTATAAACAGTAGAATATATACAATAAAATTTTTCAATTACACTGTTCTTGCCGATCTTAAACTCTCTAGGGACCTCATAGAATCCGATACTACTAGTATGGATTCGCTAATCTGTGATTCTTCCAAGGCAGATAGGGCCATATATATAGCCGGCAGCTCCGCGGTGAAAATACTAGTCAATGATGGAAGCCAAAAGTGTCTCTCGAGTAAACTAGACGTATAAGCAGCACCCACAAAGTTCTCACGTTTTGAACCATCCCTGTAGATGATAAAATGATTTGAATAGTTTTCTTCGATTATCTGTCTAAAGAAGCTTTTTATTGTAGAAGAGCTATTTGTTTGCTTATTCAGAACCTTCATAGAGAGGTATATATGTATTCTTGAGAACTGCCATACTGGTATATTAGTGATTCTACATTTTGCATCTGGGATCACAATCATTAATCGTTTACATCCTCTGGACGATTAATGAGGGCTCAAGTGCCTCTTCCTTATATTGGTCCAGTTTGTCTTAGGTAGGAAAAAGGTATTAAACACTCATGAATATTATAATAAATTAGAGACATATGTATGCACATAAATACTTCATATCTCTACAATATGATTGTCTACAGTTATCTCATAATAATTATATACTTAGCTTTAGTTGCTTCTGCTCCTATCACAGTGTGTTGATAATTATCATCAGCACTGGGCCATAAGCGCACAATAAAATATGTCAGTCAATCTCTTGCACTATCATAGTCACTATTGAGTTCAGTAAGTAAATTGTTTATTTGTACTATATTATTGTTACTACTATATACTTATAATTTGTCTTGTATCTGATGGAGTTCATCTACAGCGAAGATGTTATACAATACTTATTTCTACAATGTATCTTTTTTTAGGCATATTAAAAAAAATTACTTAAGATACATCAATTTTATTTATATTTAATGAGTACAAAACCATAACTAACCTCCAGGAACAAAGTTATCTCCGCCATGAATAATAATATATCTGCAATTATTTATTAACCAATAGTATAAGTAACAAAACCTACGTTATTTTAACTTTCGCCTTTTTTAATCAACTTTTGTTGTCTTTACACTTTTTATTAACGTCTTGCTAAAAGTTTTCTGGAAAATAATTGTGCCAAATAACATTTATATGGAAAAATACTGTTTTTATACATTTCCCAAATTTAATTTCGAAGAGGTCAGCAAGGCGATCTTGATTCGGAACCTGCTTTGTTTTATACCGCCCTGATCTATTCACCCACTCTCAATGCTTATATTGTAAGTGCAGCTGCAAATACGCTCAAAAATGTTTCCAATAATACTGGATCAATTTAATATTTAAGAGTTAAAAACTTGCCTTTCCAACGCATTTTACTAAGCAAGAGCTGTTACTAGCATGCCTGTTCGAAGTAACTGACTAGTAACGGGAATTATCACTAATTTAAAACAACATTTAAAATTTTATGAAAAGATACACCACAAGAACGTTTGCCGGTTTATAAGTTCTGATTATTATCATTAATGTTTTAAATAATTTTGCAGACATATGACAACGGTGTAGATCAATACCGACATAAATCGAATTTGAACGATGGATTCGGTTAGAGATTTCGACGCATCAAATCTATCTCTTTAACTGGAATAATGCTAATTAGTTAAATGAGATGGAATGGAAATGAGATGAGTGGAAATATCCACGAAATATATATATATATATATATATATATATATATATATATATATATATATACCATATATATATGTATAACAAATTTTACGTTTTTAAAAACTGATTTTAACACTACATTCCTCGGCATTGAAGACGTGCATTGGCTGTTTCATTAGTACTATCCTAAATATAACAATGTACTGCAATATGTATCAATTACAATTAGGCTTAGTATACATATGTATATATATAACCGTCAAATATAAAAGTTTTGGCGTTTCTAGACATAAAATAATTTGTCATTTAGCATTATTGATTTGTTTACTTCATAAAAACTTTAGTCGTCGAAAGCTCAAATTTACTGATATGAGGATATCTGCTGCCGAAGCGATTCAAACACTTATAATAAGTTAAAGTGACAATACTGCGTTATATCCCAATCCCATACAAAGAATGGCCCGTATAACCAAAAATGTTTGAAGACAATGAATTGATTCACAACCTTTTGATTGAAAGCTAAGCTCAAACTGAATGAAACTGAATGTTACTGCAGATATTTACCGATGTCAATAGCGCGTTAGACGTTAAGTCATTCTTTTGCCCAACAAGTCTCCGCCACACTTTGCAAGAATTCTGAAGAATACACTGTTGCAGCTCGAATGAGAAGTTCTACCGTTCTGCATATATAACATCTTTTTAGACAATAAGTTGTAGACAATGGAATTTTTTGTCAACAAATTCCCTTTTAAAGTGATAAAATGATCAGAATGCATGCAAGCACCTAACCCTACATGGTGTGTAACATTTTTGTATCGAAAAAAACACGTGTTTAAAAGTAACCTAAAATGTCTATATATTTTATACGTTTATAAAAGCGCCACATCATTTTATCATGCGACAAATCTGATAATGTTCGATTCATATAATAAATTTTCTTATTTCTGTCATATTATGTTGCTGGAGAGGATCTTCACTTTCATATTAAATAATTACCTCGACAGTATTTATATCCGCTTGTGTATCTTATCAAATAATGTAATATTGATGTACAAATTTAACCAAAATGAGGAAATTCTTTAAATACTTTCACATAGATATTATATACATGGACAATATGGCCGATAACAAGGAATATGAATAAAATAAAAATTAAATTAAAGGTTTAATTGTATTTCATCTTAGGCTGACATAAATAGTATCAATTAGAAACAAATATCTAGTATAATTAAGAAAAAAAATCGAAACTCGATATTAGTTATCAGAAAATCCATGCTCAGGAATAATATATCTATTCAAATGCTCCTGCTATCTTTCTATTCTTTTGTACTCTAATTGTAAGTATGTGTAACTTAAATCAAATATACTAAATAGGTTCTAAAATATCGATATATAATTTTTTTGATAATTGTCGATATTTTTTGGCTGACAGTTTTTTTAAATGTCGATAAAAAGAGTATCAAATTTTAAGTTTAAAATTGAAATATCAGTATTAAAAACCTATAGGTTTTGAAGTAGACTATCCCACTTTTTTGTGACATATCGCCCCTTAGTAATCATATATTCTTTTGGTGAAAAAGCAGAACCGAAGCGAAAAAAGGTCGATACCGAAAACCTAGAGTTTTTGAAGGATCGTATCGACCTTTTGTTTTTAGATTTCGCCCTCCCAGTCATCAAATGAATTTTGCGTGGACAATTAGGGTTGGAATGAAAAAATATCGATAGTGTTAAAAACATGTATCGCTATATTTTGACTTTTGTTGTATATCGAAATATATATTCGGATATTGGAATTATTTTAATATTAATTTACGGTTGATTTTGCCGCATTTTCATCAAGGACCCATCAAGTTTGTCTCTCTACGTAGAGTTAATCACATAAACGTAATATCTGGAGGATTAGTTTAATTAATCCTGATGTAATAGGAATTTATTTTGGTCTCACTTGCATTGTGCGTGTTCCAACTACTCCGTCAAATAGCTTTTGAGGCGTTCGACACGTAATCGATTAGAATTGGCCAAATCTGTTTATTAACGCATGTCAGTTCTCCGATCTTCAGCTCAGTGCCAAACAGTTGTCAGCTTTCTGAATTAACCACGTCAGTACAACAGCTATATATCCCTGAATTCCAAATCAACGTATTATATAATCGAAAAAATTGATAAATTGTGTTTGGTATCCCGTTAAAAATTATCAATTGAAAAGTCCCCGGCCTACCATAGTAAAACATATTTTTTTGGAAAAATTTTAGTTTTTTTTTATTCAGCATAATTCCTTCAAGGGTGATACACTAATTATAGCGACCCTCCCATTTTTCGATACCATTTTTGTAGTACGATTTGTCCTTGGCTTCAAAAAGGCCTAAGTTTCGGCGATCACCTCTTCATTCGACGAACATTTCTTTCCAGCGAGCATTCTTTTGAGATCTAAGCACAGGAAATAGTCGCTGGGAACCAGATCTGCAGAATACTATGGATGAGGAAGCAATTCGAAGCTCAATTTATAGAATTTGGCATCGTGCACTGTCTTGATAAAGCAGCACTTTTTTTTCTTCAAATGCGGCCATTTTTCGGCGATTTCGTCCTCAAACAGCCCAAAACGTTATGTAATAGTCGCTGTTCATGGTCCTTCCTTTTTCAAGGTAGTCTATTCCATGATAGATTCTATAAAACTATTCCATGCGTATCCCAAAATATAGACGGCGAAACCTTGCCTGCCGACTGTTGCGTTTTCCCAAGCTTTGGAGCGAGTTCATTGTGGGCAGTCCTCTCGGATGACTGTCGATTGGACTTCGGAGTGAAACGAAGGAGCCATGTTTCATCCATTGTCACATATCGATGGAAAAACTCGGGTTTATTACGCTTGATCATCTTCAAACACTGCTCCGAATTATCAACTCGTCGTTGTTTTTTGTCGAAAGTGAGCTCGCGTGGCACCCAGTTTGCACAGAACTTTCTCATACCCAAATATTCGTGAATGATATGATGTACACGTTCAGTTGATATCTCTAGAGGGTCTGCTATATCATTCAGTTTCAATTTACGGTAATTCAGAATCATTTTGTTGAATTTTTTAACGTCTTCGTCGGTACAACCCCTTTTGGGCGTCCACTGCATTCATCGTCTTCGGTGCTAATTTCACCACGTCTAAACTTAGCATACCAATCCTTGATGGTTAATTTTCCTGGGGCAGTGTCCGGGAACTCGGCATCAAGCCAAGTTTTTATTTCAACTGTATTTTTTGCATTCAAAGCAATATTTTATCAACACGCGAAATTCATTTTTTTCCATTTTTTTCACAATAACATAAACATTTAAATATATTACAACAATTGATACTTATTCCTAATCATAAATAGTTGTAATGCATTATATATTATAGGCAATTAACATAACCTTGTGCAAATTAAAATGACATATAACCTAAATATCAATAAGACTAAGGGAAAATAGACTACAATTAATGACAATTATGAGTCTAATAACAGATTAATATTAGTACACTAATAATTAGTCGGTTAATGTGAATATAGCGGAAGTCATTATACGCTACTAGAACAGAACTGTTTCAGACACTCCGTCGGATAGATTTCGAATCGTCGAACAATTATTCGTTTAGAACTGGATAATTATGTTTGTTAACGCTAACTGCTACGGCACTCGATGCTTTCTCTATATTACATGGGCCAGCTAAACGGTTTCTGATCCGTATGGCGACTGTTTTGCATCCTCACTCTAAATCGTTTCTCAAATAGAATAAATTGCTGATATAAACAGAGCGTATAAAAGGCATTCTATTTTATTATATTTTTATTACTTTTGAAACCTCTACGGCAAACGATGAGAAGCTTCTTTCCAGCATCCCCCATATAAAATTGACCATGCTCTGTCTAACAACCAATCTTTTTGGTCTTTCTAAAACTTCCTTAATGATGTGAAGCTGATTTTTCATCAAGACACTAAATTCTACGGTAATGGTATTAAAATTTTATTAGAAAAGTCAAAAAATATCAATATTCAGAGACGCAGATATATATACTCCAAAAGAACAGTGAAATCACGTCATCACGATGGTGAATGTTTTGTCTATTGCATTTATGTTAGTTGAAAAATGCGGAGATGAAATGCGAAACAACCTATAAAATTTGCCCTGCTGTCAAATGTCTGCAAAATTCTTCAAAACTTTAGTAATAATTATTTAATAGTAATAACTTTCATAATAATAATCTATCTGGAAGACATAAGTCATGTCTTCATATCTCTAACATAGAAAACATAGGATTTAAATGGTTAAATTTAAAATCATGCAATTTTTAAACGGGTATAATAAAATAAAGAAAAATTTTGTTATTTCAATGTCTACAAATGACCGAAATTTGAATATTTCAGAATTATTGACCCACTCTTAGCAAAACGTTAATAAAAAGAGTTTAAAAATTACAAAAACTGATGGAAAATATAATAGTTAGAATAACATGATTATGTTTTGTTAGATATCATAATTTTAATAATTCATTGCAGATAGAGTGCTCTTCATGCTGGAAACAGGAATGATTTATTTTTGGAGCAAAGCTAATGTTTTTCAACAAGTCCAGGGGTGGACTAGCATGAAGAAATAAACTTGTTCTTGCTACGATTTGATTTGAAAATCAACTATTAATAAGCTCGGAAAAACCATAAGTTATCTTTCTGGACACTGGTAGAGAAGATCCCAAGTCGAACAACAAAAGCTGTAATTAAGGAATGGCTTGCAAAACGTAAATTTCCAAAGATTCCATATTAAAGTGTAAACTATGTAAAATTGTTACTCGGTAAATACAAATGAAATTATTAGTTGCGCTTGAAATGAAATACTTCTAGATGCGCAGATAACTACTATAAGATACACAGTAGATCAGAAAGCTGAACAATATGGCTACAGAATAATAGTAATAGTAGTAGTAAGTATTCCTTTCTATCACCGCATATTCAATCCACAACAGTCAATAACACCTTTAGTCCGGATGAACACCATCAGGCACACGAAAGTGAGAACGACATGAATGAAACTTTTGGGATGTGGGATTATGTTCTAATAATGACGAGTACAAAGACAGAGCGATGAGAGTGGAAACAATTAAAGATGATTGTATAACTAATATAGGATATCTGTAGAAATCGAAAATGTACTTTAGAATGTTCAACATTTGTGAGCATTATTGTTACAGACACACCTTTGTTCACGATATACATGACCATTTGATTAGACTGTATAAGCAGAGAAGACATACTAACTGATTGCAGATATGGTGAATGCATTAAGGATGAAATTACCATAAAATGCAGTATTAACCCTAATCTTATCAAGAAAAATGTTCCTTATAGGTGGCGTGGAAAATAGTTCAAATATAATATAATAAAACAACTTAACTCTAGTTTAAGTTATTCTATAAAATGTGCGTTAGATATACTATAAAGTTAAACTAAATTATATTTGATAACATTAATTTTGTTTCTTTATTTTATTTATATTAAAATTTTATGCCAACATAGCGATATCTCGACGTCATAAATTTTTAGACGTAATTTCTCCGTTTTATCGAATAGACTACAGATGTAGCTAATATGAAATTCACCGGGTCATCTATTTACTAAATTTAACTAGTCCTTAATAAATGAAAAACAGCTTAGTTTGGAATAAATAATATTAGTTGATTACATATTAATTGACGTATTTTCGATTAAATCCTACTATCAATTTCCTCGGGCGACACGGAACACGGGCACGATGACTGTCGAACGAAAAATAAACGCGAAAAAGTAACTTTCGCATATCCTATTTATCTGCTAGTATCGATCCGCGTTCATAATTGAAAATATCGCTGGGGCTTTAAAAAATTTAATTAAAAGTAAATTCGCACTGGTTAATATATCGGGCAGGTTATCGGAGATATGTCCTAATTAGTACAAAATTAAATATCCTGCTGTTTGTTCCGACAGAGAGGGACGGCTGCAAGTCGAAAATTATTTTTAATGAAATTGTAAACTACTGGAATTGAAGTCAAAACGGAAGAATTAATTAAAAATTTTATAAGTAATATAGTATGATATAGTCATATCTTATATTATAAATAGCTGACCCGGCGAATCCTCTACTGCCCAACAGTCAACAGTCAATGAATCCAGTTACCATTTTTTAAATTTTATCCCATAATTAGTGGGGGTAATATATATAGATAAAATATCAGGTCCACATATTCATTTTTTTAACATATTTTAAGTTCTCGTTTTACCAACTATGGGTTTATCTCGACTGGACCCACTATTTAACCTGGGCTCCCAACCACGGTCCTCGGCATTAAGCCTACCGACTGGCGAGTGACCAACTTTAGCAATCATCCCAGAAGACATCCCGTCTTATCCAGCCTGGTTACTGGCGTGACTGGGATCATTTTCCTTGTCGGATTTTACACTATTTCGTAGGACAATCACAAATATTAAACATCACAAAACATACATTTACGACCATGACTCAGCTGGATTCGAACCCGCGGCTATCGCAACAGTAAGGCTACTGTTGCCGTTGTGAGGCCCGTCCTGTTGCCTTTACTACTGCGTCACCAAGCCGGCTTCAAATTAATTTTAAATGATTTACAAAAGATGGTGATACTGTTTATTAAACCGTACCGGCAATACATTTGTAAATAACGTAGTGTTGAAGTCCCACTAACGATTACTACTTTTCTCTATGTGCTATTTCGCTGAAGTGTGAACAAAAAAAATTTTTCAGGGCACTAGTTTAAAGAAAAAGGCGGCTGAAATTCATGCAATGCTATGTGAAGCTTAAGCCAATTATGCTTCGTCGATTTCAATAAGGAGTTAGTCTGTCACTGAAGACAAAGAGTGTTCTGAACAAGTAAAAAAAAATTGAAGATGAGGATTTGAAGGTATTACTCGATAAACAATCAATGGAGATCGATATCGATGAATTGATACATTTGAGCCAAGAACAGCGCGAAAACCATCCAAATACAAACAAAAATACAACAATGTTATTCTTCAGCATGACAACGTTCGACCACATATTGTAAAATCGGCTGAAACATACTTGGAAACATTAAAATGGAAAGTGATACACCACCCGCCGTATTCTCCAGACCTTGCTCCTTTTGATTACTACCTTTTCCGACATATGAGTGGTGATTTATCTCGGCAGCTCTTCACTTTTGATGAGGGTATCAAAAAGAAATGGGTCGGCTCATCTATAGCCGCAAAAGATACATAGTTATTTGGAGATGAGATACGTAAATTATCTAAATGATGCGAAAAAGTAGAATAAAATGCATTGTATTGATTTTTCATAATAAAGCTTCAACATGAAAGAAATCCTTTAAAACTAATTTATCGACCTAATAAATGACACAAAAGTAGAACAAACAAATATTCAAGTGCAATGTCAGAAATATTTTAGCTTATTATTAGAACGTATTATTGAACATAAGTATTGAAACTGTGATTTGCTATGAAAGCGGATGGTTTACCGACCGGTGAATAAGCCACAAACACTCAAGGATTGTCTTTGCTGATTTGTCTTTGAAATTGTGACGCCTACAAGGTAAATCAGAAATTGAATTTATTTACATTCAAAGAATCGGTTACAATCAGAGCTTCCTTATTATTTTTCACTGTAAATGAAAATAGATCATCGGTTTTCTTAGCATTAGAGTGTTAAAAACTCTATTGGATAGTTTTCTTTTGATTTTTTTTTTATATCTCGACCTCCATTGATGTTAACCTCGCTCTACATTATTCGTATTACAACTATTACCTTTGCCTCTTGGCTAGATTAGTGATAGAAATGTACAGTTAGTGTAATTGGCACGAAATTAGCTAAAACATTTAAATTTGTGTCTTGCTTCGAATATGTTATTTCGTGCTACTTTTGGTCGAATTTTTATTCCATGAACATTTTAATTTGCGTGACGTAAGTATAAATTGCGGGATATGACGGAATTCCATATTTCATTTATTTAAAAATTAATTTTCTATGTATATATATATATATATATATATATATATATATATATATATATATATATATAATTATTCATTAATTAAATCAAAGAGAATAGTTAACCAGACCTCAAAATTTATCAGAGTATTTGTGGTCAATACCAATGGCACAATGGCACTATGATGCTCCATAACATCCTGACAAATTAGCTAATCAGAGAATTAATCACCGTTGTATTCGGACACCCATGAAAACGACGTGTGTTAATTTGAGATAAATCTATTTTCAGTGACATATAATCAGAATATTTTAGTAAAAACCGAGAACGATGCGTATGAATGGAGACAAATACATTTATTTTCCCCAAAAATATTTAATTAAACAAAATGGGGATAGTAACTTTTTTAATCAACAGTAAAAAAAACAGACGAAATTTTACATAATTGACGACACAATGTAGTCCAGTCACTGATATACGGAACTATTTAGAGTAACGTTAGGGACGTAACAGTAAAAAGAAACAAACAATAAGTTGTAAATAGAATTTGTACCGTTTCGATGGAAACTTTATAGAAAATAAAATAATTTAGAAATTAATGAAAAATATGGTGCCTGAATGTAACTGAGCTCAATCTTTGTGTGTGGCCACCGAGAAAAATATCGATCGAGATATTTTAAAATATATCGATATTTTGTTTTCTGTTCTTTTTTAATATCAATATGTCAATATATTTTTAATAAATATATTAATACTTTTAATAAACCTTTACAATTAGGTCCGAAAAATTATTAAACTAATACATTAAAACTTTAAAAAGCGATATTCGGTGGTTCCTATTAACAGCTGGTATTAATTCAGTTTATTTTGTGAAACAAAATGACTCAAAGTTTTGGTTTGGTTTATTCCTATCTTGAAATTTTACCAAAAAATGCTAATATACCAAAATTTCGTAATATTAATTTTTTTACATATGTTCGAAATTTTTATCATATATGTTTTTATACATTTGGCTACAATATACCGTTAAAATTATATAATTGGTGTCGATGGAGATCTGCAATGATATTTTCAGTTGATTTTAGAACATTTAATAGAGTACAAATGGTTTATCCTATCATATGCCAGTCAAAACTTTATACCCATGAATATTTCGCTTCGATGTAGATATGGATAGCTCTAATGGTCTAAGTCATAATTTTTTGCACTTGAGATTGCTGTAGCAGATCCACTTTTTATCGTCAGTCACAATACACCACAGAAAACTGTCCTTTTTCTTCTGACAAATATTGAAACCGCGACGTTGAAACTGTTGGTGATGACAGTCAGTTCAGTCAGTTCGTATGATGGCCATTTTTGCTTTTTTTTAGATCTCTCATACAACACGTAAACATATAAAAATTTCGTCGCCATGAATTTCATCAATCGAGCTGGGTTTGCGTAAAATTTGTATTTAGTAAAAACATAGAACGATATAATTTGAAATACTAATAAAAGGTATAATAAATATTGAGTTTTCTCTCATTGGAAAATATAATAAAACATTTCCTAATAAATCGAATATTTCAAAAAAATGTCAACAAAACACACCCCTATTCTCATTTTTTTTCAGTTTTTTGAAATTACACCGTAGAGATACCCAACACCTGTGTATCGGCATTTATCAATTCTACAACGTGCACGCCATCTATCACACGGACCGTTCGGTCGCTTTCGGTATTATCCATAGCCATCTTACACCTATTACATACTTTCAATCCAATAACATACGTCGAAATTCAAGTGTTATTTCTTTTCGTATTGGCAGCGAACGCCATATCATTCCCTCGGATAACTCCCGAAAGCTTCCGGACGATATAAAATAAAAGCATCGTACAAAACCCGACACTTTTTCGAGTGGAAATATGTTGTTTGATAACATGATTATAGCTGTATGAATATATTTATAGTTCCTTGGTCTAAAGTTGGTTTAAAATGGAGAGAACTTTTTTGCATCAAAATAATTCTAATAATGACGACAAAGAAGACATTAAAGATCTATATTTTGGAGGACCTACAAGGGACTAATAGAATTTATTAACAAGGTGTTGAGCCACTACTTGATTTGAAAGAAGCGATAATTCTGTGTTTGTGTATTGAGTGTTTGTATCCAAACTTCTGCTAATTGATGCAGTAATGTTGGAGATAGACCTGTAATCCTCATTTTCTGCTATAAAACTTCACTTAACCAAATCTCAAACCAAACTTGAATTTTCTAGCTGTGTGTATGGGCACATTATCATCTTAGAATATGACAGCGTTTGGTAGCAATATTCTAGACCTAACTTCATCAATTAGAATATCGAGATATTAATCCGCAGTAATACTATCAGAAATAAAAATGGTCGGCTTGGTGGCGCAGTGGTAAAGGCACTGTTTCGATAGCCGCGGGTTCGAATCCTGCTGGGGCATTATCGTAAATTTATGTTTGTAATTGTTTAAAATTTGTGACTGTCCTTCGGCAAGAGTGTAAAATCCGACAAGGAAAATGATCCCAGTCACGCCAGTAATCAGGCTGGGTAAGACCGGATGTGTGCTGGGATGATTTCTAAAGTTGGTCACTAGGTCGGTAGGTTTAATGCTGAGGACCATGGTTCGAAGCCTACGTTAAATAATAGGACCAGTTCAGATAAACCCCTGGTTGATAAAAAGAGACTTTAGAATATATTAAAAAAAGGAAAATAAAAATATATAGAATTCAGTTGTTTTCGTCATAAATGATCTCGCTAGCAGAGCACCAACGACTGGCCCACCGAGAGAATACAAATTTCACCGATGGCCTGTTTTAACAGTCGTAGAATAAAGTATATAATATACCGAAATATAACCTACCACACTTGTCATGTAAACAAGCCTTAAAATAAGAAAGGGTTTTACTAGGCTGATATCTTAATTATTTGAATTTCTTAAAATTAGAAATGTATTGATGAACGTCTATATTATGAATCTGAAATAGAACTGCTTGCAAAAATGTAACTAGCTTGTAAACAGAGCACGAACGATTCTTGTTATTCTGGAATTTTGTGAATTTTTAAATATATACGTTCCGATAGAACGGACACATTAATTTGCTATCCCGACAAATAATGTAAAATATAACTTTCTTAATCGTTAAATCATAACTACCATATATCTTTAATAGTGCCAATACGGGAATAACCACAAGTTATAGAAAATCTTAAACAACTCTGCTTATATGGTTTTTTAGTTAGCCCGAACCCTCAAAAGATGCACGTATAAATTTGACAGTTGTCAAATTATTAGTTTGTGAATTATAACATTTTGAGTGAAGCAACTTTTGTTATTGTGAAACAAATGGATAAAAAGGACTTTCGCGTATTGTTAACCAATGCCCTCATCCGCCGCATTCTCCAGATCTAGCCCCCAGCGATTATTTCCTGTTTTCAGATCTCAAAAGAATGATCGATGGGAAAAAATTTTCGTCGAATGAAGAGGTGATCGCTGAAACGCCTATTTTGAAGCAAAGAACAAATAGTACTACAAAAATGGTATCGAAAAGTTGGAGGGTCGCTATAATCAGTGTATAACCCTTGACGGGAATTATATTGAATATAAAAAAGTAATTTTGCCAAAAAATTTTGTTCTGCTGTTTAGGCCGGGGACTTTTCAATTGACCTGTTATATGTCAATGATCTTATTTGTAGAGAAATTACGCAACAATTGTAGATTTAAAAATTCTACCTAATTATAAGCTTTAAATGTGCTAAATTCCAGTTGTCTCGGTGATACCGTGTTCCTTAAAAAGGGGACAAGACTTGTAGTGTAAACAATTTATATAATAGGGGGGGTTTTAAACATGGAAAAATTAATTTACATCAAGAACAATTTTATTAAGCTGAATTCTTTCGACTGATACAAAGTGTCACTGAGGAATCACTCGTAACACCATTCAAAGCCGATGGCACCTAACGCCACAGCGCAGTCCGTAACCAATGTAGTACTATTCGTATAATATAACAAGATGTAATATATTTCATGGAGTTTATTATTATTTAGTTATTTCATCTAGTCCCTGAACGTGTTATTGTATACGCAGTATACTAAAACTAAAAGCAACATACAGATCTCTTTTATATTATACGTGATATTTTGCTATACAGCAAAAAAAATATTAGAGCTTTTCATCAATAAAGTTATTGCGCTTCATTGGATTTCGCTGACATTCTTCGCGTTAACGTCTGCATGCCGTCAGTCGCTTTCCGATAAAATAGCATGACTTTTGCCAGTATACGAAAAAGAAGAATGCGTGCATTTCGACATACGTATGTTATTGATTGATGTATGCAAAAGATGTAAAGAGGCTGAATAAAATTCGAAATGAAACTCGATGCTTAATATAAATAATCAATAACTTTTATTCAGTTATCTACGAGTACATTGGTTTGGTCCAAGATAATGCAAAATATCACCTTTTTTACATATTTTAAAGTCTGCTTTTACCAACTATGGGTTTATCTGGACTGGACCTACTATTTAACGTGAGCTCCGAACCACGGTCCTCGGCATTAAACCTACCGACTGGCCAGTGACCAACTTTAGAAATCATCCTAGAAGATATTCGATCTTACCCAGCCTGGTTACTGGCATGACTGGGATCATTTAGCTTGATATTTTACACTCTTACCTAGGACAATCCCAAATATTAAACATTACAAACATAAACTTACGACCATGCCTCAACAGGATTCGAACCCGCGGCTATCGCTACAGAAGAAGGACCGTCCTGTTGCCTTTACCTCTGCTCCATCAACAAATTATTAATAACTTCAAATTATTACATCACGGAACATTATAACAAAAGTATCATGAGCAAGATTATTTTGCAACTGCAACAACTTCAGAGCATCAAATACAGGGCAATTCACATTTGAAAGAATGATAATTTTGGATAAGCTTGACTTTCTTGTTATACGAGGCATTATAAATAATGAAATGAATGCTAAATAATTTCATTTCCATCGACGCTAAATACCCGCCGCCATCGTTTATATCATATTCAGCGAATTCTAAGCGAATAACTAGCAGATGCCTCAAAATCTATTTGACAGAACGGTCCGAGGCAATACTATTCAGGAGACATCATAATGACATCTATAATGTCCCAACTAATTAAACTAATCAAGCGTCAATCTCTGATATTCCACGGCATGAACAAAACCTTGAAATAATTCGATATGGAGGGTGATTGACATGTTGTGTTAGGCATGTTTGGCACTGAACAATAATAGTTTAGTATAGTTTTTAGAAATATAGAATATTAGTTAAGAATTAAAATCATTAAACTTGAAAATACCTATACATTCATAAAGAACAATAGAGATTTATATTACTTATTAGTTGAAACAGTTAATAAATTAAATATATCCTAAAGCTGGGAAAACAAAGTTGGCTCTAAACATATAAAACTTACATTTAGAATGTAATCTTAGATGGGTGACTTTGGGACCATGTTTATTTGTAATTCAGAAACACTACAGGGCCGGGGCTATAAAAGGTGGCATAATTAATAGACAGCATTTTGCATGTTAGAAAATTATTATATTAAAATATACTATATCTTTTTCAAGAAGTAAGTTTTAAGGAAACAATATCTAGTTTTATCACGTAATTTTGCAGCAGTTACGATAACAGCGTTATGTATTAAATTTACAAACAAAACAAAAATGTTCTGGCCGGCTTGGATAGTGCAGTGGTAAAGGTAACAAGACGGATCCTGCTGGGGCATGGATGTACTTTATGTTTGTGATAATAATTGTAAATGTCTTTATAGGCATCGGTGGAATATCCGACAAAGAAAAACCACCCCAGTCACGCCGGTAACCAGGCAGGGTAAGAGCTCATATTAAGAGGAGAGTACTCGTAAAAGGAGACTTTAAAATACATAAAAAATATTTCTAATAAATGTTATTAATAAATTATGTGAGCGGAAAGAAGATTGTTTATTGATGTTTATTCACAGAATCTTTTACATATTGGAAAGGAAAAAAGGCGCCAAGCTCCATATTGAGCTCTCCAGTACTTCCTTTGACATTAAAATCTCCAAGTGTAATAAGAGGTATACTTACCTATATCTATGTTACCTATATTATCAAATATAATGTTTTGAATCTAAGTAAATTATGCGATTTTAGAATAGTAATGAAAAATGTAACATATTTCAAAATAAATTATGTGATAAGATATAACTATTTTTAGCAACAAAAGGTAATATTTTTAATACAATAAATTTACAACTAATAAGAAAATGTTAATTAGAATTTTCTTGTTTTAGTGGATTAAAAGAGTCATAATACTTTAAAGGACAACATTGAAAAAATCTGCATGGCAAAATCCAAATATATTGGCGGCCTTCAACTATATACTTTCAAGAAATATATAAGGAAGAAAATAAATTTTAGAGGGCATAATAATATTATTATTTCACTTACAGTCGTAGAATACATTCATTATCGATGAATTGATTGACGGAAATTTATGTTATTTGCTCTGATAAATAGTTTCATTCATTTTTTTCTGTGGCTTTCAAAAAAACCTTTTTTTAACTTGAAATATAAGCAATGCCAATATATACATATGTAGTACATGACGTGTAATGACATATGTAGTATGGCACACATACTACATAGCCTGTATAGAATAACTTCAATAAGTGATCCCCTATATAAAACACTGTTTTAATTAATTATTCTTATTCTACAGCTTATTCATTAGTCTATTCTAAAGCGAGTATATTGGGATGCACTAACACTCTTTCGAAATACTTCACATAAACAGTTTGAAATACATTCGTTTTCGGTTCTAGAGGAATATCACGTTCTATGACTTTATTTGAAACATAGTACGGAGCATCGACAATGACACGCAACACTTTATTTTAGAACCGTTGTAGGATGGATTCCAACTTGCTAGCGGATTCCAAATGACCAAATCGGCTCGAGTATAAATTTATACAGTAATATATTGCTGTCTAATGATAACTTGAATTTGAGCTCGATAAACCAATACATTTGGAAGAATTTAAGTTCAAGTTGTTTCCGTTTGAAGAGTATGTTCTTCTTCCAAGTTTATTGTCGATCTAGGCTCATACCAAGATATTTAGCATCCACTCCATGCGGGAGTTGGCAATTATTCACATATACTAGTGGAGAGGTTCTCCTAAGAAGTGTAAAAGATATCTGACTGGAGTATTTTTATAAATAGACCTTTAATTGCTAGAAATATTCTCGCTTGTGGCGCCTCTGTAGTTATATGGCTTATTGCCTTCTGTGTCTGACTACTCTATGGGTCTCAACTAACCTTTTGAGTTAAATCATATTTACACTATATAAAGCAGATAATTAAAAATGTATGATCGAAATAAAAATCTGAACAGATATCACCCTAATCTTCAAACACGACTTCCGTTTAATTTAACTGGATAATTGTTTAAAGCTCTTAAATCTGTTTGACGAGGTGTCCGAACCCGTACTATGCAAGTGACGCCGTAATGACTTTCCATTATAGCCTGATTAATTAAACTAATCACGTATTAATCGCGACTGTGTTCGGAAACCTATGAAATCTGTGTGCGCTAATTCGGAATAAATCCACTGTGAATGACGTTTCTCTGGAAAGTTTCGCAAAAACGAGGCTCAATCAGTTCGGCGGGATTTACACAAATTGGATCGGTTCGATGGTGCCGGCCTCTAATTGATGTTTAATGGTGAATTTTCTTTTCTCGGTTTTTGCGATCATCTTTTGGTTTTACGGTCCTTTATAAACAATCGCAAAAAATATCGTTCAAATAACGTTCTATCCATCATATTACATTTGATCATAAATCTTACTAATTAGATATTACATGATAAGATATTAAAATCCTTAGATTTTTTAATTCTTATAACTTCAAATTTGTTGAATTTAGAAAAAATTTCTTTTATAATTATTTATGTGTGTGTTTAAGAGATACGTTTAATAGAGAAGAAAAAAAGTAAAAAACTTTCTGTTGATCTCTCAATCAAGATAAAACGCTTTAAACCATCAGATGAGTATGAAAATTCTTGATATCTATGGATACAACCTCAATAAGTCCACTGTATCAGTGTTTTAAAGATATTTAAGACAACTTATTGGATTACTGATTTCCTTTTCGTATATGAATGTCGATCATAATGAAATAAGTATTTAGAAATTTAATTAATAACGCTGGTGCTACTATTTTATTTAATTCTGAATATATTCTGTACAGGTTGTATATTCTTCTTTTGCATTTCACAAGCCATCTCTAGGCTAGAGCAGAATCCTCTGGAAATAATTAATTTTCTTAAACCTTCACATTCTGGAAAATAATATCTTCGTTTTATTTGTTCTGTTCTGTTTTTGTATTTAAATTTTAGTATAATATTAGTTATAGAAATGGTTCCTTAACAAGAAATGTACCTAAAATCATACATAGAAATAAACAAATATAAATATAACCTAAAAGATTGACAAAATTTTAAACTGAAACAAAACAAAACTATCACTTGATTCTTTTATAGCATTGACCTATTAGTGACTTAAATGCACTATCAGAACATTGCCGAATATGGTTGGGAAACTGCTTTATATAGAGTACTTCCAATAAAACAGCTAATGAGTGCTAAACTTTGCTACACCGAATTTAAATTTTCGTTTATTTTGTCTTGTTAACGAAACAAAAATAACGTTATAGAATATAATTTATTTTGACATTATAGTATAGTTGCATATATTAAAAGCAATTTTACATTTTGATAAGCTGAATCTGGCAGTACTGTTACATATTTATACTGTTGAGCGATAATTATGCTGTTGATGAATAAGTATAGCTGGTTCAATACAACAGTGGACTCATGTCATTTAAATCAATGACGTGAGAAGGTCGCAATGTTGCCGCATCATCTTTGAGTTTCAGTTGAATTTGGCTTTAACATATAACAAAATTCTAGTCTACATAAAACAATGAAACAAAAATGTACGAAAAAATAAAAAAATCAGACATATATTATCGAAGGACTTAAACTGGGATTAATTATAGAGTTATAATAGTCTGTAGGTTAGGGTTGTGTTCTTCCTTAATAAATCTTCAATAATTTTATTATATGCTTTTAAAAACTGTATTATTTGAAAAGCAATATTTGGAAGTTCTATTAAATCTCTTCGTGGGTTATTACACTACTTAAATCATGTAGTACTAATTACCACTATATGAAGAGATGTTCTACATCCTTCAAAGAGTTGCTTATCTATAAGTCTTCTATGGATACTTTCCAAACTAACAATTTCCTCTGAAATAATTGTATTAATAATTCTTATTAACAAAATTACTAAGTGTTTTTATACATTTCATATATTTGATTTCTCATAGAGCTAACATCAACCTGATCATGATTCGTATATTTAACAGTAAAAATGTTTATGTCTCTAACGAATTTTGCTGACAAGAGGGGGCCTCCATTATTTCGGTCCTGTCCAAAGTAACCGATTAAAAACGCAATCAGTTCCGTCTGGCTTCGTCATTTTCAACTAGGGTCATAATACGCAGCTATTTGAAATTTACCAAAACAAGCAAAGCGCTGAAATAACGTTTACCAGACAAAATGACTTGACAAGGAAACACACCCTCGAGAGAAACTGGATCTAAGCTTAAAAAGGTAAATATGCTCTATAATGAAAGTGAAATACACTGCTTGGATATACAATTGTTAATCAGTTGGATTAAGCCTCCAGGGGACATCAATTCATAACAAAACGCGCCTAGAACTCTACCTCATGGGTGGTGTGGAAAACAGTTCAACGTAAATATAATAAAACGACTCTTATCCATAAACTATTGTGGCTGTATAATGAACTGTAGTTTAAATTATTCAATAACATATGCAGTAGATGTACAATAAAGTTAAAATAAATTATATTTTACAACATTTTAGTTTGTTTATTTTATTTAGATTCGAATTTTGTTATTCGTTAAAACCAAAATCACTAAAACGCAGGGTTAATGCGACAACATTGCGACCTATTGACATCATAAATTGAGATTATGTAGATTCAATGCCAGTTTGGATAGACTATAGTTATTTTATTTAATCAGGCGACTTTTATAACAGATTATAGCATTGCATCTTTTTTAACAAGAATTAAATGAGAAGGGCAATATTGTCTGATCTTAAAACGAATTTAAAAATTGCAATGGGCAATGTTGGCAATGGGCATCTTGATGGCGTGAGTTCACTGTTATTTTGAATAAACTATAAGTTATATTTGAAACAGTAACTGATTATTTAAGCAAGAACCAATTAAAAATTAACCAAACAGATTCGTTTACATGTCCGAACTTATGATATTATAGAATTATATCTCTTTTTAACTAGTATGAAATGAGAAGGAAAATACTGTCTGATCTGAAACGGATATATAAATTGCGATAGGCAGTACATTAAACATATTGATGACGTCAGTTGACTGTTATAATAAACAAACTTGATACTTGATTGATAATTTATATGAAATTATAGATTTTTAGTAACGATTAGTTTGAGATTGGCACCATAAAACAAACGAAATCATTCGACAGTCGATCTCGTAGATAATAGAATAAAATACAATTGTTCTGTACTGTTCATGTGATTTAAAAGGCGGATTCGTTTACATGTTCCAATATATCAGATTATAGCATTGTATCTCTTTTTAACAGGAATTAAATGAGAGGGCAATATTGTCTGATCTTAAAACGAATTCAAAAATTGCAATGGGAAATACATTAAACATCTTCATGGCGTGAGTTCACTATTATATTGAATAAACTATAAGTTATTATTTAAGCTAATAACTAATTATTTAAGCAAGAACCAAATAAAAATTAACCAAACAAAGTTTGATAATCTATCTGAAGTTATAAATCTTTAATATCGATTGGTTTGAGACGGCCACCATAAAACAAACGAAACCATTCGACAGTCGATCCCGTCGAAAGTATTTTGTCTCTCCGATTCGGGATAATCGACCACCCTTCAAACTAATCTCTCTTTTGTTGTCATTTTCAACAGAGACTATTTTCCGATATTGCAAACTTTATAAGCCCGTAATTCGGCCGAACCCTTTATGTCCTATCCAACCAGAACACTTAAATAAAGATCACTTATTCATTAACCCTTGGCATCCTGCGAATGCCCATCAGGAATTCGACCGGGCTAATAATTGATTCTTGGAAAATATTCATTAGTCCAAGAATGTTTGCCGAAAGCCGGAGACATTCCGTCGTCGGATTATTTGATATTTAACTGATAAATAAAACACGGAATGGGAGATGGGATATTTTAATGTTTAGTCTGTGACGTTCTATAAACGGAACGAGGTTCGTCTTCACATTTAATTTCGTATTATTTGATATAAATTAATATTAAACGTTCTTAGACGTTAATTAATATTTCTGTACGGATACAACGAACTTAGTAACGCAAATGAAACCGTAAAATACGTTTATGGGACTGCAAGGAGGCCGAGTAAGAATAATAACCTGTGAAGAGATTCGAAATTAATGTAAACAAATTCGGAATTTTTGCCCGTAACAATATTTATCTTGTGCTTCGTTCATATTTTGAATTTATTAACTATGTTTTATAATTTTAAATTAAATTAAAAAACATTTTAATAATTTTCTGTTAATTTTTTAGAGTCTTTAACTAAATCTGGCGCGGTTACCAGCGTGACTCAGGTGGCCTTATCTGATTTTGCACTTTCGCCTTTTAGAGAACATAGGAAGTCACCAAAACTGCAGTCAAAAACACAGTTCCTGAGACGGAACCATGGAAATTCGGGTACGAAAAGACGGGCGAACGAAAGTACAAGCGGTACTTACAAATATCTACTACAACACTGTGGACAGCTTCAGAGGAAATAACGACTACGTGCATCCCCAGATTGTTTCTTCAAGAGGGAGGTTTTATCCAAAAGAAAGTATTGCGTGATATAGTCGATCATCCCTCCTACGTCTGTAATGAAATAATAGAGCATGATATTCCTATAGAAATCAAAATCAGCGTAATCATATCATCGTATTAGTGTTAAATAGTTTGGAAGAGTCAATGGTGCTAATGTACGTGCTAATCAGCTAAATATGATTAGAAGTCCGATTATTAGACAGATGTAGACTTTAGAGCAGTAAGAGTTATAATAAAATAGTTTAATCACGCCGTTACTTAACAGGTCAATTGAAAAGTCCCCAGCATACCAGAGTAAAGCATATTTTTTTGGTAAAATTCGTTCTTATATTCAACATAATTCCCTTCCCTTCAAGGGAGATAAACTGATTATAGAGACCCTCCAACTTTTCGATGCCATTTTTGTAGTATAATTTGTTCTTTACTTCAAATTGGCCTCAGTTTAGGCGATCACCTCTTCATTCTCGTTTGGGCGTCCACTGCGTTCACCGTCTTCGGTGCTCATCTCACCACGTCTATACTTGGAATACCAATCCTAGATAGTTGATTTTCCTTGGGCAGTGTCCGAAAACTCGGCATCAAGCCAAGTTTTTGATTCAACTGTATTTTTTCCCTTCGAAAAGCAATATTTTATCAACTGATGATCCGACAGCTGTCAAACGTATACTCGCATCTTTGGAGAGTTAGGGCTAACTAAAAAACTTATGGATTTAATTCTAGTAGCACCATCTATGTGTCAGGCCTGAAACTATTTAATTGATCTGTTACTGAATTAATATTCTACATCTTAGGTATATTACAATTATCATAAGAAATGCTTATTAGACATTGTACAGATTGTAGCGGCTATAAAAATACATATATACTGTATCCAAAGTTCCATACGTCATCTTAATTTGCGGCCTCAAAACGTTACAATGAATACGGCAATCATTCTGAGTTTTAGTTCAGTTTGGCTTTGAGATACAACAATATTCTAATCTAAATAAAATAATTGAACAAAAATCTTATCAAATATAATTTATTTTCACATTATAAGGCCTAATCCACCTAATTTACAGTTGTATATTCCAGTGATATATTTTACTTTCATTAGAGAGCATATTTACCTTCTAAGCTTAGTTCTTGTGTCCTTGGATACTTGGATATAATTTACAAGGAAACATTCCTTGTAAAGACGATTTGATATCACTGTATTTCTCCTTCATGTGTTCTGTTAATACCTGTATACTTCTTTATTGATAAAATTAGATTCAATTACTGCTTTATTCTTAATGCATTTGCCATATTTACAAAAGAGTTACTATTATTTCTCTCCTGACACATTTTAACCAAATGCTCATGTATAATCTGGACAATGACACATATATCTCTGCAGATCAATTTTTATTATCATCTTGCCATGAGTGACCATCATTATCATTATATACCTATATATTAAGGAGGCTGAAATTATCTCGTATTCGTGTTACAGACGCAATATGTTCTCTCTGGCTTCAGCATTTTCATTTCTGTGAAATAACAAGCATCGATTTAAAATATATCAAAACAAGCAAAGCATTTAAATAACATTTGCGGGTTGATAACCTCTTATTACTACTGCTTAGAAGAATTCTGCATAACATTTGACAACAGGACGACTTTGGCAGGCTAGTTTGGTTGCAGGTTCGTTCTTGTCAGAGAGCATTGTATCTCTTTGGATTAACTATACATTTCAAACGCTAATTGGTCATATATGTGGCGATTTGATCTTCATCAAACATTACATTACATTATATTTAAGTGATTTTCTAGTAACTTGGTTAAATCGTAGTCGAACAGGGTCAGGTCTGAGCTACACGTAGAATCAACGCTCCCTAGCCAATCTTTCAATTATTGCAGAGTTTATGAAGATGTATTTGTCAATAGCATTCAGTCAGGATGGTTTATAACGCTCTTCCTATTGATTAAAATTAAATAAATGAAAGAATTGTATTATGAATTATTATATTAATTTTACTTTTCGCTGTACTATCTCATAACTTCAGAAAGAAAAGTTTAAAATGCTAAATACATAAAGCATTACTTAAATATAATATAATGTAGAGTCGCATAAATTTTGTCTTCAACAATATATCCTCCATTCTCCGACATCCATTACAGTAAAGCGGCATGTAAAGGACACTCAGACCTTCTGCGTAATAACCCTCATCAAAGAAAACATTTTGAGGTCGCCACTGCATGTCAGGAGTACAGTTTATAATGGAGTAAACAGAATTTAATCTCACAGAGTGTATTAATAACGTGTATTTACATACAAAAGAAAACCGGCAACGGGCCACCGTTATATATGTATGTTATGTATGTGTGCTTTAAGAGAATTTCCAGTTTATGACTCGAACGCATTTCAATGAAATCTTATGATAACCATATTTGTTCATTTCAATTAATGTGAAAATGTTATATTATACAAGCAAGAAAGATACAAGCTATTTTTGGTGTAAATTGACAGTATTTAAATGTATTTCGAACTATGTAAGCAGGAAAACATTCTTCTGCTGTAGTAGATCATTTTAAGCTAAAACAAAAAATGACAGAGAGTCATAAAGAATACTGCTGATATTATTTATAGGTTTCCATAAAATATATTATTACTATTCGTTGCCTACTCACTCAATCTTTCTCTACAATAACTTAAAACTAGGTATTTGTCTAGGAAGACCATGATCCTTACTTGGTCTCTATAAAAATAAAATAAATTTAGTGCTCTTGCCATTTAGTGCACTTCACTACACAAGCGAGCAAGACCCCAGGGTTTGGTTCTCTAATTGTCTGCGTCCTAGTTCAGTATTCTCCAAGGGTTGGTTTACAATATTTCTCTTTTAAACCTTTGAGCTATATTATTTAACCTATGTTTATTTTCAGCTGTGCTATTTTATTGTAATTTTTTCAGAGCTCTCGTTTTTCAATTCTAAGCAGCTTGTTAGATGTCAACAACAAGTTTTTCTGTTTTTGGGTTTTAGTTGTTCGGTTGTCTTGAGTGGTATATTTAGCTGAATTCAATTTCCGAGATCTTCTACATATCGTTCCCAGTTTGTTCGCTTATTGTTATGTTTTCACTTAAATTCAATATTACTAGTGAATGTTCTGACCGTTGGTCAACATTTTTTTTATTTGCATATAGTTTGTAGATAACGTTTCTGGCTATGGAAAATCTAATAAGTCTCAAGTTTATTTTGGATCAGTCGGCCAATAAGTTGGTTTTCCCGTTAACAGGCACTTTCATCTCAGTGCAACAGCTGTCTTATGCAACTCATTACCTTTAACTGTTGTCATTCTAGACCTCCATATTGTATTTTTCGCATTGAACTCGTCATCAATTACAAATGTATATCCTAAGTTGTTTAATACGTTCAGGTAATTTTCCTTCCTTTTGATTGTATATTGCAGGACAGTAAATTGCAGCTAGTATAATTCTATACCCATCCGAATCAAATGTTACAACTGTGGTCCCTGTTTCTTCATAATGAGAAATATTGATTTTTAATTATTATTCACTTTCTTCTCTTGTATTTGTAATATTGACTGGTAAAATATATATCCTTTAAATCTAATGAAGGAATCCTTTGTCAGGTAGGTTTCAGCTATTAGACAAACATCTATTTTTTTTCTAATTCCAGGAATGCCTATTGTGTAATTTGTTACTATTTCTGTTGAATCCCATTAGCTAATATAATTGCCATTTCTGTTAGTTGAAGCCACTACCCTGTTATTATTTTCTAGCTTATGGAGTCCTTCAGAAAATGATGTAATAATAATAGCTGAGAACATTGCGAAACTGTAACATCTAATACATCAAATCTCACAAAATAATAGAGATAACTCATATCTCGGAAATGGATAATTCAGAAATCGATATATAGACAAGATATACCAACTAACACAATTATTCTTAATATAATTCGTTCTAACAATAAACCATCACATATTCTTAGTTAGGTGGGGTCAGATATATTGGGGGAGTGGAATCCCATGTTCCCCGATTGAAAAACAGGGCATCAGTTTTAATGCATTTACGAAGGCGCTATGACCGACTGAGTCACACTCATTCCGCTGAATTATTTAGCCGAAACATAGGGAAAATTGACAAAATGGTTCGGGGAAAAACGACCAGGTAGTAATTTTAAGACCTGGACGCGGCTGAAGCGTCTAGACGATCATACCAAACCTATGAGCACACCGTTTGAATAGACCGGACGCGTATTTCCAATATCGAGATATGATTGAAGTCTTACGGACAAGGAATTGGAAATTAACTTATAAAAATTCGGAATATTTTAAAATTAAAGTAGTATATATTCTGGCATATTTTCTGCTATATAATTCATAACAAATAATATAATTTTTATAATCATATTCATAAAAGAACATTAGTAAAGAAAAATAGCAAAAACTAATAAAAATTGTTCACCATTGCCAGATGCGCATTGCGTGAAGTTGCAAGAAAAAAAAGTTATGGTCCTTCAAACTAATGTCAGTGATCTAAGCAGGAACGAAAATGTCAAGTAAAATATTAGTTCTGATATAAGTTAATTATTAATGCTTTTTTATATTGGAGATTGCTTTTTACCAAGATACATTACTCCACAACATCTCCGGATTTGGAGCATGCGCACTCTGCATAGAATAATCCATAGAAAAGAACAAACTATATTGTATTCCTTTTCTAATGGCGGTCTATTCTTTTCGAATCAATCGGTACGGTCGATCGGATCACAACAACAACAAAAATATCTGGAATATTTAAATTTTAGGTCACATTAATAACTCTATAGTAATAATAATTAAATTTTTGTGTTATTCTTGGTGGTCTAACATACATTGGTTTTAAAATATGGAAGAACAAGTGCAAAATGTAAGGTTAAAATTTTAAAAAATATAAAAACCAAACAAAAATTGTATTTATAGTGGGAATTTTAGCTGCCTCATTTATCACATCATTTTCAACAACCTGGAATAGAGATCAAGATATGCCAAATGTTGATGTGATTTGTTGTGTGCCAAAATGATTCTTGTTGTGTTAGAAGTAGTTAAGTAATTAATGAGGTTTATCCATCAAGAACAGCAGCAAAAACTGTATTAAATTGTAGTAATTGACATTTATTTTAAACATAATATATTTTAGTAATAATTTGAATTATATTTTATAGCTAAGATGTAACTAGAATTTCTTGAGAGTAAAAGTCGAAGAATGTAAAATTCAGAGAAGAAGAAATTAGACAGTATTTTGCTAAGATGTAAGAACAGTATACAGTAATACTCTGAAGTAATTATATTTGCTAACAAAAGAAGACCTGGATCAAATAACCAAATTATAAAACTATCAACGACACCCTAGTGATATAATGAGAAAGAAAATACAATGCATTATTATATAAAAGTATAGGTAAATAAATTATTGTTTTGAAAAAATAATGATGTATTGCCTGAGATGTCTTTCAGGTCTAAAGTACAATCATACTTTCATTTTAGGCTAGTAAATGTACAAATATGTTAATCGAAAGCTCGAGGTAGTCAATTCATTAATGGGGTTTGTGGATCAAGAGTATTAACGATAATATTTGAAGATTTTTAGGAGAATTTTGCTGCTTCATATATAGTGGTAGCTTTTTCGTTTGGTTTTAACTATATTGGCTGTCTTTGATCTAAACGATTTTGATCTTTTTATGGTAATGTTTATTTATATGGTTCTTGGAATTCCTGTTAATTGTTCAAATGTGTACATTTATTACAATATTGTGTTTTTATAAAAATAGTATGGCATATAGAAATTATTTTTACTATTTCATTTTATTCAATAATTTTTTAAATAAAAATTGTTATTTCAATAAATTTTCAATGTTTATTTCCCTCCTTATATATAGTTTCAACATTAAATCAATTATTTATCATATTTGTTTATTTTTATTTATAAATATAATGATGATATGTAATATGATGTTTTTATAAAAATAGCATAGCTGGATATATATTATTTATATTTTTATTTTTTCGTTTTATTCAATACTGTAAATAAAATGTGTTATTTCCAAAATTTTACCATTTTTATTTACTTCCTGAACCTATTTAATATATTCCACATTAAATCTAATAATCACTATAAAAATTAGCAAATAAAGTTGATTATACGCATGCGCCAAACTCGGATTATTCTTTTTAAAAATTAAATGTAGCCAATATGCGCATGTACCAAATCCGGAGATGTTGTGGAGTAATGTATCCTCTTTTTTACAACTATGGTTGTTCTGAATCAAATTTATTGGTTATGTTTTTCTATTCGTTATTAATTATATTTTAGAAGAAATATTTTTAATCATAAACATGGAATATTAAATATTAATAAATATTTCTATAACTAATACATATTTGTATTAAAATTAAAATATACTTTCTTTTTAACAATAGAGAAATTATATTAAAGTGATGTATTTATAATCATTCAATGAACTAAGGACTTCTCAAAAATTAAGTCAATAAAGTAAATCACTATAATAATTGCTAAAAGTTTCAAAAAATTATTTGTCATATCGTTAAATATCTTAACAATTTTATTTACATCATCTAAGCAAACTATGTAGTTAGTGTCATATTTTCATTACTTCATTTATGTATTAATATAATTTTGATATTACACATATTTCTCCCCTTATACAAATATTGAAAAAAAATCAATTTAATAAAAAACCAGGCTTATTTGATAAAAGATTAATTAATTTACTCACATTTGTAAATAAAATTGTATCATTCTTTACTTATTTATTCCACTAGTCAATCTTTAAAAAAGCCTCTACAGATAGATCATCTTTAATTTGTCTTCTATGGCTTTCCTTAATCTACTGCTTTTTCTTTGCTTGGTGTCCCACATGAGGACTAAGAACTCACCAACTAATAAGATATTAAAACAGTAATTAGTTTTAACTCTAGATGCACAAATTAATATATTAATAGCCGCAGTATTCCAAAAGTATCGCTAAGCCGATTAATATATAGTGATACAAATTTCAGACCCAAAGAAACTGTTAGTAAAACAATGCGATTTATTTTAGAGGATGATATCGGATAAAGGCGCACCGATCTTCGAACGAACCATCCGAAAGCCGCTTTTCTACATTATGTCGGGAGCCAACTTTCGGGGGTGAGCTCGGCAGCGTCGGGAAACCAATGAATTATTCTCGACACATTGCTGCAGTCCTGCCCCTATTAGTTCGCCGAATATGTCGGGGGTTTTAGGAGGTCAGAAAAGGATTGTTTTTAGACGAAAATCGCTTATTTCGAGTTTGTTGGTTTTATTGGCTTAGAAGCGGTAGCTTAGAAGACTTTCCTAAAACCGTTCTTCTTCAAGAAATATGTTATAACAAATGTAAAACCAGGTTTTATATGTTTATATTTTATCAATATTTTTTTAAACACAAAGACATGTGCTATTCGTGGAAATCATAAATCGTTCCGAATATCTATGATAATTAGGATTCCATATCCAATTTTGTTTAGCTTATGTTTTTTTTATAGGTTTGAATGGTAATATAAAGTGAACCAGACGGGATTGTCGCCTCTTTTTATATGTGGAATTAGTCGCCTTTGCGAATACATAGGAACAAAAATAGTTAGCATGAATGGCATTATTGTTGTTCATTCTTCGCGGCCTTTATTTGCCAGATTTGATGTATTAACAGATCCAATGGACGTTAGAACTTCACAAGCATTGGTTTGTGAAGACGTGACGCTCAGAGCCACTACATTTTTTATTCAGTTGATTTTACTGTGTTTTGTGCCGCCCACCCTGAGTTTCATTTAATGGTGAGTTTGTTCACCGAGTATTTCAGTCTTCTTACAGTAATTCTCATTTATTATTTAGTAAATCTCTATTTATTTGTTTTGTATTTGTTATTCTTTCTTTATTATGTTCTATTTATTTACCTATTTATCTTTATCTATTTTGTTCTCTCAGTGTGTTTCCCAAAATTATTTTAAATTAAAGTTAATGGTTCTATGATTGATTCCAACAATAACCTATACATTATAACCATTTTATAAACCAGAAACTAACGCCAAAGTGGCCAAAGTAAGCGAAAGTAGTTTCTGGTGGCTCTTGATGGTAACGTATCTAGCCCTACAACATTTCGCTTTTTCCCTTGTGCACATTGCATGTTCATCATAGCTAGAGTTGGAGGAGTGAGTGAACAATGGCGAGAGTATCGCCCATTTATTTGTTTGTTTGAGATTGCGGCCTCACCCTAGGAAGGATTATTAGCCTTAGCGGTAAGATCTCGTACGTCGTGTGTTACTTTCCCTTCGTACCTTGTGCAGATTTCCTTCATACTAGCATAGTTTATCATTACTGTCACCACTATAAGTAATTAGCCGTAGTTTTAGCAGCCAGTAATATTACATTACAGGTATCTGTGGTAATATCACCTTTGTCATTGAAAGTTTGATGCCCAGGTACGTTTTCATTATGTTTCCAGAACTATCACCCAACCACCTCAACATCAAGATCTCGCACGTTTAGAAAATTATTTATTTATTTAGAACTTATTTTATAAGTTGCTGATATATCATCTGTTTTATATTGCTTTATTAAACATAATTTTTATATTACGCACTGTGTTTAAAATTGGCCTTAAAAAATATAATCGATACTTAGAACATTATGTTTATTTAAATATTAATACATTCTTGGAGTTATTTCGTAACCTTTTTTTATAATATTATTTTAATTATTGTTGTGTTCTATAGAGTTCAATTAAACATTTAACAATTAATTAGATGCATAGAATATAAAATATTATTGAATAAGCCCATGAAGATAATAAAGTATGTTCAGCTAAAATCTCAGATGTTGCAGAAGCCGTCAATAAGGTTTGGCAGTTATTTTTGGATCTTACATCATACTCATAATGTTTACAGTTAATCAAAAGTGAACTTACTTTAACACAATAGAGACTAAATCAGGTGTACTACATGGAATTGTAACGGTTCTAATTATTTACCTATTTTACTCATGTGATATACCGCAAATGTAAAAAATCATGATGGACGACATTTGCTGATGATACTGATAGACTACAGCGAAGAAGCGCCAACACGCCAACGACAAAATAAATAATTGTAATTCTATGGATGTACAGTTGACCCATAATCAGACCTCACAAGCACAAATAACAATAGATAATTTTATCATTCTATATAGCAAGTATCACTAAGTATCTCCGAATGACCGTTGATATAAGACTTCTTTGGAAGGAACAATGTTAAAAAGAACTGGAATTCATATATAAGAAATGTATTGGGTAATTGGAAGAAAATCCCAATTATATATACTATATATCACTATATACAAACGTACTATATTTAGATTGCTTTTCACGAAAGCAATCTAAATATAGTAAATAGTAAAAATTTACATGTTTTTATTTTAGGACGCTTTTTTTCTGTTAAAAATGTGTATATGTTAAAATAAGATAAAATAAGATAAGATTATTTCTTACATTTTAGTGAGTCCCCCATTTATTTTTTGAAATCGATTCAATGTTTTTGTCAAGAATATTTTTACACGTTACATTTCACTTTCACTTAACATACATTGAAGTAAAATAAACTGATTCATGCACATATTGTTCTGTATCTAACTTAAACCCTCGCCATATAGGATAAATTAACGTCGGTTATACGCAAAATTAATCGAATCACGTTAAATAGGTCACTGTAATAAGATAACAGAGGGATAACCAAACATAATATGTAGATCTCTGAGAATATTTACCCGCACCAGATAGATAGATCGCCGGCCAATGGTAAGCAAACGAACTATTGACACACATTCCGAATAAATCTCTTTGATTTAATAGGGAAATCCTCTGGAGAAATTATAACTAGTTCGGTTTTTATTCTATGAACTTCCTGTATATGGTTAAAGTTAGTTTAATTTATACGCAAATAGGGTTTGATTGGGAACCAATAGCTACAAATATTATTTATTTATTAGATGTACCGATAAGTCTCTATATTCAAACACTTTGATTGTGTAATCCACAAAATGTCATCAATGTGTATCAGCTGCGTCACTAGAAAGCTGGAAGTATAAAACTAAGAACAGCTGATAAATTTATTTTCTTTTGATCCAAAATTTTTATAACTTCTTAGGTTATATCGGATTTTTCTATTTCTGTTCTATATTTGAGTATAATTTTAAGAAAAGTTGTTTTTAATGCATCATTTCTATGGCATTAAACGCAAGTATAATTTGTTTAAATGCAAAAATACAAAAATAACAAAATTGAACTAACTGTTTTCCAAGGGAGAGCTCTAGCTCAGAAATGCTTTTTGAAAATATCTGAATGAAATATTTGTTAAGCTCCTATATCAATCTTACAGACAGAAAAATGATTATTGACGCAAATGTGGAAGAGAATTGCATAACCAGGTTCTCTCACATTATAATCTGAGATAAAATAGTTCAATATAATATCTATAATATAAATTAATATAAATATATATTCAATAATATTCCGATTCAATTCAATACCGAGATTGTTCGGTTGGTTATGTGGAAATATCTAATTAGTATTGCACAAAAAGTTGGAGAAAATAGTAATTAGAGGCGTTCAACATAATTGCCTTGAAGGGTGATACACTGATTATAGGGACCCTCCAAATATTCGATACGATTTTTGTAGTATTTTTGTAGTTGTCCTTTGCTTCAAAATATGCCTCAGTTTCGGCGATCACCCCTTCATTCGACGAAAATTTTTCCCAGTGAGCATTCTTTTGTGATCTGAGAACAAGAAATAGTCACTGGGGGCCAGATCTTATTCATGGATTTTTGCCATCGTTTTCACTGACTTGCAGCACGGTGAAATCTTTTGGTGGAAGCACCTTTTTTTCATCAAATGCGGCCGTTTATCGGCGATTTCGTCCTTCAAACGGTCTAATAATACTATGCAATAGCCGATGTTGATGGTTCTTCCTTTCTTAAGGTAGTTAGTGAAAATTACTCCATACAGACGCTATAACCTTGCCAGCCGACTATTGCGCTTTCCCATGCTTTGGAGCGGATTTATTGTGTGCAGTCCACTCGGATAACTGTCGATTGAACTTCGGAGTGAAATGATGGAGCCATGTTTCATCCATTATCATAGCTTGGGTTTATTACGCTTGATGAAACACTGCTCCGAATAATCAACTCGTCGTTGTTTATGGTCAAATGTGAGCTCGTCCGGCACCCACTTCACACAGAGCTTTCTCATACCCAAATATTCTTGAATAATATGATGTACACGTTCAGTTAATATTTCTAGAGTGTCTGGTATTTCATTCAATTTCAATTTACAGTCATTCAAAATCATTTTGTCGATTTTTAAAATGCTTTCGTTCGTACCAACCACTTTTAGTCATCCACTGCGTTTACCGTCTTCGGTGCTCATTTAACCACGTCTAAACTTAGAATACCTATTCTTGGTGATTGATTTTCCTGGGGTAGTGTCCGGAAAGTCGGCACCAAGCCAAGTTTTTGCTTCAACTGTATTTTTTCCCTTCAAAAAGCAATATTTTATAAACACGTGAAATTCCTTTTTGTCCATTTTGTTCACAATAACAAAAGTTGCTTCACACAAAATGCTATAATTCACAAACTAATGATAATCAAAAACATATGGATTTAATTCTAGTAGCGCCTTCTATGTGTCAATAAAATGCTATTTTTTTCTCACTAATTATCTAATTCACCATAATTCTTCTTTTAATAAAGTATATTGACTTATTATCTTAATATGCTGTATCAAATCATCATATTATAAAGTATATAATAATACATGTGGATATAATGAAAGTTAGTTATTAAAAGGAATATTCTGGAGAAAATTTCAGTGACAACCACAAATTCCTGTGAAACTAATTTCAACAAATCTCGAGCAAATGCATAACGTACGATAGCTGCTTCTAAAATTTCTATTAGGACAGGAATACTCGTTCGCCTTTGTACTGTCGAGATCACGCTAACCCATGCTATTTTCCAGTCCAGTGCAATGAAAAGGACGTGATAACTCCTTGCACATTTGTGTCTAGAGATTGTTTGTGTGATAAAACGAGCTATTTAAAAAGAATATTGTTGATGATTTATTACCTCGAAAATTATGTAGTATGAAAAGATAATAATAATCGGAACAAATAAGAAATGTGTTTTCATAACAGACATATTCACGGTGTATGCAATGAAAGCATATTATTTTTTGCAAATTGTTACTTCTATTTCTTTGTTTAGCAAACGAATACTGAATACTAATGTTGACAATGATACATATTAGTTAGAGACTTGGCTAACTGGTGTTAGGCTAGGGAATATTTCCAGTTTACTAGGCATTCAGTTATAAACACACACTCAAATATATCTTTTTATCTCCATTTTATTTCCACTGGTGAAATCTGTGATTCCTTATACTGTTAATGTCAATGGATTGGCAAAATTCAACTGAGTTTTTGAGTTTGAGTTTGAGCTTATAATTCCTTTCTTCCAGCATTTTTAGTTGACAAGACAATCGTTGACTATATCAAAATCACCACATCATATAAACATATATACATATTAATGATAACATTTGCTCAATATCTCCAAATGATCTCACAATTGGTATTTAAATGGCTTCGACGACTATGTTGGCATAGTTATGCATGGATAAAACAGGCACTGGTATATGGCAACTTTGGATAAAAAACGATTAAGTTTAGTATGATCGTGCAAAATTAAAGTTTATGCCTACGTAATTTAACAAAATTCCAGAATAACCAGAATCACCTGTCCTATTTCTTTACAAATTATTTAAAGTTCCTAATTTAAGTTTTGATTTAACAGCTAAGAAAATTGTTACTGCTTATAGTAATTGATATGGTTATGTGGACATAGAAAATATACATACCGAATATAGCAGGTAAAAAATACGTTCATTTCTGGTTCATTCCGGGAGTTAAAATGAATGTTGCAAGGAATATTAAAAATTATAATATAGCTTCAAACAATCTTAATTTGTCACTTGTTGGTGAGGTGTTAGGTTCTAGGTGTGACATAGGACAAAGTAGAAAGCTGCGAATTATTGAAAGAAGGCAAATTAAAAATGTAAGGGTGAGATCAAAGCAAAGAACGATGCAACTCTATTTAATACTTTAGGTAAAGAAATTATGATTTTAATCAGCCTGGTGTATTTATTGTTTTTGTAGTACAAATCTTAGCTGAAAAATATGAATAAAATAAAAAGAATATATGAATACATAACTACTTAACTTGCTGATTGCTAACAGGACACATAGAATAAATTCAAGAAATTAAGAAATATTAACAGTAAACTTGTAAATACTTTGAAGCATTGATAAATATTAAGGTGTTAACAATTAATATAATTATATATGACATTTTATTACTTTTATTTTGTATCAACTACTTACATCTTGGTTATTTACTTTATAGACCTAGTTTGGAAAAATTATTGGTTAATTTAACAATTATAAATAAATTCTTTTAATACACATTTCTAAATTATAAACAATAAATCACATAAATTAGTTGGTTATTGTATTAATATTGAGGCTAAAGTCAATTTTCCAAATTATTTTACTCATATATTTTCTACTTTAATATACAAACATGTGTTATTTCATTTATTAGTCCATATTTATGTTTATAATATAAAAGTAAAGAAAACCATGTATAATTGTATTTGAAGCATTGTATTATAGTCCACATAGTTCAGAAAATAATCTTACTTATGATGCTTTGTTATAATATTCAGTGGTGTAAATTGAACTTATCAATACTTTGTTGATTATTGAGACTTATTGTAAATAGATTTAATTAGGTACTTTTTAAAAAATGTGAGTGTTATTTCTTGACATTGTTATTTTATGTCTTAATATACAGACTTTTATTATTTTAATTAATGTTCTATATCAAATATATTTCTGATCTTACATTGAAAACTCTATGAAAACGAGTTTTAGTAACAAGTTTAAAATTATTCCTTTTATTATGTTATGAGAGAAACCTGATTAGCTTTATAAATTGTTGTACATATTTCATTATATAAATACAATAATTTTTGTCATCATCTCAATTATATTGTTGCAACATTGACGCATCATCCATCATCATCGTTCGAATATGTTTTGCTGTCACGTGCGAATACGAAATCGCCTAAATTTGTTTAAAACATATTCCCGAATGGAATTTACAGCCATAAGTGGCGCTCGGGTTTATAGCCTATTAAGCATTAATAATCTCATTTTACTGCTAAATATCAACAAGGACGTGTTAAACAGCTCCAATTATGAACTAGGCAGCAAATTCTAATTAAACATGTTATTGACACGGGGCCGAAAATTCCTCGTCTTTGATTTAATAGCTGAACTCCCAGAGGAAATTAATCCACTTTAATTCTTCATCAGTGACCTCGCTCGGGCTAGGCGCGCATCCAAAATTAATGTAAACGCTGACGAAATGTGACAATGAAAACTGAACGGAATATCACGCATATTGGGATTTATTAACGATGATCCCGTAGTGTAGCTTTATGGTGGAATGGATGGCAAACGCGAAATAGCTTTTATGGTTTCGCTTATGCAACTAGGAAATCTGGTATTACACTGAAGATCAAACCTTTTCATTGTTAATATCAGGTATCGCATCGCAAGCTACTTCTGAAATAACTATTATGTAAAAGAGAAATATATGAACATATACACAAATATTGTATACATATATACAAAACTAAAATTAGTTAAATCGAGAAAATATGGTAAATGGTAAAAAAAGTTTTCCCATACAAATGTCATTGTCGTCAATAGTTTTACTGTCTCAAAGGATTGACATTACTCATAGAGAAGTAGAGATTTAACTTTATATGAAATTTTGGGGAAATGTTTCGCGACGTCCGACCTCGAGATGTCGTTACTTTTAAAATATTATTTTCTTTAATCGCTACGCTATTAAACGCGACAGGATCTGATTGGCTCACTTCGTTTCTATGGGACGTTTGTTGTTTGTTTATTTTTACCGCCATTTGCGATATGGCTGACATAAAGATATATATATATATATATATATATATATATATATATATATATATATATATATGGAAAGCTGATGGAAAAAGTTAAATGCTGGAATAACTATCGATTAGGTTTTGTATAGTCATAACATTTAATCATTGCAGACATATAGTTCTTTATGCTGTTACTTGGTAAATATAAATGGAATATTTAATTGCATTTTATGTAATTTACTTTTTTAGAAATAAGCCTGAGAAATGATACATAGTAGGACAAATTGCAGAATGATATAGCCACAGAGTATTACGTCTACCTCCCTATCACTGCATTTTTAATCCAATTGAGTTGATACGGGATATTGCCAAGAATTATTACAATAGATATTCAGGTCGAGGAGGATATTCGAACCAGAGCTGTCTGGATTTATGGAAAGAGGCATTGTTGAAAATATCATCTTCGGTTTGTGTGAGCTCGATCAGAAACATTGAAGAAGAAATTGACAAATGGTAGAATGACAAATTGGAAATAAACAGCTTAGTTATTGACTTGATTAGTGTTTCTGAAAGTGATAGTGATTGAATAAAACCTTATTAATGTTGGTTTTTGAATCAATGCTGACGGTTACCAAGACAGGGTGATGAAAGAGGAAACCACTAAAGGTCAGTATACAATTAATATACTTTAGTTGTAATGAATTGTATTACAGAGTGTGAAAACTTTATGAGTATGTGTTTGTTGTTCAGAATATACATGAACGTCTGGTTAACATGTATGAGGAGAGGAATAACACTAACTATTTTGCATATATGGCAAATGCATTAAGGAGAATGCAGTGAGTAAATGTAGTTTTATCAAGAAACATGCATACAGATAGTAATAGGACAAACTAAAGAGAATATAGTAATATCATAATGATTTTACAAAGATACATTGCATCGAAAGAAACAAGAACTAAGTATAAAACATAAATATGCCCTCCAATGAAAATAAAATACATTAATCAGATATACAATTGTTAATTAAGGATTAGGCCTTCGTGGGATACCACTACAAACAAAAACGCGCCTTGAACCCTACCGATACTACTGTGGAAAAAGTTCAATGTATATATAATAAAACAACTCTAACCTAACCTATAAATTATCGTTGCTGTAAAATTCGTTGTAGTTTTAATTTATTAAAATAAATTATATTTAATAGAATATTTGTTCAATTATTTTATTTATATTAAAATTTTGTTATTTGTCAGAGCCAAAATGTACTAAAATGCTGGAGCAACATTGTAACGTTTTGACAGGTCATGTGTGTCACTGCTATTTTGAACTGACTATATATATATATATATATTACACAGCTATTTGTTTTAAAAAACTACGTGAACGGTGAAGGAGTGAGACGGATTGGTCTGTTTTCTAATAGCCCTTAGGGTCTCTTTCTATCACCGTTTAACAAGGTGCCTTTTATTTCGAAAAATACAAAACAGTTTTTTAAATAACTTTATAGTTGTATTGTGTAATAACCTTCAACAATATATATAGATTATAACAGCTGTTCAGTGTATCGTTAAATAAAAACGAAATTGTGGCCATCAATTTCTTCATTGATTTCATCACGAGCAAACAATATTATGTGGGCCTATTGAATTCGTTTCCTCCCTGATCTAATGGCGACCGAAAAGACGGAAATGTTCTCTTTATATTTGATTCAGGAAATTGTATATTTCATAACTGAATAAAATTCGGTCGCCGTTCGATTCGGTCGGGATACGGTTTTTGAAAATGGTATGTATGAGTCAATATTGACCACTTGTTTGATCTCTAATCCCCAGGTGCAGGTCGTGGATTATGGGTTAGGGGCGAAGCTCGCGCCCGTTGATAAAAGAAATAGGCCGGTCACCATCACATAAATCATAAAAAAGATTATTTTTTCAAATACGGTCAGGTTGTTTCAACTAACGATGCTTTTCATCATATGTAGGGGTATCTTTTATACTTATTTTAAAATTTTTATGGACTACTAGAGATCGCCCTGTGGCTTATGGCGTAATTATTAAGTTAAAAATGTTTCTCTCCTAACAGAATAAAGGGAATAACTTTAAAATTATATGTTCCTAACATTTGTTTTCACAGTATTTTCAATAATCAAGATTTTAAATGTATTTGATAGATAACATCAATTAACATAAAGAATATCTATATATATATATATATATATATATATATATATATATATATATATATATATATATTAAAGCGAATTAAAATATATGCAACTATGTCAAGAACTAACACTGACCTATTAAATCGAATTTCAATTAAGTTTCAAGAATCAAAAAAATTTTGACAAGTTTAAATTACTAGACATTATAAAGCATCATAAGTAAGATTATTTTCAGAACTGTAACAACTTTGGTACAACTGTAACAGCGTTGAAACGTACACATATCGTGTAACCGTTGATCGTTAATCACCTTAGATTTTACCGATGCTCTAAAATATTTACAAATTTACTACCAATAATAACCTGTATGTTAACATGGCTATTTGCTTTATGGATGTATTTTATTTTAGAAAAATTATATAATTAACAAGACTTTCTGACATTAACTTTTATATTTTGTTTTGAAAAAAAAATAATGGGGTAGATACGTTTTGTTTAGTATTTAGTACAATATATAGTCTTGCCCTTAGATCTGGTAACATATTGCAGCAACGTATTGCTTTAATTAAACGTTGGGCATTTATTTGTTTAACTATTAACGTGTTTATATGGCAATAAGGATATATATTTTGAAACAGATTTATTTCTAGCACATATTACACAAGCATTTTACACCTAAATATTCTTCTTCGCCAATGTGCGATATACTTTTGGACCAAACAAGTAAAGAGAATTTTATCAGGAAAAGTCTAAAAGTTTGTTTTCAGTATACGAAAACAAAAAGACAGAACATAAACTAACATGAAAAGTGGAAAAGACATAAGAGAAAAATTTAAATTGTAATTGCCATGCCTCAAAGTTCTTTCTCGTATATTGTATTTCTTATATATGATTTACTGTTGTTTTTTTTAAGTTTATTATATTTTTTATATTTTAAACTTTTTTGACAGATTTATTCGGAAATTAAATATAATACTTTTTGAAACAAATATGTACCTTCAACTTATTGCTGATATGAATCAGATAGTTTAACACTAAAAATACTGAATACTGTCACACATACAGGCAATATTGGAAGCAAAAATTATTATATATATTTTTATGATACTGACATTATGTTAACTAAATGTTATTTAACGATACCAAGAAACTATTTTAATTGGTTTGTATGGGAAGCTACATGGTCAGCAAATGGCGATCTTTTTTAAAATGATTAATTGTATACAACACCATGAGCTCAGGCAATGTAATAAGAAATATACTAATTAGGTGTTGCTTGTTCTGGTGAATAAAAAAAAGGATTTCCGAAGGCAAAAATTAAAAATTTTACATATAATAGGGATAGTCTAATTAGGTACCTATAAAAATATAAAAAAAAGGTTCTGTAATGAATATTGTAACATGTAATTGCTATAATCAGTAACTACGTACTGTTTAACGTGGGCTCCGAACCGCGGTCCTCGACATTAGGGCTACCAACTTACGAGTAACCAACTTAGAAATTATCTCAGAAGACATCCGGTTTTACCCAGCCTGGTGGTGATCAGTTGGTAGTAGTTAAAATAATATTGTAAACAGTTAAATAGGTTTAGGGAGGTATTAAGCTAAATTATGTGTATATAGTAGAATATAAAATATGTGTAGTATATGGGTTAAATAAGTCTTTTGTTTATTTTTATTTAGTTATTAAAACGCTTTTCTTTGTTTTAAAAATCATAATCATCTTTATTAAAGTTTCCCTCAATTCACCTAACCCCCTTCTCCATCAAATCTTGACTTGGTTCCAATTGAACCACCTCGGAAGTGCACTCTTTCGAATAAAAAAAAGATACATTTAATATATATATATATATATATATATATATATATATATATATATATATATATACTCCTCCTTTTTCGAAGTAGATTGCAAATTCCTCTAACATGGAATATTTATATGCTTTATAGAATAGTACGTACGAATATATTCCTTACTCTATTTTGTTAGTATAAAATTAAAATAACAATATGATTAATTTTTATTTTCAAAAAACAAATAATATTCCAGGGCTTTTATCATATTCTGACAGCTAATCTTTTAAATTGATTTCCTCTGATAATAAACAGACGAACTAATTTTTTTTTCGGTCCAACAGCAGAAAAAAAAATCTTTTAATGTCCCATGTAACGGAGCGTCGACAAACATCATTCCGAACCAGAGCCGTACCATTAAATTCTGACAGATACAAGTCGGAGCCCGACAAACAACGCATTTTTATTCAATTACCTGGAGATTTCTGGAATAATCTCTGTTTTCCCATATTCCCTTATCTGCTTCACTAATAAGCGTCCATATTTTCCAGTCACGCGTTCCTTAAATCCGGGCCGTGACAAGAGATTTCGGAAAATACGTTAAAATCATCAGTCTCCAGACCTTTTGCTCTTGCGTGGGGAATTGACGGATTACGTGGTATTAAATCTTTCTTGCCGACATCGATTTCTTATCCTAGAACCGCCGTTTATATCTCTTGTGGCACTCATCTATTAATCGTGTTATAATTATCTCCGTTGGTATATCAGATTCATTTGCTAAATGAACACGTAACAAATGAGGATTTAAGACAGTTATCTGACGAAAATTCGGCTAAAATAATACTGAAATAGGTATTCACATATAATTAGATAACACAAAGCTACGGTTGCTAAAATTATACTAAATATTTAAAACTTTAAACTGTACTTCTAAAATGCTATTGAGCTTCATTAATATTTTATGGGTTTTATTATCAAAAAATGCATGTAACAATGATTTTCATTGACACTCAAAATAAAGGACAGTATATATGAGCATATATCACGCTAATCAATAAAAAAATGTAATACGTAAGACTTTTAAATTTGAACAAGCCTTTCCAAATCTAGTAAAGACCATAGCGATTAATAACATTTACTTCCATTCAAGTGCATTAAGAAAACAGGCAGAGATCGTGTGAAAACCTTCTAAACATACAGATTAGAACCCGAACACAAAAATGTTCAAGTGTCAAATAGAGACTGTGCTGCTATCACCAGTTTATCAATGGGTTCTATTTCAAAAACCTATCTTTAAAAATATCTTATAAAATCTTATTATCTTTTATCTTATATCTTTTAAAATGTCTTATATCTAATAGGCATAATATCCTACCATAATAAGATCCCATCAACGTCTATGAGTCCATAATTTTCATTAAAATATTCATAAATGATTAAATTTGTACTAGAGATAAAAAAATATTCATTTTCCGGCTTGATGATTGCCATATTATGGACATAAGGCTTCAACTGAATCAACTTTAGTGTCACAAAGAATAAGACAAAGATAGAATGGATTAGATAAAGAAAAGCACTCCCCTTGGTTTCCGCGATTCAATTAAAAATATAAAAAACTATATAAAATGAAACTCTTTTGAGTTTGAATAGTCGTAGCCATAAACCAGCATAAAAACTATGCTTCAGAAATAAATAACCAGATACATCTCTAGATATTCTAGAAAGATGAAAATAGTATAAGAAAGGAAAATCGAATAAAAGAACACCCGATTTATGACGTTATAGAGTAATAAAAGCATAACTGACGTCCAAAGTCGCAAGACAAAGGAGTATGTAGAAGAAGATCCAACATTCTCTGTAACAAACATTACCAAAATAACATAACATTAACGTATAACTCATAGCGTAAAATCCGTATATTCAGTCCATTACTGGAGTCAATATATTTCATTATACAGTACTTTTACTTCATTAAAAGTATTGATTAGTTTCAGAAAACATATTAGTCTGATATAATAAAATTACAATATTACAGTTTCTTCTCCTTAATTTTTTTCAGTAAATAACTTGATATATCCAGACCTACCAATGTTTGCATAATTAAGTAATACATTAGTCTAACAGTATTAAATTACTAACATAAAAATAAAGAAACTGCGACTGTAAGTTATAGTGCTCGTAGATAATAGGTCTAAGATATAAGCTTTTCTTGGTGTTCCCCCATTTTAATTTATATCAGCCCCAGATCCATATATCAGCTAGTAAGACATTTTACAATCATTACAAAAACAACATAGATATATATCGTTTAATAAAACCGTTTCGTTTTTAGAATAACGTTATTTGAATATTACTAAATCAGAATAAATAAATGATTTGCATTTATATAGAAATTGACTTTTTTTCGATCATATCCTCATTCACTGTAGCTTCACCTCTATATAAACAAAAGAAATAAAATTAGTCTTTAGATACCCAAACTTAAAACAAGTACAAGATATGGAAAAACGAGCAATTAATTAAATTAGGGAACAATGAAATAAGAGAACAATATTCAGATCATGATATAGAAACTGAGGGGATGATAAATACATATATAGAAGAAATTATATCTACACAAGATCCAGTCAGGTCTGATTGAACACTGGATGGATACCCAAGGAAGAAGGCAAAACATCCAACAGGTTTTGAGATTTACAAACATCAAAATAATCTCAACAGAGACAAATATTTTTAATTATTTAATGAGTTACAAAAATGCGGGGGTTTAATACTCCCTTAAATAGGATAGCCCGATTAGGGGAGATTAAGATCACTGTATTTCTCTTTGTATCTTCTGTTACTACCTGTGTACATTTTTCTTGGTGAAATTAGATTTAATCACTACATTTTCCCTAATTCACTTGCCATATATTCAAAACAGTTAGTGCTCATTCTATCCTCGTTTATTTTAACCAAATGCTCATATGTATTGTGATCAATTACACACACATCTATGCACATAAATATTTCGTTGTTTCCATTCTCATCATCCTGTGTTCGTGATGTGAACATTGAATCATAATCCCACATCCAAAAAGTTTTATTCACTGACTGTCACATTATGAGCCAAAATTCAAGTCCAATTTCCAATTTAACACTACTTCACAATTCCACCATTTGTCAATTTATTTTTCTGTGTGTCTGATGGTGTCCGAAACCAAAGTGAGTTATTGTAGACAATCCTTTCCAAATATCCAAACAGTTCTTGCTTATATATTTCTCGCGTCTTGCCAAGGGTGGCTTAATGTTCCATTCTGAAATTTCTATATATACGAATTGAAACAACAAGTCTGCCTTAATTTTATTACATCCTTTTAAAAATTGTATTCTTTATAAGCTATATCAGGAGGCTGCATTGGACTTCTTCGTTGTTTATAATTATATTATTTAAATTCCAATTTTCCTAACAGTGTTTGGAGAGATGACTACAAAGATCTATATATCACTAGGTTTTCTAAATATTTTCTATACTAACAGTTATCTCTAAAATAATTGAATTAAATTATATTTATGTTAAAAAAATACTCACCGTTTTATTATTTAATTTTAATCTTGAATAGAACTATCAAGGTATGTAGAAACTTTCGTTTCAGTGAAAATATTTTGCAGCAATTTAAAATTTATTAAAACAAGTAAAGCCCAAAACAATGTTTGCTGATTTATAACATCTTACTGTCACTAATGTTTTGAAGAATTTAGCAGACATTTGACAACCGAACGACTTTTGCAGACTGATTCGTTTAAATGTTTAAACGTATTAGAGAGCATTTTATCTCTTTTTAACTGGAATAAAATTTGAAGGAATAAAATTGCCTGTTATTAACGTGAATATACAAACTGCAATAGACAATACATTACACATCTTAATGACGTAAGTTTACTGCTACATTGGACAGACTATACAAGTAATAATAACTTAAAAACTGTAATGTTTATACGAATATCTCGACCAACCGTCTTTAATCGTAGATATATATCTATTAAGAGTTGTAATGAAAACTATATAGTGTGCTAAAGCTTCGTCGAGTCCAGGAATGTTATAAATGAAAGAATCCTGTTGGAAACGAATAAATATCGCGCGAGATTACTAATTTTTTGAAGATATCACTTTTCGTTCGTTATTTCGCTTCGGCTGGTCTCATTCTAATTTAATGGGCATGATAACTAGACGTGACAATGAAAATACAACCAGAATATTATACGTATTCGGATTTATTAGCGTAAACTCACGGCGTGACGTTTCCTAAAGCGAACGGCGGAAACCAAATATCCTGACATTTACAAGTCTAAACGGTAATAACCGCATTATAAAATCGGATTCATAATAAATTCCCATTAGACCGTTCTTGGCAGATGTTAATGGGACCTTAACGAGAAGGGGTAGAATGGCATCTGTATGATACCAGTTGATTTTCAGTTTTCAAAATCAGAAGCTGTTTTGACGCAATGTTGCGCGAAGCAATTAGTACCAAATTATCTGTCTTTGTATTAATTTATGTTTAACTGTTATTTGTAACTTAAAAAATTTATATATATTTCTCGTAATATGTTACTCTTATCAGGGGACAGTGGAATCAAAACTATGGCCCATTTATTCAAGTTCATCAAAAAAAAAATGCAGAGATGATGTGAAGACTCAAAACCTAACAATTAGATTTAGTGACAAATAAAGACTCTGCTGTTTTTTACCAGTTAATCATTTGGTTCAATGTTAAACCTAACTCTTATACCTTTTATCTCTTAAAATTACTTGTATGTGATAGACATAATATGCTACCATAACAATTAATGTGTATGAGTCCATAATTTTTATTGAAATATCCAAAAATGCTTAGACATATGGCTAGAGATAGAAAATATTCGTTTGCTTACTTGACGATTGCCAGATTAAGTACTTAAAGCTTCAAAGGGATCAGTGTTTGGACAAGAAAGAACAAAGCAAAGATAGATTGGATAAGATAAAGACGGAGAAAATATTGCAAGAAAAATATTAAGATACTCTAGACAGATGAAAATGGTATGAGAATGGAGAATCGGACAAAATACACGACATTATAGAGTGATAAAAGCATAACTGACGTCCAAAGATTCAAGACAAGTTAATATGTACATGAAGTATTCCAACATTGTAAACATCAAACTTAAAAAACATAACAAACATCTATAAGTGGATCGCGTAACATCAGAATATACAATTAGTTACTGGAGGCAATATATCTCATTATGCAGTACATTTACTTCCTCAAATGTGTTACGACTTACTCCAGAAAACATATTTTTCTGATATAATAAAGTTACAATATTTATCTTTCAAAATATATTGGTAAATAACTTGATATAACTAGATCAACCAATTTTTGTATAATTAATTAATATATTAGTCTAACAGTATTAAATTACAAACATAAAAATAAAGAAGCTACGACTGTAAGTTACACTGCTCGTAGATAATAGGTCTAAGATATAAGCGTTCCCCCATTTTAATTTATATCATCCCTAAATCCATATATCAGCTTCTAAGACGTTTTACAATCACGACAAAAACAACATAGATATATATCCTTAGAATTAGAAATATGAAGAATTTCCAAATGTCATTTGAATATTACTAAATTGTAGTAAATGTTTTCCCAACATTTATATTTTCAGAATTGTTGTCTAGTTTCATACAGTCATGTATTTGTCATCAATAGTATTTTATTATCAATATTATCTGTGTGATACCAATTGATTTTCAGTTTTCGAAATAAGATACTGTTTTGAATATGAATCTTTATATTACTTTATAATTCGCTGTCTTTGGAAAATTGTATATTTTACATTAATATAGCAGCAATTTGGAACTCTGTTTTCCAAAATAAATTATTAATGGAAGATTGATAATTATAAAAGTAATTTTGACTGCATTTATGTTATCTTGGCAACCATTGGATCTTTTTTTGATTTACCTTTTCGATTTTCTAGGTCTCCCAATGTTTGTTCAAGCCTTTCGAATTTTAAAAAAATTTTCTTTAAGTCTCAACGAATAATAATCCTAAAATATCCCTTATTAGGGATTAATAAAAATATAATAATATTTAAAAAGGGTACGATGGTTATATAGTTGATAAAGATTGATTGAGAAAATACGATATAAATATTTAGTGCATTACATCATTTCTCTTTACAATCAAATGAAATATATAAAACAAAAAAAATGTGTACACTACTCAAAGTTAAACCGCTATTTTGAGGGTTAATAAATTACTGTTTTTTCTATAACTTTTATTATATTATGTCAGTGTTACTTTCCGAATATTAAAATACGATTAAATATATTTGGGATTACCATTCTATTTATTTTTTCACACTGCCACTTGCCAATTTAAAATTATTTAAAATGACGTGATCTATGCATTACAGAGTATCACTCAATTATCTCTGTCATTTCCTCTCAAAATTAGTACTGGAAGGAATTCGTATATCTCCGTCTGTTATCACGAATAGAAAAAACAGAGGAAGCCCGTATTTGACTGAAATAGTAATTACTATTTTCGGTTGTTAGTTTTTTTACTACCGACTACTTCGACTGTTTTGCGAGTATCGACCGTTTCAATTATTTTTAGTCGATAGTTTCCAACGCTAGCCGATGACCTATTTTTATTTTTTTTGTCGCGTAAATATATAAAAAGATTACAATAAGCAATACAAACAAACACAAAATGATAACCAATAAATAGTAATGTAAGAGATTAAAATAGATTTTTAATGAGACTAAAAATCTCTCGAAAATCCATTAAACGAAAGGAATATAAAAAACATTCATCATCATTATAAAGCTATTTAAAAAAAAAGTACAAGCCTAATTACATTACCTATCTCGAAAAATGAGGTAAAACTAAATTTAGAACAACATAAAACTTTCGCAGTCCCGAATGATATATCGCCTATGCGGTGAGAAAGCCTCTCACTGTTGAAAATATCACATATAGCAAATATTTCTTTCTCGATAATTAAATTTTGATTCCGTGTCGGTGTTTGGCCATTTTTCCGGCTCGTATTTTTTTTCTGTTTTATAAAATAAACACATTTGCAGCGCGTATTTATGAGCGGGAAGATTAGAACCGACCTCTTGTTAAGGGTATTTTATTTTCTTCCAGTCTTTTACGATCTATAAAACACCCGGTGTCCGTCCCGCCACTGTCCTAAATAAGTCTGTTTTACGAGCGTATCTCCGAAGCCATATTTTCGATATTGGATGGCGATAATAGAGATGAAATTTGTGGTATGGCAAAGTACTAGAGTCGTGTATAGTTTTATTGGCCAATTTTTGTTTTATTTTAATCAGTTAACGATATATATGGCAGCGTTTACTATCAAATTTTATTGATTATTTTTAACACGCTAAATAATAAATTTAATAGTTTCGGAGAAACAATAAATCGCCAATCACTCAATTATGTTCTGTATTTCTGTTGTGGGACAATTTTATATATTCAGGTTTATTTCTTAATGGTTCTAAGATGTTTAAACTTGTTTTAAATATTAATAGACGAAAAACAAATAAATATATTATGTGGTATATATAAATTAGGACTACAAATGGGGTATAAAAATATGGAAAATACAGAACATAAAAAACAAACAGAGAAATTGGAGCTTTTGAAGATGATATAATAACAAAAACTGATCTGGAGTGATAACGAATAAAAGCAAAATGAATGTTATGATGATCGGAGAGCCTGAAGTAATAAATATTCAAATTGAAGGTGTCAAAATAGAACAAGTAAAGGCATTTAAATATCTGGGTGGAGAAATCGAAAAATCCAAGGGATGGAAATGAGCGCAAGAATAGGAAAAACCATGGATTTGTACTCCACTATGAAGTATACAATACAATCTACAGACCAACTCTTCCTATTGCAATTTTATTGATTTTCGAAAAAAGCATATAAAAATATTAAGCAAATTTTAACAGGAAAATTTGTGATGATTTAATAGTAGTTACCCTATTGCTTGGACTATAGGAATGATTCACAAAATATCATTGTTTTCTCTGTTTGTGGGAAAGTAAAGCTACCAAAAACTACTATGAAGTTAAAGATTGGCTAAAAAGAACTTTGTTTGTGGTAAATCAAAAGTTTAATACGAACCTCTTATTCCACTAGAAAATGTGAAGACAATTAAAAGGCATCACAAATAAGAAAATTGGAAAATTACGTGTTTTTACTGAATGACACGTTACAAATATTTAAGCGATTGTGTACAAAATATGTTTAAAATTATATTTCTTGAATTTCCATTTCGAATTTCCCCTCCAATCTTGTGAGTGACGAACAAGGTGAAAGCTTAATATAAAACAGATAGAAGAGCATTATCAAGGAAGATAGAATGCTAATATGTTAGCAGAATACGGCTGGTTTGTAATGAGAAACGATTCTACTGTTCACAAGAAGAATAATTAATATTTTGTCACTTTTTTCAGAATCTATGGCTAATTTCATCAATTAGCCACTTACACCTAAACTGTTTTGATATGAACTAATAGACAATGGCAAGTAGCCATGTATGATTAAAATATGATTAAAAAATAGAAATATGATTTAAAATTTTCATACTGTCTCTTTTTATTCATAATATTTTAATTTATCACAACTTTCAAATGGTACGTGTTATAAAAAATCCGTTTAAGATGTTGTGTTCCGCAGGAACTATTCATCCAATATCAGCCACAAGAAACCTTCAACTTCATCTTAACAAAGTCGAATTGTGGTTGAAAACGTGGCCTATAAATCTAGCCATGTGACATTCACCCTTTCTAGAAGAACATGCCCCATGAACAGTAAAATTGAATAATCATGAACTTCTGCAAGCAGACAACGTTAAATATCTGGGAATGCATTTCGATCGATGTTTATCATGGAAAAAACATATAGTTACAAAACGCAAACAGCTTGGGCTTAAACTAAACCAAATATATTGGCTGATAAGGCGTAAATCTAAATTATCATTAGATAATAAGGTTTTGCTGTATAAGACAATACTTAAGCCCATTTGGATCTATGATATTGATCTGTGGGGTGCTACTAGCATATCTAACATAGATATCCTCCAGAGGTTCCAGAATAAGTGTTGCGAGTTATCGTCGATGCCCCATATTATGTGTCGAACAAACTGATTCAGCGTGATATCCCCATAGAAACCATAACGAATGTGATTCGGAGTGTTAGTGCGAAGTACTCTGAAAGACTATTAGTGCATCCCAATGCACTTGCCAAACAGCTAAATGTGTGCAATGATGTGAAGTGTGTAGGCTCAAAGGCAAACTGCCATACGAACTGATTAAGAGACACATAGAGTAAGATTTAATATTATCTGGAATAAGCTAGAATAGTTTTTAGAATAAGTTAGGATAGACTTTAAAATAAGTTAGAATAGTATTCAGAATAAGATTTAGATTATAAGTCGTACAGGATCACTTACTGAAGTGATCTACTACATGTCAGGATAGTTATATAACCGAAATCATAGAATAATACTTTACCACGGACAGATTGTTGATGTTTTAAGAAATTAATAAAAAAGAAACAGGTACTTTTCGACGAAAAATTTCGTTTTATTTATTGTCATAATACAACAGTCATAATACATTATTAATTCTGATGTTAATCAATAGAGGGTGCTTTGCGAACTTATTCAATAACTATTCTTCCACTGGTCTATAATTATTTAATATTCGAAGACAAATATTATTAAGCAATCTACGACGATAAACAAACAACTTAAATCCCATCGATCAAAGCCTGCCGCCGGTGATTTATCTCAGAATAATGGAGATATAATAAAAGCCAGACCAGATTGACAAGGCATCGCGCAAATGACAATTCGGAACGTATGCTCGGCTGAAGCGAGAATAATCAACTAAATAAGTTGGCGGCTCCGCGCGCCGTCTAATCAGTGCAGATAGAGGGAGAATTAATCACCGGAACGTACCATTTGTTCTTGGCGGCTGCATTGACATGCTACTAGTCAAGAGCTCGGCGGAACGTCACCACGAATAAACTATGGAAAAACGCTCCGAACCACATGCGCCACCTGATTTATGGCGTGTGCGGAGATGCACCGAAATCCGCGCTCCTCGCCGCTCCCTCATGCATTTTTAAATTGCGACTCCAAAAGGAGGACAGGCGTTTAAAAACGTGTTTATTCTATGACTGTTCGAAACCTCGTATGAAAAATAATTATTAATTTTATGGTTATAGATGCGTGATTGATTGAATCTTACAGATTCCTTCTTCGAACTTAAGATTGTATTTAAATTAAGAGATATGGTCACTATCATTTGGTTAATGAACATGTCTCTTATTTTCAACGCACCAAAAACAAAGTTGTACGATTAATTACCAATAATCATCATTACATAAACAACGAAGAGTTGCGCGATGACCTCGAAATCAAATGGACACATGGAACGTGAAATAAGGTCGCTAAATTACAGCGATGTGGGAGCAATACTGCTACTGGATAACACGCAGAGAAACAGAAGATTGAACCGAACCAACCACACGAATTTGTTTAGTGTGTTTGTACACTAGTATTTAGCTTAAATAGATTAATTTAGGAAACACACTCTGATGCCTCACTCTGAATCCTGTACCCGCCTTGCTTGTGTATTAATGTAATAATATAATATAACAGACCAGTAGTAATAAATTACTTTGTAAATTAAGATTGTACTAAGCATATCTATTCTAAGATGTAATTAGTAAAAAAAGTGTATCAGTACATTTATAGTTCTCGAAGGCTATAATCTCTAACTTATTTAGATCCGACTCTTACATCTTTCATGCCTAATTAATAATTTTAGAAGGTGTAAAACAGATGGTGTTACCATCTACTAATCTGTGGCGACCGCCACGACCCTTTAGGCCACCACCAATTCACCATCAACAACTACAAAGGTTGGCTACGCCGATGGATTGGTACCATGCAGTTCTGGAGTATAAAAGGCCATCACGACGACGTCTCGCTCTCTTTTCTTATCACCGTCCCCTTGTAACAGTACCACTTCCACAGCGCTACCGTACTTCCTTCACCTTAACCTAATATCCTGTCCATTCTCCCATCGACCACATGTATCAATCGTAAGTTAGAATAAACGACTTTGATTCAACCAGTGTTTTTAGTTCCCGTGCAAATTGCTTCCAAAAATAGTAGTGAGTGTTCTGATAAATAATCGCAGCGGCAGCCACACATTTCGACGGACCGACCGACCCGACGAACATTCCTACAATTGATGACCCCGACGTGATCAAAGTGCCTAACAGGTAAATCAACTCAACATAAGCCACTCGACAGGTGCTTGACACGTGCATGGAAGGATAGCACGAGGAACGGAACTCATCAACATCACGTGGTCGACGACATCCCACGAGACTAGCCTGATGGATGAAAACCACAGAAGCCCATCATGTATACCAGCAATACATGAGCACCCTCGCATCACGAAACGGGACACGTAACACATTTACAGGTACCCTCAAACAAAGCTAAACGCCTCAAGACGAACGACGTCCTGCTACAGCTTCGATGGCAGCTGATCCCGTAAAACTCCTCGCTCAGGTTGGGATCCCCATCTCATCAGCAATCCCCGGGCGTTTGTTTGCGTGATTGCGGGTGCACTCCGGAACTTGCACCACATAGAGGTACGTTCCACGGCTGTTCCACTAGGAGGGGAGTTATGTGGCGACCGCCACGACCCTTTAGGCCACCACCAATTCACAATCAACAACTACAAAGGTTGGCTACGCCGGTGGATTGGTGGTGGCCTAAAGGGTCGTGGCGGTCGCCACAAATCGCATCTGGTACATTTGTAACCAACTTCATGTTGAAGGCTATAATTTGAGGATCGGTGACGCAGTCTCCTCTCGTAAACAAATCTCCGCAGGAGTCCCGCGAGGTGCTCCATTAGCCCCAGCCCTATTCAACCTTTATATGACTGATTTCTCGCTCTACAAATTTTCCAACACGGCATTTTATGCAGATGATACCGCTTTCTTCACAACCGGTTACTGTCCCGACGCTATTCGTAATAGACTCCAAGTACAACTGAACCAAGCGGTAGCGTGGTACAAATTCTGGCGAGTACAGATTTTGTTCCATCGCAAGAAGGAGTTCCGCGCCTTTCGCCTCCGAATCGATAAAGTCCCTATCGCATGGCTTCAGGAAGTTTCATACCTCGGCCTCCAGTTCGACCGCAGATTCCAATGGTCAGCCCAAATACAGCACGCCATTTCCAAAGGAAATGCCGTTTACATTCTGCTATTTCCACTACTCTGCAGAAAAATCAAACTTCCAATCCCACAGAAAGCGACACCGTATAAAATGTTAGTCCGTCCAATCTGCCTAAACGGAGCACAGGTGTGGTACAGGTATATTTCGGAGAGACAACTTGAACTGCTACAAGTGTTCCAATCCAAAAAAGTCCGCGCGTTACTCAGAGCCCCATGGTTCATGAGGAACGTCAATACGCATCTCGAATCACGCATCCTGTTTGTGACAAATTTCATGAACATGCTCAGTGTGAGGTTCTCCATAGGAACCTTAGAACACGACATCTCCTTGATAAAATCCCTAGCCATTCACAAATCGCGGTAGTAAACAAACTACGACAGTCCCAGGCGTAACCCAGGGGCTCTGTCACCCGCAAAAATCACATATCGCGAAACTGAAGCTATATCAGCCGAAGACCATTTGGTTCTACCTGGTCAATCTGGTTAAAAAAACAGGCCATAACCCTTTTCAGTATGTGTCATTTCGTCGGACGGTGAACAAACAATTTTTCAGTGCATTTAAAATGTCTCAATTAGTGCCGAGTAAATCGCAATTTCAGGAAAATTTACTATTTTACTTTAATTTGATAAAAAACCGATCAAACAGTGATGACAAAAGCATTGTCAGAGTACAAGCAGAGACACAACAATGCTATTCTTAAGCACGACAACGCTCGATCACATGTTACAAAAAAAAACTTCGAAAATTAAAATGGGAGGTATTACCGAACCCTCCGTATTCTCCATAACTTGGTCTTTCAGATTACTACTTGCTCCGACAGGTCACGATTCATAGTGAGATGAGATGCACCTGTCTGAGCAACGCTTCATTTCTTATGTAGTTACCAAAAAATGAATCGATTATGAATGGATAAATTGTCTAAAAGATGGTAAAAAATAACGGCTACCGGTGGACAATATTTTCAATAAAATACGCCGGCTTGGTTGTCGCAGCGGTAAAGGCGACAGGATGATCCACCTACTGTTGCGATAGTCGCGGGTTGGGGATAAATGTATGATTTTGATTGTTTAATATTTGTGATTGTTTTAGGCAAGAATGCAAATTCCGACAAGAAAAATGATCCCGGTCACGTCAGTAGACAGGCTAGGTAAGAGCGGATGTCTTCTGGGATGATTTCTAAGTTGCTCACTCGATAGTCGGTAGGCTTAATGCCGAGGACCATGGTTCGAAGCCCGTGTTAAATTATAGGTTTAGTCCAGATAAACCACCAGTTGATAAAAGGAGACTTGATGTGTCTTTAATTTGTGGTGCAAATATATATCTCGTGGTGAACAAAATAGTTATTAAAACGACTAAGAAGCCCTTATCTAGTACCACAGATTATATTTCAATCATATCTACATGTAACTAATTATTTTTAAAACATCAAGAAACCTTGAAAATAGAAAAAATGGATTTATTTGTTATTTATGTTCCACAGATTCTTCAGAAAAACAGTAAATGTTCACTAAAAATGATTACTGTGCTTAATCTAGAAACCTCTTTCTGTCATTTCTCCATTTCTTTACATGCAGAAATGCAGAAACGATGCACAAATTACTTCCTTTCAAAAATTTGGCAGCATTTCTCAGCCGATTTTTCGTTTTGATAATTATCTGTCATTCAATTTATGTGGCATTCATTTTCATCTCCTTTTGATCTTTTTATCATTTGCAATTATATATATATATATATATATATATATGTATATATATATATATATACATATATATACATGTATATATATATATATATATATATACATATATATATATATATAAAGCTCCAAATTATAACAGTTATTAAAACGACTAAGAAGCCCTTATCTAGTACCACAGATTATATTTCAATCATATCTACATGTAACTAATTATTTTCAATATATCAAGAAACCTTGAAAATGAACCTGAAGACATAAAATTAATCAAATTTATTCAAAATTCAAAATAATTTGAGAAAAACACGATAAATATAATTTTATTGTCACGTTATTGGTATATATTATTTCACCAAGAGTTTAAAAATGCGGCATTGTTTGAGTAATTCAAACAGCTACTTCAAAGGTTTTCCAAAAAAAAAAAATAGAAAACTAAAACCTTCGGGATGTAGTCCCACACGTATTAATCGACCGCTGCGTATCATTCAACAAAAATGGACTAAAAAATAACGTTTTTTATTATGAACTCAGGGAAACTATTGAGGGAACTACGAAGTCTATATTGTTGGTGGAATTTTTTCCAGTGTAACGATCTTGAGAATTTTACATCATGGAATAACAGTTTACATATGAATGCGGGCGAGGTGCCAGTAGCGCCAACTAATTCACCATAACGAATATATAATAAACTCCGAGACCTTTTTTTGGGCGTTTATTGATGGGTACTTTGATCATTAAGTGTCTGACTAGCGTTCAGTTCGGACCACCATCGCTTGCCCAAGCCTCGTCTTCAGGTAACATCGCTGCCAGCCCTTTTTTATCTATTTGTATTTTCCACTTTTCTATAAAACTTTAATAAATAACTCTAACACCATGTACACAACCATAACTGTTTGATTTCGATCTACCTCCATTCACCGAGCCATATACATCCCTAAACCAGTATACCGCATATTTACCAAACTTAACTCCGCTCGACAAATTTTTGTTCCGGTAAAGGCAGTACGCCTTAATGGATCACAATGGCACCAGAGATCAATAGAGATTCATAGGGAGCATGCACCAACCACAAGAAAATTCGACACGGAGTTTCGATAATTCAAATTCAAACGTCCTGGTGGATCAAAAACCTTTGAGGATGCGAAATTGCAGGAGTTATTCCATGAAAACCTCAACATAAACTCAAAAACAAGTGACCAAAACAAACCGTGGAAAGATAGAAAAGAAATGAAGATGAATGCCACATAAATTGAATGACATAATTACCAAAACGAAAAACCGGCTGAGAAATCCTTCCTCAAATTTTTGAAAGGAACTAATTTCTACATCGTTTCTGCATTTTTGCATGTAGAGAAACGACAGAAAGAGATTTCTCGGTTAAGCACAGTAATCATTTTCAGTGAACAGTAAATATATTTTCTGAACAATCTGTGAAACATAAATAACAAATAAATATTTGGCTGCGTTTAAAATCTAATTTGATATTTTGTAATATTATCATAATATCATATCAGCTTTATTAACATTCGATAACTTTACATAAACACATGATATTAATTTATAGTAAAACGAAAATCATTTACTCGATTTTATTTGAACTAAATATCATGCCGCCGAAATTTAGGCGTGATCAATATATTCTAAATATTCCTAGTTAATGTTGTAGGCTTCATTTTGTACGGTTTTCAATCGCAAATTAATAATATTTGGAGTAAATTTAATATTGTATTACATACGGCCGCAACGCAAAGTCGATATGATCAATTTGCGGACACCGTGTTCTATTTTGGTGGTTTAATATGAATGTATATGTTCACTTAAATAGTCTGTATACAACATAAGAAATGAGACAGGAACCTAGATCGAATATAATTAACTTTAATGACTAATTAATTTTTTTAAATTATTTAATTAATATATTATTCTAGTCGACCCATTGGCCCTATCTCAGTCTCTGGTGAAATAATGTTTATACATGTCACCGCTGAATTTTTTAGTATATGCACCTCACTACACAACACTACACAAGATCAGATGGTTTGATTCTTTTGAGTCTGTGTCCTGTTCTGGTGGTATCCAGTAGTTGTAATATTTCAATATTCGTGTGAAAATGGAGTCTTTCCTTATGCCCTCTTACAATTCTTTTGATTTCTTGACTGACTGTGGGTATCTGAAGGTCTCGATGTAGGTAATCAGTCCTATAGTATTTGGGTGCACCCACAATACCTCCCAAGACTTCGCCCTGAAAAATTTGTATTTGATTTATGTTACTCTTTGCAGAACATCCCCATAATTGAACTCCGTATGTCGATATAGGTTTCAGTATTTGTTTATATAATAGTAATTTATTATGTACTGATAATTGTGATTTTCTTCCAATTAGCCAGTACATTTTCCTATATTTCAATTCCAGTTCTTTTCTTTTCTTCTTTATATGTTCCTTCCAGCGAAGTTTTGCATCGAGATTTATTAGCGTTGTTGCTATATGGAATGCTAGTATTATTTAATATTATGGGTGCTTGTACGATCTGTTTAAAGGTGAACTGTACATGTACAGGTTTACTTTCATTAATTATTATTTTTTAAGCTTGTGTCCAATTATTTATATTATCACTGGCCTGTTGTAATTTTCGTGAGGCTTCTTCACTATTGTCTCCGATAGCTAAAATAGCAGTATCATCAGCAAATGTAGCCATCGTAATATTTGACTAATTAATGATTTATTGATTTTCACTACTTCCCAGATATCGTTAGCGATTGTTATTCGAAAAGAATAGGCTAAAATATCGGAATACAAATATACTTCGTGAAAGGTTCAATATATTCTTTAAAAAGACATGAAATCGCTTTCCATTTCACTAGTTTGCTTAAAACTGATAATTTTTCACTAGTACCTTTCATATATAAAAAATATATATATATAAAAATAGACTTACGGACAAAAAAATAAGTAATTATCGACCATATGTTATGTCATTATTAATACTAATACATGAGCACTAATACAGATAGCGATGAAAGCAAAAGGTGCAGAAATAACGGAGAAAAAAGTAAGAAAGTGAATTATAAAACTCACCAACTTGATCAATGCAGCATTACGATTAAAATATATTCCAGATATTAGGAAGATTGCTGAAATTATCATGATCTCAAAACCTGGAAAATCTCCAAATTCAAAAAATGACCGGTAGATCCTCACACTCACTCACAAAATCTAAGGTATGTGGAAAACTCCTGTTGAGAAATATTAAACCGATTATAGAGAGAAAAACAACGACACCTAATATCCACACACCAGCTTACGAAGGTAAGAAGGTGTGTTCAGTTATATTCTTTGATATAACAAAGCTCTCAACAATAAGCTACATAAAAAGTAATTGAAACACACTGAACATTTAAGTCTTACATTACAGCCAGAATATTTCGATCAAATAAGAGGAAGCCTACTGTATAATGAAATAAGCTTAAGCAGGTATGCTACATAGAAATTTATTAGGGCGCGTTGTTTACCTAATCTACAATTGTGATATACCACAAATGTATACCGCGACGGCTCATTTGCTGATGATACTGCGATTCTTCGAGTCCAAGCCACACGAATATTAAAACAGCCGATGAGGCCTCCTAGATACATACCAAGATTTAAGTTATTGTTTTTGCTTACTGCAAAACAAATTGTTAACTATAGGTAACGACTAGTAACTATGTAATAAATAAATAATAAATAAAGCAGAACATAAAAAGCAACACTCAACGAGAGTCTTGCCTTTGATGATTTAGAAGTGGATTATGATATTTCTTAAATAATAAACGATATAAGATCTCGGATTAAGGAAGTAATTCGTCAAAATTCATTCAAAATACTTATATATAACAACCTTTGGCAATCTTCTAAATGATATAAAAAAAAAGTCACGTAATATCAGATTAAATCAAGGATTTTCACCTGTGGATACCTCGCCGGACAGAAAGAAAATCTGTTGCCCCTCAAGTAACAAAAAAACCCGCCCCGTAAATAGAAGTCTCGGTCACGGAAAAAGGGAGGAAAAACGAAAAGAAAAACCTTATTGCCGCGGCGCCACAATTTTTCTTTCGCCGACCAGTACCGCATCCCGAATCACCCTAATGGAATTCCCACGAACGTCTCTCCCGGTCCCGACGTGTCCCGCGGGATCCCGCGTCCGGTGGTCGGTCGTGGAGGAGGCTGCAGAGTCGCACCTGCAAATCAGCTACGTCATCGCGACGGGGGTTCCGCCGCCGTTGACGGTAACGAGGCGGGCGGTCGGAAGGTCCCGTGGCGAGCTGGATTTCAGGTGGCGGCGGTGGTGGTGGTGATGTCGTCCTAGCCGGCGTCGGGATAACGAGCCTGACAGCAGTCGGAGGACGAGACGAAGGTCGCTCTTGAATTTAATGGTTTCGGCTGATGGCAGTTATGCTGCCACCGATGTTAGTTGATCTGCCAAGTACAATCCATATACGATGGTTATTTCGAAGATTAGCGCTCCAACAGTCAATATTCCATTTAATCTCAACAGTTTATATTAATATTTATAATCTATCTAAAGTAACAGTGAACTTACGTCACGAATAGTTATAATACATTGCTTATTGCAGTCTGTAAATTCGTTTTAATACGAGACAATAGTTTCTATCTCATTTATCTCATTAAAAACAGATACAATGCTGTTCTTTCGGTTGTAAAATGTTTGCGAAATTCTTCAAAAAAGTTATGGCCACAAAACGTTGCTCTAACGCTTTGCTTGTTTTGATAAATTTAAAATCGCTGCTTAAGAATAGTGATTACTCTGGTTGGAAATGCCGAGATCAAATAAATAGTCAGTCAGAAATAGGTTAGTAGCAGAATAGGATATTGGGTTGATAACTATCGAATGAAAACAACTATCGATTGTATAGTAATTGACTACTTTTTACTATCGACTGTTTCAATCGCTATTTTTGGTTCGCATATATATACACATGAAAAACATAGTCGAGACGTGCATTTGACTGAAAATAGTAATTATTGTTTGCAAATTTTTTCATTATATCTTTAGTTTCGACTGTTTTGCGACTATCGACTGTTCCGACTGTTTTCAGTCGATAGTTCCCAAGGCTAACAAGTAGCAATTGGTTAGGTATTATTAGTCATTTATTAATAATTCATTGCAGATAATTTGGATGAACTGGATTAGACACATTCAGATAAACTCTTCAGAATATCCAAGAGAAATTTGTTAAAAGGTGTGAGGAGAGAAAAAACACCTACTATATTGCAGATATGAAAAAAATAGGTACGCTTGATCAAGCATCAGCGATGTTCCAGTCTTATCTGGCCTTTTCTTGAGTGTTGTGACTTGACCATCAACTATTTGAAGGCATATCGTTTGCATTGACAAGCGTTGCAGCCAATCATTTATTAAAACTCGTCATAGTAATTTAGCGTCCGTCAATAACAGAATAATAACCAATGCCGCCACAACTTACCAAAGTCCACCCAGTTGAAAAAATCTCCATTAAAATTAAACAATAATAACTTACAAAAGATTATTTATAATACGAAACCTACAATATTCTATTCTCATAATATACAAACAGAAAACCATTTCAATTATTTAATCTCAACGGATGGATTTTCCATGTTATTAAAGAAGGTCAACGAGAACAGAACACAGAGAGAAAAAACTAAATATCTTGTCCTCTCAAAATGTTAAATATAGTATTATGGGAAATCCCCGCCATTTATTTCTTATATTTTAAAGTTTGCTTTAGGTGGAAATTCCGATATCCGAGGGCAACTTTAAATAATTTATCGTCATACTAAACAAAAGGAATGATCGTATTTTCTCTCGGATTTCCCATTTCTGACAGTTGGCATGAGGAGAATATAAGTTTTCGGGACTCAATTGAACTTTTAGCCGCGCCTGAAAAATTTCGAGTGATTTAACGTTGAAATTTCCGATACGGAAACAACGAAACAAAATGAAATAGCGCGACCAGATATTCAATTCGATTTTTTTTCGAAAGTTTTATTGCATTGTGATTTTTTTCGCATAGATTACGGAAATACGGGAGCTGTTCAATAAGTCCTTAAGAAATAGCAATGATCACGCTTGCCATGGACACCGCCAGGATTACAGATTTTAATATAAATAACACAATACGTGTTTTGAATTCCTTACTCAATTATTAAAAACACCGTCTATTGATATATTACCTAACATAGTGTGGATACCATTTACCCTTAAATCTGTATTACATCACAATGGCAGCCGATGTCCTTCCGCACTTATTGCAAATTCATTGATTTTAAAAGAAACGTATGACAACATAAAACTAATGTTAGACTTAATGAAATACAATTAATACGACAGACGATACATGAATGAACTACAATTAAAATTTGTTGCTCTAAAAACCACTAGGAAGTTAAAGATTGGCCAAAAAGAGCTGACTTAGTTTATGGCAAAGAAAACGTTAAAAATGAACCTCTTATTCCACAAGAAAATGTTATTCCTCTACTCTTATATATACAACTTGGTTTAATGAAAATGCTTATCAAGGCCATGGATAAAAATTGTATAAAATGTTTGTATTTAAAAACTGTTTTTTCTGATTTAAGTGATGCTAAATTAAAAGAAGACACTTTTGTTTGGCCACAAATAAGAAAACTTATAAAAAAAAACAATGAATTCGATGAAAATCTTACTGCGAAAGAATTATCAGCTTGGTTATCTCGAAAGAAAGTTATTCATGCACATTTAGGCACTCCTAAAGTTGAAAGTGTCGAGTTTCTAGTGAATGACTTGTACAAAAATTTAAACGATGGGGTGCAGAATGTCTTTACAAATACATTTCTTGCAATCCCATTTCGATTTCCCCCCCCCCCTAATCTAAGAACGGTGTATGAAGGATATGGTGAAGACTTTCACCAGGATATTGAACAGATAGAAGAGCGATATCAAGAAAAATTAAGTGCTAAAATGCCAGCAGATCATTGTAATGAAAGAGGACTCTACTGTTCACAAGAGGAAAATTTAATATTTCGTCATTTTCTTTCAGAGTATATGGCTCATTCTTTCTATTGACCACTTAAACCTGAGCTATTTTGATTAATTGCCTATTTGTAAATATATATTACTATTATTCCTATATAAAAAATTAATAATATAAATAACAGGTCAATTGAGAAGTCTACGGCCTGAGACATAGATGGCGCTACTAGAATTAAATCCATATGTTTTTAGATAGCCCTTACCCTCAAAACATGCGTGTATAAACTTGACGGCTGTCGGATCATTAGTTTGTGAATTATAGCATTTTCAGGGAAACAATTTTTGTTATTGTGAAAAAAAAACGGATTAAAAGGAATTTCCCTTATTGATGAAATACTGCTTTTTGAAAGGAAAAATACAGTTGAAGCAAAACTTGGCTTGATGCCGAGTTTCCGGACACTTCCCCAGGAAAATCAAGCATCAAGGATTGGTATGCTAAGTTTAGATGTGCACCGAAGACGGTGGATGCAGTGGACGCCCAAAGGAGATTGTTACTGACGAAAACATTTTAAAAATCTACAAAATGATTTTGAATGACCGTAAATTGAAATTGAATGAAATAGCACACACTCTAAACATATCAATTGAACGTGAACATCATATCATTTCCGAATATTTGGGTATGAGAAAGCTCTGTTCAAAGTAGGTGCCGCGCAAGCTCCCTTTTGACCAAAAATAACGACAAGTTGATGATTCGGAGCAGTGTTTGAAGATGATCAAGCGTAATAAACCCGAGTTTTTATATCAATATGACTCCATCATATCTCTGCAAAGTTCAATCGAGAGTCTTCAGAGTGAACAATGAACACGTTCACAATGAACCCGCTCCAAAGCATGGGAAAACGCAACAGTTGCCTGGCAAGGTCATGGCGTCTGTATTTTAGGATGCGCATGAAATAATTTTTATTAGCTATCTTGAAAAAGGAAGCACCATCAACAGCGACTATTACATGGCGTTATTGGACCGTTTGAAGGACGAAATCGCCGAAAAACGGAATTCTAAGAAAAAGGAAATGCTCCTTTACCAAGACAATGCACCGTGTCAAAAATCTATGAATTGAGCTTCGAATTGCTTCCTCGTCCACCATATTCTCCAGAGCTGGCCCCAGCGACTATTACCTATCCCAGATCTTAAAAGAATGTTGACTGTAACGGAATTTTCGTCGAATGAAGAGATGATCGCCGAAATTGAGGCTTATTTTGAAGCAAAGCACAAATCGTAATACAGAAATGGTATCCAAAAGTTGAAGGGTCGCTATAATCATTGTATCATCCTTGAAGGGAACTATGTTGAATAAAAAAAACAAATTTTGCCAAAAATATATTTTACTATGGTAGATCGGGGACTTTTCAATTGACCTGTTATATCCATTAATATTATTTATTAAATTCCAATATTGATAAATAAAAAAAAATATATGATAAGGAGATTTTCTTTGAGAAATAATTTCGTGTTTATTCCGAATCCGTAATTAAACCGTGAAGGGATACGGATTATCGAATATCGGGTAGCATCGAAATTGCTTTTTTTTCAAATATTATTTATGCAAAGAAAATACAAACACAAAAATGTTAAGACCGTTTTAAAATTAAATTTCCCCGGGAAAGTATTTAGAGTATTGATTTCCTGTTCATAAAATACATCCGAAAGCTAAAAGCAAATGTTGGGGGTGTCCGATATCGTCTCGGCAAATATTGGGCCGACGGATAAAACTTGTGGAAGTGTTAGTTTACTTTGCGGATAGAAAATTTCTTTAACGTCATGTTCGGCGAAAATGTAATTTCTTTTCCTTATGAAATTTAAGACGGAGATAATGGAACATCTTTATGCAGAGTAAATAACACGGTGGGCCGGGACGCGTGGGTTTGGTCGGGTCCTCGACATCTGGCTTTGTTTCTCCGCTAATCATCTAGGAAATGAATTCCGTCGAGAAGTTCGGCAAATGTTTTTCTTTCCTTAACCGTATCAAACACACAGAACGTTGCTTGGAAAGGATACACCGAATTACACCTTTTAAATGTATAATGATAATATATGAAGCTCGAATGAACCACATTATGGAGACGTAAAAACAATTAATGAATGGGAATGTTTTCCTTTCCGCAACAGTATAAAGGAATTTAATTATGTCGGACGTTATTAACACTCTTACTTATTCATTACGTAGAAATGTGCAAAAATCTTGCTTATAATTAGTGTTGGGAGCTATCGACTGAAATCGACTCTCGACTGTTTAATAATTGACTACTTTTTACCTGTGACTGTTTCAGTCGACTGTTTTCAGCCACTATTCTCGGTCCGACCGATTTTGTTACTATTTACTATCGACTCTTTCAGTCGTGTACTTTGAGTTACTATTTTTGTTTCTAGTAGTTTCATTCGACTGATTTTTAACGCTCTGGCTCTATCGTCCCTGCCGCGACCTTGACAAAAATGTACCCAATTTATGCTTACATAAATGTATATATGTTATATACAGTTTCACGATCTTTGTGGTTGTTTGCTTGTAAATAACAATATATTGTATATTAATATAGCAGCATCTTGGAACGCTATTTTTCAAGATTGGTAATGTAATAAACTAAGACTAAAAAGATCAAAATTGTGAATGATAAATAGTAAAATACTTTTGACTGTTAGTAAAATACGATAAAACATTTTTGGGGTATTATTTCATTCCATAGAAAAATTCAATTCCTCTTTACAGATCCACTAAACATTCAAATATAAAAATAATTCTACTACATTTAAAATTTAAAAAAAAAACTGCAAGTTAATAATATTCAGTAATTACTTTTACCCTTATCTATTTTAAAGTTAGTACCTGAAGGAACATGTTGATCTCCGTCTCGCTTATACTACTATTGGAAAATATTAGCACTTATAAAATTAACTGTTCCAAGCAATTATCTCTGTCCTTTCCTCTCTCACAATTTATACAGGAAACGGTTCGTACGTCTTCATCTGACATCACGAATTGATTGAAATAGTCGAACCGTGAATATGACTGAAAATAGTAATTACTATATTCAGTCGCTAGTTTCTTGACTATCGACTGTTTCGACTGTTTTCAATCGATTGTTCCCAAAGCTACTTATAATCTTGATTATAACTAGTGATCGTCCTGTTGTCGATATTCGAAAAACTTTATTCAACTAATCATGTTTCATCATCAACACTCACTAACATTTTTTTTAATGCCATTTGTTTAAATTGGATTTTCAAATTTCAATAAAAATTAAACATCTTAATATTTATCAATGCTTTAAAATGCTTTTTTAATTTGTTGTTAATAATACATAATTTCTTCTATTCATATATTCATAACTTTATTTATGTATTTATTTAGCGTATATCTTTTATCCATATGTTTCATCTAGAGTATATATAGCAAAAATAATAAATATTTTAGCTAGATTTTAAATAAAATTGCATTATTCTTTGCTTAATTATGCCACTATAAATTAAAATTAATACCATCAAAAATTTACGGAAATATCGTAATAAACATTTAGAGATACTTCTAACATATTGAATATACTATGTCACCAAAACCACATCAGTTACTATGAACCCTTAAACAGTTATCAAAATCTGATTTCGAATGTTGGGATGAAATTCAAAACTAATTGACGATATTACCGAATTTTTCCATCAATTTTTATTGTTTCCAAACTGTTTATTGACGCTTTGCCAAGGATATATATATATATAGATGGGAAAAGTGCTCGAAATTTTGAAGAACTAAAAATATATAAAACATATACAATATATTCAAAATATAGCCTTGAATATATATGAGTAAAATCCTTCAAAATTATTTCACAGTCCCTGGAACATATTTTTTGCCTTAGTCAGTAAAAAATGTATGAATCGGAAAAACAATATTTCCTTGATGATTAGCAAAAAATATATTTCTCATGATACAAATACGAAACGAATAGGGCACGGTGTAAATTTATTATTCGGTTTCCTTTTTGTGTAATTTTATGTATGATTTTGATTTATTATCCCTTTCATGAATGTCTGTCCTACATAATACAAGTTCTTTTTTTCTAGACGCCAAGCAAGGCCGTACATTCATATTAATATTCTTAATTTCCTTCTAATCTAATCATTAATAACAAGTAATTAAGACAGTTCAATAACCAATATCCGTATGATCAATATTAGTAACGTAACTTTATTGAAACTTAACCAGACAAACACATTACGTATTCGTACAACCAAGCGTTTCCATTATTTCTCATTTCCTTGTTATTATTTAATGGAAACACCTCTCCTAATGGCTTTACAAATTGTTATTTTTACTGGTCCCGATTACGTATAAACCCCAAATAGTTTTTAGATTACTGCTATTATTCAAAGGTATATGTTATATGTTTATATGAAACACTTTTTATGTTCTGATAAAGAGGGTCGCAATAGAAAAAGTTATTTAATTACCTTCATAAAAATAAAAGAGCTTTTGCTAATACCCTGTAAGGCAGGTTAAGTATTCTTTATTCCCGCCTTTATGGGAAGGTGCATTTTGTTAAATTGAGTCATTAACCATAATTAGCTCCGTGGTTGTCGTTGCGTTTTCTGAAACTGTGTAATTTATTTTGTTGTTGTAAATAAATATGTTTTATTTTACGACACTCGACTTTTTTATTCGTAATAACCAATAAAAACTATTCAAGTTATACAAATTTCTCCCTGAATATATTAAAAGCTTTTTGACATCAGGAAATATCACTGCGATCAATAAATAATAAGACAAAAATAAATTTTCCTTCGATATGTATAATTTCTTGGTCTACCCAAATAACCAACAACGAATATTTCTTGAGAGTCTAGCATCTTTCCCTTGAAGTATTTTATCGCAGGAAGATAGAATTATGATCCCATAACTGTTATTTCCTTTAATATGCTATAAAAATAGATATTTTGTTGATTCTGTTTGAGTCAAATAATATAATTAGGTTTATATTTTTTCACCACAACGCAATATTGACATGAACAGATTTCGAGCTAACAATCGGTAGTTTCCAGTATCATCTCTATCTGCAGCTCTGGTTGACTATAATTTATATTTTATATAGGTCTATACAGAGATCTCTTGACATAATGATTGCTTCAAGCGCAAATATCCAAAATACAAACTATTTTATTGTTGGAATATCGCCAATGCTCGAAATGTTCCTTCATGCAACATACTAAATTTCCTTTCAAAAACATACGATTCTTGCATTTAACAATGGTTCCCAGTTTCGTTAACTTTCATAACAACAACTCTTTCTAAACTTTTAACACATAATCATTAAACATTGAAAAATATTAACTAATTAAAATATTAAATTAAAGACTTTTTAAGTTGATTATAAGTAAGGAAAATAGAATCATGCAAAAACGTTATATTATAGTTAAAAATATCTAGTCTTAGGATATATAAATTAAAAGGTCGCTTATTAAATGACAATATTATTTTATCAAAATTCTAAAATGTAAAATATACAATTTTATTTTATATTATTATCTCTATCGTGCCTATATGTAGATGCTAATATTTAAATATTCTCTGTGGAATAACCGATTATCTAGATAACTGTTTTAAATTCATGCCTCCAGAGATTTTCTTCCATAATATCAGAATCGTTTATTTCCTAATTGACCATAAGTAAATAAGTTTCCTATTTATGGGTGTAGTGTAGAAGCACATTAAATAAATATATTGTTTATTACTAATTATAATAAATAAACGCAAAATTTATTATAACACGTTTATACGATAAGTCATGAACATAAATAATATACGTATATTAATTTGATAAATCACAATGATTCGATGAAAATATTTATAATTTTGTTTACCAGAATTTTCAACAACATAGAAGAGAAATTGACTAAAAAAATAGTTGATGTGATTTTGATATTTATATATTTAGTGACTATTCGTATTCCCTCCAAACCTTTCTCAATTCATAGTTTCAGTTACCAATTAAAAGTACTTTCCACTCTTAATAATTCTAAGTTTATTTTCGATTATTTTAGAAGCGAAAGAACATCTGATGTTAGTTCCTTTTCTCCAGCACCTTCCGATATAGTTTAATAGATAAGATATAAAAAGTGCAAATGATGATATTAAACTAATAACTGTTAAGATGCTTTTTGATGCTATTAAAAGCTTTATATCAGCTGATACAAATTCAAACACTGCTCACCATATAGCTCCACATGATTATACCATAGCATTTTAACAACTGAAAACAAAATGAATCTTATCAAATTGTAAGTCAAAACTTCAATCGAAAGAATCAAGCTAAAATATTCATGTATTTAAGCATAAATAGAAATAGGTAGAAAATAATAGAAAAAGATGCAACTTCGGGACAAATATTCAAGCAGCTATAAAAGCTACATTACTTTCTCTAATATAGTACCTTTTTAATAAGGAAAATAATACAATTTATTTTGCATTAACACATGAGCTGAAAAGTCTCCAGCCTAACACATAGTTTGTGCTAGCTTTATTGCATTCATTGCTTTTTAAGTTAGTACTAAGCTTCAAAAGCAAGCTATTAAAAATTTGTGATATTCCGCTTACAAGTTTGTGAGTTATTATACTAGGAGTGACACTATTTTTGATATTTCTAAAACATTGGATAAAACACATGGTGTTTTAATTTTACACTGCTTCCTGATGGGATTTATCCCATTCATCGTTCATTTCTACCGTCGACGCGAAGCAATGACTTAAACAGTGTAGAAGGATTTCGCTCTTTCAGAAACAACAATAAAATGTTGGTTTCCCGACTGAAAACGTGGTCCTAGAGATAACGGTGATGCAGAACGCAGTGGATGTCCAAATGAGGTGATACAATCAGAAAACATAAAAAAATCACAAAATCGTTTTAAACGATCGAAAAGTGAAGTAACGTGACTTAATTAACATCGTAAAGATATCAGAACAAAGTGTTGGATTTATATTGTATAAGCATTTGACTATCAGAAAGCTTTGTTCAAGGGGGGTATCGCGTTTGCTCACTGTTGACCATAAACAAGAACGTGTTAATGATTGTGAGCAGTGTTTAACCATGTTTAAACTTAACAAACCGAAATTTTGAGTCGATATATACCAATGGATGAAACATGGATCCATCCCATCACTCCGACATCAAAAGGATTGTCATCTGAGTGGATAGCAACTGGTGACAGGACTATTTTCGGGCAAAAGATAACTCGCTCTATAAACGTGGTATCGAAATGTTAGAGAGGCGCTGGAATGATTCTGTGGCTCTTAATGGAGATTACATTGAATAAAGCCAGTTTTGAACAAAACGCGTTTATATCAGAATTAAAGCAAAAAATAATTTGTCTAAACGTCCAATATAATGAATTAAAATACGATAAAATATAGCAAATATTAAGACATGTTGATTGAATGAGAAAAAAGAAGTTTCTTAAGATTTAAATTCAAAGAGATTGATTTATAAGACAATCATAAAGCCAATTTGGACCTATGAGGTGCAAATATGGGGTTGCACAAAAAATTCAAATGAACTAGTCATCCAACGCTTCCAAAATAAGGTTCTTTGATTGGTTACCAATGCCCATCGCTACGTAACCAACGAAGAACTGCACGATGACCTGGAATTAAAATGGATTTTCGAAGTTATCCAAGATTTCGCCTTGAAACACGAAAGAAGATTACTAAATCATACTACTGCTGGACAGCGCGCAAGATATCAGGAGATTGAAGCTAACCAAACCATACGTACCAAACCAACTTGTATAAAGTGTATTTTGTGTAAACTATAGCTATAAGTTATTATAATTTTATAATTGAGAAATAATTATTGATATATTTTCTCGCACTCGTCTTGCTTGTTAAATAATCCAACTACAAATGAAAAGTAGTAATAAATTAATTTATAATTAAGATTGTACTAAGTGTATCTAATAAAGATGTTATAAAAAAAAAGAAAAATTTTAAATCTATTAAGGTTTTTGTATCACCTTAAAAGTACAGCCTTAAAAGACGTTTATATATCTTTTATATATACATTTTAAAGTCTCCTTTTACCAACTATGGGCTTATGATATGGGCAACTGAACCTACAGTTTAACGTGGGCTCCGAACCACTGTCCTCAGCTTTAAACCTACCGACTGTCGAGTGACCAACTTTAGAAATCATCCCAGAAGACATCCGGTCTTACCCAGCCTGGTTACTGGCGTGACTGGTATCATTTTCCTCGTCGGATTTTACACTCTTGCCTTGAACATTCATAAATTTTATACAATCACAAACATAAATTTACGACCACGCCCGCAGGATTCGGACCCCCGGCTGTCGCAACGGTAGGAGGACCGTCCCATCGTCTTTACCACTGCGCCACCAAGCCGGCTATATGTTATTTATATTATAAAAAAAACTGTTATTTTTCTAAATAATATTTATACAGTTGAGAATAATATCGCTTTGTTCAAAATTCTCATATATCTAATTAATCTCCAAGTTAGCTCGGCAACGATCTGCTAATTTGATGAAAAGTCATATTTGGTTAAGTATCTGTTTTAATTACAATCTCCAGACTACAAATACCGACGTATAATTAATAATACATGCAAACACCATATCATACATTTAATTAATGCCGCTCCGGCATAAATTCAGCTTTATGACTACAAAGTGGCAGTTTTACTGCCTGTCACGGACCACGGGTAGGAAACGATATTTTACGGATCGCCGATACTTTGCGAAATTACTTTGATTCGCAATTTATGGAGATTCACCTCCACTATTACCGTGGCGGGGTCACCTCATCTCGCCGATAGATGAACTGTTTAATATTTATTTTATTTAAAAGATTAATTCAGTTAATTTATATATTATATAGGGTGGGGCAAAAGTCCCGCTGCCATTGAAGCAATTTCCGTTGAGGGGCAATAATCATAGAATAAAGAAATTTAGAAGTTATATGAAACAATCGGGTTCCACGTTTAAGCTTATCTTACGCGGCCTCGATATTAATAATTCTCACCTAAGCAGTTAACGGCCATTTTTAGGTGATATAATTTGTATTGTTTATTTACGTCGAGTTTTTCGGAATGTGTTTTTATATATATTTGACAATTACTTTAGATTATTCTGTGTTTCTTAATTTATTAGTGTAATAAAAAGAAAATCTTAAGGGGATCTCTTATGATCTGCTAAGTAGATCCAGGAAAGTTTCTAATCATTTTAAAGATGAACACTATAGACCAAAATGTGGAAAGCGATGGCTGAAACAAGATGTAATTCCTACTAGTAATTTAAATAATTTGTATTTTGTTAAACAATAATGATTGAAATAATTAAGCAATATTTATTAAGATTCTTTACATTTACTATAAAACAACAAACATATGCCCCCAATGGCAATATTAAATCACAAGTTTTTTGAGGCTTATAGATATATAGGAGATTCTTCTACCCCAACAAGACCCAGAAGTAAGTATATAATAAGAAACTTATGTTTATTATCCGAGAATGGTGGTTCTAACTTGAAATGTATATGTTCATTTACAGATAACTCAGCCTGTCCCATCAGATTCGTTTCAGGTTGGATGAAAAACTAATGGCTTTATCCTTATTGAAATGCAGTGGCAGAGGATATAAACTGTTATCGAAGATATTCTGCTTGTCCTCTAGAAGAAGATTAATGCAGATACCGAGTAAGGTTCCTTTTTTGCTGCTGGAGTAAATGACCTTTAAATTTGGTCGTTAGTTCAGAAACTTGACTGAATAGACCGAACTGCAGTTGTCATAAGATAAAATGTACCTCAATTTAAGTAGGTTGTTAATTTAATTGATTCTAAAAAATAATGCGACAGAACCATTAATAGTTATATTACCTTATTTTAATGTTTGTTTTAAATATTACAGAGAAGAAAATATCAGTAGATTACGTGTTTTGGGTAGTGGAGATATATCTGTAATTTTATCAATGTCTTTATGGTCAAGGAAAATTAATGTAATTGTAATATATCAATAAAATATATTTAAATATATTTTTTTTTTTATTTTCCCAGTAATTTTTTTTTTTTTTAATTTCCCGCTAAAATTTTTTACTATACATTTTTAAATTTCATGAAACATGGCCCCATCATCTCACTCCGAAGTACAATCAACAGACATCCGAGTGGACTGCACACAATGAACTCGCTCCAAAGCGTCAGAAAACGCAACAGTCGGCTGGCAAGGTTACGGCGTCTGTATTTTGGGATTCGCATGGAATAATTTTCATTGACTACCTTGAAAAAGGAAGGACTATCAACAGCGACTATTATATAGCGTTATTGGACTGTTTAAAGGACGAAATCGCTGAAAAACGGCCGCCTTTGAAGGAAAAGAAAGTGCAGCTTCATCAAGACAATGCACCGTGTCACAAGTTAGTGGAAACGATGGCAAAAATACATGAAAAATCCATCACATATCATGATCTGTCATATATATGACCATCTGTTACTGTAACTAAACTATTTGAATAGTCAACGAGTGAGACGGAGAGATTTGTTTTCTAATAGATAATAACCTAAGAGTATCTTTTGTATTTCCGTTCAACAAGTCTCCTCTTCTATTTCTAAGATAAATCAGTTTTTTCAAGCAAATTAATAGTTTTTATTTTCTAAACCCTTTGATATATTTTAACTGAAGAAGTCGGTAGGATTCCGCGAAGACTATTAATTCAATGAACCTTCATCAAATTAATTATCAAGAAAAAAGGCAGGTTGGCGTTGGATTGACAATAATTCCACAGTTACTCGAAGTGTTTTTTGGTGTAGTTAAGTGGAGATCGGGCAAAAGTATCGCAGCTGAAGCTCTAAGGCAACGAAAAGTTGATTGAAACCATAAACTATTCCAAGAAAGAAACATTCACGTTTGGAAAAACACCTATAGTCGGCTTCGGAGCCTATGCATCACAGTTGGAGGTGTAAAGCCACCAATGGCGGACTGAACTTGCTGTGAATTAACTTAGTCTACTTGAATTTGAACGGAAACTTGCAGAATTTAGGGTGAACGGCCAACTAATGCGGATTGCAGTAGCTAATTTTCTTAATCATAGGCTATCGGAATATATAATCACTTAAGTTGGGAAATCAGTCTATAGAGGGATACCATGAAAATTTGGGTACAGACAGTGCCATTTCGAAGATATTCAAATATAAATGGACGGATCAAAGAACTGGCGATATTTAAACATAATTTTACAACAACGATAAACTGTCCAAACGGCTAAGCGAAAGTACAATCAACGCTCAAAAAAATTTACTATAAGCGGTGAAATGGAAAAGCGTCCACGTACACACCTGTGACCATTTCTTTAACAGGAAAATCTTATGTAATACGTCCCAGACTATCTGGCCATCTGTTAATAAATACATAAATGAACTACGGACGCGCAACTTTTAAAATCAAAATCTGGCAACGTTGTATAATAAAATGTCGACAGGCAATGTGAACAGAGAACAGATATTTATATTATTAATTATTAATTATTAATTAAAGAAGGCTATTAAGTTTTTTCTTCAAATTTTGATGGTATTAACATCTGATTGTTTTCAGGCGTCTTTTGTGTATGCATTTCTTAACCTCGTATATATATTGTATTGGAATATATATTTTAGGTAAGAAATATGGATAAAGCATAAAGACATAAACATACATAAATATATGAATACATAAATGAAGTAATAAAAATATGCAGCAGTTGGAACGAAACTAAATGCATAATTTTCATAGATGAAACACCGGACAAATAGAAGAAATTGTGAATTATTAATTGTAAATTTATAAACCTTCTAAAGTATATGACATTTTATTATTTGAACTTTCTATCAATTATTACCATTATTTACTTTATCGACCTAAAAAGAAGGTATTGACCTAAAAATTAATAGTTAATTTAATGATTTTAAATGCATTCTTATAATATACATACCTAATTGAAAAAAAAATTGTGTTCGTTATTGTTTTAATATACATGGTCAAGTATCAATTTCAAAGTTGTTTTATTTACATATTATTTGTTTTAATAAACAAACATGTATTATTTCATTTATTATTCCGTATTTATGTTTCTGGTATAAATAAAGATCAAGTTGTTACAGTTCTGAAAATAATCTTACTTATGATATTATTGTTGTAATATACAGTGGTGTAGTTGAAACCCAATGGTAATTAGATTTAATTAAATGCAATTTAAAAAAGGTTAATAGCCGGCTTAGTGGCACAGTGGTAAAGGCGATAGGACGGTCCTCCAACTGTTGCGATAGCCGCGGGTTTGAATCTTGCTGAACATAGTCGTAAATTTATTTGTGTGATTATTTAAAATTTGTGATTGTCCTAGGCAAGAGCGTGAAATCCGACAAGAAAAATGATCCCAGTCACGCCAGTAACCGGGCTGGGTAAGACCGGATGTCTTCTGGGATGATTTCTAAAGTTGGTCACTCGCCAGTCGGTAGGCTTAATGCTGAGGACCGTGGTTCTGAGCCCACGTTACACTGTAGGTCCAGTCCAGATAAACCCCCAGTTGGTAAAAGAAGACAATATATTAAGAAAAACAAGGTTAGTGAGTTTTAGTTTTTGTTTGTTATTTTAATATATTTTATATGTGATATTTTCTGTTTTAATTTAAGATACTGTAAAAACAAGTTTTAGTACTCTTTTATTAGAGAAGCATGATTAACTGTGCTTAATTAATTGTGCTTGAAATTTTGATAGATAAGTACTGAACTGTGTTATTTTCAAAACGACAAACGAACGTTTTCTTTTAGATGTTATCACTAGATCCGAATCCATTGGTTTTTATAAGTTATAACGAGAATAATACTAATCGAAGAAAACATTAATTGACTGGGAATCTTTTGATCGCGAATCAAAACAGTGCCTTTTAGAACTTATAGACCTGTGGATAAACGGTATCTTTGATATGCCAAGAAAACGTTTAAAGTCTCCAGCGCGGGGCTTTGTAGTCAATCCAATTTTACGGTCGAGAAAGAGAACAATGGTCTCGTAATTTCCATCAATGCTATCCAAGTGAAAAATCGCTTTTTATATTTTAGTTTTCGATGGTAGTAATTGACGTGATGTTCGGAAAAATACAGTCTTCGTTTTTCGTATTTTCCCCGATGGAAAGAAAGACATACAGGTCATTAAATTACTCGTTGTACAAAATGTTGGTAAACATTATGTTTTTTTTTTCTTGTGAGATATTATTTCTGCCAATGTTACATAGTTAGCTGTTTTCTTCCAATTTAGAAATTTGCTGATGTTTTTTTGTTAATATTTGTAATAAAGTTACATATAGTATATATATATATATATATATATATATATATTATTTAGTTATTACAACAATTATTATATAAATATTTTATTTTAAAAGGTCTTTTTGTGATAAAAATCTAAATTTCATTATTTTTTTATTTTTAGTGAGTTCTTTATTTATTTTAGAAGTCGGTTCAATTTTTTCGTTAAAAATAATTTACTTCAGATAATTTCTTAATTATTGTTATTTATTTTAGCAATCTAGTACATATCAACAGTATTATGCTATGTGTTTTTATCCTGATATGCTACAGTTTTAAAATTACAGAATAATTATTCTACGATAGAAACCTTGGGCTTAACATCTAGGTCGCTATATTTAATGTGTACTGAGTTATACAAATAACTTCATTATACTTTACCAACAAGTATTGAAATCAGTGCCGAGTTTTGGTATTCAACTTATTATAATTATTATTATTAAATTAATATTAATATTAAAGCATATTATATGAATATTGGAAAACGAGGAACTGCTAGGTATTGTTGATGATCTATTGTACATTCGTACTGATAAACTGCATAAGGACCTGAAGGTAGAAACTGTCGGTAATATTATCAAGGACTATGCCCAAAGATATGAACAGAGGTTCTATCAACATATTAATGTTGTGGTTCTCTAGCTCCTAGATAATGATAGCTTAGTCAAAATATTAAAGGAGTATACAAATACCCTTGGCTTACAATATATTTGGTTATTTCTGATATAACATGAGGCATTTTACTATTTCAACCCTATAGACTTCAGCCATGCAGCTATTAAGCAATACTGGTGCGAACGACAGATGGGTAAATCTTTTGGTGTTGACTTAAAATGAGCCAAGTTTTTTTTTGTTTCCAAGTATGAATATGTCAATTTTTCAAGATAATTCGATATGCTAAACTTGAAGGACTTGATATTTATATCGTTATACCACACTCTGTCAAAAGCTTTGGTGAAGCTCAAGAAGTTTGTTCCCAGTAAGTTCATATAATAAAAACTGCAACTGCAAATTAAAATCTAAGATGATCGTCTCGAGTGATGTTCTTCATTTTCACAACTTCAATAAGACCGTAGAAAACAATTCTAAGCTACTGATTTATCTTCCTTTTCTGCGAGAACAGCAACATAGGCCCGTTCCCAGATTTATATGCTTTAAAAAAGTAAAAATTAAAACAAATATAAAACGTTAATGAAAAACTTCTTTTTGGGCAAATGTTTAAGCCTGAAACAGTTATATTCTGTACCTAAAATTCCGATAACTAAGTACCTAGCAAACAACAAAAACGTTTGATGAAAACTAAAAAACTAAATAATGTTATACCGTATTATTTTTTGTCATATATTCGAACTAAATCCGCCTATCAAACATCCAATCATTAGAAGCAGAAGACTAAAAAAACGGGACGTACTATCCGATTTAGCATTATTTCGGTCTGCTATCTAAATTTAAAAGGACCAAAATCTCTTTGATGTTCCTCGTTTAATGCTACGGCAAGACTTTCTTCGATTCAATTGGTCGCAATTTTTAGATTGGAACAAAATTTAAAGATGAGGCATTACATCTGAAGCCTAATTCAATCGAATCTTCTATTAGATCTGTCGGAAGGGGATGACTGATAATAGCGAGGAATGCATAATTTGTTGTTTTGATAAATATTGTACGGAATGAAAGACATAATAGATTAGAGAAGAGCTATACGATTTGACTTAGTTGTTCATTATTGCTTAAAACTACAGTAGATGTTTACGTGTATTACGACTAGAGTAAAAGGTTTTTCCATTTTAAAGTATTTATCAATTACATTGAATAAGAATGATTTAATTGAAATGTATTTGTCCCTTCTATGCTAAGTATGTAGTTAGTTTCATTTTAACTACCGCATATTTTCATTACTTCATTTATGTCTTCATATGTTATCTATATTTCTATTTTGTCTTATTTATATAGAGCAACAACATAAGCATGCTGATTATATACTTTTACATAATGATGTAACTATACATAGGTATATAACTAGGAGGACCCATCAGTCCTATCTCAGTCTCTGGTAAAATAATGTTTATATATGTCACTGCTGAATTTTTTAATATATGCACCTCACTACACAACACTAAACAAGATCAGATGGTTTGATTCTTTTGAGTATGTGTCCTGTTCTGGTAATATCCAATAGTTGTTGTGACACGGTGAATTTTCTTGGTGAAGGAGCACTTACTTTTTCTTGAAATACGCCCGCAATAGGCGCCGTTGATAGTCCTTCCTTTTTCAAGGTAGTGAATTAAAACTATTCCATGCGCATCCCAAAATACAGACGCCATAATCTTGTAAGCCGACTGTTGCGTTTTCCCACGCTTTGGAGGGGGTTCATCGTGTGCAGTTCACTCGGATGAATGTCGATTGGACTTCGGAGTGAAATGATGGAGCCATGTTTGATAAGTATATGCTTGATCATCTTCAAACACTGCCCTGAATCATCAGCTCGTCGTTGTTTTTGGTCAAAAATGGGCTCATGAGGCACCCATTTTGCACAGAGATTTCTCATACCCAAATATTCGTGAATGATATGAGGTACAGGTTCAGTTGATATCTTCAGAGTGTCTGCTATTTCATTCGATTTCAATTTGACGTCATACAAAATCATTTTGTGGATTTTTTAATATTTTCGTCGGTAACAACCTCTTTTGGGCGTCCACTGCGTTCGCCGTCTTCGGTGCTGATTTCACCACGTTTAAACTTAACATAACAATCCTTGATGGTTGATTTTCCTGGGGCAGTGTCCGGAAACTCAGCATCAAGCTAAATTTTTGTTTCAGCTGTATTTTTTTCCTTCAAAATCAATATTTTATCAACATGCTAAATTTATACATAGCTGTCAAATTTATACACGCATCTTTTGAGGCTAACTAAAAAACATATGGATTTAATTCTACTAGCGTCATCCATATGACAGGCCGGGGACTTTTCAATTGCCCTGTTACACAATCAATGGCAATATAAAACTTATAAAATATATGGTTTTAATACCCAAAAATATATAAGTTTTAGATCAACTGATTTTAGGAATATATCTGAAAATTGGTTGACCTGCTCAGATTCCGATGAATGGCATTCAGGTACTTGAGCTATGTTATGTTCTTTAAAAAATCGGAAGGAATAGCGAAACGATCTCAAATGCCTAGATTCCCAGTCGCTTGGGTATCAGAAAAACAAAAAGTTTAAGCGGCTGAGGGTATCATATCAAATGGAAGTACTATTGCTGACCTACCATACATTAGAGACCTTTTGCGCATTATAAAATTTAAAATAATTTACTCCCAATTCGATTTGAAGTGAAATTTGAGCGAGAACGACATTAAACTATGATCTACAACCTTTACCTCCATGTTATTACCCCCGTAAGTCTATCGAAGTAATTCTAAATAGTCTTCTGAAGACGTGCTCCGCACACTTGTATATCACATCAAGAATAACCACTGTGATTCCAATCTCCTTCCGATGTATTTTTCTCATATTCTTCAAACCCTCATTATCAATTATAACATACTCAGCGCGTTCTATGGCGAAATCGACCTTTTGCGTGGAAGACGCAGTAAGCAGCTCCGACAAGGACGTGGATCAGGATCACACAAAGCGAAAGCGAGACTAGCTTTGCCAAAAACAACACTAATACAAAGTAAGTTAATTCCGTTTCGTGACTATACAAAATGTAAACTGGTTTAAAAAGCTTTTACGTGTATTTTTTGCTGGGCCTATGAAATATCGAAATCTCCGTAATAATATTTGGTAAACTATTCGGTTCATGTCGCCTCATAAAGTTTCCATACCACTGTAAATAATTATTTTTGAATAACTGCAACAAAACTCATATTTTGTATCGATAAATATGACCCGTCAGAATCCGGCGACATATTTATAAGACAAACAAGTCGCGTTCGATCGATTCGGACATATTCACTCCATTAACGGGTAAATCCCCGCCACGCAGGGCTGAACAAAAAACAAATAAAAAATCAACCCGACTCCGGTTTAATTATTCATTCTCCCACGCGGCCGACACTCCCCTGTCTGTCTGCCTGCCGCCATTAGCGCCGTAGAAAATTCGGAATCAAGGCGCACGCCGCTGTCACCCCTCCGCCCTTGTCGCCTGGCGTGAAACCGTTCGAGCCTCCCATTAGACCCAAAGATTTCGTTCTTCGACGGAGAGCAGGATACTTCAAAAATCATCGTGGTCCGGAAATTCGGCTACTTCCACGGCAGACCCAAATATTAGAAATCGCTAGGCTACTTGCTTCATGTATGAAATTCATTTTAGAAAAATCATTTATTTAACAAGATTCTTTGAAAAATTCTTTAAAGGACTTTCTGAAATTAACATATATTTTGTTTCGGCACAAAAAAATTACTATATAGTACAAAATATAGAGTTCTTGCGTTTAGTTCTTGTAGAACTGCAGAGTATTACAAACTAAGCAATTCCTCAAATAAGAAGGACAAGTAAAGTTGCTTTAGTTGGAATTAATATTATTGAAATAACCTTTTAATTGTTAAATCGTTTGCTACAGCTTTTTATAATATCATTTTTAACGCATATTTTATTTAAAAAGGACGCATTTCAATAACATTTCAGTATTTTAACAGGATTACAAACATGGAGGGTAAAAGGTACGTTTAGTTTCAGTTACTACAAATAAGATAAATTAATTAAATAACTTAAATTTTAGAGTGAAAGTAAATTAATATATGAGGTTTGTAGTAAGACATACTCAGCAGCAAGGAAAATAAACCGATATAACAAATCAATTGAAAAGTCTCCGACCTAACATATAGATAGCACTACTAAAATTAAATCCATATGTTTTTTAGTTAGCTCTACCCTCAAAAGATTCGTGTGTCAAATTGACAGCTCTCGGATCATTAGTTTGTGAATTATAGCATTTTGAGTGAAGCAACTTTTGTAGATAAAATGGTTAAAACATAATTTCGCGTGTTGATAAAATATTGCTTTTTGAAAAAATCCACAAAATGATTTTGAATAACTGTAAATTGAAACTGAATGAAATAGCAGAAACCCCAAGATATCTACTGAATATGTACATCATATCATTCACGAATATTTGGTGGGTGCCGCGCGAGCTCACTTTTGACCAAAAACAACGACGAGTTGATGATTCGAAGCAGTGTTTGAAAATGATCAAGCATAGTAAACCCGACTTTTTGCGATGATATGTGACAATGGATGAAACATGGCTACATCATCTCAATCCAAAGTCCAGTCGACAGTCATCCGAGTGGACTGCACACGATGAACCCGCTCCAAAGCGTGGAAAAACGCAACAGTCGGCTGGCAAGGTTTCGCCGTCAGTATTTTGGGATGCGCATGAAATAATTTTCATTAGGAAGAAAAAAAGGAAGGACCATCAACAGCGACTGTTACATAGCGTTATTGGACCGTTTGAAAGACGAAATCGTCAAAAACGGCCGCATTTGAAGAAAAAGAAAGTGCTGCTTCACCAAGACAATGGACCGTGTCAAAAATCCATGAATTGGGCTTCCTCATCTACCGTGTTCTCCAGATGTGGCCACCAGCGACTATATCCTGTTCTCAGATCTCAAAACAATGCTCGCTCAGAAGAAATTTTCGTCGAATGAAGAGATGATCGACGAAAGTGAAGCCTATTTTGAAGCAAAGGACAAATAGTACTACAAAAATGGCATCGAAAAGTTGCAGGGTCGCTATAATCAGTGTATAACCCTTGAAGCGAATTATGTTGAATAAAAAAAATTTTGCCAAAAAATATGTTTTGCTATGGTAGACCGAGAACTTAATTGACCTTTTATACGAAAATTTCACCCTAAGCTTGCTGCACAAACAAAGCCGATTACAAAAAGGATAATATACCCTCAACTTGATGATTTTAGTATCGATACTCAGTTTCGGCAGCATCTTCGTCAGATTCATAATGTAGGTGTTAAAACAATCTAATCTAATATATATATATATATATATATATATATATATATATATATATATATATATATATATATATATATATATGTATAAAACTTGTGAACATTACCTTTTATTAAAAAAAAAATCTATAAAAAGTATACTTTATGCATACTATATAGAGTATACGTTACTCCTAAGTCATCTCTGGATTTGTCGCATGCGTATATTGAATTCCATTTAATTTTAAAATCGAATAATCCGAGTTTGGCTCATGCCTACATACCGCTTTATTTTCTTACATTTTTTATCGTGATTATTAAATTTAATGTCGAAAAAAAAACTATTAAATAAAACGAAATAACAAACATAAAACGAATATGTCCAGCCATTTTATTTTTATAAAAACATCATATTACACGTCATTATTTTTCATAAATAAATATACACAAATTTGATAAATAATTGATTTAATGTTGAAATTATATATAAGGAGGGAAATAAACATTGAACATTTTTTGAAATAACTTATTTTATTAAAAAATTATTGAATAATATGAAATAATAAAAATGATTTCTATATGCCTTTCTATTTTTATAAAACAAAAACATATTTAAATTAATATATATGTTTAAACAATTATCTCCAAGAACCATATAAATAAACCCAACCTATATAGTTAAAAGAAAATGAAAAACCCACCACTATATATAAAAGTGTGAAAATCAGGGAAATTCTCCTAAAAATCTCCAAATATGATCAACTATGATCGATTTTTGATCCAAAAATCCCATTAATGAATTGACTACCCCGAGCTTTCGGTTAACGTATTGTACATCCAGTAGCCTAAAATAAATGGGTTATCGTACTTTTAAGCTGAAACAAATCTCAGTCAATACATCATTATTTTTACAAAACAATAATTTATTTATTTAGACTCTCATATAATAATGCATTATATTTTTCTTGTCATTAGATCATTAGGGTGTCGTTCATAATTTTTTATTTTGTTTATTTGATCTAGGTCTACTTTTGTTAGCAAATTTAATTATTTCTGTTGTTTAAGTATCACTGTTCTTCTCCTCTGAATTTCACATTCTTCGACTTTCATTCTCAACAAATTCTAACTATATCTGACCTATAAAATAAAATTTAAATAATTACTAAAATATATTATATTTAAAATAGAGGTTTAAATATTACCAGTTACTACAACGTTTGCTACTATTCTTGATGGTCAAACCTCATTAATGACTTCACTACTTCGAACACAGCAAGAATCATTTTCTTCATTTCTTCGATGTCCTTGAAAATGATGTGAAATAAAATTGATGCTGCTTAAATTTTAGAACTTTTGAAAATATAACCTGTTACATTCGGCACTTGCCCTTGTTCTTCCATAGTTTAAGATCAATTTATGTTTACTGTAAAGAATATACCGCTATTAGAAAAGGAAGACAATATGGTTTATTCTGTGCATGATAGTGCGCATGCGCCAAAAACAAATGACTGAGGTGTAACGTATCCTCCGGACACCATGATGATTTTTAATGTATCCTGACGGCGGGCACGCGAGTTGCTGGCGCGGGTCAGGGCGGAGGGGTGGCAGGTTCCGCATTAGTGACGGGGCCAGAAGACAGGTCGAGATGTTTCCTTGCCAGTTTCTGACGGCTTGTTAACCGACACGAAAAGGGTTTATGCAGCCGATGTAATTACAACCATCAGGTGTACAAACGGTTCGGCTGAATGTGGAACGATACTAATTAGATTGCTTCGTGGGCGAACCGTTTGTCTTGCTTAAAGAGGGACCCCCAGCGCTGTTTGCGATTACATGTTTGCCTTGTGTATTGATAATCGGTTTGGAATGTTTCGTCCAGTCGTCAGCTGTTTAGTACACACGTAAAAGTGGAAAATGTTTTAATTCCTCAGGAACAACCCTGAATTTTATTATATATAGGTGAGCCTATGAACTTATATTTTTTCTACTAATTCTAAAGTTTATAACCAATATTTTACAAATTGTTTTCTGTGCGATATTTTGCGGTTTTGAATTGGTAACAAGGCAAAACCTGAATACTGAAAAAGAAGAATACTGAATGTTAGGGCTCCACAGTATTTTAGTTGCGTTGTTTTTTTTTGAATATTTATTCCATTTTTTGCTTAAGTAAACAGTTTCCAGGCCTAATTTATGGCCCATTTACTCATAGAAGCAGGCCATAGCAAAAAATGGAACACCCAAAGTAGCGTTGGGTACTTGCGACTGAAATTAACTATAGATTGTTTAGTAATTGACTACCTTTTACCATCGACTGTTTCAGTCGCTAGTTTCGGTCCGCCTGATTTTGTCATTAGTTACTATCGACTGTTTCAGTCGTGTACGTTTAGTTACTATTTTGGTTCTACTAGTTTCATTCAACTGATCTTTAACGTTCTGGTTCTGTCCTCTCGGACGCGATCTTGACAAAAATGTACCCAATTTATTCTTACATAGATTTATATGTAATATATATAGTTCTATGATTTTTGGTAATTTTCTAGTAAAGCAATATATTGTATATTAATATAGCAGCTTTTTGGGCTGAGATTCTTCAAGATTGTTAATGTAATGGGGTAAAAAATTGTGAAAGATAAACAGTAAAATAATTTTGACAGGTTTTATGGCAATAATACTTAATATTTCGATTACTCTCTCGATTTTTATTTAAAAACGTCCAATAGTTATTGTACCATCATTTTTAATTATGTCATGGATTAGTTTTTTTATGTTTAATTTTTATTTAGTATTTATATTTATTGTACATCTTTAGTTTTTAGGTCTTCTTTAAATTTAGCATTGTTATATATATTGTCTATATTTAGCATATTAAAATACGTTAAAATATTTATGTGGTATTATTACATTCCATAGAAAACTTCCATTCATTTATACAGATCCACAGAACATTCAAATATAAAAGTAATTCTGCTTCCTTTAACATGAAAACAGATAACCGCCGAAAATCACGAACGCATCGGCTTGTTGTCAAGTGCTCAAAGCAATGGACGTGCGAGCGTCAGGCTTTGGACGACTTTTATTACAATTCAGACCTGTTGGAATGTTCTCTATTCAGTTGAATATTCAATATTTCTGAGGATTTTCAAGAGCAATCGTTCCATTCAACTAAGAAGGTCAGTGATGACGGAACTACCCTTCGCTGAAGTCTCCAGAAGCTATCACCAGAAACCGTAGGAAGAATGTTCTAACCGTAAATAAAAAAACAAGAATATGATTTGGCATTGCGTCTCTTTTTTCTGGACAAACAAAGTCGTCAAAACAAAACACGTTCATAGCAAACGCGTAAAACAACTCACAAGGAAGCATACAACTTGAACAACGAGGAAGCATGAAGTGCCACTTACAACAACAGAGAATCCCCATTCAATTCAGTTAAATTGAAAAGGCAATCAATTATAGTTCAGCAAGTAACATTAAAGGCAGAACACTATATTCATTTTATTTATATTAAACATTATTGCGTTAGCATAATTAATTAATTTATGTTAAGCTAATTTATAATTGCTAATTGCGTCTTGATTGTATTTAATCTCAATTGAATAGAAATAGGATTCCGGCTGATCTGTCCAAAGATATAACCGAATCAGTCTATAAAATTCTATTTGGATGGGCACTGCCAGGCTTTATTGGCAAGTTTCTGCAAAATTGTTGTGAACATTAGTGATTAGAGGATTGAGGAATTAGAGGTTACAAAACGGTGAACGTTGCGAATATTTTATTATAATATTTTATTATAATAACGGTAGAATAGGTACGTACGGCGTGGGATACATACGATTAGACAATCATAAACCTTCTTTTTACCGACATTAAAAAAGAAGAGGATCTATGTTCGACTCTATATTTATTTAAATATATGGTTCGGCACTTATATGGTTGGATTTTCAAAATTCTTTTTCTATTCGAAAGAGTGCACCTCCAGGGTGGTTCCATTGAAATCAAGTCAGGATTCGATGGCGGAATCCAGGGAAATCGAGAGAAAACATCAAATTTCAAAAGCACTCAATTGTATCTAATTTTTGTCTAAATAATGACCAGTTAGTTCTCTTATCACACAGAGATCTATTTTTTTAGATTTATAAGGGAATTATTTTTGAATCGAATGGCAACGGGCGATGAAAGATGAAAGACATTGACTGCAAGGCCAAAACGCTTGGCTCTCGATCTTGTTAAAGTATGATATTCCCGTATTCTGAAAGAAGAAGAAAGAAGAAAGAAGAGGTAAATATTAAAAACTCGAGATAGTTTTATTGTAATTTTTATATTTATATATTTTAATAGAAAAACTATACGTAAATACATAAAAAAAATTCATTACTTTATGCATTGCGGCATCGAAATGTCCAGATAAGCTCGCGCATAGAGACCGATAAATTAACTAGAATATTTAAAACTTTCACAGTGAGAGCATTCGTGACCGCCTTTCTCATCCATTAAAACGACTTTATCAGATTTTATTTCGTTTAAAAACTTCTGACGTGTAGATTATCAAAAGTTAACAGAACAGAAAAAAAAACCGACGAGAAAAAAAAAAAGAAAAAGAACATTTCAATCGAACGTGGAAAAGGAGAGAGAGAGAGAAGTGTTACCGGTCGTCTGAAACTTTCCGTGTTCTTTCACATTTCAACTTCATGAGCGGACGTTCGAGTCGGTCGCGAAAACTCCGTCGTGGAGGAAATTACTTCCATGACAATTTGATGCGGTCAGACAATTTGTTAGAGAATTTGCATAGCTAGTTATTAACGTCTTTATCACGTTGTCACATCGAGAGCGGACAACAATATGGCCGTACCGTAGCTATAACGAAGACAAATTGCGAAGCTTATCGTCAGGGGTCAGGGTGGCCAACTACGATATGGAACTGCGGGTGAACGAACAGCTTCGGCACTTTCTAATATGTCTTAGTTCGATTGCTTATTCAATTAGCGGGTATCGAACCGATGTTATTAAATGGAGATGGAAATGCTCCTCGATATTTCAACAAAACTAAATTATTGTGTAGTAATCGATTATTAGCATTAGTCGATCATAAAATAAATATTTTGTTACTGCATTGTGAATAAATATAGATTATAACAATTATTTTAACTAGTGATTGCAATCATGTTATTCTCATAACAGAATAGAGTTATACTAATCGACAAGGTATTTCTAAGCTTAAATTAACAAGTAATTTGAAAAGACCCCGGGCCTGGTAAGAAATATTTTTTGACCAAAATAATAGCGACCCTCCAACTTTTCGATACCATTTTTGTACTACGATTTGTCCTTTGCTTCAAAATAGGCCTCAGATTCGGCAATAACCTCTTGATTCGACGAAAACTTCTTCCCATCGAGCATTCTTTTGAGATCTGAGGACAGGAAATAGTCGCTGGGGCCAGATCTGGAGGGTACGGTAGTTCAGAAAGAAATTGGAAGCCCAATTCATGGATTTTTACCATCGATTTCACTGACTTGAGACACTGTGCATTGTGTTGGTGAAGCAGCACTTTCTTTTTCTTCAAACGCGGCCGTTTTTCGGCGACTTCGTCCTTCAAACTGTCCAATAACACTATTTAATAGTCGCTGATGATGGTCCTTCCTTTTTCAAGGTAGTCAATAAAAATTATTCCTTGCGCATCCCAAACTACAGACGTCATAACTTTGCCAACCGACTGTTGTGTTTTCCCACGCTTTGGAGCTGGTTCATCGTGTGCAGTCCACTCGGATGACTGTCGATTGAACTTCGGAGTGAAATGATGGAGCCAAGTTTCATCCATTGTTACATATTGACGCAAAAACTCGGGTTTATTACACTTGATCATCTTCAAATACTGGTCCGAATCATCAACCCGTCGTTATTTTTGGTCAAAAGTGGACTCGAGCGGCACCCACTTTGCGCAGAGTTTTCTCATACATAAATATTTACGAACGATATGATGTACATGTTCAGTTGATATCTTTAGAGTGTCTGCTATTTTATTCAGTTATAATTTACGGTCATTCAAAATCATTTTGGGGATTTTTTAAATGTTTTCACCGGTAACAACCTCTTTTGAACGTCCACTGCATTTACCGTCTTTGGCTGTCATTTCACCACGTCTAAACCTAGCATGTTAGTCCTTGATGGTGGATTTTCATGGAGCAATATCCAGAAATTCTGCATCAAATCACGTTTTTGCTTCAACCGTAATTTTTCCATTCAATAAGCAAAATATTATCAACACACGAAATTCCTTTTTAAAGGAAACTAATGATCTGACAGCTGTCAAATTGATACCCGCATTTTTCGAGGGTTAGGGCTAACTAAAAAACATATGAAACTAGTTCTAGTAGCGCCATCTATATGTCAGGCCGGTAACTTTTCAATTGACCTGTTACTACAACTCTGAACACAATAACAAAGTTTCATGTGTAAGAATATTTTCAGAACTGTAACAAATTCAGAGCATCAAATATAAGTATACATAATCTTTCCTTACTTTTGCTTATATATGGTATAATTAACATACGTTTATATTAGTACTAGCGACTCGCCCCGGCTTCGCACGGGTGCAATGCTGATACTAAATTAAATACACTACAGAAAAAATATGAACGTTGTATATAAAAACATAGCGGCCCGCTCCGACTTTGCACGGGCATAAAATATATATGCCTATGTCACTCAATGAAAACATGATTAAAATCGATCCAGTATTTTTGGTTCATTCATTACTGCCCTTGGCCTGCACGCATTAAATTTGGAGTAAAACAATTCCTCTTCCCCTATACTTACTATGAAGATTTCCTGCTATCTTTGGAATATCTAAATTCATACAATTTTTATGACATTACACATTTTTAAACGCAAATTTTAAATTTGTAATATGTCCGAAAATATTTGTTTAATTTACATGCTGTAAGGAACCATATTGATCTATATTAATTGCACACTGTATTTAAGGTACTTAATTCGATAAGGATTAATGCCGTATTGCTTAAAATAGCTTCGTAAATAAGCCATTTTCTCACGTAAAAAGTAAACAATAAAAATGGTTAATGTGGGTTATCCTTAAAAGATAAACATACCATCGCGGACTTTTTTGTAGACCTTTTTATGGTGTACAATACTGTAGTACATTAATTTGATCTAACTCGTAGGGTTAGGCAGCGTTTTTGCTAATTGCTAAATAAGCCTAAAAAATAGGTTAATTTACGACATCACGTTAGAAACCTCTAAAATTAACAATGTTGCCTTAGTATATTATGCATGAATTATACATATAAACCTTCCTCTTCCTCTATCTATTGAAAAAAACCGCATCAAAATCCGTTGCGTAGTTTTAAAGATTTAAGCGCACATAGGGATATAGGGACAGAAAAGGCGACTTTGTTTTATACTATGTAGTGATTATTTACACTTAGCAAATGTTAACAGTAAATAGATTTAACGCATGTGAAAGAATGGCATGAAAAAAAAATTATATGTTTAAATATATATTTAAGCCTACACAGAGTTAAAGACTCATTTTCATCTCATTTTCTCATTGTAATAGTATTGTGCATTTTTTATATAATTTTAGTATCTATTTCCCATCATAGGTCATTTTTATCTTTCATTTATGTTTGCCAATAATAACAAAATTGACAGAATTAAATTAAAAAGTAGAAAAATATTAAATATGATAATTTAAATGCTTCATTTTTTTGAAAACATTTCTCAGGATTAATCTTCTAATAATATTTATTCGAATATATAGCTCGACGCAAACCAACGCGCATGATTCCATAAATAAAATATTTCATTTATCACCGGAGTCGATAAAATTTAACGCTCTTTTGTCATTTAATATTCCAATTCATCGTATCCGTCAAATGAGAACCTGTTCTGTTACTGACACGAAACGTTGCTTCTACATAAAGAATACATTAATCCTAATTCCCTAAATAAACAGCACTTAATATCAATCCAGCCGCCTCAAGACTGACAACGCCAGTCGGTCGTATTGACAAAATAATTTCGCGATTTAATTTAGATTTCCGAGCTCAAGTGGACGAGCTAGCTTTCTTCTTTAATGAATTAATGAGATCGAAAATACACTTAATTTCACTTGTTTTGTATTCGTACAAGGTTTGTAATAAGATATACAGGGGAGAAATAAAATAGTATGAACACCTCACATGTAGTCTGTTCAAAGTTATTTTGTACATACGTCATTTAAACTTGTGCCATCAAAACGTCGCAATGTTGCCACATCAACTATGAGTTTTATTTTAGTTCGGCTTTGACATACAACGAAATTCTAATCTAAATAAAATAATTGAAGAAAAATGTTCTCAAATATAATTTATTTTAGTATTATAGTACATCTAAAACCCACAGTTAATTATACAGTCACAATAGTTTATAGGTTGGAGTTACGACCTCTTTCACTATTGCTTTCAAGAATTTTGCATACATCTGACAACCGGAAGACTTTGACAGGCTCATTCGTTTACGTACTCGAACTAATCAGACAGCATTGTGTCTCTTTTTAACAAGAATAAAATGAGAAGGAAAATATAGTCTGGTTCTAAAACGAATTTACAAATTGCGGCAGGCCATACATTAAACATTTTGATGACATATGCACAAGAAATCTTTGAATAGACTATGGACAGAATATATATTTATTAATAAGGTGTGTGAAATTAAACATATTTTCAAGTAATTTATTCCTAAAGTGTATTAATAATTTCCAAAACATCCGCCAAATCCTTCAGTGATATTGGAAAAGGAGATCTACTCCCCACTTTCTGAAACTCCCCATCACGATTCAATTATTGATTGTTTTATTGATTAATTGTCTAGCTCAAACCAAGAATAGACTTTTTGGCTGTGTGTATAGGGATCGTTATCATCTTTGCCAGTTTGGATGAGCAAAATGCCAGGCATAATTAGAATTTCATTATGAAAATGTTGAAATATTCATTCGCATGTATCTGGACAGTGATGTGAACGAGGAGTTCAGCTGAATACCTCCATATTACTCCTTAAATCATAACTGAACTTCCATCATGCCTCACTCTTGAAGGCAGATAGTCCTGAATGTAGATTTCATTTACGGTTTATGGAAAACAATGTAAACGATGATTCATCAGACCAAATGACATTTTTCCAATCATCAAGTATCCAGGTTTTATGACCGTTGCTCTACTTTTTTCGCAGCTAAGCATTGGCTTAGTGCAATTGTCTTTGTTGATGATGTTTCAGCATCTTTTGTGTATGCTGACATTGCCATGGATACTATCTCTCGTGAAACTTTAGGCTTCGAAATAGACTTTCCTACTAACGACCTAAGTACCCAAGAACTAACGATTTTCCGTCAAGCCTGAGAGATAATACATTTCACCGACTTCGCTTGTTATAACTAATTGAGAACAAAGCGTACAATATATACTGCACTATAGTCTGCTCAAAGTTATTTTGTGCATATGCCATATAAATTTGTGTAGTCGAAACGTCGCATCTCTGAATTTTAGTTCAGTTTGGCTTTAACGTACAACACAATTTTAATCTAAATAAAATAATTGAACAAAAATGTTATCAAATATAATTTATTTTAACATTGTAGTATATCTAAAAACTGCAGTTAATTATACAGTCACAATAGTTTATAAGTTAGAATTGTAACTTCTTTCACTACTGCTTTCAAGAACTTTGCATACGTCTGTCAACTGGACGACTTTGACACACTCTATTGTCTGATTCTGAAACGAATTTATAATGTGCGGCAAGCAATACATTAAAGATCTTGATGACGTAGGTATAAAACAACTGAACAGACTATATAACCTACAAGGCATGCAAATTAAGGAATACATATGCATCGCATTATGTACACGGAAGCAGCGGTTCTGACATGTAGTCAGATCAGTGTCATTTTCTCTACCCCCTTTATATAAATTGTGAAACGTTCAGGGCTTAAATAAAAAGTTTTTACCTTACTTAGAAACTATTTTATGTTAATGTAAAGCATTAGCGACTTGTTAAATTGATGCTATATTGTATATATCCATTATCTTGTCTATAAAACTTTCAGGTGTCGTTATTGTAAATATCAATATATATTCAATTCTTATTCTATATGAATCAAGTTGAATATATGAATCGATTTGCTTAAATGGTTACGATCAAGACGTACTAATATACTACTGTTAAATTCTATGGATAATCTAATATTATGTTTTAATATCAAAATCTAACTATTATTGTTTCAAGATATTAATATTAGTGAAGTAGTATAAAGATAAGACATCTGATAAACGGTATAACACTTACACCAACTTGGCACAGATAGCAGGAAAAAAGAGAAAGATACAGAGAAACGACCTTTAGTTGGTGAAGATCATCCGCAATGATATAACTATTGTACAACAACTAAGCTATAAATAACCACAACTTTAAAATATATAGACTGTTTCCATTTCGTGCAAATACCCGAAGATAATAATTTGCGTTATTTCTAGTTGAACTACAAGTTGTATGTCCCAACAATGAGTACTCATTTAACAGATGTTTTAATCTAAAACAGTTTAAAGGCTGTTCAAAGTCAAATATTGCACTACTGGTATCAGAAAACAAAAACAAAAACTTAAAACTAAAATCTAGAATGCCATTAACTGATTTCTGAGATTCAAAAGATCATTTTTGTACTCCAGCGCAAGGAAAGATATCTACTTCTCGCAAGACCACAACTTTTCCGACCTCAGACTACGAAGAGAAGCTACTCATTGCAATTGTCTTCCATGTGCGGATCTTTGAATCTGTTGCTCAAATGTGCACTGATTATCGCATCTCAAGGAATGACTTTATGCCTAAGATGATTTCAGAGAAAACATATAAATTTTCCTTAAAAGTCTGTAGAATCACAGATGTCAGATGTTAACAATAACCAAGTCCCAGAGACTATTTTGTTTTAATGAAATTTATTTATTTGTAGAGCATATTACACAAACATTTTGGGTTTAAAATTTCTTCCTCGATATAATAGTACGGGAGCTAGCAATGTAGAGAAAACAAGAATTTCAGGTAAGTTAATATTTTGACATTTGATCTCTTTCGCTCGGTCGGTCAGCACCAGGTCCATCTGCCTGGCGGCAGGGGTTGCGTTTACCAGTGCTCATCAGATCTGTACCTTTTGATAGGTACTAAAATCTTTGACCGTGTCAATTTTCAAACTAATTAATATATAGATATTTCCTAACTTATATTCGAATGATCACCTGTATTGTAACAAAATTAAAAATAAACTTAAAAATTATGAATTTCTTGACAGTGAGTCGATAACAAACATGTAGCGGTAACCGAGCTGGAAATCCTTCATCAAATTACGAGACCTGTCTATCGATCTTAATTTTTCAGACGTCGTTAATTTGTGATTAAATCCTCGTCTTTTTTGTGAAAGTCAGCGAGATTTAAAAATTAAACTCATCAAGAATGAACGAAACATAAAGGCGAGCCTCCTTCGAAGAGCGAAAAAAAACCTTTCGACAAACTTTATGTTTAATTCCGAAATATTTAATCTTTTTTGAAAACTCTTTAATCCGTTGCTAATTTTTTTCCGAACGCTTTTCTAAATAACGAAGACGAACGGAGGCTCGACGATTACGTCTACTTCTTCGTTGTGCAGTTTTAAATTCAGAAACTAACGTGAAACCTATTACGGTATTTTTAATCAAATTAGAGATTTGGTTTCATTCCAAGTTTATTGATATTAATCTACCGTCTGTGACATCGAGAGCCCTGTCCTGGATTTTTAAATTATACATAATGGTTTATTTTTCAAAATTGAGAGGAAAAAATATCAAATTTTTAAAAATTAAATCATTAGAATAGTAAAGAAACCATACTAATCAACTGTTAGTACACGTTTTCAATCAGGTACAAAAATATTTAAATAGGTTGTTATTGGAAATTGGTTCCTGTTCCATCTGAATGTTTAGCGACAGTTGCTATCCCATTGATAAAATGTAAAAGTCACTGATTATAAAACATTTTAAAATGAAATCGTTAGAATGGTTTCTTTGGCTGTTAACACATACTTCCAATCAAGTAAGAATATTTTGAAAAAGAGTGTCTTTCGAAATAGGTTATTTTTCTGTCTATAAGGATTAACAACAATTGCTATGGCTTTGACAGAATACAAAGCAAATGATTACAAAAATGTTTAAAACTTAAATTGTTAGAATGGTTTCTTTGACTGTTAGCACGCATTTTCAATCAGGTACAAAAATGTTGAAAAAGAGTGTTGTCCTTTGAAATAGCTCCCTTTTCCTTCTGAATGTTTGACAGTTATTATCATTTTAATAGAATACAAAAAGTCACAATCAAGTGGTTATAAATGTTTTAAAAAATTAAATCATTAGAATGGTTTCTATAGCACACAATTTGTATCAGGTACGAATGTTTTTAAAAAGAGTGCCTTTCGAAATAGGTTCCTTTTCCTTCTGAATGTCTAGTAAAAATTGTTATCCTGACCGGCTTGGTTGGCGCAGTGGCAACGGCGACAGAACGGTTTTCCTACTGTTATGTTATGTTTGATATTTGTGATTGCTCTAGGCAAGAGTGAAAATCCGACATGAAAATGATCCCAGTCACGCCAGTAACTAGGCTGGGTAAGACCTTATGTCGTCTGGTATAATTTCTAAGTTGGTAACTCGCCGGTCGGTAGAATTAATGCTGGAGACCGTGGTTCGGAACTGAAGTTAAACTGTAGATCGAGTCCAAATAAACCCTCGTTGATAAAAAGGAGACTTTAAATATTTTAAAAAATTGTTATCACGCTGATAGAATATATATGTAAACGATTATAAAAAATATTCATTAATCTTACCCAATCCCGATATTAAAGCGTTATCATGTTTTAGAATTTTTTTTTGGTATTTTTAAAGCCGTTTCTTAACTCTTTAAGAATATGCCCTGAAAAGCATTTTTAAAATCTTTGATTTCTTTCGATCTAAATTACAACGCAAATAAAATCGAAGCGCGTTAAAAGCTTCAAATGTTGGATTGCGGAAATGACGGTCAGGAAACAGTAAGTGACGTCAATGTTTCATAGCCTTTCTGAGAGGTGTTTGGCTTAAAATATTGAAATCTGGAATTATTTCTGGTAAAATCTTAGTAATCCCACTTTTAATTTTAAAATATATTTAGTTTTAATAAACTCGAACATATTATTATTATAAATCAATAATTTTGTGTTTCTTTATTACAGTAATCTAGTCTGTTGTTTGTAATTATGATTATCCATTAGATAAGAATGCAAAATCCGACAAGGAGACTGATCCTAGTCGCGCCATTCACCAGGCTGGGAGATAAGGCCGGAAGATTTCTGGGTTGATTTTTAAGTTGATCACTCACTACTGAAATATACCAAAAAATAATGCGTTTTTGTGAATTAATTACATCTTACATTAAATAAGCATCGTACAATTTTAATTTACAAATCAATTCAGTACTACTGTTCTGTTGCACATTCAGTGATAGACACAGAAGACAACAAGTACGGGATTAGTACATCAGTATGTATTTTCCACATTAAAATAAAACTTAACTACTTAGGCTAAAGTTAAGAATACACTTATACACTAAACAAGTTAGTGTAGTTTGGCTCGCTTTAGTCTTCTGATTTCCTAAGTGTTGTCTAGTAACTATATTGCTTCTACGTTGCTATGATTTCGCAATTTTATTACATGTTTAAGGCGAAATCTTGGATCACTTCGTACATCCCATTTCGGTGGTTAAGTAACGATAAGTATTAGTAATTAATCATAGAGCTTCGCTTTTGTGTGCGTTGGATTACTAACTGGCTTGATGTTTTATTTTAATACTATGTTTGCACTCCATGGGTCCAAATAGGCTTTACGACTGACTTATAAACCAATTTATTTGATTATAGATCAAGTTGGGAGTACCTTCCGACTACCCAATACAGTTGGTTCACTTTGAGTCCTAATCTGCTCTGCTCTTTATTTGATATGATTTTTCCAATTTTACCTACCATCGAAATGTACGCCGTATTTTATAACGCATACATTATGCTAATATATAAAAATCGGCATATAACATGCCGTATATATAATAATAAGTATATTAAGTATTTAACAACTTCTGCTAAAAAAATCAAAAGCATTTGTAGCTAATTGCTACTTGTACTTTTTCTACAGCCTTAGGCAGAGATATATTTTTTCTACTGTGTAATGATAACTGTCGTCGATAAATATTCCAACTACTGTTTCTTTTGTTCTTGGGATGTCAGCAATATAGAGCAGATACAGGAGTGGTCCCAAAATACTAAGCTGTAGAACTCCAGTCGAGATAGTTTTAAGTGTTGACAATGCCTTCCCATGTGAGACCCTAAATTTTCTTTCGAAAATATATAATTCCAGTAGTTGAAGTTATTTCCCCGGTAGCAGTTTGCTCAATATGTAAATTAATCCCAAATGTCATACCCGGTGAAAAACTTGTGAGACGTCCAGGAATATTGCAGGGCAGTATTTCTTTTCTTCGAATGTATTTTCAACAACCGCTATTATTACTTTGTGCTCTTGGTCGATTGTCGACGGGTGATTTCGAAATCCGAGCGAGCAGCAGGCCGGTAAGATCCAACTCTTTCTGCCGGTTCGTCAAAGTAATAAGTGTTTAAAATGCATCTTAGAATATAGAAGTCGTTGATCAAAATACGTGTAAACACACAATAAAAGATAAATGGATTTTCAATTTATATAAAATTGACGTCAATACGCTTTAAAAAGATATCATTTGTGCGCGACCTTGTGTCAACGGTCGAAAAAAAAAACCGGTTAAACTTTCATGCGTTTCATAACGAGATAACTTTAGGTGTATTCGAAAGCTAACATGTAAGACCATGGTTAATTAATGGCGTTTCGCCCTTTTCGACGGCGCCATGAACCGGGGGAACACCGAACGTCAAACCGCATTGATTTCCCCCGCCCCGTGAATAATTAATTACAACCCCGGTTTTAAATTTATAAAGATATCCGCTAATTAGTTGGCCCCTGGTCGTTAAACTGTTTTCGGTTCGACGTGGCTTATCACCGGGTTCGCTCTGGACATTGACGGTCGGAATACCCCCCCCTGCCTCAACAGTGATCGAACACGCGGCGGCGGCTAAAAAAAACGAAAAAAGGTATAATATGGCGATTTATTTCATCGAATTGAAAGCGCGCGTTGCGTCAGATAAGGCCGGGCCGGTTTCAGTCATCTTTAAAAAATCGGAGCCGAAAGCCGAGGCGATATTTCCCCGTTTTCTGCTTTTCTACGCTTTGTTTTTGGTTCAGCGGCATTGGCTTTACACGAAGCGATTTTCGGATTTTTAAATGGATTTTATCTTTATTAGGTACGACGATACTGATTTACCCCCTCGCCTTCTAACAGGTCAGTTGAAAAATCCCCGGCCTCACACATAGATGGCGCTACTAGAATTAAATCCATATGTTTTTTAGTTTGCCCTAACCCTCAAAAGAGGCGTATATAAATTTGACAGCTGTCGCATCATTAGTTTGTGAATTATAGCATTTTGAGTGAAGCAACTTTTGTTATTGTGAAAAAAATGGATAATGGGATTTCGCGTGTTGATAAAATGTTGGTTTTTGAAGGGGAAAAATACAGTTCAAGCAAAAACTTGGCTTGATGCCGAGTTTCCAGACATTGGTATGCTAAGTTTAGACGTTGTGAAATGAACACCGAAAACGGTGAACGCAGTAGACCCCCGAAAGAGATTGTTACCGACGTAACCGCAAGTTACCGTAACTTGAAATTGAATGAAATAGCAGACACTCTAAAAATATCAACTGAACGTGTACATCATATAATTCACGAATATTTGGGTACGAGAAAGCTGTGTGCAAAGTGAGAGCCAAAAACAACGACGATTTGATGATTCGGAGCAGTGTTTGAAGATGATGAAGCATAATAAACCAGATTTTTTTGCGTCGATATGTAACAATGGATGAAACATGGCTCCATCATTTCACAAGTCCAATCGACACTCATCCGTGTGGACTGCACACGATGAAGCCGCTCCAAAGCGTGGGAAAACGCAACAGCCGACTGGCAAGGTTATGGCCTCTGTATTTTGGTTTATTTTGTGATGCTGGGAAGAAATTTTCACCGAATGAAGAGGTGATCGCCGAAACCGAGGTATATTTTGAAGCAAAAAACAAATCGTACTACAAAAATGGTATCGAAAAGCTGGAGGGTCGCTATAATCAGTGTATCACCCTTGAAGGGAATTATGTTGAATAAAAGATAAAATTTTGCCAAAAAATGTGTTTTACTGGACTTTTCAATTGACCTGTTATTTATTTATTCTATCAACAGTTTTACTGGAAATATTAAATTTGAACGAAAAAAAGATAGCAATATCGATGAACCGCACCTGTACCGTGACGTCAACGCGAATTTTCTCAATAACGCAAGAGAATTTAGAATAAAATCGCCCGAAAAAAAATATATATAACCGTTACGAATCCCTTTGAGCTTTGTTCCGGCGCGCAGCATCATTTCGAGATATCCCGAAATAACCCTAACTCGGTCTTATTTATTTCCAGTAAACAGGTGTTTATTATCTAAATTTCGAGTTCATTGTAACACGGTAAGCCGTAATCTGAAATTTTTTGCCAACAAAAAAAAGCAATTTTCGCCAACAAAAATGTATAGGAATAAGAAAGACACGAGACGGTCTCCAAGTAATTGAATATCATTTCTAATTTCCGACGAACAATGGGGGAGGGGGGCGACAAAAATATATAATTAATATTCAACAAATATTAACTTTTTGTTTGTTTGAATATAAGTCCTAATTCGGCGAAGATATCTATAGTCTAATCAAAGTTTTTTTAGTAATGCATCATGGATATTTGTGATGTCAAAAAATTGCAATGTTGCCGAATTAACTCTGAGTTTTAGTTCAGTTTGGCAGTACAAGAAAATTCTAAACTAAATAAAATAATTGAACAAAATGTTATTAACATTATAGTACATCTAATACATATATTATCGAAGGACTTAAAACTACAATTAAGAACACGGATATAATTGTTTGTAGATTAGATTTGTTTTGTTTACATTGAACTCTATTCCACACCATGGATCAGGTAGATTTTCTAGGCGCGTTTTTTTAATATTGTGTTATACCCGTGGAGGCTTAGTCCACCTATTCAACAATTGTATATCTGAGAAACGTATTTTACTTTCATTCGTGAGCATATTTACTTTTTACGCTTAGTAGTTTCCTTCGATGATGTGTATACTTGGCAAGTCATCTTGGTACCACTGTATTTTTATTTCTTCTGCTACTACCTGTCTACACCATTCTTGATAAAAATAATTACTGAATTCTGTCTAATGCATTTACCGTATCTACAAAACAGTTAATATTCAACCCGTCTCACTTGTTCTCCATCAAGGTAGTTCTAAAAACAGATAGCCGGATAGTCAGTACCGTATTATATAAGGTATAGTTATACAGGTATAGTGGCAAGAATGTTGTTCCAATTTAAATAATATTAAAAAGTTCGAAGAAAAAGAAAATGCTGCTTCACCAACACAATGCACCGTGTCAGTCAGTGAAAACGATGGCAAAAATCCATGAATTGGTCTTCGAATTGCTTCCTCATCCACCGTACTCTCCAGATCTGGTCCCCAGCAACTATTTCCTGTTGTCAGATCTTAAAAGAACGCTCGCTGGGAAGATATTTTCACCGAACGAAGAGGTGATCGCCGAAACCGAGGTATATTTTGAAGCAAAAAACAAATCGTACTACAAAAGTGGTATCGAAAAGTTGAAGGGTCGCTATAATCAGTGTATCATCCTAGAAGGGAATTATGTTGAATAAAAAATAATATTTTTGCCAAAAAATTTGTTTTACTTCGCGTTTATGTATGTGTATGTATATTCTGCTGTAAGTAATTTCTGCCATATGTTGCTTCCTTCAATTACTAATTGTTCCAAAGGCTAACTCGTGCATGGCCTGGTCCAGCTGCGTAAGCAGATCTTACAAAAATGTATCCTTAATTACCTTCAAAAGACGAAGATTGTGTGAACGAAGAATATGTAAGCTGCCTGAAGGATTACTACACTTACTGAAAAATCACCAATTTTTCGCAATAATAAACAACCATCACAAAAGGACATTTAATTTAAAGTGAAAGAAATATAAAGGTAAGTTTAGAAGAATGAAAAGTACATCAAATTAAAAATGGTGGAGACTGTATCGATTAAGCAGATATTGTAAACAAGAAATAGTATTTGAAAAACAAATTTCAATTCAAATTTCAGTTTCGAACTGAAGTTGAGTTTATAGTGTAAAATGACTAGCTTTTAAAAAAGTTGAAAAAATCGAATTCCAGTTTAGAGTTACTGTTATATTGTTGCAGTTAAAAAACTCATTGATTAACCAAAAATCCTGAATAATCTAGCTCAATGCAGAAGGAGAGAGTTGTAGATATTATATTTTTAATATTAATTTGTCCAATCAGTTCTTGGAAGCACAATTCAATGGTTCATGTTTCAGAAAATCCAATTCAAATTCCTTTGTCACAGTAGAACAAACACAAAGCTTTGACACTGTTGATATTGAAATCCAAGCAAAAATAAATGATAATTAAAAATCTTTTAACCACTTAAAACATATTAATATTTATTAATTAGTATCATTTCTTTCTGCCCTTATCAGTTTAGCTGATAATATTTATGGAAGCAATGAATTAAATATTATTGAATAATATTAATTGGCACTCTTGGCACAATATTAATAATATTAAACATAATAATAAACAATATTAACTGGCACAAAAAAAAGGTGTCATGAAAGAAATTCAAGAGATAAAAACCATTACAGGAAAGGAGACCAAGATATTTTCTAAATATTACGCCATCATCGAAATTACAACTTAGTCATATAAATAGAAAAAGCTAGTATTTCCTTTAACTGCTGTTAAGCTCGAAAATATTGCAATAGAGGTGCAGAAGAAAGTAAAAATGTCAAGCAAATTATATATGGTATGATAGAGTCCAAAGTAGCTTGTAAGGACTTCATCCACATTTTGTTCTATCAGAATTATATCAGAATACTAGTTGAAATTGTGTTATTTAAGGCTACTTTTTGAGTTCAAAAGCAATTTGGAGAGAAAAGTTGATCATAATTAGTTAACGCTACTGGTTTTAATTTACCTCTTGTTGATATTTCCAAACACTGTTAAAATAAAATAATATTACAATAAATTTCAACAATTTTGGATGAAGAACATGTTATTGATATAAACGACAGAATGGATGTATGAATGTATGAATGTTCTCGATGTAGTTTTACGTATTGTAACTTCTGAAGCCTAAAGTGGAAGAGATATTCAAACATATATTGAATTAATCCAATTAATGTATAAGTCCGATTATTTCATTGCTTAGTGCCATTTCCCCCGTTTATTGTTAAATAATAGGCCCATGATAAATTTTTGTGAGGGTAATCTTCGAAGGCGAGTTCCTTACAGACTAAACACCAGGCTTTATTCGAGAATAATAAACCCGGCATTCATCATCATTTCCAGTAATTCGCGAATATTAAAAATCATGCCCGTTGCAGGTAATAACTTTTAATTTTAAACACCTAATTTGCCGGCCGTTCGGCATATAAAACCTAATTTCGCGTCTAATAAAGACCCAACAAGACTCATAAAATTTAAATGGTAACATGAAAACGGAAACCCCATTTAACCCGGAGCCCGTTATACAATCCTGCACCTACAGGAAAGCACTAGAAACTTTAAATTATTTGAAATAAAAACCGGCATAACTTCCTGCAAAGTAAGCCGTAACGCTGCGGAAAATTCACCTTATAGAAAAAGTTTGACTTTGGCTGGAAGTTTTTGCATAAAGGTCTGGAAATAGCCGACGTATTTATCCGATGATGGTGGCGAAAGCGAGAAACTAAAGTGCTTTAATTTTAGTTATACATACACCTCAATAAAATAGATATTTTTATTCGAATATATGAAAATAATATATGTAATTTGTAGATCTATACTTAAGTATTTGTCTCTCAGAGATAAGAACTGGCGAATTTTTAGTTTCAATATATTATGACGATTAAAATTATCAATAGTTTAGGACACTTAATAGAATTGACAGTCGAAAAAATTAATACAAAATAAAGTCAAACTTGTATCGATAGTTATTTATTATGCTGTTTTTTCAGTTACATTTTGAATGACTTTTATTTCATAAATATATAGTATACTAACAGAATCTTACTGGGATTATACATACTAGTGATCGCCCTGTGGTCTGGAGGACTAAAATAGTTAGAAGACAATAAATATTATGAATTATTGGATGAAAATCCAGCTCAAATATATGAAAGAAAATACTGATGGAACTAAAGTTATATACAGCAAATTATTAAATAATTATAGAGATAAATGGGTACCAAAACTGAAGATTGAATAATACAAGTTGCATTTTTCAAGCATCAAAGTTCTGCCTGAAAAAATTAAAGATAAAAATTTACTTTTAGGTGAAATTTGATAATTAAAACGATAATACTTACAAACAGCGAAAACAATTTTAAAAATGTTGTATGATTTATAAGGACATTTATTATTTTGTTCATAGAAATCCTCATTGTGATTTCAGTTATAAGGCAAAATGTTTTCAAAAAATAATAAATATGTTGTACTTTAATCTTTATCTCATATATATGATGCCTGCAGCGCTCGGTGCAGGAAATACAAACAATAACCTGTGGCCGGCTTTTCATTATAAGAATGTTTATGTTTCATTCCGCTGGCACAAGGATTTATTCCCTAAACTTTAAGGATAAAGGAAAATAATCGATACGAAATATAAATTTGGTTTGTGTTAAAAAATATGGAGATATTACATGCAACTGCATTTTGTTGGAAAATATTTGAAAAATGTGTAGTCTTGACATTGGTTTATAATCATAATTTATATTATATGAAAGAATATTTAATATATATGGTCTTACAAGTCATGTCAGAGATTGATAATTTGGATAACATGGAGAGTAGGGATAAGAGTTATACTGGACCCGGGCTAGAAAATATGAAAAATATTTTTAAAAAGTTGTTAGCAGAAGCTACATTTGATTCATTGCGTAGTTTGGTTATTTTATTATACGAATTTTTCAAATAAACAGTCAAACTAAACCAGTAAGTGTTTAGAAAATACTACTGCAAGAAAACTCTAAATAAGTCATTTAGGAGAACAGGAGGAAACCTTATAGAAGAAGAAACCTTACTTTGACCAATACCCGAAACATGTATAACTTAACCGTAAAAAGAATGATTCTACTGTGACAATTATATTAAGAAGGAATATATATTACAACTTAATAATAGTATAATTTATTCATAAAGACATTCAGAAGTTGCAAAATTACCTAATCACATTTGCCAAAGTAAATGAGGACAGACAAAGATAGGCCCATTACTGCTACAAATTCAATTTTACATTGGAGGTTAATATATATATATATATATATATATATATATATATATATATATATATATATATATATATATATTGCTTTGTAAATAAATATCCAGAATTGGAAAGAAAGAAAAAAGCCAAGAGGCAAACCAGCTGGATAATATGTCATCAAGAGCCGACAAGAACAAGTTATATTTATATTCTAGTTATCCTTAGATCATAATTAAATCCTTAAATCAGCAACATTGGCGTTAGTTTCTGATTTACAAATTAGTTATAATTTATATTTACAGTTTCAACTATAAAACTACTCTCTTTATTTTACATAAGATGTAAATAAATTTAGTATTTAATTATTACATTTTTACTAGTCGTTTCCGACTAACATACAATTTGTCTTTATGATAACTTAAATCTAGGTATATAACTAGGAAGACCCAACTGCCCTATCTCTGTCTCTGGTGAAATAACATTTATCCATGTTTTTATTATATGCACCTCACTACACAACACTACACACTATCACATGGTTTGATTGTTTCAACTATGCGTCCTGTTCTGGTAGTATCCAAAAGCTGCAATACCTCAATATTCATGAGAATGCAATCTTTCCTCATTCCCCCTTGCAATTCTCTTGATTTCTTGATTGTCTGCCGATATCTGAAGGTCCCCATGTAGGTAATCAGTCCTATAGTATTTGGGTGCGCCCACAATACCTTTCAGGACATTGTTATGAATTTTTTAAATTTTATTTATGTTACTCTTTGCAGAACATCCCCATAATTGAACACAGTGATTGTGATTTTCTTCCAACTATCCAGTACATTTTCCTATATTTTAATTCTACTTCTTTTCTTTTCTTCTTTATATGTTCCTTCCAGCAAAGTTTTGCATCAAGATTCATTCGGAAATATTTAGCGTGGTTGTTATATGAAATAATAGTATTATTTAAAGTTATTGGTACTTGTATGAGGCGTTTGTAGGTGAACTGTACATGTACAGATTTACTTTCATTAATTCTTATTTTCCAAGCTTGTGTCCAATCATTTATATTGTGATTTTTATATGCTATTATAAAATAAAATGTCTATTGAGATAAGTTGTGACGAAACGGTATTCTCCCATTTCATTAAGAACCAGTTCCATTACGGGAACGTCAAAGTCTAGATAATTTATAGAAAGCAAACGGCCTTAGAGGAGGGAAAAATCATTTGGAAATAGTAGCCCAGGTGTTGCATTAGTCTTTTGTCCAACCTTGGAAGTTTTATCTATAAATCTCTGGCAGTATAAAGAATGTATAGCCCTTTAGGGATGCCTCGCTTTATACTCTGTGGAAAACATGTTTATATTTCGGAATTTTACCTGTAGAGCTCAATGATTTATTCCCCCCCTCACTCCTGATATACGCGACCAATTTTGCGAGTTTTGAATGTTCGCTGTTCTCCCCATGGTGTGTGAGGTGGAAATATTTCTTTGTGAGAGAAAACGCGGAATTTATAATGATCTTCCGGGAAGTTTGCGAACGTTCCTGTCCCCTACCCGCAGATAACGTTCCAGGATTATTTTGTGACGAAATAATTTATTACGTCTAAACATCGGAAGAAATCATTGTTGTTTTCGAGAGCATTAATTATCAAAAGACGCTCGGGATACTTCGGGAGATTTTTAAAGGTAATAGGGGGACTAAAAATAACTTGCAGATAAAGTTCACCGCAATAACAAACCGAAATGTAGTACAAATTTCGCAATTTTGTTGTAGTCATACAATTCTACTCTTTGTACGAAACATAACAGTTCGTATAATATTCTACAAATAAAAGTTATATCAATTGTTCTTAAAAAACCTCGAACTAACTATGGAAGAAAATTTACTGATTCCAGTGCGTCAATTTAATGCCATGAAATTTGGAACGGTTCAAAACTTATACGGGGGAAGATTTTGTAGGGCTAGTGGACCAACAAGTTGTGATAACATCTTTATTAGATACGCTTAGTACAATCTTAATTTACAATTAATTTATTACTACTTTTCCTATGTACTTGGATTAATTAACAAGCAAGACGAGTGCGAGAAAATACATCAGTATGTATTCCCCCATTATAAAATTATAATTATTTATTAATTGTTAACTTATAGCTATAGTTTACACTAAATGTATACACTTTATATAAGTTCGTATGGCTTTGATCGTTTCAATCTCCTGACATCCTGCGCGCTGTCCAGCAGTTGTATTGCTTCCACGTTAGTATGATTTAGTAATCTTCTTTCGTGTTTCAAGGCGAAATCTTGGATAACTTCGTAAATCCATTTGATTTCCAGGTCATCGTGCAGTTCTTCGTTGGTAACGTAGCGATAGGCATTGGTAATCAATCGAAGAACCTTGTTTTGACAGCGTTGTATGACTAGTTGATTTGAATTTTTAGTGCAACCCCATATTTGCATCCCATAGGTCCAAATTGGCTTTATAATTGTATTATAGATCAACCTCTTCGATTTTAGATCAAGTTGAGAGTATCTTCCGACTAACCAGTATAGTTGTTTTATTTTGGTTCTAATGTGTTTTGCTTTTGGTCTAACGTGATGCTTCCCATTTAATCTACCATCAAGATCGATTCCAAGGTATTTAGCTGATTCTACCTGAGGAATCGGGCATCCATTGAGTGGTATAATTAAGTTTTTATTATTTCGCCTCAATGCAAAATTAACGTGGACAGATTTGGAGCTGTTAAGTTGAATTTTCCAATCTTTCGTCCATTTGTAGATTTTGTTGACTGCCACTTGCACTTTTTCTATTGCCTAAGGCAAAGTTATATCTTTTGCCATAATAATCAGCTAAGGTTCCAAGAAGTGTTTCATTTGTTGTTGGAATGTCAGCAATGTAGAGCAGATACAGGAGAGGTCCTAAGACACTAACTTGTGGAACTCCAGCTGAGACATTTTTAAGTGTCGAGAAGGCCATTTCGTGCGATACTCTAAATTTTCGTCCGAATAAATATGACTCCAGCAATTGACAATAGATACGCGGTAACAATTTGCTCATCTTACAGATTAATCCCAAATGCCACACCCGATCAAAAGCTTGTGAGACATCCAGGAATATTGCAGGGCAGTATCTCTTTTCCTCAAACGCTCTTTCAATAGCCGCAGTTACTCTGTGCACTTGATCGATTGTTGAACGGTGATTTCGAAAACCAAACTGGAAATCTGATATATTATATGAATATATTAGTTAATACAATGAAAATATTATATATACCATTTTACTTTATTTTCTTTATTTCATTTATCACTAAATTAATGAGTTATTTAATTATTATAAATTCAATTCTTTCTACTTTCTAAACTACTAAAAAACATATTCTTTTGTTATTTCAATATGTTAATATGTTTTGACATACAAACATATATTACCTCAATTATTTCTGATCTCATATTGAAAATATTGTCAAAATAATTTTTAGAACAAATATTTGAATTATACTTTTTACTCTATTATCAGAGGGACATGAATTTTGGTCAATTCTCGACGACCGGGCGATCACTAGTTTTTATATAATAAGCTAAAGTAAACTGTTATTAATAACTGAGACATTTTTTTTTTTTGGTAATTTGCTATATAACATAAACTTAATATAGGTTATTATACCGCCTACCAAACTCGGTGGATGATTTTTCCCTTAACGTGCCATACGACATAGGAGAAAAGAACCATCCGGGATATACGTAAAGTAGAAAATTGATACAAAGACCGAAGCGAAATGAGCCTCGCCGACAAAGTCGCTTTAGTCTCTTGGGTTTCCGCCGAACTTATAAATTAATTTCCGCGTTGTAGCATTGCTGTCAGTCAGTTATGCGGAATAACCTAACTACAAATGTACGAGAAATTTTGTTAATTGTCTTTCAATTATGCATCTCGCATTTTAGTTATTATTAACAAGAGAATAGAGTTTGCACGGGTACTCGGTATATTTTAAAGTTAGATTTTATTTTGTCCGTCGTTACAACTGGTAAACAAAGGCTGATGCGCCTGTGTTGGCTTCAGGAAATAATTGTCAATAGTAACCATTTAATTCTCACATACACAAAAAGTAGGGTTATAGTTATAAATCAGTTCTATAGTTGAAAATTTGTTCAAGGTCAGAATTATTACAACACTGCAAAAAAGGTAAATAAATGTAAATAACTGTACTAGTAACTATATGAACATTTATAAATTAATGTTTGGGATAACAGGAGTCTTATAAGCTCTTATAAGCCCATTTTATTGTTTTTGAACTAATTTTTTTACCATCACTACTACCGAATCACCAGCCTTTCAAAAATCCGATCCAACATATTAGTAATACCCGCAAACTATCACTATCTATCTAAAAAGCTGTATTAGAAGAAAAAAAGATAAAACACCGAAAAGACACGGTAAATTTATTAGAGAGGGATTGAAAAAATGTTATGAATTAGTAAAAAAGTCATTATCAAGTATGAAATACCAGAGATAACTTTTACGACTTGAACAACTAACCAAACTTGAACTTACGACAAAAACACTTGAGAAAAAAATTGTCATAGAAAATCATAATTGCAGTTTATATTTGCATGATATTTATTTTGCAAAGAAATGTTTTAATAAATATATTATAATTACAATTTATTACGTTCACCTAGTTCACAGAGCACCATATTACTCGACAACTCAAACTATCGTTAGAGTATGTGAATTAAGGAAGGAATTGATTCAACATCAAACTTATTATCCAGTGTTAGCTCCTCCAGAATTCTGACTATTCTTCAATGTTAAAATATATTTCGTGGAACACCATTATCGTTAAAAGAAGAGAAAATCACTATAGTGTAGGAATATATTGATAGTTATAACAACTCATTGACAGTGAACAGTGATGATAAACATCAATTACAAAATTGTTGGAGCAAGAGTATTGAAATTGAAAAGTTTTCAGAGGTTGTTCAAGTTCCATGTACCTCTAATAATCTAATATTAAAAAATATGTTTAACAAAAAATTTTAACTGACTTAAAAAAATAAATAAGAAATTCACTAAAAATTGAAAGATAATCAAATGTACATTTCCAGCACAAAAAAAACCTTTTAGAATAAAGTATGTACATAATAATCGTTGTAATAACCAAATAAAAATAAACGAAAACCTTATTTAAATTTAACACAATTTAAATAGATACCTACCTAAACCTATTTATGTATTTACAACATTATTTTAGATACTACCAACTGACTATATTGAAGTCGGTGCCGAAGCCAAACAGTTATATTAATTTAGATTTGTTTTGTTGGTCACATGTCACAAAATTATATTAATATTTTTGTATTGTTTGGGCTCGGCACCGAATTCAGTCAAGTCGGTCCAATTTTTTTGTTAAAAACATTGTATTTTTTCTTTTTACTGTTAGATATTTACTCAATAAATTACAACATATAATATTTCAAATTAGAATATTACTACAATGGGTAGGCCAAGAAAAGGTGCAGTCGGTATGAGACTAAACAACAACAAAAAGCTATTGTCCCTGCCATGAATCGAACCCGCGACTTCCGTTTGAGAGCTAAACGCTTTAACCATTACATCATAGAAGTAGTTGTTTACAATTTTTATATGAGGTATTATATGTTAGTTTATGCTTAAAAAGTAAACTGAATGGCTTTTGCACTGAACGACTTCCGATTTCCCATCACATCAGCTCAGCAATGACATTATACACAAATATCTGATTATTTGAAAACGTTGTACGTGCCTTTGAAATTTGAGCGTTTCCCTCGATTTACCCCCTACCCCCTAACAGATCCTGATTTGGTTTCCATGGGACCACCTCGGAACTGCAATCGTTCGAATAAAAAAAGAATTTTGAAAACCTGTCCATAATTGACGAAGAAATCGGCGAATATACATTTTAAAAAAATATATAGCCGAACATAAAACCTCCTCCCTTTTCAAAGTCGGTTAAAAATCATTATATTCTCAATTAAAATTTAGTTTACCAATACGAAACACCTAAATTGAAACATCGCGATATCGCAGGTGAATGGAACGCCACAGCTCCTATGAGACCCAAACAGAAAGATGGGCGCACATATATTTGGACTTGTATCAGGAATCAATTTTAGCCTGTGAGGCTGATTCGGCAGAATAATTAAATTCAGTTGAGGCAGCGATATATTGAAAGGCCGACCGATTGGCAGGCCGATGACAGAAACATTCTAGGATTTAATATAGCCGCATACATTATTTCGAATGTCAGTCATGTGGCTGTTAATTATAGTTTATTGATTTTCAATAAAGGTTGTCCTCCGTTCAGAAAATATTATATTATTTACAGGTTCTATTTAAAGTTAACAAATAATGGCATATGTATCAGATTTACTTATACAGTCCAATAAAACAGCCAGAATTTCTCCTTAAATTGTATGACCTTAGCACGTGGCAATATGTGTCATCACTACATAGTATAAAACAAAGTCGATTTTTCTGTCCCTATATCCCTATGTGCGCTTAAATCTTTAAAACTACGCAACGGATGTTGATGCGGTTTTTTTCAATAGATAGAGTGATTCAAGAGGAAGGTTTATATGTATAATACATGCATTATATACTAAGGCAACATTGCTAATTTTAGAGGTTTCTAACGTGATGTCGTAAATTAACCTATTTTTTTAGGCTTATTTAGCAATTAGCAAAAACGCTGCCTAACCCTACGATTTAGATCAAATTAATGTACTACAGTATTGTACACCATAAAAAGGTCTACAAAAAAGTCCGCGATGGCATATGTTTATCTTTTAGGGATAACCCACATTAACCATTTTTATTGTTTACTTTTTACGTGAGAAAATGGCTTATTTACGGAGCTATTTTAAGCAAAACGGCATTAATCCTTATCGAATTAAGTACCTTAAATACAGTGTGCAATTAATATAGATCAATATGGTTCCTTACAACATGTAAATTAAACAAATATTTTCTGAGATATTACAAATTTAAAATTTGCGTTTAAAAATGTGTAATGTAATAAAAATTGTATGAATTTAGATATTCCAAAGATAGCAGGAAATCTTCATAGTAAGCACAGGGGAAGAGGAATTGTTTTACTCCAAATTTAGTGCGTGCAGGCCAAGGGCAGTAATGAATGAACCAAAAATACTGGATCAATTTTAATCATGTTTTCATTGAGTGACATAGGCATATATATTTTATGCCCGTGCAAAGTCGGAGCGGGCCGCTATGTTTTTATATACAACGTTCATATTTTTTCTGTAGTGTATTTAATTTAGTATCAGCATTGCACCCGTGCGAAGCCGGGGCGGGTCGCTAGTTACATATAATAAGGAAACAAAAATGATCATATATAATTTTGTAAATAAAATATAGTTTCATTTAACATTATAGTAAATATAATGCATATATTATCAATTGTCTTAAACCACAATTAATTATACAGCCACAATATTTTGTAGTGTAGGGTTGTTTAATTATCTTATTTATAAAACTACCATGTCACAATGTTCATTCCCATACTCCTCCGAAACGGCTTGACCGATTATTATGAAATTTGTCATGCATATTCAGTAGGTCTGAGAATCGGCTACTATCTGTTTTTCAAACCGCGAAGTGACAAGGGGTGTTCACCCCAAATTTTTTATTTTATTTTTGTATTATGTGGCGTTAAAAATTACATACAACCCTAAATTTTCACTTTTCTATCACCAATCCCTGCTTCTTAATAGTCATTTTAATAATTTTATCATTTTTATCCCGCTCGATAACATCAATTATTATGACTTGGTAAGTTATCCCCCTCCATATGTCTACCGGTGTCAAATCTCACGCAGTAAACAGCACGGAGTAGAGATGACAACGAAGATGGTCTCCTATTTCACTGAAACAACAAGCCTTCTCTCGCCCCCTCTACAGTTTTCGGCTATTATTATTAGTGTTTATGCGTCAAGCGTAGTAGTTAAACATTTTTGCTATCTCAGTTTAACTCTCATATCAAAAATATTCTGAAGTAACTTTATTATTTATTTATTAATAACTAATATTACTGAATATAATTTATTATTCAAATCTAATAAAATTATTAACTTTGAGTGTGATTCGCACGATCAGTTAATAAAGTAATTTACATAAACTCTAAAATACTCAACACGTGTTCCCGCAAACAACGGCTATTGAGTTGCAAATATAAATTATTTTTATACGTTTATTATAAAATCAAAAATTAGTCTTTCTTATTTATAACTAAGACATTGTAGGGAATCGTCAAAAACAAATTCGGTGAAACTTTTTTTTTGTTTTTACTTATAAGAGCTCTAACTTTCACAGAATTTTTTTTCACTATTTCTAACAATATGTATTTTCGATATAATTAAGAGAAATAAAATTTTTCACTTTTGTGAAACTACTTAGGTGCGTTTTATATTGTACAGTGAAAAAATGCCAACAAATCGCAAAGCAGCCAATTTGAGCCGTGTTAGAAATTAATCTAGAAGCATTCGAAATAAAAGAACCCAAAGAACCGAAGTACAAGTTCAGGAAGAAAATATTGAGCGCGTGTGGGAATGGCTTAATTGCATCAAGAACGAAACAAATACGGGCTAACAAAAAATATTGTTCACGCTGTAGCACTATGAGACTAATATTATGTAATGAGTTAATGGTATACATAATTATTATTTAAAATGAATTATAATAAATTTGAAAAAATTAATGTTTGGTGTTTTACTATTTTTATATTCATGCCTTTTTCACTCATGTACCACATGTATATATATATATATATATATATATATATATATATATATATATATATATATATATGTGGGATATATATATATATATATATATATATATCCCACATATATATAGTCAGGGAGTCAATCTAATGAATTTTATTTTACCGAGAAAAAAGTTTCGGGCCTATTGTTCGTAAAGTTTTTTTGCGGAATCCACCGAAATAAATTGGTCTTTATAAACTAGCGTTTCCAATTCGCCATTCACCTCGCACCGCAAACTATTCAACTCCCGAAAGAACGATTCCTTTTCAATTTGCTTAAAATAACCGGCATTCCCCGCACTACGTCACACGGCAGCAAGGGATGAAAGAAACAAAGTGCTGAATTCACTGTGAGGGTTCATTAAACCGAAAGACAGGGCTGATAGGGCGACGGCGGGGGTGGAGAGAAGACGACGACGTAGAAAGAAGAGATCTTTATAAAACATTTCCATTCGCCCCGGGAATGTGAAGATGATATAAATATTCAACAGGGCGAATCGTTAGATATCAAGTCGCCTATGGAAATATCTCTTTAAGTCTCGCTGACGGTTCTTCGCGGACACTTTTTTCTCTCTCTTATTTAATTTTCGAATGATCGGTTATTACGGGGCGCCGTCTATAGATGGACGAATAATTTCGACGAGTTATTGAATTTCTGATTAATTTGAAGTAAACAAATTAGCTCCCGCGGGATAATGAAAAAGATTCGACGGGAATTATCCGCGATTGTTCCTCCAGATAATCTTCTTTATTTCACGGTTTTATCGATATTTTATTTAATCGGATAAATTCCGATTGAAAGAAGCATTAAACTCTATTACATTTTATGAATTATTTATTCATCTGACAATGGATAAAAGTTTTGATATCAATGGTGTAGAAAACACTTCTAAACCGTTAGTACACAACAGTTTAAAACATTAGTCAGTGAGGTGTTGAGATGCGGGGGAGAAAACAAGGTTGTAAATTAAATACAATTTATTTTCTCTATTCCTTGAGTAAATTAATACCCAAAGACGAGCTGTTTAATTGATAATAAAGAATACACATATATACGTTTAAAAGATATTACCTAATACGTCATGGGAAAAGGATTATGTTTCAAATCGCCTGTATTTACTATTAACGAAAGGTGTAGATTGGCTAATATAGACAGGAATTCTATGCATTCAATTCAATAGTTTCTTCTTCAAACAATTCAATACTTTTTCTCAGCAATACTTTATTATTCTAATTTTCAATAACACTCTTTGCCTCGGTGTTCATGCAAATTACTGTCTTATCGTTGTGGATGCACAGTGTTTCATCGCTGAAGCTCCTCTTTCGAGTTCTTGGTGGCGATGCGAGGCTGGTCCAAGAAACGAAACCCTTTTCTGTACCCCATTCGCTGAGAATATCTGGGTGGGAAACACTCTTTCAGCTAGGAACTTCTCACGCTGAAGAAACATGTGCGTTTCGGGTCTTGATATTTATGGTTAGGCGCCATAAAGAGTCCTCTACCAGGTCTAATATCCGACACGTTTCGTCTAACCTCGGTACTTAAACCCTCGTTCTCCTAAATGCTCGACAACGAGCCGATGGGAATCATCCTTGTTGAACACGTCTGTTCTGTTTACTTGGTATCCTCTTGCCTGTCTATATTTACCACTCGTTCAATCTACTGCGAACGTTATGTTATTTATCAAGTCATAATTCTTTTCCATGTCATATATATTAAAAACTTCAGTTAAAAGGTCTATTAAATTAGACCCTCTAACAATAGAACCGAAAGAATTCTATCATTAGCGTAACTTACATTTTATAGGGCTATCCCAAACAGTTATGCTTGACGGTTTCTCCGTCAATTGTGGACAGATTTTCTTTCTTTTACAGAAAGATTACACTTCCGAGGTGGTCCCATTGGAACCAAGCCAGAATCTGATGAGATGAAGGGGCGAAATCGAGAGAAAACATCAAATTTCAAAGACACGTACAAAGTTTTCACACCTTTATTATCTAAAATAAACAGATGTTTGTGTACAATGTTATTACTAAGGTGATGTGACGGAAAATCGGAAGTCGTTCGGAGCAAAAGTCATTCAGTTTACTTTTTAAGCACTAAAGATGGCGTGTAAGACCTCGTAGAAAAATAGTAGACAACTGTTTCTATGGTTTAATGGTTGGAGTGTTCAGCACCCAAACGGAGGTCGTGGGTTCAATCTCCGGCAGTGGCAATACATTTTTGTTCTAGTTTAGTTAGAACATATGTCAAATCACCTAGTTTAGGTAGTAGAACCCCGGCGAATGAAGCGTTCTTGTATTCATTCTTTATCCCTCTTTTACCTCATATGCCTTTACTTGGCCCAACCATTGTAATTCTTAATAAAATAACTGCGTGATTTATTGATATTATATTATAGATATTTATAACATTAAAAAGGGAAAAAAATATTTTTAACAAAAAAAAATTGAACGGAATTCAAAAAATAAAGAAGGAACTCACTAGAAAATTAAAAAATCAATCTTAAGTTTTTAACACAAAAAAACTTTTTAAAATAAAATACGAACATATACGAACTAAACAAATCTAATTTGTTGCTTGGCACCGATCTTTGTCACAGAAGCCCAAAATATTATAACCTGCGCCTCTGGATTCATTCTTCAGTTACTCACTGATTGTCGCATGTTAAATGAAAAGATTCGTTTCTAATACGACCTTATAACATACAGTAGGGTTGGTAATAAATTGAAAGATTACAAAAGTAACCCGAATATATACGTGGGCTGAACAGTCTACGGACGTAGCAAAGAAAACGCGAATTGTTTGTTTAAAATTGGCTTTATTCACCAACGCAATCTCAATCAAGAGCCACACAATCAATCCAGCGCCGCTCTAACATTTCAATACCACTTTTATAAAACGATATATCTTTTGCCTCAAAATAGGCCTGCCATCAGTTGCTGTCCACTCAGATGAAGATCGTTTGGATTCCTGAGTGAAGTGATGGATCCATGATCATCGATTGTCACATATCGATTCAAATTCAAATTCTGGTTTGTTACGTTTAAATATTACTAAACACTGCCAAGAATCATCAACAGATTCTTGTTCTTGGACAACTTGAACATAGTTTTCTCATAATCGAGCATTTAATATCAAGGCAACACTTTCTTTTAATATCTTTATTATGTTGAACAACCCGCGCAACTTCAGTTTTAGATCATTCAATTCGATTTTGTGGATGTTTTTGATGTTATCTGGTTTTACCACCTCATTAGGGCCTCCACTGCGTTCTACATCATCGGTGTCTCTACGACCACGTTTGGAGTTAGCGATCCAACGTTTTATCTTTATTTCTGATGGAGCGGTGCCCTTCTAACACTTTGTAAGCCATTGCTTCACTTGAACGGTATTTTTGCTCATCAGGAAGCAGTGTAAACTTAAAACACGAAATTGTCTTTGATCCATTGTTTTGAAAATAACAAAAGTAGTGTTAGTCTTAACAGAATAACTCACAAACTTATGAACAGAATTTAATAATATTTTAACACCTTTCTTTTGAAGGTTATTATCAACCGAAACAGCAATGAATGCACTAAAACCAGCGCCATTTATGTGTTACGCTCGGCACAGCCGATGTGTTATATAAACACGTAAATTCGATTAAAAATTAACTATAATTATCTAATATAAAATATTTTGATCCGAATAATTCCTCATGACTTATTATGTTTCAAATTTTATATTTAATCGAAAAGCGGAGAAGCGAACTGAAAACGTAACCTGAAAGTGGATTAGATAGACTACCGGGGCATCAGATTTTAACTGAAGAGGCGGATTTCTTCATCGAATACTTACACACCGTCCAATCAATGGAGGCGTTTCAAAGAGCGACATTATCATAAATTTAAATTTTCCGGAATAGGCCGTAACGAGCGCGCAAAAAAAACTCACCAGGCAGCAGTAAAGAAATGTTTGTCAGGAAGGAGCGAAAAAAATACACGAGAACGCACACAAATCATGCTCACGGGCGTTTTTTTAATGCAATAACTCAAGTTTCAAGCGTTTGCCACAGCTAAGTCGAGATGGTAATAGTTATTTATGGAGCGCAAGTGGAGAATGCTCGAGATGTTAAGTTGTTGGGTCTAAGAAGGAGGCCAATTGAATCGAGTGTCGCCATTGGTATCTGGAGAGTACTCTCGAGATGTACACTTTATAAACATACCCGAGATAATTAAAAACACCCTTGTCATAATAAATATGGCTTACTGTAATATATACTGGCCTGTATATTTTATTTATATTAAATGTGATATTTTTATATTAAATATGTGTAGAGATAGTAGAATAGTAGAGACTTAATTTAAAATATATTAATTGTTTGGTCCCAAATCATACTCTATTTTGCATTATAATCCTTAGTAAGTTTTTGTGTATCTAACAAACTGGATGTAGGTATTGTGCGGTTATCTAAAAATATTAAAACAAATATGATCTACAGTTTTCCTAGACCTCTAACAAGCCTTCAATAAAATTTGGCACCAGAGCTTGATATATAAATTAAACAAAATGTTGCTAAAGCGATATTAGAGATATTAAGATCATATATCTCAATTTATATTAAATATCATATTTTTTTATTAAACATTAAACACAGTATAGTAAAGACTTATCCTAAAATAAAATAATTATTTGTTCCAAAACATACTACATGTTCTATTGTAATTCCCTATTTATTGTTATCATTGAGCGTTCTTTAGAAGAATAAACAAATATGCTCTACAAATTTCCTAGACAATATGACTATATAACATAGAACTGTGAGGCTGTATCCAGTATAGCAATGTGAATAGATTCAAGTATGCCAGAATATAATATTGCCCAACGCAGTGGTATGTACGCAATGAATATTTGCATCGTGACTTGGAAATTCCTACAGCCAAGAAGAAAATCAAAAAATTCGCTGGAAAACACGAAGCCAGGCTGCACCTCCATGAAAACCAAGCCGCGCTTCAGTTACTGCATGGGCGACACTTTATTCGCACACTGAAGAAGACTAAAGCCTGAGATATATGTGATAGTATGTGAGTGAAGGGTTGTAAAGTGTGAGAAAGTCTGAACTATAGATTTTCGCTGGATAGACTATAGTAAGGATAAATCATGAGAAGTCAAGTCTGACTGAAGAAGCAAACATGATTGAGTACAACAAATTTGAGACATTGTTCCGGAATCACTTCTTGATAGTTTATATCATAATTCTTATCCCTCGTTTATGTAAGAGGATCAGAATCAAGTGACTGTAATATTATAATGCTGCTAGAGATAAAATTTTCTTATACGCCAAAATAGATGAAATAATATTAACGAAAACTTAATGAAACAAAATGTTTTAATATAAGCATATTTCCCTCTATTTTCCATAGTTTCCATATAGACCCTGATTATTATAAAGTATTACAGTCCATTGATGTAGAATTAAGTTAAAATTAATAAAACAAATGTTATTTTTCACCATAAGTTTCAACAATGTATCCTTAACAACTCTTGCAATGTCTAGCTGAACGTTGTCATCCAAGAGTACCACTTTGCCTCTGTTAGTCGTTATGGCTGGACTTTTTCAGTTTGTTAAATTAGTCTCAGTAGGCATTTGCATTAGCAGCTCAATTTGTTTTTAGTAGCTCGTATTACAATAGACCTTGCTGATTTCGCAATATAACAGGTCAATTGAAAAGTCCCCAGCCTACCATAGTAAAACACATTTTTTTTGGTAAAATTAGTCTTTTTTATTTAAAATAATTCCCTTCAAGGGTGCTACACTGATTATCGTGATCTTCCAATTTTTCGATAACATTTTTGTAGTACGGACAAATTTGCTTCAAAATAGGCGATAGGTTTCAGCGATAACCTCTTAAATCGATAAACATTTTTTACCAGCGAGCATTCTTTTGAGATCTGGGAACTGGAAATAGTCGCTGGGGGCCAGATCTGAAGAATACGGCTGATTTTTGACATCGTTTTCACTGACTTGTGACACGATGCATTGTCTTGGTGTAGCACAACCTTCTTTTTCTTCTAAAACTGCCGTTTTCGGCGATTTCGTCCTTTAAACGGTCCAATAACGCTATGTAATAGTCGCTGTTGATTATTCTTCCTTTTTGAAGATGAAAATTATTCCATGCACATCCCAAAATACAGACGCCATAAACTTACTAGACGACTGTTGCGTTTTCCCACGCTTTGGAGCGGGTTCATCGTATGCAGTCCACTCGGATGACCGTCGATTGGACATTCGTGTGAAATGATGGAACCATGTTTCATCCATTGTTACATATCGACGCAAAAACTCAGGTTTATTACACTTGATTATTTTCAAAAACTGCTCCCAATCATCAACTCGTCGTTGTTTTTGGTAAAAAGTGAGCTCGCACGTCACCCACTTTGCACAGAGATTTCTCATAACCAAATATTCGTGGATGATATGATGTACACTTTCAGTTGATATCTTTAGAGTGTCAGCTATTTCATTCAATTTCAATTTACGGTCATTCAAAATGACTTTGTGGATTTTTTAAAATGTTTTCGACGGTAACAACCTATTTTGGGCGTCCACTGCGTTCACCGTCTTCGGTGCTTATTTCACCACGTCTAAACTTAGCATACCAATCCTTGATGGTTGATTTTCCAGAGGCAGTATTCTGAAACTCGGTATCGAACTAAGTTTTTGCTTCAACTGTATTTTTTCCCTTCAAAAAGCAACATTTTATCAACACGAGAAATTCCTTTTAATTTTTTTCATAATAACAAAAGTCGTTTCACTCAAAATGCTATAAATCACAGACTAATGATCCGACAGCTGTCAAATTTATACACGCATCTTTTAACCATTAGGGCTAACTAATAAACGTATCGATTTAATTCTAGTATCGCCATCTATGTGTCAGGCCGGGGACTTTCCAGTTCACTGTTACACAGCAATATTTATTTGAATGATTAGCTAACAACACTCCACAGAAAATGCTTTTTTTGTCTGAAAAGCAATGAAACCTCAATATACAATCAACTCATGTGTTAGCAACTTTCCCTTCTTCTGATTCCTCGCCATCGCATATAAACGTCTGAATACCGGAAATAGTTTCTTGAGAGTTTGACTGAGTTTTAAATCATTGGCAACCAAATCGACAAAAATCTGTGTAACATAAAAAAATATAGTTATTGATTTGATTCACGTAATTATTTTTATGGACTTTTATATTGAGTTCAAATTATCATATTCAATATAAATAATATAATTAATTAACTTTAGACGACATTAATCATTAATAATCATACAAAATGTCAAACTTAGATTAATTTAAATTAGATGTTTGGAATAAAAATTATCTCCCGGTTAACTTCCTAATCTTTCTGCCGAAGCTTTGCCCTTTTGTCCAATCTAATTTAGATAAGATTCAGGCTCGACTTCTATAAGTTTCTCGATCAGTTTCCAAAGTATCCTTAAGTTTATAAATAAGGAAACTAAATGTTTGCAATATTTAAGGTGTCTCAGGTTTCAGAATTTCATCAATAATGTTTATCTTGATAGAATTTGATGTTGAAAATCTTTAAAAAAGTGGTTAAAAATGTATTAATTTGTTTAGTATACAAACAGTAAATTGTAATTATATCTGCTAATTTTCCTCTTTTTCCGGCGGCATTTCGATATCAAATCGTAAAAATATCATGTTATATGTTCGGCTGTTTACTATATATACGAGGGTCACTATTTATATGTTGGGAATAGGAACAAAAAACAAATAGTTAAGCTGCGAGTATATTTTTATTATTTTTCAAAGTACTCGCCATGATGATTAATACACTTTTGCATAAGCTTAATCCAATTTTCAAAGCCTTTATTCCATTCCAAATGAGGTATCTTCAAAACATGATTTTTGAACACTCCAATAGCTACTTCGGGCGATGAAAATCGTTGACCACGCAGTTTATTCTTCACGGATGGGAACAAAAACAAGTAATTGGGTCCCAAATCAGGGCTGTACGGTGGATGACCCATCAATTCAATGTTTTGAGTGCTCAAATAGTCTTTTGTTTGAGCCGATGTGTGAGAGCTCGCATTGTCATGATGAAGAACAATCCGACCTCTCTTGTGTCTTTTCCTTATTTCAACGAAGACTTCTGACAAACAAGTAGTGTACCAATGACAATTTACTGTTCTACTATCCTGTAGAGGTACTGTTGCAGTATGACCAGTTTTTCCGAAGAAACAGGTCACCATTTTCTTTGAAGTGCTTCATGCGCGAACAACTTTTGTTGGATATCCATGATTCGTCACCCGTCAGGATTTTAGAAACGCCTTTCAAAGCACTGCGATTAAATTTCTTAAGAATCTTTTTGCACCAATCTGACGAGCCTTTTTTTGAGCGATTTTCAAATTGTGTGGGATCCAACGCGAACATAACTTTCGCACAGCTAAGTGTTCATGTAAAATCGCATATATGATAGTGTAACTAATGCTTAGGGATGCCTCAATATCGCAATAGGTCATTATGATCATGCTTAATCACAGCATCGATGCTTTCTGGCACTACAGTCGATTTTGGACGACCTTCACTAAACTAGCGATACACGGTGGTTTTTGTTAGAGCTTCATCGCCAAAAGTCAAATTAAGTTGACTAATGCACTCTTGTTGTGATAATCCACGTTGAAAATCGCAAAAAACATCATCGCACGAAAATGATCACGATTCAGTTAATTTTTTTGCCGAGACGAAACTTTCAACTAAATATGAAATAAACAAATAGCGTCCGTGTGACAAATTGTTCTGAGTACGTATATCGTCAGAAATGTCAAACTTTACAATAGAACCGTCAGAAGGACTCACATGACAACAGTATTGCCTATTCCCGAAATATAAATGGTGACCTTCGTATATTTTTTTAAATACATTCGCCGATTTTTCCGTTAATTATGGACAGATTTGCAAAATTCTTTTTATGTTCGAAAGAATGAACTTCCGAAGTGATCCCATTGCAACAGAGTTAAGATATAATGGGTGAAGAGGTGAAATCGACGGAAAACCTCAAATTTTAAAGGCACGTACTGAGTTTTCACCTATTTTTTATCTAAAATAATGAGATAGTTGGGTATAATGTTACTGCTAAACTGATCTAACAGAAAACCGGATGTTGTTCAGTGAAAAGCCGTTCAGTTTGCTTTTTAAGCACTAACCGTATCATATGAGACGCCGTGAAAACATTGTAGGCAACTGTTTCTAGGGTATAATGGGTATCACGTTTAGCTCACACGCGAAGGTCGTGGATTCGATTCCCAACAGAATAGCAACATTTTTTGTTCTAGTTTTATTGAAACATTTGATTGTCAAATGACATAGACTAGGGCGGGCCCAGAGCCTGAGACATTCCTTATTTCCAATCATTGTTTCGTTATTCCTATTTTGCTCATGCGGGCTGTATTTTTACTTGGCCTACCCACTGAAATAATTAATAAAATATCTGCGTAAATGTTTTAGTAAATATCTAACACTAAATTTGATTTCTAAAACAAAAAAAAAACGTTTTAAAATAACATATATACATAATAATCGTTATAATAACTAAATTAAAAAAACTTTAACCTTTTTGTGTTAAAACTTAAACAAGAGTTAATAATTAACTTCTTCAAAGGACGTAATAATTTATTTTAAAATAATTTACAATAATGGTTGACGCAATTAAGACTTTTCGTCGAGTTGATATATGCTTAAAACACAAAAAAAAAGATGCTGGAATTATTTCATTCCGTCTGCAGTGTAATGCAGCGTAGTCAGCTGCCGATATTAACGATGCACTTGACCCAGAAACTGTTAACGAACGCGTCATAATGGCGGCTTAAAAATTCCTGGACTGAACGATCTGAGAAACTTGTCGGATGTTCATTACGGATTACTAAAAACCGTTTATAAAGGCATTATATGTTTTATAACATAAGCATAATGATAATTACTTGATATAGTTGATACATATGTCAGTATAATAGCATCATTTAAACATTATTTAAAAATTATCCATTGAGAAACTCATAATTATACCGATCCTGTAGAAAGAATCACAGGCCGTCAATTTCCATAGCTTTGGGAACCCACTAGTTATTTTTTTAAACTCCTTTAGGCATCTTATGACAGTTCTGCTAAAAAAAAACTGAAAAGTATTTAAAAATAAACAGGGCGTTCAGTGTAATACCAAAATTTATTGATGTGTGTGATTACAAGAATACACTGTAAAGGAATAAAACAACAGACGAATCAACCAATTATTCTAATTCAATAAAATGGCAAGAGAAAGCGGTACCCTCAACAGAAGCAATAAGTCGAACCGAGCTTGCTCATGGTTTCAACTGAGGAATGGACAAAGTCTCACAAAATATTCTGGTGAAACCAACCGTTTGAAAAAGAAAATAGGCAATTGAATAGAAAATTACACAAATTACATAATTAACTGATTATCTATCCACGTTTACTTGAGAATCAACCAAGAATTTGCCAAGTCTCTAGACTTACAAATTCAAACAATACAAATACAAATTCTCGGTCAAATTTACGATTTACGAGTGTTTTAACAATCAGACCAAATCGTAACTATCCTCATTTCCTCAGCTATTGCGAATCTGCATTCATTATTCTTTAAGATCGCAGTCTTTAAACGTTTATTACTTTATCTATCTTCCTCTTCTGTCCTAGGAAGAGTCCTGGGCTTACGATCATAACACTGAGTCATAACAAGAAAGTTAAAAAGTTCAAAAAAATTCTTTCAGCTTAAAATTTCTAAAGCTGAGTATTCAGGAATCAGCGAGGAGGTTGTTTTATTAGCGAATTACCTCTATACTCGTAATAGCAATAAATGCATATTATTATTATAACATTTTAGCCCAATTTAGAGCTGCTTTGACGAATTTAATTTTATTGCTCCTCCATTGGGTACCTTGCACCGATTTCAATCTAATCAGTTGATAGTAGTTAAAATAATATTGTAAAGTTATAAATAGGTTTAGGTAGGTATTAAGCTAAATTGTGTGTATATAGTAGAATATAAAATACGTGTAGTAGAGAGGTTAAATAAGCTTTTGTTAATTTTTATTTACTTATTATAACGATAATTTATATATTTTACTTTGAAACATTTTTTTTGCGTTAAAGATCCACGATTTGATAATTTTTTAATTTTTAGTGAGTAAATGAAGTGAAAATAAGGATATTTATTTTTTGGATTCGGTTCAATTTTTTTACTAAAAATATTTTATATAGTATTATATAACTTTCGCAAGCTTTTTCTATGCCTTTGGTTCTATTCCTTGGTTGCTACCAGCTTGGTGTCGCAGTGGTATAGGCGACAGGACTGTTCTTCTACTGCTGCGATAATCGCGGGTTCGAATACTACTGGGGCATGGTCGTAAAATGTATGATTGTGATTGTTCTAGACAACGTGTAAAATTTGACAAGGAAAATTATTCTTATGGGATGATTTCTAAAGTTAGTCACTCGCCAGTCGGTAGGCTTAATGCCGAGTATCGTGGTTCGGAGCCCACGTTAAATTGTAGGTCCAGTCACTAAATAATCCAAAAGGTAGATGTGACTAAAATTAAAAACATTTACATTTTTATTACCTGGTTGTTGACTGTTTGCTAAATATACAAAATCTATAATATGTATAGTTGGTATTAAACTTTTTAACAAGAGTTTTTCAAATAATTTGGATATTACTGGCAGCAATGAAGTTGATAGATTTGGTGGTTTAGATTCCAGATTTTGGAGCCATAATAATTTCAGGATGATAGATAAAATCCGGGAATCTATAAATAAAATGAGCAACACTGACATCAATTATATATAAAGAACGTCTTTTTTGGGAACTTCCCTGACAACTTAAGAAAGAAATTTATCGACGTGTGTTTCTTTAGATGTAAACCAATAGTTATCCTATGGCGTAATAACAAAAAACAATATTTCTCCTCCGAATTTACTTCTGCCGGAAGGAGAACAAGAAAACGCCATTGAAAAATTGAAATCTATAAATATCTAAAGAGAGAAATTTGTGGCATCGGAATTGAATGTAAGGGAAGGCACCCCTTCGGTGCGTGTCCAAACTGACAAATGTGTCGGTGGAAAATCCTAAATTAAAGATTTTAGAACCGATATTTCCCTTTCGGCCGCAAATTACCGACAAAAAGAGAGAGAGAGACCTCCCTCTTCGTCTTCAGAGAGAGTCAGAGAGAGTTATAAAAAATCGGATGCCGCGTTTAATAAAACCTCTTATTTTTCAAACTTATAGGTTTTAATTTATTGGCAGTGAGATGTAATCCAATTAGCGAATTATATTAAAAACTTAATCAAATCCTGTCGTGATTTATTAAACTAGTCGGCATTCCTTGCCTTCGGATTATGGCGGAAGAGATTTCTTAATAAACATATTGTCATATTAAATTCTTTTAATCTTTGGATTTCCAACATAACTTTATATAGAGTAAAATCAGATCTAATTTTAGTGAGGTGCAAACAAGAATACATTTTGAGATACTGATGTAGTTTTATAACAGGTCAATTTAAAAGTCCCCGGTCTACCATAGTAAAACACATATTTTTGGCAAAATAATTTTTTTTATTCAACACAATTCACTTCAAGGATGATACAATAGTTATAGCGACCCTCCAACTTTTTAATACCATTTTCGCAGTACGATTTGACATTTGTTTCAAAATAGACCTCAGTTTCGGCGATCACGGCGAAAATTTCTTCCCAGCGAGCACCCTTTTGAGATCTGAGAACAGGAAATAGTCGCAGATCTGGAAAGGGAAGTAATTCGAAGCCCAATTCATGGATTTTTGCCACCTTTTTCACTGATTTATGAGACGGTACATTGTCTTGGTAAAGCAGCACTATCTTTTTCTTCAAATGGGCCGTTTTTCGGTGATTTCGTCCTTCAAATGGCCCAATAACGCTATGTAATAGTCGCAGTTGAAGTTCCTTCCTTGTTCAAGGTTGTCAATGAAAATTGTTCCATGCGCATACCAAAATACAGGCGCCATAACTTTGCCAGCCGATTGTTACGTTTTCCCATGCTTTGGAGCGGGTTCATCGCGTGCAGTCTACCCGGATGTCTGTCGATTGGACTTTGGAGTAAAATGATAGAGCCATGTTTTATCCATTGTTACATACCGACGCAGAAATTCGAGTTTATTACGCTTATAATCTTCAAATACTGCTCCGAATCATCAACTTCTCGTTGTTATTGGTCAAAAGTGATCTCGCGCGGCACCCACTTTGCACAAAGCTTTCTTATAACCATATATTCGTGGAAGATATAATTTACAGCAACTGCTGTCACAACGAGAGCTATCAAATTTATTCACGCTTTTAAGGGTTATGGCTAACTAAAATCATATGGATTTAATTCTAGTAGCGCCATCTATGTGTCAGGTCGGGGAGTTTCCAATTGACCTGTAGCCTTCTCACCCCTTCTTGCAACAACATGTTGACTGTAGTATAGCTACCATGAAGTCTCTATTTAATTATATATTTACACCATCGAAAATTAGTGTATATAACCGATAAGTTATATAATCTTCAGATACATTCGTGACCAACTTCATGTTGAAATTTCACTAACAGGCTTCACTTTTCAGTATGTGGCATTGTCGGGGAAGCGTTTGTTCAGTGCGTTTTACTTTTCACTTCAATTTGAACAATCAATCTGACTGATAATTTGAAAACAAACGCTGCAGCCTCGAATGCTCTATGAAGCTTATGGCAACATGTGGATACTGGTTTCGAGGTTTTAAAAGCGGTTATTTTGACACCGAAGACAAAGAGCGTTCTGGGGCTGCCAAAAGACGTGAATTTGAAGGCATTCTTCGATTAAACCATCAACGGAGATCGCTATCGACTACAATTGATTGATTTAAGCCGAGAACTGAGTGAAACATTGCCGAAATATGAGCAAAGACACAACAATTGTTTTCTTCAACACGACACTGCTCGACCAAATATTACAAAACCAGTGAGAACATTAAACATATTTAACAACATTAAAATAGGAAGCGCTACCCCATAAGTCATATTTTCGAGACCTTGTTTTTTCTAATTAGTATTTATTCAAATATATGTCATAACCCCTTTGGGCAGCGCTTCACTTCTTATGAAGATACCAAAAAATGGGCCGATTCGTGTGTAACCTCAAGAGATACATCGTTCTTTCAAGATGGAATCCTGTCTGTCTGAAAGATGGGGAAAAGTAACTGATAATGGACAATACTTTGAATAGAATATATTTTACCGATTTTTCACAATAAAAATTGAAATTAAAAGGATCTTTTAAAACTAATTCAAAGGCTTATACGAATTAAAAAAGTTCAATTAATTTTAATCGTCACCCTTATTTTTTAATTATATTTTCAGAAATTTTACGTATTCTTATTATGAACTTATTTAACTGTTCGGGGTCTATTATCATCCATGCACTTTGCAAGTATTCCTGCAACTGCACTGAATTCGATGGTTATCGATTCTTCACATTCTTCCTATCAAGTCCCACACGTCCACATTATAATGGTCGTTATTATTTGCATTTTTTTTTTGCCCAAGGAACACCTAGCATAATATTAACAAATGAGGAATTATGGCCATTGTCTTGTAAAAAACAACATTATATATATATATATCTGATAAATGAAGTGAATTCTAATAAGGTGCAATTGGTCATATGGTTTTGGAGAACTTGGTCCATAAAATAAGTAATATATTTAAATAGAGTAATAAGTGCAAATTGAAAATAATATTTTCCATAGATCCAAATTTCATACCAAACAATGTATTTTACAAATAAAATTATTTCATTATAAAAAGTGTTATTTAAAATTTTGAATTTTTAAACATTTTATCATAAAGGATATATTGGGAGTCATTATGAATTAGCTCCTGATATAATGCTTCAACAACGAATAGAATCAGTTTCCTTGTTAGTGCATCATCGGCAGTAATAATAATCTGTTACAGATATATAAGGAAATCAAAAGGCAAGGGTTAAGTTAATGAATGGTGAACGCGATGATATCACATCGCTACATTAATTGATGGATTTGAGAACTAAACATTGAATCCAACAACAAATTTCGTCAAAAACTGGTCATATATATTTGAAAATATTAAAATTAGTCACATTTTATTCTTCGGACACTATCATACTAGTACTATATCTAGTTATCATTTGTTTAAATCCGCAGAAAATTGCATGTCATGATAGAAAATCATTTCTAATGAAGATGGGAAAAAGTCCATAGGGGATATGAATTTTATTTAAACATTCTTTAGATTGGAAGATAGGACTTAGTAGCAAGGAAGTTGGTTAGTAGATGGAGAATACTTTTGATGATAACTTTTTCAATTTTAAAAAGCTATATTATTTCTCGACGAATCTTATGATTTCTTTATTGTTTCTAATTCTTTGCAGACTAAAAAGTGTTTTTTCTATAAAATAAAATGTTTCTACTTCTTTGTTCTTATCTTCTCCTTAATGCTTCTTTGCCTCTATTCTATTTATTTCTGTCAGTCAGAACCACTGACTACATGTATCATTGTTGCATCTTCAAACATCAATGTGCATAGAGACGATTCACTATAAAATCAACATTTGTAAATGTATAAACCATTATATATGTTAGAATGTTAAACTGTTCCTGCGATAGCTGTGAGATTGAATCCTGCTGGGGTATGCTTGTAAATTTATGTTTACGATTGTCCAGTATAGAAGAGTGTACAATCCGACAACGAAAAGCATCCTAATCACGCCAGTAATCCGACTGGGTAATACCGAATGACGTCTGGGATGATCTCTAAGTTGATCACTCGCCAGACGGTAGGCTTAGTGCCGAGGACCGTGTCGTTCAGGGCCCACGTTAAACAGTAGGTTCAGTCCAGATCAATCTTAGTTGGTAAAAAGGAGACTAAGAAGAAAATATAACAAAAAAAGGAATACAAAATTCTCCAGGAAACAAATCTCCGGAAAATTTTACTCAAATTGGAAGCACACTATAAATTGGTTAATAAATTATGATGTTTTTTATACCTGGACCGGTATATAACGGCAGAACTCCTTGGAAGCCTGGTCTCACGTAGTTATCTGCATACATATCGAACCGAGAACGGCAATCGCATACGTAATAGCCCTTATGCTTCGAACGCCGATACAACTTATCATTTTATTGACTTGTCCTCAAACGCCGAAAGATTTAACGCGCCCGATATGGCTGACGTACGGACAGGATGGTAATTCTTTTCGGTTAAAAATAGTCGAATAAGTTAAAGATCGATACCGTCTCCTCTAGATATTTTAATATACAGTGCCAAGACGGCTGACAAGAGAATGATTGATTATGTCTGGTAGACGATAACTTCATTTTACTATTAGTATATCAAATAAAACATATGAGACGAAAATGGTCATTTTGTATACGTTTTCTGTCTATTTGTTATTATACTTATATCTTTCTGATTTCACAGATATTTTAAAAAAAGAAAAAAGCTATAACGAAGCTAACAGCTAACGAAGTATGATGAATTTTCAGCATATTCTATTAGAAAGTGATTGGAATAAATTGATAAAATAATAATTGAAGCTTTGTGACTTATTACTTATTTAGGATTATATTAACTCCTCGGAGCAGATAAATAATGACAAAATATTACAAAAGGAAGAATATGTATTAAAGGAACTTTGTGGTAAATGATGTGGGTCGGTGAATGGAGGTAAAACGAAATGAAACAGTGATGTTTACATTATGTGACCGTTATTTATTGGCTATATATAAAAAAATGTGAAAAATACAACTAGATAAAACGGATGACAGCGGTGTTACCTGGAGACGAGGCTTAGGCAGTCGATGGTGGCACGTCTAAACCAAACGATGGTTGAGAATGGAATGAATCGAAATACCCTTCGATAACATTCCAGATAAACGTCTCGGGGTTGCGCTGCTGGCACCCCGCCAGTGTTCAACATCTGGGATTGTATTTCTGGGTATTTTGTAGACCGTTATTCCACGATGTAAAATTCGACATGCCGCAAGGTAGCTACAATATTCCCCTGCCAGAATTTTACATACAATTACTCCAAGCAACAAAAATACAAAAATGTATGAAAAAATATCAAATACAAAAAAAAATTATATGCCAAACAAAATGTGCTGCATAAAAAGGGCTTTGAAAAATATGATAATTCGAAACGGTTGCGATCTGGTACGGCTGTTGATATCTTTCGGTCCTACAGATACCGTTGCATCATCGTCGATTTGGCACTTGAATGTGGTTCATCGACGACGTTGAGAACAAGCTATTTTTCGGACAGGGCTTCCGTAATCGACGCTGTGGGAGGATCGATTGTTCGACGACGTGATAGCTTATTTTCTTCGACGACGAGACGTTGGCAATTCTGGTACCTCGGCGAAGACATGACAAAAACAAACAACGACGGTATACGACCGAAGCTGCCCAAAGCCTTTCAAATCAAAATGTCTGCTATTATAACGGAGACGGCGAGCGAAGGAAGACATTATGATTTAAACATACCGCCGAAAGAAATGTTTAGCCGTGACGCTGATGATTAAACAGTGATGTTAAATAACGGACTGATTTCTACATATTTATCGCTGTCTTTTTAAAAAGGAACTATTATTGGCTTATTAACTTAATAATTAATTAATAAAACAATATTGATAATTACACGTATCTACGTATGATCACACCGTAAGCTTTTAAATAACAAATTTTAATGAAAAACAAAAGTTTCTTACAAATTACAATCGTCCGCTTTGTTGTAAACTTTTTCCTCGACAACAGGAACTTCGCCAAAAGTATAACGATTAAAATATTCATACCCGTCGTTGCGCCGAAAGTGGACCCATAAAGAAAACAATCAGGAATTTCCTCCATCAGAAATTCGAAGCAAATTGATTTTATTTTTCATCAAACGCGAACCGGCCCCGTAAAAAAATTAAAATTTCCAGTGTTCTTTGTAACTGGTGACTAGTTAAAATTCATAAAGTTCCTCTCGAATTTTAAGTATATTATTGACAGGAACAAACACCGCAAGGCAAATATTACAATTTTTTTCCTACCCGGCAGCTTCGAGGCCGCGTATTCAATTTCGTCGCGAGGAAAGTCGCCTAACGAGCGTGGGAAGGCTTCAAAGAACCATCCCTTTCACACCGGAGAGGCCCATAATAAAAATTCCCATTAAAATACGACCCTCACTCGGTGACGGACGCCCTCTCAAAAACTGGACCCCGTTTAACGCTTTTCTCTGGCAATTTTCCACTTTTCTTTATACGGACTTATCAGTGACTATTCAACGGATTTCCTCTCCCGGATCCCAGATCTCCACGATATATATATTCTAACTTTTATGCCGGAGACGCGGACGAAAATCGCTTTTTTATTCACTCGAGCTGCGTTGGTGTGTCCCCTTTGAAACGTCCCTACTCTCTCTTGCAGGGCGACTGATAAAAATAATCGCTGATCGAAATTTACTTACTCTATTTTCTTTGCCTCGCTTTTTTTTTCATATGTTTAGCTTTATTTATTACTTAATAATAGAAGCAAAAACTTAAATTAATTATATTTTTATTAGTGTTGGGAACTATCGACTGCAATCGACTATCGACTGTTTAGTAATTGACTTCCTTTTACTATCGACTGTTTCAGTCGCGATTTTTGGTTCGACTGACTTTACTACTGACTGTTTACCAGTGAGTTTTTACCAGTGACCGTTTCAGTCGACCGTTTTCAGTCGCTATTTTCGGTCCGACTGATTTTGATAATCTTTACTATCGACTGTTTCAGTCGTGTACTTGTAGTTATTATTTTTGGCTCTACCAGTTTCTTTCAACTGATTTTTAACGTTCTGGCTCTGTCATCCTAGCCACGACCTTGACAAAAATGTACCCCATTTATGCTTGCATGGATTTATATGTAATATATATAGATTTATGATTTTTTGTATTTTTCTTGTAAATAACAGTATATTATATATTAATATAGCAGCAGTTTCGAACGATATTTTTCAAGATTGTTAATGTAATAGGTTAAAAAGATTAAAATTGTGAATGATAAATAGTAAAATACTTTTGATTGTTTTTATTGCAATAATAGGTAATTTTTCGATAACTCTCTCGATTTTTGTTAAAAAATATTTCCGTTCAATAATAAATAAAGCATGTAGTTCTAGTAGTTACTGTGCGATCATTTTTAATTATGCCATGAATTAGTTTCAGGTATATGTTTAACTTTTATTTAGTATTTATGGTTACTGTACATTTTTAGCTTTTAGGTTTTATTTAAGTTATATTGTATTTTCTATATTTATTAAAGTACATTATTTTAAAATGGCAATTAACATATTAAAATACAATAAAACACTTGTGGGGCATTATTCCCTTTCATAAAAAAATTCCATTCCTTTTTACAGATTCACACACAGAACATTCAAATATAAAAATAATTCTACTTCCTTTAAAATAAAATTATTAATTGCATGTTAATAGAATTCAATAATTTTTTTCCTTTTCTTTTTTTAACGTTAGTAGGTGAAGGAATAATCTCCGTCTCGCTTATACAGCCGTTGGAAAATATAAGTACATATAAAATTAACTGCTCCAAGAAATTATCTCCGTCCCTTCCTCTCTCACAATTTATACAGGAAAAGGTTGGTACATCTTGGTCTGACATCACGAATTGAACAAAACAGTCGATCCGTGCATTTGACTGAAAATAATAATTAGTATTTCCAGTCGCTATTTTTTTGACTATCGACTGTTTCGAATGTTCTCAGTCGATAATTCCCAGCGCTAATTTTTACTTATTATTATATCTGTATTTTTAAAATATATTTTAAATTCTCCTTTTACCAATGAGGGTTTATCTGGGCTGGACCTACAGTTTATCGTGGGTTCCGAACCACGGTCTTCAGCATTAAGCCTACCGATTGGCGACTGATCAACTTAGAAATCATCCCAGAAGACATCCGGTCTTACCCAGCGTGGTTACTGACGTGACTGTGATCATTTTCCTTGTCTAATTTTGCACTCTTGTCTAAGGAAAATCACATAAATTTACGACCATTCCCCAGCAGACCCGTGACTATCACAACATAATGCTGGCCATAATGCCATGCTGGCATATATCCGTATTTATAACACCGTGTGAGAAGTTTGTTCCATAAAATTAAATAAAACGACTTATTTTACTTGCTGAATCCAAAAACTTGAACGAGTTTTTTTATGACACGTCCCATTTTAAAGTTATGATAAATTAGATTTAGATTTTATAATAGTTTTTTTAATTATTAGGTTTTTTATTATTATTATTAAGTATTTGTTTTTCATAACAGATCACACAGCGGTACTATTCTCAAGCTTCAAAAACATATATTTTGAAAGCAAAAATGTATAAAATAGATATAAAACTATTGGAAATAAATGGAGAACAAAACAAAACTTAAAAAAAAATCTATTTGGAATCAAATTTTAGATATGACAAAATTATTTATTCTGCTTGAAATTTTTTTAAAACTATTTATACTAGAAACAAAAATACCGTTTACTAAACGTCCTAAATAATTAATGAATAGTGATTGTGAATGTAATCTCCTAATGATACATTTTAGGGCGTTAAATTACTCTTATCCTCTAATGCAAGATCAATTTTGGTTAACGAGTTAGTTTAAGAACGGAGCCAAAGACAAGTAAACTTTGTTGTCTGCCAAGCGCCCCAAGCAAGTTAGGCAAGCTTTGTGTATACAGTAATTTATGTTATTTAATGTTAATGATGCAGAAATTTCGCAGTTGAATAAGCCGGAAACTGTGATGACCCAAAACAGATAGAGGTGATGAAATGCAACAGCTTAGAGCGAATTTCAATGAGTTCCTACCGCCGAGATTAATACGCTTGATATCGTATTAACAAATGGTTTTAGTTAAATAGTTTTAACGATAAGAACAAACACTATGGGTTTTTTAAACCTTTAAAAATATGCCCTTAAGAAGATTTATCCAAAAATTTCCCATGGAAAACAGAAGGAAAATTATACTAAACTGGCATTAGGCCTCTTCGTAATTTTCTCTCTAATAGCGTTTGAAATGATGACTTATATCAAGCAAAGAGATGCATATCTCTATGTTTTCTATGGATACCTTCCACAACAGTTATATCTGAAATAATTGAAAAAAATTATATTTATTTTTAAAAAAATGGTCACAATTTTTATAGATTACATACATTTAAGTAGAAGTAACATCAAGTTATGAATATTCTTTCGGTGAATATAGGATTACATAGCTTTTTTTTTGAGAGAGATTTTAGTTATAGTCTCCGTATTGATATTTAGTGCAAATATAATAAAATAAAAATATTTCCAATAAAACCTCAGCAGCTAAATATTAAATGGTATAAATATTTACCTCTCTAGCGCATTTTATTGGAAAGAATTTGCCCCCATTACCTCGCCCCTGTCCGAAGTTATTAGAAACGTAATCTGTTCCTGACTGACTATTTAGTTTGCTTCGACATTTTCAAACAGAGTAACCACAAATATTAAGCAGCAAAATTCAAATAATTTTATCAATACAAGCAAAGCACTAAAACAACGTCTGCCGGTATATAATCTCTTATTATCACCGTTTTGAAGAACTTTACAGAGATTTGACAAGCCAACGACTTTTGCAGGCTAATGCGGTTACATGTTCGAACTTATCATAGAGCATTATCGCTTTTTAATTGGAAAAAAATTAGAAGAAAAATATTGTCTCGTTTTTAAAACGAATTTACAAATTGGAAGAGGCAATATGTTATCAATCTTAAAGTGAATTCACTGCTACCTTGGATACACTATACCTCTATGTTAAGAAATAATGAAACTGCCACCCTAAATAGATAATTAATAAAAATAAACAAAAAATATGAAATATCAAATCTTTGAAATCAACTACTACTATGAAAGAGTCATAATAACCTGCACTTTCTTTCAAAAATATAACAAACTAAACTTTTCTGCTACAGTATTCTAATAATAATAATTATTATTATATTTGATCAATTCTACATTCATTATATATAATAATACACTTTTGAAAATATATTTATAACGACTAAAAATTAAACTATTAATATTTATAGTAAACCGATTATTTACTAATAATTTTCAAGCATCACTATATCAGTTTTAATACCACCGCTTTGTGTAGTCTTTGCCAATTTTATTATGATTTATTTAACAATTATACTCAATATATAAGCGAAATGTTCGAATATAAACGTAAATTATATGCCGAAAATCAGAAATGTGGGCCTAACTTCAGACAATTATTTAAGATTAACGTCAACGAAAAATAAATCTCTTCGACTAGCGATGTATCACGTACACGGATTTTAGGCTTGCAATTATTTTCTTTAAATTATTAGTATTTATTCCGTGAAATTTGTTCTATCTGGTTTTATTGTAATATATCTCATTTCATTTTTCAATATCTCTAAATTATTTTCAATGGAATATACAGATATTTTCGGCGAAACACATTTGGGATTGTTTGCATCTACTGTAGGCTTAATAATGCTTCCAGTCTTTGAAGGTGTTGATGTTTTGTAATAAAATACCTACAATCAGTACGGGTTTTAAAAGCATATTTGATAATGTTGGCTGACAAATGAACAACAATAAAAGCATATCAATGATTTTAGAGCATAGTCAAATAACTCTTTGAACCTGAGGCCTCTCATCAGCATCCAGACATTATAGTAACTTCCTTTTTCGAAAATAGAAAATTTGAACTAACAAAATTCCTAATAGCTTAAGTCCGAGTAAAGCTCGAACTGAAATCAATATTCCAGCGTGCTATATTATAGCTGCTTTTAATACATATTACTAAAGATATGTAGCACAAATACACCCACGTTGGATTTTTAGATTGACAACGTTACAGGATTGCTGGCCGATTTTCCTAATCTAAAGCAATCGAATGCTGCGTTTTTCAATTTTGCGATGCAAATTAATACAAACTCCAAACCCAACTTAACCAGGCGATAGTGCGGTAACAATTATGTCGACTGCAGATTAATTTATGTAAACCTGAGGTTACAGGAAATCAGGGAAAAATATTTATACTCTGGCTCCAGAAAGCCACATACCTCGCTCTCCATTTGGACTGTAGGTTCCAGTGGTTATCCCAAACCCAACACGCCATCTGCAGGAGCAATGGTGAGTATAGCGTTCTATTTCCATTACTCTGCAGAAGAAGCAAACTCTTAATCCCACAAAAGAAATCCTGTATAAAATGCTGGTTCGAATAGTCTGCCTTTATCGAGCACAAGAGTAGTACAAGTACATCTCTGCAAGACAATTTGCACCACACTAAGTGTTTCAATCTAAAAAAGTCCGCGAGCTACTGATGTTCTCCCTTGGTACCTCATACTACCCTCTCAGCACTCCCGATAGGTAACTGAAATATGACAATCCCAGTCATACCACTCTGTCACCCGCTAATTTCCACATTTTTCTAAACTGAAGCAACATAATCAAAAAACTAGTTGGACTTCTTGGTTAAAAAACATCTTCCTCTTCTTTCTCTTTACTATTTCATTAATTTCCATGCCACTTCTGTACAACCGTGACCTAACCTAATATTTCGGACGTATGTAGTCTTTAACATCGACACTTTAAATCAATAAGTGTTTGCTGTTCCCGTTGCAAATTCCTTCCACAAAATAGTAGTGAGTAATCAAACAAACAAACAAAGTCAATTCACATATAACAAACGAGCATTCTTACAGATTTGATTTCAAAGCCATCTGTTGAACGGTACCAAGATATGATTCGAAATTTTCTTGTGCCTGGAATGGAAGAACAAGGAGTAGAGGACATGTAGTTTCAGCATGATGGGCCCACAGCACACACAGCTCATTCAACAGTTCGATTATTGAATGACGTTTTTCCACGAAGACTAATTTCGCAAAGTGGAGATTTTGTATGGTCAGCGAGATCGCCGGATTTAACAGCACCAGAATATTTCTTATGGGAGTTTTTTTAAATCAAAAGTTTATGCGAATAGGCCCCAAACGATTCAACATCTTAAAGACAATATTCGTCTCGAAATTGAAGAAATTCAGCTTCAGATGTTATCCTGAAACATAATGAAATCATGTCATGAAAAATGCCTTTAAACGAGCCGAAAGTTGTATAACGAATCGCGGTCACCATTTAGCCGATATAATTTTTCAATCATAACGAGAAAAAATGTAAAGACCAAATAAACTCTTTATGAAAACCAAAGTTACTTATCTTTTCTTTGAGCAAAGTCATAGGCAATCAAAATGGTAGCTGGCCCCACGTTGTAGTATAATATCTTAAGCTTAAACAGAATGCTTGATGAGATACACTAAAGCCAGAAAATCTGACGGAAAATAGACTTTCTAACATCCATCTTCTGCCCTTAAAGTGTCACAAGGAAAACATCTATATATACTCCCTTACTAAATTAATATTTAAATTCTCGATTTTTTGCGAAATGTTCAAAACATATGAATATTACATGAACACGGTACAGCTAGTTCTATGTCTTCCTATTACCCCGCTAGCAAGATAATCAAACCATTAATAATAATACACGTTTATTAATAAAGCACAACTAAATTAATACCTAACTATTTACTTCACATTGGCTACATCCAACTCGTAACAAACAACAACTTTCATAAAGTTAAAGCGGCACAAAGTGGACAATGAGAAATTTCGCGGAAGAGTTCGCAATCAGGGTTAAAATAATAATGACCCCGGTCATAGAGATGCTAATTCGACTAAATGCTATAGTAACAATAATAGTAGAAATAACTGGCATTATAACTGAAACACGACAAACCACTTATGGCTTTACTATATGAGTATTACACATATTTATATTACATTAGACCATTTAATCATATTAAATGAAACGGTTATGGTACCCAACATACAAAGCTAAAACCGCATTTAAATACATTTGACTATATTTTGAGAAACATTTTAGTTTTAGATACATTAGCACTAACGATAATACACTGTAACTTAAAAAAAATATAATAATATTATTACGAAAGGTATCTGTTAATAGAGTCTACTAATCCCCTACAGTTTTCATATTTTTATAGATACTACACAATTGAAAATAACAATAATTTATTAATTAAATGTTTCTCTCCGTTGATTATTGGTTGAACAAACTATCCAAATCCAAATCACTATCCTGTTGTTGGTGTCTTTGTTAAGTGATTCAAATATGTGTATTTTCCATTATTATTAACTACCGTAAAAACTCAGAACAAGAATGAATGGGTAGAAAACAGTAATAATAAAATTTAGAAGCAAAAAATGGGAAAATGATAATTAAGAATACAAAATTATTGCAAAGGCAACAACTATCAAAAATAGCCACAAAATAAGAACCTATAATACCGTTGAGTTCGGTTTAGATTTACAATAATAGGAGATCCATCAGTTTTTAATACTATATATAGTATATTCAACGTTTTTTTTTGGTAATGTGTCATGGAAATTTGTGACATCGAAACATTGCAATGTTGCCGCATCAACTCTATTGCAAGAATTTTGCATATATCTAACAAACGGACGGCGGCTGGTTGTCAGACGTACGTAAAATTATTCAAAATATTAGTTATAATTACTGCAGGTTAAAAACCGACAAACGTTATTTTAGCGTGTTGATTATTTTGATAAATATGATATTATTTTGTTTGAAAATGCTGAAAACATTATATAGTCAGGGTCACAACTTGGTTGCCACTTTAATAAAATATTTTGAAAAGGAACGATATAATGGGGGCCCCTTTTTCGTATAATTTCCGTCATAGAGTAGTTATTGATGATATTAAATAATATAAGTCCCTACAATTTTATTCAAAAAGTTTTTATCGGGTTGCCGCCTCGCTCAATATTAGTGTGGGTACTGTGAATAACATCACTTAAAAATGAAGAATAATACGTTAGCTTCACCCAAGAAAGCCGGTCATCTCTCAAAGTGGATGACGAATCTTGACCATCTTGATATTGGCTCTATTCGAGACCAAATATACGAAATGTATAAGAATAGTAAGTACACAAACTATTTTATAGATATAAACAAAATTTAATAAAACTATTTTAGAGAAAATTGTCTGTCTGGAAAGTACCCATAAAAGAGTTAGGAACATGCAGCTTTCTGAGGGATGTAAGATATCCTTTCATACACTCTTACAGGGCAGAGGGTCTAAATGGTGTAAAGATAACACCCGGAGAAGTTTCATGTAACTTACAGACATTGTGGCACTTTTGGCAAGGCAGTAAAGAAAAATGTAGACAACAAAAATTGCTGGTAAAAGGTAAAAGTCATTATATTTATTAATAATTAATTGCAGATACACGATATGCAATATAAATTAATTAATACAAGATATATAGTTGTTAATTAGGTAGATTAGGCCTCCAGGGGCATACCATCACATAAAAACGCGCTTAGAAACCCTTCCTCATGAGTGGCGTGGAAAAGAGTTAAATAATATATATTTGATAACATTATTCTTGTTTAATTATTTTTTTTGGATTAAAATTTTGCCGATATTTTCTTGATGCAGAACTGTCCCTATCCTCCATCGTGTGACTTTTGGAAGACTCCGCCTGTTTCTTTTTTCATGTTGTCATTGGTAGATTTACCTATTGCTTAATCTTCTGCTTGCATCTGATGTTGTCCAATATGGTTCCGTTCTAGCATTAGTTTTGCCTAAATATTCTATTTAATTTGCGAGATTAGTATAGATCGATTAGTTTTGCCTACTTTCGATTTTCTAACACATCCACAACAAACAAGCATATCACTATATGATATTTTATTAATAAATAAAATTAATAACTAAAATAAAGTACCACGTTTCAGACACAGAGGTAATTAAGACATTTTGCAATATTTACACCATTTTGTTGATCCTGGTTTTGTATAGAACTATTCAGAAACCCTTCAGATGAATATCCCACCACACCAAATATATTCGCCGGACATTACTCCATCTGATTACTACTGATTTTGAGTGAAAACTGATGATCAGTTTGACCACCCTTTCATAAATTATAGACATAGTAATAAATTATTTACGTCATGCAAATTCTCAAGAAATAAAACATTCTTTAGAAAATGTTCTTCCAATTTAGCATGTAGTCTTTGTTGTCAGATTTACTGTCAGAAAAATAAGTAGTGTATAAGATGTTTTAGTTCCTTCTCTAATAAATGAGTTATAACTAATAACAACAAATGCGGATTTAATAATAAAATTAATTGTGCTTTACTTTTAATAATATATACATATTTCAACTTAATTCTTGGTAAATATTTACTAAACAGCAATTACAATATGTTCTGAAATGACAATTGGGCATATTAGTTAGAGGAGAATAAAACTGTGGTTTCTTAATATTTACCGCGTACTTGCTTAAGACTTTCTCATCATATAAAGTTTATCTGGACGTCCTGAAATATTTCCAAACCACAATTAGCTAGATCGATTCTGCTGTTCTCGAATTTTACGAACAACAGTTCAGTTTTAAATATATAGTTAGATCACCGACCCTCTGTAGGTTTAGCGCATTCTTATACATTCCGAAAGAGGCAAAGCGCAAAATAATTTTAGCTGGTTTTCGTCCCGGTGACAATCCGTCCTTTATCTCCGAAACGGACGAACATTCCGTCCGAATTCCAACCGGAAATATTTTCTCTGTTTGCACTAATAGATATTTGATTGGGCGGGTGATTACACCTCGTCGAAATCCGTGAATATTTCATTTCCACATGCACAATTTCTTATTGTGGTCACGGTGCCAGGCCGTGTTACATACGCCGCTAAATATCCTCCCTAACAATGCTTTTATACCGCACACGCTTCGAGCCGTGAGTACTAAAACATTGCGGAACTTCAACAAAGACCCTTTATATTCTCCTCTCTTCTTTTTTTATATTTTTTACTTTCCGCAGAAAGGCGAAAATGAAAAATGCCACCGAGATGAAAGACTCTCCGGCCACTTAGCTGTTAATAACAACAGAAAAGTTTTATAATGATATTCGTTTTATTTATATTCTTTTTTTCATTGTGGAGCTGGCCTACACATTAGCTGAGTATTACCTACCATTGTTTGAACTTTTTCGCTCTTTTATCTCGACTCTAAAGTAAATTATGTTTTGTATCTTTTATGAACCGGTTGAATTTTTACATATCTAAAAGCTTTCCTACTTATACAGTTACACGCTATACGTTTCATTCTCTTGGTGGTGTAATAACATTATTTTTAAATTAAGTACATTCTCAATTATAGAGGTATGAAGTATAATGCACAAAAAATACTTATTAGGTATATGCACTGTTGCATTTTCTCATGAAGTCTTATCAAATTGTTCGGATCCGAGCTGATCAACCATATTCATTTCTAAATTAATAGCATGTGTATACACAAAATAACTCAATACTATTAACCGGATAAATATCAAAACCATCGGAGTTAACAGTTAGGTTACGTTGTCGAAGCTAATACTCGTATTTCCGTCAGTAGATAACTCTGATCAAAATACATTATATACCCATAAATATTTTATGAAAAATAAAAACATCCATCTTCTCTGAGAGTAATATTATGTGAGAGAAAACATTTTTTTCTACTATTTTCCTTATAACTATCCCATACTTTCGCACCACATGAACCTTCCCTGGACTTACGAGTATTTCTAAACCGCAATTAGCCAAATCTGCCCAGACGTTCTCGAGTTTTAGCGAGACTAACGTACAGAAATTTATTTTTATTTATATAGACGGATCACCGAGCCTCCGTAGATATTCTTGTACATTCCGAAAAAGGCAAAGCGTAAAATAATTTTACATAGTTTTCGTCCCGGTGACGATCCGTCCTTTATCTCCGAAACGGACGAACATTCCGGCCGAATTCCAACCGGAAATATTTTCTCTGTTTGCGCTAATAGATATTTGATTGGGCGGGTGATTACACCTCGTCGAAATCCGTGAATATTTCATTTCCACATGCACAATTTCTTATTGTGGTCACGGTGCCAGGCCGTGTTACATACGCCGCTAAATATCCTCCCTAACAATGCTTTTATACCACACACGCTTCGAGCCGTGAGTACTAAAACATTGCGGAACTTCAACAAAGACCCTTTTATATTCCCCTCTCTTCTTTTTTTATATTTTTTACTTTCCGCAGAAAGGCGAAAATGAAAAATGCCACCGAGATGAAAGACTCTCCGGCCACTTAGCTGTTAATAACAACAGAAAAGTTTTATAATGATATTCGTTTTATTTATATTCTTTTTTTTATTGTGCGGTTGGCCTACACATTAGCTGCGTATTACCTACCATTGTTTGAACTTTTTCGCTCTTTTATCTCGACTCTAAAGTAAATTATGTTTTGTATCTTTTATGAACCGGTTGAATTTTTACATATCTAAAAGCTTTCCTACTTATACAGTTACACGCTATACGTTTCATTCTCTTGGTGGTGTAATAACATTATTTTTAAATTAAGTACATTCTCAATTATAGAGGTATGAAGTATAATGCACAAAAAATACTTATTAGGTATATGCACTGTTGTATTTTCTCATGAAATCCTATCAAATTCTTCGGATCTGAGCTGATCAACCATGTTCATTTCTAAATTAATAGCATGTGCATACACAAAATAACTCAGTACTATTAACCGGATAAATATCAAAACCATCAGAGTTAACAGTTAGGTTACGTTGTCGAAGCTAATACTCGTATTTCCGTCAGTAGATAACTCTGATCAAAATACATTATATACCCATAAATATTTTATAAAAAATAAAAATGTCGATCTTCTCTGAGAGTAATATTATGTGAGAGAAAACATTTTTTTTCTACTATTTTCCTTATAACTATCCCATACTTTCGCACCACATGAACCTTCCCTGGACTTTTACGAGTATTTCTAAACCGCAATTAGCCAAATCTGCCCAGACATTCTCGAGTTTTAGCGAGACTAACGTACAGAAATTTATTTTTATTTATATAGACAGATCACCGAGCCTCCGTAGACATTCTTGTACATTCCGAAAAAATCAAAGCGTAAAATAATTTTACATAGTTTTCGTTCCGGTGACGATCCGTCCTTTATCTCCGAAACGGACGAACATTCCGCTCAAATTCGAACCGGAATTATTTTCTCTGTTTACACCAACAGACATTTGATTGGGCAGGTGATTACACCTCGTCAAAATCCGTGAATATTTCATTCCTACATGCACAATTTCTTATTGTGGTCACGGTGCCAGGCCGTGTTACATACGCCGCTAAATATCCTCCCTAACAATGCTTTTATACCACACACGCTTCGAGCCGTGAGTACTAAAACATTGCGGAACTTCAACAAAGACCCTTTATATTACCCTCTCTTCTTTTTCTATATTTTTTACTTTCCGCAGAAAGGCGAAAATGAAAAATGCCACCGAGATGAAAGACTCTCCGGCCACTTAGCTGTTAATAACAACAGAAAAGTTTTATAATGATATTCGTTTTATTTATATTCTCTTTTTTCATTGTGCTGTTGGCCTACACATTAGCTGCGTATTACCTACCATTGTTTGAACTTTTTCGCTCTTTTATCCCGACTCTAAAGTAAATTATGTTTTCTATTTTTTATAAACCGGTTGAATTTTTACATATCTAAAAGCTTTCCCACTTTTAGGGTTACACGCTATACGTTTTATTCTCTAGTTGGTAAAATAAAATTATTTTTAAATTAAGTACTTTCTCTAATTTAAAAGTATGAAGTATAATGCACAAAAAATAGTCATGAACTATATACACTATTGTATTTTCTCACATAAAATCATCAAATTCTTAATCGGATCTGCGATTCTGGGGCCTGAGCTAATTTGGTTATATTTAACTTATAAATTTCATTGATTGGTAACATTTTATAATATTGATGTAAAATAACATTTTTGTGGCACTGTTTTTTTAATTAATTTAAAAAAGTTAATCATAACATTTGTATCAATTAAATAAGATATTTACTAAAAAAAGATACAATATATTTATTGGTACAATATATTTATCGCTATAAGCTATGCTGTCTTATTATAGTCACTAGAGAAGAGACACAGCTTTACAGAGAACAATAGATGAGAGTTTTGTTTACATAAACTAAAGTTTAATAAAGTCTGTTATTTTGATTTCATAACAGATATCACATACTGAAAAATGTTTAATACTTAATAATATTCTTATAAAAATATACTAAAAACGTGGCGTTTTACAACATTTTAGGAGGCAAAATAACTGTCAAAACCCTTAATGGAAATAAGACAACTTTCGGAGATCAAAACTTTTAAGTAAATAGCGTTCAAAGTTCAAACGAAATTTTATAGACAGTCGTTTGGTATTAAAACATAATCGTGCTTTTAAAGACGATATCAAAAAGATCTAAAAGTAAAACTAAGTACAAAAATAGCAGTTTAATTATATAAAAAGTACGCCAGACAAAAAATATATCAGATTAAATTCAAAAATAAACTTTAAGTTATAAGTTGGTATCGCATATCGTTTCAAAAAAACATGTAAATACCAGTATGTTTTACATATTGATATTCGAACATAATTTTAAAAAGGAAATATAAACGTGAAAGATATATTCGAAGAATATATGAACAGCAAATATAGCGGCCTATCTAAATTGAAAGTGATCTAATATCGACGCCTTCGGTAAATAAACGGTACCTATATCTTAATAGAGCCTTTGAAGAACACGGTATGTAAAAGATTAATGGAAAAGTTTAAATATGTTTTACCTCAACCTCGATTTACAGTTACTAAGTGTATATATTTTATTAGCGATATCTATTGGTGAAAAAGTAAAATATCATCGTAAGCAACTGTTAAACAATCTAACCTAACTGGTCGATTCAGGATACATTACTCCACAAATATCTCCGGATTTGGCGCATACTCATATTGAGCTCCATTTAACTTTGAAACGGAGCAAACAGCTTTATTTACCTAAATTTTTTATCACGATTGTTATATTTAATGTCGAAAATGTATATAAACACGCAAATAGGTTCAGCAGGTAAATAAATATGGTAAAATTTTAGAAATAACACATTTTACTTAAGAAATTATTGAATAAAATGAAATAATAAATATTGAATTAATACATCACCAGCCATTCTATTTTTATAAAAATCATCATATAATACATCATCATTATTTTTTATAAATAAATATACACAAATTTGATAAATAATTGATTTAATGTTGAAACTATATATAAGGACTGACATAAATATTGAAAATTTTTTGAAATAACACATTTTACTTAAGAAATTATTGAATAAAATGAAATAATAGAAATAATTCCTATATTCCTTTCTATATTTATAAAAACGCCATAAATTATTTTACATATTTGAACAATTAACTTAACAAAAGACCGAAATCTATTTAGATCTATTCCAGCCAATATGGTTCAAACCAATCGAAAAAGCCATCACTATATATGAAAGCAATGAAATTTTCTAAAAATGTGACCAACTATGGTCGCTACTATTCTTAATGGACATGCCCCATGAATGAATAGATCTCAAGCTTTCGATTAACTTTTAAGCTGAAAAAAATCTCAGTCAATACATCATTATTTTTACAAAACAACAATTTATTTACCTATACTCTTATATAATAATGCATTATATTTTCCTTGTCATTAGATCAGTAGAGTGTCATTGATAGCTTTATATTTTATTTATCCGATCTAGGTCTATTTTTGTTAGCAAATTTAATTATTTCATAGTATCACAGCACACTGTTATTAGATCTTACCAAAATGCTGTCTAATTTCTTCTTCTCTGATTCTCTGAATTTCGCATTACTCGACTTTCATTCTCAACAAATTCTAGCTACATCTACATAAAATCATTACTGAAATATATTATGTTTAAAATAAATGTCTATTTACCAGTTACTACAATTGTTGCTACTGCTCTCTAAAAAGCTCATTAATGACTTGACTACTTCCAACAAAACAAGAATCATTTTCTTCTCTGTTCTTGTTATCATTAAATTTTGGCATATGTTGATACCTATTTGGCAGCTAACATTACCAGTATAAATAAAATCGATGCTGTTTGAATTTTAGAGCTTTTAAAAATTTAAACTTACATTCTGCACTTACCTTTGTTCTTCCATATTTTAAAACCAATGCATGTTAAACCATCAAGAATATAAAAACAATTTCATCACTATAGGGTTATTAATGTAACACAAAATCTGAATATTCTAGATTTTTTTGTTATTTTGCCTTAATGGACTGAACCAATCCACTCGAAAATATAGTTTATGTTTCTTCTTTTTTCTATATGGGAGAGAGATATTTGTGAAGTAATATATCCTGGCCGATTCGAATTCGATGATTTTGAAGTTTATTCTTGCATAAAATATCAGTTTTCATTCAAAAGGGCTACTAACTTTTATTTTAATTTATGTCATTAAAGACGACCTAACATGAATATTCCTAGATAAGTATTAGTTTCTTTTCTAAACTTTAATTGTGATATTTCAATATTCTCGAAGCCAAAATAATATATATACTTCACCAAAATAATACGTTATTTAGCGTAGCCGAACTTTTTACATATAATATATACCCTACAAATATAAAACTAAATGGCAAGTGGTTTAAGAAATCAGCCGATATATTCACGTAAAAATGAGCGGGCGGAATATTACAAAAAAAATAAAACAGAAAGAACAGTTAATATCAGAGCAAGAAGGGGAGTGAAGAAATAAGAACAGAAACCTACATCACTTGAAAAACAGACTCGTTCCAATATTGCCACTCAGCGGAAATGGCGTCAAAAATATTCTAATCGTCCAGTGCCTCGCAAAACCACAATTTATCGTTTGCATGCGAATTTTCGATAGTACGGTACGACAGCAAGCAGACCTCGTTCTGGAAGACAACGGACGTCTCTTAACGCTGAAAATGTGGCTCGGGTGCGCGATAGTGTTGCAGAGTCTCCATAAGTATCAATTCGGAGACGTGGTTCCCAGTTACATATTTCTGTGTGTGTACACAACTGAATAATGAACGAACCCTTTTCTTCTCAGTAGCCACGCCAGTATAGAGAACAGTCGGTTTTGGGGAACACAGAATCCTCAATTATTACCACTAAAAACAACCGTATGGACGATTTAGGACGGCCAGTCAGATCGCCGGATTTAGCACCAGACTTTTTATTAAGGGTTTTTTAAAAATTAAATATTTGTGTGAATAAGCACCATAAGGAAAAACTTACCTTTGTTCTTTCATATTTTAAAACCAATGCATGTTATACCATCAAGAATAAAAAAACAAATTCATCACTATAGGGTTATTAATGTAACACAAAATCTAAATCTTCTAGATTTTTTTGTTATTTTGCCTTAATCGACTGAACCAATCCACTCGAAAATATAGTTTATGTTTCTTTTTTCTATACGGGAGAGATATTTGTGAAGTTTTTTCTTGCATAAAATATCAGTTTTCATTCAAAAGGGCTACTAACTTTTATTTTAATTTATGTCATTAAAGACGACGTAATATGAATATTCCTAGATAAGTATTAGTTTCTTTTCTAAACTTTAATTGTAATATTTCAATATTCTCGAAGTTAAAATAATATATATACTTCACCAAAATAATACGTTATTTAGCGTAGCCGAACTTTTTACATATAATATATACCCTACAAATATAAAACTAAATGGCAAGTGGTTTAAGGAATCAGCCGGTATATTCACGTAAAAATGAGCGGGCGGAATATTACAAAAATAATAATAAAAAAATGCCATAAAAATCCAACCGCCACATCTTGAAACATAAATATCAAACCACGTTTTTATTTACGGAAAAATCAGCTTAGAAAAAGGGAAAATATTAATAAAGTAGATCGTTTCACTTTTATTTTCTTCTTCATCCATTTGAGTCCATTTGGTATTCATTACTTGAAAGCTATTGGATTTTATTATTTCCAACAAACCCTATGCATTTTATTTCCATTTATTATGTGACTTCATTACACGCCCATAAAAATGAAAAAGAAAACCTTTTAGGATCTTTTTACGATCGAATGATCTAACAATATGTCGTTGTTATATATCAATTATTAATATCAATCATCCTGATATAAACATCCAATATAATGTTTGTACATTTTCTGTAAACTTGGGTTTCTGATTAAAGTAGTTGCATATTTATATATTTGTACATTTATACCTCTGCAATGACATACCCTAGTTCATAATCAAATTAGTTACATTTTTTAACAGTACAATTGCAACTACAAGATACTTCATAGAGTAGCCTCCAGGCTTTGCTTCATATCATCAACTAATAAAATATGTATTATATTAGCTATAAGCAGACGTATTATAACATCATATAGAACACAATCTTTCTAAGAGCAGTTCTTTAAGATTATATTATGTTCATCACGTCCCACAAATAAATATCTAATGGCCAAAAATAAGGAGAATTTTGGTCCTAGCATACTAAGTGCGCGACGAACTACGCGATCCAAGCTACTAAGTGTTATGAATGGATGGCTCCAAGTCATTCGAGGGAGTCATTTATGGGCCCTCCATCAAAGAAACTGAAACTTCAATTCATAATTTCATCAGAACTAACTCTATTCTAGGCTTTGAAGATTTTATTGGAGGCTAAATCCGGCTCCACGGTTTGGAATCCGAAAGCCCCATATAGAATTTCATGTAACAGTTTTCATATTTCTAACTCCAATAGTCAATTTATCGTCCTCACTGTCGATATCTCCCTCCTTATTCTCATTAGTCTACTTACCTTTGTTTTCGTAATTAATATCAGCTAGAGTACAAGCAGTGTTGGAATTCACCATCTGCAATAAGTTAACAATATCTAAGGACGCCTCAGCCTCAACTCTGACGCGAAATCTCAGAATTTCTGAAAAATGAAAGTAGAAGCTCTCGATAGTATAGTTTCGTAAGTAATGTTATGTTCTGGCCAAGGGTAAACAAAGAGTGTGAGAAATTGGACCTGGTAGAAAACCCCTTATTATGGCTATAAAAATAAAATTCAAGAAGGCACCAGATCGTCGAATATCCGAGATCATTTTTAAGAATCTGTGGCGACCGCCACGACCCTTTAGGCCACCACCAATTCACCATCAACAACTACAAAGGTTGGCAACGCCGGTGGATTGGTACCATGCAGTTCTGGAGTATAAAAGGCCATCACGACGATGTCTCGCTCTCTTTTCTTATCACCGTCCCCCTGTAACAGTACCACTTCCACAGCGCTACCGTACTTCCTTCACCTTAACCTAATATCCTGTCCATTCTCCCATCGACCACATGTATCAATCGTAAGTTAGAATAAACAACTTTGATTCAAGCAGTGTTTTTAGTTCCCGTGCAAATTCCTTCCAAAAATAGTAGTGAGTGTTCTGATAGATAACCGCAGCGGCAGCCACACGTTTCGACCGACCGACCGACCCGACGAACATTCCTACAATTGGTGACCCCGACGTGATCAAAGTGCCTAACAGGTAAATCAACTCAACATAAGCCACTCGACAGGTGCTTGACACGTGCATGGAAGGATAGCACGAGGAACGGAACTCATCAACATCACATGGTCGACGACATCCCACGAGACTAGCCTGATGGACGAAAACCACAGAAGCCCATCATGTATACCAGCAACACATGAGCACCCTCGCATCACGAAACGGGACACGTAACACATTTACAGGTACCCTCAAACAAAGCTAAACGCCTCAAGACGAACGACGTCCTGCTTCAACTCCGATGGCAGCTGATCCCGTAAAACTCCTCGCTCAGGTTGGGATCCCCATCTCATCAGCAGTCCCCGGGCGTTTGTTTGCGTGATTGCGGGTGCATTCCGGAACTTGCACCACATATAGGTACGTTTCACGGCTGTTCCACTAGGAGGGGAGTTATGTGGCGACCGCCATGACCTTTTAGGCCACCACCAATTCACCATCAACAACTACAAAGGTTGGCAACGCCGGTGGATTGGTACCATGCAGTTCCAGGGTATAAAAGACCATCAGGACGACGTTTCGCTCTCTTTTCTTATCACCGTCCCCCTGTAACAGTACCACTTCCACAGCGCTACGGTACTTCCTTCACCTTAACCTAATATCCTGTCCATTCTCCCATCGACCACATGTATCAATCGTAAGTTAGAATAAACAACTTTGATTCAAGCAGTGTTTTTAGTTCCCGTGCAAATTCCTTCCAAAAATAGTAGTGAGTGTTCTGATAGATAACCGCAGCGGCAGCCACACGTTTCGACCGACCGACCGACCCGACGAACATTCCTACAAATCCATACGATACGTTTTCCATTCACATGAGAAGGTCTAGCTGGAAAGAATATTTCTTTCCTCGAAAATCTGAATATATTGGGATGCAGAAAAGGGTTTCTTGAATCAGCCTTCTCAGCCACTACTAACAAACCAAAGGAGGAGCTTTACCGGTAAAACACTATGCATCCACAATGAGAATCAGAATGATTTAGGAATGCGAATCAGAACAGTCAGACATAATAGATAAAACAGAAAGAACAGTTAATATCAGAGCAAGAAGGGGAGTGAAAAAATAAGAACAGAAACCTACATCAATTGAAAAACAGACCAAACAGATAGACCAGAGAATATTTATTAAAAATAATTGTTCCAATATTGCCACTCAGCGGAAATTGCGTCAAAAATATCCTAATCGTCCAGTGCCTCGCAAAATCACAATTTGTCGTTTACATGCGAATTTTCGATAGCACGGTACGACAGCAAGCAGAACTCATTCTGGAAGACAACGGACGTCTCTTAACGCTGAAAATGTGGCTCTGGTGCCCAATAGTATTGCAAAGTCTCCATAAGCATCAATTTGGAGACGTGGTTCCCAGTTACACATTTCTGTGTGTGTATACAACTGAATAATGAACGAACCCTTTTCTTCTCAGTAGCCACGCCAGTATAGAGAACAGTCGGTTTTGGGGAACACACAATCCTCAATTATTACCACTAAAAACAACCGTATGGACGATTTAGGACAGCCAGTCAGATCGCCGGATTTAGCACCAGACTTTTTATTAAGGGTTTTTTTTAAATTAAAGATTTATGTGAATAAGCACCATAACGAAAAAAATATGTAGACCAAATAAACTTTTCAGGTAAACCAGACTTACGTATCTTTTCTTTGAGCAAAGTTATAGGCAATCAAAATAGTAGTGGGACTTTAGCCAAATGTTTTATATAGATAAAATAAAAATAGAATCAAAGCTTTAACCAAACTATATAGTATTAGATCTATGAACTAAGAAATAACTTAATAAATAACGTGTAAACTTTAATTGTAATAAAGTATTAATTCTTTAAAAAAAAGATACCACAAAACAGGAATATAGAAAGATAGGGAGTGAGAGCGGGACGAGAGAGGGAAAAGAGAGGGAGGGAGAGTACACCGAATTAAACTCAATTGAAAAAAAGTTACCCAGCAGTAATTATACACAATAAATAAATTAACATTTCAATTTACGACGACTTTTGAATACACGTCTTGTATAAAGGCGAAAATATTTTCGAACTTTCGCTCTTAGGAAAAAACTTTTACCCGAGAGCCCTTGTTGTCCATTAAGGCTCAAGGAAATTTTATTCCCTGAACTGAATGATGTTGGATGTGTTTCAATCTAGATAGAGCACAACATTTGCCAGCCTCGCGTTTCTGAAAAACTTTTCCGAACTCACATTTCTCTTTTAATCAATTTTTAACCGAAAGGACACGAAGCGAATGCGACATTTTCGGCAATACTCCATTAATTTTAGAACCAAACGGTTATGATAAGGAATGTTGCTATTCTAAATTAAAACACTGGACGCTGATATTTGTTTCGAAACAATAACCTGAAATTGAAAGGGGAAATTCTTAAGATTCTGGTGTCGTTTAAGTACATTTTCTCTGATTTTTATTTTGGGCCCACCAAGATAAATCCTGTCTAATTTTAGCGAGTCTGCTAACGCAGGAATTTTCTATTTGCCGTATAAATTTATCATTTCATTCCTGAAGATATGACGTCGTTCACCTTTTTTTATTCTTGTTAATATAGACCATGTGGTTCACCTTTCTCATTGGTTTTTATTTCATTATCAGAATTTATTAAAGCCAATATTTAATATTAAGTAAAGACGATATTTATTCATTATCTCAAATTGCTAATCAGATCAGATTAGAAATCCGCCTCGGCTTCTTGAGTTCTAAAGTGATATTACGTTGTGTCACTTCACTAGATACAGTATGGAGTATTAACAATGGTACGCAACATTTTATTTTGCAAAGATTGAATGATGGCTTGATAAAAGTTGCTAGCAGTAAGCTATTACGCAGGAATTGAGACAATAATACAGCATATATCAGACAAATATTCTAAGTCAAGTGATCTAAAATTCAATACAAAACATTAAAGAGGTTTTAACAAAAATATCGAAAATTGAACAACGCTCAAGTAAAAAAACTCAATTAAAAAATATCATTGAAAATGTTATGCAGCCTTTTGGATTTTATAGTGGAATAATAGATAATTTTCGTATTTCTCGACCAATAAGTTGGATTGGTTTGATTGACAACATCCTAGCTCAACAGATTTTCTTCTGGTTATTTAGAAAATTCAGATTAATTTCCTTCCTAGATAGATTCTGTTTTAAGTTGAATAAATGAACTTTTTCTCCAAACCAGAATACAACTGATTTCTATGTACTGTGATTTGCTAAAACTTGAAATAATATGGAAACATTTCCAGGACGTTAGGATATTTTGAAATTCATTTAGGCAAATGGTCCAATCCGATGCAGCAAAATAGTGTTTTTTTTTCCTAGATTCAGCAAAAAGGAGCTTTAAAGTAGTTCTGCTTTATAACTGCGCTTGCTATGTTTCCGTTCATATAGGTCATTCCGTACACCACAAAGAAACCTATAAGAATCTAGAAATGGTTCTTCGCAAATTAAAATATGAAGACCCTGATTGGCAAGTCTGCAGCGATCAAGCTGGGTTTACCAAATTCCCTTATTTGTGTGTCTGTTTGTTGGGATAGCAGAGGATTCATTTTTGTAGGGTCATAAAGAAAATTGTAGGTAATCATAAGGAGCCTAACTATAAACAAATCGTTAAAAGAATGCTAAAAGCTTTACAAGCTTAAGATTGTCTAATGAGTCAAGTACATTCTCTTTATTCCCACTTCGTCTACTTAAAGAGATACAAAATAATACGTTAAAGAAAATAGTGTATCTCAATGATATCAGACCACTGTTGGACACTTTAGAAAGATCTTGCCGTTTTTTCCCACAAGCGAATATATAATGTACAAAGATAAGCATCACTGGGAAAAAGAATGTATCGTTAATAATTTGTAAGAGAAATAATATTTTTATAGTCTATTCTTTTTGCATTAAGGTAATAACTCGTTTAACATAGTTACCCAAAAATGTCAAGGAACGTGTCGTTTTATGACAAAAAGAAAGCCATTTTAGGATTCAGCCTACACAAAGATTAAGGATTACACCACAAAACCTACACAACTCTCATTTTTTTGTGTATCTTGAACGTAAGATCAACTTAACTTGATAACTTGAAAACTTAGTTTTGACCAACTTTCCCCTACTTAATTGTAGAAGTGCCATCATAGAAATATTTTCAAAAATTAGAAAACATTATTGACAAAATGACTTTCCTTTTCATACGTAACCAAAAAAATCGACGACTAGATATCGGACCATGTAAAATTTCGGCCGCACTTCGGCATATACCTACCATACATTCTGGCTCGAAATTCTCACGAAACTCCACGTTCAAATATTAAAATCGAACAACGCGATTAACGCAAAACACAGACCGATACAGGCCGCCGTTTTATTAGTCGGCCATAGTTAAAATTATTTCGGCGCATTAAATAATTTCGTTATGTAATTATTTAAATTTGCAGCCGCGCAAAATGCAACCAGGAGCATTTAATTGACAATAACGTATTCAGCGGATACGCGTTGCGGTTTAGCTGCTCAGTTTCAGACACAATACCGCCATGAATAGAGGTGATTTGCGGCGGTCAACGCAAAATTTGCCAAATAATATCTATTGTTCATTCCCGACATCTATTGTCATGCGAGTATTAAGCATTCTGTTTATTTTAATTGTCAAATTTTATCACGCGACCGGTCACACTAACAGAATTGTTTACCGAGAATTCGATAGATGCTTATTTAAAACAACCCTAGTAAATTAAGAGGTAAATAAAGTCATGCAACTATAATATATAAAAGAAGAATATGATTGTTATCTTATTAATTATTAAGGGAGTTTTATTTTTTTTATATTTTCCCCATATTTTATGTTCTTATACTGAATATGGTGTTAAGAGTTATAAAATTCTCTCATAGAATTCATCATTTTATCTGTTAGTGAGTGGTTAGTTAGATGTGAGACCTAAGACAAAGTAGAAAGAAATAGATAAATGAAAGACATAGAAGACGATGAGCTATCTGCAAGAGAGAGATCGATGGTGAAACAAATAAGCAAAGAACAATGCAATATCTCGGAATGAATCTTAATGCAAAAATTCTCAGTAAGGAACATATAAAAAAGAAAAGAACTAGAATTGAAATATAGGAAAATGTTTTGACTAATTGGAAGAAAATCACAATTATCAATACATAATAAATTGCTTTGACATTCAGAGTTCAATTATGGGGATGTTCTGCCAAGAGTAACATAAATAAAATACAATTTTTTCAGAACAAAGTCCTGAGAAGTATCGTGGGCGCACCCAAATACTATATGATTGACTACCTACATCCAGGTCGTCAGATATCCACAGTCAGTCAAGAAATCAAGAGAATTGCAATGCGGCATGTGGAAAGACTCCATTCTGATGAGAATATTGAAGTATTGCAGCTTATGGCTACCACCAGAGCAGGAAAGACACTTAAAAAAATCAAACCATCTGATCTCGTGTGGTGTAATGTAGTGAGGCGCATATGCAGTGAAATGTATTAACATTATTTCTCCCGAGACTGAAATAGGGCCAATGGGTCCTCCTAGTTATATACCTAGATTTAAGTTAGCATAAAGACAAATTGTAGGTTAGACGGAAACGACTAGTAACAATGTAATAATTAAATAATTTAAAAAGCATTAATTAAGCATTAAGCATTCTATTTATTATAATTGTCATATTTTATCATGCGACAGGTCACACTAACAGAATTGTTTACTGAGAATTCGATAGATGCTTCTTTAAAACAATCCTATTAAATTAAGAGGTAAATAAAGTCATGCAACTATAATATATAAAAGAAGAATATGATTGTTATCTTATTAATTATTAAGGGAGTTTTATTTTTTTATATTTTCCGCATATTTTATTTTCTTATACTGATTATGGTGTTAAGAGTTATAAAATCCTCTCATAGAATTCATCATTTTATCTGTTGGTGAGTTGTTAGTTAGATGTGAGACCTAAGACAAAGTAGAACGAAATAGATAAATGAAAGACATAGAAGACGATGAGCTATGTGCAATAGAGAGATCGATGAGTGTAACAAATAAGCAAAGAACAATGCAATATCTCGGAATGAATCTTAATGCAAAACATCTCTGAAAGTAAAATATAAAAAAGAAAAAAACTAGAATTGAAATATAGGAAAATATTTTCACTAATTGTAAGAAAATCATAATTTTCAGTACATAATAAATTGCTTTGACATACGGAGTTCATTTATGGGGATGTTCTGCAAAGAGTAATATAAATCAAATACAATTTTTTCATAACAAAGTCCTGAGAAGTATCGTGGGCGCACCCAAATACTATATGATTGACTACCTACATCCAGATCGTCAGATACCCATAGTCAGTCATGAAATCAAGAGAATTGCAAGGCGGCATGAGGAAAGACTCCATTCTTATGAGAATATTGAAGTATTGTAGCTTATGGCTACCACCAGAGCAGGAAACAGACTTAAAAGAATCAGACCATCTGATCTTGTGTAGTGTAATGTAGTGAGGCACATATAGTAAAAAATACAGCAGTGACATGTATAAACATTATTTCACCAGAGACTGAAATAGGGCTCGATGGGTCCTCCTAGTTATATACCTAGATTTAAGTTATCATAAAGACAAATTGTAGGTTAGTCGGAAACGACTAGTAATAATGTAATAATTAAATAATTTAAATATATAAATATAAATTTGCAGCCGCGCAAAATGCAACTAGAAGCATTTAATTGACAATAACGTATTCAGCGGATACGCGTTGCGGTTTAGCTACTCAGTTTCAGATACAATACCGCCATGAATAGAGGAGATTTGCGGTGGACAACGCAAAATTTGCCAAATAATATCTATTGTTTATTCCCGACATCTATTGTCATGCGAGAATTAAGCATTCTGTTTATTTTAAATGTCATATTTTATCATGCGACCGGTCACACTAACAGAATTGTTTACCGACAATTCGATAGATGCTTCTTTAAAACAATCCTATTAAATTAAGAGGTAAATAAAGTCATGCAACTGTAATATATAAAAGAAGAATATGATTGTTGTCTTATTAATTATTAAGGGAGTTTTATTTGTTTATATTTTCCCCATATTTTATTTTCTTATACTGATTATGGTGTTAAGAGTTATAAAATTCTCTCATAGAATTCATCATTTCATCTGTTGATGAGTTGTTAGTTAGACGTGGGACCTAAGACAAAGTAGAAAGAAATAGATAAATGAAAGACATAGAAGACGATGAGCTATCTGCAAGAGAGAGATCGATGAATGAAACAAATAAGCAAAGAACAATGCAATATCTCGGAATGAATCTTAATGCAAAACTTCTCTGAAAGGTACATATAAAAAAGAAAAGAACTAGAATTCAAATATAGGAAAATGTTTTCACTAATTGTAAGAAAATTATAATTTTCAGTACATAATAAATTGCTTTGACATACGGAGTTCAATTATGAGGATGTTCTGCAAAGAGTAATATAAATAAAATATAATTTTTTTAGAACAAAGTCCTGAGAAGTATCGTGGGCGCACCCAAATACTATATGATTGACTACCTACATCCAGGTCGTCAGATATCCACAGTCAGTCAAGAAATCAAGAGAATTGCAATGCGGCATGTGGAAAGACTCCATTATCATGAGAATATTGAAGTATTGCAGCTTATGGCTACCACCAGAGCTAGAAAGAGACTTAAAAGAATCAAACCATCTGATCTTGTGTGGTGTAATGTAGTGAGGCGCATATGCAGTGAAATGTATTAACATTATTTCACCCGAGACTGAGATAGGGCAGATGGGTCCTCCTAGTTATATACCTAGATTTAAGTTATCATAAAGACAAATTGTAGGTTAGACGGAAACGACTAGTAACAATGTAATAATTAAATAATTTAAAAAGCATTAATTAAGCATTAAGCATTCTGTTTATTATAATTGTCATATTTTATCATGCGACCGGTCACACTAACAGAATTGTTTACTGAGAATTCGATAAATGCTTTTTTAAAACTACCCTAGTAAATTAAGAGGTAATTAAAAACATGCAACTATAATATATAAAAGAAGAATACGATTGTTGTCTTATTAATTATTAAGGGAGTTTTATTTGTTTATATTTTCCCCATATTTTATTTTTTTATACTGATTATGGTGTTAAGAGTTATAAAATTCTCTCATAGAATTCATCATTTCATCTGTTGAAGAGTTGTTAGTTAGACGTGGGACCTAAGACAAAGTAGAAAGAAAGAGATAAATGAAAGACATAGAAGACGATGAGCTATCTGCAAGAGAGAGATCGATGAATGAAACAAATAAGCAAAGAACAATGCAATATCTCGGAATGAATCTTAATGCAAAAATTCTCAGTAAGGAACATATAAAAAAGAAAAGAACTAGTATACAAATATAGGAAAATGTTTTGACTAATTGGAGGAAAATCATAATTTTCAAAACATAATAAATAGCATTGACATAAGGAGTTCAATTGTGGGGATGCTCTGCAAAGAGTAGTATAAATCAAATACAATTTTTTCATAACAAAGTCCTGAGAAGTATCGTGGGCGCACCCAAATACTATATGATTAACTACCTACATCCAGATCGTCAGATACCCACAGTCAGTCATGAAATCAAGAGAATTGCAAGGCGGCATGAAGAAAGACTCCATTCTTATGAGAATATTGAAGTATTGAAGCTTATGGCTACCACCAGAGCAGGAAACAGACTTAAAAGAATCAAACCATCTGATCTTGTGTAGTGTAATGTAGTGAGGCACATATAGTAAAAAATACAGCAGTGACATGTATAAACATTATTTCACCAGAGACTGAAATAGGGCCGATGGGTCCTCCTAGTTATATACCTAGATTTAAGTTATCATAAAGACAAATTGTAGGTTAGTCGGAAAAGACTGGTAATAATGTAATAATTAAATAATTTAAATAAATAAATTTAAATTTGCAGCCGCGCAAAATGCAACTAGAAGCATTTAATTAACAATAACGTATTCAGCGGATACGCGTTGCGGTTTAGCTGCTCAGTTTCAGACACACTACCGCCATGAATAGAGGTGGTTTGCGGCGGTCAACGCAAAATTTGCCAAATAATATCTATTGTTCATTCCCGACATCTATTGTCATGCGAGTATTAAGCATTCTGTTTATTTTAATTGTCAAATTTTATCATGCGTCTGGTCCCACTAACAGAATTGTTTACCGAGAATTCGATAGATGCTTCTTTAAAACAATCCTATTAAATTAAGAGGTAAATAAAATCATGCAACTATAATATATAAAAGAAGAATATGATTGTTGTCTTATTAATTATTAAGGGAGTTTTATTTGTTTATATTTTCTTAGGAAAAACTTTTACCCGAGAGCCCTTGTTGTCCATTAAGGCTCAAGGAAATTTTATTCCCTGAAATGAATGATATTGGATGTGTTTCAATCTAGATAGAGCACAACATTTGCCAGCCTCGCGTTTCTGAAAAATTTTTCCGAACTCACATTTCTCTTTTAATCAATTTTTAACCAAATGGACACGAAGCGAATGCGAAATTTTCGGCAATACTCCATTAATTTTGGAACCAAACGGTTATGATAAGGAATGTTACTATTCTAAATTAAAACACTGGACGCTGATATTTGTTTCGAAACAATAACCCGAAATTGAAAGGAGAAATTCTTAAGATTCTGGTGTCGTTTAAGTACATTTTCTCTGATTTTTATTTTGGGCTAACCAAGATAAATCCTGTCTAATTTTAGCGAGTCTGCTAACGCAGGAATTTTCTATTTGCCGTATAAATTTATCATTTCATCCCTGAAGATATGCCGTTCACCTTTTTCTTATTCCTGTTAATATAGACCATGTGGTTCACCTTTCTCATTGACTTTATTTCATTATCAGAATTTATAAAAGCCAATAGTTAATATTAAGTAAAGACGATATTTATTCATTATTCATATAAATATATATATATATATATATGATTGTTATCTTATTAATTATTAAGGGAGTTTTATTTTTTTATATTTTCCCCATATTTTATTTTCTTATACTGATTATGGTGTTAAGAGTTATAAAATTCTCTCATAGAATTCATCATTTTATCTGTTGGTGAGTTGTTAGTTAGATGTGAGACCTAAGACAAAGTACAAAGAAATAGATAAATGAAAGACATAGAAGACGATGAGCTATCTGCAAGAGAGAGATCGATGAGTGAAACAAATAAGCAAAGAACAATGCAATATCTCAGAATGAATCTTAATGCAAAACTTCTCTGAAAGGTACATATAAAAAAGAAAAGAACTAGAATTGAAATATAGGAAAATGTTTTCACTAATTATAAGAAAATCATAATTTTCAGTACATAATAAATTGCTTTGACATACGGAGCTCAATTATGGGGATGTTCTGCAAAGAGTAATATAAATAAAATAAAAAATTTTCAGAACAAAGTCCTGAGAAGTATCGTGGGTGCACCCAAATACTATATGATTGACTACCTACATCCAGATCGTCAGATATCCACAGTCAGTCAAGAAATCAAGAGAATTGCAAGGCGGCATGGGCAAAGACTCCATTCTCATGAGAATATTGAAGAATCAAACCATCTGATATTGTGTAGTGTTGGGTAGTGAGGTGCATATATTAAAAAAAGACAGCAGTGACATGTATAAACATTATTTCACCAGAGACTGGGATAGGGGAGATGAGTCCTCCTAGTTATATACCTAGATTGAAGTTATCATAAAGATAAATTGTAGATTAGTCGGAAATGACTATTAACAATGTAATAATTAAATAATAAAAAAATATAAATATTCTAATCTTATATTGAAAATAGTGTTAAAACAAGTTTTAGCAACCTATCATTTTTGAATTAATTCTGTGGCTCTATTATATGAGAAAAATTAATTTAATACATTGGGGTCGAATTTCGACCACAAGTCGATTACTAGTAGTAATTAAATAATTACTAACACATAAAAATACTATAAGTACATAGAAATTATGTAAGCATTTTCGTTTTTTTTATATATATATTTTAATTTATTGGCCATTTTATGATTCTCCAGTTACCATTTGTTGAATGGCTCCGTTAAACACAAACTATAAAAAGCAAAAGGCAAAACAGAATCGTTACCACTTTTCAATTGAAACCGATATTTCAAACAATAAGAGGCGGGAGATGAATCTTGCCGGTTTATTTTATGTCGAGCCGCGGCGGCTATTGTGGCCTTCGATCGAAATCATCAAAACATATTGTTCTCAATCACGAACGCTTTTCGGAGCACCTGTTTTCATCAGTTCTCCTCAATTTAGTGCGTTAGAACACAGCTTGCACTTTATTTTCAGACATTAAAGCATTGTTGTTTGCAATAACAAGTAATTTCAACTTTCATTACAGTCGCTTGGCAGCGCGTTTGTAGTGTTTCGCTTCGCTTTTATTGGATCGAATAAAATTTACAGTCGGATGTTTTTATTGAGGGAGAATGATCCAAAATATAACAACTATTCGGTACTCTGATATTCGGTAATTGCACAAGGTTTTTTTAGATAAGTTCTATTATTCTACTTAATATATAGATATATTTTACTATTAAATTGCTTTAAAAGTATTCAGGAATTCCTACCTTTTGTGTTTTTTAATTCATAATATTTTTGCTTAAAAATCTAAATTATATTTTTTTTGTAGCATCACGTTAGACAAAAAGCAAAACACATTAGAACCAAAATAAAGCAACTATACTGGTTAGTCGGAAGATTCTCTCAACTTGATCTAAAAATCAAAGAGGTTGATCTATAATACAATTATAAAGCCAATTTGGACCTATGGGATGCAAATATGGGGTTGCACTAAAAATTCAAATCAACTAGTCATACAACGCTGTCAAAACAAGGTTCTTCGATTGATTACCAATGCCTATCGCTATGTAACCAACGAAGAACTGCACGATGACCTGAATATCAAATGGATTTGCGAAGTTATCCAAGATTTCGCCTTGAAACACGAAAGAAGATTACTAACTCATACTAACGTGGAAGCAATACAACTGCTGGACAGCGCGCAGGATGTCAGGCTATTGAAACGAACAAAACCATACGAACTTATATAAAGTGTAAACATTTAGTGTAAACTATAGCTATAAGTTAATAATAAATAAATAATCATAATTTTGTAATTGAGGAATACATACTGATATATTTTCTTGCACTCGTCCTGCTTGTTAATTAATCCAAGTACATAGGAAAGCCAATAAAATAAGAATCAAGGATACCATATTAAAGAATGATCTCTTTCAAGTTGTTATTCGGTAAATATAAATGAAACATTTAATTCATTTTATGTAATTTATTTTTTAGAAATAAGGGTGACAAAAGATACATGGTAGATCAGATTACTGAACTTTATGGACACAGAGCATTACATCTTCCTCCCTATTATCGCATATTTAATCCAATTGAGTTGATATTGCAAAATATTATTATAATAGACATTCAGGTCGAGGAGTATATTCAAACTAGAACTATCTGGATTTATGGAAGGAGGCACTGTCGAAAATAACACCTTCGGTTTGTGTGGGCTCGATCAGCCACATTGAAGAAGAACTTGACAAATGGTAGAATCTTGAGCAAGTTTTTGATGGATTTGAAATAAACAGCTTGGTTATTAATTTGATTAGTGTTTTTGAAAGTGACAGTGATTGAATAAAACCTTATGAATGTTGGTTTATGATTCCATGTTGAAAATTACCAAGATAGGATAAAAGAGGATCAACTAAAAGTCAGTATGAAATTAATAGATACTATATTAATATAATAGGTACTATATTAATATATAGCACTATGTTAATATAATATAGTGTGAAAGTTTTATGAGCATGTGTGATATTATTCAGAACATAGATTGTGGAACGTTTGGTTAAAATGTTATAAGAAAAGAAATAATACTAACTGTTTTGCAGATATGGCAAATGCATTAAGAATAATGCAGTAGTTAAATGTAGTCTTATCAAGAAAGATGTACACAGGTGGTAACAGAATAATCTAAGGAGAAATATAATAATATTATAATGACTTTACATTGCAACGAAGGAAACAAGAACTAAGCATAAAACGTAAATATTTTCCCTAATAAAAGTAAAATACATTACTCAGATACAATTGTTAATTATTGTTAATTAGATTGTTTCAGGGGATATCACTACACAAAAAAACGCGCCTAGGGCTCAATCTATATTAGTCTGAGAAAAAGTTCAATGTAAATATAATAAAACAACTCAAACTTATAAATTATTGTGACTGTATAATTAATTGTAACATTCTTCGGTAATATATCCATTAGATGTACTATAATGTTAAAATAAATTATAATGCATAATAATTATAATTTTGCTTCATTATTTCATTTAGATTAAGATTTTGTCATCAGCACCAAAAGGTACTAAAACTCCACTGCGCCACTACTGTTTTGATAATTTTGTATACTCTAGTTTTTGTAGTAATATATTGAGTTATTTATGAGCTTTTAACGAAAACTTCAGAAAAAAAGCCAAACAAAACAAACTCAGGATACGTTCAAGCCAATCTTGCCCAAACAAAAAGACCATACGTCTGATTTCAATTATGAACCAATCCAATTCCCGATAGACGAAAAATTTCCTTCAGGTATGTCTCTCTATTTACACTGAAAATATGAGTTTCTGAACCCCCCGACCTCACCCGCTACGAAAATGTTTCCTTTTTCTCCCATCGATCTGCCACACACAGATTGGCAGCTCCCCGAAGAATAAAAGCCAATCATTATGATGTATAACGGGGGCGACTGTCCCCACGGGATAGCCGATGCGAAACTTTAGATGCGATAAAAATCTTTTTTCTGTTAGCCCCGACGTTCCGATTGGTTATTATTGGCGGAGGGCGATCCTAATAATGGAATAAAAAAGTAGTCGATGTAAGCTGTTTTAGTTGTTTGCGAATGATATTAAATTGAAGTCAATTATAAAAATGATGGATGAAAAGTTTCCGGTCTGGTAGGTTTTATCATATTATATTTTAAATTTTAATTACTTTTTTTGAATTTAAGTACAATTACAAGTGTAAATTACAATCATATATGCTTGGTGTAATCCTAACTTACAAAGTAATTGACCAGCAGCCATTCCACTTTGATTTGACATTCGCTCGATCCTAGTCAGCGTTAGGCTGGAATTACTTGAACGTTAGGACGAAGTCCATGCCCCATCTGCTCTAACAATATATTTAATTTATTAAAAAGAGCTCAATTTAAGGCTTCTAAGGGGCTGTTTATCCCCGTAGGCGATCATTGATCATCATCGATTCATCTGATAATGTTTTAATTAATTGACAAGGTGTATGGCATATTAATTGGGTTGATTTTAAGGAATTGTGTAGTGATTGTCTTAAAATTTGTGGTTTTAGCAGCTTTTTAAATAGTTTATTTGTTTAATAACGTGATTTTTTTTATATTTAACAGATAAGAAACGGGTTGGGTCACTCACGTCAAAATTATAATAAAAATAGTATGAGAACAATAAAAGTTGATGGAAAAAGGTAAACGTTTGAATAATAAATAACTAGCTGTTGTTAATTATATTATTTATTAATAATTCATTACAGATACATTGTTCTTCATGGTGAAAACAGGAATGCTTTATTCCTGGCGCTGAGTTAGGGTTTTCTCTAAGCCTAAGCGTATGGTAGTTACGAGACTTTTTTTATTAATCTCCTTGAACGTCAACAATCTGCACGGTGGGCAACAAGTATTATTATATGACTTCAGTTATATAATATACCTATCCTGATATGTAGTCACTTTAGTAAGTGATCTTCTACAACTTATAATCTAAATCTTATTCTATATACTATTCTAACTTATTTTAAACTCTATCCTAACTTTTTCCAAAAGCTAACTAGCTTATTCTACAGATTATTAAATCTCAATCTATGTGTCTATTAATCAGTTCGTATGGTAGTTTGCGTTTGAGCTTAGTAACTTCACTGTCATCGCGCACATTTAACTGTTTGGCGAATGCGTTGAGATGCACTAATAGTCTTTCAGAGTACTTCGCACTAACACTGCGCATCACACTCGTTATGGGTTCTATGGGGATATCACGCTGAATCAGTTTGTTGGACACGTAATATGGGGCATCGACGATAACTCACAACACAACACCTTATTCTGGAACCTCTGGAGGATATCTATGTTAGATTTACTAGTAGTACCCCACAGTTCGATGACATAGCTCCAAATGAGCCTAAATATTGACTTATTCAGCAAAACCTTGTTATCTAATGATAATTTATATTTACGCCCTATCAGTGAGTACATTTGGTTTAGTTTATCCCCAGGCTGTTTGCGTTTTGTCACTATATGGTTTTCCATGTCGAACGTCGATCGAAATGCATTCTCAGATATTTAACGTTGTCTGCTTGCGGAATTTCATGATTATTCAATTTTACTAAGGGACATGTTCTTCTACAAAGTATGATTTTCACATGGGTAGATTTTGTCTCATTTACTTTGATACTCAACGTTTTCAACCATAATTCAACTTTGTCAAGATGAAGTTGGAGGTTTCTTCTGGCTGATATTGGATCCTCGTGATAATAAAATGTTTGACAATAAAATGTCTGTCTGTGAGGGACGATTTCAGCAGTTCAGTGTGCGTATAGGGCAAAACCATGGAGAAATGACTTATAATATGTTTTTGCTATGGTTTGAAAGTTAACTCTAAAAGAACTATAGTTATGGATAATGCGCAATACCATAGTACACTGGTGGAGAAGATCCCATGAAAAATATCGACAATGGCTGTATTGGTTTGAAAGACATGAATTTCGTCATGAAGACACCATGCTAAAGAGTGAATTACTTCAAATTGTTTTTCGATAAATATAAATAATTTTTTTAATTGCATTTTATGTAATTTACTTTTAAAGATAGGACTGGAAAAAGATACCGGGTAGATGGCTGAACAGTATGGCCACAGAGTATTACGTCTTCTTTCCTATCACTGCATGTACAATCCAATGAAGTTGATATACTATGGGTGTGACAACGAATACTTACAATATACATGTACGTCGAGAAGGATGTTCAAGTACAGCTGTCTGGATACGTGGAAAGATGCATTATCTACAATAACATTCGATTTGGATAAAGTTGGTCAGACACACTGAAGAAGAAATTGAAAAATGGTGGATCGCGAACAAGGTTTAAATATATTAAAAATTAACAGCTTAGTTATTCACTTGAACAGCGATTCCGAAAATAATAGTTATTAAATGAAACTTTCTAAGTGTGATTATGATTAAACACCGACAATTACCAAGATAGGGTCATGAGAGTAGAAACAACTAAAGATGAGTACATAATTAAAACAGAATAACTGGAGAAAATCCTGCTGGAGATGATGACAGATTTATGTGTACAGATATGTATGTAATTATTCAGAATATAAATTAGCACTTGGTTAAACTAAACATTATAGAGAATGCAGTGATTAAATCTAATTTTAACAAGAAATGTATATACAGGTAGTAACAGAATAAACTAAGGAGAAATACAATGATATCAAAATGGCTTTAGAAGGAAATACTGCATCGCAGGAAGCAAGAAATAAGCGTACAAGGTTAATATACTCTCTAATGAAAATAAAATAAACTATTTGGATATAAAATTGCTAGTTTAGTAGATTAGACCTCCAGGGCATAAGACCACATAAAAAAACAAGCCTAAACTCTACATCACTGTTGGTGTGAAAAAGAGAGTAATATAAATATAATAAAACACAACCCTAACCTAAAAACTAACTTTATAATTAATTATAGTTTAAGTCATTTGATAATATATGCATTAGATGTACTATAATGTGAGAAGCAATTGCGCTTGATGACATTTTTTTTTTCATTTATTTTGCTTAGATTAGAAATTTGTTTTATGTTAAAGCCAAAATTAACTAAAACTCATAGTTGATGGGAGTTAACATCAATTTAGATGACATGAGTTCACTCTTTCATTGAATGTGTCATATAATAGTTTTTAAATATCCATTAGTTTTAATTATAATTTGCATGATTCACAAAAATGTTCGTTCCATTATAGTAAAGTATAAATTTCTATAACTATGTTCGCTAATAGTCACGTAAAACAATTCTAATTATTGAACAATTCGAGGCCGACAAAAACCCATTTATTTTCAATTGTCTCATGGCGGAGCAGTGGGTATTGTTCGGGCCGCTAGCACGTTGTTTCTCAGGGTAAAATTTTGGCAAAGCTTATAAATGTCGTACACATAAATTATAGCGTCCCTTTCACTCTGACATTATACGCACATGTCGCTGAAACAGCGACCAAGCTTCGAAATAAATCAGATTCCGAATCTAATTCATTATTTGCCAAAATGCCAAACGTGTGTATGTTCAATGTAATAATTACAATGTCAAATATTTGCTCGTACGCATATTTATTTGGGAAGTGCTGAACTGGACCCGAACGTACTGGAAAAACCATTATGCCCATTACTAGTAGTCGAACGTGGTTTATTTTTCGTTTATATTCCATAATGGGTATTATTTCGGTTTAATGCCGTATTATACTGAATCAATTTATTAAATTATTTCTTGTTTATTTCCGAATTTGAGTGCTAAATAGGATTTGAATAAACTATTACCAAATGTTGGATGGATTGTTCTTTTATTAATTAAATATTACATTATTTAAATAATTAACAAAGTATTGATCAGTTTAAATTACTACACCGTTGGACATAAAATCCTAAGATTATTTTCAGAATTGCATCAACTTCAGTGCACCAACTATAAGTATACGTGATTTTTCTTTACGTTTATGTTATAAATATGAATATGGAATAAGAAATGAAGTAATACATGTTTGTGTATTAACGCAGAGAATATATGAATAAAGAAAACAATTATGTATTTATTTTTTAGGATAAATTGATATGGCTCGGTGAATGGAAGTAAAACGAAATGAAACAGTGGTGTTTACATTATGTGACCGTTATTTATTGGCAATATAAAAAATGTAGAAAAAACAAAATAGATAAAGCGGATGGCAGCGGTGTTACCTGGAGACGAGGTTTGGGCAGTCGATGGTGGCACGTCTAAACCAAACGATGGTCGGGTACTGAATGATCGAAATACCTTTCAATAACATCCCAGATAAACGTCTCGGGGTTACCATCTATTCGTAATAATGTTCTAGTTGTCGCTGCAGGCCGTGTTCAACATCTGGGATTATATTTCTGGATACTTTGATGACCGTTATTCTACGATGTAAAATTCGACGTGCCTCAAGGTCGCTACAATTAATACAGCTTTATATATGTATATTAAAGTAACATATTTACTATTTATTTACTGTATAATTGAATTAACTGTTGATTTCTCACAATTTAAGCTTATAAAGGAAATAATTACAATAATGCGTACAAGGTGTAAACAATAAATCGTGATATAGTCCCACATATTTTAAAATTAATCGTTAAACAAATTGATATTTGTCAATGCTTTATATAAAAATGCATTAATTTTCCTTGTTCCTTCCAGTCTTTCCGAAAAGTAACCTTTTCAGAAGATTTTATAATGTGTGTCGTTGATGGCTAATGTTATATGTTACGGTTGACGTTAATTATATTAATTTACATAGCATAAAATGGACATATGGTTAATTGCAAAAAATGTGTATAAAAGTACAACAATAATTATCATTAGTAAGCTTCTAGTACGATTCAATATAATTTTCCTCAAACCTCTTGTCAATGTTTGATTTGAACAGCAAAAAATAATTTTCTTCTCTGCTTCTTGCTATATTGAAATCTGTGGCTATTTGATATCATTGAAAATGTTTTCTTACAAATTAGGCGGCTAATATTCCCACTATAAACAAAATTGATGCTCGTTGAACATTTAAAGATGTAGTATTCCATTCAGCATTTTCCTTTATTCTTCAATATTTCACATGTGCTATTATAATTAAACATTAACTATTCACACTTTTCTTATCTTCTTCTTCTTTTATATATCGGTATCAAGAACTTAATATAAATGTTGTGTTTAAGCTAATCGATCTTAATAAAAGTAAGCAAAATAAAACAACAAGAACTAAATACCTCTTATAATATTTTTTGTCACAATAGTATCTTCGTAATTTTTATGAAGTCAATTGGTAACTTATATAGTCAATTCAAAATAGCAGTGACACGGGCTACTTTTGATACAGTTGAATGTCGCAATGTTGCCGCAGCTTCTCTGAGTTTTAGTACATTAAGCCTCTGACATATAACAAAATTTTAATATAAATAAAATAACTGAACAAATATTCTATTAAATATAATTTATTTTAACATTATAATACATCAAATGCATTTATTATCGAAGAACTTAAAATTTCAATTAATTTTACAACCATAATAATTTATAGATTAGAGTTATTTTGTTATATTATATTATATTATATTTTCCGCACTACTTTCGATAGGATTCTAGTCGCGTTTTTATATGAAGTGTTATCCCCCGATAGGCCTAATCCACTTAATTAAGAATTGTATATTTGAGTAATGTATTTTATTTTCATTAGAAAGTATATTTATGTTTTAGGCTTAGTTCTTGTTTCTTTCGATGCAATGTATCCTTGTAAAGTCATTATGATATTACCACATTTCTCTCTAGTTTGTCCTGTTACTATATGTATACATCTTTTTTGATAAAACTACATTAAATCACTGCATCGTCCTTAATGCACTTGCAATATCTACAAAACAGTTAGTGTTATTTCTCTACTCATACATGTTAACCAAACATTCATGTATATTCTAAACAATAATTCATAAGCTCATAAAGCTTTCACACTCTATAACACAACTCCCTGCAATTAAAGTATATTAATTGTATACTGACCTTTAATGGTTTCCTCTTTCATCAGCCTCTCTTGGTAATCATCAGCATTGAATCATAAACCAACATTCATAAAGTTTTATTCAATCACAGTCAATTTCAGAAATACTAGTCAAGTTAATAACCAAGATGCTTACTATGCAATGGACAACTTTTGCAGGCTCATTCCGTTACACGTTCGAACAGGATTCTATCTCTTTTTAAATAGAATAAAATGACAAGGATAATATTGTCTGACTGTAAAACGAATTTACAACTTTAGACACACATATATTGACACTCGTGTCACTGCTATTTCGAATTGACTATACTTTCCGCTAGTCTATTTACGTGACAAAAACCCAAAAAGTATATTTTATATAAACGTATTCTTCTTTCGAGTCAGAGTCAGCATTAGCCCGGAGAATAAAAAGCTTACTTTTTAACGAAATTTCTTTCATCTGGAAAATTTTTCGCTGACTCAAGCATAAATTAAGAATGGGTTTCTTTCTTTCCCCTTTTGAATTTACATATTCGTTATTTTATCATGGCATTCTGCTTTCCTTAATTTACATAATCCCCCTTTATGTTGCCGTAAAAATTACTTTGTAAAGAAAACTATCCGATAAATGATATTCAACAATTTTAGGTAGCAGTAATGTAAGGTTTCGAAAAAATAATTTCGATTTTTTCTAATAGTAATACTTATTCAAAGACTCTTATTGGAATATGTTTGAAAGGGAACAGTCTCTATTATGTTCAGCATAAAAATAGCTGATATACAGTGACAAATATATTCACAATTTTTACTTATTAATAAGATGATGCGCTACCATCTGCTTTCAAAATAGATGAAATAATTCATTGTGGTATAGCTTCAGTATATTAATTGTTTCCAAGAGAATATTGTTCCATTCTTGTATCAAAACATCCGCCAATAGCTTCAAAGATGTTGGAGAAGGAAATTTACCTACAATTGTTTACTCAAGTAATCCCGATAAACGTTTAGTTATGTTGAGGGAAAAAGTACTAGAAAGTAGGAAAAATATTTTGATGTTATTCTGAATCTTCTCAAACTAAGGCTGACCGTTTTCTGCTGTGTATAACAATGTACTAGACTTCATCATTGAGGATGTCGAGATATTAATTAGCAGTAATCCGGCTAGTGATGTAAATAAGAGAATAACATGAATACTCAATAACGGAGAATACGATCTCAATAATTATAACGGAACCTATTTTGTATGTTATATGTTCTTTATGGCAAACACCTGAGCAGTTCCAACTCAAAACCAATTTATTGTACTGGTTGGTCGAAATATACTGCCAACTTAAACCAAAATAAAAGAATGTAGGAATGTTCCTCTGGATCACTCACTACTATTTTGTGGAAGGAACTTGCACGGGAACTGAAAACACGGGTTGAATAGAAACTTGTTTATTGCGATATTAAATGATAAATGTGGTCGAAAGGAGCATGGACAGGATATTAGGTTAGGTAGAGAATGTACGGTAGCGCTGTGGAAGTGGCACAGTTACAAGGGGGTGGACAAAAGAAAACGGAGCGAGATGTCGTCGTAGTGGTCTTTTATAGCCGGGAACCGCATGGTACCAATCCACCGACGTTGTCAAGCTTTGAACTTGCTGTAGGTGAATGTGTGGTGGCCTAAAGGGTCTCTACAAGAAATTGATTTATTGGTTCAATATGGGATTAAACTAAGTCATCGACCCAACGTTAAAACAAAGTTCTTCGATTTATTACTAATGCTTATTGTTAAGTAATAAATATTATTCCGCACTTACCTTGTTTTGACATATCCCTCAGTAAAATTGAATAATCATGAACTTCCGCAGGCAGACAACATTAAATATCTGGTAACACATTTTGATCGACGTTTGACATGGAAAAAACCTGTAGTGACAAAATGCAAACAGCTTGGGCTTAAACTAAACCAAATATATTGGCTGATAGGGCGTAAATCTAAATTATCATTAGATAACAAGGTTTTGCTGTATAAGTCAATACTTTCGATTAGGCCCATTTGGATCTATGGCATTGAACTGTGGCTTACTACTAGCAAATCTAATATAGATATATAGCAGAGGTTCCAGAATAAAGTATTGCGAGTCATCGTCGATGCCCATATTACGTGTCCAACAAACTGATTCATCGCGATATCCCGTTAGAACCCATAACGAGTACGACTCGAAGTATTAGTGCGAAGTACTCTGAAAGACTATTAGTGAATCCTAATGCACTCGCCAAACAGTTAAATGTGCGCGATGACAGTGAAGTGCGTAGGCTCAAACGCAAACTACCATCCGAACTGATTAATAGACATATATAGTGAGATTTAATAATATCTAGAATAACATAAGTTAGAATAGTCTTTAAAATAAGTTAGGATAGACTTTTAAAAAAAGTTAGAATAGTATCTAAAATAATATTCAGCTTATAATTTTTAGATCAGATCACTTATTGTAGTGATCTTCTGCATGTCAGGATGGTACTATATAAAATCATATGATTGTTGACCTTCTAAGAGATTGATTAAAAAGACCTTGTTTTGATACACACTTAGTCCAACTGAATTCATGCAAGTGAAATGAATAAATAAATAAATAAAAACAAATAAATAAATGTGTAAATAAGATTCCATTTACGTATATAATGAAAAATGTTATATTATCTGTTTTAAATAATATTCAGCGAGATAACAGTCGAATTTTTATATCAAAGATCCATACTGCCCCAGCATATAACAAAAATATTTTCGTTTATACAGTTGTATACATTATTGTCATCTGAAAAATAATTTAATGATCAATCACCGACAACTGACACCTCGCAAATTCGAAGATTAAAAATACGACGGCGTAAGATACAGACGTAGATCTGAAAATCCTAATATTTCGGGCCATTTGAAAACGACAGGCGTTCTGTTAGGTTTTAAACATTTTCCCTTCAGCGATATTCGTATTGTCCCACTGCGCCATGGATTAGCGCTCAGTCCCCCGCAACTCCCCTACGTCGCCCGTCGTCCCGGCCATTCCGTCTCACAACAAATAACGGCGCAGTTTTGTGTCTGGAATCTGGATGAAGCCTTAATGTCTTCCGTTTCGGAGGCGCGGATAACGTAAAAGCGGCCCAAGCTGTTGCTAATTTCGGCTAATTGTTTATGCAAGCTGAGTAACTGCCATTGCACGAGTAAATTATGGCTTCTTTGCTTTTGCATTTCGTACCCGGAGGACTGACGTGGGAATGCGCATTAACGGAAGTAGATTGCGCAAATATTTTGTTGCGATTTAATTTTTCGAATGGATTATTTTCCCGATTATTTTTATTGGGGTTGGAAAGTAATTTGGGATGACGATTTTATCACCCTGCGGACTATTAACAGTAGATGTTTTTGTTCTGGACTGAAAGCAGGCGGAAACTTGATCTGGAGTGACAAATTGGGCCGGGTTATGTGGGACTGCCTTTGGGCTTATAAATACACTAAACCGAAACCGCCTGACAGCCTACACCTGTGGGCCGCTACTGCTGCGAAATTAAAATTGGGAATATGGCACCTATTACTGGGCACAAGGATTCAACGAAAGAAGAGATAGTGAAACCATCTTGGATTAACACACCCCTGGGTTTTGTCTTATGAGGACAAAACTTATGACTGCAGCGACGGATGAGATCGTTGTGACCTGGAAAAAGCGGGAGATTGGAGATTGGCAAGATTGGCAATATCAACCGAGCCGTCAGTCGAAGTGGAGACCTAGGTATATGAGGCTAACCATGGAAGCGTTGCGGAGTAGATGAAGACGTTAATTTGCAATCTACAGGGTTTGAATCACTTGACCGCATGATCGAGTTGCTTCTGTAAACCTCGTTGAATGGTATTCCCGAGCCTGAAGGCTATGAAGAAAGCAGGGTCGTCAGGGTAAAACGCGACATCAATGTGCTCTTTTCTCAACAGATCCGAAATATAGAGATTAGCACTAGAACGGTAGCCTAATATATCATATTATATAAGAAAACAACTAAAATATCATCGGTATGTCATGTCATTTATATCAGCTTTAAATGAGACATTGATCTACCAACTAATTCTAAATTGGAATAAGAGTTTAATGAGTGACGAGAGTCAAACACTTCAGCAATCAAACCAGCTTGTCTTCAAAAATCGCTCTTGAGACTGTTGACATTGTGACGGGTACTGAAAAGTGATTTATTTTTAAAACTAAAAACGCAAAATATCATAATAATCACCGTCAAATCGTTTTGGTTGCAAAACAGTACTCTGCGATTGGCGGGAACAATGAGGCGTGATGTTTTACGAATTGTTGAATCGTGGTGAAAGAGTAATAGCCACCAATAACCAACGATCAATTTGAGACATGCATTGACGAGGAAACGTTCAGAATGGGCCCCAATACACGGTAATGTGATTTTGCAGCACGATAACGCGCCTTCTCATAAAGCAAAACCTGTCAAGGAAGCATTGCAAGAACTTGGATGGCACATATTATCACACCCGCCGTACTCTCCAGACCTAACCCTGTCCAACTATCAACTTTTCGTATCAAAGGGACCTGTACTTGTCGAACAACACTTCGCCAAATTCGAAGATGTTAAAAAGTGCCTCAATGAATGGTTTTGTTTAAAAAACAAATTTTTTTTTTTGGCGTGGCACCCATAAATTGCCTAAGAGATGGCCAAAATGTATAGTATCAAATGAGTAACACTTTGAAAAAATACTAACGTTGGGAACTATTGACTGAAAACCGTCGAAATAGTCGATAGTCAAAAAACTAGCGACTGAAAATAGTAATTACTATTTTCAGTCAAGTGCACGGTTTGATTGTTTTTTTTTTTTAATTCGTTATGTCAGACGAAAATGTACGAACCCTTTCGTGTATAAATTGTGAGAGAGTAAAAGATGGAGAAAAATGCTTGGAACAGTTAATTTTGTATGTGCTTATATTTTGTTACGGTAGTATAAGCGGGACCAAGATGTACATATTCTTTTACACACTAAGTTTAAAAAAGAACAGGAAAAAAATAATTATCAAATAGTAATAATTCCTTTTATATTTGAATGTTTCGTGGATCGGTAAAAGGGAATCGAATATTCTTATGGAATGGAATAATACCCCTGAAATATTTTATAGTATTATAATATGTTAATTGCTATTTTGAAATAATATACTATAATAAATATAGACAATACAATAGAACTTAAACAAAATCTAAAAACTAAAAATATCATATAATATAATAAAAGTATAATAACCATAAATACTAAATAAAAATAAAAGTATATACCTAATCATAGGAAAAAAGCTAATCCATGACATAATTAAATATGATCACACACACAGCTAGAGGAAATATTTTTAACAAAAATCGAGAAAGTAATCGAAATATTACCTATTATTGTCATAAAAACAGTCAAATGTATTTTACTATTTATCATTCACAATTTTAATCTTTTTACCCTATTACATTAATAATCTTGAAAGATATCGTTCTAAATTGCTGCTATATTAATACACAATATATTGCTTTTACAAGCAGTATACCAAAAAACCATAAAATTATGTACATGTAAATATTTATTACATATAAATCTATGTAAGCATAAATTGGGTACCTTTTTGTCAAGGTCGCGGCTAGGATGACCAAGCCAGAACGTTAAAAATCAATCGAATGAAATTAGTAGAACCTAAAATAGTAACTAAATGTACACGACTAAAACAGTCGATAGTAAATAGTAACAAAATCAGTCGGTCCGAAAACAGCGACTGAAAACAGTCGACTAAAACAGCCTATAGTAAAAAGTAATAAAATCAGTCGAACCAAAAATAGCGACTGGAACAATCGATAGTAAAAAGTAGTCAATTACTAAACAGTCGATAGTCGTTTTCAGTCGATAGTTCCCAACCCTAATAAATACATTTTGTAGTTTTCTTTTTCGAAAAAAAAACGATAATAACTTTCCGGTACACCTGGTTGATAATAACGTCATTAGTTAATTTGTATTCTAGTTCAAAACTCTCGAGCATAAATTTTATAACGAAAACGACACAGCGCCGAACCGGAGTCGATAAATCGCCAATCTTTGTCCTCCTCAACTCGTCGTGCTTTGTCAACGCGCAAGAACGGAATCCGACTGAGTGCATTAAGCCACTGAAAAAGTATGGCGATTTCGTGTCGCGTTCTTTTTTATGTTCTCAACTTTTCCCTTTTTTCCGCCGGTGCAAATTGGGAAGGATAGAGAGGGTTAGGCGGTCCTGCATGGATAGGCCGGCACAATAATAATGCCTCTTTATTATTCCTCGGAGGGCCTTCCTGGAGCGATATATGACCTCAGACATAAGTTAAGAAACCGCCCTTCATCGGGAAAAATGGAGGGTTTTCGGTTTTATAGTTGTGTATTATTTATTTCGGGTAATACGCTTTTACTTACTCCCCCATCCAATTGGCCGGATTGCTTTATTTTTGTTTGCGGATTCGGATCATGCCGCCCCGTCAATCAAATAAAAAAATTCGGTCTTTACTAGTCAATTGTTCGGTTTCTGTTGTCGGATAAAAGTTTTTGTATCAAACTATTTCAATAAGTACGTCATTTTCTAATTATACATATATATTCTATATAGTACACTCGAATTTTTTTGTAAATACGTCATCAAGATGTTTAAAATATTGTCTGCCAGAATGTCTGCCATATGTTCCTTCTCGTTTTATTCTAGTTAAAAAGAGACACAATTCAGTCCGATTAGTTCGAACACGTAAACGAATGAGCCTGTCAAAGTCGCCCGGTTGTCAGATGTATGCAAAATTCTTGAAAGCACTAATGTTCAGAGGTTGTAAACCTAACCTAAAAACTATATAACTTTAATGTTAAAATAAATTACATTTGATAACATTTTTGTTCAATTATTTTATTTAGATTAAAATTTTGTTGAATGTCAAGCCGAACTGAGTTAAAATTCAGACTTGATGCGGCAATATTGAGACGTTTTAACGTCACAAATTCAAACGACGTACGTACAAAATAAATTTGAACAGACTAAATAGTCTATTCAAAGTTTTTTTGTAATGCCTAACATTGCAATGTTTCGACGTCACAAATATCCATGACGCACTACTAAAAAAGTTTGAATAGACTATATATTTATAGCATGCATGGCATTCTGTTATATCAACAAAAAAGCATCGTGTTTATATCATCATAAATTCATTACAGCAGTACGGTGATTTGACAAGTTCGGGTGCAAAAATTGTATGGTTAAAACGAAGTAAGTGATATGTAAGATGTATAAAATATTTCGAGGGATTTACAAAAGTGATTGTAGTATTTAATACTAAGTTTAACAACATTTATTTGTAAGTTGTTACAAATATATGTAATTTTGATGTTGACCTTCAAATATGTATATAGGAAGCCCTACTTCTAAATTCAAGGAAAAGTATATATAATGAGTTTAGATTGCTATATGAATCATATAAGGAATATGTGAATATTCCTTCATATTAGTAATGATTCGCAATAAACACGTTTTAGAACTTTAAAGAATTTTTCTTCGAATGGCATTTTTCCATATTAAATAAATATTCATCAGATCAACTTGAGAATGTAGACTTTCAGCTAGATTATACCATCATCGAAGAATCTAGGGTTCTTAAGATGGTTAAATAACTATTATTTTAATAAACATTTCTTGCAAATAATTAAATTATAATTAAGCCGGCTTGGTGGCGCAGTGGTAAAGGCGATGGGACGGTCCTCCTACTGTTGCGATAGCCGCGGGTTCTAATCCTGCTGGGGCATGATCGTAAATTTATGTTTGTTTAAAATTTGTGAATGTTCTAGGCAAGAGTATAAAATGAACCCAGTCACGTCAGTAACCAGGCTGGGTAAGACCGGATGTCTTCTGGGATGATTTCCAAAGTTGGTCACTCGCCAGTCGGTAGGATTAATGCTGAGGAAAGTGGTTCGGAACCCACGTTAAACTTTAGGCCCAGTCCAGATAAACCCACAGTTGGTGAAAGGAGACTTTAAAATATATATGAAAAAAAATATAATGAAATAGAAAATAATATAATTAAATTAATAATTTGACCACCCATATGTGTATGTATATGTGATTCAAGGAAGAGCAAATTGTACCAAAAAACAAAAAATTATATTAGACCTAGTTTTTTACAACAAAATCTGGAATATATAGAAAAAAACTCACCAAAAATACCCAACCAATAAATACCTAATTATACCGGAAACAAATAGAACTTCTCCCACAATACATCCATTTAAATTGCATTTTACGATTAATATTATCTGATCCTCTCTTGTCTTCCATACAATCTATCCTCGAATTTCCCGACAATTATCGGGATAAGGGCGAGCCCGGCATTCTTATAAATCTACTACCCCCGAGTTTCTAATTTTGGGGGATATCTCGGGCCCATTAATAACATTTATTCTGCGATGTTACTTATGATCGTACCCAATAAATCTCGACGTACCAATGAAAGATGAGAATAAGGCCCGCTTTTTCTCTCGCCGCCGAGAAATTCAAATTGCTCTCAGGTTGTACCCGGAAGATTTATGCCTCGGTTTTAATTTGTTTTGGTGGCTCGGTGGCTTTTATGTATCTTTTGTTTCATCGACATGAAAAAATAGGTTTTGGTTTAGTCTCAAAAATCTATAGCGATGCTGGACGATTCAGTAAATAAGGAAATTTCGCTCTAAAATAGGCTTCTACGTCTATTAAAACGAAATGATGTTCGCTCGTCTCGTGAAAACTCGAGAACCACCGAACCGATTTAACTAATTTTTGTTTTAATATATTTACTAAAATGCAAGGAAAGTTTATATAGTTAAAAAATATTGAATAATTTCGACGAATATACATAGAATAAGGAAAAATAGAAGCGAATTATAGGGACAAATCAGGTCCCACGTTTAAGCTTTTTGGAATCCCTGTTACGCGGCCAAATATAAACAAAAAATGTAACAGCAATAGGTCTGTTTCTCTCTCGTTCGGCTTCGGCATTAATAATTCTAACCTAAGCAGTTAACGGCCATTTTTAGGTGATATAATTTGTGATGTTTATTTACGACAATTTTTTCGTTATGTGTATTTTGTATGAAGACTACTTTGTATGTAGACCAAAATGTGGAAAGCCATGGCTGAAACAAGATGTAATTCCTACTTGTAATTTAAATAGTAAGTATTTCGTTAAATAGTAATGATTTATTGCATTGAAATAGTGAAGCAATATTTATTAACAGATTCTTTACCATTACTACAAGACAAGGAAAATATGCCGTTTAAAAGTTTTTTAAGGCTGATAGATATGTAGGAGATTTTTCTGCCCCAACAAGACCCAGAAATATGTATATAATAAGAAACTTATGTTTATTATTAGAGAATGGAGGTTCTAACTTGAAATTACATTTATATGTTCCTTTACAGATAACTCAGCCTGTCCCACCAGCTTCGTTTCAGGTTGAATGAAAGAATAATGGCTTTATCCTTATTGAAAGGCAGATGATATAAGCTGTTATCGAATATGTTCTGCTTGCCTTCTAGAAGAACATTAATACAGATACTGAATAAGATTCCTTTTTGCTGCTGGAGTAGTAAGCTCTAATTTTGGTCGTTACTTCAGAAACTGTATAGACCGAACTGCGGTTGTTATATTTGATGAAATGTACCTCAATTTAGGTAAGTTGTTAATTTAGTTGATTCTAAAAAATAAAACAACAGAACCATTAATAGTTATATTATCTTATTTCAACGTTTTAATGTTTTTTTAAATATTACAGAGAAGATAATATCAGTGAATTGTATTGGTAAAATGCATTTAAATAGACTTATTTTTTAATTTTACCAGAAAAATTAAAGGAATTTTTATTTAATTTCCCGCTAAAATTTTATACTATACATTTTTAAATTTCCCGCGCAAATGTTTAAAATTCCCGCCGTAACTAACTGTCATACGGCGCATGCGTAAAAGCCCTCACACGGGGATTCCGAATGTAACTTAGAACCAATTTTAACATAGGAGATTCTAAGTTTCTTTATTCTATGACGAATATAATAAAGACTGCGTCACTGTCACTATCATCAATGGTCTGTCACCACAAAATAGACAAATTTATACGATCTCCCATGTATAAAGCTGTAGCCAAATTTCGTTCATTTAAACGACCTGAAAATGCGACATGCGGGTTTATTTACTAAATTAGGAATACAAAATATTATTTATATTACAGAGGGATTTTTTTTATATATTTTAAACTCTCCTTTTTGCCAACGAGGGTTTATCTGGACTGGACTTATTGTTTAAGGTAGTCTCCCAACAAGGGTCCTCGGCACTAAACCTACCGACTAGCCAGTGACCAATTTAGAGACCATCCGGTCTTACCCAGCTTGGTTACTGGCATATCTGCAATGGTTATTTGTGGTCGGATCATCCACTACTGCCTATAAACACATTTACAATTACAGCCACTAACATAAACTACATCCATGCATCAGCAGGATCCAAATCCGGGACTATAGCAGCAGTAGAAGGATCATCCTGTAACCTTAACCACTGCGCCACCTAGCCGGCTACAGATGGAAATTAAGAACTGTAATTTTAATATATTATTTACTTTAAATACTAGTTACCAATTGTATAAAATATATTCAAAATACGTCAAAAAACAATATGTATATGTAAAGCAATATTCTCTAATTTTACATTCTTATTTCCTTAAATACTATAAAGTAAAAATGTCGAAATTAAAAAATAATTTGACCATATGAAAATATACATAAAAATACAATATTTGCTTTTATTGAGTATACTAACTAAATGTTACAATTTTGGGTATGGAAAATGAAATCCTATTTACTTTTATCATCCACCAAAACATACAGTACCTAATTATTATTATAATGCCTTCCCTCAGGATATCGTACACGATAAACGTTTAAATAAAAATCACCATTTGATTTTGTACATTCTTTTACCAATAATTAGAAATGTCTAGAGACAGCTACGCACACTAACGAATTATAATAGTTCTATGGTACCGTTAAATAACATTTAGATATTATGAAATAATAGCAGTCATAAAAAAATATATAACAATTATTTATTGCAATATTACCACATATACACTTAGTTTTTAGTCTTTTTGATGTTATACTGTCTCGTTATTTTGCCATTCTTTAATTAGAGCCATTGCCGTTTCACTTGGTATTCACGGTTGTGATCCTTTCAATCAGTGTGCTGTGGTATGGACAATACGCCGTCCACAATAATAATTGATGGCTGCTGCAGGTCATTTAATGACTGATTTTGAAAGATTTTCTACATGATAGTCGCCCTTGGACTTGGAGGAAAATATTAACCGTGTTCCAGGAATAAAACCATTCATATTTCCAGCATGAAGAACCATATATTTGCACTGAACTATTAAAAAAAATATTATCAAAATCCTAATCAAATGTTATTCTAACTTTTGTCTTTTTACATCAACTTTTATTGTATTTAATTCTTTTCACAGGTGCCTCTTCAAGAGTGGACAATTGTTTCATATTGAAGTAGCCTAAGATACATAAATTGATATAAATCTTCCTTAATTGTATTATATACCTTTAAAAATTGTATTCTTTTAAAAGCAATGTCTGAAAGTGTATTTACTTGTACTCCTTCGTAGGTTATATTTGCAATATTTAAAATGATTTAAATCATAAGAGTGTCTAAGCAATATATGAAGGGATGTCTTATAACCACCGAAGAACTACGTATCTCTAAGTTTTTTATGGATACTTCTCAGACTAACAGTTTTATATGAAATAATTCTATTAAACTATGTTTATATCGACAAATATATTCACCGTTTTTATCTGTTTGATAAATTTGATCTCAAATATCGAATAGAAAAATGATACATTAATCCGATTCGCACGTGGATAATTTTTTTTTCTGAATCCAACATTATATTGTTTTTCTTGTTTTTTTGAGGGATTTTAGCAACAGTCATACTAATATTCAGTGTAGCTGCAACACGTTAAATATATTTCAAATAAAACCACAGCAATACTTAACTTGGTACTAACCAAGTGCCGGCTTGGTTGGCGCAGTAGTAAGGGCAACAGGACGGTCCTCCTACTGTTGAGATAATCTCGGGTTCGAATTCTTCTAGGGCATAGTTTAAGATTTGTAATTGAAAGTCTATAATAATTTTATCAATAGTGTTTTAAAGAATATTTCAGCTATTTAAGAATCTGGAAAATTTTATTTGTTGATTCGGTTACACGTTCGGACTCATTAGACTACATTCTATCTCTTTTCAACTAGAGCAAAATGAGAAGGAAAAATGTAGTCTCAATTTAATTGCATCATGATGGCGTGAGTTTAAGGCTATTTTGGTTTAACTATAACATTTCCACAATTTATTGTTTTCATAATGAAGTAAAATTTTAATGGCATTACCCTACAAAACGAAGTCCAAGTTCTGGATATTTTTACAAACGTCTACAACTTAGTTATAGACATAATTTAAACAAAATTATATGTTCAAACTTAATTAAATAATTCTTTCTGTTGGCGCGTCCCTGCGAATCGCAACCTTCGAGAATTAGATCCTTTTAATTGGTAAAGTAAATACGGTCGGGAATGGTCGTATTTTCGGCTTCCACAATTTCTGTAGGAACGAGCAGTGGAACTTGAAGTGCTTTGTAAACATTCCCATACAACATATCACATTCTATTTGTACGCCCATTACCATTAATTAATCCGACTTCTTTTGTTATTTAGTTATATAAGTGTGGTTTCTTTCGCCCCTTCGCAAAATGAAACTAAGGTTCGCTACGGAAACTCTCAAGAAAAAACTTCTAGATGTCTGAATAATACTTAGATTTGACGAAACAAGGATTGTCGTTCGTCTAACTGAAATTTGGAAAAGAAAATTACTAAATGTTATGCTAGTTATTCATTTGCTGTCGTGATAACATATAAGTGCTGCAATTATCAGATTTGTTTTAACAGCTATATGCTGGTTTCCCAGAACTATTTTTTAGATAAAATAACACATCATCCATATTTTACTCATCAAGAAGTAGCTTATGTTTTTGAATTCATAATAAAACATTTAATAATACTTATACGCATGCAGAATCCTGCCAAGTACATAAAAATATTGGACAAATTCCTTAAAGGATCAAAGACAACATTGCTTTGAAAGTATTTAGAATGTATTCCATAAAATTTTATAGCCAATTTTTTAGGGGGAGAAATTAATGAATAGGATTTTAATTAATATTTAATTAACAGGTCAGTTGAAAAGTCCCCGGCCTACCATAGTAAAACACAATTTTTTGGCAAAATTAGTTTCTCCTATTCAACATAATTCCCTTGAAGGGTGATACAGTGATTTTAGCGACCCTCCAACTTTTCGATACCATTTTTGTAATACGATATGTCCATTGCTTTAAAATAGGCCTCAGTTTCGGCGATCATCTCTTCATTGGACGAAAATTTCTTCCCAGCGAGCATTCTTTTGAGATCTGAGAAGAGGAAATAGTCGCTGGGGGCTAGATCTGGACAACACGGTAGATAAGGAAGCAATTCGAAGCCCAATTCATGGATTTTAACACGATGCATTGTCTTGGTGAAGCAGCACTTTCTATTTCTTTAAATGGGTTCTGTTGTTATCTTCAGAGGGGTTACTGGTTAACATTTGTATAAAACATTTTCAATATACATCAAAAATTATAATTGCAATTGCCTTAAATACTATAACACATTAAAATAAAATGTATTTCTGTAAGTAATTTTTCCTATTTAGTATTTATTTAGTATTTAATAAGTAAGAATTAAAAAAATTTATTTTGAAAATCGATATAGAAATGCTAAATTTAATTATACTGAACTGCATTACATACTAGAATTTTGATTTTTAAACTATTTTTAAACTTTGAAATACTATTTTTAAGTACAATTGGGAGTTGCATCTTGGTTAAGTAATATTCTTCCACATTTGTGTCTGTACACATCTAGTCTAAAATGCAAGAAACAAACACTCCTGTCTGTTGGTTTAATATATGTAAACCATTTCTTTTAAAATAATACTTCCTAAACTCTCCATACTGAACGTTCCCATATCGAAAAACAATATTTTTGTTGTGTCTTCACGCATGAAAAAATAATGTTTACCTAAACCAAAAATAGAACAAAAATTCTAAAATGTCCTACAAAATCTTAGACCGAACGAGAAGAAATCTGACGGGTTACTAGTGCTCCAACTCGACTTCCCATCCTGTCTTGTATATTGTGGAGTGATCACTCTCCAAGTTACCGTTATCAGCCTCATAACGGAAACGTAAGTTTCAAGTTATGTGAAGCTACCGGTTAACAATCTAATTATTATGATATGTAACCTAGGTTATCAACAATCTTTCAAAAAAAATTGTGTACGTCAAATATGTGATCGTTTCTCAAATGCAACGCAAAATTTTTGTAAAATGCTTCGAAAGTTGGTGCTGAATTTACCGAAGATCAACACCGCCAGCGTAAGTAGTCTAAATAGTATTACCAGATCAACATCAACAGATCCTGTGCTTTTCCGTTATAATCTCCAGCCGTTCCCATATAGAATAACACAATCTCATCCATCAATTATTATTACAGAAACATGCTATATGTACGATTCGTAGAAGAAACTTACGCTCACTATCACCAGTGACAAACAAGCTCGAAGCAATTGACGGGGTCTCCGAGTCGGCTTCATGCACTAAAATCGATCAAGCTTCTTCTCCTCCCTCGTTCAACCAACAACAATCAAGGACCTTATGCTACAGCAAAGAATATTACGGTAAATAAAAACTTTAGTAAAATTAAAGGGGTATTCTAGACTAGACACTTGAAAAACTTTTTTTTTCATACAATTGAAGTTCAGCCCTTTAGAAATATACTCTTAAAAGGGGATTTCAAATTTTAAATTATTTTCGGAAATATAGCATAGACAACTACTTCTATGGTGAAATGGTTTAAGCGTTTGGCTCTCAAACGCAGAGAGCCGGTTCAATTCCCGACGGCGACAATAAGTTTTTGTTGTTGTTTAGTTAAAAAAATTTTGAAATCACCTAGGCTAGGCTCAATCATTATTTCTTTATTTCTATTTTTTCTCATAAAAGCTGCACCCTTACTTGGACTAACCATTGTAATACTTAATAAAATAACTGCGTAATGTATTGAGTAAATATCTGACACTAAAAAGAGTAAAATAAAATATTTTAAAGAAAAAAATTGAACTGACTTCAAAAAATAAATAAGGAACTAACTAAAAATTAAAAAATAATTAAATTTAGATTTTTAACACGAGAAAAACCTTTTAAAAATATGTGCATAATAACCGTTGTAATAACTAAATTAAAATAAAAAAAAACCTTATTTAACCTGTTTACTAGACGTATTTCATATTCTACTATATACACACATACAGACATAAACACGTACAGACATCCTTCGAAACGAACACATATCCTTCAGTAACCATTGTTATTCTCATAAGGGTCATCAATTTTCATCAAACAACCTTCATTCAAAACAAAAACTGCTATAAAAGATACAATTAATCCTATAAATGTCCACCATGTGTATGTTTAGGTGCAAGATTCCATATCATTGACTATTAAAGGAAACCAGGCGTATACTTTTAAGGTTAAACTTTGAAAATATAAACAATTCTAGACTAGATTACCTCCTTATTGATATCTCTTAGTGTTATCTTTTCTCATTGATATCTTGATAACTAACAACCAGTCTTTTAGCACATAACAACAGTGAAAAAATTAAAGAAATAAAATGGCGCGAAGATCCCGGTATTCAGCCAGAAAAAGAAGTCAAAGAAGAGGCGGAAGAAACAATGTCAACGGCCGAGACAAATCAGTATGAAATTTTGGAGCAATACGAGTTGGAAGCCGCAAGACCCAGACCGGAGAAAAGTCAGGAACTCCTTCAAACCTTCCGACAGAGATATCAATCGCCGTTCAGCCATCTCCAGCCGGATCAGTTAAAGCCTTACGGGTCTCAGGATAATTTATATTCACCTTCATTAATTCGACCGACAAATTCGATCAAATATCCCAAGCGCCAGCTGAGAAGAGCCATACAAGAGAAGAAAGAGCTGGAGACCGTGAGTAGTGGTGAGTTAGAGTCAACGCAGCAACGGAATTATTCAACGTTTACTCGTGGTTCAGCTTCGACCATTAAGAGATTATCAACCTCGCCAACTTACATCACAAAAGAAGAGAGTAAATTCATAAACCAAACTAGTGAGAACAAACGACTACCATCCGCACCGAGTCAGAAGGAAAGGTTGATGAAGGAAATAGAGAGATTTTCGTCACAGCGTCAGTTCCCCCTCCACGATATCAAACAGCAAACGGATATTTGTCCGCCTCCGTTATTTACTTACTTCAACAAAGACCTGGATGACGCTCCAATTCAATTTTCCACCCCTCAAATGAGGAGAGAGCGTAAATTGAAGGAAAACTCGAACAGCAATCTGTATTATAAGGCGTCGTATTCCGACTTGGTCAAGCTGAGATTGAAAAAGGTCAGCAAAAAGGCTAATATAGTCGTAAACTCCAACTCCCACTCGAACCTTGAAACCAAGAACAGCAAGAGCTCTACGAATTTGCCCTTGACCGAAAAGAAATCGCAGCAGAAACTTTTGGAGCTATACAGGTCTGTTTCCGGTCAAAGATCAATAACTACCAGGCCAAAAATCGAGACGCCGTTACAGAAAATGCCTCCATATTGTATCGAGACGACACCTAAACCCTCTTCGAGCAAACTGGTCGAGTTCAAAAGCAATCAGAGGAACTATTCGAAATCCAAAAACAAGAAGCGCTCAAAGTCGAAGAAGAAAGACCGTGTGCGTGATTTCAATCCGGAATGCGAGGACATTTGTACCGAAAAAGTGAACAGAGCCAAGCGGGCGAAAGGTAGAAATATACCGTTCGAACCTCGAATTTGCGAGGATGAAAAGAAATCGTCCTCGGTATTTCTTCCCTCCAAGGTTAAACTAGCGGTTCCCTTCTGCACTCCCCGGCCGATATTTAAGGACTGTATACCCCCGAAGAAATGCCCTCCTAGAGCCGACGAGTGTCTAAAGATGGAACCGAAAGTTTTGCCGAAACTGCACGCTGGCGAGTGCCCTTGTATTGATCCGGAAGTACCCACCTACACTCCTAAACTGGAAAAACTAAACATGAAGTTCGAGGATCCTCCGAAGGTTGTTTGTCACCCCCCGCCTTGTCAAATCCCTAGGGCCGATGATGTGAATCCTCCGAGATATAAGCCACTAAAGGCCTACGTACCTGGAGATTGCGAGTGCATAGAACCGCCACCTATGACCGAAGTGAAGCTCAAGCGGCTACCTCGATGTCAACCAGACGAGGTAAAGAAAACAATTTTCTAAACACTTTAAACCGAAACCATTAACCTCTTTGACAGGTGTGTCGACCTGTTAGAGTGTGTCCGATCAAAGAAACCTGTCCTCCCAGAGCCGACGAATGTCTCGTAGTTGAACCGAAAATATTACCGCCCCTTAAGGGCGCCCCGTGTCCTTGCATCGACCCCCCGGCTCCTAAAGTTGCCCCCGCAATAACCAGGCTCAATCTGCACGTTCCAGAACCGCCCAGAGTCTGTAAACGGGACGTCCCATGTGGACAGAAAAAACGCGCGGACGATCATTTGAAGCTGCATAAGAAGAAACTACCTAAATTTGTACCGGGAGACTGCCCATGTGAGGTAATATTTCAGAAAATTCGCATCACATTTATTTAACTGTAAAAATCAGTTCTAATTTATTATTCAATCAACTGAATATGCCCATTGCAATGAGTTTCAGTTTTTCTGGCGTCCTGCAAAGTGTCTACACCTATAAGGCCACTGTTACATCTTTGTTTGTTGAAAATCGTCTTCGGCAAAAGAACTTTGTGACTTTCAACTTTGTGACCAACATTTTTTCTTCCCTGAATCAATTTTCTCTGATGAAGTTATGCAATAATGGGGTACTCTAGTCTATAAATCATTTTTTCACATATTTTATATCATAGAATTTAAAGTTTAGCCGTTAAAATTTTCCCTTAGGAGGATATTTCAGGAAATTTAAATTATTTTCGGAGATTGCAGCAGATATTGCAGCAGATGGTATAGAAGAATGCTTAGAGAAAGCTCACACCAAATTGCAAATAAATCGGTTCAGTAGAAGTAATTTTGATTCAAAATGCCGCGGATTAAATGCGTCGTCACTAAAACACTAATTAACTACCAGGTCTACCGGAAAGTCAAATTTACTAAAGATGTTATGTCTATGTCAAACTAGATATGATAAGTTTTTGCCAAACTTGAATGAAAATATAAATATTTCAAATCATTTTGACCAGTAGTTAGGGAAGTCCCATCATGTGTGAAATGAAAAACAGAATCTAAGACCAAGCAAAGTCTAGAGATAATATTCAATAGTCAATAAGCTACCTCTATTATTTTATTCTTATACAGATACTGCAAGATTATCATATCCTAGTAAGTTCTTATTTTTATTGCTTATTACTTTATTAACATTAATCTATTTTTCGAAAGCAAAAATAGTATTTCTTTTTTTGTCAAATATATATATATATATATATATATATATATATATATATATATATATATATATATATATATATATATATATATATATATATATTAACTAAAACTACCATAAAAGTGACTAATAAATCAGTTTAATTTTTGAAAAATGTCTCTTTGAATGCAATAAGGTCGGAGGACATTGGAATCAAATGCTTCTGAACTATCAATACAAATAAAATAAAACTAGAAAAAATAAACCTATAATATATTAGAGCTCAAAAGTACTCTTCTTTTTACTACCAAAAGTACATTCTTTGACGTGAAATTCTTATGGTATTTTGATAATAAAATACCATAAAACTTATTAATAAGTTCTTATTAATGAAGGTCGGATTCTCTTTGGAGGCAACCTACGTCAGATGTTAATTATCAATTAAAATCAAATAAAATTGGAGACAAAATGTGTACTAGGCGACACTCATGTTTTTGTTACGATACTAGGATAAACCCATGTTGGACTGGAAAGTGAAGAGGTTAGAATGTATTGACGAACCTCAGGACTGTGTGGTGCCAGATCCGTGCAATGTATTCCCTCGGGCAGACTGGGGCTGCTGGAAATACGATCAGTATGAGTGCGCGGAGGTTGACGAAAAATGTATCGAGAAGGACATGTCCTGTTTGCCGCCAGAGCCAAAAAAGAAAGACCCATGCGACAAGAACCCCTGTAAAAATAAGGGACTGATAGAAATCAGGTCCGGAAAACCCTACTTCAAATTATTAAAAATAAATAAATTCATATGAATGTTTTAGGTACATGCCAAAAAGAAAATATAGCAACACTGGAAGCTCCATGAAACTATACCAGACCGTTAAAGCTCAGAAAAACAACGACCATATAAAAACAACCGCGAATTACAAACCACCCTTTATACCAAAAAAATCTGCGTCTACCAAGACAGTTAAAAGTAATTCGCCTGAAACCAAGGTCCGTGACACACCATCAAAGAAATCGGAAAAGAGACAATCACTGAGAGCTGATATAATCAGGCTTCTGAATAGTTTGGATAAAGGAGCCACCAATGAGGATTATCTTCTTTTTACGCCGAAGACGTCCGATCAAATCGATTACGAATCGATACAGAAAAAAATAGCCAGCGAAACGATGCTGTTGGATAGTAAGAGGAAGATGAGCACCTTGAAGACCGACACGAAGAAATCGAAATCCGTATTAACGATAGCTTCCAGGGCTATTTCCACGACGAAGATAGTATCGAAGAACGAGAAGGATATCAAGAAGGAGAAGCATCGAAACGCTAAAAGGAAATGCAAGAACATCAAACCAACCATAAAAGCGTTGATGTGTAAGAAAGCGTGTCCCACACTACAACTCTGCCCGAAACCTGGTAGGGAGCATCGTCCCAGTTGCAAGGTGGAACGGGTACCGGTCTGTTGTGAGAAAGAAGAGACTCCGTACGCGTCATATTCCGATACAATCCAAGAAAGTATCCGGCCATACACCAACACTCCTCAGTTTACCTGCAACAGAACTCAGTACGGGTTTTATCCGAACTTCAAGAAGGAATTCGATCCGTTCGACCAAAAGAAGGACAAGAAAAAGCACTTTAGTACTTCGAGCTTGACCGACTGTACTCCCATGCACACAACGAAAACGCCCGAAAAACCCGCAGGAGGTCTGTTAGGAACCAACAAACCACTACTGGATTCGTCATCGAAAGGTAAGGTAAGACAATATGTTTGTAAATACTTCTCCATAGTCAATGGTCAACTTTCTTTCAAGCATCAGTGATGTCAAACGTCCGATCGACGAAGACATTGGCGCCATACCATCAACGTCCATTATCAACGAAGATCTTCCAAATAAAGAGGCCAGTGGCTTGTCCCAAACCGGCCTCGAAAATATGCGAAAAGAAAACCGAGCAAAAGAAACCGCTGAAGGTCGAATGTGTGCAACCGGATGGCAAAGAACCCACACCTCGACGCTGTTGTTACAGGGAACCCATCCACGCTAACGTTAAGAGGAAAGTGGCGCCGTTTCCAGCATTCTCCGACTGCCTGGACGAGGAAATGGAGGATATACTCACCGAATGTCCCCTGGATAAAGAAAAATACCTCCGTATGCAACCCCGGTTCATGAACCCTCCCAGCAAACCGTTTTCGTTGAAGCCTCCACCACCCGTCCAAGGAAAATTGGATCTCCTCAAAGAACAGGCATGTATACGCGAAAAGTTATGCGTGAAGAACGAGGGTCTCACTCAGTATTGCACCGACTTTGGAAAACCGATTCCCCTGATGAAGTCCAAGAAGATATTCGTCGAGCGAAACCCGGACTGCGAGAAAATCGAAAAGCTGAAACGAATTGGCAGATGGCCCCCATTCACGCTGAGACAAAACCGAAAGATGTGTTCGTTGGCTTCGACCCATTCCTACTGCAACGTTCGACACATGAGCACAATGGGTTTAAATACCATGCGAGAGGTGGAACGAAACACCAATAATGAAGGACGTAGAGTGTACATCAGAAGTTACTACGCCCTTGTAAATACCACGGAGAAAGCTCTATGTCTGGAGAACGAAAAACGGCTAAAAGAGTATGTTCAAAAAACGTTTCCAGAGATAAATGAAAGAACAAAAATTGTACATCTACGAAACAATGAATGGAACTTGGAGGATTTGAAGAAACACGATGAAACATACATGACCAGACGAGCTAAACGATTTTATACTACTTACAAGACAAAACAGAGAAATGCCCTGAGGAAATTATTCAAAAACCTGCAACATCCGCGACATTTCTCCCAAAACGGTTGTTTAAGAAAAGCGACTCAGTTGGAGGCGGATTTTAAGTTTCTCCATAAAGCGAGAAGTAATAGTTACGAAGCAAGTTCCAATAATTGCGATGGAAGAAATAAAAGGAAGACAAATGAATCTGAAAGAAATACCCGAAAACGGAGAAAAAACAAACTGTTAAACAATAACGTGTCCAAGTGTGTTCAAAAAGCAGAAAAACTGCAGATGGAGAACATGAAGTTCCTCCAGCCTCAGTACACGGTGATGCCCGAAACTCCGAGTTCGATACAAGAATATCCCTGTCAGGAAAACATAGATCTCACCGTAGGACTTGAATATTACAAATGTCGACACGGTTTGCGAAACGAAGGAATAACCTTGGACTGCAGCAGCTTCAACGAATACCTGAACAATCCAAACTACGGGAATTTTAAATTTTCTACGGACGATCAAGTACGACAACATTTGGGGGAAGTCAAAACCAAAGAGTCCAGCAGCAATAACTCCGAAAAACTTGGCACGATGGTAGAACAAAACAAAACCCAAAACATCAAGCCGGAAACCTGCGATCCTCAATCAACCGTCGAGTTTTTAGTACAAGAGCATCGGGTTCAGTCACCCCAAGAAGCCACTGTTTGTTGTAAGGTATTGGAAAAACGCAGCAGGACTAAAACTAAACAAAATCCTAAAAGTAAAATATGCGATGAGGACAAGAAAAAGATCGAAAATCTCTGTCTGGAGAACTGTATGAAGAACATTCCGTGTAATTTACCGGAAGAGGATAAAGTTCGGATGTGTAAGAAAGAATGCAGGAAGATATTTGAGGATAAAGAGGACAACGGAAACGTTGATACATGCTCCGAACCCAAAGTAAAACAGAAAGTTATATACAAGTGCAATAAACCGAAACCTCCCAAAGTTTGTGTCGTCCCGAAACCAGACTGTCCCGATTTGAATGAAGAGGAACTGCAAATAACACCGAAAAAATGCGAGAAATTCGAATTCAAATGCGATCCGAAACCTACCGCGGTCATATGCCGACCGAAATTATCAAAATCGAACAGTTTCTCGCAGATAGAAACGTTCTTCCAGAAAGTCGTGAATTATTTTAAAGCTAGGCCCAACTGTCCCGCACCGGGCGATTGGAAAAAGAAAGCTTTACGTGACAAGGCGGAGAGAGCAGCTACCGCGGCCGGCTTGGTGGTGGTCGATCCGAAATGTTTGCCCGACAGTATTCTTAGAACCGTTAAAACTACACCCAAAAAGATCTGCAAGACGTGTCCTGACCCCTGCGACAAAAAAGACATCCAGATCGAGAGTAAAAAATCCAGCTGTCCGCCAGCGTCGACTAAACTCGCAAGGAGAACATTCAGCACGGTGTTCCTGCCCGTCCGGACATTTTCCAGCAGCGTGAGCTACAAGAACTTGGAGGAGATCAACAAGATGTTGGAGGAGGAAGAGGCGAAGAAGAAACAACTGAAAATCAAGGAGACGAACTTGAATTTCAGGAGGGAACTAGGGGTGGCAGTGGAGCAGAAGGATTCTAAACTGTTAGAAGCTCTTGAAATGTCTGTCGATTTAGAACTGAACAAGCCAGTGCAACTGTCCAATTTATACCGTTCATCTAAATGTTATCCGAAGACCTACTTTGGATACTCCGATATCATTCCAAGTAGAGAAAATATACTAGAAAAGGCATGGAGGGTGTCCATTGAAACATACACAAGAAACAACGCACCGAAAACGTTTGAATTTTTCAATGAGTTCTTCACCAGAGTAGAAAATTCCATTCAGAGTATCGAAGATTTGGGTAAATAAACAGTAACTCAATTTTAATGTTACTTTATAAGCAGTAAGTCAATGTTGTGTCAATTGATTGATGCTCCTTATATGAAATGTGTATGAATTATAACTTCATTGATTGGTGAAATTCGACTGTCTGAAGCGTATGTAAATCTTTTACCGTTCTAGGTTAGATGCTGGGAAAGTTAAATGTATCTTTACGATCTGAATGATTAAACTAGACCATGTGGCAATTAGGCAATAATTAGGCAGCAGAAATAATTTTTTACAAAGGGAATTTCTTGAAACTAATACTTGAAAAGATACTTGGAAATATAGAAATGAATAACTGCAGTTAAAAGGTCAATTGGAAAGTCCCCAGACTACCATAGTAAAACACATTTTTTGGCAAATTTAGTTTTTTTACTCAACATAATTCCCTTCAAGGGTGATGCACTTATTATAGCGACTGTTGCGTTTTCCCATGCTTTTGAGCGAGTTCATCGTGTGCAGTCCACTCGGATGACTATCGATTAGACTTCGGAGTGAAATGATGGAGCCATGTTTCATCCATTGCCACATATCGATGCAAAAACTCAGGTTTATTACGCTTGATCATCTGCAAACACTGCTCCGAATCATCAACTCGTCGTTATTTTTGCTCAAAAGTGAGCTCGCACAGCATCCACTTTGCATAGAACTTTCTCATACCCAAATATTCGTGGATGATATGATGTACACATTCAGTTAATATTTTTAGTGTCTGCTATTTCATTCAATTTCAATTTACGGTCTTTCAAAATCATTTTGTGGATTTTTTAAATGTTCTCTTCGGTAAGAACCTCTTTTGGGCGTCAAATGCGTACACCGTCTTCGGTACTCCTTTCACCACGTCTAAACTCAGCATACCAATCCTTAATGGTTGATTTTCTTGGGGCAGTATCCGGAAACTCTGCATCAATCCAAATTTTTGCTTCGACTGAATTTTTCCCTTCAAAAAGCAATATTTTATCAACACGCAAAATTCCTTTTTGACCATTTTTTTCGCAATAACAAAAGTTGCTTCACTCAAAATGCTATAATGAGCAAAGTAATGATTCGACAGAACTAATAAACATATATGTGTCAGGCCAGAGACTTTTCAATTGACCTGTTATAATTGGGACTCTTTTAGTATAGTTTCCCTTAATTTTAACATGCTTACTCTAACAATTCTCCAATTATTAGATACCAACATAAATTTCCTTCTATTTCCCATTCCATTGATAAAGAACGATTTCCACTCAATTACTTTCTTGAGAACCAGAAGCTAAATTTGATAAATAAATGGAATTTTTATGCAGGATTTCTTGAACTATATCATCGGGTTTGCTGTCTTCTTCAAATATGTCTTCTTTTTCAGTTTTTTTTTCAAGCAATTTTTGATCATCCAGTTGATCCAGAAATGTGCATTAATATTTCGAGTTTTTGTGTTATGATTTTAAAGATAATCTACACACTAACTTCGTATCCCTTGTTCATTTTCTGAACATGAACTCGTTTCGAAACCTTCGGTGTATTTGGGGTTAGATTCACACCATTCTTTAGTATTGTTGAAAACTCAAATCTCAACCATACAAAAAAAATTGTTAATCTCGTCGCACTTGAGCTTTTCCTTGTTTCAAAGTTGGCAAATATCATTCATATTCAAAAGTATCATTATGTTGTTATGACAAAATATAATCAAATGATGTTGATTCTTTGATTCTGCTGTTGATGTATAGATGATGCTCCGCAAGGCTATTGAACAACGTAGTAATAGAAATGCAGAATTAAGTAAATTAACTACTATAAAAGACCTATAGAAGACCTATATAGATTTGTAACGTAATCTTTATGTTTTTAAAATCTTTTGTTCTTAGTAAGGCTCCTCCTTGTGCATTTTCGCGTGTCGAGGAAATCTTGAAGTTCCTTCTGAAGCACCCACCGTATTTTAATATCAGTAAGGCATCCCTTTTTCATTCGTTCTCTGCTCCATATACTTCAAGTCCTAGTGAAATCGTTCACCATACTCTTAACTCATATCTAACTTATTATCTTAATTATATCCGACGAAAATAACTTTCTTCGCCTGTACTACTGAGAGGTCTGGTATATCTGAAGCAATTTCAATCTTTGGGGAGTGATTTTAACCTCTACTTTATATGCAGCTGTGGTACACTTTTATCTCTGTTATCTCATAGACCCAAAAAGCAGGGGAATTTGGTAACCCAGCTGGTTGTTTGAACAACATGCATATAATTTTAAAATCGCCTCGCAGCTGCGAACCATTATTTTTATATTTTAATTTGAAAAGAGCTTAATCCAACTTCTTGTAGGATTCTTTGAAGTATACGGAATGACCATTAGGAACAAATGCATAAAAACCATTATGTAGCAGAACTGCTTCAAGGCTTCTTATAGATGAATCTAGGACAAAACTCCGTCGTGTTCCCTCATATTCATAATGCCCCATTAAATCTTCTGGATACCTTGGAAGTTTTTTCATAGTATTTTCATTATAATCACACCAAAATACAAAGAAATCAGTTGAAAATACTCTAGCAGCTTTTATTGCATACCTGTGTAATCTTTCAATCAACTCACTTCGTTTTTCAATTTTATGACAATACAAAAAATATATTTTATCTTTAAATGTATGTATGTTTCTAAAGAATATATTAAATTTAGTTTTTTATTCCAGAGAAACTGAAGACAGAAAATGTTCTACGTGAACTGGAAGAATTCCTTGAAAAAAACTCAAAGAAAAATAAAAAGTAAACATCAATTATCATGTAATTCATCTGCCAATATGTCAATTGTCGTTAAATAAATATATATGCTGTTGGTGACATATAATTGTGATTTTTCTGTTACCAAAACAAAATACCTTACTAGTTTTCCTTCTTTACAGTTAAAAATTTAAGAACGTCCAAAATATTTTTTTTCAAAAATAAGCATTACTTCAAAATTATTATATTCGATTACATGAACGCTGCTATAAAATATAAATAAATAATACTAATAATTTAATAAATATTTATTATGTAAAATTATTTTAAAATCATTACATCTAACTACAACTAATTATAAAAAGTAAATACATGTAGGAATTTACGCGCAAAATAGTGAGAAAACATACTAGACGTTCAAATCCAGAAAAAAATCCAGCCAAACATCAATCAACTCCGTCGTGAAAAAGTGTCAAATACTTGTTTTGATGGTTAAATAAATATAACCTTTGGAATTAACCAAATTCCAAAAACAACATAAAAAAATACCAGTTTTTAAAGTAATTTCTATATATTAATATGTGCATAATGTATATATATATATATATATATATATATATATATATATATATCTTAAAGTATCTTTTTACCAATGAGGCTTTATCTGGACTGAATCTACTGTTAATGTGGGCTCCGAACCACATTAACGACGGTATTCGACATTAAGCCTACCGCCTGGCGAATGACTTAGAAAGAACTTAGAAATCATCCCAGAAGACATCCGGTCTTACCCAGCCTGGTTACTGGCGTGACTGGGATCAATTTCGTTGTCGGATTGTGCACTCTTGCCAAAGGACAATCACAAATGTTAAACGATCACAAACATACATTTAAGACCATGGCCAAGCAGGATTCGACCAGCGACTATCGCAACAGTAGGAGGACCGTCCTGTCACCTTTACCGGCCAAACAAGTTGGCAAAGGGGGTGAGGGGGTCTACAAATTTGACAAAATCGATTTTTTTTATACTCTTATCCTCGAAGGATATGCTCTTAAGAGGATTTTTCAAGATTTTCGGAGATATGGCACTAAAACACACATGAAAGTTTTCTTTAAGCAATTAGACCAACTAAATTGGGACCTCCTTATGAAGAATAATAAATTATGGCGGATCAAGGGGGTCTTTCACCAGCTTCCAGATATCAATAACATTAGTAGATTTAAAGCGAGTATCCCCGCTCGTCTGCCGATAGGGCATTGTAGACTTACTTACAAATACTTGTTAAAAGGTAACGCTCACCCCTGTGTGATCAATGTTAGACTCAGCTGAGCGTCAGGCACATCCTACTAGCCTGTCATAAATATGTAGTTCTAAGCAGCAACTCGGGATGCCGAAGTCATTGAAGCAACTGGTCCAACTTGAGCAATTAGACTTGCTGATGGACTTTTTCGCAGTCACCTCCCTGCACCGCCCTGATGGACCTGCTCCATCACTTATAACATGCACTGAGAAATGATTTTTTTTATATCCTTTTAAGCTTTAATTTGATTTCCTAAATGTTTTGCCTTTAACTTATTTTACATTTTATTTGTGCTAAACATTGTTAGCGTTATATTATATGTTATATATTTACTGTATTGTATATTGTATTTAAATTAAATACTACATTATAATTAAATATTACCCTAAATAGCCGAAGAGACCGATGGGCTGTAAAAAAGAAATAAAATAAATAATAATGAAAACGAAGCTTTAAAGGCGTTTTTCTCGATATCACTTTTTTCAAGAAACTACATATCCCAAGTTCTACTGAAATGATTTAGTGAACGATGAAATTTGGTATGAGCCTTCTCTATACATTGTTCTATGATACAAAGAATTTTTACTAATCGGATTTTTTTTGTTGAAACTACACTTTTTTCACAATTTAAACATTACAAAATTATTAAACTCAATAATATTTCAAACGTTCTAATGTACTGTAAGAAAAACCTATATTTCTTGGTAAATAAAATATAAATATTCAACAAAACAATATAATGATCACTGTGTTGCTCATACTCTTCGAGAGACTATAAGAATCTATATCATTTCTAGCCAAGGCGCCGACCTTATGACTATTTGTATTCACATTTCTTATATCAAGTTTACTTTAAAACTGTTTCTTTGATATTCGGTAATTTTCTTCTTTCGAATTTGCTTGCTACGCAGTAATATAATAACTATTTTTGAAATAAATATTGTTGGCACAGTCTGTCGTACTGTGTAGGGTATTTATAGTATTGCCGAACGGATAAAAGTCGTCTTTGCTCTATTTTACTAAAGTAAATATGTCTACCTGTCTAGACGGTATATTGTTTTTTCATCCTTGGCAATTATTTTAAGATCAGCTTTCAACCTGTCATATTCTACATTAATTAATACTCTAATACGCTATAATAAGTTTTAGAATCCTTATGATAGTTGGGAATAATTTGATGATATTACTGAAATTCATGTCTCAAAATAGAACGGAGAACGATATTGTAATAAAAACGAATTTGTACTATCTGGTTTCCGATTTTATTAGTCTATTTTTTCAGATACAAAGAACTATTAATTACACTAAATAACAACGAAAATATTTGCAACTATAAAATGATTTTTTTTTCTAGTAGTCTAATTTAATTTTGATTTGGAAACAAAAGGAAGAAAAATATAAACTAAATATTTAGCATAAAGCCAACAGTAGAAAAAGATGAACCCCCAAAAAAACTTGTATTGATTTGTGAAAAGGTATTTGACAGAGTAAGAAGAAAAACACTCAATTGGTGTGTTGACTTGTTGAATGAGAGAGACAACTCTCAACAACAAAGTTGGGGGACACAAGATAGATAAAGAAATACATATGGCAAGTAAGGAAGCAAAGGAAAGACATAAGAAGGTGAAAGAAATGGAAGGAATTTATACATGTAGCAAGAGAGAATAGACTATAGATAAAACACATCTACGTCACTATTTAATTTCAATTTAGGGGAAGCTTATTCACATTCTTTTATAGTTAATATCGTTAAAAATATAAAATTCAGTAAACTCCCATCTCATATCATGATTATTTTTCAATAATTTAATATGAACATAATGTTATATACTAGTTTTTTGAATTTTTCGTATATTTTTGGAATATGTCATTTAAATGTTAACACTACTTAAATGAAACATATTTTACTACAATTCTTTTTAAATTTCCTGCTATGAATATTTAAGAAATGCCCTCTGGTGACAAAACAAGTATAAATTTTGGTCCATTTTTGGTTCTCCTTCCATGTCTCACCAACAACAAACATTAATTTAATACTGTTTTAATACTGTTATTGGTTTATGTTTTTTCTTGTTGTTCGGTTTCGAGATGAAAAAAGAGTATTATAAACCCAGTTGTTTTTGAAAAAAATATATAGTTAAGGAGATATATTTTTGAGTCCCCTTATTACCAGCTGAGGTTTATTTGGACTGGACCTAATGCTCAACGTGGGCTTCAAACGAAGATATTCATTCACCCTTACTCAGCCTAGTTTTGGACAATTACAAACATACATTTACGACCACATCTCAGCAGGATTCGAATACGCATCTATTGCAACGGTGGTAGACTATCCTGTCGACTTGACCACCACACCAAATAACCAGGCTGGGTAAAACCGGATGTCTTTTGGGATGATTTCTAAGTTGCTCACTCGCCAGTCGGTAGGCTTAATGCCGAGTACCGTGGTTCGGAGCCCACGATAAACTGTAGGTCCAGTCCGGACAAACCATTATTTGGTAAAAGAAGACTTTAAAATATATATGAAGGAAATACAGGAGGTTACCAAATTATTAGGGACAGTACTCGTATTTATGTAATTTATAATTTATTATATTTGTTTGATTAAACGATGCCTCTTTAAAAGGTTATTTCTTAAATAGGTACTAGTATAATTATTATTGTATTTGTAAAGTGGAAACAGATTATACGCGCGTCATTTATTAATTGTGTGACGTTTCTTCTCATTCAGTCATTGTCCGCTAAAATGTGCGTATTGCTATATTATAATTCCATTACTTTTAACGAATTTTGTATCCAAGACATTGTTACTGCACTCCACACATTCATTTCAAAGCAAATCATATTGTCAAATGTAACAAAAAATCATCAAAGAATCATCAGACCTCGTACCGATCGAAAAATCAGAAACATCTGGTTAGTGTCATGGTTAGTGTCATCAGTTAGTGACCTGTTATCTGTGTGGTCTTAGCCAAAGCGATTGGACGCCTATATATTGCAGAAGGGCCACTCGGCTTTTACCGCAGAATAATAAATTGTTCCCTGACGATAACAGTTACAGTTTTATGCATGATTCGTCACATTGTCACAAAAAAGTGTTACTGCATATTTGGCGAAAAAACGCTGTTTTATTTTGGACAGGGAATTCACCAGACATTAATTCCATAGAAAACACGTGGGAATTAACCAAACGGGCAATTGAAAAATAAATGTTTACCATCAGGCAGTAGTTAATTGAAATTCTCATCAGAGAATGGCATCACTACAACAAACTCCAAGAAGATGCGAAAACATTTATTGAGCTCTAACAGCAGCAAAGAGTGGAATCACTAAATATTAATTATAAAAAATTCTATGAAAAATTAATTCTATGATTTTGTATATTTTTTGTAGTTTTCATGCTTTCAATATATAACAGATACAAATAAAATTCATATAAGAGACCTACAGCTAATCATTTGTTACAGAAATCCAAGTAAATTAGAAAATTAAATAACCTCTGTATATATAATAGCTCACATTTATACGGCCAAAGATTTTTACCTTTTAATTTCCTTACGAATACCTTATATATATATATATATATATATATATATTTAAAATTTATTTTAATATCTCTTTTTATCAACTAAGAGTTTACCTGGACTGGACCTACAATTTAACGTAGCCTCCGAACTACAGTCCTCGGCATTAAGGCTACCGACTGGCGAGTGATCAACTTAGAAATAATCCCAGAACACATCCGGTCTTACCCAGCTTGGTTATTGGCGTGACTGCGGTCGTTTTCTTTGTCGGATTTTACGCTCTTTCCTAGGACATCCATAAATATTAAACAATCACAAACATAAATTCACGACCATGTCCCAGCAGGATTCGAACCCGCGACAGTCTCAATAGTAGTTGGACCATCCAGCCGCCTTTACAACTGCGCCAACCAAGCCGGCCCCATATATTTTAAAACGTTATTAGAAAATAGTTGTGTCCATTTATTTTGCGAGTATTACAAAATAAACTACTCTTTGATCACTTCTGACCACTCAGTCCTGTTGTCAATATAAAGCAAAAACTATTCTGACACTTTTTACGGGCTAATATTAAATTTCGCAAATATCGTCATATCCCAGGCCCAATAAATATTCCGAGGGAGCGATAGGCGAGGCCCCACGTAACATCAACAACAAGAATTTATTTATTAAATCAAATTTTTTGCCCTTTTCAAGTGTCCGAATAATGTTTCGTAAATGGAAAAATGGCTTATTGATTTCTAATATATTTGCCGCGCAAAAATTTATGGGCCTTATCAGCACAAAGGTGTGGAGAGAGATTTTCCGAACGCCAGTAATATTATTTTCTAAGAAGTTCCGCATCCACAGTAGAATTCCTAGTAGAATAGTTGAAAGGTTATTACCGATATGAAGGTGGAATTTTAAAGATTGTATTGAGTCAAAATACATTTTGCTACTTTAGGATCACACACTGAGCGATGATGCAATTTTATAAGGGATTTTTTTATTAAAACTAAAATGAAAAATAAAAATAGGAATTTTTAATTTAGGTTAATTTTGTAAGAAATACTTTTATTTCTTGGTAAATAAAATACAAAATCCACAAAATGATTTTGAATGTCCGTAAGTTGAATCGAATAGCTGACACTCTAAAGATATGAACTGAATGTGTACATCATATCATTCCCGAATACTTGGGTATGGGATAGCTCTGTGCAAAGTGGGTGCCGCGCGAGCTCACTTTTGACCAAAACAACGATAAGTTGATGATGATCAATCGTAATAAACCCAAGTTTTTGCATCGACATGTGACAACGGATGAAACATGGCTCCATCATTTTACTGCAAAGTCCAATCGACAGTCATCCGAGTGGACTGCACACGATGAACCCTCTCCAAAGCGTAGGAAAACCCAACAGTCTGCTGGCAAGGTTATGGCGTCGTCTGTATTTTGGGATGCACATGGAATAATTTTCATTGACTACCTTGAAAAGGGAAGGACCATCAACAGTGACTATTACATAGCGTTATTGGACAGTTTGAAGGACGAAATTGCCAAAAAACGGCCGCATTTGAAGAACAAGAACGTGCTGTTTCACCAGGATAATACACCGTGTCACAAAACAGCGAAAACGATGGCAAAAATCAATGAATCGCTCTCAAAAGAATGCTCGCTGGGAAGAAATTTTTGTCGAATGGTCGCCGCAACTGAGGCCTATTCTGAAGCAAAGGACAAATCGTACTACAAAAATGGTATCGAAAACTTGGAGGGTCGCTATAATGAGTGTATAACCCTTGAAGGGAATTATATTGCCAAATAATGTGTTTTACTATGGTATGACGAGGACATTTTAATTGACCTGTTACGGTAAATTGTTTTCATATTTTGTTATTTTGGGTAATTAAATTATTACCTGGTTTTCTTCATTTCGTTTCAATAAATATGCTTGCAATGAAATCAGACTGCCAATTCTTCATATTACCTAGGAAGCATTAATTTTAAGCGAAAATTTAATATAAGGCTCTATAAGTTGATGAATACGTTTCATTCGTTCATACTACATAATTTATTAAGTTATTACATCTACTTAAGACTTAAAGGGAATTATTTTGAATTAAAAAAATTCCAAAAAACAACCGTTTTACTATGGTAGGCCGGGGACATTTAAACTGATCTGTTATAGAGGAACTTGGTCTTATATATAGGAAATTATGACGCCAAATTACCAGTTATTTTAGCGACTGGTATGATGTATTTAGACAACAACAAAAGCAAACAGAAATATCAATGCAATATCTAAATATATTAATGCAGAAAAATCTAGAAAATGCAACTCAGTGTCCACAAAATATGTATCTACTTATAAATCAATGACCATTGACTCTACTAAATATTGAAATTGCAAAACTTGACATATTAACAAAAAGAATTAAGAAATTAAATTATTTTTAATTCTAATATAGTGTTTTAAAATATATCTAGTAAAATTGATTTACCTATTTATATGTTATAGTAATATAGCGTGTTCGAAAGATAACCGTCAATAAAACATACTCATAAACATTTTAGAATACTCAGACAAAAGTTACTGAACATTGCGCTGTGTTAATATTTGTTGTAATTTATTTATTTTTATTACCAATGATAATCCAATGTAGATATCTCTCAACTTTTTATCATTGAAGTGCTAAACAACATTCAAAAGGAAGCCAATTTCTTTCCTTCATGGTTATGCCCAATAATTTAGAGTACTACTTGCTTATTGTTAATAAGTCAACTACCAATAATTGAGGTTATTCTTATGTCCAAGTATTTGGCAGGTTTCTATATTATGCAACTCCTCCAACTCCTCAACGTACTTTGTTGACCACCCAAATATTTAAAAAAGCATCTTCATAATGTAAAAACAGTAAAACAAAATGTTCTACAATATTGTATAAATAGCTAGTATAAATGAAGTCAATTAAAAAATAAAACAAACAAAAAAGATGTCAATTTTTAACATCTCCTTTAACAAAAACTTTCACTAACTAAACTAAAAAAGCGTGAGTTTTAATTAGTAAAGTAAAGAAAAGACACCCTAAAAATATCCCCTTAAGTAGTATTAATTTACTTATTTATAGTAATTTGAAGATTTTTCGTCTTCATTGAATATATTGAACCGAAGTTTTCTGAACATTTTACTGGAAAAAAAGGTACTAAAAATAGCTCGACATCCGAAATCAAATATTAAAAATACATTGATGGCGCGATATTTTCAGAGGACGATGACTTAAAGGTTGTTCATTCATATACAATATAATATCATAGAAGATGGATTGAGTTTTAATATAAATATACCCGTAGCGTCAAGAGAACTTTCACGTATAATGTTGGCTTTTAAAAATAACTTGTCCAGGTTATTTTTGGATAGTACTAGGAAAAGGAAAAATATCGCTTAACAAATTCTCAATTACTAAACTCCAAACTGAACGATTACTTAATATAAAAGTTAAATTTATCTTAAACGATATTTGTTCGGTCATATTTAATAGATTAGATTTTTAAGATCAATAAATTTGACTGAAATGAAGGAATTTATCTTTTTAATCAATATATTGTGGTCATATGTTAAAATTAGTCATTTTTAAACATGGTTCTAGAGACTTAAATTTATTAACATTATAATAGAGAGCACTGCAGTTAACAATTAGAAATTTAAATATGTGGTAGTAAGCACTCAGAAGTTGGCCACGAAATAAAGATTTCTCAAGACAAATGACTAATCAAAATTAAAATCGAGTTTAAAATTAAATTTAAAATAAATGCAATTCAGTATTAAATAAAACTAAAAATACTGAAAATTTACATTTAAATAATCCGAAATTAATTATAAAATTTAGATTTTATGGTAAATTGATATGACTCAGTGAATGGAGGTAAAACGAAATGAAACAGTGGTGTTTACATTATGTGACCGTTATTTATTGACAATATAAACAATATGGAAAATACAAAATAGATAAAACGGATGGTATCGGTGTTACCTGGAGACGACGCTTGGGCAGTCGATGGTGGCACGTCTGAACCAAACGATGGTCGGTTACTAAATGATTGAAAATACCCTTCAATAACATACCAGATAAACGTCTCGGGGTTGCCAGCTACTCGTTATCGGGTTCTAGTTGGCGCTGCTGCCAACCCACCCGTGTTCAACATCTGGGTATTTTGTAGACATGCCTCAAGATATATGTTCAATGAATACAAAGTACTCATAAGTACTGATATTCCGAATGAACACGGAGATATTTATATTTTGTCTCCAAATATTTACGGTTTATTTACATTGACGTGACATCACAAATGGATGCCATGACACCAGCTAACTTATTGGCACGAATTTAAAACAAATATAAGCTTTTGTCTGGAAACCTTTTTTACCTACATAAATACTGTATTTTTTAAAATAGAAATTACTTTGGAACATTACAAAAAAGTTTTTCAAAACTAATCATTATGTATTCTAATAATAAAATAAGATTCTAATAATCTAATAATTGTATTCTAACACGTGTATTGTATTATGTAATATCAGTCAATAAAAAAATCTTCCATAACGCACAAAATCACGTTCATTCCCATAGTAATCAAATTAGTATATTTTAAAATATGTCATGGTTGCCAATTCTGAAATAAGATACCTACCCGATGTGTAATAAATCATTCACACAATTTAACCCATAAAAGAAGATCTATAATTCAAAAACATATAAATACAATTGTCTATTTAGACACGCCTCTATTTTATAAATATCACTAATTTCCCTGCCAAGCCTCCAAAATATTTCTGAAAAAAAAACGTGATAATGTAAGAGTGACGCAGTTTATGGCGCCTGACGTAAGAAAAATCTTTTTTTTTTCCTATTAGTTTCCCCCCATATATTTTGTTTACTTCGCATCCTCAAATCTCATAAAACTTCGATATTATTTTTAGGCTATATCAGTACGGGCACTTTTGCGATTGAACTAGAGTGACGCGACGTATTGATTGTGTACATTTTTGTAAGGAAATAGTGTTTATATGCTGAATCAATAAATCGTTAATGGTTTCCAGATAATAGGTTAGTTGGCCACGCGCTTTGTGAAATTTTAGCAACATGTGGAGTATTTTTAGATTCATAGGTACGTAACTAAATATAAGAACATCTTTTCCTTTTCAAGATTTTCTTTGGAAATGTTTATATTTTGTAAAAGCGGTCTTAATTAAACAATACATGGAAGTAAGAAATAAATACTCAGTAAATCAGCTGATTACTAACTATTGTCTCGACTTTCGTCATATTTTTTATATATTTTCACTTGAACTCTGAACCGTTTCCAAATTCTAATACTTTTATTTCATGGTTAGACAGGATCCATTTTGCTTTCATTACGTTTCAAATTTATTTCTCCTAATATTATATTTCAACAAGATAATCGAAGTGGTTTGGTTTGATGTTGGTTCAAATCAGCTTTCCATGTTGTAATAAAAACCAATGCTAGGAGGTGTGGTTCAAATGATCCAAAAATAAAAAAAACAAATAAAACTGGTTCTTGAACAGTTCTAATTTTTATGATGTAAATCAAAATTTCATTATTCGGTACTTGTGTTTATATAGTATTTATAATGACGAAAGTCGTATAAAATTGAACCAAATATATATTAAACTTGCTCTTCTTTTGCTTTTCTTATGAAAATCTACCCAAGATTGTTTTCACAACACATTAGTATCTAAAAATATAAACTTGCGGAAAAGTTCACTTGAAATAATGCGAATTTAATGATAACATTAAAAAAACAAACAAGAAACAAATCAGACAATAAAACAAAAAATAAAATCGTGAAGATGTAGACATGACCGAGTGAAAATAAATGCCAAACACAAGAAGAGCTCATAAAATCAATAGACATCTGTCAGTACACCATTTCCAGATGTCTGAAGAAAACTGAAATAATTTTAAAAGCAGAGACGTCAAAAGATATATCAAAAGGATTTTCTGCTAAAAAATTAAAACTCTTGCACCACATTATTACTGATGATGAAAAGATCAAACATCGAAAGGATAAACTATTACAACGTAAATTGAAAATTTTTATTGTTTATTTTATGTTTATTTTAATCCAATAAGAATACTCTCCTGTATCTGGTAAAATCAGAAGGGTTTATTATGTTATAAGCAACGAACACCAAATGTTATGAAAAAAAAAGCACTGCCAGACAGAAAATATTAATTATCCATGATTAAAACTATTTGGAAAAATATTTTTAACAAAAAAAATTAAACCGACCTCAAAAAATAAATAAGGAATTTTAACTACTACCAACTGATCAGTTTGAAGTCGGTGCCGAGTCCATATTTTCCTTTTTTGGGTGTTAGATATTTACCCTATAACTTATGTATTCATTTTATTAAGTATTACAATGGGTAGGCCAAGTAAAAGTGCAGCCCATATGAGGAAAAATAGGAATAAATAAACAATGATTGAAAATAAGGAACGCTTCAGGCCCCGGTGTCCGCTACCTAGGGTGATTTGACAAATGTTCTAACCAAACTGGAACAACAGAAAATTATTCCACCCGCCGGGAATCGAATCCACGACCTCCGCATATGAGCCCAAAGATCCAATCGCATCACCATAATAGCAATTGCCTCCAATGTTTCTACGGCTTCTCATATCATATGGTTAGTGCTTAAAAAGCAATCTGATCGGCTTTTGCTCTGAACGACTTCCGGTCTTCCTTCACATTGGTTCAGCAATAAATTTATACACTTTTTTATACACAAATATCTAATTATTTTAGATAAAAAAATATGCGAAAAATTCCTCGACTTCCCCCCTTCTCCTAAAAGATCCTGACTTGGTTACAATGGGTCCACCTCGCAAAGAGTGCACCTATTTCGAATAAAAACAGAATTTCTTTTCTTTCTAAAAAAATTACTTCCAATTCATATGACTTTAAATTACACAGGTTTGTAAGAAAGGTCTAATAGAGGTTTAGGTTTTGTGGCGTAACCTTTATGTTTTTGGATGTGGGTATGGATATATAGATATATTAAACTAATTATAACATTAAAATAAGAGTATTAACTTGAAAAAGATATTTTATGTTTTTTTCCACTGAGGCTCCGCTTTATACATTCAAGCTTGTAGGAAGAATCTAGAAGGTTTTTCTGATGCGTCAATAGTACACTGATATCATTGAGAGGCTCCATTTTCCTTGGTATCTACCCCCATCCCTTTAATGTCCTGGTGAAATCGCACTAGTGCTTTTCACTCACATACAAATTTCCTGGTGGATGTGGAAATAAAGAAAATGTACTTTTAGACTCACTAGGCAATCTAAAGCTTGAAATATTTTAACCATTTGTTTCTTATAATTATAGTCTAATATCCTAGATTTTTTTCCATATCATATTTCCTTTCATCATACCAAAACACATAGAAATATACAGCTTTGTTGCAGCTTGAGTTTTCTAATCATTCACGATGATATTAAAATAAACCCAAATTTTAAGAAAAAAATGTTAATTGCTTTTTGACAAGAGGGATTAGTTATTAGTTAAACTGAATAGTAGATTGTTTTACTAAATGTTGATTCGTTTCAAATTTTCTTCAAAAGATAAACGGGAAATACAAACAATATGATGTAAATAGAGCGGATGTCAACATTGAAATCCGAATCGCTAAAAATAAACCAAAGTATAAAAGCCGAACCCAAAACGATCAGATATTGCAGCGAAACGGAGCGAACGCAATTTGTGCAACTCTTGAATGTACCAAGGGCGCTTCAGCGCTCCCTCTCGCCCTCTCGCTCTCGCGTTCTCTTCGGGAAAGCCGTGTCTGTTACAGATGGTGGCGTCGCTTCAAAAGTACCCATTTTATTATGCAGAAAACGCAATAATTCCAACTTTGTTTCTTTTTAATAAAATTACACCGACCATGTCTGATTATTTTTTATTACGTGTTCCGTTGCAATATTTGAATTGTCCTGATTTGTTATTATTCCTGTAGAGCTATTTCTAAATAGAGCGCGTAAAATAAAAATTATATTTAATATAAATAAATGATATAACAGCTACTTACATAATAAAAGGCAAAATAAATAAAGCGACTTCTAAGCGGGCGAGATCTTCATGTCGAGGTGGTCGGGTGATCAGCAATATTTCGATAAATAAGAAAGCGAGAAGTAATGGTACTGATTGTATTGATAATATCACTAACAGACGATGACAATGACAAGTTATTAACTATGACAGAATAGCCATGATGATTAACAGCAATCTTAGTCCATAATAGTTAATGAAATTGAGTGGCAATAAAAACATAACAGCAATGCTACATATAATGCTACAATTAATTATGACATTTGCACACGGTACGAAGAGAAGCGCAGATCCTGCTATTAAGATTAGTAAGCCTCGCTAGGATAACGCCAAAATTTCAAATGAACAAATAAGTAAGCAACACTTCTGCTATTATGCAGTGACTACTCCAGCTCTAACTAATTCCTTCTCGATAACCTTCGCGATATTTAATGAGGAATATTCGAAGTCTTGCAGCAACAGCAGCGTTAATGATGATGACAATGATTACTCACTACTATGGCAAATAAATGCGCAAAATCAATCAAGTTCCAGTTAATGTATTAATAAGTACGTATAATGATTAAAAACATCCTCTAGAAAGTCGTATTATTAATTCCCATGCGTTATATTTGTAGAAATATGATCACTCTTCTATCTTCAACTTCCTTAGTTGAAAATTGGTTCTACAGATCCTAAACAGCTCTAAAACGTACACGTTTTTATCGCTCATCTTACTATACTACATGTCACAATTCGTCAGATTCCAATTTCAATATGTCAAGAATCCAACAGATCTGAAAAAAATTTTTTTTTTTATTATTACTCTTCGTGAGTCCACAATCTGCCCTATTGGCAATAAGTATTTCTTCTGTTTATATTATATATACATGGCATGTAGAAAATCACTTCATTAAGCAATCTTCTGTATAAAATATTATCTTAATTAATTAGTCTTATTCTAATGCTTATTCTAAACTCTACATATGTCCAGTAATCAGATCAGATGGTGTTAAACGTTTTAGTCTACGCACTTCACTATCACGTCGCATATTTAGCTGATTAGCGAGTACATTGGGATGCACTGACACTCTTTCGAAGTACTTCACACAAACACGTTGGATTACACTCGTTATAGGTTCTAGAGGAATATCGCGTTGTATCACTTTATTTGAAATATAGTACGGAGCATCAACAATGGCACGCAACACCTTATTTTGGAACCGTTGAATGATGGATATATTGGATTTGCTAGCGGTACCCCATAGTTGAATTCCATATGTCCAAATGGGCTTGAGTATAGACTCATACAGCAATACCTTGTTATCTAATGATAACTTGGATTTGCGCCCAATGAGCCAATACATTTGATATAATTTTAGTCCTAGTTGTTTCCGTTTAGAGAGTATGTGCTTCTTCCAGGTTAGGCGTCGATCTAAATGCATACCAAGATATTTAACATGGTCTGCTTGGGGGAGTTGGCGATGATTGATATTTACTGGTGGACATGTTCTTCTACGCAGGGTAAACGTTATATGCGTGGATTTTGATTCATTGGCTTTAATGCGCCATGTCTTCAACCATAATTGTATTTGCTCCAGGTGGGTTTGTAGGTTTATTGATGCTGTGACTGGATCTTCATGGGATGCTAAGATTGCTGTATCGTCTGCATATGTTGCCACAGTAGTTATTTTTGTGGTGGGCAGATCAGCCGTATACAGAAGATACAGTACTGGACCCAGTACACTACCTTGCGGAACTCCTGAATATATGGGATTTAATTCGGTATGTTCATCGCCTTGATTTACAATAAAATGTCTGTCAGTGAGATACGATTTTAGTAGCTGATAGTCCGGATGAGGGAGAAGTTTCTTTAGTTTAACCTGCAAGCCCGTATGCCATACTTTGTCAAAAGCCTGGGATATGTCTAGGAAAGCAGCCGAACAATATCTTTTGGCATTTAGGTCAGCGTTTATTTGGTTTACAAGTCTATGCACTTGTTCTATAGTCCCATGCTTATTGCGAAAGCCAAACTGATGTTCTGGAATAATTTTTCTTTTTTCTATTATATAGTTTAGTTTTTTTATGTATAACTTCTCGAAAACTTTCGAGATTATTGGTAATAAACTTATAGGTCGGTAGGAGGTCACATCTTCTGGTATTTTTCCTGGTTTAAGTATCATTAATATTTTAGCTACTTTCCAGATACTAGGGAAGTAATTAATTCGTAGCATAGCATTAAATATATATGTTAATAGTTTTATAGCCTTTTCTGATAGTTCTTTTAAAATTTTGCCAGTAATTAAGTCATAACCAGGAGCTTTTTTAATATTAATCTCTCTCATTATTGTATGTTTAACTTTTTTGACCGTTAATTTCTCGTGCGGTAAATCCATTTGAAATGGCGAATCTAGAAAGCTAGTAATTTTATTTTCGTCATCTTTATGTAGCTGAGACTGGAAAGGTTTAAAAACATTTTTTAAGTGTTTTGAGAAAATGTCGGCCTTCTCTTTATTGCTTCTCGCCCAATTATTTTCGCTTGTTTTAATAGGTGGGTTATGCTGCTGGGATCTCCTAAGCTTTTTTGTTGCTTTCCACAACGAATAGTCTGTAGCCTCAGTTGATGTCAAGTTTTCTAGGTATTCTTGAATGCCTTGGTTCTGTTCGATTTGGATTAGATCTCTCAGCTCTTTTATGGCCCTATTAAATTTTCTTTTATTCTCTTCAGTCCTTTGCTGTTGCCAATTTCGTCGTAACTTTCTTTTTTCTGCTATCTTTTTCTGTATTGTACATGATATATGTGTATTTTTTCTTGGAAATGTTTCAATGTTGGGAGTCGCGGAATATGCTGCCTCCTGTATATTTTTTGTAAGATTTATTGCTGCTATTTCTATATCCATTTCAGTTTGTAACGGTAAGTTTAGAGAGATATTTTGGTCTAAGTTTTCTCTAAATGAGGGCCAGTTAGTTCTATTATTGCACAGAGAAGGGGGTTTATCTTTGATGGTAATTTTTGAAGAAATTGTTACTATTATTGGTGAATGATCAGAAGACAGGTCGAAACATGACTCTGCCTGACACTTTTTTGGATCAATATTTTTTGTAATACAGAAATCTATTGTATCTGGTTTTTTATTTCTGTCTGAAGGCCAATATGTTGGTTCACCAGTAGAGATATGTTGTAAGTTATCTATCCTTATGGCTTTGAGCAGTTCTCTACCTTTTGAGGTTATTATTCTTGAACCCCACATTAAATGTTTTGCATTATAATCTCCTCCTGCTATAAATCTATTACCTAGCGTACGGAAGAATTCTTGAAATTGTTCTGCCTTGTTGTTATGTTTGGGTGGGCAATAAATCGCAGAAATTGTTAATGGTCCATGGGCTTCCTCTATGGTTATACTGGTGGCTTGCAGGTAGTCTTTGCGGAATTTTTCTTTTTCGAAATGCTTTATATCATCTCGAATTATTATGGCTGTACCTCCATGTGCTTTATCATCAGGGTGATTTGTATGATAAAGCTTATATTTAGGAACTTTCAAATAATTTTTGTCCGTAAAGTGTGTTTCGGAAACCATCATAACGTCAATATTTTGTTCAATTACGAACATTTTTAGTTCCCTGGCATGTTGTTGGAGCCCATTGGCATTCCAGACGGCGATTTTGTAGCTATTGGTTTCAGGCATTAGGCAAGTTTGCTTACGACGGTTGTGAGTAGACCAAGCATCGTACTCATTTGATCCATTAGTTTGGCCATCATATTTTCTAATCTTGAGATGTTGCTAGTTTCAGTAGGTTGAGATATTGTCTCTCGTTTTTGTGCTGAACCATTTTCAACTATTTGGGCATAGGTTATGTCTGGTTGACTTGTTCTGGTGGGTAGTGGTAAATTGGTAGTAGTGGATTGTTTTTGTTGATGCCTTTTTTCCCTTAAGGCAGGATAGAGTTTCTGCTGTAGTTGCTTGTGAACTGCGCAACCCTTGTAGTTCGCTGGATGATTTCCGTTACAGTTGACACATTTCACTTTTTCATCGCGAACTTTACGAGTACAATCTCCTGTCTTATGTTCTCCTGCACATTTTACGCATCTATATGATTTGCGACAGTAAGTCTTTGTGTGCCCGTGCGCTTGACACCTTGTGCATTGTGGTATAATTCTTTTTATATGTGGTGGTTCGCATTTAATAATATTATTTTCCAATTTGGTGATTTCATACACCGCCTTATTGTTTCCATTAGGTTTTATGTCTATATAAAACATAGGCAGAGGTTTTTTTGTCGTGTGATGTCGTATATTGTGAATATTTACGACCTCGTGGCCTTTTTCAGCTAGTGCTACCTTGATGGTGTTAAAGTCCGTCCCGTGATGTAATCCTTTTAGTACGAATTTAAATGTTCTCTCGGATTTTGGCCTGAATGTATGGTATTGGGTGTTTCTTTCATCTAATTCTTTTATAAGAACTTTAAAGTGATCCGCTTCGAACAATTGGATTTTAATTGTTTCATAGCTCACTGTTTTAATTGTATAGTTCGTAGTAATGGTTTTTAATAAATCATGGATGTTTTTTATTATTCCTACCTTATAGACTGTTATTGGTGGTGGTTTGGGAACAACTTTTTCAGGGCTTGGTTGTATGTTCTCTTCAATTTCTTCCGACAGGTTGCTAAAACTGTTTTTTGTCTCTATCGGTTTCTGCAACCAATAGTCACTGATTCTTGTTTGTTTCCTCGCGATTTCTTCTTCTGGACTTCTCAATCGTTTTTTGTTAACGACTGTAGTCCATTCTGATGGTGGAGTTTGCGTTATTGCTGTTTGTTCTAATCTTATATCAAAGTGTGCAGGTGATTTGGTTGAATCGCTATTGTTTGCCATTTTTTAATTTTTAATATTTTATTTAATTTACTTCCAGAGGATAAAAAAAAATAAAATAAATACATTGTTTATTTCACGCACTTCATTTTTCACTTACGTTATTTTAGCACTAGTTTTTTTACTATAAATACTATAAATGAATTTCAAAAGGACTGTTGTAAAATAAGATGAAATTATTTTAAACACTAATAAAAATGAGATGCAGTCCTTTTGTCTGGTCACGTAAACACGTATTCACTACACTTTAGGTCCACTGAGAGACGGATAGCCGCATCTGTTATGCGTTTTTAACACTCAATTAAATAACCGTAATAAAATACTGGGATAGAAAGGTATCTTTTTATAGCTTGGACCGTATTGAAAATACGTCTTCACCCTACGAAGGTTGGAACTGAACTATCTGAAAAATTAAAAATTAAAACCCAAAAACTCAGATTACAGTTTTCAATTAGTTTTATATAGTTCCTTAAAAGTGCTTTACATCCTTTCTAGTAGATTTTATTGTTGAGTTATGTCTAACTATATATTGGTCCAGCTATTAAAATTGACTAAACAATTAAAAAGTAGTTTTTAATTGTTTATCTGAACTATCAGAAGTTTCGTCGAGTAAAGTCAGAAAGAAAGTTCTAAATATAATCTCAACTAAGATGTTTAAGATTTAATTTCGATCATATAGTATGTTATATATCAAAATGTTCATTTTATCAGCAGATTGTATTTACATATAAAATACCTTTCATCCATTATTTTTATACGCTCAAAAATTCGAATATTTGATTGCAGAATAGATTCCACGGAATTTTTTTATCTACTTTTTACTAAATTAATACCGGGCCATCTTCTAGTAGGTAAAAATTGCATTGAATATAATCTTTTCAAAGGATTGCAGCAAATTTTACCCTCACTAAACATTGTTGTGCAAAACAAAATTTAAATTATGAAATTTCTCAATGGACGCCCTGTATAATATACATTTAAAATTATGTTGACCATGGTACAGTATGATTAAAATTGTGTAATATAAAAATGTAAGAACAATTAACACCAATACCATTTAAATCAAATTGATGATTTTATATATAACATACGTAAGTACATTATTCGTGTAATAATACCCACCATTACCATTATCAAAGTTCTTTGAATACCGTAATATGTTATACGATATAAAAGCGCTTTATGCATTTCCAGTGAATACTACGACAGAAGCAGAAGGTGCAAATTTCAGTTTAATTTATATGGTATAGGAGGAGGTCGACATCTAATGCAATATTCTCATGAGATTTTGAAAAACGAGCACGTCTCCATTTTACGGGTCTCCGGCGTAAAATTTATAGAAAATGGTAAACGTTATAAGATCGGATGTTGTCGAGTAATTGGACCAGTCAGTTTACGGTATAAAGTTGTAATGACTGGCATTATAATTAAATAATAATATTTTCTTTGGCGTAGGATCAGGTTTTGGTTCATCATTAATATTATATTATTTTTCTATGTCAGTGGTGAAGTAACTTGTATTCAAATGATTATTTCATTAAGTTGTTGCCTTAATTTTTTTATGATCACTCTTAAAAATATAATAAGGGAAGAACATAATCTAACGTTAAGGGAACAGATTGGGAAGGATTTGTGCAATTGAAGAATCAAATGATCTAATTCAGCTAAATGTACCCCTTAGGACAGTCGAACGATTAAATTTTGAAGCAGAAAAATTAATTGTAGCTATCCAGCGAGTTTCTTTGAATAATACTCTAGAAACTAAGAGAACAATTAAAGGAATTAATTATACGAAAACAATTTAGGAAATAGTTTCTGAAACAGGAAAGCTAGGAAAAAATGACAACAAAATAGAACGCCTCAAAGCTAACCAAGGGTTAAAAAGGGAAATATTGTAAATTAAAAACAAATAAATAACTATTTGAGAAATGTCATGTCTAGAGTCCACCAGTAAGAGACTTGGATGGAATTAGGGTACACAGTAATCAAGATAACGCTGAAGCATTAGCTGACCATCCAGAACAATCTTAGTGTGTGAAAATCAACGATTCAATTACTCACGCCGCAAGAAGTAACCTAAATTATCAAGATTAGCATTAATATAAATAAAGCGCCAGGTTATGACTTAATAACAGCCTTGCCAACTTGATAAATCAAGCATTTCATAAAAGCACATAAAAGATGTTTGGAAGATGGCTGAAATTTCCACCCCAAACGTGGAAAATTAAAAAATAAGGTTGTTGTTGAAAAGGATAAAACCTATTATAGGGAGAAAAAAACATCAGTGTGGGTTTGTTAACAACTACTCGACGATCGTATGAATGTAAAATGGTATATTCAGACGTTGTACAAGCCTTCGATAAGGTATGGCATAACGGCCTTGTTCATAAATAAGATATAGAATACTAAATGTTATCGAAACATACACTGAGACATGATACCTCTGAAAATCACCGATATTATATCATATCCCGGCCTTTGTCTCGTAGAAAATAGACAATTTAAAATAAACCGTCCAAAAGCAGTGCAAAAACTCTTCGAGAGAAGCTACCGGACATGCAGGAGACATTAAATCCAACCTGGCTACAAGTCCTGCTGGCGTGAATAGATGGCGAACAATAAACAATTCGTCGACAGTCTATTGTGTCTCGCCGCTATACAAGTACCTAAAAAATTAGGGTTCGATGATATTATTTAGGGTGGCGTTGACAGAGTATATAAATAAGGCCCTGCCTCGCCCGGAATGGCGTCGAATAAAACGAGAAAGGCTCGACGGAATTATAATTGGCACAAAAAATATTATCGTATTTCGCATTTTACGTTTGTAATCTAAACTAGGGTGGTCGGGGTGGTAATGGCCTCGACCGAACATTTTTAACGCGTAAAAATAAACAAAACAAATATAATTTAGTCGCAACTGACATGATGGTGGTGACTTATGATCTATAATATCCCATAGATTCAAATATCTCCAAATGAATGGAAGAATTAACACCCCACGAAAGATTTCAGCAGTTCCTAAATCTGTAGGTTTATACCCTTGCCTCCAAGTCTCTTTTCTTTGATTTTCTTGGCTCTTCCTCCACTTGCTCTTTTTTCTTGTTCTCCCAATGTCCATTATTTTCTATTTATGGTCATCTTTTTACATACAATAATAAACTTTATGTCCTTTCTTGGTAATTTTTTAAACTCTAATGATTCTAGAGTCTTCCTGATAATATTTTCGAATACTTTTATTAGTTACTTTAAAATTTTATTTTCTTTCAATATTTTATTGTTATAGTTATTTTGAGTAATATCTCATTCGTCAATTCCTTTGTCCTCATATTCATTCATTCTTATATCCATTATTCCCGTCCTTGTATTGTTTGTTTCAAATTTAGTCACTCATATTGTTAGGTGCTTGTATGCCCTCTTATCTTTATTAATTGAAAATAAATAATTTATCAATAAAAATTTGCAGGTGAGTTCATAATTATTATTAATTATAAACTAACAATAATGACATAAGTGGACAAACTAAACTGAAATTTTCTATAGACGGATGAGTCTTTTTGTGCGCCAATTTAAAAGAAAGAATGGATTTGAGAAACAAACACTGTGCAGACTGTTAACTATCGTAGTGGTAGAGCAATAGTTTGAGGAAAATTATAGTAATAATATGTCCGGTTATAAAACTGATTTAAGAAGGTTGTCTGAATATACTTCAGAAAAATGCGATTATATATGTGTAAGTAAATCTAGCCGGCCGAAATGTTTTTTTCTCAGCCCAATTGTTGGAATGCTTACAAAGTGAATGGAAGACCTCAAATACTTAAATAAGTTAAATTTGGTAACAAGTAATTAAAAATAACGGAGGCCGTTTTAATGAAGCCAAAATTGACAGAAAATATATTATTATTTTTTTTTTTTTTTGCTACACATATTTAATTATCTTTAGCTAAATCTAAGTGTAATGTACACTTAAATGTGTAATGTAAATCTAGTGTAACATGACGATTTTGTTTAATCATTTCGCACAAACCATCGATGTTTTCTGGCACAACAGCCGATTTTGGACGACCACGATTGAATTCACTAAACCAACGATACACGGTGGTATTTGATGGAGCTTCATCGCCAAAAGTCAAATTAAGTTGATTGATGCACTCTTGTTGTGATAATCCACATCGAAAATAGTAAAAATCATCGCACGAAAATGTTCACGATTCAGTTCCGTTTTTTGCCGGAATCAGAACTTATCTGTTTTATAATCGATTTTTTTTATAAATCATCTTATTGTTTCCAATAAGATAACTATAAAAATACTATTACGTCAAAATCATATAATACACTGTAAGCTCCCGCATATAACTGACCGATTTCGTCTAAAATCACATATAACCGCCGGTAGTTTCCGAAACTACTTAATACCTCATCCATCCTGAAAGTTCGTGAACCCTTGCATAATATCCATTCTGAGAAGGGTTTCGTCAAATTTAAGTCCCGTCCAATCCCGAGGTTAACCCGGCGACGTTTACAAAAAAGATCCCGCCTTAAATATGTCATAGCCCGGAAAAAGAAAACTTTAAAGACCATCTGCCGCCAGGACAAATGTTTGTTATTAGCACCTTTAAATATTCCTTTTTCCTCTCTCTTTCTTTTGGCTTTCTTTCTCGTCGAAACAACGAGATTTATGAATGAAATTGATATATGAAAACCAACCACCAATGACAGGTTTGACGATTTGATATTATTTTTGTTTTAAATAATCACCACATTATTATTTCAAATAACATTAGGTTTCAATTATCTTCAATGAGATCCGACTACTCTCGGATGCCTCAGAGAAATTTTTAAAATTCTCCCACAAGCAAAAATGTACAAAGAAGAGTAGTCTAACACTGGGAAAAAGAAATTGTTCTAGTGTTCTATATGAATCGTTAATAGTTTGTATATAAAATAACAACAGGTCATTTGAAAAGTCCCCGGCTTGACACATAGATAGCGCTACTAGAATTAAATCAGGAAGGAGGTAAATGCAGTGGACGACATCATATCATTCATGAATATTTGGGTATGAGAAAGCTCTGTGCAAAGTGGGTTCTGCGCGAGCTCACTTTTGACAAAAATCAACGACGACTGAATGATTCGGAGCAGTGTTTGAAGATGGTCAAGCGTAATAAATTCAAATGTTTGCATACTAAACTGAGGTCTGTTTTGAAACAAAGGACAAATCGTACTACAAAAATAGTATCGAAAAATTGGACGGTCGCTATAATCAGTATATCACCCTTGAAGGGAATTATATTGAATAAAAAAACCTAATTTTGCCAATAAAATGTGTTTCACTATGGTCGGCCGGGAACTTTTTAATTGATGTTATGATGTTAATGAACTGTTATGTTTAAAGTATATTCATTTTATTTCAACGTAACTACTGGTTTAACATAATTGCCCAAATTCTCAAGAAATGCAAAATCCTGCGATAGAAAGGAAGTTATTTTTGGACTCAGTAAAATCACTGTAATCTAAATTAATGATTCGTATGTAATATTTGAACATATTTACGAAAGTATAAGAAACATATATTCACTAATACCCATCTGTATTAAAGGGCTATATCTGTTTGGATTTATTCTTCATTAAGTAAAGAAGAAAAGATTTGGGAAGGAACATTGTAACCTAGATTTTTTATTAGTCGATTAACAATCTATTTGTTTTTATCCCAATCTTCTATGATTTTAAATTTACAAGGTACTTATTCTACGATAGACACTTTTGACTTCATATCTATGTCACTATCTTTAATTTGCCCAGTGCAACTTCACTAAACTCGACCAAATGGTTTTACTCTCTTTAAGCTTCTGACAAAATCATCATTATTTAGGAGCTGGTGAACATCAACATTAATGTGCCGATGAAGCCTTTGTTCATGTCTTCTTGGTCCTTACACAGATTTTCATTATGAATGTACCATGCAGCGTCAACAATACCTCGAATTACATTCTTTTGGAATATTTTTATAATAATTCAATTTATTTGACTGGTAAAACCCCAGAGTTGAACACGTCCAAGTCCACACTTGTTTCAAAACTAGTTCAAAACCGTCTATCTACTAAATAATGGCTACCACCTGAGTGTAACATCAAGTATCATGCCAAGATATTTGGCTGTATTTGGATTGTGCTTGATGGCTTTGTTGATAAAATCAACAGACACTGACTTATTTTTATTCATTTTATTAGGCTTTTTCTCTGTCCAGCATTTTATTTCGGCAATAGCTGTTTGTAAAACTTTTCGATTGACTCAATGTTGTTATCTGCAAATCTGGCAACAATGTTTTCAGCAAAAAAAAACATTATTGAGAATTATTATTTGCATATTAATTAATGCTATATAAACAAACAAACTTATAATATCCAAACAAACGTATAATAAAATAATTGTGTATAATATCCTAGCCAGATGTATACCTATTATATTCCACATCAGAATAAAATATATGAGCAATTTGCGTTGGAAATTACCATGAAAATAAGGTACATCATCACACCATGTGCTAAAATATATAACCTCAAATTAAAATGGTCATATATCTCGCCGAATGTATCGTTGTTCTTAAAGATTCGAAACTAATGTTCTCCCGAATTTCTGTCGCGAGATATAATTAAGCAAGCAGTAAACTTTGGCGTGCCGTAGCAGGGAGAAATAGAGAGAAACTGTCAAGTTTTGTTTTACGCCATGTAAAACAAGGTAATTGTAAATAGAACGTACCGTACCCTCGCCGGGCGTTTTGTACAGGGGATTATTATGATTTATTTAAAATAAAACTTCTCCAACTAACAAGATGTTCCAGCTTGTAAACAGACATCGGGAAGTTTAATAAAACATGATATGATGTAATATTTTAAGACAAGGTATATATAAGTTTTGATTTGTGTAAGGATGAAAACACACTTTTACTTTACTAATAAAATTGTATTTCATGAATAAGATGTGGAACCAACCAGACGCTAAGAATACTGGAGATCTGTTCGTGTTTCCGATAAAATAACTTAGAAATATAAGATTTAAATCATAAACACTTGAAAGCAAAAAAATTAAATGAATGAAAGAAACAAATTCTCAAATTTTAATCAAAACTCAGACTAATATTTGGTTAAAATTAGTTTAAATACATTTAAAAGTTGAATATATTTTTTATTAAATTTTGTACTCTTAAAGATGTTCATTCTCATTTTTCATCGATATCGCACACCAGTTTCTCATATTTTAATACCAAAAACAAATTTAAATTGTATATTACCTAAATGAACTATATCTATTTTATTAGCTGATGCCCATTACGTCCATATGAAAAAAAATTGAGAACTCATTTTAAAGGAAGTTATACAAAAGTTGTCCGCATGATTCTTGGCCAACAAAAGAGATCAACATTCCCATGTTTGATAGGCCAGTGAGACTGCAAAGCAATGGATCAACATTGATGCGGAAAATAACGGCATTTACAACAAAAATCAAACAATGAAATCAAATTAACATTTAACAAGGGATTTTTGTTCGTCAGACATCGAAGCAACATTAAGTACAAATCAAAAGAAGGCTCGAACATTATTTAAGTTTTTAGGCAATGCCAAAACTCTATTTATAAACTTACTGTAGCTAATATGATTTACAACTCTTTGTTGTCTGATAACCTACTGGCTACTATTGGTCATTTCACCAATAATAGGAAGATGTTCGAATATTAGTATTTATATATTTTATTTCCTGAGCTACTAGAATCCTCATTTGGTAGCCGTTCACACAGAATTGCAAACCTCAACCCAAATCCTATTAAACTTCGTTAGTTCACAGCAACATCAGTTCGCCTTTGATGGCCTTACACCTTGTTTGTGCCGAGACTCCACTGAAGAGGAGTGCTTTCCAAAGTTTGAATGTTACTTACCTGGAATAGTTTATAAATAAGGGTCCTTGAGCACCTTCAATCCACCTTTTGTGACCTTATAGCTTCAGCTGCGATACTTTTGCCTGAACTCCACTTAACTACACCAAGAGACGCCTGAATAAACTGCTGAAAGATTACCACATCAATGTCAACATATGTTCATTTTTGGAGAATAGCCTTATATCTCCTCGAAGTCTTACCGTCAAAAAATGTAAAAAAATGTGAAATGTGAAAGGGATTCAATACAAAAAGAAATCATTATAAGAGAACTGTTTTATTTTAATGGAAAGAAGAGTCGACTTGTTGAACGGCAATACACTATCGCTTTACTGAAGGTCCATTAGAAAACACACCAACCTCTATCACTCGTTTACCATTCACATAGCTTTAAAACAGATGACCATATAGTCAGGGCCGTATTATATAACATATATACAAAACCATGCAGAACACAGTTTTACAAGCTACAGCCCGAGTAGTCCGAAAGATCCTATTTGTTTCAGAATCAACATAAATGAGTCTGCAAGGACACACAGCAGAGGTTAATTTTTTTGATATTTCTGATATTGGGGACAAGTCAATGTCCCCTATATCTTTAACGAGGCTAGTTCAAATATGATCGAGACAAATACTCTGAAATGTACAGTTTTTCTAGGTATTTTCCCTCACGCATTTTGTTCATTTTTCCGGAAGTTTTCTGATGCCGGTATCGAAGAATTCCTTGGGCAACTCCGGACAGTCATATGCGCACGAACTCCTCTACCTCGTCGTCGGTGTTGAATCTTTGACCTCCCAGGGCTTCTTTCAATTGTCCAAAGATATGGTAATCGCAAGGTGATAAATCGGGGCTGTGGGGGGGGGGGGTGATCACGCGCGTGAAACATGCGCTCCCAACGAAAACTATACCACACTGTTCGTAAGAGATCCAGCTATCACATAGTCAAGCCACGACCTTTAAAACATACATGCGTGCCATCTACAGCGTTTGTCTCCATTATATTTGAACCACCTTCGTATTATAAAAATACTATTTAAAAAATATGTTTAAATCTATTACCACTATTGTATCGTTTCATATTTCATGAAAATATCGTTTCGTATCGATTTATATTCAAGTAATGGTAACGACATCTGAAATTCAACCCTAAAATTCAACACTGCGGCTCGCCGAAACTTTCAACGTTGTCCTGACCACTTGGGACAAGTCGGAAATTTTAGTTCGCGTAAAACTCGAAGGAAATATCAATATACAAGCGGAATGATTCCAATATATTTTTACCTGGCGTCGGTAAAAGAATGTTCGGTCATTTAAAAGTTTTATTATTGTTGGAATTTTAAATTTTCGAGACTTTGCCTCATAAGTTGACTTTTGAAAGTTGCCCGAGAGCCGAGAACCGCCGAACTTTTATTTAGGCGGGAGAAAATTTTAAGTTATGCTTATATTGGCGTCGAGATGAAATTGTTACCGATCTTTTACGTTAACGGCAAACCGCACATATCTTCGCTAGACTCCTGGAAACTTTGATTCTAATTTTTTGTCGGCGTTTTCTCCACGTCCCGCTGTCGAACGAACTCATATTTTAACTAAATCACATTAGTTTTGCGAAAGGAAACTTTATTTTCACCGATATATTATTTTAATGCTTTCGCAGATGCGACTGTTTTCTGTCGAATTCAGTTCAAAAATTTATATTTTCATAGTTTAGAATTTCATCTATGGCGGTTTGAATACAAAGGTCTCGGTGTAAGTGATATTATGAGTGATAGTGTTTTTTTATTATTTAAGTGCACCCATAATGCCTCTTAAGTTGATATTAATTTTTTTTAGTATTTGGTTGTCAACAGCAGCTTACTACATATAACTTAGATGTTTTTCAAACAAACGTTACATTTTTTGTTTTCTTTTCATTTCTTCCCAAGTTACTGGATTTTTTTATAATATGGGATAATAGTATTGCCCATATGTATTGATATATGAACCATTTGGTTTTCGATTAATTTAACATGCACTGCTTTATTCTCTTTGACTTTTATTCTCCATGTCTGTCTATCCATTTATTTATATTATTAGTTGCGTATCTCAGTTATCTGGCTGATTCTTTACTATTGTCTCCGATAGCATGTGTCATCAACAAATGAAACAATAGAAATATTTTGTATTTGCTGTAAGTAATATGTATATGATAGATAAAGAATAGAACCTAAAACACTGCGTTACGGTACACCTGCTTTTGTTTCTTCCATTGTTGAGTAAGTTTCTTCTTGTTTGTTTAACTTGAAATATCCTGGTTAAGATGTAAGAGTTTAGAAATCAATATATTGCTTCGATAACATTCTATGGAGTATATACGCTTCCTTATGTCTGACTTTATCGAAGACTTGAGCTGCGTCCAATAACATAGCTGAGTATTTTTTCAACAATGTTTGATTCTATGTACCTGGTCAATTGTTGAATGTTTAAATATTATTAAAATGATTTGCAGGTTTGAGATTATTTCTATCTATAAACATTTTTTGTTTTCCTTTCTTTTCTTCCCAAGGTACTGGACTTTTTTTATAATATGGGATAATAATATTATTCATATTTATTGATATATGAACCATTTGGTTTCCGATAAATTTAATATGCAATGATTTATTCTTTTTGACTTTTATTCTCCATATCTGATTGTCCATTAAATTATAATTAATAACTTAATTATGTTATTAGTTGCGTATCTCAGTTATCTGGCTGATTCTTCGCTATTGTCTCCGATAGCATGTGTCATCAACAAATGAAGCCACAATAATATTTTATATTTGTGGTATATAATATGTATAGAGTAGGTAAAGAACAGAACCTAAGATACTGCCTCACGATGCACCTACTTTTGTTTCTTCCACTGTTGAGTAAATTTTCCTTGTTTGTTTAACTCTAAACATCCAGGGCAAGACGTAGGAGTTTAAGAATTCAATGTTCTGAGTCCCTTATCCCAGATTTTATCGACAATTTAGACGTTTTGCGTCCAAGAATACAGCTGAAAAAATATTTTTCTCTTCGTAGGCTTTTTCAATAATGTCTAATGTGGTGGTATTTTCTATATTTGGTCCTTTAGACTGTTCCTTATCATTGAAATCAAAATTACCAAAACGTGGATATCAAAACTGACACTTGAGATATGACGAAGCAGCACCATCGTAAGTGTTTGTCAAGTGCCCCAAACCCAGCCATACACCACCAACCAGGGTTAAGATTTAAGTTATTTTTTTACTTGAATTTTTTAACATAAAAAAACTACAATTTTCAAATAAACGTTAACTTAACGCTATCTAGTTATTAAATAAGGTTTTCTTTCTGTCACTAAACAACATTTTCCGAGCCAAACTTAATTTCATGCTCTGTAAACCGAAATATCAGCAACAAAGAGTTTTCGTGTTTACGTAGAACCGAAGTTTTATTTCGTTTTTTTTTATTTACGGGCGGTTCAAGTTGTTCAGTATAGCGGTAACATGTCAGATGTTTATTCCGTATGTTATTTAGAACAACAATCAATAATTTCTTTAGTATGCTGTATATGAAATCATAACATTTTTTACTGTAGATAAAAAATAAGATTGCTAAATGTTAAATATTATGTTTGAGAAATGGTCCCTCAATTCTTCGAGAAACAAGGAGTTAATATTCACTGATTTATCTTCAGATTTTGTCATATATATTGGTGAAAATGCGAAGAATGTAAACAACCGTTAAACAACCTGATTTATCTATTAATTTTGATGGTTGTAAATATTGTCGAAATCTCTGAACTGAAAACTATGATCTACTTAGTAATTTATTATTTTTTTACTATCAACTGTGTTATTCGTCAACTTTTAGGCGACTAGTCTACTGAGTTCTTTCTCCACATAAATTAACTGTTCTATTATTGGGTTATTCAATATTTCCATATATTAACAGTTATACAGTTATACGTATTACATATATAATAACAATTGCCCGTGTAATAAAACAATAATCACGTCATCGAAATTTATGACGTCAAAGCATCTCAATGTTGTTCCATTACCATTGAGTTTTAGTTCATTTTTGACATATAACAAAATTCTAATCTAAATAAAATAATGATACAAAAATAATGTTATCAAAGAAATTATATTTAAATGAATATATATAAAATTATAAATTATAACATTATAATATATATCTAATGTATATATTATGAAGGATTGTGTTTGATTATATTACCATTGAACACTTTTCCACATCACCTGTGAGATAGAGTTCTAGTAGCGCTTTTTAATGTAGTGATATCCCCTGACAGATTTATCCACCTAATTAACAATTGTATATCCAACTAATGTATTTTACTTTCACCAGAGATCATATTTACCTTTTTGAGTTTAGCTCTTGTTCTTTTCGATGCATTGCAAAGTCATTTTGATATCAGTGTATTTCTTAGTTAATTTCTTCTGCTAATAATGTATTTGTTAAATCTACACAATCTACAAACTACATTTTCAACTATCATTCAACACCTTCCCACACTAAAATACGAATGACAATACATTGCGCTACGGCGGTCGGCACTTAACGGTCACTCATGGTCTTAGCAAGCGCGTGAGATATGCGCTCCCGACAAGAGCTATGCCACACTGTTCATAGGAGAACCAGCTATCACATACTCAAGCCACGATCTTCAAAACGTACATGCGTAAAATCTACAGCGTTTCTCTGCATCATATTTAAACCACCCTCGTATTATATAGGACACACAAATATAACAAGTTAAACAGTTAATTTCACGCCTTACAAGATCGTAACATCAAATAAACCACCGGATTATCTCCGGCACACAAAGAGTTACCAAATATACATGTGCGGCCGCCTTTCAGACGGCTACGTCCCGATCTACTTTTACCTCTGAGGGATTTTCTGGAAAAGGCCCCGTTTAACCTACAGAGAGACGGAAAGTTAGGTGCAGTTTCCGATTTCTATTCCGACTTTGCGAGAGAGTTAGATTAATCGTTTTGCAGCAGATGAAAGGTCTGCGCTTTATGCGCCCAGATAGTCTGCGAGTTATTGGGGAAATTTATATTCGGCTTGAAAGGCCGACGGATACGTGGTGTTATTTTCGGCGTTTTCGCGAAAGTTTCCATGCCGGTGAAAAGTTTACGGATTATTGTTTAATTATTAAGTGCTTAGGCGAAAATGTTAATTAGTCTTCTAATCTCCGAAAAAGTTTTTTTCGATATTATCATTATTTTATAGTATAACTTATTGTATTCCACAAGTGACATCTAATTAGTGATGTGATATATTTTGATATTATTAATGTTTTTTTAATATTTTTAAAGTAGCCTTTTACCAACTATGGGTTTATTTGCAATGCACCTACAGTTTAACATGGGCTCCGAACCACGGTCCTCAGCATTAAGCCTACCGACTGGCGACTGACCAACTTTAGAAATCATCCCAGAAGATATCCGGTCTGATCCAATGATCAAATGGCTCGATGAATGCTTCTGTTCAAAATATAAACATTCTCTTTACTATGCCTAAACAGCAGGTTTTGAAAAGCTCTAAATTTACATAAGATAACTGATATTTGACAACCAAGACGTTAGAAGATAGTGCATTTACAATTTTACACAAACATTTAAGTATCCACAAGTTGCTTTTGATTGATATATGAAACTGATAGGACTATAAAAGTGGAAAGTAAAATGTATATTAAATCAATATATAAATGTATATAAATTATTGAAATATAATGACGTCCTAATTCTGTGTATATTAAACAATGTACATACGTACCATTTATTATACATTATTAGTATAATTAACTAGTTCCATATAACAGTATTGCATATATTGATAGAAGATATTTCCATTTGTATTAATTAACATCATAAATAATTACAGTCCATTAGCTAAATTATTATATTTATCAGTTGCGACAAACTGTTCTATATATAGGATTCCAAATAATGATGCAACCAGTTAATGAAAAAAGGAAATATGTTTTGAAAAATTGTAAATAAATAGCATTGTTTTAGTTATTATGGTTGTCTATATTAAAAATCCCCGAAAATAAAAATAATTAATTGAAGAATCTTTATATGCATTCAATTCTAAAACATTAATTTGAATCAAAAATCAAAACTTATAACACACTATATTGTAGTGTTTTACTTCATAGTCTTTGGAGGAGATTTTGTCATAAAAAAAATTGTTTCTCTCTAACACTTACACATCCATGTACTAATATCATTCAGCACAATCTACTACACCTGTTGTTATTACAGTTGAACACTAGGAGAAACAGTACACTTTACCTATATATAATTAATAACAGATCAATTGAAAAGTCTTCGGCCTGACACATAGATGGCGCTAGTAGAATTAAATCCATATTTTGTTTAGTTAGCCCTAAGCTTCAAAAGATGCGTGAATAAATTTAACAGCTGTCGGATCATTAGTTTGTGAATTGTAGCATTTTGAGTGAAGCAACTATTGTTATTGTGAAAAAAATGGAAAAAAAGGAATTTCGCGTGTTGATAAAATATTGCTTTTGGAAAGGAAAAAATACAGTTGATACAAGAACTTGGCTTGAATCCGAGTGTCCGGATACTGCCCCAGGAAAATCAACCATCAAGGATTGGTGTGCTAAGTTTAGACGTGTTGAAATGAGCACCGAAGACGTTGAACGCACTGGACGCAAAAAACAGATTGTTACCGAAGAATACATTTAAAAAATATACAAGATGATTTTGAATGACCATAAATTGAAATTGAATGAAATAGCATACACTCTAAAGATATCCACTGAACGTGTACATCATATCATTCACGAATATTTGGGTATGAGAAAGCTCTGTGCAAAGTGGGTACCGCGCCAGCTAACTTTTGACCAAAACAACGACAAATTGATGATCAGTGTTTGAAGATGATTAAGCGTAATAAACACGAGTTTTTGCATCGATATGTGACAACGGATGGAACATTCCTCCATCAGTTCACTTCGAAGTCCAATCGACAGCCATCCGAGCAGACTGCATAGGATGAAGTCCCTCCAAAGCATGGGAAAACGCAACAGTCGGCTGGCGGGGTTATGGTGTCTGTATTTTGGGATACGCATGGAATAATTTTCATTGACTACCTTGAAAAAGCAAGCACCATCAACAGCGACTTGATTAGACTGTTTGAAGGACGAAATCGCCGAAAACGGCGGCATTTGAAGAAAAAGAAAGTGCTGCTTCACCGAGACAATGTACCGTGTCACAAGTCAGTGAAAACGATGGCAAAAATCCATCTATCTACCGTATTCTCCAGATCTGGCCCCCAGTGACTATTTCCTGTTCCCAGATCTCAAAAGAATGCTCTCCGGGAAGAAATTTTCGTCGAATGAGGAGAAGTACTACAAATATGGTATCGAAAAGTTGAAGGATCGCTATAATCAGTGTTGAAAGGAATTATTTTGAGTAAAAAAAAACTAATTTTGCTAAAAAAAATGTGTTTTACTGTGGTAGACCGAGAACTTTTCCCTGTTACATTGACCTGTTACATTATTTATGTAATGATTATCCCGTACACTTTGACATATGCATTGGAATGAAAATACTCTATTATAAAATGTTGTTTCAATAATATGACGTAGAAAGTACAAGTAGTATAATCCACGCTTGTATACACTGAAGAAATTCCAAACGAGGCCTCCATTACAAACGCGTTTTATTAATCACACAACATAGATAGATATAAAGACTATGGACTCGATTTCTAAGATTCGGTATTCCAAAATTTTAATGATCTAATAGGCCGTAAAACCTGAACTGTAAGCTTCCGTAGAAATTCTAGCAAACTATGATCAGAATTACAGAACAGAATTCAGAATTCCGAATTACACCACAAAACACCATTAAACTATGGATTATGGGTATTTTTAAAGCTTCCAACTTTCCAATGGTTCACAGTTAGAGTCACTTTAAGCAATTTCAGTCAGTTTTGATGACGAGACCATAAAGTTCCACTTGTTGAATTCGCCAAGGCATTAAATATACTTTCTTTCTATCAAACAAGGGAAATCTTATAATATAAGTGCTTGTCATCACTACTTGAAATAAAAATTCGCGTTGTTGTAAAAAAACGAGTTGTCAGTGGAGTACCAAATCATATGATATAAAAAACATACGTAATTCATATAACATTGCCTGATAACATAACATATTGCAAGGTTTTAAACACATATTAGCTAAATTGAAATATATATAATATATAACTCCGAGTTTGTATAATATTAATTAATTTATCGTTTTACTAAATACGGGAAAATATAATTTCACCTCATAAAACATCGATAATTTACAACAGCGCGACGTATACATTACGGAATATATATAAATTGCGGTTCATTGATTTCGATTAATAATTTTTTATTTGTAATTTCATATATTTTCCTGCCGCCCATTGTTGACATGCCCGGATCATATATTTAAAATTTAATGACAAGTTTAAATAACAACTTGATATTTCGGTTAAATTTATTTCGACGCCATCGATATGTTATTTATGTATTTGTGGCAAATTCGCGAGTAACATAGACTTGTTGACGAGAAACAAATAATGGTACACAATAAGCTTATCAATTATTTTGATATTAATATTTGTCCATTCGCCAGCCGATTCGAGGAGTAAACTCCAGCCCTTGGAATAAGAACATTTTTGCTAGTGTTGGGAACTATCGACTGAAATTGACTATCGACCGTCAGTAATTGACTACTTTTTACTATCGACTTTTTCAGTTGTTATTTTTGGTTCAACTGATTTTACTACCTTTACCAGTGACTGTTTTCAGTCGCTATTTTCGGTCCGACTGATTTTGTTACTGTTTACTATCGACTGTCTCAGTCATACTTTTAGTTACTATTTTTGGTTTCCTAGTCCTAGTTTGCTTTGTCGTCCTAGCCGCGACCTTGACAAAAATGTACCCAATTTATGCTTACCTAGATTTATATGTAATATATGGAGTTTTATGATTTTTTTGTAGTTTGCTTGTAAATAACAATATATTGTAAATTAATATTATAGCATTTTGGTACGATATTTTTGTTATTTTTAAAGTAATAGGGTAAAAAGATTCAAATTGAGAATGATAAATAGTCAAATATTTTGACAGTTCTTATGGCAATAATAGGTAATATTTGGATTACTTTCCCGATTTTTCTTAAAAAATATATCTATTCAATAATAAATAAAGCATTTATATCATTTCATTCAGATCATTTTTAATTATTCAATCATAGGTTAGTTTTTTTTTCTATAATTAGTATATGTATATGTTTAATATTTATATAATATTTATGATTACTGTACACCTTAGTTTTTGTTTAACTTCTATTATTTTGTCTATATTTATTATAGTATATTATTTAAATAGCAATTTACACATTAAAATACAATAAAATATTCTATAGGTATTATTCCATTCCATAGAAAAATTCCATTCCATTTTACAGATCCACAGAACATTCAAATTTAAAAGTAATTCTACTTCGTCTAAAATTAAATTATAAATTGCATGTTATGTATTATTATTATAATAGTATCTATCGTTAGAAAATATAACCACATACAAAATTAACTGACCCAAGCAATTACCTCCGTCCTTTCCTCTCTCAATTTATACAGGAAAGGATCCGTATACCTTCATCTAACATCACGAACTGAAAAAAACAGTCGAACCGTGCATTTGACTGAAAATAGTATTTACTATTTTACTACTTACTAATAACTATTTTCAGTTCGACTGTTTTCAGTCGATAGTGCCCAACGCTAATTTTTACTATTCATTTTTATAAGCTGTTAATTCACGTCCCAATAATACTAAGAATTAACCAAAATAAATGGAAATTCAAAGAGTTACTAGCTAGATAATTTAAGTTACATTGTTTCAAACTTTGTAGTACTTTGATATAATAAACATAAGAACGATTAAAATAACAATTCCTAGAAAAAATTCGTTTTCAAAACATTTCTAAAATTCAGACATCCGAATAAAAATGAATATACAAGGAATTCAATTTAAATAGTGAACTTTATGCCAAGAAAAGTAATTCGAACATCATCGAATAGTGATCTCCATAGAGATTTGGAAATATGTATCATTACCAAACCATTGGAAAACTCAAAGGTCATGAACAAGCACTACTTCACCACTAAGACTTTTGAGCTCTTTAAAGTGTTATGTTAATGTAATAACCGAACACGGACTGTTACTATATACCTTAACACTAAGCAATTTGATAACTATTAAGAGATTTTAATACGTCAAAGACTAGTTTCTTTTAAATAACTTTGGACTGCAGATTAATTTCAGATAAGCTCAGTTCGTTAGTCTCACTAAAACTCGAAAACGGCTGAATAAGTTTCAGGGAAGGTTTATAACATGTTATAGTACGAAAATATGAAACAATTGCGAAAGTAAATAGTAAAAATAGACAATGTTCTCCATCACAAGTTTCACTATGTCCAGCTCATTGGATCGACAATATGTTTAGTTCTCAAATATATATCGACGTTTTCGGAAATTTATTTTGTATCAAAAACTACTGATTAAAGCTACCTGCCATACATTACTACGATTTATATTTCATAGAAATGTAGGTTTTTTTTATATATATTTTAAAGTCTCCTTTTACCAACTATGACTTTATCTGGACTGGGCCTAAAGTTTAACGTGGGCTCCCAACCACGGTCCTCAGCTTTAAGCCTACCGAGTGGCGAGTGACCAACTTTAGAAATCATCCCAGAAGACATCCGGTCTTACCTAGCCTGGTTACTGGCGTTTCTGGGATCATTTTCCTTGTCGGATTTTACACTCTTGCCTAAAATATTCACAAATTTTAAACAATTACAAATATAAATTTACTACCATGCCCCAGAAGGATTCGAACCCGCGGCTATCGCAACAGTAGGAGGAACGTCCCATCGCCTGTACCATTTCCCCACCAACCTGGCTATCTAGGTTTTTTATAAATATATCGATTTGAAAATATGAGAGTAGGGTGAAAAATAAAAACATATATCTCAAATTTGATATAAATATGAAGCCTAATAAACATTTACAAAGATTAGAGCTGAAATTTGTTTTTGATAAAGAGTAGTTAAAAATAAATTATACAAAATGTAAAACTATTTCGGATTTCTTATTATTTAGTCACAAATATGGTGTGCCAGAACTTTATTTACTATAATTATTAACAATGTCAAGGGGAACCGAAAACAGGTCATCGAAGTCAATCAAAGGTACGACGAGCTAACTTACGTGTTAACTGCACTGATAACCAGCGAGAGACATAAAATCATAATCTTCGTATTGGTATGTCACCATTGAGTTCGAGACTGAATGAAAATAAAGTGAATCCTAGAAGTTTAGAATCCGATGTGCAAGACAAAGAACGTTCTGGTAAACCGAAAATCTTTGAAAATGTGAAACTGCAAGAGTTATTACATGAAGACCCAATACTAACTCAAAAACAGTTTACAGAAGCATTAATTGTAACCCGAGAACTGTCTTACTATATGGAATGATAGTATTATTTAATGTTATTGGTGCTAGTACGATCTGTTTATAGGTGAACTGCAAACTTACTTTCACTAATTCTTATTTTCCAAGCCTGTGTCCAATTATTTATATTGTCACTTGCCTATTGTAATTTTCGTAGGGCTTCTTCACTATGGTCTCCGACAGCTATCATCGCAGTATCATCACCAAATGTAGCCATCGTAATATTCTCCATTTGTGGTATATCACATGTGTAGAGTAGATAAAGCATTGGTCCCAGTGCACTTCCTTGTGGTACACCTGCTTTAGCTTTTTTTATTGTAGAGTAAGCTTCTTCTTGTTTGACTCTAAACATTCTGGTTGTAATGTACAATTTTAATAGTTCGATGTGTTGTTTTGGTAGCATTTTCTGTAGTTTATGAACAAGGCCTTCATGCCTAATCTTATCAAAGGCTTGTGCTACATATAAGAATAAAGCTTAATATACTTTTTTACTTTACCTGATACTTGACCTGGTCAATTGTTGAATGTTGGTTAATAAACCCTAACTGGTGTGTTAGTATTAGGTTTTTTCTCTCTATGATATCATGTAGATGATAGAAAATTTCCCAAGTCATCTAGTTTAGTTAAAAAAGTATATTTCAACCGGTACATCATACAATATGAGACCGAATAGGAATTTCTCTATTAACCGAACACGAGATTATCACGTACTACCGAAATCAAACATAAAATAATTAACCGAGCTAATGTTCCTTATTTAATCAGCCATAAATCGTTATCCACTCCACCATCTCCGCACATCCCCATCCCAGTTGTAAACTATCGATATATCCGGACGAGACGCCATCCCCAACAAATCGATCCCGGATCACGCTAAATTTCACTTGTGAACATTCGAGTAAGCGTCTTAAGCCATCCATTGTTTCGTCGGCCAAAGGCTGTCCGTATACCTTTGACCCGGACTTGATTGCGAATCCTCTAAATGATGAAAGAGCCCAGGCCGGGCCTCCTATTTTATTTCGGATAGCTCGGGGCGGAGAAATTCGCCCCGATAATTGAAATGATATTAGGGCCGGTTTGTATTTAATACGGCAGAGGCGCTCGAGATCGAAATATAACGCCGTCTTATTGTTCGACAAAATTACAATATAAAATTCGGGCGTAAACTTAGTCCGGTGTCGGTTTATTGTTCAGGGCGACTATCGGTTTACTGCTCTTACGGTTTTCTTTTCGATGTTGTTTCGCAAACGTAATAGAAGCTTAAGGGGCTGTTCTAGTCTAGATATTTTAGAAAAAATTAACTATAGTCTATCCAAAATAGCAGTGAACTCACGTCACCTGAGTTTATGTTTCTATTGTCATCTCAAATGCTTTATATAGGTTTGGCATAAGGCCTTGTTTATAAACTATAGAAAATGCTACCAAAATAAGACACCGAACTACTAAAAACGTACATTACAACCAGAATATTTAGAGTCAAACAAGAAGAAAGTTACTCTACAATAAAAGAAGCTAAAGCAGGTGTACCACAAGGAAGTGTACTAGGACCAACGCTTTATCTGCTCTAAACTTGTGATATACCACAAATGGAGAATATTACGATGGCTACATTTGAAGATGATACTGCGATTATAGCTGTGGGAGACAATAGTGAAGAAGCCTCATGAAAATTACAACAGACAAGTGACAATATAAATAATTGAACACAAGCTTGGAAAATAAGAATTAATGAAAGTAAATCTGTACATGTGCAGTTCTCCTATAAATAGACGGTACTAGTACCAATAACATTAAATAATACTATCATTCCATATAGTAACACCGCTAAAAACCTCGGAATGAATCTTGATGCAAAACTTCCCTGGAAGGAAGATATAAAGAAGAAAAGAAAAAAACTGGAATTGAAATATAGGAAAATGTACTGGCTAATTGGAAGAAAATCACAATTATCAGTACATAATAAATTAGAGCTTCGATATATAATAAAGATGTTATTAAAAAAATACATTATGGTACATCTAATGCATATATTATCGAAAGACTTAATTATAACTATAGTTAATTAAGTAACCGCAATGGTTTGTGGATTAGAGTTATTTTATTATATTTACATTGAAACTTTTTGTAAAACGCCTAAAGATTCCCTTAGAGGCTTAATCTACCTAATTAATAATTGTACATCAAAGTAATGTATCTTATTTTCATTAGAGAACATATTTACCCTTTTATGTTTAGTTCTTGTCTTCTCTGTTGCTGAATTTTCTGTTGAAAACATTCTGATATCACTTTTCCCTAATGAACTTGTCATATCTCCAAAACAGTTAATATTCATTATCCTTTCAAACATTGTAACCAAATGCTCATGGATAACAGGTGGGGCAAAAGTCCCGCTATTATTTTGATTGCGCGCCATCTTGGTTATGTAACGTTTTGCTCAGTTTTGCTTTAACGATTGTATTATGTAGATGTCCACATTTTATTATGTATAAACATTCGCCACAAGAACCAGCAGAAATAGTGATAATATTTATTGAAAATAATTGTTCCTTTATTCCCACTCAGCGGAACTTGCCTAAAAATATCCTAATCGTCCAGTGCTTCACAAAACCACAATTTATCACTTACACGCGAATTTTCGATAATACGGTCCGACAGCAAACAGGCCTCTTTGTGGAAGACAACGGACGTGTCGTAACGCTGAAAACGTGGCTCTGGTGCGCGATAGTTTTGCAGAGTCTCCAGAAACATCAATTCGGAGACGCGGTTCCCAGTTACACATTTCTGCACGTAGTTTAAGCCGAATTTTGAAAACTGATTTGAAAATGTTCCGGTACAAAATTCAATTAGTCCAAAAATTGTAACTGACAGATCCTGATCAAGGAGTTGAGTATAGTAATGCAATCCTACGGCTGTATGGTGAAATTGAAGATTTCTTGCCTAAATTGATAATGAGCGATGAATAATCTAATAATCTTGAATAGAGCTAACATCAAGCTTTGTAGATACTTTATTTTCGATCAATCCAAAATTATACGGTTTTTCTTAAATTTAACAGATTTTAGTTATAATATCCGCAATAATATCCAGTGCAGCTGCAACACGCTAATAACATTTTCAATAAAAACCGCAGCAACTTAAGATTTAGTAGTAAATAATGCTTACCTCTCTAACGATAATAATTCCTGGTATATATTTCTAAATGACCAATAATTTGCCCACAGCATTTTCAACAAAAGTAATCAAAAATATTAAGCTGCGAATTGAAATGTATCGAAACAAACAGAGCGCTAAAACAACCTAAAGCTTGTAACCTCTCATCACTAATGTTTTGAAGAAATTTACATTCATTCATTCAGTCATTCAGAGGCTCAGTTATTCAGCCATTCATCCATTCATTCATTCAATGATTCGTTTATTTATTTATTTATTTACTCAATTACTGACTTACTTACTTCTATTTTGTTATAATTTTAGTTATTGAAGTATTAGTTTCAAATATTACAAAACATTTTACTATAAGAATAGAGGGTATAACATAAATTATTCATACAATAAAGTGAACGTAACTTATAGATTATATTATATTAATTCAAATACGGAAAGAAGACAAAACAAATATAAATAAAATAAAATACAAAAGCCATATAATATATAAAATATTCAGCTTGGAGGGCACAGTGGTCAAGGCAACAGGACGGTCCTACAACTGTAGCGATAATGGCGGGCTCGAATCCTGCAGGGCCCTGGTCGTAATTTTAGATTTGTCACTTTTTATAATTGTGATTCTCCAAAGAGCAACAGTGGAAAATCTGATAACGAATAACCATCCCAGTCACGCCAGTAACCAAGCTGAGTAAGGCCGGATATCACCTGGAATGATCAATGAAGTTGGTCACTGGCCAGTCGGTAGGCTTGATGCCGAGGACCGTGGTTCGGAGCCCACGTTAAACAGTAGGGCCAGTCCAAATAAACCCTCGTTTGTAAAAAGGACTTTAAAATATAACAAAGAAAATGCGGGTGTTCAAAAAAGAGTAGTTTTAACATTTTTTACCATTTCTGAATTAACATTATTAGTTTTATTATAGTTTTACCTTAGGGCTCACGCCTAATTTCTAGTAAATTTGTTCAGCGAAATAATAATCTCAAATTCTCTCAATATCAACTCAATTAGTTGAAATATCATGTCAAACGCCTCGAAAAAAGTAGGTTTTAGAAAAATACGATTATTAATACTTTAGATATTCCGAATAGCGTACACGTAAAGGGTTAAGCGTTGAAAATATTAATAAAAATTATTCAAATTCAAATTTCTAGACTAGTAGCTAGAATGTATTTTATTATTATATCTTAGAAAATGTCGCTTTCGATATTTTTTAAAAAATACCGATATATCGATATATCGAAAGTAAAAAGTTTCGAAATGTTTTGCAATAACAGCGATATTTTAGAGACTTTTTTTAAATTAAGCACTAAAAATTAAATACACTAAAATTTTATAATTAAGTACCAATTTTATAATCAATTTTTTATTTAAAAAAATATCGATATACGACATCCTTAATGAGCATAATACAATGAACGTAACTAGTAGATTAGGAAATGTCAATTAAACTAAAAGAGAAACATTATAAATAACTAAAATTGAAACACTATTACAAGTATAAAACTTTAAAAAAATAAAACATAATAGCTATATAATATATAAAATATGAAAATATATCTGAAACACTCTTTTGTGTTTCACTCTACTATGTCTAACTTAATTTTTTAACCGTTTCACACCCGTTTGAATATATACAACTCAAGTAGAAATATTACTTTAATTGATATTACATATAACAGTGGAAAAAATAGATCTAATATTGGATACAATTTTATTACTATAATTTGCAAAAGTTTCATAAATAATACTTTCTCTTAATCGTTACTCCGTACATATTATATAGTGCACATCTGATTTTCATAATTTATACTCAAAATATTGTCTAAGGGCGCCATCTCTGACCGTTGTTAGGTACCCAAACACCTACCCCAGTAGTTTTCGTACCATCTACCGGTCACCATACAAACAAGTCAGGTACAGAATTCTGTAATAATAGTTGTCAGATTGTTATCATTAAAATTATTTTAAAGGAAACTGTCCTACAGAAATAGAGATTTCTTCATTTTTTTCAACTTCCATCTTTTTTATATAGAAAACTGTAGGAAGAATTTCTTTATTTTTATAAATACCTGGAAGGTTTCTAAAGATTCTCAAGTTCGTTCGATTCACCGTTGAAATACAAGGTGGATGCTGTGTATTATTGGTTGCTTCTAAATCATAATCAGTTTTATGAAGTTTCAATCATAATTATTGACACATAAATACAAAAAAATTAATTTTTCCAAACATGAAGAAATAATTTATCCAGAAGTCCGCCAGTAAATAAAAAACAAATCAATTTGCATAACAATGAAACTGGGCTAAGTACTCTTTCTTTATGTAGCGAAATATTTACATTACTTTTTAAAATATCTAAATATTTATATTTATTTTCGAACAATGCATCGTTGCCTTGATTACATTAGCTATTATAAATATGCCATTTATTTCGTCATTGTTATGGGATTTATTGAAAATATGAAATTAAATATATTTTTATTTACCATACTTTCGATAGATTGATTTGATTTTGGACTCTGTCTGAGCTGTGGGACTATTTAAATTTAGTCTTGTTAACCTTCAATAATGTTTCATTATTGTTTTAGTACAGTGACATATATCTAAATTATTTGTTTATTAGCTCTAAAATAAAATTGATGAAGCCGATAACAAATATACCAATCAATATAATATGTGATCTAAAATTTAAATTTAAATTAGTTAATAATTCCAGGACTTTAGATTTTCGTACAATTTTTGTTAAATATTTTCTGGTAAACTTGTAGTATTGCTAAATTGGTTAATGTTGTCCATCCAATAAAACCGTCAGTACACCTCATAAAAAATTATGACGTCAGCACGTCGCAATGTTGTCAGTTTTACTTAGAATATTAGATTAAAACGTTTGCCGCTTTTTAACGAAGAAATTTATAAATTAAAAAGGAAAAAAACGGCTTAAAAAGAATTTTACATTTTTAAAAATTGCATTTAGCAATATATTAGACGTCATATCTTACATGCATTTGCTGTTTTACTAGAAGCATTATATATAATTAAATAATAAAAGACTTAACATTTATCATAAAAGATCAACTAAACTTATTTATTGTAATTTTAATATCGAAGATAACGCAATATATTTACCTTAGAAATCCGTTTAATTCCAACTACTAAATAAATATAGAAAAAGTCAGGTGGAAAATAAAAGATCAGATTTATACATTTAAAAATATCTTATAACAAATATAATAATATAAGATTTGTTTATTTTGGCTTCACTTCACAATGAGATGTTCTACAAATAAAGATATAACGTCGTTATCTCGGTTAGGGAAATATCGCTCGGTATATTAATTGGTAAATTATTAGGGTTTTTAAGCAAAAACGTTAATATTTCTTCTGATAATAATAAAACTGATCCATATTAGAAAATATGCGAAAATGCGGAAAACAACAAATGGTATAACACACCTAATACAATATATGGTAAATTCGGTGATTTTTATATTATATATATGTATATATATATATATATATATATATATATATATATTCTTGGAGCAGCTTCTAGAGAACCATGATGGACGACTGCCCGGATCAGAGAGACTGATCCACAATGGTGAAACGACTCACAAAATCCTTTAGATAAATCGTAGAGTCTCAAAAAAAAGCATTTGCTTCAATATATACATCAATTTAACACGTCGTCTTTATTATTTAAATAGGACAAATTTCTGCTAAAAAGAATAACTGAAAATCAATCCGTTTAAACATGAAAAAGTTATCAAAAAATATAATTACAAAAAATAATACTTTAGCTATATTGAAAAACCACATAAACACTACCCGGTGGTATTAATTAATTATATCGTATGTAACTAGTAGTAATCTGGAAGGGCGAGAATAACAGGTACTAATGTTTTTATGTAATAATTTCTATATAAGTTTTTGAAATTGATAATAAGAAAGTCGTACATAATTACTTTGTATGCCAAATTAACTTAAAATTTAAAACCTAAATAAATACATTTATGTGAACTGATTATACTATGAAATTGGCGGTTTTGAATTCATCATTCCATTGTTAAAAACATTGTCTTTTGATACGGTTGTCTAACACGCCACGTTCTTTGGTAATGGTGTGAATACTGTCGGCTTAAACACTGTATTATTCCACAATGGCAGCCGATATCCTTCCATACCTATTGCATATTCAGTGATTTTAAAAGAAACATGAAACTTATTTTAGAGTTAATCAAATACAAAGAATACTGATCAATCAAATACAACTGAAATGTTTGTGTTGATTGAAAAGTTGTTGCTATATTGCTCATTAGTTATTGCTGCGCGGATTTACAAAATATTGTTGTTTTCTCTGTTTATGGGACAGTAGACATAGCAAAAACCACTATGAAGATTGGCCAAAAAGAACTGACTTTATTTGAGGTAAACCCAAAGTTAAATATGAACACCTTATTCCACAAGAAAATGTAATTTTTCACATCTATATATTCTTGGTTTAATGAAAAAAAGCCATGGTTAAAAATGGTAAAGGGTTTTTGTATTTGAAAATGCCAGCAGCCTACTGCTGGTTTGTAATGAGAGGATTCTACTGGTCACAAGAGGAAAAATTAATATTTCATCATTTTCTTTCAGAATATATGACTCTATTTGTAAATATATATTATCATTTTTTAATAAATTTAATAATATATATAAATAAATATGATTTAGAATTTTATATACTGTCCTTATTTATTTACAGTACTTTAATTTAACATTAGTTCAAAATGGTACGTGTTACAAGAAATCCGCTTAAGTTCTTGTATTTAGCAGGTAAAATTTGACAAGAAAGCCGTTTGATCTAAGTCATAGAACAAAAAGAATTTTTCACCAGTATTATTATCTTATATAAATTGTTGCTACAGCTATTAACGAGACTTTTTTAAAACGTTTCACGAGCCTAGAAAACGAAAAACGTGTACGAATGAGAAAAACGTGCGAGTATTGTTTTTACATAGAACAAGGAGGTCAAATTCTGATAATGGTTCTTTGATAAAACAAGAAATATGGTTTATATTCCGTGTGTTTTCATATCAAGGACGTTACGCTAATTTTAGAAACATTTAGCATATATCATCATTAACATTAGTAGTGATCATAAAGTCTGTAAATTTCCGCACAAAAGTGGTTAAAGCATCGAAATGTCTCTCAGTCACGGGCACGCATTTGTGTCTTCTGTTTAGCATCTGCGTTGGTCACGCGACATATATGATAAAACCTCCTGCAAGTTGAAAAATATTGACTACGCCGATTGGGGGTTATCAGTCGGCAGTTAAGGTTAACCGAATATTGTTTAGCATCAAGTTGCACATATCCGTCCACAATGAGTAAGTTTACCAATACAGTTTGTTCAACGTTTACTATTGAGCAAAAAATATAGTACACACTAAATCTAAACACGAATGTTTATCTTACTATACTTTTCATAGATATTTTTAAACATTTTCCCGATATTTTATACTATTTTAACATTTATTAATACCCTGAAACAGTTTTTTAATATTTTCCAGAGTAGCTACATCATTACTCGGTATATTAATTGATGAATTATTAGTTTTTAAGGTTTTTTTTTATTTTTATAAGATTTGAAACTTTAAGCTGAATAATAAAATTGTTTTGTATTTGCTCGTATTCCAGTCGCGCAATGCTTATTTTTTACTTTAAAATTTGAAAAGCATAATATCCTCTTATATGGACTGCGCCTCTTCCATCCTCCGCATCTCCTCATCATCATAAAATAGTTATGAAACATATACAAAGTACATGATGCAGTAAAAACAAATTCATACCTGTTTATATAATTTCTATCCTTATCATTGACGGATGAATTGCCTGATGACTTCACTTATACATTTAAGATTTAATTATGTCTAGCCTATAGTGAAATTTACACATATATATTCTTTCTCTTAGGACTGAATATATCTTCTGGTGATTTTGGATCATTTTATAATCGTTACAGAATTGTACATGTTTGAAATATCTTTACGAATCTATAAATAGAATATTAAAGCCGTATAAACATAACAGTTTTATATTATATTCTTACCATACATTGGATTAAACACATCAATATTAGTCGATGACGATCCCCATTGAAGATGTCATCTAGTAATGCCTTGAAACCCTCGTCGTCAAATGTTTTTGTGTCAAAATTGCCACCTTTAAACGCCAGGAACAGTATTGAAATATGTTGTTGAAATCGATGAAGCTTTTGAAACTTGGTACCAGCATTTGACGCCTCTTTTCCTTCACACCAAAATCCGAATTACTCGGTACTGAACGCATTGAAAACATTTTCTTCACACATCCACGAAATGACAAATTGCGAAAAGTGAAGCTTCACCACGAAGTTGGTTATATATTTTTCATAATAATTCTCCACTCCATATGAGATATGCGAAAACGCGAAAAACAAGTGGTGATAATACAAAAAGGCCGCAGCCCAATATGCTAAACAAAACGAGCTTCTTAAACTTAATTTCGCGTGAATTTCTTTAAAAATCCCTTGTTTGGGTCTCCCTTTTGTTTTGATTCTGTTATAATCTGGAAACTTTGACGAGTTTAAGCCTAAGGAACTTCAGGATCATAATACAGAGAGAAAACCGGTCGAAAACAACTTACAGGAGCCAAATAATTATGGGTTCTTTTAAAATTTGTCTAATTTTATTATCCAACGTTATGTACTATATTTTTCAATAAGTTTGTTCATATCAAAACTTTGTTCTTTCGTATAATAAGTTGTTCTATAAAATGTTGTTCGAAACAAATAACAAATATATAAATTTTACAAAAACTTTTTGATAAATTTTAGTAAGCGTAAAGTCAGACCAACAATTTTTCAGCTTTTTTCATTACACATCATTTAAACAGCAGGTTGTTTGTAAACAAAAGTCATCTTACAAAGACAATCGCCCCATATTTACTAAACATAAATAATTTATTAAATAACAGAAATGCGAAAGATAAATTTGCTTATAGACCACAACAGGAATCGACAAAAATAACATTGAAACGATATCAATAAACATTTACGTATCCCTATAGCAGCACGTGATGTCCAGCGCACAAATAACCATCCACGGAGATCGAGAGGAATTAAAACAGATTGCAAATCTAAACCAATTTATACCAGAACAACAATATCAGCCTATTGGCGTGTGAAGATAATTATAAATACCACAACAGTTTCTAAAACGGGGGCTTGATGGCTTGACGGCACCGCACCACAATTTTAACGTAATTTTACCGATTTTTATTCGGAGACAATGCGGTACGTACCTAATCGCGGCGTTGTGGAGATACGGTTCATTAGCTACATATGACAAGTGATTTTTAATGAGACCTTAGTTGGTACACCGCCAAAATTCAAGTAGGATATCTGGATTCAAGTGTAATGGTTTAAGAAAGGTTTCTCGTTAAATATTACCTTAAAATGGTGGAGGAGAAATTGACAGAGAATTCGCGCGATGACGAGACAGAAGGTACGAATCCATTAGAACTGTTATTATTTTAATTGGGACACTTAGAGGACATTATATTTCTAAAATAAACACTGTTTTAACGCTAACGGTATGATGTCGAGACAATTTCATTTAATTCATTGTATTGTTACAGATGTTAAGGAATGTTGTTCCGCAAGAAACGTACTATGGTACCTGGTGTTCGTCGGGTTTGCGGTAAACTATATGATAAGGATAAACTTAAACATAGCTATAGTGGCCATGGTACAAGCAAAACCAAAAGACAACGTTTCGTTGAGCAGCGAATGCATAGCTGAATCCAGTGTTACATTAAAACAAATCCAACACAATATTTCAGTTGATGTAAGTATTTTTTGTTAAACAATATATATTTAAAAATAAATGCAAGTAATGTATAAAGGATTTACTTCAAATTCGAAGTTATTCGAACTTATAACAAATATGAAGGTCAGTAACAACAGCGTTCTGTATCAATTTAATCACTATTTGGTTACTTTATCGCCATAATTCGTTGAACTAACAAAATACACTTTAGTTCTCTGTTACCCTATTTTGTTAATGATAACTCGATATAAACATAACCTTTTTGATATAAAATACTTTGTCATAGATTGATTTATATTTAATAGAGTTTTTATTTGATTCTAATACATCAGTATTATATATTTTTACTCTTAAAGAATTAAATACAACATATACAAGAATTATTTATACTAACAACTATTCTTAAATATTTTAAAATAGGTTATATACAAGGTATACGGTAGGTCATTACGGTTTATTCCCGGAAAAAATCTACATAATTTCCAAGAAAATTAAAAAAAATTGTTTGGCCGAAGTATTGGCCATTTGATTCTATACATCTTGCCCATGTTTTTGAACAAAACCATTCATCGAACCATTTTCTAACTCCCTTAAAATTGCCGAAGTGCTGCTATGTATGCGCGTGTCTCATTGAACCAAAAAGTTGATAATCGGACGGGGAAAGGTCTGGAGAGTACGGCGAGTGCGATAATATATATCATCCCATTTTCCTTTATCAATGCACGATTCAAATTGGAGGTCGGCCTTGGAGTCTTTCTTATACACTTCCCATTCTTCCATCTATTAGGCTTTCCCTATTACTCGTAATCGGTCGATAATCGTTTCTTGGGCCACATTTGACGCTTCTACCAATCGTTGTTGAGGTTGGAGTATTCATCAAATAACTCTTGCAGTTTCGCCTTTTCAAGCTTTCGGTTTACCAGAAATCACTCCTTTTGAATTTTCGAAACCATGTCTCACATTGTTTTTCATTTTCGTTTTCATGATTAAAGCATACTCACCATAAGTTTCTACCAGCATAGGGTGACTTTCAGCGGTTTTTTTCTTTTGATTAATTACATATGTGTTTAATTATAACGGTGCATACTTAAACATAGCGTTATCTGTTTCTCGACTAGTACTCGTAACTGTTACTGTTGCAAATTATTCTGAGTGATTCAGAGTGATTTAGAACTTTAAACCAGTGTTCGCATAATTTGTATACCATATTATTAGTATATTGACCAATATTGACAGGAATATGTATAACAGGTCAATTGAAAAGTCCTCGGCCTGACACATAGATGGCACTACTAGAATTAAATCCATATATTTTTTAGTTAGCCCTAACCCTCAAAAGATGCGTGAATAAGTTTGACAGCTGACGGATCATTAGTTTGTGAATTATAGCATTTTGAGTGAAACAACTTTTGTTTATTGTGAAAAAAATAGATAAAAAGGAATTTCGCATGTTGATTAAATATTGCTTTTTAAAGGGAAAAATACAGTTGAATCAAAAACTTGGCCTGGTGCAGAGTTTCCGGACACTGCCACAGGAAAATCAACCAACAAGGATTGGTATGCTAAGTTTAGACGTGGTGACATGAGCATCGAAGACGGTGAACGCAGTTGACGCCCTAAAGAGTTTGTTACCGACGAAACCATAAAAAATCCACAAAATGATATTGAATGATCGTCAATTGAAATTGAATAAAACAGCAGACACTCTAAAGATATCAACTGAACGTGTACATCGTATATTCAGGAATATTTGGGTATGAGAAAGCTCTGTGCAAAGAGGGTGTAGCGCGAGCTCACTTTTGACCAAAAACAACGACGAGTTAATGATTCGAAGCAGTGTTTGAAGATGATCAAGCGTAATAAACCCGAGTTTTTGCATCGAAATGTGATAATGGATGAAACATGGCTCCATCATTTTACTCCGAAGTCCAATCGACGGTCCTCCGAGTGGACTGCACACGATGAACCCGCTCCAAAGCGCGGAAAATGCAACAGTCGGCTGCCAAGTTTATGGCGTCTGTATTTTGAGATGCGCATGGAACAATTTTCATTGAATACCTTGAAAATACATATATATTGTTATTGGACCGTTTGAAGGACGAAATCGCCGAAAACGGCCGCATTTGAAGAAAAAGAAAGTGCTGCTTCACCAGGACAATGCACCGTGTCACAAATCAGTGAAAACGATGGCAAAAATCCATGAATTCAGCTTCGAATTGCTTCCTCATCCACCGTATTCTCAATATCTGGCCCCCAGCGACTATTTTCTGTTATCAGATCTCAAAAAAATTCTCGCTATGAAGAAATTTTCGTCAAATAAAGAGGGCATCGCCGAAAGTGAGGCGTATTTTGAAGCAAAGGACAAATCATAGTACAAAAATGGTATCGAAAAGTTGAATGTCGCTATAATCAGTGTATTACCCATGAAGGGAATTATGTTAAATAAAAAAAACTAATTTTGCAAAAAAAATGTTTCACTATGGTAGGACGGGGATTTATCAGTTGACCTGTTAATACCAATGTTTCCATGTTTTCAATGTCATTTATATTAACTAAAACAGTGCACAACAAAACCTTTAAACCAAATATGAAAGAAAAAGACTTTTTATTTTATCTACTGGTAAGTTTACAAAGAAAAATATTATCACTGACATCTCTTTCTTTTAAATATACATTAATTTTAAACAGGCAACATACAGATATAAATCTGATATATTTCTAGTAAATCACATGTCACATTACACATTATCTATATATGTCAAACATACAGTGAAAAAAGGATTACTGATCTTACATAGCCAATATTAACGTTACCATTGTTTAATATCATACTTGTTAAATAATAAACAAGGAAACTAATCTAATTTACCTTAAACAAATTATCATTTATATAAACAATGAACATGACTACTATTTTTATTAATTACCATTCTTTGTTAACATTTTGGCGAATACACGGGAATGAATCTGTAAGAGAAAATAGTAGTGAATATTGTACACAAGTCACCAATTTTCCTGAACCTGACGTTGAGTTCATCGCGTTTATTCCTTACCATGTCATGCCAATGTATTTTGCTGTATTGGCATATAGAATTTCCATAATAGTGCGGGCATAATCTTACTTGTGAATTCAATCAATTTGTGCATTTTGCTTATATATAACTATTTTATCAATAATAAATTTCAATAATATAACGAAACTTTCACCGTGGTCGTGATTTCATTTAATCTTGTGAATGAAAATTGATTTAGCAATTAATTAATTAATACAAATTGTGTTTCCCATTTTATGCAAATCTATTTTATTTATATTATATTATTATTTTGGAACGCTCTATATATATATCTATATATATATATATATATATATATATATATATATATATATATATATATATATATATGGAATATTGAACTATAATAAATAATATATATAATAATAATATATATAATAAATACATGCACATATATGTTTTCTATGAAGTGTTTACGATTATACTAATCAGAGCTGCTCAAAGTCACGTAAAAGTAAAACATAACTGTTGCCTTTGAAGTAAGATTCCTATAATTTTTCTGTAGTTTTATGAAATTTAGACAATGATCTATAGTTTATTTATAATTACTTACTTATACTGTTTCATATTACCATTTTACTTGAGTGGGATTTAACATTTCATCGGAAAACAATCTTCTTGTTAAAAGTCATAGTTAGTTACTGCCAAATATACTTAAATATTTATTTAAATACTGAAATGATACATATTTATGTCAAATATATACAAAAAGTAACAATATAAGAATAAGTAATACAATTTTGAGTTAAAATAACTGACCGTGGCAATGTTAATTCTTACTAATAGAAGTATTGAAGGAAGTAATAGACATGTGTAGGGTTTCTTATATGGCTCGGTGAATGGAGGTAAAACGAAATGAAACAGTGATGTTTATATTATGTGACGGTTATTTATTGGCAAGATAAAAAAAATATATAGAAAATACAAAATAGATAAAACCGTCTAAATCAAACGATGGGCGGTTACTGAATGATTGGAAATACCCTTCAATAACATCCCAGATAAAAGTCTCGGGGTTGCCAGCTATTAGTTATCGGGTTCTAGCTGGCGCTGCTGGCACCCCGCCCGTGTCCAACATCTGGGTATTTTGTAGACCGTTATTCCGCTATCTAAAATTCATTATTTCATTTATGTATTCATAGAGTCATCCACATTTCTCACCTAGAATATATGTTGCAAAAACAATAAATAATCAGGTTGCTTAAAAGAATAATTTCTTTATCTCAGTTTTTAAATAAAATTGCATTATTATTTAATTATTTATTCCACTTTTTAATATAACCATTGTAGATAGCTCTTTAGTTTGTTTTTTATGGCTTTCGCTTATGTACTACTTACGACTCATCAACAAATGAGGAATTATAATTCTATGAAGCTATTTTATTTTATAATTGTTAACATTCTTTGCAACATTATTTTAATTCTTCATGCCCAAAATGAATGCCATTTATCAAAGAAACCTGAACTGAAACTGAAATTAATATCACTAAATTTTACAGAAAAATCTTAAAAGCCTTTAGATTTTTTAACCCTCTAGTACAATCACTCCTTATGCAGGAACAATTTTTCTTAGCTGTTCTCTCTTCACCAGATATCAAATTAAATTAGCTTTGGAAACTATCGACTGAAAACAGTCGAAAGAGTTGATAGTCGCAAAACAGTCGAAACAGTCGATAGACAAAAAACTAGCGACTGAAAATAGTAATTACTATTTTCAGTTAAATGCACGGTTCGATTGTTTTTTTTTTAATTCGTGATGTCAGATAAAGATGTATTAATCCTTTCCTGTATAAATTGTGACATAGGAAAGGACTTAGATAATTGCTTGGGCCATTTAATTTTATATGTGGTATATTTTCCAACGTTAGTATAAGCGAGACAGTGATGTATAATTCCTTCACGTACTAAATTTAAAAAAGAAAAGGAAAAAAAATTAATGAATACTATAATAATAATAATAATGCATAAGATGCAACTTATAATTTAATTTTAAACGAGGTAGAATTACTTTTATATTTCAATGTTCCGTGGATCTATAAAAAGAAATAGAATTTTTCTATGGAATGGAATAATATCCAACAAATATTTTATTGTATTTCAATGTATTAATTGCTATTTTTAAATAATGTACTATAATAAGCATAGACAATAAAATAGAACTTAAACAAAATCTTAAAACTAAAGATGTACAATAACCATAAATACAAAATAAAAATTAAACATATATCTAATCATAGAAAGAAAAAAATCCGTGGCATAATTAAATATGATCTGAATGAAATGATATAAATGCATGATATAAATTTATTATAGAACAGAATTATTTCTTAACAAAAATCGAGGGAGTAATCGAAATATTATTGCCATGAAATCAGTCAAAACTATTTTTTACTATTTATCATTCCCAATTTTAATCTTTTTACCCTATTACATTAACAATCTTGAAAAATATCGTACCAAAATGTTATAATATGAATATACAATATATTGTCATTTACAAGCAAATTACCAAAAAATCATAAAACTACATATATTATATATAAAACTATGTAAGCATAAATTGGGTACATTTTTGTCAAGGTCGCGGCTAGGACGGCAGAGTCCGAACGTTAAAGATCAGTCGAATGAAACAAGTAGAACCAAAAGTAATAACTAAAAGTACGACTGAAAACTGTCGATTGAAACTGTCACTGGTAAAAAGTATTAACATCAGTCGAACCAAAAATAGCGATTGAAACAGTCGATAGTAAAAAGTAGTCAATTACTAAACAGTCGATAATCAGTTGCGGTCGATAATTCCCATCACTAAATTAAATCAAAGCTGATTTGGAAGTGTGTCTAAATATCTTGTAAATAATGAGAACAAACGATTATTGTTATTCTCCAATTTTCGCTTATACAAGGTTTTTCTTTCATAGCTGTACATACCTTCCGTTAAAGCGGACAAATTAATCTGTCGTCTCTACAAAAACAGTAACATATAATTTTACGCGATCATTCTATTCTTCCAGCAATGCGGGAATAACCGAAAATAACACAACATTTTAACTAACACTACTTAAGTTCTATAGATTTAACTTAGTTTAATAATGTTTTAACACACACACCTTTTTTAATATCATTTCAAATATTTGTAATCTGATTCAAAATTTCCTGCCGGCATTATGCAATACAGCGTTGCCAGATTTTGATTTTAAAAATTACGCGTTCGTAGTTGATATGCGTACTACAGAAACAGACAAATAGCACGTCTGTCAGAGCTTAAAATATAGTTTATTATTTAGTCTGTTCAAAATTTATTTGTATATACGTCATCGAAATTTGTGACGTCAAAACGTCGCAATGTTGCCGCATCAACTCAACGAGTTTGAGTTCAGTTTGGCTTTGACATACAAAAAAATAATACCACTAAAATAATTAAACGAAAATACTGTTTTGAAATATAATTTATTTTAACATTATAGTACATTTAATGTATATATTGGACTTAAAACTACAATTAAGAACAAAGGTATAATATTTTGTAGGTTAGAGTTGTTTTATTATATTTATATTGAATGCAGGCCTAATCCACCTAAATAACAATTACATATACTAAATAACAATTATATATTAAAGTAATCTATTTTACTTTCATTCGAGAGCATATTTACCCTTTTACATTTAGTTCTTGTTTTTTCGATGGTGTGTTTACTTGCCAAGTCATCTTGATATCACTGTATTTTTTATTTCTTCTGCTACTACCTGTGTACACCTTTCTTGATAAAATTAAACACTAAATTCTGCCTAATGCATTTACCATATCTACAAAACAGTTAGTATTCATTCTCTCCTCACACGTTCGTATTTAGGTTAAAATTGTGTTGTATATCAAAGGCAAACCGAACAAAAACTCAGAGTTGATGCGGCAATATTGCGACTTTTTGACGTCACAAATTTCCATGACGCATATATAAAAAAAAATTTGAATAAACTATAGAATGATATAGAAAAGGATAGGATTTTAATTGACTTATTATGGACGATTCATGTAAATTTTTTTATTATACTAATTTTGTGACAAATTACATAAAAATTAAAAGATTATAATATATAATTTTAAGCGATAATAACTGATTTTATAATATTATTGTTGGTAGAGGGAAAATCACTCCTTTTGTCACACTTCTATGCAAAATAATCACACTGGTAATTAATTTTTAGGTTGGTGCTAATTTGACTAGCCCGAGATCCCTTTTAAACGATAATTACACCCTCAAGTCCCAGGATCCTTCTAATTTAACGGCCCCTCCTATAATCTATAACCCTCGCCAATTTGCATCCCCATCCACAACGGCCGCTCCCTTGGTAAAAGTCGAAGATGGTAGCAAATTCGACTGGAACGAGAAAGTTCAGGGATACGTGTTGGGCAGCTTTTTCTGGCTGCACTGGACCACCCAGGTACCCGGTGGCCTCCTGGCCAGCAAATACGGCACGAAGATGGTGTTCGGCCTGTCGAACTTTTCCGGAGTCCTCTTCTGCTGTTTGATACCGTTTTTCGCCAAACTGGGTGCCATGCCGCTGATGGCATTGCGGTTAATACAGGGACTTTTATTGGTAAGTGTTTTTTTTTAATTAATTTAAGACATTTTTTTATTTACGAGAATTTAACGAAACATGTCCCATAATTTTTTATAAGAAATAAAAACTATCCTCACACGAAATTTTTCAAACTTAATTGATTGAACTCTTCAATTATTTCAAGATTATATATTACTTATATTGGGTCTAGGAAAAACTGTGTAGCTTTTTTTGTCAATATGTAACTTTAAAAGAGAATAACTCGGAAAAACAAAGATATCAGCTGTGTCGGTAATTTCTATCCATTTTTTTTTTGTTGAAGAAAAAACGTCATTTACAACATACAGTTAAAATGTATTTATTTAAATTTATAATGTGGACCAATGCTCTCGAGGACTTTATGGTTGCCACTTCGAAAAAGCAGTTTCTCCTTTGTGCTAAGCCATTTATCAAGCTATTTTTTAACTTATTCGAAATCGGCGAATTGCCGCTCTACAAGCTAGGTCTAGAGAGTATGACGGGTTCGATAAAACTCACCATTCAAGTAATTTCAACATTTCCTTGACTGCTGTTGCTGTATGAGACAGCAGCCCGTTGTCATGTTGCAAAATTACCTTATCATGTATTTGAGCGTATTGTTGACGTTTTTCGATCAATGTACGTTAAAATTAATCATTTATTTACGGTACTGCTTAGTATTAACTCTTTATCTAGGTTTTAACAGTTCATAATATAACCAAAGTCATTTAGCCTTGCAGCCGATGGGCCAAATTCATTTTTCATCACCCCTTACTATTCGATGGAGAAACGACTTTCTGTCATACCTTTGAAGTGGTATTTCGACGCTTTTCGATGAATGCAAATTCAAAATTGATCATTTGTTTTCAGTAATGACCAGTATTAACTGTTTCTCCAGGATTTAACAGTTAACAATATACGACACCAACCTGTCATTCCATTATGTGACAGCTATATTCCCATCTTTTGGGCCTTTCTCATCCTCACATTCAGCTTTTCTGCCAATTGTTTTTGAGTTTGCACTTCGTCTTCATCCTAATTCATAAATTCACGTTTTATCACAATTAATGTTCAAAAAATTACAATTCTATAACGAAATCTTTGGGGAAAAAAAATCTGATTAAAAATAGAGTCAATAATTCTGCTTTTACAGTGTTTATCAGATCATTGAGCTTAGATTGGTTAAGAAAAAGTTCATACAAATCAAATATTTTCTATGGTATTGGGCCTAGTTTGTTTGAACCAAATTCTATTCCAAACAAATAGTATATTTAAGTTGTTCTCTTACACAAACTATTCAAAATCTTCAACAAAACACCTTAGGTACATCACTTTTAAAATAAAATATGTAATACTGTTTAACAGTCAAAAAGTCAAAAAATCAAAAAAAAAAATTTTTTTCATCATTTTTTTTTGTGTTGACTAATGTAGTGTACATTTTGATGCATTCACCATATAACCCAAACCAAACCAAACCACTTGTTTTGATCTCTGTATAACTTTTTCAATGTAAATCAGCAGCTTAAAATAATTCAGTAAATCACTTGATTCTAATTTCCAAAATATTGTTAACAAACGCTATCAATTTTTTCCCGTGCCCAATATTTAAATACAAAAATATAAATGGAACTATCATATAAATTAGTACGCACCGAAGTACGATTAAGTTAAATATCCGAACTTATACAATATTGTTTGTTGAAAAATTATCTAAATCACATGCAAATATATTAATAGATTAAAAATAAATTACCAATGGATGATTTATCAGTTGTCGATTGTCTAATAGGCATTAAAATGTTAAGTAAAATCATTAGGAATCTTTGTATCAGACAGTTTTAAGCATGAGACCTTTTATTACTGGAAATTATTCTGATGTCATACACAGTATTAATTCTAATAAAACGAAGGTATCAGACAGTTGCATCATTCTTTAATTTGAATAAATCCTATTGTACATCGAAAAACTAATAAACTAGTTAATAATAACTTGTTATTTATATAAATTATATTTAATTTGGTTATTCTATTGATATTTTTTATCTGTTAAGGGATTCGCTTGGCCCTCAATGCATGACATGACAGCTAAATGGATACCACCAAACGAGAGAAGTAAATTCGTAACGGCTTATTTAGGTAGGATTGATTGTTATTTCCTCAAAATGAATACGTACGTGCAATAAAATGCGTAACTCTGACGCATCCACCGCATTTACAGTTGAGGATGTCATATAAAACGTTATTATTGAGTGTTTATTTATTTGTTCGCAATTAAAAATTTTAATATAGCATATAAAACGTGGTAATTTTTAGCGGGAGATAGGCGGAACTATATCACGGGACTGGCAACGAAATACGTCATTTAATGAAATTTGTTATGTAAGCCCATTGATAAAGTTTCTGTTTTCATAAACAAAAATTTTATCGCACTTTAAAAAAATTTAATTAAGAGATATTCAATGAATGGTGTTGAAATCAATTCGGAATATCATTAAAAAAACTGTGATAAAGAAATTCCATATTTTTGAAATTAATTAAATAAAATGGACATGGCAGGTCAATTGAAAAGTCTCCGGCCTGACACATAGATGGCGCTACTAGAATGAAATCCACATGTTTTTTAGTTAACTCTAACCCTCAAAAGATGCGTGTATAAATCTGACAGCTGTCGGATCATCAGTTTGTGAATTATAGCACTTTGAGTGAGACAACTTTTGTTATTGTGAAAAAAAATGGATAAAAGGAATTTCAAGTGTTAAATATACAATATACAAATATACAAGCGAAAATACAGATGAAGTAAAAACTTAGCTTGATGCCGACTTTCCGCACAATATCCCAGGAAAATCAACCATCACGGATTGGTATGCTAAGTTTAGACGTGGTAAAATGAGCACCGAAGACGGTGAATTCAATGGACGCCCAAAAGAGGTTGTTACCGACGAAAACATTTAAAAAATCTACAGAATGATTTTGAATGATCGTAAATTGAAATTGAATAAAATAGCAGACACTCCAAAGATATCAACTGAACGTGTACATCACATCATTCATGAACATTTGGGTATGAGAAAGCTTTATAGCTAAGCGAAGCTAAGATGTATTGTTGATATTGTAGAAAAACATAGTCGAAATTATACTTTCAAAATGAAGAAGAAAAGAATGGTCTGTTGTTTTTATAACGTTGGGAACTATATTTAGTACTATATCAGACTTGATCTTGCAGAATGGAACTACACAATTTTCTGATTTTTAAAAAATATATATTAAAGTCTCCTTTTTACCAACGAGAGTTTATCTGAACTGGACATATGGTTTAACGTGGGCCTAAGCCAAGGTTCTCGGCACTAAGTCTACTGACTGGCCAGTGACCAACATAGGGACCATCCAGTCTTACCCTGCCTGGTTACTGGTGTAACTGGGATTGTTATTCCTTGTCGAATTTTCCAGTATTGGCTGTAAAGACATTTACAATTACAAACACAAACATAAAGTACATCCTTGCCTCAACAGGATTCGAACCCGCGGCTATCACAACAGTAGGAGGACCGTCCTATCACCTTAACTACAACGCCACCAAGCCGGCCAATTTCTGATATGTTTGTGATTGATTTATATGTTATTTTGTGACGTATTTTATTTATTTATGAAGAAGGAACATTTTTGCCTCGTTACGAATAGTAGGACCACTGTATATTTATTACGTTAAATATTTTTAATTGCTAGTTGTTGAAAAATACCACATACTTTTTCTAAAACAAACATTTGAAACATAAGAAACATTTAAAAAATTTGCAAAGTATATAATATTTTTTATATATTCTCTTAAATCATAATAACAAGATCTTTGTTCTAGTTACAAGTAATTGAATAAATCGTAAATTATTACCTACTTACATAACACAACATAATGCAATTCAGATAAGATTACTTGCGGTCTGATAAGAAATTAATAACATCTATAATATTTCAGGTAGCTCTGTTGGTACAGCTATCACCTATCCAATTTGTGGATTCATCATTGATAAATGGGGCTGGGAATACGTGTTCTATTTCTGCTCGGCATTCGGTACTTCCTGGTTCATCGCGTGGTGGTTACTGGTGCACGATAGTCCCAGCGCTCACCCCCGAATATCCGAACATGAAAAGAAATATATCATCGAGAGCCTGGGCCAAAGTGTTGCAAAAAAGAAGGTAAGCAATCGTAGGGTTGTACTTTTTGATATATATATATATATATATATATATATATATATATATATATATATGTTTAGTTTGTTAAAGAACAGATCGATTTCATTATGTAACGATAATCCTGATTTGGCTCGATTTATAATTCTATTGTGCTTGTTTACTGGCGTTCTATATTTAGAGGATTTCACTACTTATCTTGCTCTAACGCTAAATTCCCCATGATTCCTATGATTCAGTTCTTGATAACTAGCTTCATTCAACTTAACATTATCATATAACAAGTCAATTTGAAAAGTCCCCAACCTGACACATAGATTGCTCTACTAGAATTAAATCCATATGTTTTTTTAGTTATCCCTAACTGCCAAGTGTGTATAAATTTGACAGCTGTTGGATCATTAGTTTGTGGATTATAACATTTTGAATAAAGCAACTTTTGTTATTGGGAAAAAAATGGACAAAAAAGAATTTTGCGGGTTGATGAAGTATTGCTTTTTGAACAAAAAAAAAATACAGTTGAAGCAACAACTTTGCTTGATGCCGAGTTTCCAAACACTCCGGGAAAATCAACCATCAAGGTATGCTAAGTTTAGACGTGGTGAAATGAGCAACGAAGACGGTGAACGCAGTGGACGCCTAAAGGAGATTACCGACGGAACATTTAAAAAATCCACAAAATGAATTTGAATGACCGTAAATTGAAATTGAATGAAATAGCAGATACTCTAAAGATATCAACTGAACGTGTACATTATATCATTCACGAATATTTGGGTATGAGAAAGCTCTGTGTAAAGTGGGTGCCGCGCGAGCTTACTTTTGAACAAAAACAACGACGAGTTGATGATTCGGAGCAGTGTTTGAAGATGATCAAGGGTAATAAACCCAAGTTTTTGCGTCGATATGTGACAATGGATGAAACATGGCTCCATCATTTCACTCCAAAATCTAATCGACAGTCATCCGAGTGGACTGCACACGATGATCTTGCTTCAAAGCGTGGGAAAACACAACAGTAGTCTGGCAAGGTTATGGCGTCTATATTTTGGTATGCGCATGGAATAATTTTCATTTGCTACTTTGAAAAAGGAAGGACCATCAACAGCGACTATTACATAGCGTTATTGGACCGTTTGAAGAACGAAATCGCCGATAAACGGCCCCATTTGAAGAAAAGGAAAATGCTGCTTCACCAAGACAATGTACCGTGTCACAAGTCAGTGAAAACAATAACAAAAATACATGAAATGGGCTTCGAATTACTTCCTCACCCACCGTATTCTCCAGAGCTGCCCCCATCGACTATTTCCTGTTCTCAGATCTCAAAAGAATGCTCGCTGGGAGGAAATGTTTGTCCAATGAAGAGGTTATCCCCGAAACTGAGGCCTATTTTGACGCAAAGGACAAATCATATTACAAAAATGATATCGAGAAGGTGGAGGGTCGCTATAATCAGTATATCACTTCAGTCTTAGTTTGAGACAGTTCAAAATATCTTTCCCAGCCAGTACAATCGACCTTAACATAATTAAACCGTTATGGGGAGTTTATAGGGAGTTTAGAGTGTGAGTAAATTTCCATCTGCATCATCATTGAAGCAATTAACGGATGTTTTCGTACAAGAATGGCCAATAGTGACTCAACCCTTATTAATAAATTAATATTGTATATATGTCAGGTGTTCATATTAATTTAGACATCCCCTGAAACAAAACAAAAACTATTATTATTTTAACTAAATAATATTTGAGTCGTTAAAGTATTATCTACAGTGGAAAAAACAAAGAAAAATCAAGTTGCTGTATTCAGCTTATATTGAAGCCATCAACAACATTTAACGGAAACATTAACTTTTACCTAAGCTGGCGAAATACTAATGGAAATAGCCGTTTGATGTTTTTATGTCACTAAGGGATTTTCTTTTAATCTTCTCCAAGGTGGTAAAACGTAATGTTCACTTTTATTTTTGGAGGCCATGGGTCAATAGATGATTACAGTGCTAATAGTAGGCATTATTTTAACTGAAAGCTCGTCTACTTTTTTGTCGTATTATTTCGAACCAGATAATATAACATAAGAAACCCAGTGTCACGTTATTAATAGTGTTATTGATTTTTTTACTATATTTTTCAACAATTCGGAGAAATTGCAACAATTTAAAATGTTAACTCTTTCTTTCTAATTCAGTTTGAGTAATAGAAAAAAAATCATTTGAATTATTAATGGAATTCTAATAAGTTACAAAACTTTTTAAGGCTAGATTGTTATTAATTGTTTATTTATACATATATATATTTTATATATAATTTATATATACAATATATATATATATATATATACAACAATTTTGTTTTTTCTTGATGTATCCCCGTCGTTCAGAAATCAAATAGAAAGAATAGTTTAAAATGAATAACTAATTAGAATTTTTATGTCTTTATTCTCAGAAGGTAAAAAATAAACTTAATTTTAGCTAACTACAGTTGTTCACTATCAGATTATTTTTATGTAGATTGATAGATCTTAAGTTTTGTCACAAATTAAATTTCTGAACGCAACCAAAATATTTGACATTTGAAAACCAACTAATTTGTCGATCCATCTTTTATGTCGATCGATACCTCAGACAAAGAGTGCATCCTTCTATCTTTTTGAGTGACGATTACCGCTACGTACGCCAGAACTTTCTTAACTTCGGTGATCCTTTGTGATAATGACATTTTAAATTATGTGCTCTTTTTTTTTGTTGATTTCTTGTGAAAGTGACACTTTACTGCTAAGTGCGCGAGAACTTTTCTCACTTTGATTAATTACAATTTAAGATGTCGAGGAGAAGACGACTTAGGTCGTCGCAGTCGATCAAATATGCGAAGAGCTTCATCACGTGCTAACCGCACTGATGGCCAGAGAGAGATACATCAAGAAAATAGTCATATTGCTATGTCAGAATTGCGTTCTCTAGAGAGTTACAATGAAGTAGATAGGCTTAGAATGCAACGAGTTTGTGCACATCAAACACAACAACAGCGAGCACGACATAATGAAATTGAGCGATTCTGCAAACACAGTGCTCCTGTGATCCTGGAACGAGCTGTATACCACTATGATACGGCAATAGATTATTGTGCCGACAAATCGGTAACAATTGGGGAAATGACAATAATTTGTAAATATTGCAAGGCGTTAAAATACAGTGCTGAATCTACTGGATTATGTTGTGCTGGAGGCAAAGTAAAATTGCCACAATTGGTCCCACCACCGCCACTTTGCGATGACCATAAATAAATCTCAAGGCCAGTCGTTGTAAGTTTGCAGAATCAACTTGCAGTTTCCCTGTTTCGCGCATGGGCAATAAAAGGTCGCGAAACCTTATAAATAGCCAGTATTTCAGGAAAACTTTTTTTTAAGTATGAAACATATATATATATATATATATATATATATATATATATATATATATATATATATATATATATATATATATATATGTTTGAATATTGAATTTTGTTGTCTTACAAGCCCATATTTAAAGATTTATAAAACCTAGGGAACATTTTTCAAAAATATGTTTTAACATCGTTTCTTAGATAAACATAATACAGTTCTAATTTTAAGTTATTTTATTGATACTTTTCTTTTGTAGTTGTATCAGTTCACAAGAAAGATGACTGTAAATTTTATTTTGTGCATTGAGCGTAATTCATTTAGTTTGATTTACAATTCTGCTTTTTAGTAACTATATTGAATCCACATTGCTATAATTTGCTAAACTTCCTTCATGGTTTACTTCCATAGATAATTTTGTATATACATTTAATATCGATTATATCCTTCAGTTCTTCAATGGTTACGTAGTGGATTGGATTATTTGGGAGTATCGTCCAGTCTTGAGCCTGATCTGCTCAAATTTTTTGTACTTTTTGTCTAATATAACGGTTCCAATTTATCCAACTGCTGAGATGGAGGCTGACGTATTTCACTGATTCTGAATATATAATATATTCTGAATATATTCTGCTTGCGAAATTGGGCATCCCTCAAATGATATAATTCAAGTTTCCAGTTCATTTGTGGATTTTGTTCTTATTGGCTGCCCTTTGTAATTTTTTCTATAGTTTTACGTATTGACAATTTTGTATTTCTTTAAAAAATATTGTATTATTGGTATTTTTTAATAATAATGAATTATGGTGTGAAATAATTGCTCTACAAAAGTCTCCATTAGCTGATTACAATTTGAATAAACTTCGATACCTTGCCACGTCAGCTAAAAGGCAATTGATCTTTTACAATTTGATGTCGTCGATGAGATATAATTTACAAAGGTCAAGTAAACCACTGGTGTAAAGCTACAAACAAATGACAATGTTTTCGTTGGTTGGTAATAGTTTCTATAATAAAATTTTAAAAAACAGACAGAAATACTATAATTTATTAAATATAAAGAGGCAACTGGCAACAACAATTTTTTGTTAATTTTGACGTAAATTACAGTCCAGTGATAACACCTTACATAATAGTGATAACTTTGTTATGTGCCAAGTTTATCTTTATTGAGGTCTAGAGTCATCAGCTTTGGTACTTCTACTCCTAACCTGTTCTGCTATTTACATGTGAAAACTCTTCGTATTTTACTAACATAATGAAATTACTAAAGAGTAAATTATTCTAGGAATTTTTAACATTTTCTTAGTAATAAAAACATATAAACATATAAAACAACATTGATATCAAAGTAATACAATTTCAGATTTTGATCCTGTTAAAAAATGTTAACCTATTAATAAAAATCATTAAACCTGCAAGCATAGTAAATTAAAACAAACATACAGGTATCAATTAGAAGTCAATTTAATTGACTAGTATCAGAGGTAGTTATCTGAATTAGCACCTTACTTAAGTATCTCGCAGAAATTTAGCAAATTAAATTCTGTCACACCCTTTTAGGTACCCTAGGGATTCTGTGGCGAAACCATCTCTTTTAATAGCGTGGTCAACACTATAGAAAATAAGTGTGGATCGCTTGTAAAATCTTAGAACAAATTTATTATTTCATTTACAATGTATAATGAACTAAAACGTATAGAAATTAAATATATCGATTAAGTTAAAATGAAAAAACCTTTGTTCTAATAGACACTGTGTCAGAATTACTGTTAAGTTGATAAGAATTTCTAACGCTTAAGCGTGAGCTAGGTTAATTTTTCTCAGACACGAATTTTCGCCAATTATTTGACAAAATATATAAAGATAACGCGATAAAATGATATTATCTACTACATAACAACAGGAAAACCTCCAGAATATTTTGGTACGAAAGCAATTCTATAAAATAACAGAATTAGATCAAACATTTCTTGTTTAATTTAAACCCGTGAATAACATATAAAAAGTGTAACAAAATATTTTTTCCAAAATTTTCTCAAATATTTATTTAACAAAAGCCAACAGAAATATAGATTAATCCCAGTTATAATATTTTTAAAGGATTAAGAATAATGTTTATTGCTATTATTGCTCTTACAACAAAGTGCCAATTAAGAAGAAAAAAGCAACAAAATATTCCAAAATTCGAAAGCTCGCCCATCCGTAAAGAATATAAAGAGTGGACAAATAAACAATAGCGAGAAAGCCGACTTACTTGTTAAGTAAAAAAGCTGAGTATGATCAAGTAAGTGGCAACCTGCTTAAACTCCAGTTAAGGAAGGGCATAATAAAATTAGTATATCTATTTAACACTAGATAGCTATTGAAATATGTGCCTAAGTAATGGAAGATTGCGGAAATTTTTATGAGGGAAATAGCCCAACTAAAAGTGACTATTTTGGTCACTATTTTTAATTATTTATTATTGAAACAAACATTTTGTCAATTACAATTTGTTTTAACATTATAGTACATTTAGTGCAGATTTTATCGAAGGACTTAAAACTACAATTAATTATAGAATTATAATAATTTGTAGGTTAGAGTTGTATTTAATTATATTTACATTTAACTCTTTTTCACACCAGCTATGCGCTAGAATTCAAGACGCATTTTTTATACAGTGGTATTTCCTGAAGGCCTAATCCACCTAATTAACAGTTGTATGTATATCCAAGTAATATATTCTCCTTCATATTACTTTCATAAGAGAGCATATTTGCATATTTCTTAGTAAAACTAGATTTAATCACTGCATTCTGCTTACTGAATTTGACCTATCTGTAAAACTGTTACTGTTCCTTCTCTCCCATCCTTTCTTCTCGCACATGTTAACCAAATTCTTGTGTATATTCTGAACAATTACACATATCTATGTCCATAAATCTTTCACACTCTACAATACAATTTCCTACAATTATCGTATGTTAATTATATACTAACCTTTGGTTGTTTCCACTCTCGCCACCCTGTCTTGGAAATTGTATATATTTTATTTCTGATACAACTAATATCTAGTGATTGAAGAATTTTGCAGACGTTTGACAACCGGACAAATTTCGTAGGCTGATTTGGTTACATGTGCGAACGTATGAGACAGTATTGTATCTATTTTTAACTAGAATAAAATGAGAATAAACATATTGTCTGATTCTAAAACGAATTTACAAACTGCTGCAGGCAATACATTAAATATGTTGATGACGTCAGTTCACTGTTATTTTGATACACTATAATTAAATTACGTGTGAAAACTGTGCTGTATTTTAAAACTGTTCAGAGTGCACCAGTACATCTATCAATCAGTAATTAAGTTTTGATGTGAAATCTAAATCTATCTGGACATAATATAACATTGGCACGATGTTATATAAACGAGATTGTTTTTAAACTCCCACTTTCCGTCAATACTAAATGTAAAATAATCAATCCCGAAATAATATTTTAAATAGAAATTACAAGGGATCCCGAAAGAATGGATTCAATTTATCGATTCAGTATTTGAATTGTAAATGATTTTACAACACCGAAATACTAAAAAATGCCCTCGTCTACGGAAAATAATAAAACAAGAACGAACGTTTCAAAATAATCGCCGGGTTTTTAAATTTACTTTCGTAATTGGACTATGAAGTTTTCCAAGGTCATCTCGCCAAATATCCAACTAAATTATTAATTACGTTTCAAGGCTCGCCACAATTTTATTACTGCGGTACTTTGACGGTCTGCGACGCAGACGAGAAATAAGACTTTAATTTAGAGTGAAATTAGCTGTTGTCTTATTTATAATCTGAACATATATCGAAGCCCTGTGGTGTATTCATGTTTCCTGCCATCGTGGGTAATAAGAACCTGATAATTTTTTACCCTAACTCTCTAGTTCATGTCAAAAAACGTTATAAGCACATTAATTGATTGATAATCTTGTTTTAGCACCTTTACAAATCTTATATAATTAATGTTGAAAGAAAACGAATATCTAGGCAAACAAATAAATAATCTATGTACAAAGTAAAACTGGATTTTAAAATAAAGACTCAATTCCTTAAAGATTTTTCAGTTGCATTTTAAGGCAAAAAAATATACGTACCCTTAACGTATCAAAAGAGCCATTATTTCGTTTAGTTAATACATGTAAGATATAAGATTAAACACTATACAAGTTCATGAAGTTTGGTTCGCTTCAACATTGTGATCTCCTGCGTGTTGTCCTGTAGCCGGGTTGCTTCTAGATTGCTATGATTTAGCAACTTTATGTCATATTGCAACGCTAAATCTTGGATAACTTCGTATATCCATTTAATTTCGAGGTCGTCATATAGTTATTAATTGGTTACTTAGCGTACGGTTTGTTGGTTTAGAACATTCCTATATTGTGCCTATTGACTACCACCCAATTTGCACTATAAACTAGCTATCTGAACGGTTCAAAGCATTTACCAATATCTTGTTTCCTGGATTTCTTAATATCTTCTTAACGAATACTTATATAACCGAACTGCCATGGGATATAATGTGAATATGAAGATATAATTTAAAAAAAATATCAGAAAATCAAATTGTGTGCTTTAATACAACTACTGATAAAAATATTTTCAATAGACAGCTTTAAATTAATCAATAATTACTAACTATAAACTTTTATAGCCTCTTATAGTACAGTTGTAATGGTCAAATCAAATTTAAATAAAGAAAAATTTACGAATCATTTTCAATATATTTATTTGAAAGATACTGATTACTGGAAAGCCAAGATTCGAAAATCAACTATGTTAGTTTCTTTTTATTTATTATTATTTATTATATGAGAAGCGACCAAATGCTCATAAGATGATATTTTACTTACCGCTGTATAAACACAAAATATATAAAGTCAATGCTCTGCGACGAGGCGACGAAACGTAAGATCAAAATACCGGAAAGATAGCTTAGAGCCAAGGAAAACGAAAATATATTGTTTCCGCCAAGTTTCAGTGACTAGCAAAGTCCAGACAACAACAGTTTAGAACTGCCGATTGATTTTTATAGCCACTGGTCAAGTAGAAAATAAAATCTAATAATATTTTAATTTATTTTTACAACTTTTCTTTGATTTTAACTATTCAAGTGAAGGTGGACTTAAATGTTTTGGGCTGATACTTTAATAAAAATCTTTAGGTAATAAGAAACAGGTTTTTCTTAAAAAAAACACTATTTCTGAGTTTTTATCAATGTATAGTCCTTCAAAATACACTGGTTTACCTGAAGTTTAGGAAGAATCACATCTACCATCTTCAGATCTTCTTAAACATACTTATCGCATCTTGAATGTAATAACCGAGTCGCCAATGAATCATCTGTTTTGACTACCAAATATTAATGTAATACTAAATATAAACACGATAAGACATAAACAGATATTATAATATCAACACAAATTACTACATCAAAGTGGATTTTATAAGATTAAATATAATAATTACTGAATGATAATGTTTTCTGAAATTTTTCTTTATATATTTTAAATATATTATTTCGAGTTGCTAAATATATTTATGTTAATAGGTTGTCCAATATATTTACCTCCCATATATAAAGGTAGAAACATGTGTAGCCCGTTTAAATATAGAGGGCGCTGTGTGCATGCGTCGTGTGCCCAGTAACTTTAGTAGGAAACTTAAAAAGTAGCACCCAATAATATTAATGGGATATTTAAAAAAAATTGTATCCTATAAAAATACAATGCAATGATAAAAATACATCAATTCTACAATTTTGACATTTAATAGAAATAAAAAATATTTCGTTGCCACATTACCATTTACTTTTAAATGAGAATATACAGATTTTCAGCTTTGATAATAATAAAGCAACAACAGCAAATAAGATCCGATAGAACAACAATGGACAATTTTTCTTTTGTAACGTTTCCTATGAGCCAATCTGTTTTAAAACTTATTTATATGTTTACATACTGCCATTTTCTGACAGAATATGATTAAGAACTTTACTTATACTGACTACAAAAGTAACAGTGGCTTACTATAACTCCACTTACTTCTTGATCTCTTTAGTGTTGAAAATCTTGGCTCGCGTCTTCCAAAAGTTGGAGGTACGAAATCAACAGCCTCAAAGGATTTTTTTGATTCCAATATTGAATCCATTCCATTAAGTTTTTAAATTAAATTGGCTATACTGAAAGACTTACTACTTAAATTACAAGTAGAAATACCATCTTTGTTAAACACTTATCCAAAATTCACTTTATTAATCTTCCACTTCGAACAGAAAACGATTTAACGCCTAAATCGTGAATATATTAATTAATAATAGTAATTATTTTTATATAATAATGTAATATTATATATTAATCAATTAATATTAAGTTATTTAAAGTTATTTTTAAAACGTTTTAGGCTCCCGTACCCTGGCGTGATATCCTCACCAACGTCACTGTCTGGATGAACATCCTAGTTCAATGGGGAGGCCTTTGGGGCATGTTTACCCTAATGACGAACGCACCGACCTATTTCAAGTTCATACACGGCTGGAACATTAAGGCGGTAAGTGATTTTGCTGCAAGTCATTTCGTGTTCATAGTTATTCCCATCCCTGAAAGGAAATATCTGGAAATATATTTACCAGAGGATGGAAAAAGGTCAAAGTGTCAACGTTTGTCTATTACAGCGATGAATCATTTGGTTATTATGCCTAGTAGTCGCAATAATAATAGTATAAAGTAATTTTATAAAACATTTTAAAATATATTTTCCGGTTCTTTTGTACAAATTATATTAAAACCAATGTTTTTGATGCAGAAATTATATAGGAACCTGAACTATATTAAAATACTAGTTAATGTTGCTGAAGCTTAACAAAACATCAACAATATTAAACTAACTGGACATTCATTAACATTGACGAATTATAATTTTGTGACCATATTTATAAAAGAAACATCAAAAATAATTAAATGCCCTCTATTTAAACAATATAAACGGAAATAATTTATTATATTTAACATATGTGCAAATTAGTTCAGCCGGTTTGTTTGTTTGTTTGTCAAAAATGCATTTGTCTCGTTTACATAGAGTAGTCCATAGATCGATTCCCGTTTTTTGACGTCTATTGATACTATCCTCAAAAACTAAGTTCAGGCTTTACGAGCATTAGAATGTTATCAATTATCTTCGCTAGTCAGCACAATCGCGAGATATCAGTATACTTGAATATAATTAGCATTGGGAACTATCGACTGAAAAGCAATCGAAACAGTCAATAGTCAAAGAACTAGTGACCGAAAATAGTAATTACTAATTTGAGTCAAGTGCACGGTTCAACTGATTTATTTAATTCATGATGTCAGACGAAGATATAAGAACCCTTTCCTGTATAAATTGTGAGAGAGGAAAGGACGGAGATAATTGCTTGAAGCAGTTTGATATGTGTTTATATTTTCCAACGGTAGTATAAGCGAGACGGAGATGCATATATTCCTTCAGGTACTTACTTTAAAAAAGAAAAAGAAAACAGTAATTACTGAATACTATTAACATGTAATTCATAATTTCATTTTAAACGCAGTAGAAGTACTTTTATATTTGAATGTTCTGTGGATCTATAAAAAGGAATAAAATTTTTCTATGGAATGGAATAATACCCCACAAAAGTTTTATCGCACTTTAATATCTAATTGTTATTTCTAAGTAATATACTATAATAAATACAGACAACACAATAAAACTTAAACAAAACTTGAAAACTAAAAATGTACAACAACCATAAATACTAAATAAAAATTAAACATATACCTAATCATTGAGTAAAAACTAATCCATAACATAATTAAAAATGATCGCACAATAACTACAAGAGCTTTTTTAAATAAAGTAAAATTATATAAAGTAAATTAATAATGCTTCATTTATTTACATACACTGATATCAGTGAATTCATATAGTTTCTACAATAATCAAAACGCATTTAACTTCTAAAGTATAAGTTCAAAGCAAATTATATAAATAATAAAATAATATTTTTTTTATCCGATGCATTATTATTTTGTACAAATTATATTAAAACCATTACTTTTGATGCAGTAATTATATAGGAACCTGAGCTATATTAAAATACTAATTAATATTGCTGAAGCTTAACAAAACATCAACAGTATTAAACTAACTGGACATTCATTAACGTTGATGAATTATAATTTTGTGGCCATGTTTATAAAACTAGCATCAAAAACAATTAAATACCCTCTAGTTAAACAATATAAACGAAAATAATTTATTATATTTAACATTTATGCAAATTAGTTCAGCCGGTTAGTTTGTGGTCAAATATGCATTTGTCTCGTTTACATGAAGTAGTCCATAGATCGATTCCCGTTTTTTCACATCTATTTTTTGAGACTAACCTAATGTTTATGTGACCTGATATTGTACAGCCTTTGTCAAAAAATAATATTCGAATAGAGCATGTAAGGTGAATCGTTATTTAAGAGTATCGATACATATTAGCTACGATTCAGCAGAAAATTGCAGTAAAAAAGAAGCTACGAAAAAACTCGTAACAAATGAGAATGGAACAAACCAAGGGAAAATCTACCAAACAATAAAAGAACTGACAAAGCTTGATTGACAACGAACTGCAATACCTCGACAAGCTGACGCCAACAGCATAACCAACACCCCACTAAAAGTAATTAAAATTATTTGAGTACGAACAATTAAAAAAAGGTGAAACATACTATAATCATTTAAAAAATAGTTTTATACTTGAAATATCTACAGACGAAGGAAATGAAATGAAATTAGGGATACACTAAATACTTGATTTCAAATAATAATAAGGAAGTTAAACAAATGATCCTGGATATGATCTGAAAAATTCCACAAGAAATACCAGAAAGGCAGTGAAAATAATTATGATGCTCAAACCTGAAAAGTACATCTAACGCTCTAAAAGTTCACTACCTATAATTTAAAGATCAAGAAGCTCAATACAATAACTGAAGATAGAAATATTATTCTTGAAGCTCAAGTTGAGTTTAGTAATATGTATTCGGAATTAACAGGTTAATTGAAAAGTCCCCAGCTTAACACATAGATGGAGCTACTAGAATTAAATCCACATAGATTTTTAGTTAGTCCTAACCCTCAAAAGATGCATGTATAAATTTGACAGCTGTCGGATAGTTAGTTTGTGAATTATAGCATTTTGAGTGAGGCAACTTTTCTTATTATGAAAACAAATAGATAAAAAGGATTTTCGCGTGTTGAAAAAATATTGATTTTGAAAGGAAAAAATAGAGTTGAAGGAAAAAATTGGCTTGATGCCGAGATTCCGGACACTGTCACAGGAAAATCGACTATCAAGTATTGGTATGCTAAGTTTAGACGTGGTAAATGACCGCCAAAGACGATGAACGCAGTAGACGCCCAAAAGAGGTTGTTACCGACGAAAACGTTTAAAAAATCCACAAAATGATTTTGAATGACCGTAAATTGAAACTGAATGAAATAGCAGACACTCTAAAGATATCAACTGAACGTGTACATCATATCATTCACGAATATTTGAGTATGAGAAAGCTCTGTGTAAATCGACACACATCCGAATGGACTGACTGCACACGATGAACCCACTCCAAAGCGTGGGAAAACGCAACAGTAGGCTGGCAAGGTTATAGCGTCTGTATTTTGGGGTACGCATGGAATAAATTTCATTGACTACCTTGAAAAAGGAAAGACTACCAACAGCGACTATTACATAGTGTTATTGGGCCGTTTAAAGGACGAAATCGCCGAAAAACGGCCGCATTTGTAGAAAAAGTCAGTGAAAACGATGGCAAAAATTCATGAATTGGGCTTCGAATTGCTTCCTCATCCCCCGTGTCCTCCAGATCTGGCCCCCAGCGACTATTTCCTGTTCTCAAATCCCAGAAGCATGCTCGCTGGGAAGAAATGTTCCTCGAATGATGAGGTGACCGCCAAAGCTGAGACCTATTTTGAAGCAAAGGATAAATCGTGCTATAAAAACGGTATCAAAAAGTTGAAGGGTCGCTGTAATCAAATGAAGGGAGTTATGTTGAATAAAAAAAACCTAATTTTTCCAAAAAAAATGTGTTGAACAAAACAATATATTGAACATATTTTTAGAAATTGTACGTACTTACAAACCACAGCAACAATATAAACCAAACTACTGCATCATAATGAAATACAATACGATATATTTATTATTAACTTGGTAATTTTTCTTCATTTCCTTCCAGTCATCGTTCAAGTGTCGCTAAATGAATAAAAATAACGAAAGGAAAATTATTAACTACATTCACGTCCGTCTAAATATCCTCACCATAAAAACTCACCATTAAATGTTTTGAAACGGACGCCGTGCCACGTTGAAAGATAGGAATATCGTTTGTCATCTGTAAAAACACCTTTTATTTAACTTTTTATTCTCGCAATGAGGCCGCTCTTTCTTATTTCAAAACTTTCTCGAAGAAATATGACGTTAAATAAGTGGCACAATGCAAAAAAGTATTATTGTGGAGAAAGATAAATGCTCCGTGCAAAGTTCAAAAGTAGTTATTAAAGGTATAAAAGATTTAACTGTTGTTTATTTTAAGTTAATTAATCGTGATTATTGTCAAGCACTAAAACTGTTTATTTTATTTTATAAAAATCAATAAAAACTGTAGAGTAAAAATTAAGATAGATAAAGGACTTTATATTTATAGACACTTTATATTGCTGCCGCATGATAAACAGGGGATACAGAAAATAATTCGAATCTTGTTACATGTTGCCAATACAATGCGACACGTATACATCCAAGTCCACATTCCAAGTAGTGAAAGAAGTGGTGAACGATCATAAAACCTGGACACTCGATGATCAGTAAAGTGTAATATTGTCCGATAAATTATCCTTTACACTGTTTCTTACAAACAGCCAGGTTTATGTATGGAGAACCCCAAAATAAGTTTTCGATCGTAACTGTTTCGTTTGATTTGGGCGGCACTATTGTGATATTCAGCTTGTCCTCCCATTCACATCACTATCTGGATTAATGCCAATGAATATCTCGACCTCCACAATATTGAAGTTCTTACTATGATAAGCTACTATTCTGCCAAACACCAACAAGGTTCAGGCTTTAGGAGCACTAGAAAGTTATCAATTATCTTCTATTCTTATCTTCTAGTTATCAATATATAGTAATTACTAATTTCAGTCAAATACACGGTTCGACTGGATTTAATTCGTGATGTCAGACGAAGATCTAAGAACCTTCCTGTATAAATTGTGAGAGAGGAAAGTAGGAAAAAGTACCAAGACGCTAAAAATCAGTCGAATGAAACTAGTAGAACCAAAAATAGTAACTAAAAGTACACGACTGAAACAGTCGATAGTAAATAGTAACAAAATCAGTCGGACTAAAAATAGCGACTGAAAACGGTCGACTAAAACAGTCACTGGTAAAAAGTACTAAAATCAGTCGAACCAAAAATAGCGACCGAAACAGTCATAATGTAAATATTTAAAATAAACTTTTGTTTCTTACACTCGAACTTTGTAAGTAAAAATAGTAAAAAACGCAGTCATAATAAGAAGCTTTAACAAGCATATATCTCTTCCAGAGTTGTATTCGACAGAGCATTCGCGAAGCCGAATTATATTATGTGGAAGATTGATGGTAGTATGTTAAGATTTATGTCAAATTTTCTCTCCACAAACAAAGACATAAGCTCTAAATCTCCAAATTAGTAGTATATCAATCTGTAGTCAACGAAATCAGAAATAACTTATCGCTAGTCATTTTGAATAAATAAATTTATTACCTATTAATTCGCGGATATTAAACCAGCAACGTTTAAAATAGATCTACGTCAATTAAGAAATATAGGGGTTGTCAAATTTAAAGTGTTTTCGGTAAAATCGTTTCTAATATAATTCTGAACCAAAAATTGTAGCAATATTGCATTATTATTATTAGGTAGTTGCATATATTCAGCACAATTTTCATTAAAATGATATTTGTTGAGAAAAATCCGTAGTAACATATATTTATTATATAATCGATCTACTTCAAACACTATCACTATTTCGAAACCGTCATCCAAGCTATGCTACATTGATTTGAATAAATGATAATCAGAAGGTGCTTTGTCTGGTGAGTAAGCGGGGCGCAGCAGAAGTTTCCATTCAAGCTCCAACTGTGTATCCTTTCTAAACTAAATTTCAGAGTTTCAACTGGATTTTCGTCCGATAAATCTTGTAGTTAATTATCTTCGAACTTTTTGATTTTCCAAGCCGTTCTTTATCATTAACATCAAAATATCCATTTTCATATCCTTGAAACTAAAGCAGACAATTGGAATATGATGAAGAAACATCACCATATGTTTTTATAAATTTTTAATGGATTTCCGCAGCAGATTTCTTAAAATCAAGCAATAAATGTAAAATAGGTCGATAATTTTCACGGTTCCATAATTAACGTATATATATATGATAATACTAAATGAAAAACTGTTATTTTTTATAGAAAAATGTCACTGACCAAAACACATGCAACCAGCTAATTTTTTTTTTCATTTCTGTGAAGCTAAAGAGCTCAATATTTTACCTTTGGTTAGAGTACATTTTAATTCTAAACTTTAAAACAATTATTTAAAATTTAAAGGTATAAAAATGTACCTGAAAGATACTTCGGGGCATCGCTAATACCTCTCCGAGGCATTTCGAGGAAATAAACTTTTAAGAGCCGACACTTGCTTATGATTTATACAGGCATCGTAATATTATATCGCGATATCTCAACCGTTTTAATACAGATTTATTCGGCCAGAGATTGCAACGTTCCAGGTTCTCGTAAACAGGAATTTATTAAATCATCAGCGAAATTTTACTCCGGATTTTTATTCGCTTGATTCGTATGGATTCGTGCCTTGCCTTGATTAGGAAGAGATTCCTGCGAGCTTACCGAACGATAAGGATTCAGCTCTCGTACGGAAAGTTTTACACTTGTGATTTAGGGAGATAGTGTGACCTAGAAAATTATATACGGGAATACGATAAATGCAAATATGTTTGTGTGTTGAAGGATGGAGTATGTCGAATGAACTCGAACATATTTTGATATTTAAATTAAGTAAAATAAACTTTAGATAGTTTTTCTCATTATTAATTTTTAGGGTTTGTTTATATGGTTCGGTGAGTGGAGGTAAGATGAAATGAAACAGTTATGGTTTACATCTTATTATCATCTCCCCTCCCCATCACGGATCTTTGTGTCCATACAGACATTATACGAAGTCGTTGGGCCCAGAAGGCTGTTTGAGGCTTCATTCCCTACGTCGCCATGCCGTAGCTTTGAATCAACTGAGATTGGGCTACTGTCGTTTCTCGCACGGTCAGTTGATGACTTCGAGCCGGCCGGCTCACTGTGAGTCGTGTCACCGTGCCCCTTTTTCAGTCTACCACATATTGAACGACTGTCCACGGCTCACGCAGATTAGAACTAAGTATGGGTAATTTTTTTAAATGTCTTAACAAGAGAAAGTACCGATAAACTCCTCGGATTCTACGAGAAATTGAATCCTCCATAAAACCTAGCTTACGCTAAGTTTAGTGTTACTGACCAAATAACCATTACCACTTCGGTATGGGTGCTGATATGTGCTGTCTGAATGGAGCCCTTACTTCGTTATATGGTTGTGTTTGTAGTCCTGTATTTATATTATTTATACTATTTATTATTTATATTATTTATATGTACACTATTTATTCTCTTATCCCCTTCTTGCGCTATTATATATATATATATATATATATATATATATACTACAGATTGGCGAGTAACCAACTTTAGAAATCATCCCCCAAGACATCCGGTCTTGCCCAGCCTGGTTACTGACGTGACTCATCACGGATCATTTTCCTTGTCGGATTTTACACTCCTGTCTAGAACATTCACAAATTTTAAACAATCACGAACATAAATTTACGACATGCCCCAGCAGTATTCGAGCCCGCGGCTGTCGCAACAGTAGGAGGACCGTCCCATCGCCTTTACCACTGCGCCACCAAGCCGGCTTTTTATTAATTTTATTAATTTATTAATTTATTATTTTATATATACATTTTATGTCTGTCCCCGTCCCCTTTAGATCATAATCGTACTATTGTATAGTCGCAAAATAACGACACCCGTCAAAGCGACAAAATAAGTTATGGTTTACGTGATGTGACCGTTGTTATGGTATTAGTATTACCTGAAGACGAGGCTTGGGCAGTCGATGGTGGCACACCAGAACTGAACGATAGTCAGACACTTAATGAATGAACGTACCTTTCAATAAACTTTATGTTCCAGTTGACGCTGCTGGCACCCCGCCCGTGTTGAACAGCTGGGATTATAATTCCGGGTATTTTGTTGACCGTTATTATACGATGTAAAATTCAACATGCCTCAAGGTCGTTTCACTACTTCCCCGCCAGAATTTTACATATAGTTGTCAATAAATAAAATTAAAAAATACAAAAAAAGTATGAAAAAAAAACATAATATATCAAAAAAAGTATGCTGTATACAAAGACCTTTGAAATATTCGGATGTGATAAAGCAAAATTGATTTATACAGCTGACAAATGGATTATACCGACTTGTAAAAATTTGTACGGTTGTGCGCTGGTGCGGCTGTTGATATATTTCGGTCCTACAGATACCGTTGCTTCATCGTTGCTTTGGCACTTGAATGTGGTCTATGACGTTGAAGACAAACTAATTTTGGAACAGGACTCCCGTAATCGACGCTGTGGAGGATTCGATGTTTCGACGACGTGGTAGCTTATTTTCTTCTACTAGTCTACGGTAAATGCAATTACTACCTAGATTCTGGGGCTGCTCTGTGACTAATCCATAGCCACATATGTTATGGTAATCAATCAATAAATAACGACGGTATCCTATCGAAAACAAAAAGTCAATAAAAACATTACCTATTATTATTTTACTATTTATCACTTACAATTTTAATCTCTTGACACTATTACATTAACAAACTTAAAAAATATCGTTCCAAAATGCTGCTATATACAATGTGTTTTTATTTAAGAGAAAAGTAACAGAAAAATCATAAAACTATATATATTACATATAAGCCTAAATTCGGCATATTTTAGTCAAAATCGCAGCTCGGATGACAGCCAGAATGTTAAAAATCAATCAAATGAAACAGTAGAACCGAAAATAAAGTAATAACATAAGTGGGAGCCAAAATAATGACTGAAAACAGTCACTAGTAAAAAACAGTAAAATCAGTCAGTAAACAGTCGATAGTCAATTTCAGTCGAAAGTTCCAAACGGTAATTTTTAGGCAATCTTAAAGCTGTAAATGGCAAGTTTTTAGTGAATGACTTGTTACAAAAATGTGAGGCAGAATGTCTTTAAATATGCATTTCTTGCGTTACCCTTGGATTTTTCCCTCCTAATCTTGCAATGGCGAATAACGAACAAGGTGAACGCTTTCACCAAGATAGAAAACAGTTAGAAAAGCATTACCGAGGCACTAATTAATGTAAGAGGATTCTACTGGCCACAAGAGGATAAGTTAATATTTCGTCATTTTCTCTCAGAATATATGACTCATTTTTCCTATTGACCACATAAGCCTGAGCTATTTTGATTCATAGACTATTTGTAAAAATATATAACTTTTTTTTAAATTAATAATATAAATAAATAAATGTGATTTAAAATTTGTATAAAATTTTTATACTAATTTATCATAATTTTAAAATAGTACGTTTTATAAAATATCCGTTTAATTCTATGTGTTCAGCGGATACAATTTGACAAAATAACCGTCTTATTTAATGTCATAGAACACAAAAAATGTCACACAGAGTAATTGTTAGCAGATAATTAACAATTGGTTTATAGTAAGGAGTTTAGTTTTAATAAAACAGAAATTAAAAAAAAAATTATAAGCATAATAAATGTAGGGCCTCCCTTCCCCGTAATCTTTATAAAGATTTCCAAAACAATTCATCATCTCAGGCGGACATTTTAAAATTCAACAACAACACCCAACGCGGAAAGAAAAAAACACGAGAGCGATCCTTTTTGCACGTTCTGGGCCTTAAAGCCGACCAAAAGTTCCTAACATGTGGATAGCATTTAGGGCAGGAATTTTCTCTCGAGGCAGAAAAAAAATAAGTTTACTTGATACGCTTGATTTAATCTTAACACGGCGGTTAACGGTGAAAAATGCTCGGAAGATGCCAAACAATATATTTACCGCTTTTTACCGCCGTTATATCGATTATGCTGATGGTTTGAATAGGGAAAAAACGAGCATCCTCCAGGGTTTTATCGCGTTAATCCTTTTATATATTAATTTTACAGGAATTATTATTATCAGGAAAGTGAATATTACATCAGGTATAGTCTATTCAAAGTGACAGTGAAATCACATCATCTCAATTTTTCAAGTGTGCTAGTTTGCGTTTCCGGTATTTTGGCGTTGGTAATATAACGACATTATACTATAAATGAAATAATGAAACATACAAATATTATAAATCCAGCTTGGTTAGCGCAGAGGTAAAGGTGACAAGACGGTCCACCTACTCTTGCGATAGTCCCAGGTTCGAATTCCGCTGTGGGATTGTGATTATATTAGGCAAGAGTACAAAATGCTGCGGATGTTTTCCGGGATGCTTTCCAAGTTGGTCACTCGCCAGTCGGCCGAGGACCGTTGTTCGGAGCCCACGTAAAACGTTAAACAGTAGGTCCAGTCCAGATAAACCCCCGTTGGTAAAATAATAGTACACACACAAATAATAGTAATAGTACATCCAGAGCTTATATTGCCAAAGGATTTAACTACTAAATACGAAAAGGAAGGACTACTAATAATTTGTAGGTTAGAGATATTTTAATTATTAATTGTACTTACCAGTAATATATATTATTTTTATTAGAGAACATATTTACGTTTTTATATTTAGTTCTTGTTTCCTTTATTACTGCGTTTTCTTGCTAAATCATTCTGATATCAGTATATTTCTTCTTAGTTCCTTCTGTTACCACCCGTGTACATTTTTCTTGATAAAATTGGATATAATCACATTCCCCCTAATGCATTCCCCCTATACCCATTGTAACACTTAATAAAATAACTGCGTAATTTATTGATTAAATATCTAACACTAAAAAGGGAAAAATAAAAGATTTTTAACAAAATTGAACCGATTTCAAAAAATTAATAAAGAACTCATTAAAACGTAAAAATAATCAAACTTAAATTATATATTTACATAATAATCATTATAATAACTAAATAAAAATAAACAAAAACAAACTAATCTGTTTGAAATAACCAGTCATAATAATTATTGTCAACTGGCTAGTGATATTTGCTATGAATCATATAAGATTTGAACTATATTGAACCAGCGATTTATCTGCGTCCCTCTTATCAACTGTCTTTCGGTTAGAAATAAAACATCATAGTCATCGCAACGTAATTATAAATTACTTATATTGTACAGAATAACTAACAATAATTACACAAAACTCAATAGTTTTGCAAGAACTTATCTGCTATTATAAAAACAACTACTCAGTCCAAGCTGTAATGCAAAAAAAAGAATTTCAAAATAGGTTTTTAGAGGCATTGCTGACGCATTCCGTCTTCATTAAAGTCATATATCGAGACGTAAACATAATATATGTACTAAAAGAAATAAAAGTCGAAGTATGAAAATATGTGAAGCGAATATATAATCCCCATTATATCCAGAGATTCCTGCTTCTCCGCATTATAAGAAGGCGTAACACGAAGAAGCCTCTTGACATTCGTGCTCCAGAAGTAAAACAAAATTTGAAAAATAAAATTACGCGATAACAAGCGTTTATATATAAAAATCATAAAGAATAAATGTACATTAAATTTCAGCTATTAAAGTAGTTGATTCAGTGTTTGTTTTAATATTAATTAAGTATATATATATATATATATATATATATATATATATATATATATATATATATATATATATATATATATAATAGCCAATTGATTGGTTTGAAAAACTATGAATTTTATTTTTATTAGTGCATTCGGCTTGTGCTTTTCGCATGTTATCGTCGAAGAAACAAATAAATCCACAGTATAAATGCTTGATACAAATATCGGACTAGAGGTATCAATTAACTTTACTTTAATCTACCTAAATTGTATAATATAGGATTCATGAAAAAATTTCTGTTTGTTATTTGAAGGTTTTCCAAAGAACTTAATGGATAAAAAGGTAAAAACTCAAAAGCAGCTGTATATTGAAAACGGAAGGGTTGATGGATTTATGGTTTAGTAACAATATATTGTTTTTAAAAAGTACTACATAAAATGTTGTATAACTTTTGAAACAACCTATAAGTACAATAGAGACAAACCAAATGTTAAAAAGTTAAATTTAAATATTTTAAAATATTCGCCTTACTTTTAGTTATAAATTTAAGACAATGAATTGTTTTTTACTTATAGATCTTTGTGTGGTAATACATTATATTACATTTTAACTTCATATAGACTGTTTATAAACATTTACTACATATTACCATCTACACACTAAAATAATTCATAATTAACTACCACACCTAGATCAGTTAAACACTTTTTATTAAAAAAAGGCACTAAAAGTTACATCCTCATTCAATATTCCGATCAGAACTAGCCAATTATTTCCACATATTTCTTTTCTTTATATAGTACGAGCCAGACAATTGAGTATTCTAGTCATACATTAGTTCCATTACTACTTCTCCTCTGTATTTCCTTTCTTTCATTTCCTGCGCCATAGCAATCAGCTGTTACAAAAATCGCTTTACTTTTGTTTCACTCAGGACAAAGGGTCCATTTAACTATTTTCCTGACAATCCATGCTGGCGCCATATGTTACCTTACTATTAGAAATGTAGCAGAAAACTGTATTGGTGAATATAGGATTCTATACCTATATTCTATAGGATAGCTTTTTTAAACAATGTTTGATGTTCTTTTTTTGTTTATTTTACAGACTGGTGTTCTTTCAGGCATTCCACATGTGTTGCGTATGTTATGGGCTTATATTTTCTCGTTAATTGGAGATTATCTCTTGAAATCCAACAAGATGAGCAGGACAAACGTTCGAAAATTAGCTACAGCTATTTGTAAGTTATGTCATAGTTAAAAGTAATTAGAGTATAGAATTATTTACATTCATATTTTTTGTTATAGGTATAAATATTTAATAATTGGTCATTAGTTGTTAAAAGTAATACATGTTTTATATTGTTAGTATATTACAATCGGTCATCCCTAGCCTACAATTTCATATAACAAATATTTAGAAAGATGTTTCAACACAATCGAACTGTCTATACTTATACAGAAATTATACTTAACATATTATTTTACTTTTTCATTCAATTGAATATGATTCACTGCAATATTACAAAATATTATTTGTATATAAAGTAGGACTCTCTCTGGCATATATATTCTAATTCAGTGTTGTTCGTGATTTGCAACAGAATATCTCATATGTGTAGTAGTTAAAAAATTGGTCCTAATATATTTTCTTGCAGTTACCTGTTTTAGTTTCTTCCATTTTTGAATAGGCTTCAACCAAATATGAATAAAAAGATATGATTATGAATATATAGCAGTTTTAATAAACTTTTACATTTACTTCATTTTTTTTCTAACTTTCTGGTAGCATTTGAAATTCACATAAATGGTTGTGGTAAAGTGACTAATTTTCTTTGTCGGTTTAAGAGAACCCCACCAGTTACGATTGAATTTATTATATTTTGATACTTAATTTACTCATGACCGTGCTTTTTTAGTAAATCAAAGTCCAAACAACACTTTCAAAATGTCGAATTTAATATCCAAATATAGTTAATTATGTAGAATATTCATACGCTTAGTTTTAAAAGAGATTATAAGGGGCTGGCTTGGTTGGCGCAGTGGCAAAGGCGACAGGTCGTCCTGCTGTTGCGATAGTCGCGGGTTCGAATAATACTGGGGCATGGTCCTTAGTTTATGCTTGTGAAATGCAACAACGCAAATGATCCCAGTCACGCCAGTAACCAGACTGGGTAAGACCGAATGTCTTCTGGGATGATGAAATAGATATATATATATATATATATATATATATATATATATATATATATATATATATATATATATATATATATATATATATATATATATATATACTTTTTTCAAAAATTATTTCACATATATATTTCTATTAAGTCCTATTACCATTTCTGTTAGTATTTCATATTTGTTGCTCACGTTAAATTATCTTGGTTTAATTAGCATAGTTTTACACGCCTCAACGTCATTATTAATAATCCTTTGAGTTATGTTACGAAGCCAAACTGTCTGATTTTCTATTATAGATCAAAGTCAACCGGTAAACCTCTCTACGTCAGGATAATTTTAAGAGATATAATTAGATTGATAAACATTTAAATGACATTAATCACTATAGACATTAAATATATTACTATTTAAAATTAAACATTAAACAGTGGAAGAAAAACTAAAATATATAACTAAAATAATTGTTTAACATTGTAACACATAACAAAAAATGAAATCATAATAAATATTGTTTCAGAGATAATTACGTCTAAATTCAGACCGGAGACTTTTAGATATATTGTGTTGAAACAGAGAAAATGTTAAGAGTGTTTATTCGAGGTTATGTAATAATTGAATATGCAATCAACTACACGTATATATAAAGGAAATATTTAATTTATCTCAAATATTGAAAGATAAAACAGACTCTTCCATACAGATATCAACAATGGAACAGTACACTCTCAAGTTGACTTTACCATCTTGTTCAATTTCAAATAATAATTATTTTTGCGACAATAAAGCTGAAATATTTAAGCGTTATGCTGAAATATAATTAGCAGTTTTTAAAGAAAACTGTGGATTAGAATGATGTTAACCACTCTCTTTTCTTAACGACTCTAGTCTATTAACTAATTAGTTTTGTAATCCTAATTTTATAAAAATCAATGACTGCCTTCTATTGAACCAGAAATGTCCAGAAAATATAAACCATTAATTATGCTAAATATCTGTTAATGAAGTAAAGATATATATATCTTTAGAAAAATATTTTTTAGAATATTTCTCTGTATAAGTTCAACAACTCTTACTATATAGATGTATGTAGTACTTCTACGTAGTAGTATATATAATGTTATAGACAAATGAGGGCGCGCCAAGTGGGAATATTATATTATACGGAATATACTTTTTAACGTGGGCTCCGAACCATCGTCCTCGGCATTGAGCCTACCGACTGGCGAGTGACCAACTTAGAAATCATCCCAGAAAACATCCGGTCTTACCCAGCCTGGTTACTGGCGTGACTGGAAACATTTTCCTTGTCGGATTTTACACTCTTGCCTAGGACAATCACAAATATTAAACAATCGTAAACATAAATTTATATTAATTTTTTTCATCTATCAGAACAAGAAATGCGTAATTATTATATTTTTATTGCATTGCGTTGCTCAAGATGTTGTACACAATTAATGGTTTTAATGAAAGACTCCAACTTTGGGTCCATAAACGTTTGGTCTTAAATTCAAAGATTCCTAATAGATTCCCTTAGGGTTATCATTATTTACTATCAGAAACCTTTTCAGCGCTAAATCAGGGCCTTGTAGATAAGAATTAATTTTATTTCAACCCTCACATCTCGACAAACAGCACTTTTGTAATTAAACAAATCGTATTTACCTTATAAAAATGGCGTAGCTACAACAAATTTTCTTAAAATTATATAAAAAATAAAAAAACAAAAAAGGAAATCTATCAATTATCTGTGACTCAGCACAGATAGAAAATGGTTACGGGTACGCCCATTACAGCTCCGATTCTATAACAGGTTAATTGAAAATTTCCCGGCCTACCATGGAGCGGGTTCATCGTATATAGTCCACTCGGATGGCTGCCGACTGAAATGATGGAGCCATGTTTCATCCATTGTCACATATCGACGCAAAAACTCGGGTTTATTAGGCTTCACTATATTCAAACACTGCTCCGAATCAACCCGTCGTTGTTTTTTGTTCAGAAGTGAACTCGCGCGGCACCCACTTTGCACAGAGTTTTCTCATACCCAAATATTCGTGAATGATATGGTGCACACGTTCAGTTGATATCCTTAGTGTCTGCTATTTCATTCAATTTCAATTTACGGCAACTCAAAATCATTTTGTGGACTTTTGAAATGTTTTCGTCGGTAACAACCCCTTTTGAGCGCGTTCGTTCCACTGCGTTCACCATCTTCGGTGTTCATTTCAACACGTCCAAACTTAGCATACCAATCCCTGATGGTTGATTTTCCTAGGGCAGTGTCCGGAAACTCGGCATCTAGCCAAGGTTTAACTTCAACTGTATTTTTTCCCTTCAAAAAGCAATATTTTTCATCACGCGAAATTCCTTTTTATTTTTTTTTTTCACAATCACAGAAGTTGTTTCACTCAAAATACTATAATTCATAAAGTAATGATCCGACAGCTGTCAAATTTATACACGCATCTTTTGAGTGTTAGGGCTAGCTAAAAAATATATGGATATAATTCTAGTAGCGCCATCTATATGTCAAGCCGGAGACTTTTCAATTGACCTGTTATCTTTATATTTGGTGATTAAACATTGAATTATTTAGAACCTCATCATATCCATATCATATCCTACAGAGCCTTTTTATCATTTTTAATCTAATTACCACTAAACAAATATATTTGATATCAAATATAAATGACATCAACAAAGAATCTTAAAGCAATAACCTAAATATATTTTTAGACATATACAATATCTGAAATATAATATATAATACATGTATAGGAAAGGAAACAAAATGGACAGGAAACCTTATTGAAAAATGTTCCATTGTCGTTCTCGATAAAGGCTCAAATATTTCTAAATGATTCTCGTCTGTTTCAGGCTGTATTGGTCAAGGAATTTTTATGATGTGCCTGGCATATTCGGGATGCAACTCAATGGCAGCTATAGTATTTCTCTCTCTGGCCGTAGGAATACATGGGTCAGTCTCCACAGGACCGCTGGCTAGTGTTGTCGACATTAGTCCAAATTATGCAGGTAATATTTAAACAAGTAAATATAAGTAAAGTAAATATATGTACTAAAACTTGTTTTCACAGTATTTTGAATACGAGATCAATATATAATATGTTTTGATATATAACATTAAATAAAATAATAAATGTTTGTACTTTGAAACATATTAAATATACGCAAAATGTATCAAGAAATGACATTCTAATTTCTATTAAGTTTTAATAATCAACAAAGTGTTAATGAGTTTAAATTACTACACTACTAAATATTTTAAAAAATTATCATAAAATTAAGATAAATTAAGATTATTAAGTATATATAATTTTTCTTTACTTTTATATTATAAATATAAATATGAAATACGAAATAAATATCTTTCATCCATATTTTCCACTTAAAATATTTATTTAAAAAACAATAGGTACACCAGGCTGATTAAATGAATATTTTCTTCACCAAAATGTTTTCAAATAAAATTGGATCCCCATGCTACTAGACCGGGTATATTTCAATTTATGTTATATTTTGTTACAAACATTATTCGATAAGAATAAATCCTACCACTTTAAGTATAATTCCTCGAAATCACCTAAGGTTTTTAATTTGCATGCCCGGCCAACTTTGATAAGTAAATTATAGCTCGAGCTACTTTAAACTTAACTCATTTAACTGTTTTTGCCTCCGGTGTATATACGACGCAAATTACATGACGAAACACTAATTAAACGGCCCAAGACTTTCTCTCCGTCCCTTCCTGCGACCATAAATCTAATTTTAAGGAGTTATTGACTTCGAACTGAACTATATTTTAAAGTTGTGCCTTTATATTTCGACATTTTTCTATAGAATTTTTTCTGTGTACAAAATTAAACGAATGTCGATACATCTGAATAATAATTTATGACATATAATGGGTTACTTTCGATAACCCAGCTCTAATTCATTCCTAATCATACATATTTTATCTTTAACTCAATTTTAATTTAAATTAACATAAAATGGTAATAAACGTAAAAATATTTTCTGTTAAAAAATCCACTTTTGCATTAAAAAAGGTACCTTGACTTGTTTTGTATGTTATGTAATTTATAATTAACATATATTATTAACATATATCGTCCTGTAAATTAATTTTAAGGGATTTACAACAAATGTTGTTACTGTTTATTAAATCGCATCGGGTACATTTGAAACCAACTTCATGTTGAAGCCTCACTTTTCATCGATGTATAAACAAAACAGTGCGTTGAAAGTATCTGAATTTGTACGGTATAAATGGCATTTGTGGAAAGTTTTGCGTATTACAACAATTTGAAAATAAACACGACTAAAGTTCATCGAATGCTAAGCGAATCTTGTTATGAAACAATATTATTCTTCAACATGAGATCGCTCGGTTAAAACATACATTAAAATACTAAGCGCTACCCCGTTCGCCATACTCCCCAGACCTTGCTCTTTCTGATTACTGCTTATTCCGACATATGAACCGTGACTTCTCTGACCAGCACTTCACTTCTGATGAATATATCAAAAATGTATCCATTCGTACATACCCTCGAGATGGAATCCGTAAATTGTGAAAGATGGGAAAAGGTAGCGGGTACCAATGGACAATACTTAAAATAGATTTTACCGAGATGTTCACTATAAAGATTCAAATTAAAAAAAATTCTTTAAGACTAATTTATAGGCGTAATAAATAAATTTCGATTTTGTTCAATTATAAATAAGTGTTCAGAATTCATTCATTCAATTATTCCAAATACTTAAACATATATTGGTTTTTCTTTGTCAGTAACATTTAAATTACGAAATATGTATCGAAAATATCGAAAATATTAATTAATACTTGATTTATGGAGGTAAATTAATGATATCGCAACCGTATACGACTTAATCTTAACATTTATGGTAAAAGTTTCTCTTCCTGAGAACTAACTAAAAATAATTAAATTATTTTATCTGGGGATATATTTTATTTATAGCTTACAAAACTCAGTGATTGAAAACAAGTAAGTCTCAGTTAAATGAGTATCTATCCCCGTTAACTTTAATAAAATGATTTACAATGTTTACCGAAATCAGATCTTGAACTGTTTTTTTACGTAATTGTCTCAAAATAGCAATTAATTCAATTTAATATGGCTTCCAAAATGAAAATTGGTAAAAATATAGTACTTCCAGTATATATAAAATAAATTGTAGTATATATACTACATAATTTATAGTCATTAAAGATATATAACTACATTTACATTTTAATAACCTGCTTTGTTTCAATTTTCAGCTGTAATTCTTGGTTTAATGAACTCGGCTGCTGCTTTTGTTGGCTTCTGCACTCCTGCAGTTGTAGGATATTTAACATTCCAAAATGTAAGTCACCTTTATTAAGTATGTGTGTGTGTTAGTGTTGAATAAACGACTCTATCTAAATTATAAAAAGTGTTAACAAAAATAGTGTTGATCTTGTGGGGCTAATTTCGATATTTCCACATTTCAATTTTGAATAATGATTTCTACACGATACACGATTCTGTATTGGTGATATTATTAGATAAATAATAATGTCAGACACATTCAAAGTTTACTCAACAGAAGAGATGAAGAAATATCTTGAAAATCCTATTAACTAACACGTAAGTGTTAATATGAGTTAATGGTTATAACAATAAATATATTAGAGGAATCCTAAATTCAAGCAAGTGACTAACAGGCAAAATGAAAATTTCATTATGCCAAGTTAATATACAGTATATCCTCAAATTGTTCGTCTTGTTGCCTGAGTAAGAATATTCACACTATTTATTTATCACGCAGATATTGCATCATCAAATTATTACTGATTACTCGAAATTGTAATGCCAATTCCAAAAACATTGATATTTTTCTGCAAGAAACACTGGAATCATATGGGTTCCCATTTACTTTTTCGATAATTTTTAAATAAATAAATACAAGACTTTCTCTTAAAACGCCTTGTAATTCAATTTTTGGTCGATCCAACAGTAATCAAATCTATATATGCATGCTCCTAATATCTAATTCATATCCAATGTAAGACGACGGGACGGTTCTACTGTTGCAATAGTCGCAGGTTCGAATTCTGCTGCTACATGGTCGTAAATTTATGTTTGTGATTGTCCTTCGGCAAGAGTGCAAAATCCTACAAGGAAAATGATCCCTGTCACGCCAGTAACTAGGGTGGGTAAGACCGAAAGTCTTCTGGGATGATTTCTAAGTTGGTCACTCGCCAGTCGGTAGGCTTAATGCCAAGGACCATGGTCCGAAGTCCATGCTAAACTGTAGATTCAGTCCAGATAAACCCATTGTTGGTAAAAGGAGACTTTAAAACATAGAAAAAAATCCAATATAAGGAAAATATTCTATATAGATGCTTTGGTTAATTACAATGCTTTTACTCTACATTTTCTCTACTCCATTGAAAGTGTTAGAAGCAGCAAAGAGTTTTCCAATATCCTTTGAGTTATTGAAATTATATTAAATAATTTATGTGTATTTTATAGCAAACAACAGCGCAATGGCAGAAAGTCTTCTGGATAGCCTGCACATTCCTCTTTGGTACTGGAACCCTCTACGTTCTGTTCGCGAAATCCGAACTGCAACCCTGGAATTCGCCGGAGCAAAAGAAGAAGATACCGGAAGAAGAACTGATGGTGATCAAAACGGAGAAAGATGTTAAAGCGCATAGTGAGAATCGGTGAAACGTTCCTACATAATGTAAATAGCTATATTAGAGTAATAAATTAAAACGATGACTGTTTACCTTTTTTAACTGCGAAGTTTGTCTAGACTAAACAATTTATCTTCCCCCGAGTTGTAAGAAGTTCTGCTCAAATAACAATCCCGTGGGCGCGAAAACTTATTCATTGGATTTAGTCCATAAATTTATAAGTTTTTCCAGGTATACTTCGACGTACTTAGGAACCTTTACCGGTCCCTTTTTAACATTTCAGTTTCAAAGGTGCTTTTAAAAAAATTGTATAACGAAAATATTTTAAATCAATGTAATTCTAATTATATATACAAGGATATGTATATAATATATACTATGTATATTACAATAATTGTAAATAAATCCTAACAATGTTTCAGAACACTGTTTTAATAAAATACTGGCAATATGAATTAGTTATAAAGGATTTACAGTAGATTATGTACTCGAGTTATATCGTACACCAATGTCTTGTCGTTAGATTTAGTGTTACATGTTACATAACACAGCAGTTTATAGATATATATATTTAATTAAACTTTGCAATTATTTACATTCCCTGTTCAATTTAAATATTCCTTAATAGTGCTCGCAAAGTGCTCTTGGTGATAAAATAGAATATAGAATACCCCGGTCAACCCAGAAGGTTTGAATGTCTGGAAATGAAATATTGTCCGATTATTGCGAATTGCAATTAATGCAAATTGGGTGAGTCGAATTTTAGTTCATTTTACCACAAGATTTCGATCAAGTTACTATCAAAATATGCGCTTAATATGTTCAACTTTTAGTATTCTATCGTTCTATCGTTCGATTCAGTGTAAAAGTGTTTGAAACCTATTTGAATTGAATTCATATTAAATTGCTTATTCATATTAAAATTCATATTTTTAATGATATCTGACACAAAAAAATAGCCACTAATTTTCTTAAAACACATTTTTCATTTTGTAACTTAAAAACTAGATGTTGTATCCAAGCTCACAATACACCATTTGATTGGTAACTATTAGAAACGATAATATGTATGGAAAGTTTGTTCAAAAAAAATTAATATCTCAAATAAAGATAAAGATGTCCATTTGGTTTAGAGTAAATTTATTTATAATCTCAGTAAGTTTAATTTATATATCCATACCGTTCGATTCAGTGTAAAAGTATTTGAAATCTCTGAACATTTATTAATCTGTGATTATTACAAATCAAGTAAAAATGGCACATAAGGATGAATAAGTCTGAATGTATGTATTTTAAGTGAAATATACGAAAATGCATATTTAAATGTTTTGGAGTCCATATCTTTAAAGATTGCTTATAACATTACTCAATGAAAATATAACTAAGTTTGGTTATAGGTGATTGAATTTTAGGATGTTGAATTCTTTGAGGCTTATTCACATTAACATTTGATTTTAAAAACCACATACGAAAAAGTCTGGTGCTGTTAAATGCTGAGAGATCTATATCCCAGAAATCTACTTGGCCCTGCTAAATCGCCACTTCTCGAAATTAATCTTCGTGGAAAAACGTCATTCAATAATTGAATTGTTGAACGAGCTGTGTGTACTGTGGCCTCATCTTGCTGAAGCCATGTCCTCTAGTATTTGTTCTTTCGAATCACGTCTTGGTACCGTTCAGCAGTAACGGTAACTGTAACACCTTGGTCATTTTAAATTAATAGGGACGAATGATGTTTCCAGCATGAATACCACACTATTCAGTTGTTTTTAGTGGATGTAATGAAATTTCTTGAATTAACTAAGGATTCTGTATTCTCTAAAACCGAATGTTCTGTTTATTCACGTGGCCACTGAGAAGGAAATGGGCTTCATCGCTCATTATCAACTTAGACGAAAAATTTTTAATTTCACCAGACAACCTTTCGATTGCAGGATTACATTACTGTACTCAACTTGTTGATCAGGATCTCTGGGTAGCCATTTTTGGACTAATTGAATTTCGTACGGGAACATTTTCAAATCTGTTTTGTAACTGGGAACTACGCCTCTGAAATGATGTTTCTGAAGACTTTGCAACACTACCGCGCACCAGATCCACGTTTTCAGTGTTACAAGACGTCCGTTGTCTTCCAGAACGAGGCCTGTTTGCTGTCGTACCGTACTGTCGAAATTCGCACGTTAACAATAAATTGTGGTTTTGTGAGGCACTGGACAATTAGGATATTTTTGACGCAACTTCCGCTGAGTGGCAATAATGGAACGATTATTTTCAATAAATATATTCACCATTTCTGCTCATTTTTTGGCGTATATTTAATAATAAAATTTGGACATCTACACAACACAATTGTTACAGCGAAACTGAGCTAAAGGTAACACAACCAAGATGGCGCGCAATCAAATGGTAGCAGGATTTTGCTCCACCTGTTTTATGGAAAGTATGCCAAAAATATATATATTTTGAGGTGAAATAAATTAAATTCTATTTTAGATTGGTTTAGAATTTTTAACAAATATTTTACGTAAAGGAAGAGCCACTAACCTCATAGAATAAAATTTTCACTATGTAAATTAAAAATTAGATCTTTTGAAACAATCATTATACCACAATTCGATTCAGAGTAACTTTATTTATATTCTCTGTTTTCATTTGCCTATTATTATGAGTAATACACAATAAGTTTTACGGTATACTATAAATTTTTGATAAACTGCAAGTAATTTATCTAAAAAATTCTATGGATTTTGTTAATAAATTGAAGCTAGATATACTATATGAGTAACGTTAACTTGATGTATGAAGGGCCATTAAATCATAATCCTTACTAATTAATCTAAAATTTAAAAAGAAATATGTGTTCGAATTTCTCAAGCGTCGAGATTAAACTTGGATTAAACCTCACACTGAACTTATATTTCAGACCCAAATAGCATAAAAATCTTTAGATAATATTCCATCTGTTTTTGTTTTTATTAAAATTTACTAGAGCGGAAAAATTTGAATAATATTCAGGACCGTAACGACAATACCCTAGATTTCCTTTATTTTGTTCAAGACTATAGGCATATATTTATTTTTTACGAAATGCAAAGGTTTTATTTCTATACAATAAAAAAGAGGCAAGAAGTTAAAACGTAGATAAAGTTACACAGAACTGAAGAAAATAAAGGTGATCGTTTATACTTGCGTATTAATATCAATCGTTATTGGATCAAAATACACGTCCACCTCTATATGTATACGAGGTGTGCTCATTAAAAAACAGAAATGTTAATTTTTTAAAGAGAATATAAATTATAAATAGGAGTCAAGATGCCCTTTTTCAAGCTCTTTCACAAACGCGCAAAACACTTTACTAGCAAAAATCATACGGTGCTATGTCTGGTTAATACGCAAACTTGGGAATGATTACAGTGTTTTACCAAGAGGAATGAAGAACGCAGAAAATTTTCGGAGTTTGAATGAATTACGATTCAGAGGTATATATTTATTTTTTTCGGGCTGTCATAATGTAAATTACAAAAATAAAATATTTAAAAAAATTTTAACCGACTTCAAAAAATAAATAAGGAACTCACTATAATGTTAAAAATAGTCAACATACATTTTCGGCACAAAAAAAAACATCTTAAAATAATTTTTAAGAGTTTTTTTAGGAATATATGATGATGTTCCACAGTCAAACTCCAATTATTGGTTTTGCTTTCAACTAGCGTTTTGAACTATCGACTGAAAACAGTCGAAATAGTCGATAGTCAAAAAACTAGCCACAGAAAATATTAATTACTATTTTCAGTCAAATGCAGGGTTCGACTGTTTTGTTCAATTCGTGATGTCAGACAAAGATGTACGAATCCTTTCCTATATAAATTGAGAGAGAGGAAAGGATGGAGATAATTGCTTGGGGCAGTTAATTTTATATGTGGTTATATTTTCCAACAGTAGAATAAGCGGGACGGAGATGTATAAATTGCTTCACGAACTAAATTTAAAAAAGAGGAAAAAAAATTACTGAATATAATTATACATAACATGCAATTTATAATTTAATTTTAAACGAAGTAGAATTACATTTATATTTGAATGTTCTGTGGATCTGTAAAAAGGTAAAAAAGAATTGAATAGTACCCACAAATGTTTTGTTGTATTTTAATGTGTTAATTGCTATTTTTAAATAATATACTATAATAAATATACACAATAGAACTTAAACAAAACCTAAAAACTAAAGATTTATAGAAACCATAAATACTATATAAAAATTAAACATATACCTAATGATAGAAAAAAAACTAATCCATGACATAATTAAAAATGATCCGAAGGAAATAATATTGCTTTATTTATTATTGAACGGAAATATTTTTTAACAAAAATCAAGAGAGTAATCAAAATTTTACCTATTATTGTCATGAAAACAGTCAAAATATTTTACTATTTATCATTCCCAAATTTAATCTTTTTGCCCATTACATTAACAATCTGGAAAAACATCGTACCAAAATGCTATAATATTAATATACAATATATTGTTATTTACAAGCAAACTCCCAAAAAAATCATAATACTACATATATTACATATAAATCTATGTAAGCGTAAATTGTCAGTGGGACCACAAATAGTGACTGAAACAGTCGATAGTAAAAAGTAATCAATTACTAAACAGCCGATATTCAATTTCAGTCGATAGTTCCCAACACTACTTTAAACGATATAAAAGTGGTAATTTTGATGTCCATAATATATAACATTCAGGGGTCCAAAAAAGTTCGAAGGCAATGAATTTCAAGACTTATTTGACCAAAACACAGTTCCAGAAATCTCTCAAAGTCAAACCAACATAATTCTCTAGACGCGATATCGCCAGTTTATCAAAAAGAAAGAAAGAAAAAAAGATGTTTAGAAAATTATAGAGGATATTTTTGTTATTGTATATTGCATCAATAAAAGTCTTTTCGAAGTAAAGAATCGATCAACATTTCTAACAACATTTCAAATCTCAAAATAATGAAACTCTAAATTTTTATATTATTATATATTTTATATTGTATTTTGTATTTTATAGTATTCTATTGTATTTAGATATGCTATACCGACATAAATTTAATAACAAAATAACGTAACCCGTTCTCCACTATATCTCCATCTGTTCTGTATATCACGGGGCGTTTCATTAAAATTTTCTTTTCGAACGGGGGAAGATTTATGGGCGATTAGCCGAACTCCTACCCAACTCATCATTTGTTTCAGGAGCTCTGCCAGTTCCTATCGGGAAAAAGCTCAATCTTATCCAAAATACAGAGCGGTCGTAACTTTTATTTGCAGTTGGTGGGCGTTAACGCGACAATAGCCTAAATAAAGTCGATAAATATCAGAGATCTCGTCAGGACAGACAAAAGGAAGTTATGTTCTTTGAATATTTATAATGTATCAGTGTTTCAGATCGATTCTTATATAAACATAAACATATAACCGACATTTTCAAAACTCTATCAGAAAACTTTAGTGTAATCGTTTTAAATTCTGTCAAAAAGGTACAAAAGTATTGTCACAAATTCATAGGAGTCTAATTATTGAAACGCATGGCATGCGAAGTTGCCAATTCTTCGACGTGATACGTATGTTTGAAGAATATAATTATAATAGAATAAATGATCTTAAATTCACATATTAACCCAAAATTTCCCTTGTTCTAGGTGCGTTTTATTTATATGGTCCCTTAAGTCTAATCCACAAAGACTCATCTATCTTTACAACCACGCAATAATATATCTATAAAATTATACATATTTCAAACTTCGCAACTGAACGCAACGAACAATTGTTCAGGATACAAAATTCTATTCTGATCCTGTCAAAATTCTCATTTATATTTTCTGTTTTGACCGCATTTACCCTAGCTTCACCTTGTACGTACAGAATTCAATAATCATGATAATTTATTTTAATACTTCCTTGGATATTTGAATGTCCCTTGATGCATTTTTAGTTCGAATTTAGAAGTGGCAATATTTTCCCCAAAATAGGGACCCACAATCTTAATAAACGAGGATATAGTTGGTCTTTCAATATTATTGTTTGTTTGTTTCTCGTTCATTTTAGTATTGTGGTATGATTCAATATGACGAAAGAGTTGTGACTTTTATGAAGAATGCTCATATAAAAGACGTCGAGTAGTATTTATCTGATCTTTTACTTTTACAGGATCAATTATGTTTAAAATATAATGAATTTGATATAAAATTGAATTCAATTTGCAAAATTAAGATTAATATTGATAAATAGGTACCTGGATATTCGCTTCAGGAGGGAACAATTTCCTTGTATGTGTCTTCATATTAAAACTGCAGCAAAAAGTTTTTTGACAATATTCACAAACCAATTATTTATCCATTACTGACTACTACGTAAAATTGAAATATGGGCGACACAGCAATAAATACATTATGAACAGATATACACAATCAAAAACTACTAGAGCTTTTACCAATGTCACAGTCAATATAAAAATGGCTGCCGTAGTGGCACTGAATCGTACCTCTCGATCGCTTCTAAATGACCGAAGTTTACCGAAATCCCTCTGGGACCATCTAGAAACAGACGCTAATCGCAAATTCTCTTTTACGGCTTCTACAAAGCGGACACAAGTGGTAATTTAAGTTTTAAAAATAGAAAAAAGCCTATCGAAACCATATCAGATAAATATGGTGGGTGTTCAATGGCACTTGTCAAGTTTTTTACGAGAAATTTGTTTACAATGATAGCTGGGTGATAGGTTGTTATAATGTAAAATTCGACGAATTTATTTTCCTTACTTTAGCTGTGGTAACTCCAGTTGAAGAGGTTGAGAGCCGACCAGAGCGAAGCAAAACTACCTCCACATAAGTCTGCTACACAATACTCTATTTGTAGCAAAAAATTTTAGGCAAATTATGTATTTTTCATGTAGTTATGACAGAATATAAAATAATAGTTTCATTATTAAAAGCCCCAACACTAGTGTAACATACAACTTATTTAATATAACTTATTTCGCTTCTAATTCACTACCTTAAAATAACCCCCCTTATTTTTCATATGACCCTTGCCAGAGTATCTTAGTTTAGAATTTCTTTCGTATTTGCATCCCATGTTTGATTGAGACTTCCCCATTTTCTCATCTTTATTGACTTTGCTTCTCTACAAGTACCAGTGTGTATTATTTCTACACCTTACCATTTTGTTCCCCCGTAGGACTCAATACAACCCACAATAGATCACTAGAGACACACCCTGGAGCTGAGTAAATAAACCAAAAATTATTAAACCCCTTCAAACATCTTACAGTTTTTCTTTTAGCTAAGTGCAGTGTACAGTATATATTTGACAAGAAAATGTCATCTTTTTAGACTATTTTTTAAGATAGTGGTGCATACTACATGTTAAAAGTGACATCCATCGCTACAAGAAAAGAAAAATCTAATCTAGTAATAAGTACTGAAAAATGACAAATTATTTACTATTTACTCAATTCCTAGAAAGGTATGGATAACAGGATAATCAATATTAGAGGCCAGAATGGTTGCAAAGTATCGTTAACAATGGCGAAGAATGCTTTAAGTATTCTTGCCTCTCCCATACTTTTTCCTCTTTTCTATTTCTCTAATAATTGAAAGTTTAGGTCACCCTCTGATTTATCTCCTCTCTGTATGTTTCCCATACTCTCTCTTTGCCACCCATGCGCAGTAAGTGCTCCCACCAACTGAGCTGTCCTATTTAACTGTTCCACTAACTCAATATTGAAGCAGTTTCTTTTTATTAATTTCCTATCCTGTCCATCTTTCTTACAGCCCTAAACAAGCATTTCATATCTGCTCATTACTTGCATTATTACTAGTCTGCAACTTATTTTCTTAGTACACTTCCACATTAGTTTTGGTTGATATTTAATTAATTAATGACAGTATACAGTACATATCCATGGTTTTTCCATCTTTTGGCTTCCATTAATTTCGATTTCTACATCCAATGCCTAAAAGTATGTATTTGTTTTTTATACTACTTGTTTATATACTCACACACAATGAATAGATCAAGCTGTGATAACTCTACGTATGATGATAATGATTCATTAATATTTTACATACATTTTCGTCAAAATATTATAAGCGATGCAATTTTCTTCTTATATGTATATATATATATATATATATATATATATATATATATATATATCTAAATTATTCTAACGTGGAAGCAATACAACTGCTGGACAGCGCACAGAATGTCAGGAGATTGAAACGAACAAAACCATACGAACTTGTGTGAACATTTAGTGTGTATTATTAGTGTAAACTATAGCTATAAGTTAATAATTAATAAATAATTATAATTTTATAATTGAGGAATACATACTGATGTATTTTCTCGTACTCGTCTTGCTTGTTAATTAATCCAAGCACATAGGAAAAGTAGTAATAAATCACTATCACTACATAGTATAAAACAAAGTCGCCTTTTCTGTCCCTATATCCCTATGTGCGCTTAAATCTTTAAAACTACGCAACGGATTTTGATGCGGTTTTTTCAATAGATAGAGTGATTCAAGAGGAAGGTTTATATGTATAATACATGCAAAATATACTAAGGCGACATTGCTAATTTTAGAGGTTTCTAACGTGATGTCGTAAATTAACATATTTTTTTAGGCTTATTTAGCAGTTACCAAAACGCTGCCTAACCCTACGAGTTAGATCAAATTAATGTACTACAGTATTGTACACCATAAAAAGGTCTACAAAAAAGTCCGTGATGGTATATGTTTATCTTTTAGGGATAACCCATTAACCATTTTTATTGTTTACTTTTTACGTGAGAAAATGGCTTATTTACGAAGCTATTTTAAGCAATAATCCTTATCGAATTAAGTACCTTAAATACAATGTGCAATTAATATAGATCAATATGGTTCCTTACAGCATGTAAATTAAACAAATATTTTCGGAGATATTACAAATTTAAAATTTGCGTTTAAAAATGTGTAATGTAACAAAAATTGTATGAATTTAGATATTCCAAAGATAGCAGGAAATCTTCATAGTAAGTATAGGGCAAGAGGAATTGTTTTACTCCAAATTTAATGCGTGCAGGCCAAGGGCAGTAATGAATGGACCAAAAATACTGGATCGATTTTAATCATGTTTTCATTGAGTGACATAGGCATATATATTTTATGCCCGTGCAAAGTCGGAGCGGGCCGCTATGTTTTTATATACAACGTTCATATTTTTTCTGTAGTGTTTCTGTAGTTTCTGTGTTTAATTTAGTATCAGCATTGCACCCGTGCGAAGCCGGGGCGGGTCGCTAGTATATATATATATATATATATATATATATATATATATATATATATATATATATATATATATATATATATATGTACTATTTCATCTCCCTAAATAGTGTCCTGCATTTTTCCCCAAACCCTTAATGGAGTCCGAGAGGCTGGAAAATAAACTGGCGGCAACCGTTTTAGCAATCATTTTAATCTAAACAAAACGTGCTCGTAGCCTGACCAGAAGCAATTTCAGCTGGGTAAATTCTGGCCAACAGGATCAAGCTGGCTTATGCCTCCCCGAAGGCAACCGCTCTCTAATTTTACGTCGCCCTGTTTTCTTAGCTTTTTTTCAGTAAGTAAGATTTATGATTGGTCGAAGAATAAATGGACGTATGTTCATGCGAATGATTTCAATAAATTACGTCAAACTGGAAATGGACAAGATCTAGTTCCGCCAATATTTTATATTTATTCAACAGATCTGTTGCTTTTTTACGGATAAATGTATATCCTAATATTTTATTTCCGCCAGTTTGCGTTCTCTAACAAGATCGTCATAATGTTTATAATACTAAAGCCACTAATATCATTACAAGGGGTTATGATGGTAATAATTTAAGATAATTTTAAAAATAAATTAAGGTTATAGAAAGTCTGGTGCCGTTAAATCCGGAGATCATGCTAAATCGCCACTTCGCGAAATTAGGTCTCGTACAAAAACTTCATTCAATGATTGAATTGTTGAACGAGCTGTGTGTGCTGTGGCCCCGTCTTGCTGAAACCAGATGTTCCATTTCAGGCACAAGAAAATTTCGAATATTATCATAGTACCGTTCGACCAATGATGTTTCCAGCATGAATACCACACCATACAGTTGTTTTTAGTGTATGCAATGATGTTTCATTAATAACATTGAGGATTATGTGTTCCCCAAAATCGACCGTTCTGTTTATTAATGTGGCCACTGAGAGGAAAATGGGCTTCTGGTCATTCTTGTGGCGTATATTTATGCATAATAAAATTTAGACATCTACACAAAACAACAGTTAAAGCTAAACTGAGCTAAACGTCACAAGACTAATATGACACGCAATCAAAATGGTAGCGGAACTTTTGCCTCACCTGTTATTATATAAATATGGCCAGTAGCCTTTCCTGAATTTAAAACTTTCCTAAATAACATTCAAAGTACGTAATTACTTAATTATTCATAAGGTAGTATTCTAAATGTATCATTAATGAGATGCTATACAATCAACATATTTATTCTTTGTTTGTTCTGAATTGATGTACATTTTAAACTTTACACAAGGAATACGATTTGCTAGAAATAAGGAAATATCCGGACATTTCGGCATACATCAACTGTAATTACTTCAGGTCGATTTGTTCTGGGAATCTTCATTGATCGCCTATCTAGATTAAACGAGAACCTAACCGATCCTCTTACGCTTTTTATTTGACAGAGATTCGACGTCTCCACACTGCTCACCGGCTGAGAATTTATTCCAAGCAGTTTGAAACTGAACGGAATTTATTTCATCAATTTTATTAACTGGAAATATCTACCGTCTATTAGGCAATTTAGATAATTTATCATTTAATTAATTTGCATTGCATTGTAAAGCATTTGCAGACTAAAGCTCGTTTACAGCAACTGTGTAAGACAGTTCACGTCAGTATTTTCCCTATTTTTTTTGTACTAGATGAAATTAATCAAGAATTAGTTTGTCATTATTTATTATTTAACTAATTAATTAAATTATTTTTTTAGTAATCTCCTAGAACGTGAACAATCTGCCGGACACTGGCATGGATCCTAGCATGTAGAAGATCACTTCAGCAAATGATATATTGTACAAATTATAATCTAAATCTTATTCTAAAAACTATTCTAGCTTATTCTATAGATTAATGAATCTCACTCTGTGTGTCTATTACTCAGTTCGTATGGTAGTCTGCGTTTGAGCCTACACACTTCACTGTCATCGCGCACATTTAACTATTTTGCGAGTGCATTGGGATGTACTAATAGTCTTTCAGAGTACTTCGTACTAACACTCCGAATCACACTCGTTATGGGTTCTATGGGGATATCGCGTTGAATCAGTTTGTTGGACATGTAACCTGGGGCATCGACGATGACTCGCAACACTTTATTCTGAAACCTTTGGAGGATGTCTATGTTACATTTGCTAGTAGTACCCCACAATTGAATACCATAGGTCCAAATGGATGTAAGTATTAACTTATGTAGCAAATCCTTGTTATCTAATGATAATTTAGATTTATACCCTATCAGACAGTACACTTGGTTTAGTTTAACCCCAAGCTGTTTGCGTTTTGTCACTATATGTTCTTCTATGTCAAACGTCGATAAAAATGCATTCCCAGATATTTAACGTTGTCTGCTTGCGGAAGTTGATGATTATTTAATTTTACTGATGGACATGTTATTCTGCAAAGGATGAACGTCACATGGGTAGATTTTGTCTCATTTGCTTTGATACGCCACATTTTCAACCACAATTCGACTTTGTTAAGATAAAGTTGGAGGTTTCTTGTGGCTGATATCGGATCCTCGTGTGATAATAATATCGTTGTATCGTCAGCATACGTTGCAACAGTAGTGTTTCTTGAGGTCGGTAGGTCAGCTGTACACAATAGATATAACAATAGGCCAAGAGCACTGTCCTGCGGAACACCCGAATACATTGGGTGTAGGTCACTGTATTCGTCATCCTGTTTGACAATAAAATGTTTATCTGTGAGGTACGATTTCAGAAGTTGAAAGTGCGTATCGGGCATTTAAATTATTTAAGAACCAAATATTATTTATGAATTATTAGTTACCTTTTGAGTGGCTTAAATTTGGAAACGGATTTAAGAAAAATGTAGGCTAACGAAAATTTATAAACTTAAAAAATAGATGAATTGTTATTTTATTTAAATATAAACCACGTGGTCTCTGCCTACTATAAAAAGCTGAGAAGAAAGATATCAGAAACTTAAGAGACTATGATATAACAGAAAAGAAATTGGATATTTCAATACCTTTTAAAAATAGCCGCTAAATTCGGTTCAAAGACCAAAAAATCATCGAATACAATTTATGGGATAAATGTCAACGTGTTTATCGGCATATAATCTAAAAATATATTGAGAAAGTGGAAATAATATGAACATATTATTTTTTACGGACCAATTTTAAGGATTTATTATTGCTGAATATATATAGTATCTTTATACATATATATGTTATAAAATATGAAGGGTTTCTGATAATAAAGCTATTTTATTTCATAAAAAGCATTGTTAAACAGGGATACAAAACAACGCTGACAATTTAAACATAGTCTTATCACATACCAAACCTCTATGTCTAGACGTCTCACTCGCCTGTCAGTGTGTCCTTCAGTTTACCATTGATGATCTTCTGCATAGCATTTTTTCTACCAAAATGTTCAGTCAGGGAGATTTTCAATACACAAAATGATATTGAGGGTTTAATATACCTGTTATACCACAAAGTTATTACCGGCTTTACTAATAAATGTTGCCTAGTTTAATTATGTAATGTTATAATATAACACGTATTATTCGATCAAAAAAGGCCGCTGAAAATCACAGTTTGCTGGCAGAAACGGTGAGCATATTCTAACCTTAAAAACATGTAAGGCGTGATTTCGAAAATTCAAAAGTGATTATTTTGATGTGCAAGACAATGGGCGTTCTGGTAGACCGAAAACCTCAATCTCAAAAACAATTGGCAGAAGTATTAAATGTGGTCAAGAAGCGATTAGCGACCGATTACGAGCAATGGAGAAAATTCAAAAATGGGAACACGGGTGCCACATTAATTCAACACAGGCAAATGCAAAATCGAAAGATAGTCACGACTGATGAAATGTAGATTTATTTTGCAAAAATCTAAGCGCAAAAAATGGTTGTCACCTGACGAAGTCGGCCAATCGACTCCAAAGCCAAATGGCTCTGGTTGCTAGTCACTGATCTGTGTTTAGTAGAACCAGAGTGGCGTGGTGTATTAGGAACTGTTGAAATAATGAATTTGAATCATACATTGACTGAAAAACATCCATAATAGACCGAAGACACGGTAAAGTGATTTTACATCTCGATAACGCAATACTCGTCCAATAAAGCAAAACCGGTTAAAGAAATATTGAAGACACTTGGATGGGACGGACATATTTTCACACCCGCCTTATCTCCAGACCTTACCCCGTCTGACTATAAATTTTTCGCATCAATTATTATTATTTGTTTCGTTAGAAAATTAAGTTTTGTTTAAAGGACAAAGAGTTTTTTTTGGGATTGCATCCATAGAAGATCTGTAGTATCAAATGGCAAATAATTTTTTTTTCTATTTCCTTGAAAAATATGTAGATTTTTTTCAAAATACGCGGTAACAACTTTCCCATACACCTAGTATTCTAATATAAACTACATATTTAACGGTAGCTACCTCACTAATCACAATATTCAATATTAACATATTCACATACTCTTCTTCCATTTTCCACTATCTAGTAATTTTTCCTTAATGATGTTATTCAAACGTCCAGATCTAAGTTTTGAGACCCAAATTTAATTAGAATTTGATGTGTGTTCCCTTTGGTATAGTTTTTAAAAAAGTATTAATGGCAAATAATATAAAATTATTTAGTTTTATAAAACATAATTAATTATAGTTCTAGTGCTAAATTCTCTATATATTATTTTCTAGTTTGAAGTTATATAGAACCCAATACTATTAATTTAGTTACCCCACGCCTTTGTTAGGTATCATGTAAGATTTCTCCCTGAAAAAAAATTGTATATTAAGACATCCCCAGAACCACATGGAGTCAAAATATCGATTTGGATGTATTCAAACATTTTTAAATGTTTGTGAGTTGTTATCCTAAATAAACAGCAAGAGGGGGTAGGTTTAACAAAGTTTACCCTTCGGAATTCTTGGACGTTCCAATTAGGTTACATTGTAAATAAGATTTTGGATTTTGCTGAATATCGCCGAGGTGGTGGCATCGCTTCTAAAAATTATTTTTATGCTCTGGTTTACTAGAGTAAATAATTTGGTCTATATTATTCGATCAAAATACGTAGGGAGGCACGAACGTTTATGTGCTTGTATGTAATTCGATAGATTTTTCACTTTCAAATCGTATTTATTGAGAAAAATATGTACAATAACTATAATATTTCCCCTCTTTCTGGTAATTTTGATTGCGTTCAATGAAGACTGTTATTTTCTATAGAGAAGTGCTATAATAATTAAATGTAATAATTTAGGTTACTTACATTTACATTTAGCACCAGTAGATGTCGCTGATTAAAACACATGCAAGCAACTAATAAAATATTTACGAGCAAATACCGCTTTCTGCGCGTACTCTCTCTAAAATTAAAGCCTAACGACGTCTTATCAAAATAGACAGGATAAATATCCCTAACCAATCTATTCTAGATTTATAGGAGCATATATTTTTGTCTGTAGAAATAAAGCTCGTTGACTGGCCTATAAATTTGCCACAATGTGCTTTTTGTATTTGTGTGAGGGACATAAATCCTTGTCGAAGAACGAAACGATCTTAAAAAAGTTTTATGATGAGATATAACCGATCTGAAAAAGTTACCAACTTCCATAGTAAGGTCTACTAGAAATCAATTAAAATTTTGTTCCCTTTTCTAGTTTAATGAGCGTTATAACTATTTATGTATTTGTGTAAAAACCTTGCAAGTTATTGATATCAATAATTATGTGATTTTATTTGAACTGGTTCTGTTACATACTACTGTCGATATATATGACTTTTATATCCTATATACTTTTAATATCATTTTTAAGACAGTAAATTAAAGAATACGAACATTCCAATTTTTACAGAATTTTCGATATCAGCACCGATTGACCCGGCAAACGTTGTTTTGCCATGTAGATAATTTCTAAAGAATTTCTATTGGAAGTATGTAAGGATGTGAACGCTGTGAACGATGAGGGAATATAAAAATAAGAAAACACCAAACATTAATATTTTTAATTTACTATAAGTTATTTTAAATAATAATTATTTAAATCAATAATTCAATACATAATATTAATCTCTTAAGGTTACTGCGTGAACAATATTTTTGGTTAGCCCGTCTTTAGCTAATACAAACAAACTTGATGGTTTACTCACTGTAAAGCATGCAACGTATAATTGTCCATATGAAAAACACGGTGTGCTCAAATCTAAGCCACAAACATAGATTGTTTGGCCTTGGGATTTATTAATAGTCATTGCAAATGCTAATCTAATCGGAAACTGAATACGCTTAAGCTGAATAGGTACATATATTGGTATAACAGGTATTCTTGGTATTAATATATTTTCACCCCGAAACTTGCTATTTAAAATGGTGGCTTCGATAATGTTTTTCATTATTACTTTAATGACTAATCGCGTACCGTTGCATAGCCGTTGCACATCACTTACCAAGTGATAATAATTGTTGTTATTAAAAGCAGGGGTTGGTGATAGAAAAGTAAAAATTTTAGTGTTGTATGTATTTTTTTATAACACACAATAATTTTTTTTAAATTGGTGTGGACACTCCTTATCACTTAGGGGTTTGAAAAATAGATAGTAGCCGATTATCAAACCTACTGAATATGCATAAGAAGAGAAAGATTTCATAAGAATCGGTCAAGCCGTTTCGGAGGATTATGGAAACGAACATTGTGTCATGCGAATTTTTTTTTAAATTGGTGTGGAGACTCCTTATCACTTAGGGGTTTGAAAAATAGATAGTAGCCGATTATCAAACCTACTGAATATGCATAAAAAATTTCATAAGAATCGGTCAAGACGTTTCGGAGGAGTATGGGAATGAACATTGTGACATGCGAATTTTATATATAAGATTAACTGTTAAAATATGCTTCTACAACTGCTATTATCTCTTTGCTTGATGAATATTGCTTAAAGAGAAAAAATATAGAAAATACTGAAATATCAAAAGAAGGTAAATATAGACAATATTTTCGACAATTTGTATTTAATGCATTGCTTTTTGAAATACTGTCTGAAAAGGCTAAAATATCATGGAATGTATTATTCCATGAAGACAATGCGAGGTTTCACGCAAAAATAGTTAAATTGGGCTGCGAACTGCTACTCTATCTCCTCCAGAACTGCCTCCCTGACCTAACCTGATGGTAATAAAATAATTAGATGGTAAGAGACTTGGGTGAGACTTGTTTTGAGGACCTTGAGAAAATCATTATGTGGATGAAAAAATAAAAAAATTGTTGTCTATATTTTACCTAGAAAAATATGTTTCATTAAACTTACATTCACTTACTTATCAAAGTGCCTTCCCGAAATTATGATATAATATATATATATATATATATATATATATATATATATATATATATATATATATAACAAAAATACATTTTAATAAAACTTTTTTAATCGATAGCTGTAGTACAAATGCCGTAATACAACTCAGAATTGGACGCGTGTTTCTATAAACAGCGAACCAACTAAAAAGTTCTACGTTTGATGAAATAGCAGTATTTAATTCAAAAAACGTGTTTTGTCAGACCGAGTTAGTCGAAGCGAAGTTTGGTATTACTTTAAATTTAAATTACAGCTTATGTTGGATGCGAATTTGAGGTTTTTCTATCAAGTCTCCCGAAAATCCGAAGTTATTCGACGTAGCTATTCAATTCGCCACAACACTGTGCATGTATATAAGAGCTTTTATAGTAATAATGGCATTACCGCAATGATCAGAAATAATATGTATTCATAATTTCTAATTCAAGTCCTGTCTATTAATATTTTCATAACAATTTAGTCTTAAATGAATAAAATAGGCTATGATTTTGTTGCCCTTAATAGATATATCCATTAAATATTGCAGTAATCTGTTTGTTTGTCACAAACTGAGCCCAATACCACTCGATCATGTGTTGGAAATAATTATATTTAAATTTATTGGAGGCTGAATTTATCTAAACGGTATTCTAAGGTAATTCGATACAATAATATTGCTAAGTACTTTAGGACCCTGCCAAGAGATGAATCCTGACCCAAAATTTGATTGGAAGAAACAAGTCAACAAGAAAAGAAAAGGATTCAAATTAAAATGCTAAACATATATTGGTTATTTGGGAAAAAATCCAAATTTTCTTTAAATAATAAGTGGCTGACTTAGATACTGATACTAAAACCTAGATGGACCTACAGAATTCAGTTATGGGAACATTACTTACACAAAGACCTTCAGATTCCAATTGGCATAGAGACGATTCACTCCCATATAAACACCGAAGTGCTGCACCTCTTGTACAACACTGAACTAGAACGTAGGCGAAAAGAACCAAACGGTGTGATCTTCTTTAGTTGTGTAGTGAAGTGTACTAAATGGTATAAATGTTGAAAAGTGCTACTAACCTTTATTATATTTTATCAGAGACTAAGTAAGCTCCAATGGGTTTTCGTAGATAAATTTCCCAGATAGATCTGGAAAATCACTCTAAAGATAAATTGTTGTAATAATAAATTACTTAATGTTTAAAGAATGTAGGTATACTTAAATAGTAGTACCATAAGCTATTGCAAAGACGATTGCTATTGCTTACGATGGCTATATTTGCTAATGATACTGTGATTATACCTGCCGGAGACAATAATGAAGAAGCCACTCGAAAATTACAACAGGCAAGTGACAATATAAATAATTGGACACAAGCTTGGAAAATAAAATTTAACGATAGTACACCTACAATCAGACCGTACAACAACCAATAACATTAAGTAATTCTATTATTCCATATAGCAACAACGCTAAATATCTCGGAATGAATCTTGATGCAAAACTTCACTGGAAGGAACATATAAAGAAGAAAAGAAAAGAACTGGAATTGAAATATAGGAAAATGAAAATAGAAGAAAATCACAATTATCAGTACATAATAAATTGCTATTATAACATATAAGCAAATACTGAAACCTATATGGACATAAGGTGTTCAATTATGAGAATGTTCAACAAAGAGTAACATAAACAAAATACAAATTTTTCAGTCCTGAGAAGTATTGTGGGCGCACCCAAATACTACAGGACTGACTACCTACATCAAGACCTTCAGATACCCACAGTCAGTCAAGAAATCAAGAGAATTGCAAGGGAGCACGAGGAAAGACTCCATTCTCATGAGAATATTTGTAACTTGCAACTTTGGATACTAAGTATTGCAACTTTTGGATACCACCAGAGCGGGACATAGACTCAAAAGAATCAAACCGTCTGATTTTGTGTAGTGTTGTGTAGTGAGGTGCACGTAATAGAAAATACAGCATATAAATATTATTTCATCAGAGACTGAGATAGGGCTGATGAGTCCTCCTAGTTATATACCTAGATTTAAGTTATCATAATGACGAATTGTAAGTTAGTCGGAAACGACTAGCACCAATGTTATAATTAAATAATACAAAAATTATATGAGATTTCATCTTTCATTCTAACATAACCAAATTCTAAAGACTTTCATAGATATACTTCCAAAAAAACTAATTCGAAAACTAAACAATGACACAGCAATCTGCATGCTGCATTATCGCGCTATTGATGAGACTTGGCTCTAATACTATCTACAGCTACTTATCATTTTAGCTTCTTCGTCTCCGAAATGAGTTCATTTCAGTTCATCCGGACAAGACATCAAATAATATAACTGATTACCTGTATATTTTTTCAATATAATACTTAATCGCCATATTTAGTTACTGCTAACTTCTGTTTATTGTAGCAATTCAAAAAAATATTTATTGAAAAAATATTTTAAGCAAATGAAGGAAAGGTATTACACCGGCGGGACCTCTAAAATGAAGGATATTGAAGAATAAATAAGTCATTTTTGAATTTACAAGAATATTTGGAAATCTTATAATAATTGAAATTATTAATTATAAGATATAAAATAATTAGATTTACCGAACCAGAAAACGCTTTAATATACTATATCGTTAATTGGTATTAAATAACGTCGCATGGGACATCGTCTTCATCGAAACCTTTGGTACAAACTGTTGCATGCAAATCTAATACACAAAACCTCAAAACTCCATTAACTACTAATTTCCACCGTCCGAAATTTCCTCCGTACTCTTCAGCGGCCCAATGCCGGGATGCCATTTGCTTAATTAGTAGCAGAGGACATTTCCTTACGGTTTAATTTGTCACAAATGCGATGGTAATTCAATCAGTTTGATTTTATTTAATCCTTTGGGAATATATATATATATATATATATATATATATATATATATATATAAAAATATAGTTTTTATATATTGTTAGCTCATGTTGACATATATATTCCGGAATGAACAAATAATTATGCTCAAAAAACCTGATAAACCTGCAGAACAAGTCGAATTTCACAGGCCTATTTCGCTGCTACCGGCAATATCAAAACTATTTGAGAAACTAAGATTTAAACGGGTTAAACATTTTGTAGTAATACCAGATTTCCAGTTTAATTTTCGAAATCACCATTCAACACAATCGATCAAGTGCACAGAGTAACTGCCGCTATTGAAAAAGCGTTTGAGGAAAAAAAATACTGCCCTGCAATATTCCAGGATGTCTCTCACAAGCTTTTGATTGGGTTTGGCATTTGGGATTAATCTATAAGATTGGCAAATTGTTAAACTGTAACTATTGTCAATTGCTGGAGTCATATCTTTTCAGAAGAGTATCACACGAAATAGCGCTCTCGACATTTAAGACTATTTCAGCTGGAGTTCCACTAGGTAGCATCTTAGGACCTCTCCTATATCTGCTCTCCACTGCTGACATTCCAACAACAAAAGAAACGCTACTTGCAAACTTTGCTGACGACACAATTATTATGACAAACGACATATCTCTCAATGGATGACCGATTGCTCAAGCAAAATCAGCTAAATACCTCGAAAACCATTTTGACGGTAGATTAAATTGAAAACATCATGTTAGACAAAAAGCAAAACACATTAGAACCAAAATTAAACAACAATACTGGTTAGTCGGAAGATACTCTCAACTTGATCTAAAATCAAAGAGGTTGGGTCAATAACACAATTATAAAGCCAATTTGGACCTATCTAATTTGGACGCTGTCAAAACAAGGGTCCTCGATTGATTCCTAATGCCTATCGCTACATAAGCAACGAAGAACTGCACGATGACCTGGAAGTCCAATGAATTTGCGAAGTTATCCAAGATTTCTCCTTGAAACACGAAAGAAGATTACTAAATCATACTAATGTTGAAGCAATACAACTGCTTGACAACGCGCAGTATGTCAGGAGATTGAAGCGAACCAAACCATACGAACTTATAAAAAGTGAGTTAAAGAAACTTTAGTGTAAACTATAGCTATAAGTTATTATAATTTTATAATTGAGGAATATATATTGATGTATTTTCTCGCACTCCACTTGCTTGTGAATTAATCCAAGTACAAATGAAACGTAGTAATAAATTAATATATAATTAAGATTGTACTGAGGTTATCTTATAAAAATATTATAAAAAAATAGTCAGTTTTGAGGAACTTGGCGTGAATTTCACATGACGTGACAGTTCACATCTCTCTCCTAATAAACATATTTCTCTTAAAAATTACATGTTTATTGTATCGCCCTTATTGTCTTAATATTTTGTTGCCTGTGCTACGCTGTAATTATTTAAAGAATGGTTTTAATATATGTGTTAAATCCGCTCGAGTATGCTATTTCCATTCTTAACTTCTTATACGATAAATACCAGACAATAAACAACATTTAAAAGTAATACAATACATCAGAGGCGACAATGAATGTAACACAACCTTGTCTCAATAATACAAAAAATACAAACAGCCAATTAATTTCCGTTATAATGTCCGCACAGTTTGATATCTTTGTCTATAGCCGTTTCTGTCTTTATATTTCCAATATTTTAATGACTTTCTTTCAAATGAGAACATATGTATATCAGGATCGTCCTCTCTCCGAAATAGTCCACAAGATTTCACTTATCGTTTATTGTCAATATGTAATTATAAAGTCTAGAAAAAAAATGAGGAATATCTAAACAGTACATTAACTTTCCTACAACTGCGCTTTGTATTACCTGTACCAGAGAACAGTCCGACAGGCCAAAAGTTTGTAAGACCTATATAGTTACATATCCACCCGTTAGAGTATATATTTACTCTAGTTTAACCACAACATTAAGAACATATTAAATAATAGTTACCGATCAAGAACATCTTCTAAACACAAGTGTCTAATCAGCAATATCTACAGCAATTCAATTTTTTGTTATATTTCTGAAGACTATCTAATTCTCTTAGCGATTCTTCAAACGGCACATTTTCTTGCTAAAAAATTATTTTTCGAATCATATGACATACTGTCTGTAAAACAAAAAAAAATCAATCACAATATCAATAGATAGAATTAAAATTATTTTAAACTAAATTTGCACACTCCTTAAACTTGCATTGATCTTGGTCTAAATTATCACCCATCCAGTCAACAATAAAGGCCCTCCTAGCTAATAAGCGTTAAAAAATATTTATTTCGTCTTGTAAATTATTTAGTAAACTTTCTGAGTATTAATTAAACAATTCTATAGGATATTTAGAAATTAATTAATTAACAGTTCCATGATATCTACCACCCTAATCTTCCATTGTCATAATACGCAAGCAAATAATCAATAGGAATAACCCAAACAAATGTTGTTGGTTACAGAAATGCATTGTTGTAAGCATAAATTAACTAGAACTGTAATGTAAATGAAACGCTAACACTAATTAAAAGGGAAATTGTTTTGATAACGTACTCTATATGTATTGAAATGCCCTCAACCATCAGACCTTTAAACCACTCCTAGAAATACTTTATCATCTTTATAGCAAATCAATAGAATCGTTCTCCAGGTATTCCAAAAATTTCAGTTAATAATTTTGAGTAAAATCTGACAATATCGTTCTAGTATTATCATCTGTATTTATACTTAAATAATTCAACAGAAATTATATTCTAAATGAAGATATTTTCATCGTTATTCGGTAAAGAAGAAATAAAAAAGGCAGTTCAACAACACCAAATTATAAAATATTATAATATCGCCAATAAAAATAGGTTTTAAATTATTTTAGCGCTCTAAGATTCATATTTGAAGAAAAAAAGCTGGGAACTCAAAAAATCATCATGAGTGATAATAATAAAAAGCTGTTTATACAGTTTTTATTGAATAGAATAATTTTATGGAAGGGAAGATCCAACTCGCAACAGAAGAGAAAGATTTTTATACATCAGTCGACCTAACTAGTCATCATATCTTAAAACAAAATATTCATTAGTATTCAAAATAAATTCCTGTAACACAAACTACTAGGTTAGGCTCAAAATGTAAGATATATGCGTTCCAACTTCACAAAACATATTTTATCACTTGACATTAAAAGGTCTCCACGTAAATATGATGGATAACCATACTGACTCGGTATGTGGGTCTAGAGAAAATGCCATTTCACCGAAAGCTGTCTCTTGCATCATCCGGCGTGTTATTTTAAATTGGCCTATTGCAAATGGAAATTTCATTTAATTTATATATTTTAGATACAGTAATGACATCTTTTCAAACGCAGACGATTTAATTAATACGATATCGTGATTATCAGACTTTAATGAATTATGACACAATCTGTAAAAGAGATAAAAGGATGTTATTGCTAATGGTTATTAAATATTCAATAAAAATCATAAAAATTACTTCTTTTTAATAATTATAACGTTCTGCAACAAAAAAGCGATTTGGGTATTTTAACTATGTCTTTTTCTATGTATTTTGGTATGCTGAAAACTAAAACAATATGGTACAATACGATAAATCAGAACGGTGTCATAGATTATTAGAGAAAAACGTTTTCAGGTATGAAACTTTTCAAGGTATAAATCTATGACGGTGTTACTTTCGCAAAATAAAACAGGAATAACTATTGAGCTTGACGTTAGTAGTTTAAAATAACACATCTATCAAATCATAACATTGCATACTTAAGCCTTCCGGTACACCTGTTTATAACTCGTATAACTTATGACAATGTATGATTATGTTATTAACAGTTTTACCAATATAATAAATTAAAAATAATTCGTTTTTTAACTATTATCCAATTATACAAGTAAAAATACTTTAAACAATCAGAGTAATAATGCTTAATTTATACATCTAGAAAGATAATTTAAAACACTTATTCAATAAGCTTTTTAATTGCCAATATCATTTTAATACAATTATCAATAAAATTGAATAACTTAAATGAAATTTTTAGAATATATTAATTTCAATAAATTATAATCATTAGTTTATTAATTTAGTTTAATGTAAACATTAATTTTGCTGTAATATGAACGTCAATTAATATATTGAAACCCGAACCATCCTATTCAACTCAACCTATTACCAATATTTTTGATATTTCTCTCTTTTGTCAACGGGGGTTTATCTCGAACCACGATCCTCGGCATTAAGCCTACCGACTGACGAGTGACCAACTTAGAAATCATCCCAGAAGACATCCGGCCTTACCCAGCCTGGTTACTGGCGTGGCTGGGGTCATTTTCCTTATCAGATTTTACACTCTTACCTAGGACAATTACAAATATTAAACAATCACAAACATACATTTACGAAGATGCCCCAGCACGATTGGAACCAGCGACTATGGCAACAGTAAGTGGACCATCCTATCGCCTTTACCAATGCGCCAACCAAACCGGCTTTGGTATTTTTTAGTAATAACTTAGCCACAATTTCTAAAATATTATTTTCATAAATTCTAAAATATATTAAACAGAAATACAAGGATCTCAAATGAAGAAAGTCAAAGAGAATTTGGATTAATTCAGACACAAAACAAATAACAAGTACTCTAATTACGCTTGAGGTAAAATTTATTTAAGGATACCAGAAAGCATTACAAATTGACTGAAAAAGTTCTTTGGGATATTAGAATAAGTCTTAAGCGGTTTTATTCCTTTTAAAGTTTTTTCATCGTAAGGTTTCGGAGAGATATATATCCGACATTCTAAATAATATAAAATGTTTTAATTAAGTACAAAAAGTGGGTCTTCTAATAATATGAAAACGATATCTATATTTAACAGAATCAGAAATTTATAATTAATATTTGTTTTTGTTATAGACAATACGACCGATGCAATATTATCTATGGTAAAGTTAACACAAAACGATCACATGCGGTAATGGCTGAAGCCCTGTTGTCCCAAGCCAATAGCATGACAAAATTTAATTATAGCTTCCGACACAACTTGGTAGAACTTTGCATAACAATGTATGTAAATATCGGAACTCCATAATTGTGCAGTATTCGATACACCTTTAATATAGTTTACCTTCTGAAGTGAATCATTATAAAATGCACTTAGGATATTGATGACAAAATACGTTTTAATGTATCATTTACCATATTTTATAACAAAAATAATTATAATCATTATTTTAAAATACATTTAGTTAATGCAATTAGCTATCTTTAACAGTATACCATTCTGAATATGTCTGATGCGCCAATAACAGTATTAGAATACAAAATAAAATTCGAGGAAAATCTTGTTTGTATTTCAAAGGAATCTACTGAAAAGCTCGAAGGAGCTTGTTAGCCATAAAAGAGGGCACCACACAAACAAGATTACCAATCTTAATAGCATATAGAAATATCCTGCATCAACATGCCTGCTGCGACAGCAGTTGCTTTAAATCCAATTTAAAAATAATGATTTTATGATTCCGGGAATCTTATATAACATAAACACCATCCTATATTTGGTTGGGGTAGTAAAACTTAGACATTTTTGTTAATTAAAGGAAATCATCTTAATCAAAAAGATATTGTAAAGCAAATATTTCCACGAATATAAAGAAGACTATGTCAAAAATATGCTAAAAACAATATTTAGGTAATTTAACCTATCAAAAAAGTATAAATATCGATTAATTCGTAGATATCCGATAAAATAATTGGAGAATAAATGAAATCAACGAAAGTTAAGTTTGAAGAAAAGTATATGGGAGTTTTGAGTCATTTGTCAAGATTTTTATGTCCGTTAACTTATAGAATACCTTAGTAAATATTCATACACATATTCTACATAATAATTTTCTACTAAGAATAAATTTATTAAATCAAAATCAACCTACAAAATTATTCTTCAGGAATATCTAATATATTTTCTTTTTATAATTAATATAAAATTTCAACGTATATAGTGTGTTCTAAATAAATTTCCAATAGAATTTTTAAATAAATTAGGCCGGCAGTGGTCACGGCGATAGGACGACCCTACTACTGTTGCGATAGTCACAAGTTCGAATCATGCTGAGGCATAGAGGTACTTTATGTTTATGATTGTAATTGTAAATCTCTTTAAAAGCAACTGTGGAAAATCCGACAAGGAATAACGATTCTAGCCACACCAGTAACCAGGCTGGGTTAGACCGAATATCTTCTGGGATGGTCTCTAAGTTGGTCACTGGCCAGTCGGTAAGCTTAACGGCGAGGACCGTGGTTCGGAACGCATGTTAAGTAGGTACAGTCCTAATAAACTCTCGTTGTTTAATATATTTAAAAATATTAAATAATATTACAATATCGAATGAGCTTATACTGTTTCTATGAAATTAATAATAGATTATGATGAAGATATTAATTTATAGAATAAGCACTATATCTCTATAACAGGTTTATTCTAAACTATCAATATAGTTGTTATGCAAATAGGCTTATGGAATGTATTAATAAATAGGTAAGCAAAGTGAAAATTTACAAAAAATAACATAGCTACAAAACTAGATAAGTTAAATATCAATGGTTTTGAAGTTAGTGTGATCAAACCTATCTAAAGTCAGCTCCATTCAAACTATAACTTCAAAAAAATCATTTAACATATCTCTATAGCTACAACCCCATTTCACTAGAGAACTTGATCTAGTGCTTGGAGATACAATTTTAACAAAGTCAGAAATGCACACCATAGCTCTCATATCCACAGTAATATAATTCAAATATTTTAAAAAATGAGAACTACCATCACTCAATTTTGGAAAGTAAATCATGATGATGAATGAAGAAACGTGAAAATGACGAGGCAAAATAACAGCAGGCCCAAGGAAAATAATGCAGTAAAATAATGCCGAAATAATGTTCAAATAAATCGCGTGAAACATTACTGGAATACTAATTTTAATTCGTTAACTATGAATAGAGTAATTGAGTAAAGTATTGTTAATTAATTTTAAGAAGCTGGTTAATTTATTATGCCAAATCTATGAGCCGTTAATATCCAAGAAACAAGTGAAAATATTGGTGAAACTCCTACTATATCAATGAAATGTCAAGAACAAGAATTCTAGAAATTGTCGGATTTTGCACTCTTCCCTAAAGACAATGACAAATGTTAAAGAATCGCAACAGCAGTAGGTCCTTCCTTCGCCTTTACACTGCGGCAAATTATTATTTTAATCAGTCTGGTGTAGTGGTTGTTTTCATATATATTTTAGGTAATAAATATGGGTAAAAGGTATATATTATATGATATCATAAATGAAGTAATGAAAATACGCAGCAGTTAAAATGAAATTATCTACATAATTTGCATAGATGGAACATATAAGACAAATAAAAAAGTATATAAATTATCAACAGTATCAACATTAAGGGTTGAATGATCATCAATAAGATATGTGACTATATGACATTTTTTTTGACCCTTGTATCAATTATTTTAATTCTTTACTATATAGACCAAATTTTTAACAAGGCAATAGTTCATTTAATGATTGTAAATAAATTTCTTTAATACACTTTTCTAAATTGTAAAAAATAAGTTACTTAACTTTGTTCGTTATGAATATTATAGGTAAAATATCAATGTAAAATTGTTTTTATTTATATGTTTCCTGTCATTGCCCCCTATTTATGTTCATAACATAACAGTAAAGAAAGATCATATATTTGATGTTCTGAAATTGTTACTGTTCTGAAAATAATCTTAATTATGATACTTTTGTTATAAGGTGCAGTGGTGTAGTAATTTAAACTTGTGCTAATTATCTCTGCTCTAGTATCAATACTGTGCTAATTATTGGAACATAATTAATTATAAAATTTAATAGGAAATAAAGAAAAACTTTAGTGACTGTTAGTTCTTGAGATAATTTGCATATCTTTTAGTATGTTTTAATAATACAGACATATATTACATTAATTAATACTATATATCAAATATATTTATGAACTTTTGTTGAAAATATTATCAAAACAAGTTTCAGTGGCATAACATATCATTTTAAAATCATTCATTTTCTACTCTATTATGTAAGAAACATGTTTAATAATAACAAATAATAAATAATAATAAATCGTTATCGAATTTTGACCACCAGTAGTTTTAAATGCAGACAAAGTATACGGAAACGAATGTTCTGCGAAAAAATCTTTTCGGAAACAAAATTTCTCATTATTGTTATTATTTATTAATGCAGTGTTGTTTATGTTCAAAACAAAACAACAGATGCTTCACCAATTGCTTCAATAGACGATTTTTTACCGCGAGCTTTTATTAAAATTTTTCGTCATTATTCAAAGGAACAATAAAATATTAAAATGGAATTAATAAAGGTGTTTGACTTCACGGTCCGAATTTAATTCGCAACGGGCCGTTGTTTAGACTGACTGGATCGTTGCTTTTGTTCGAAATACTCATTCTTCTAATATTACCATAGCCTCTTTTCGGAATTAAAAGGGGGAAAAAAGTTTTTGCGGCGTTTTTCTGGGATTTAGGTTCGTATACTCGTCGCCAATTCGGACGAGCTGTAAAATAAGGCCTTGGACTTTATTTGATAGCTTTGTGGAAATTTAACGGGACCCATACTATTTTGGGGACCCTTTCGCCATCTAGCAACAAACAGTGGACCTCTCTAGGACCCTAAAATAAACAGGACCTTTGTGCAAAATACGATCATGGTCATTTTTAGTACTTTAGGTAAAGAATAGTTTCAAAAGGATCGTCGTTCCTATAGACACATGGCTATTAGCCCGAAATACAAATAACTATTGAATGTAATTTACTTGCGAGTTATTGGGACTTGGGATAAAATGATATTAATTACAAAGAAATTAGTTTTACTTTAAGGTAAACCATGTGAATATTTTAGACAAATTAAGAGAAATTAATTTTATTAAATAATGGAAAATAAATTATTTTAACAATTAAAAAGTCACCGACCTAACACATAGATGGAGCTACTAGAATTAAATCAATATATTTTTAGTTAGCCCTAACCCTGAAAAGAAGCGTGTATAAATTTGACTGCTGTCGAATCATTAGTTTGTGAATTATAGTGAAGAGTGAAGCAACTTTTGTTATTGTGAAAAAAAATTACGCAAAAAGGAATTTCGCGTATTTATAAAATATTGCTTTTTGAAGAAAAAAAATATATTTGAAGCAAACACTTGGCTTGATGTCGAGTTTCCGGAAACTGCCTCGGGAAAATCAACCATCAAGGATTGGTATGCTAGGTCTAGACGTGAGATGACGTAGAAATGAGCACCGAAAACGGTGAACGCAGTGGACGCCCAAAAGAGGTTGTTACCGACGAAAGCATCAAAAAAATCCACAAAAATGATTTTGAATGACCGTAAATTGAAATTGAATGAAATAGCAGAGGCTCTAAATATATCAATTAAACGTGTACATCATATCATTCACGAATATTTGGGTATGAGAAAGCTCTGTGCAAAGTGGTTGCCGCGCGAGCTCACTTTTGACCAAAAACAACGACGAGTTGATGATTCGGAGCAGTGTTTGAAGATGATCAAGCGTAATAAACACCAGTTTTTGCGTCGATATATGACAATGGATGAAATATGGCTCCATCATTTCACTCCGAAGAAGTCCAATTGACAGTCACCCGAGTGGACTGCGCACGATGAACCCGCTCCAAAGCCTGGGAAACGCAACAGTCTGCTGGCAATTTTATGGCGTCTGTTTTTTGGGATGCGCATGGAATAATTTTCATTGACTACCTTGAAAAAGATGGGACCATCAACAGCGACTATTACATAGCGTTATTGGACCGTTTGAAGGACGAAATCTCCGAAAAACGGCCGCATTTTAAGAACAAGAAAGTACTGCTTCACCAAGCTAATGTACCGTGTCACAAGTCAGTGACAACGACAAATCGTACCACAAAAATGGTATCGAAAAGTTGGAGGGTCGCTATAATCAATGTATCACCCTTGAAGGGAATAAAAAAACTAATTTTGCCAAAAAAATGTGTTTTACTATGGTAAGCCGGGGACTTTTCAATTGACCTGTTATATTGGTTATTTGAACGAAATTCTTAAAAACTATTCGTATATATGTATACATGAACTATTACGTTAGACAAAAAGCAAAACACATTAGATCCAAAATAAAACAACTATACTGCTTAGTCGGAAGATACTCTCAACTTGATCTAAAATCAAAGAGTTTAATCTATAATACAATTATAAAGCCAATTTGGACCTATGGGGTAATATAGGGTTGCACTAAAAATTCAAATCAACTAGTCATACAACGCTGCCAAAACAAGGTTCTTCGATTGATTACCAATGCCTATCGCTATGTAACTAATGAAGAACTGCACGATGACCTGGAAATCAAATGAATTTGCGAAGTTATCCAAGATTTCGCCTTGAAACACGAAAGAAAATTACTAAATCATACTAACGTGGAAGCAATACAACTGCTGGACCGCGCGCAGGATGTCAGGCGATTGAAACGAACAAAACCGTACGAACTTATATAAAGTGTATACATTTAGTGTAAACTATAGCTATAAGTTAATAATTAATAAATAATTATAATTTTATAATTGAGGAATACATACTGATGTATTTTCTCGCACTTGTCTTGCTTGTTAATTAATCCAAGTACATAGGAAAAATAGTAATAAATTAATTTATAATTAAGATTGTACTAAGCGTATCTAATAGAAATGTTATAAAAGAAATATACTAAACAGACTAGCAGATACTAAAACCTATATGGACCTATCGAAGTAAGTAAAAATGTACATTATACTCTTGCACGAAAATGAGATACTTGTGGAAACCATTACCAGAAATTATTTGGACGTTCTAAATCTACAACAATATAAGTTTGTTGTGATATTATCGAAATTGCATTTAATTGCTAAAAAAATATAAACTGCAAAAATGTTTGATGCATGAAATGAAACACCAGAAAAACTATTTGTAGACTTTTGTGCTTTTCTATGCTTATTCATAAACAAACAGGCTTCAAAGGCGTATATTGTGCAGACTTTTAACTACTGTTTCAGTAATTAGGATAAGATGTTCAATCAGTTGTGGAAACACTTAAAAAGTGACGGTAAAACATTGGAATATGTAAATAGTTAATTGTATGATTTGTGAACAAGTAATTAAAAATAAATGTGGTAATTTTGACGAAACCAACAAAATTTAACGAGAAATATATGCAATTTTTCGTTTATTTGTATTAAATATATTTAACTAGGATCTAAATAAGATAAATCCGATTACGATTTGAGTGTAATAAATCATAACTTATGTATTTTATTGTTGTTCTTTGTCATTGCCTTCTTATTTCCAAACATTTAAATGGCAGTGAATATATTATTTACCGTATGTTATTTAGTTCACAAAATAAAAAAAATTGAATATAATCGATCTATTATTATACGTCCATTTATACTGTCGGATATTTCCGTCAGAGACAAGGAAGCATTTAATACTTTAATACTATCAAAAGGACATGAGTGTAACATTATTTACTCTTTCAAATACCAACGTTTCCAAATATAAAGTCAATTTACTGATCAAATTCCAATTGACCTTAATGCGAATTTCATAAATCCGAACGACAAAGCCGAATGACGACGTTAACATTTGCACTCGGTACATTGAAGTTCGCCCGGTTCAACACTGTCTTGGAAACGTAACATAAAAAAGTTGAAACTACCGACGAAAAATATTTCCGATGACATTAAAGAGCGTGCTGGTAATTCCAGGTGTGGGTTATATGAAGGGAAACAAATAAAATGTAAATTAAGCTACACGTCAGGGCGGATGAAAAGTTTCCGTGCTGCGTGGTGTGTATTTCAATATCTGAAGTACGAAAATATGCAAAATTCGTAATATCCAGCATTATGAGGACGGAGAAGACGTCCCGCAAGAAGTCAAGAGTATCATTAAAAATGTTTTGGCTTGTTTCTACACAGTTTATGCATTATAATACTGAAGTTTTAGTTAATATATTATTCTTGGCGTGCTTATGAGTGGCTTTGGTTTCTCACTCTTTTTTAGTCATAAGTGTGCTAACGATTATTTATTTATTCAATTAAAGTGTCTATCGGTTGTTGTATTATACCTAAAATATACAGGGTAAAACAAAAACATTAAAAATAAAAATAAAACTATTTCCTCGCAAGTCAAGCACCACTTCATCCTATAGTTTTAATGTATTATTATTTTTCTCTACTAAAATACTAAAGTATGCAGAGTTCTTCCAGCCTATTCTACGTTTGTGATCCCTCTTAAGCAGTTATTATTATTCTTTCCTTTATTTTTATATTGTAAATCACAAAATGTTTGACACATTTTTTATATATTAATATGTTATTATTAGTTGTTGCCGATTAACTTACAATTTGTCTCTACAGTGTCTTAAAGCTCTATAATTTTCTAGAAAAAAACCCATTGGTCCTTATTTAGTCTGTAATGAAATAATAATTGGTAATAAGTTTTAGTGTTGTTAGGCTTATTTTTACACAATACTGAAATTTTTGTGTATATATATAATTTTTGGCTTGCTATTAAAAGGTTTTATTTCACATTCGTTTTTAAGAATGTAAGGACATTACTGTTGAATTGTTTACACTATACCAAGTCAAGCATCACTCCATCTTATACTTTTAAAGTTTTTTTTCTATTTCTCTCAGAGCTCTTCACTTTTCCTATTTTTCACTTTCTTAACTTTATATTTTACACCATCAAATTTTGAAACATATTTTTAAATTTATTAATATATTATGAATAGTCGTTACCGACCAACTTAAAATTTGTCTCCACAATGAATTAAAATTAGGTACTTATTTAGGAAGACGCAATGGCCGTTAGTTTATAATTAAATAATCTTTAGTAACACTTTTCAGTTTTTTGGCCATTGAGTGGTTCGCAAGGTCAAAAGGTTTGGTCCTCTTGAATCTACGTCCTAGTTCACTATTACACAAAAGCTGCAGCACTTCAATGTTAACATAGGAGTGGAGTATTTCCTCATGTCTTGTTTAGAATCTCTTAATTTCTTCTATGAGAATTGAGATCCGCAACTCTCGGTATAAGTGTTTGTTCTTATAACTTAACTTTATTCTAAAATAACTGAATAGTTTGATTTTATTCAATTCTCATAAGTAAATTCCATAGACCCGTAGAGGTTTCAGTATCTGCTTGGTCAGCAGCAACTTATTATGTAGGGATAATTTGCATTATATTCCAATACAATTTAATCACAATTGTCTTAATATTACATTGTATTAACACTAGTTAATTTACACGAAATTTAAAATACTTTTTTTACTCATTGTAGTGTACAATCAAACCAAAATAGTTCAAGAAAATCAAACACAATTTACCATTTATTTCTCAAGGTATTTCAGATCAGCTTTAGAAAAACTATATAATTATTCACAAGACCGAAACTACTATGTTTTCTATTCGGCTTTATTCGCTACCCAACACAGCAACTTTTTTTCGAAAGCGCATTTAATTAAAATAACCCCAGAAACAATCAACGTACCAAATCGAGCTTCGCGAAATACCCCGCCATAGAAAAACGTGCGTGTTTTTAAAGGATCGCAAGAATAGTTGTTTCCAAGGAAACTAGGGTCTTTTGTTGACTGCCACAGTAGTTTTCGCTGTGTTTCTTTAGAAATTTTGCAATTTGCTTGATAAAAATATAGAGCTAACTAAATTATGTTTCTAAAAGTACGGGTCAAGGAGACAATATCCTGAATACGAGAAAATACAGGCTAAAAACAAAAATAATTATGTAAGACGACCTATAAGAAAAATGTTGAGACTTTTAATATGATATTTCAAGACAATGAAATGAATAACCAACCTGTTTGTGGGGGTAGTAAATCCAGTTAAATTTGCTAATACTTTCAAACAAGCTCTAACTGTTGTACCATAATGAATACACCCAAATTAATTCAAACCCCATCTAAAAGCTTCAGTTTTATGGCTAAAATGTTCAATTGTTTTCAAATTGGCTTGAGCGAAAAACCGTTTTTCATAGTTAGATAACGGAAACTTCAGAGCTAAACCATATTTGCGGTTAAAAATTATGAAAAATTATATTATATTATTATATAAAAAATTATATTACTATTTCTGGCAAACTTCAGACTAAAACTCTATAGAGAAAGGCTCTGTTTTGCAATGATTATTAATAAATCTCATGGGCACGGTTTCAAAGTAGCTGACTGATATTTGCTGGTAGTAGCTGGTGTTTGTCAGTTCACATAAAGATCTATTCGTTCTTCAGAGACCATCAGAATCATGAAATTCATCAGAAAAATAAACGAAGATTGCTTTAAATACATAATTTTATATTCTAAAAAAATAAAAATACAATATATTTGCCACAGGAACATAATTTTTATTAAATATATATATAGAACTTAGCTGTATTGGTAACTAAACCAACTAATTTAAAATCTTCTCGAGATCAGTAAAGTGCAAAATGTCAAGATCTCCATTTCGAACACGATCGCGCCAACATATTCAGGAAAAAGCTGTCTCCGTCAGTTCGTCTGCACATAGATCACTCGAAAATTATATTTGAGTTTATATTAAAAAGCTCACTTCTTATAAGAGTTCTGAAGAAAATTATTATAAATACAAGAGGATTGAATGATTTTTTTTTGGGAAAAAAGCATTTTATTGTCCAACATAATTTCCTTTTAATACTTTACACTTTTAGTCCTTTTTCTGACTGTATTCTTTCTACATAATAGGTTTCCTCAAGACGCTCAAAATAGACTAAAATAGGTTTGTTTTAGTGGCGACCTCTCCATTAGACTGAATTATATTGCCAGGAAAATATCACGAGGAGCTAAATCTAGGGATTATATTGAATAGAGTAGAAATGTGTCACTCAATTTATGCATCTTTGCCATAGCAATAGCACACGTGTTCCCTCGCTAAAATTATTTATCAATGTATAACTTAATGCTTAACTGTATTAATTAATTAAACTTGAGTCAGACGCCAAATAATGGAGTCTCAAATACCGCAAAAGTCAACTGAACAATAGCTGAATCTATAATAAAAATAAAACTTTGCGAGATGAAGCGATAAATGTGAAATATGGGACATCCCTATGATTCCAAAACGAGAGAATACATTTCGAGTCAACGAATTTAACCGTTATAACACCTAATTGTGCTATAATATCTTAATTACTTGTGTGCTTTTATGAACGGTCAACTAAAATAACAATAAACCCATATTTACGTCCCAACGTTATGTCCTTAATTAATTTTAGGATTAGCTAATTCACGTTTATCCAGTTCTATTAAAACCCTACATAAACATTCATGTAGTAGGATACTGTCCATAAAGCAACTTGACATATTTTAAACAAAACATATCCGGGGTATAACTTTAAACATTTGTAAAGTTTAGAACTAATTAAACTTAATTAGAACAAATAACTAAATGTTATACTTATGTAGCTAATAAAACTTTCACCCAACATTAGTTCTTTGCAATTATCTAATGTTTACATTGACACGTTAAAGCAACACTGTTGATATCAACAGATCAGTCTCTGAATTTATGAAGCTATATCTGGTATATATTTCAATTGAAGAAAAAATATTATAAAGGCAATATTTCAAAAAATGTACAGGAGATCAAATTATTACTATCTGGCAGATAACTACTATTTTATATATCAAGAGCAAGTGAGTTGACATCTACTGCTGGAGTAATAATTCGAATCGGTCGTTGCTACAGGAGCTTTTGTTTTGCTAAGAAGATCTTGTAGAAGATACCTTATTTCTTTATTTCGAAGAAGATCTAAATTATCTATACATAATAAGTTGCTGCTATACAAGCAGATACTGAAACTCCATGGACCTACAGAATTCAGTTATGGAGCTGTGGGCTTTAGCGTACACCTAATATAATTCTTCATTATAAGGTAGTAGATTTGATAGACTGCTACTCAGTGTCAGCTCTAATGTGTCTTAGTCAACATGACGTATTCTCAATCAAGAGTGGAGTATTTAGTCTAATGCTTCTCTATTTTTAACCGCTTTCAAAAAAGAAAGAGGTTCTATGTTCGGCTGTATATTTATGTTCGCCGATTTCTCCGTCAATAATGGAGCGATTTTCCAAATTCTTTTTTTATTCGACAAAGAGCACTTCCGAGGTGGTCCCGTTGGAACCAAGTTAGGATCTGTTGAGAGGAAGGGGAGAAAATCGACGGCAAACATTAAATTTCAAAGGCACGTAAGAAGTGCTCACATATTTTTATCTAAAATAATCAGATATTGCTGTAAAATATTATTGTTGAAATAATGTGATGAAAAATCGGAAGTAATCCAATCTTTTGTTTGCTTTTTAAGCACTATATCATATAAGATGTCGTAGAAACATAATAGGCAACTGTTTCTATGGTGTAATGGTTAGAACGTTGAGCTCACACACGAAAGTCGTGGATTCGATTCCCAATAACATTTGTCAAATGACCTAAACTAGATAGCGGACCCCAGGACCTGAAACATTCCTTATTTTCAATCATTGTTTCTTTATTCCTATTTTTCCTCAATCCCCATACGGTTTGTACTTTTACTTGGGCTATTGTATTACTTAATAAAATAACTGTGTAATTTATTAAAAATACATATCTAACACTAAAAAGAGGAAAATAAAGTACAACATAAAAATTGAACCGACTTCAAAAAATAAATACTCTTTAAATGTAAAAAATAATCAAATTAAAAATTTTAGATTTCATTTTAAAACGTTTCTTTTGTGTTAAAAATCTAACTTTGATTGTTTCTTACTTTTGAGTGATTTCCTTATTTATTTTTTGCAGTTCGTTCAATGTTTTTGTTAAATATATTCTTATACCATTTTCGAACAAAAGCAAGAACAATTTGTTAAATAAATTCAACATAAACAATCAGTTCTGCAATTGAGCTGAACGTCTTTCCTTAGAATATTTTTTGCGGTCTGCAAATGGCGAATAGTTACTGGTGGCAAATCTTTGCTATACGGTAACCATACTGTTAAAAATTTGGACGTTTTTTAGGTAGTCTAGGTCACATCATCTAGATGTCATGTACAAGTTTATTAAAAGAAGTATTAACAACAAGTCAACTATAAATTATAACAGTAAAGAGTATTGATTTTTAGAATATATGTGTATATTTAACCGAAAATTAAAATTAGCCATTTTAGAATAATAGACACACATAAAGTATTTTTCAACGTATTTCCACACAAAGATGTATTGTTGTAAAATTCCATAAAGTAATTAATTATCTGCTAAACAACCTGTCATTACAAAGCAAAGTTTTCGATAAAACCCTACGCTATAATTCCCATGATTAGTTGGAAGCATTAAAACTGAACGAAAAAACGTTCACCTGCTATCGAAAAATAGAAACAAAATATCCAATCGCAAATAACAGGATACGAGCTAGTGCACGGATAATGTTTTGCATAAAAATGGTAGAATAATCCATAGGATGTTTCGTCAAAAAAAAACAAGCATATTAGCATTATATATACAAGGACTTAGATTTGAGACTTTTGTTATATTTTTATTTTATTTATTTATTTATATATTATAGACTCATCAGACCTTAGGGTCTATTTACAGATATACAATAGTATAATTTAAAGTATACAATGTTATTACAAGCATGGAATGCGAATAACAATATAAATACATGACCGGAATATAAAGTCTAGAGTTAAATGTGTAGGATAAAGGGTACATATTACAAGAGGGCAAGTAAAATATGTAAAAGCATACCGATACATGAATATATGAATGCTATAGTACAATGTTCGCAAAACCCATGACAGTGATATGGATATAAGATACAAAAAATGTAAACGAACATGCATCATATTACATAGGTGCACATTATTATATTTCTAGTAGTAGTCCTGTTAGGTGGATGAGCTTGTCCAGGCTCTCCAGCCTAAGACATTGGTAAATCATCTCTCCCAGGTTGACCAACCGTCTATGCGAGTTGTACTTTCGGCATTCGGTTAGTACGTGTTTGATAGATAGTGAAGAACCACATTCGACGAACAGTGGTGGACTTCTTTCCTTAAGGAGAAACTCATGAGTCAGTTTGCGCTACCCAATTTTGATACGTGAGAATAAGCTTAAGTGGCATCTGCTACTGTTAGTAATGTTAAGGCCCTGATAATACTGTTTTTCCACCTCCCAAAGCTTGTTGTTTTCCGTTAAATTCCATCTGATTTGGCTTAAAAGTCTAAAGAGAGGGCTCAAGTTAGTGGAATACCCGAGTCCGTAGCGCACGTGCTCTATCCACATGAGAAAGTCAAACAGGGAGAGTCTTCGCCGCCCCGATCATTTGAACGAATCGGGATGCAGGAAAGAGGTTCATGAAAAAATCTTTTCAGCGACCACCAAGAACCTGAGAAGGAGCTTCCGCAATAAAATTCGATGCATCTACAACAGTGAACAACAAGGTTTAGCAGGAATAAAGTCAAGGGTAATAATAGAAAACAGTCAAATGAAAATCAAGAATCAAGATAGATCAAGATAATCAAGATTTACCCAAAAGAGAGCCGAGACCATAGTAATTTCGAAATTCTTAGCCACCCTAGTCATATTCCCATACTCTAAAAATGATGAGTTATTGCTTATTTTCAAAATAACGAATACTTTAGAGCAATTTTTACTACGTTTTCAAAACCAAGTCCATAAAATCCACCACATCTTTCATACAAAACCATAAAAAGCATCCCAATGAACTCATATTTATAGTACCGGTACTTCATACGTCAACGTAAAAGAATAATGCTTCAAGCACCCCATTCGTGGATGGGAATCGGCAGGCGAAGCTCCCGTCGCGAAGGGCGTGCGTGATATTAAACGGGCGACGCTGAAGACTTGACGCGACGCCCGCTTCAAACAGTCATCCGCGTCCCTTATACCAAATCACAAGCCCGAGGGAAGTTTCCGAAGTAACCGAACAAAGACGAGAACGTAAAAAGTTTTCGCGAAAGTTTCTAAAAGAATAGTGATAATTGCTACCAAGTTTCATAAAGGTAAAATAAATATAATATTTTCCAGTGGTATTACATAATGGACATTATTTAATTTTTACTGTGAATAATAACATTATTTAATTTAAATTATTATATTTCTTAAATTATAAAAAGTTTCTATAAATTTTCTGTTTTTATCAATTAAACATAATCTGAGATAAATTATGAGATCTAGAAAATTTAAAAAAGCAGTTCTCAATTTATGTAAACTCACAACAGCTTTCTAACAACAACAGTTGTATGTTTATGTATAAATAAAAAGTCTTATTATATCAGAAGGTTCAATATCATATATATATTTTAAAAGATATGATTTAATTCTTTATTATGAAATATTAATATTATTTAATCTATAGACTTTTTAATTCATACAGTTTAAATTATAATATTTCTTAAAATGAACGAATTTTCTATAAAGCCTTTACTTTAATTAATTAAACTTCATCTGAATTGAATTATTTATGACCTAAATTTTTTTATAACTGATTGTCTATTTATGTAGACCCACAACAGTTTTACAACAGCAAGTTATATTAGTATAGCAGTTATGTTAGTATAGCAATTATATTAGTATAGCAGTTATCATATTTTCTATTAGTGATATAAAATCGGGCTTCTAGGAGTCTAGAGATAGATCTCTAGATAGAGATATTCTGGTCTAGAATCATAGAATACTTTGAATTAAAAGATATGATCTAAACTTATTAATCAATAATAATATTATTTAATATTAACAGTTATCTATTTATGCAAGTTAGCGATAAACCCTTTAAATATTTTTATAATTGAAAGATTCTATTATATTTGATTATAATTTTAAAGATTTATATCATTTAATACAAGCATATCAGTCATCATATTTTTTCATATCACAACACGCAATATATTTACTGCTATTTTTGTGCTAGATATGTATATATGTAATAATACGTAATATTCAAAAAAAGTAAAAGAATATAAGAACCCAGAAAGTTACAGGCTGATGAAGTGGGAGGGTTTCAAAAAAATGGCGCTTCCTCGTCGATATGATTTCAACCTTTCTAGTAATTTAAAAGCGAAAAATAAATGTCTTAATACATAACAATTAAATAGCTCGTACAAAATATAAAGAAGACAAACAATCCAAATTGCAGGTCTTTGTTAATTTTGTTATAGTTTGACTTTATTACTACAGAAGAATGTATAAAGAAGGCCACTACAAATTTCAACTAAATCGGTTGAGTAGAAGCGTTTAAAGTTTCGTTTTTAGATGTCTCGACACGAAAACAGCTATAACTCTGAAAATATTATGAAAAATCCTCTTAAGAGTATACTCTAAAAGAGTTGTGCTTTGAAATCTTAAAAAAAGTTCAAATATCTAGCTAGTTTCTACAAAATTATAATTCTTATCAAATAAACACCACTTATGAAAAATTATAAACCATAAAGAACGTATTAAACAATTATATGTTAATGTAAAAAAGCGACAGATATACAAACTGTTAACCGATACATAAGTAATTTTAAATATTCAATAATAATTAAATTATAATTAATATTTAAAATTGTTAACATAATTCAAAAAATAACAAACTTCAAGTTGTATTATTGAACTTACATTTACTTAACATTATTAATATATTCAATCACAGTATATCATGACATCGCCATGTTTATATCACACTAAGATATCAGAGGGGAAATAAAACATACTCATGTTTTATTCATATAAGAAAAATACCAGTTTATGTAGAATTATTGCGGAAAAAAATAAAATTCACAACGAAAATACTACTATTGGTTGACATATTGAAAAATATTTCATCTGTTTTAATAATCACAATGTTAAAATACATTAAACTTAAGAGTAAAAAGATTAAACTAATAGTAAAGTAGGAAAATATTAATAGAGTTGAGTGGATAATAATATAAGGATATAAAACCTTGTTTTTCTAAATTTATGATCTACATCTCTCTTAGTGTTATGAAAACGTATACTATATATTTTCTTCATATACAGCATATTTCATAAAAGGAAAATGCTATTCCATTACAGTATCAGCAAAGTAATGGTAGTACAAAGTATCTACCATAATATATGTACGCTATATAATGTTTTTAATAAAATATAGTTTATTTTAAATCAAGTAGAAAAAATGTGTTATGAAAAATATTGTCTATTGCCAGTATATTCAATATCCGTCGTTAGGGCAATATAGAATAAGTCATGCTCTAATAAGATTTTCAAACTATGGTAACCAGATGGCAGGTTAAAAAAAATACCCTATTTGAGTGTTTTTAAAGATTTTTTAATTGATTTGGGATAGGTCTTTGATTGATGATTAAGAAATACCAGTTGTAGTTGGTGGTGATGTGATCCTTAGTCATGGCAACATTTAAATTTAGCAATTCATGGTAGTACAACCCTCTAATCACCGCCGATAATTCCTTTCTTTAGTTATCGAAGCAACAGGTCAGAAATCAAAAAACACTTCTCTGTGCTACCTCAATAATTTACTTCACTGTTGTGAAAGTATTTGTACCAAAACCTTCTCTTAATATACTAAAATACAAACATACAAATATTTTCCATCCTTTCATGGTTATACACTTCTCTCGCTATATATCACTACCTTGGTGTTGCTTAACATTCTTTAATATATATTTGTTATATTAATCGCCAAATATCTACAGTGTTTCTTGTTTACATTTGTTGATAAATGAAATTAGACAAACTACTTAATTCACACCTAGAAAACAAAAAACGTCCATTATTCTTTCGTAACGTTTTCTTTCGCATTTCTTGTTGGCCAATGCTCCTTTCATTATTTTCTGAACTGCAATGTTTCTGCCCTAGTTGCCGTAATATTGTTCCAAATTTCAATAATACCATCAGTAATGGTAATTAATTTGTATTACTTACAGTTAACTAAAATGTCATATAGTTGTCCTCGAATTGCCAGCAGCATACTACTGTATGATGTGATACTCATGAATATCTTTCATGAAGAAAATAACTATAATTTAGTTCCTTACACAAACAAAATTATTTTTGTGTAATTTGTACCTTTGTTCGCCAGTTTTTCTTTGGTTATTCTTTAAACCTCAACATTTCTGCCATAATTTCGATGGGGTGTACCAGTACCAGTACACTATATTAACAGGTGTTTCTCCAGATTCATAAATTCTCAATTCCAGAAACCTACAGACTAGGGATGTTCAAAACTTTCATGGTCTCAAATTCTATTAGTTTACGACCAGAGGTTCTTTAAGCAACTTCAGTCTGTCTTTGGTGGCTGTTCACTATGAACTACAATATTAAATTAATAAATAATAGTTAAACTAATAAATTCAAAAGCAAACAACTTTGTCATTCCCGTTTTGATTTGTGTAGACATGAAAACACATTTAGTTCGGTAAATTTATGGAAGAACACTTTTAATATAATATAAAGGAAAGCTTATGATATAACGCTAATATGCAAATGTAGTAGCTAAATGTACTATTAATAATAGAATAGGGTCACTTTGTCATTTATTAGATGAAAATGTACATCATTTTAAACAAACAACCTAAGCTCCACTCACCTTTGATATTCTAATAAATTTTAACCTTTTGACGAACCTTTGTTAAATTTTCAAACACATACTTTTAAGTCCTCCCTTTGATGTTTTTATCAAAGTGTTGTGTTTAATATAAGAATGTATTATATATTATCCCGACTCATTTCAAATTGTTTTAATAATAGAACAGAACAATAATCGTAATTAACGAAAGTTCAATAAAAAATAATGATTATTTAAATTAAATCACCCATTGGGTGCCATTAATTACAAGTAATTAAGAGTAATTATTAGTGTTATTTGTGTTAGTAAATATGTAAGACAAAAATATGGGGAAAATAATTAAAAATAATATATATCTATTTGTATTTTGAACCGAGTAAAATAATGGATCTGACAAAACATTATTAGCGGCATTAAGACAAAAGCAATGAAAAACAAAGAAATTTAATTTGGCCCTTTTTCCTCGTCTAATTCCTATATCATTAGATATGTCTTTTACTAAGAGAAAAATAACGAATATAAAGAAAACACGTAAAGTACTGGTTTCGTATAAAAAAGGTTATTAAAATACATAATCCTATATAATTACTTTTTCATATAGGTTTAGTCAGCCTTTGATAAATTATGAAATTGTAACTTGTTGCTTCTAACAGATAATGTATTTTAGCGCTAACAAATCTTAAAGGATCTTACCTACATGCAGAACATCCAAAATATTTGTACCAGTATTCTAAACTCTCCACCATAATTAAGGATATTTTAAAGAATAATATAATAATTAAAATGAAATGTTAATTTACTTAAGCAAAATGATTTATAATAATAAACACCTACAGCATCCTCTCTAGCTATGAAGTTTTCAAAATATAAAATCTGGGATTCTCCTTTATATTCATCCATCACCCTTGTTTCGTGTTTATCATCATCATTCACTAATTAGTTTTATAGTTTTATACGTTCTTTATTGTGTTTCTGTTTTTTTTAGTAAATATTTTTCGCTAATGTGCTCTTGACCCTTTTTCTATTTGCAGTATTTTTTTGGTGCACTCTGTTGGCAATTTTGGTTTCTTGTTGTCTTGTTGTGTTGTTTCTTCTGTTGTACTAAAACCAGGCGGTGGAATGCATGACGCATACCTGATGACGGAGATTTGCCCCGGGAGTGACCAGTTGGACAGGGTTATGTGGGACTACCTCTGAGCTTACACTAAATACACTAAACCGAAACCGCCTCACAGTTGACCTCTGTGGGTCACTGCTACTGCATTAAATTTGGGGATATGACAACCCGCTATTCCCGCTTTCCCGCTAACCAGGAAACAGTTATTGGGTAGGAGGACCCGACGAAAAAACAGATAGTAAAACTAACTCTAGATTCGGGAACTTGAGTTAGCAGACGACTAGATGCTGTCGTATGGGGGCAAAAGTTATAACTACAATGACGGATGAGCTCGTTTCAGCCTGGAAAAAGGGAGGTTAGCGGTGACGCGCTGCTAAGCTCCCAGCCTGTCGACCAGCTTGCGAACAAGCAGGTTTTCTGAAGAACTTGAGCTGAGTTGTTGTTTGTGGAATAATTGAGATATGAAGTGCTTGATTTTTGAATTGTCAGTTTCCCTGTGAATTTAATTATTTCTGACAAACCATGGAGCGTTTGAGATTCTCTTGAGGAGCCTATTTTGAAAAACTTGAAGCCGTTTCATTCGGTTTCGTGTAACACACTTGAAGTAGAATACCGAATAACCGATTTAACCTCTTGTAAAATAAGCATTTGATAGAGATGGGAAGGCTGTTAGAAGGGCAGATCAGAGAAGATAGCAGGTTTGCTATCTCCAAACTTTCTGGATTGCTTTCTGGATTTGGGAATGCCAACCGAACCGTCGGTCGAAGTAGAGTTGTTGTGATGTCGATCTAAAATTGTGAGACGAGCAGTGCGTAATGTTTCTTATGGAAAATGATGGCCTGGGTTTCAGGAGGTTGATTTACAACCTCCAGAATTTGAACCACTTGACCGCATGATCGGGCTGCTCCTGTAAATGTTCTTGAATGTTAACCTCGAGCCTGGAAACCATGAAGAAATTAGTGTCGTCAGCGTAAAACGCGACGTCAACGTGCTCTTTTCTCGGCAGATCTGAAACAACGACGGTAAATAAAGTTGGTGCCAGCGGGGAACCTTGAGGTACGTCAACGTACCTCAACGTCTTTATAGGTCTTGAATAGGTCTTCTGGAAGACCTAACCACACGTATTTTGCGATCAAACCGTCGTGCCAGACCTTGTCGAAAGGTTTGCTTAGGTCCGCTATATGTGCTTGTTTTCAAGACGCCCGTAATTGTTGCAGCCTCATAATGAAGTTAATGATCTTTGCCAGTTCCGCGAGCTGCTTATGCAGGAGCATTTTTAATTGGGTAATTGATATTTCGCCGAACCCCGGATTCTTTTCTTTCGTCTGTCTCTTTCAACTCATCTTCCAATTGTTCGTTTTTCTAATTAAATATGGTTTCAGTAATTTCCAGGTCCATCCAATTTCTTTATATAAGTATTCGTTCATTTTTATAATATAGTTGTTTTGTATTTTCCATAATTTTGTTTCTTAGGAATTCTCTTTTTCCATCTCTTGTTATCTTACTAAAAATGTTATCAGATTTATTTCTACTTGTTTTTATTTTATCCTTTCTTCTCGTTTTCCTACTACTTGTTTAATATTTTCCATTCCAGTGTTCTGTTTTCCAAGATGGTAGTTCATATTAGAATTGTTTAGCTATGATTGATGGCTTTTCCATAATATATTCGTAAAGTAGAAAGCTTTAAATATTTTTCTCAGTTTCTGTTATATACCGTATTTATGTTATAGTCATCTTTTCCCTACTATTTAATCATTTATTATTTTTTTGTTTACTATTTTCACGTTATTTTATTCATTTATATGCAAGCATAAATTAATAAAAACATCGGGAAAATCGCAATGAGATTAATCCTGTCTTTGTTATAATTTTATTATCAACATTTGTAAAGATACTCTTCTCTTAAAAACGTTGTTTCTACAGCACTTTCCCTCCCACTGTGCCCCCTGTAAGTGAATTAACGCTGTTTTAAGAAATTTAACAAGGTTACCTTTCAAATATATCTAAAATGGTAAATATTGTCAGATAATAAAAGCCGTAATCGAATTATATGTTGCAATAAACAAAATTATTGGAAAACAAAAAGCGATAAATAAAACATTTTATTTTTTAATTCGCTTTTTGTTTCCTTTTCCATGCCGATGGACGCCACATCGGAAATGCGCTTTCTGTCTGTTTACTGACGTTTTAAATTCCGAATAATTCCGTTTCGGATTGAGAATAATTGGGATGTTTTTATCTTTGAGGCATGCAAAATAGCCACCAGTCGGACGAAATACATATTAATTTGGCCATGCACATGTATTACCCGCCCCTCGCGGACAAATCTCTTTTTCCCACGTGATTTCAATTTATTTTTATTGTTCGCCATCAAATAGCGGCGTAGGCGGTGATACATTCATAAGCAGAACGACACAGGAATATTATCTTGTCGCCAAAATCAATCATACACAACAAAAATCAATTTGAGATCAAATTGTTTTGTTTCTTATATGAAACTCTAATTCTTTCAATAACTGGAATAATAATAGCATGCATCTATTTTCTGTTTTAGTAACATGATATTATACAATTATGCTATATATACCATAAATAAAATTTTAGAGTATCTGAAATATAAACTACTTTAAAATACCATCAATTTAAGTTTTTTTTTTAAATATTTCAAAGTCTCCTTTCACCAACGAAAAAACCTTTTTTAAAAACCATCCTAGAAGACACCCGGTCTTACCCAGCCTGGCTACTGGCATGACTGGGATCATTTTTCTTGTCCGATTTTACACTCTTGCCTAAGGACAATCACAAACAGAACACAGTTTAACTGAAATTATTAAAAAAATGAAATCCATTAGTTTTTTAGTTAGCCCTAACCCACAAAATATGCGTATATAAATTTGACAGCTGTCGGATCATTAGTTTATGAATCATAACATTTTGAGTGACGCAACTTTTGTTATTGTGAAAAATAAATAAAAAAGAATTTCGCGTGTTGACCAAATATTGCTTTTTGAAGGGAATAAATACAGCTCAAACAAACACTGCCCCAGGAAAATCAACCATCAAGGATTGGTATGTGGTGAAATGAGTACCGACGAGGGTGAAAGCAGTGTACGCCCAAAAGAGGTTGTTACCAACGAAAACATTTCAAAAATCCACAAAATGATTTTAGATGACCGTAAATTGAAATTGAATGAAATAGCAGACACTCTAAAGATATCAACTGAACGTTTAGATCATATCATTCACGCATATTTTTTACCAAAAACAACGAGGAGTAATTCGGAACAGTGTTTGAAGATGATCAAGTGTAATAAACCCGAGTTTTGGGGTATATATGTGACAATGAATGAAACATGGCTCCATCCTTTCACTCTGAAGTCTAATCGACAGTCATCCGAGTGGAGTGCACAGATGAACCCACTCCAAAGCGCGGGAGAACGCAACAGTCGGCTGGCAAGGATATTACATCTGTATTTTGGGATGCGCATGGAATAATTTTCATTGACTATCTTAAAAAAAGGAAGGACCATCACCAGCGACTATTACATACCGTTATTGGACCGTTTGAAGGACGAAATTGCCCAAAAACGGTCGCATTTGAAGAAAAACTGCTGCTTTACCAAGACAATGCACCGTGTCACAAGTCAGTGAAAACGATGGCAAAAATCAATGAATTGAGCTTCGAATTGCTTCCCCATCCACCGTATTCTCCGGATCTGGCCCCAGGATCTCAAAAGAATGCTTGCTGGGAAGAAATTTTCGACGAATGTAGAGGGGATTGCCGAAACTGAGGTCTATTTTGAAACAAAGGACAAATCGTACTACACAAATGGTATCGAAAAGTTTTAAGGACGCTATAATCAGTCTATCACCCTTGAAGGGAATTATTTTGAATAAAAAAAACTAATTTAACCATATAAATGTGTTTTACTATGGTAGGCCGGGGACTTTTCAATTTACCTGTTAACTTTACGATCCCGCCTCAGCAGGATTCAAACTCGCGACTATCACAACCGTAAGAGAACCGTCCTGTCGCCTTGACCAGCGCGCCAACGAAGGCATTATAACACGTTATTTTCAAAAAAACAAAATACCAAATAATTTCAATTTTAATTATTTATTGTTCTTAGATATTCTATGGTACGTTAGAATTAATTTTAAGATAAGTAATTACCTAATTTAAATATACAATTTAAGGAGAAATACTTCGGTCCCGTTCGGCACCCTAAAGTTTTGACACGTAGCCCGAAATAAATCTAATCAACAAATTCCGTCGTAAAGAATGTTAAATTTTCTATAATTGAAATACCAGAAAGAATTTCGTACATTAACTACTTAAACAAAACCCGTCCGTATCCCGAACGGAATATGTTCAATGTTTTCGTTCAGTTCGTGCTTCCTTCCGTTCAATTTCTCTTTAACGGACTAATGAGAAAATTTAACCGTTTTGAGTTATTAAAGAACGTTTATATTGCTTCCTATTATAAATTAAACCCACCGAGATTGTGATGCGGTCTTATGTATTTCAAAAACCTCCAAAGATTTAAAGTATAAAATAACATAAATTAAGTAAGTTATCAATTTTTCATGTTATAAATGTTACAGTCATAAATCAGTGAATATAATTTTCATTACGTGTCGTTCAATTATATTAATATGACGCCATTAAAAATAGAAATGAATGATGAAAAAGCTAATTTATACGCGCAGCATCTAGCTAATTAATTTCAACCGAACAATATACCATTTACAATGAATACAACACATATTTATTAACCCGAAATAGCTATAAAATTGATGATAATTCACCTGTATTATTGAAACAATAGCAACAAAATGCTATTATCATATTGGCACACAATACCTGTCAGAGCATGATACTGACTGTAGATGCTTAAATAACCTCACAAATCGTCAAAATAAGTCAGTTCTTACGGGCACATCTCGCACAGTATTCAAATTAGTTAAGGAATCACTACTCAATAATATAAGTGCAGAGTGCCGAGCAATCTCTTGGGAGCACTTATGTATCTGCTCTACATTGATAATACACCAACATAAAAAATCTGTACAAGAAATATTTGCCAACAAGATTCATCATTGCAAAAGACATGTCTTTGTCTAGGCTATAGAAAAACTACAAGTGGCAATGAACGAGATCCATAAATGGACTAGATTATCCAAAATTATCCAAGATTTTACAATAAAACATGAAGAAAGGTTACAAAGTCATAGCATTGTGGAAATAGAAAAAAACTAACCAAACCTTAAATGGTTTAATCTAATTTTAATGTGATATTTGGTATTTGTGTATTTAAAATTGTACATATTATATATATATATATATATATATATATATATATATATATATATATATATATATATATATACTCGTCTTTATGGTATCTTGATAAAAATATAATAGAATAATTACAATACATTAATTTGTAAATAAAGATTGTACTAAGCGTATCTAACACAATATGTAATAAAAATTATGTGTCTTTTCGATCAAATAAAATAATTTATTTGTTATATATCTTCGAACTTCTAACCAACTTCGACAATCCATTAAAACAATTAAAGTCTGATTCTAACATATGTATCAGCGTCAAACTCAGCATTGCCATTCTTGCTAATGTTTAAATCATTCGTCTGCATTTAAAGAAATAAGTTTAATAAATCGCCCATAGCAACGAACGTGACAAGGAATCATCGAACATTTATTTTGTAATATTAATTTGCAATTACAACCCTTACACAAACACCTTTCTATGAATAAATTAAAACAAGCTTCACAAGAACATGCTACTTACCCAAGTTTTAGATTGTACAGAGATGAAAACACCCAAAGAAAACAGTTTTATGAACTCTTGAACAAAATGAAAAATTAAAATATGAACTCTTGTCAACACTTAACACCAAACGCTTGAAAAGGGAAATCACCCCTACGTGTATGATGGATATGCAAATAGTCTTAGACTGTTCTTCAGTCGGCCTTTGGTCACCATACATCCTTAACTGTAAGCTTAAATTCTGGCAAAGAGATGTTTTCGCCACATTGTTTCCAACAATAAATTAGTAAATTTCATTAGTTCGCGGCTAAGGACACCTCCAAAAACTTCAGCCTGCCTTAGTGCTCTACGTGATGCCTTTGGTAGTATCAGTCGCACCAAGTAAAACCTACACCATATGAAATTTTCTTATTTAATACGTCCTGTCATGAGCTTGCATATAAATGATTTTAAAATATAAAAACTTTCATGTAAAATTCCTGGAAGTGATTAAAGGAAACCCCCTTTTTCATCTATCGTAATTTCGACTTTTTGCTTGTTCCAACTACCACTTGTTTCGATAGATAACCATAAATTAACTAGCTGAGTAGCCCTTTACTTATTTACTTCTTGAGGAAAAAATAATTACATTTTTTATAATTATCTAGTTATAGTTTCACTAGTCAGTGGTATATGATAAAACCATTAAAACTGATTAAAAGCAAATTTCCTCCCTATAGAATTCCTGAAGTTTCTGAGCGAAAAACTGTCTATTTAATAAAGAGCTTTCACTATTAAAAGAGCTCTGTAGGAACACTAACCACCATTTGGTTGAACGGTGACAGGTCGGTAGATGCATCAAAATTTCTCGACCAATGTGGTTGCTCTAATAAAAAACACAATGCCTTTTCCAAGTTTTATCAGTTCGTTAGTCGAATACCAAACATTTAGCATCACATTTTGTACCCATTTAAACCAGAAGCCATTTGTGAAGCTTCCCCATATTTCGACAACGATATATTTCACACATTATTGTCACATGTGATTCGTCATCGCTCCTAATGAATAGTTTCAAAATTACTCTATTAGGTTTTTTCTCAACAACGATTCACAAATGGAGACTCCATCTGAATATATGACGAATATAATCCTCCCAAATCTTCAAGGCACAGTAACTTGTAATTAAATAAATTAATTATGCTACCTTTATATTTATATTATAGGTTATACCAATTGCTAAATAAATAATGTACACATCCTGTATAATAACAAACTTTTACATCACTAAGGTAAACACTCAAAAATATGTATAGTCTATTCAAAGTTATTTTATACATACGTCATTTAAATTTGTTACATCAAAAGGTCGCAATGATGCCGCATCAGTTCAGTTACATTATAGTACATCCAAAAACTACAGTTAGAGATACAGCCACAATAGTTTATAGGTTAGAGTTATAACCTCTTATCACTATTGCTTTCGAGATTTTTTCATACGTCTGACAACCCGACGACTTTGACGGGCTCATTCGTTTACGTGTTCTGACTAATCAGGCAGCATTGTGTCTCTTTTTAACTAGAATAAAATGAGAAGGAAAATATTGTCTGATACTAAAACGAAATTACAAATTGCGACAGACAATACATTAAATATATTAATAGTAATATTCGTTTACAAAACAGTGTCGTACTTTATATTACCAAAAAGTTCTGATGTCTATAAATGTAACCACATTAGCAGTTACCATTCCCTTATCTACCATCTCGTTCCTCATTATTCTTCAGTACGGTAAACGGTCGATATTCATCTTTTTCCGTTCTTTATCGGCTACGTAATTTAAATAAAATTTTCTTGTTTCATGCTTTGCTGAAAATGATTCCCCTTTGAATCTTTTCGGGAACGCCAACAGCTCCACGATCGGATCCCCAAGGTGCAACGTTCTTTTTCGTCCATTTTTTTTTCCCGTCTGTTTTATTATACATTCTTCGCTTTGATTTCAGGAAACGTAATAACTCCATGTTATGTTACTTTTTATGTGAGACATCGAAATTGTTATGCCTGTTTTTTCTTCGTAAGTAATTCTGTTCAGTTAGATGATACGTATTTATATATCTAATTTATGTTCTCGTCAACGTATATAATATTTATTATTAAGCATTATATAGGCCTAGTTTTAAAGGATTCGCAATAGATGGTGTTACTGTGTACTAATAACACTGAGTACCTTTGTAACCAACTTCATGTTGAAGCCTTACTCATGCCACTTCGTCGAAGTGTGTAATTTTTTTTTTATTTAGCTTGAAGCTTTATTTTATGATTTCAAATTGAAAAAAATTACGACTGAAAGTCATCGAATACTGTTTAAAAAGGTAAAATTCACTTTAAAAGTTGTGATGTTGACACCGAAGACAAAAATGTTATTCTTCAGCATGATAACGCTCGATCACATGTAAAAAAACCGAGGAAAACATACTTGGAAGCGTTAAAATTGGAAATGCTACACTACCCTCCATATTCACCAGATTTTACTCCTACCAATTATTACTTGTTCGGGCATATAAGTCGTGACTTATCTGAGTAGCGCTTTACTTCCTATAAAAATACCAAAAATGGGTTGATTATTTTAAGACTGAATCCATAAATTGCATGAAAGATGGGATAAAGTAGCGGATATCGATGGATAGTACGTTGAATACATTGTACATTTTTTTATATACAGATTTAATCGAAGAAAATACAGATTTATCTATTACCATCAGTGGTTCAACAATTTACCTAAGACAGGATTGTCTCCTATTTAGTTCAATGACAGCCTTTTGATGTACTTGACACTTTAAACACTTTACAACACTTTAAATTACATTTGCTATAGGTTCTAAATAAATATTGCACTGTATCACTTCATTGGAGATGTAAAATACTGCATCGACTCTAGCATGCAACACTTTCTTCACTTAATACCTCAAATGATGGCTACTTTAATTTTGCTAGCAATAACTCAGTTGTATTCCATAAAACTAAATGAGCAAAATGGATCTTACAGAAACTAATTAGTTCAATTAGAGACAATTTTCCACAAACAACAATTACCGATCTAGTAATGGCAATAAATAGTAGACGTTTCCAGACCCTAAAGGACTTCAAAGAAATAGTTATGGATCCAATAACGAAATGACTGGGTTATTTTGAAAGCAACGATCAAGATTGTGTCACCTCTGAAGGATAATTTCTGGATGAACAATATTGAATTGTAACTAACATTTTTTTTTTCATTCAGACTTATTCAGTGTTATAATCATATGTTATAATACTCAAAATTGTCTCAAAATTACTCACGTGGTTACAGTTATCTTTTTCACATTGTATTTTTCGCACAAAATTAAAAACACTGTCCATTGTTACGGCGCTGTGACGTCAGCTATTTTTCGTAAATGATATACGGTCACTTTTAGCATATTCACCCAAATATAAACCATTGCACATACAGAAAGAGCTGTACCACAATCCATATAACCCAACTTATATCTTTGGGTAATTTTTTGAAGAATTGTTTGTTTATATTTATATAGAAATCTAATCTAAACTCTATCTAGGTCACAAATATATCTGAAATTTTGACATCAGTTGAGTAAATCATGGCAAATATTAAAATCAACCCAATTTTTATATTCAGGGATCATCTGAATGCAAGTGATGATAAAACTATCTACAATGGTGCCTTGAAGTAAAACCTTAAACTTAGAAATAAACAAATTAATTTATTCTCCACATATTGTTTATTTTTGTTATTATCTTTATAATTTCAGTGTTAAATTTTTACAACGCAAAAACTGTTAGCTGGAATCTTACCAGAAGTGGCCCAATATTCCATTTTGAAATGTTCGTGTCTCCAGATAAACCAGTTATAATAAAAAAATTCCCTAATATTATTATATGCTTTTAAAAAATATACTGTTCTAAAAGAAATGCCTGAAAACTCCATTGTACCTCCTCGTGTGTCATTTTACACAAAAAGAATGGGATTTACCACAATTCATCTAACTAAACCTTGATATATTTCGATGTTTCTTGAAAACTATTAATAAACAAATTAATTCATACTCCACATATTGTTTATTATTGTTATTATATTTTTAATTCCAATGTTAAGAAAAACGAAAATCTGTTCTCCAAGAATATATTTACCTTTACCGTGCAAGAGCACTGAATTCTAATAAGGAATAGGCCATAAAGAACAAAGGTATTTTTTACGAAAAAAGAAATAATCGAGGCGAATTATACAAAAGCCATGCAAGAGGTGAGATTTATGCCGACCTAGCCAGGAAAGGTTTTACGAGACTGAAAGCAAATATCCATTCCGCACTAGAGACTTTTCTTCTTCGAAATGATAATGCTAAAGTTCTATTTTCTAGCACAGCGACTGGCTTACTGTTCCATTTCGAGTTGAAATCAATCTGGAACGAACCGCTTTTTATGTAAAAATGTCTCCATCGACTGCACATTTACATTTTCTTATTCTTAGTATTCCGATAATTTTTCCATTCACTGACTTATTGGTAATTATAATTGTAATAATCCTTGATACTCTATACTTTTCAAGTTTATTATATATATATATATATATATATATATATATATATATATATATATATATATATATATATAACAAATTAGTTAGGAAGAATGCAGTAGTTTAATATAAATTTTATCAAGATGGATGTACACTGACTTGATACTTGCCACTCCATGAGACATGACATTATATGATACATATACATATATGTAGAACAGTTAGTAGTCCTTCTCTCGTAAACAATTACACGCATATCTGTGCACACAACCGTAATGCTATTATCTTATATTAACTATATACTTACCTTTAGTTGTTCTTACTCTCATTACCCTGTCTTGGTAGTTGTCAGCACCAGATCATTATCTCACATCCAGAAAATCTCATTCAGTCATTGTCACTTTCTGAGTCATTATTCAAGTCAATAACTAGAATGTTGAATTTATAATATTCCGTGGTCCTATTATGCAGTCATCTGATCTACCTTGTATCATTTTCGGGTCTATTTCTAAAAAGTAACTTACATTAAACCAAACCAAATATTTTGTATATATTTACGGAATAATAATTTAAAATCATCACCTTTGAACTTGGAGCAAAACACTAACTCTGCGCCAAAACCTTTTTACCTTTTTCCACCAACTTTTGTGTCATGACAATAAAGTTATTTTTATTGTCATGACAAGATGAGTGACACACATGTCTCATCTAAATACACAAATTAAAATAATAAGTCTTTCCTAATTCTATTATATAATTTCAAAAATTGTATTCTCTTAAAACCAGTCCCTGGAAATTTAATTACATCTATTCGTGGGTTGTCTTCACACATGATGTTTGACATCCATTAAAAAGTCTAACAGTTTCCTTCGAAGGAATTATTTAAATTATGTTCATACTCAACAGAACTACTCAACTACTGTTTCATAAATACCTTTCATAAATTTGATCTATGACATAGCTAACAAGTTTTTAATTTTTTGAGATATTTTAGTCATAGTGCCCATACTAATACTCACAGCAGCTACAACACGCTAAGAATATTTGCATTAATAACCACTATAATTTACCAATGCTGACCTCTCCAACACACTTTACTGACAAGAGAAGAGAAGGCCGCCATTATCTCGTTGCTGTTCGAAGTAGTTGATTACAAGACGCAATCTGTTTCTGACCCTGGCTACTTAATGACTATTTTTTAATCGGAGTAATGGTAAGCAGCGATTTATATTTTACATTTTACAAATACAAATTCCCTTTGAAAGTGATGATAAGACAGTGAAATTACCTTTTCACGAAAATAAATATTTACCCTCTATTTTTAACATTCCTTTTCCCTAATGATCGACATCTACATCTACTAAAAACACTTAAACGTAAGTGGCAATAAATTATATCCTAGTCCTAATGATAAAAATATGGTGTGATTGATGGTTCGACTTCTTGCCTTCGCATCCGGCATTGTTCCTGTATCAGTTTTAAACGATTTCTAATTTTATTTTTGGCAAGCTGTTTACAACCCTGGCCACGGTCCCAAATCAATAACTGTCAAGCCCCAACGTGAGAACTAAGAGAAAATATAATCTATTGAATTATGTCAACTGGACAACAACCGTTACCGGTTATAATATACTGAAAATTCAATTTTCAACAATGGTAAAAATCCAATAAAACTATACAGTTTTAGAAAATTGCTTCTGCTATATATATAAGACTCTATTTAAAAGTAATAATTGATGTTAATGTATTAATGTGTGACTGTCATCAATGTAAATTGATACTTGCGGTTTCCTAACGAACCTACATGTTAATTAGAAATTGGGAATCCGAATCCTATGTCCTAATTATATAGCGTAATATCTATTAAAGAGTTTTCATACAGAAATATTTTACCATTATTTTTAATTCCAAAAGTACGAATAATATGAGTACTTATATATTACATATTGAATAATATAAATTTCGTGACTAAATTTAACAATAATGATCCATAATTGCATGCCAGTATATTGCATATTTAGCCAAGCTAGGTAAGTCCGGATGGTCTTTAAGTTGGTTAAACCACGTTACCGGTTATAACATACTGAAAATTCAATCTTCAACGATGGTAAAAATCGAATAAAACTGTACAGTTTTAGAATATTGCTTCTGTTATTTAATAATTAATTTTGATTACCCAATTACATAGATTGCTATTTATAAAAAAGACTCAATTTAAAATCCTACATCAGAAATTATTTTAGCTAACATCAATTTATTTCCAGAGTGCTTAATTAGTGAGCTATTGAGAAGGCAAAGTAATTTCGATTTTGTTGTGTGAAACAAAACTCATTTACATAGACAAAGAATGAACTTTAATTATATATTATATTTTCCATTTTATGGGATGATGTTTCGGTGGCTCCCTAGCAACTTAATTATCTCGCACTTACAAAACTTCTAGAAGTTTTGCAAACTTTGATTTAGATGGTAATATGTTGAAAGATAATTGCACCAATAATTGGTTAAAACCGTGTGCTTAATTTTTTTATATACTGAAAATATAGTGAGAAACAACAGAAACAACAGCTGATGATACAAACAGTAACTTTTGGTGAAGAACTGACCTCACCCTTCTAACGAATACTACTACTTCAATCTTGCCATGATGGTTTGACGTCAGTGTAAAATAAAGAACAAGATATAATCAAAAAAAAAACATGGTTATATTCTACTTTATTAATTAACAAGTACAAATACTACCACAATATAATGGACAAACAGTCATCAGTTTCCTCTCAAAAAACTGAAATAAATACTGATTTTCGTGACCTTCAATTCCCCAGATAAAAATAAAACAACCACCTTTATCAAACTTTCACTAACTTTTCGAATATAAAAAACGCGAAATATGTTAGTTTTATCAATATTATCAGTCCAGTTTTTCTACTCGAAGTATATATTAAGAGAAATGATTAAACGACTTGATTAAGAAACAAAAAATTACATTTTCTCTTAGTCGACATTACTGTAGCAGGAAAAGTTATTTAAATATAAATTGCCGAATTATTCCAACTAATGCAAGTGCGCAGACACATAAAAACCTCGCTGATTTCAAGATTGGACTAGCTTCATTGCTTTGAAAGCCACAGTTTTTTATTTCCTCTCCGTCTAAATTAAGAACTTGTTTAATAAACATTGCCATTCTGATACCATATCTTGAAAACTAACAATTAAAATAAAAAGGCGGCTGGTTGGTTACTTACTTACTCTATAATGTAATTAATTTATTGGAATCAATAAGGGAATCACACTAAAATAGTAGACTTTAAAATTGGGTTATTTCTTTCACCGCGTGATATTATATTTAACTCAGATCATCCCACAACCAGCCTAGTTTCCTGATTTAGGTTCGTATAATCCTGAAATTCAAAAAACCAATTCACGGACATTGCTTTGCATCTATTGTGATGATTAATATCGTATTGAAAAAGTATTTAAATGCCCTTTAAGAATTTAAGACCAACAACTGCTTCGATGACTAAAAAATATATTGAAAAGGTTGAGGTAGGTAGTTTATAAAATAAAATTACCCGTTTGAACTACATTTGAAAGGTCTCATTATTTCTTGATTGCTATAGAACATCTAATTATCTAAGACCTCATTTAAAAGTAACAATTGATGTTAATGTATTAATGTGAGACTGTCATCAATGTAAATTGATGCTTGCGGTTTCCTAACGAACCTGCATGTTAATTAGAAATTGGGAATCCGAATCCTATGTCTTAATTATATAGCGTAATATCTATTAAAGAATTTTCATACAGAACCATTTTACCATTCTTTTTAAATCCAATAGTACGGGTAATATGAGTACTTATATATTACTTATTGAATAATATGAATTTCGTGACTATATTTAACAATAATCGTCCATGATTGCATCCCAGTATATTGCATATTTAGCCAAGCTAGGTAAGTCCAGATGGTCTTTAAGTTGGTTAAAAGTTAAATTTCCAATGCTAATTTATCATTATATCATAGTTTCTTTTCTCTTTATCAGTTTGCAGTAGATAAACATGTAAACGTGTAAATGTGTTAATTGAGTAATAAGCAGTAAGATTGTTTGCAAGTCTGGCGAAACATAATATCAAAATTAAATATATATGGAAAGAAGAGGAGAAAAGCCAGGATAGAGATTAGAGAATTCACAGTAGCTGAAAAGGTAATTTCTTTGTTAAGGGTATCGACAAGATAGGTACCTAAAAAGACAAATAACACTGAAGATTACACTGAAAGCAGTTACATAGGGAGAATTACCAACACCAATGACTTTCAATAATATCCTTGACGGAAACATTTGCAAGAGTTTATTTAAAAAGCACATATAAAGTTTGTGTGCTAATGCCCTTTGAATTGAAGAACCATATTGGCTAGTACAATAGTGCAAAGATTTTTAAAAATATAGATTGTTTGGATAGACTAGTAAATAAACATAATTGGATGAAATTGATAACTGAAAACATAGAGTGGGCAAATTGAATTTTGCTAATGAATTACAAGTCTGGATCAATTATTAACAAGCAATTAAACCGCGATGATGAATCGATCTTTCTACTTTTGGATCTTTCCCATCACCTGAAAACAATTGGTTCATCAACTCTTAAGCTATCTGACAGTTCTCTGAAATTTCAGTTCGTTTTCGTCTCATGAATCTTAGAAGCCCTTGTCTTAAAGTTGCTTAGTCTTACAAACCGTTCTCTATCACTGACATCAAAATCACCACTTTGAAATCCGTGAAATTAAAACCGGTAATTCATATACATATATACATATAAACAACAAAACTAATAAATGTCGAACATGCAGTATTGATAATGTTAATATACATTGAATAACTCTAAAAGAAACATTGATATTTTCTGTAAAAAAATAGTTAAAATCAGCGAATTTTCAGCAATAGAAATCGCTGATCAAAATACATGCGAACGATTTCCAATTATTAATAAATCCTGACACAAAAGTTAATTTAGAAGGATGGAACCTTTGTCTTGGAACTTGAAAAGGAACGTCAAACCTAACTAATTAGTATTATGTTTTTTTTGTATTAAATACTCATTAATATTTTTATAATAATAATATATATATATATATATATATATATGTTATAGTGCTATAAAATATGACGTTAACATTTAGGGTTTAAACAAAAAATACTAAATGTCTACCATTATCCAAATTAGTATCCATGTAGAGGAATATTACTGTTTATTACAAATCCAGAACGATAAATTACAAGGACAATAACAAGTTTATAATCTCCGTATACATATTCAAGCATATAACCTGTTCCAGCAGAATTGGCGTTTTGAGAACGTAATGCTCTTTATCTCCTTTATCCGTACGGCTAATTCCGCTCGTTCAAGCAAGGGTATCCCCAAAATGATATATAACATGCATTTTTTACAGTTAAGTTGGAATAATTAATTATGTCGATTCTCCGATTTAGCACAGACTAAAACTTTAACTCTTCTTTAATCTGATAAAAATATACACGGAGTACTTAAAAGTATTTCCATGTATATATTGCGTTAATTTTATTATAATTAAATACCATACTCATTTTTGTTAAAATCATTGCTTTAGCTCATTAGTTATTAGAAACAGTGTAAGAGGTGGGGTAAAAGTCCCGCTACGATTTTGAATGCACACCATCTTGGTTATGTGACGTTAGGACAATTGGGAGAAGTTCTTCCCAGTTACACGTTTCTGCACGCAGTTTAAGGCGAATTTTGAAAGCTGATTCCTTGATTTTCTGAAAATGTTCCCGTACAAAATTCAATTAGTCCAAAAATTGCTACCGAGAGATCTTGATCAACGAGTTGATTATACTAATTAATTCCTAAAGCTGTCTGGTGAAATTGAAGATTTTGGTCCCTATTTTTTTCAAAATGACCAAAGTGTTGCGATTACTGCTAGTGCAGAATGATACTTAGACATAATTCGAAATTTTCTTGTGCTTGAGATGGAAGAGCAAGGACATGTAGTTTCAGCAAGATGGGGCCACAGCGCACACAGCTCGTTCAATAATGCAATTATTGAATGACGTTTTTCCACGAAAACTAACTTGGTTAGGCTAAGCGGCGATTTAGCATGGCCAGCCATATCTCCGGATTTAACAGCACCAGGTTTTTTTTAAATCAAAAGTTTATGTGAATAAGCACAAACGATTCAACATATTCAAGACAATACTCGTCATGAAATTGAAGAAATTCAACATCAGATCTTACAGGATATCATGAAAAATGCCTTAAAAGAACCGAAAGTTGCATAGCGAATTATTAAATGCGTCTAATTACATAAATGCGATGTAATTGAAAAGTTTGTAGGACTATGACTCTAGATACCAAACTCAGAGCATATAAAAGACTCAAAAACATCAAATCCAGGAGAATGTATTTGTTTCTTGGCCGAAACTCCAAGTTTTGAACTTATAACAAGCTTATTTTATACAATCAAATATTCAGAGCAGTGTAGAGTTATGGAATTCAGCTGTGAAGCTAAAAAACATTAAGGTACATAAAAATGACTACTTGAAAATTCAGTCTTGTTCCAGTCCTTTAAAAGTTTTTTTCGACAACCCAAACAAAAACAAATAAACATACACCTTTTGAAACACTTTGTATTACTCAAATATTTTATATATATATATATATATATATATATATGAATATATTTTAATTACAATACAATCAAATATCTTCCCAAGCCCATTTATACACAAATAAAACCAATTAAAATTAATTCATGACGTACCAATTAGCTACGTTTATAAAGAAATCCATTTGATATAAAGTTTGAAGTGATTAAACAAACTTTTATAGTGGAACTGTGCATATATTAATAATAACTATCACTAACTACGTAACATAAACCTGATTATAAACTCTACATTCTCGACTATTAAACTCTATTAAATATCACTGTTTACAGAATATGTCTCGCGCAAACTTTGGTAGTGCTTCAAAGTTATCGTTGCAACTGAAGACACTAATAAGATAGTAATCCAAATACATTATTATATCCTTACAGTTCATTAAATATAATAAGACCTGATGGGTTAATATCTGCTGTATAATGTATATATTCAAGGACCTATAAACACCTAGCTTTTTTCAAAAATACAATTTATTAGTCTCAGACTAAATCCTGTATTTCGATTCAACTTTATTACTAACCATAAAATATTGGACATCTGAACTTACAGAGGATTGTTAATTTCAATTAAGTAACACACAAAGAACGATTTGTTAGGGTTTTTAAAAAATGTACAAGGAACTGTATAAAAGAAACTCATTATATTAGTCATAATGTATTTATTCACTTTTTACATTCAACTTTAACGAAATTATTGCTTAAATGTCTACGTTTAAGAGAAGTGGATATTTTTGAGTGAATATAAAAAATAGAAACACTGGAATAAACACAGGAAACACTGTTGAACTAAAAGTATCCAAATGAAAGTTGTTTAATGTAAAAATAATACAATCAACTGTGGTAATGAACTAAACCAAGTCGTACCATATCAGTTACGTATAATAAAAAATTATCTAAAATCAAATACAAAATCACATCTCATCCTGTAACCCTGATATCTTCGCCGAATAACTTTTTATATGCTTCAACATTAAGCGTACCAATAAAAACAAAATTAGTATCAACATATGTTAAATATCTACACGTATTTTTCATCATAATCCTTATAAATCAAAAATGCTAACTCCAATTGCTTAATTCCAACTGACAAAAAGCTCGTGGCCATCTGCGCGACATTTTTTTTAATTATTCTTGTCGGGGATAAAAATAACTGACGGGGTAATTAAAATTTACGCTTTTGAAAGCGGACAATGTCATCATCAATTCAATGTCAACAATTTATTTGCATTCTTTTTTTATTAAACACCTGGACAAAACCTTCATAATCGTTAAGCGTCATTCGTCACACAATTTTTAATATAATTTGAATCAAACATCAAATAATATATATATTTTATATATTTTAAAGTCTCCTTTTACCAACTATGGGTTTCTGGACTGGACCTACAGTTTAACGTGGCCTCCGAACCCCGGTCCTCAGCATAAAACCTACAGACTGGCGAGTGACCAACTTTAGAAATCATCCCAGAAAACATCCGGTCTTACCCAGCCTGATTACTGGCGTGACTGGGATCATTTTCCTTGTCGGATTTTACACTCTTGTCTAGGACAATCACAAATTTTAAACATTCACAGACATAAATTTACGACCATGCCTCAGTATGATTCTAACACAGTAGGAGGCGTCCTATCGCCTTTACCAGTGCGCCACCAAACTGACTAAATGCATATTAAATTATTTTAAAAATTTCAATTTCGTTAAAGGAGATTCTTTTATTTATTCAAAATAGGTAATAGTCGAATGAAGCCAAAGTGGGTAAATAAACCACATCAAAGTGCCAAAAAAATACCATTTTACTTGTGTAAAACGTACCTATGCTGAAATATTTACAAGAAAGTGAAAAAAGTAATCTATATTAAAACGTAATATTTATAAAATACTTTAACTTACTAATAGCAAAATTTTTTGCTAGGCTCCTCAAAAATCTAATATTCACTTAGTGTGTTATTCATATATTAGGAGAGTAATGCTATTGTTTATATTCATAAATAAAAATAAACCAAATTAATTATACAAGTCGTTTCAGATTACCGCGAAATTATAAACAATAACAAAAGTTTTTTGCTCACACATTAAGGAAAATACCTCAAGAAATGCCCAACTTCCTTGAAAGTTAAGATGCCAATTAACTTTTAAGGTTTTTATTACTTCAGACTTCTAATAAATCTCCCTTGGTATTCTAAATATTAAACGCAAATTTGGCCGTTAAAAAACATTAACATAACAATTTTAGAAGACTACTTTATCTCTTTATAAAAATCAAAATTAAAATAATTACTATAAAAATATACATATTCCAATGAACCGATGAAAATGATCAGCCCATTTCTAGATTCAACAGGTGTAAACGACCACTGTAATTTGAGACTTTCGACCAATTTAAGCCCATTATGGGTGCGATTGAGGATGATTTTATATGATTTTAATGAACATTGGGAACTTTCGACTGAAATTGACTATCGACTGTTTAGTAATATATTTAGTAATACTGTAAAGTATATATATATATATATATATATATATATATATATATATATATATATATATATATATATATATATATATATATATATGTATTCCATTCTAACTTCAAAAAATACAAATACAGTACTACAACACAAAATTCAAGACACATATACTGACGAATGTATTTCATCTGAAGACATTTGGACAAAAAACTAGCTAGAATGAAATAAAAAATTTCACCAAGCGCTACAACAACTTTACAAATTAAACAGTATTTGGAAATGTTACTTATTGGGCGTTTAGAAAACCCATTAACCCATTAGATTTTGGCATTCTCATAAAATGATATTACTTGATTTAAATCAGTTATATTTAAAATATTCTTGTATACCTGCAATATCTATTCCCTCGGAATAAGTTTTCTCAAAATCTGGCCAAATTATTAACAAAGAAATCTTAGGAAAAAACTGATCATGCATTTTATATTTCTGAATAGTGATAAAAAATTATTTCCGTTCAATAACAAATAAAGATAACAATATTGTGCGAGCATTTTTCATTATGTCATGGATTAGTTTTTTTTCTATGATTAGGTATATGTTATTTTTTTATTGAGTATTTTTTATTGGATATTGCACATCTTTAGTTTTTAGATTTTGTTTAAGTTCTGTTGTTTTATTCATATTTATTAAAGTACATTGTTTAAAAATAGCATTTAATATATTAAAATACGATAATACATTTGTGGAGTTGTTGTTCCATTCCTTTTCACAGATTCACGGAATATTGAAATAATTTAAATAAAATTTAAGATTAAATTATTCATTCCATGTTAATAGGCATTCAATGTATCCATTCTTTCCTCACTCACAACTTATACAGAACAAAATTCGTCCAAATATTCGTCTGACATCAGGAATAAAAAAAAGTCGAACCGCGCGAACCGAAAATAGTAATTACTTAAATAGTACAACACTAGTTTTAATACATAAAATGATGGACTGGAGCAAATAATGCCGAATAATACTAAACTAGAATTGCATTAAAACCTAAAAATCCTGAAGTTGAACTAAGAAATCAAAAGATTTGCCTGTGAACACAAAGACAGGCTACACTTTGATGAAACACATCCTAGGATGACTAAAGGAAGATAAAAGAAACTGTGTATGGGATCTAGTAAATGTTAATAATAAATGTATGGTTTAATTTAGATATTTTATTATAATTTAAAATTATTTGACTTAATAATTTATAGAAGGTTCACTGATATTTCTACGCTTGGTATTGTTGTAATTTATCAGTTTTTCATTACCGACGACTAACAATACAACACTCCAAAAGTCCAATTCTCTTTTGTCACCAAAATAAGAGGTCCTAGCTCAAGAAACACATATTAATATCTCTGAGTTTGAATATTAAGACAATTGTAAATAGAATATAAACAATTTTCAATATATCGCACGTAAATGTAACTAATGGCAAATAAAATTGAATGTTGCGAAGTCTACTCATATAGATTTGACATAACAAAAAATGGACCTAGCAGTGAAAATTGGATCCAGAGTAATTCCATATACCAACACAGCAAAATATTTGGGCATGATTGGGGATCCAAAGCTCAAACGGAATGCTAAAAATAGAACTAAACCTCTGTATGAGGCTTGTGGTTGTTATTATAAATTATGACAACATAAACATATTAAAGCCAGTGTAGACCTACTCTGAGTAACAATGGGGATAGACAAAGAAATCCAGTAATATCATCAAAATTACCCAAAACAAAATATTTCGCAGCATTGTTATCCACAAATACACAAATTGACTAAAGCTATTACTACTTAAATATGTAGCGAACCAAAATGTTTCGAGTAACACCATTCTTCATATTCCAAAATGCTACGGATACTAATTCGATACACCTTATAATTTTCTATAAATAAAATGAACAACAAAGCTATCAGTCCTTTGTGCTTTGTGTTAACTTTCTACTACTAGATTTGTATTAACTCAAAAAGTTTTATGTATAAAAGAAGCTGCGGCCTAAATGCGATGATTGGAGAAATTGGCCTAATAAAAAGAACCATAAAATTGGAATTCAAAAAACTGGCCATCAAAGAACAACCATGAATATTTGAAAGCGTTCTTCTAAATAGGCTCGGGTATAATAAAACTGAATAGGAGCCAGTCATATTCAGATACATACAGCGACGTGTGGAAACGTTATTATCCATTTCGGTACGGCCAATTTCCCATATATCAATACAATGGACCGAGACCGAAATCGACTGTAGCCAGACTATCGAAATAGCAAAAACGCTCTCAGCTCTTTGGACCGGAATTGTATTATGGTGGATGGATTCAATATATAGTTATATTTCTATACGTTGTATTGTTATAAGATAACTTTCCAATAATATCTTAAACATAAGATTTTTTCCTAAGCGTTTTGTCGAACAATAACAGTGCTAATGTTACACTGGGTTGAACAAACAAAAAATCAATCAAAAAATATTTTCTATTTTAATGTTTTTGCAGTGTTATCACACAACTATATTTTATCTATTTATGTTACAATTATTTTAGCTACCTATTTTTTTTATTTTATTTTCATAACAGGTCATTTGAAAAATCCTCGGCCTACCATAGTAAAACACATTTTTTGTCAAAATTAATTTTTTTTTCAACATAATTCCCTTCAAGGGTGATACACTGGTTATAGCGATCCTCCAACTTTTCCATACCATTTTTGTAGTACGAGTTATCCTTTGCTTCAAAATAGACCTCAGTTTCGGCGATCACCTCTTCATTCGACGAAAATGTCTTCCCTGGGGGCCAAATCGGGAGAATATAGTGGATGAGGTAGCAATTCGAAACCCAATCCATGGATTTTTAACACGGTGCATAGTCTTGGCCAAGGCGATTTCGTCCTTCAAACGGTCCAATAACGCTATGTAATAGTCGCAGTTAATGCTCCTTCCTTTTTCAAGGTAGTCTATCAAAATTATTTCATGCGCATCCCAAAATGCAGACCCCAAAACCTTGCCAGCCCACTATTGCGTTTTATCACGCTTTGGAGCGGGTTCATCGCGTGCGGTCCACTCGGATGACTCTTGATTGGAGTTCGGAGTGGAATGATGGAGATGTGGAAATGATCCGTTGTCACATATCGACGCAAAAACTCGGGTTTATTTATTATTCGGAATCATCAACTCGTCGTTGATTTTGGTCAAAAGTGAGCTCGCGCGGCGCCCAATTTGCACAGAGCTTTCTCATACCCAAATATTCGGGAATGATATGATGTACACGTTCAGTTGATATCTTTAGAGTGTCTATTCAAAATCATTTTGTGGATTTTTAATGATGTTTTCGTCGGTAACCCCTTTTGGGCGTTCTCTGCGTTCACCAAGTCACAAACTAATGATCCGACAGCTGTCAAATTTATACACGCATCTTTTGAGGGTCAGGGTTAACTAAAAAACGTATGGATTTAATCCTAGTAGCGCCATCTATGTGTCAAGTCGGGGACTTTTCAGTTGACCTGTTAAATATCAGCTTCAATACTCCCTAAACCAGCTAAATTAATATATTAGGCCGAATTAGTCCCATCTTGTTCTTCTTCTTTTTTTTATCACAGTGGATCCATATCATCTGCTATAACTATGCGATACAAGAAACCTACTGCCATGGAATGTTTTTTACTGCTTCACATCATTTGATACGAATCCGGTGGAAACATTCCCGGTACATTATTTCACCAACACACTCGTCACTATATGTTTCTATTATCTTCATGCTGATTTCAGCTAAATCTATGTCACAAATGGAGCTTGTTGGTGCCAAAGCCAGACTGGTCTCTCATGGACTTAAAATGAAAGATATTTTTCGATTTTAAGCAAAAAGTGTTTTATTTCTCAACATAAAATTCAATTCAATTCATTTGTTCCATAGTTTTCACAATTTTTTATTATTTCCAAATGACTAAGTTTTCCCAAGTCTCCCAAAACAGGCGTTTATTTCAGTAATGAATCCATTCGAAGCAAATCTCTTACCACCCAGCTATTTATTCAGGTTTCGAAATATAAAATAGTCGCCGTAGTCTAAATCTCGAGAATATACTGAATGGAGTAGCAGTTTCTGTGTGCACACATGTGTGCACCAGTGAAACAACACATTTTTTCTTCACTAAATATGGTTGTTTTTGCTCGAATCACAAAGAAATCTGTCCAAAAGCTCTAAATGATGATCGTTTTACATTTTTTAAGATAACATATGACACCGTGTGCATCCCATAAAATTTTAGCCAGAATTTTGTCGACTGATAAATACAACATATCCTTGTTTGATGTACGTTCACCCGAAGAAACTCTGTGATTTTGATTGTTCCTTGGTCTCTGATATGGTGTGATGTAATAATATTTCCAAACCATGTAAAAACTCATTCAGATTGAAGCTGGGAGATCAGACAGCTAATATCCAAATATGCATGTAAAGTGTGATATAACCTCAGCCACCTCATGTATCTTGATTCTACGATCGTCCAATATCATTTCGTATATTTTATCAACGATTTCTGGAGTAGCAACGCCATTAGAACTAAGTAAACCACTTCCAAATCGTTTAAATTTATTGTGCAGGGACCTCAGAGTATTAATAAAGCCTTTAATTGGTTGTCGTGATGTTTCTTTGTACAGAAAAATAATGCTTCATCGAAAAATGTTAATCGAATTTGTTTCCCGAGCTAAATGACGCAACTCAAAAACCCACACTGGTCTATTAATAGATGGAAGTTGAAAGCATCAGTGAGTCCTTTAAACTTACTGTGCGGATCTTTGACTCATCCAACTGTCCCGGTATAACATTATATTTTTAAAAAACAATATACCTATCGAACTAAAAATACACAAAGACGACACACACAAAGGCTAATATCTTGTTATATATTGAAGACAGGCATGATTCAAGAATTGCCGCTAATGCCAACGCCGTGACATATAATACCTATGGGAGATATGCGCCTGCTTCTCATCTTTCTATCCATGCATATTTAAAGACACGCCAGGATTGTTTAGCAAACGAAAAAAACATTCTCAGAAATTGTTCTCTTGGTATAAATTTGCGTCCTCAAATATTCATCCGGCAATTGTTTTTTCTGACTCGATATGGCTACATGCCTGGCTAGGCATCATTTTAAGTTTTCTTTTGAGCCTGCAGCTAATGTTTTTCATCGCATTTTTGATGAATATAATACATAGAATACCAATTTTACTATAAGTAGTACGTACCAATAATTCGAATAAAGGTGTTACAATTCTATCAAAGATTTTAATACAATCTTATGATATAATAATTAGTTGTACTGGCAAATAGGAATCGGAGTCAAATTTTTAAAATTATAATTTTTGTACTGATTGTTAACATGCATATGATACGGCGTTGAATGAGATACTTCAATTATCATAATTTTTTATATCAAATAATCTCATGAAAGATGTCAAGTAATGTTGAGTCTCAATATATGTGGAGCCAGATCTGATCAGGCAGTAATTGCTTTGTTTCAGGCGTTATTTGACATGTAATTTGTTGTAATCATGTTGCCGATATCCAGCAATAGCAATAAACTTTTGATTTTGCAGCACTTGAAATTTTGAAGTCTAGGAACGCCAAATTTACCTAATAAAAATTAATCATATATTTATATAGTTGTATACTTTTATATAGCTGTTAGTCCTACATTCATACAAGATTATATAGTCAATCATTATATATAATAATATTGTTGCTTATTTTATAATTCTACGAGACAATAAAGACAGACACATTTTAACTATTAAAGGTTTTCAGAAACCGGAACTTAATTAAATATTTTAAATATTATACGATGTAATTTCGTCATCTTTCTGATAATTTTAGCATTTCGTATTCATAAAAGTATTCTTACTTCTGGAACAAGTATCTAGGTCGCTAAAATTAGTAAAACCATTACTGCTCGAAAAGCTTTTCAAAAAAAAATACAAACTCCTTCAAATATTCAATTTTATTTCATACTAGCGACCCGCCCCGGCTTCGCACGGGTGCAATGCTGATACTAAATTAAATACACTACAGAAAAAATATGAACGTTGTATATAAAAACATAGCGGCCCGCTCCGACTTTGCACGGGCATAAAATATATATGCCTATGTCACTCAATGAAAACATGAGTAAAATCGATCCAGTATTTTTGGTTCATTCATTACTGCCCTTGGTCTGCACGCATTAAATTTGGAGTAAAACAATTCCTCTTCCCCTATACTTACTATGAAGATTTCCTGCTATCTTTGGAATATCTAAATTCATACAATTTTTATTACATTACACATTTTTAAACGCAAATTTTAAATTTGTAATATCTCCGAAAATATTTGTTTAATTTACATGCTGTAAGGAACCATATTGATCTATATTAATTGCACACTGTATTTAAGGTACTTAATTCGATAAGGATTAATGCCGTATTGCTTAAAATAGCTTCGTAAATAAGCCATTTTCTCACGTAAAAAGTAAACAATAAAAATGGTTAATGTGGGTTATCCCTAAAAGATAAACATATACCATCGCGGACTTTTTTGTAGACCTTTTTATGGTGTACAATACTGTAGTACATTAATTTGATCTAACTCGTAGGGTTAGGCAGCGTTTTTGCTAATTGCTAAATAAGCCTAAAAAAATAGGTTAATTTACGACATCACGTTAGAAACCTCTAAAATTAGCAATGTTGCCTTAGTATATTATGCATGTATTATACATATAAACCTTCCTCTTGAATCACTCTATCTATTGAAAAAAACCGCATCAAAATCCGTTGCGTAGTTTTAAAGATTTAAGCGCACATAGGGATATAGGGACAGAAAAGGCGACTTTGTTTTATACTATGTAGTGATGTGTATATAAAATTATAACACAACACTGTTTTAAAAACTTACATTTCACCAAACTAATAAAACACATAATAAAAGTATAGCCTCGACGAATATAAATTGTATATGTACACGGCACTTAAGAAACGTTAATTTATGTTATGCAAGCTTTTGGTGTATGGAATATTTTCCACCACTGTACTATGGTATGGTGCATTGTCCATAACAATAACTGATATTTCCTGCTAGTTTTTTTAACAGCTGATTTACAAACCTGCGGTTCATTTATCCATGGTAGTTGCTCTTGAACTTGGAGGAAAACACTTACTCTGCTCAATGAATAAAACCATTCCTGTTTCTAGCATGAAGAATAATATATCTACAATGAATTATTAATAAATGTTATGATTAATAAAACCTAATCAAATGTTATTCTAAATTTTACCTTTTCCATGATATTCTGTTGTCTTTAGGCTTTTTTTTTCTCAGCGTCTTGCCAAGATTGGCTGAATGTTCTTTTTTGAACATTTGATCTTACTGTTGTCTGGATACACAAATTGAAACAACCAATCGTCTTTGATTTTATTATATGCTTTTAAACGCAATGACTGTAAGTTCCATAATCAGTAACTCTTCGTAAGTTATCTTTACACAATTTAAATCCTATATTTATACAATTTTAGGCAATGCATTATACATCTTGATGGCGTGAATTCACTGCTATTTTGGATAGACTATAGACTAGTATATGTTCTTTTAAAATGAAAAGTTCAATTACTCGTATTTCCTCTTCATATGAGATATGAATTATACAAAAATAAATCTAAATATATTATCTTCCTTCCTGTATTTCAAACGCTGGAATATTTCCATCAGACCGTATATTAAGTGCTAGCATTTGCGAGCGTCTGTAATACCCTTGCCCCTCCTATTTTCGTTCATATTCTGGATGTTGAAAAATTGGCCGACTTCCTTAACAAAGGCTGTATGTTTTGCCTCTCGATTAAAAGCACAATCGCTGGTGCTCGGTAATCTTTTGCAAGACGAAATGTAGAAAAAAAACGTCTGAATTACCTGCGGCAACTCCGACAATAATCTCTCGACGGCAGAAAAAAAGAAATATCTTCGGCGTAATCGGCAAGCCAATTTTTTTAACAAAACTAATTTCGGCCGCAAATACCCAAGCAACGAACGTTTATTTATCCCCAACAAATCATAATCTGTAGTACGCATTGTCGTAAGAATTATTGTTTACGTTTTCAGAGAATTTTAAATTAAACATATTAGAAAAAGCAAATTAATATATACTAGTGATCGTGACATTCGACCACAACTATGTCACTAACACTTGTTTCCACAATATTTTCAATATAAAATCAGAAATATATTTGATATATCACATTAATTACAATAATAAATGTCCGTGTATTAAAACATATTAAAATAACTATCTCAAAAACTAACCTCACTAACTTTTTCAAATATAACTTCCAACACGTGTCAATAAACAACATATTGATAAGTTTAATTTACTACACCACTGAACTTCTCAACAAAAGTATCGTAAGTAATATTATTTTCAGAACTGTAATAACTTTAGAGCATCAAATATTATCTTTCGTTACTTTTATGTTATAAACATAAATATGGACTAATAAATAAAGTAACACATGTTGAAGTACAGAATATATGAATAAAACAATTTTGAAATTAATATTTAATTTAATTAATCCTTAAATTAACTATTGATTTTTCAAATGCTAGATTAATAAAGCAAATAAGAAAATAATTGATACACGGTTCAAAAAATGAAATATCACATTTACATATCTTATTTCCTTACACATTAAATACCTTAATATTTATCAATTCTTTAAAATGTTTACAAATTTACTGTTAGTATGTAGTTAGTTTCATTCTAATTACTACATATTTTATTCCTTTATCCACATTTCTCACCTATTTGCAAAAACAGTACATACAACAAGCTGATTAAAAAATAATTTTTTTAACTAAATATTTAAATAAAATTGCATCATTCTTTGCTCATTTATTCCATTCTTCGATATCACCTTTGTAGATAGTTCATCTTTAATTTTCCTTCTATGGCTTTCGTTTATCCACTGTTATGTCTCATCTGGAAACTAAGAACTTACCAACATTTGAGGAATTAAAATTATATGAAGCTATGTTAGAGTTGTTAATGTTCTGGTAAATTTTTATTATCTTAAATAAATTATATAATTTTTATTGCATTTTTATTAACATATAGTGATGTTCGCGCTTATTGTAGCTACTAGTTTTCAGAAATTGTAACTTAAATATTTGCCATATTATATAATGACCATCTTTCTCACAATTTACTGCTCGAAATCTTTTATATAATTCAATTTTCGGTTTTGAAGAAAAATTAGAAACATTCAAATATTCATAGTTTATTTATTTTTACATGAACATAAAAAAAAGTATAGCACAAATATATGTATGTATAACACATATATTATAACAGGTTATAACCACAACACTATTTTATTCTTATTCACTAAATTCAATTTCCACAGAGTAGTGTCTTGAGACCACTCCTATATCGGCTGTATACTACTGATATGACAATACCAAAAGAAACAGTACTTGAAATATTTGGTGACGACACAGTTATAATGACAAAAGATGTATTTCTATCTTAATGCAAGTAGAACAACAACAGAAAAGTAGTACTAAGCATATCTAATGTTAGATGTAATTAATAAACAAGAATTAAAATCAATAAATAGATAGAAAAACTACATGACATATATTACAATATAATTTTTGCAACATACATAAGATAGAATTATATATATAGGAAAGAACTCTGAATGTAATAATACAAAACAATTAAAAATTTGCATGTAACGCAACATGCATTATACAGGATAAAAGCCAGCAGAAAAAGATAAACATCAAAAGACAGGAACGCTCCATTACCACCGTCCAGTAACATCCGTAACCCCAGTATTTTAAAAATACCCCCACGTTTCACATTAGGAGCAATTAGGGTATTTTTCATTTACGTCACATGTTTTTCTAACACTGGGTGGTCTGAAAATAAATCCGTATAAATAAATAAATAAAATTTTTAATACCAAGCTAATTTTTCAACGTTATAAAGGACATTTTTAATGAATATGTAGAGCAGACATGTGTTGATCGGCACTTATTATTACAAGATCTCGCAAACACGAAACGTCCGTGTGCTGGAGATGTACCTCAATCTACTCTTCAACGATATAAAACCGCATCCATAAAAAAATCTGGCGTAGAAATTGAAGCCAGCAGATTTTTAATTGAAATGAAATTTTGCGAGGGAAGCTGTAACAAATCCTAGTCCTCAAAAATACATATCTATAAAGATATCATCATTTTGATTATTTTAAAGATATGAATATATTTTTCCAGTTTGCCAATGTAAAAAATAACGTTTTTTAATATAATAGTTTCTTTGCGTTGGGGACATGAAATCGACTACCTTATGTTTAGTATACTGGTTACATTTTCTTATCGAATGAAACATTCCAACGTTGTAAATACAATAACCATCGTTGTTATTGGAGCGCTCGAAAGACAAAATTGCAAAGAAACGACCGCATATGTCAAAGAAACATTTTTTGTTATATCAAGACAACGCATCGTGTCACACGTCAATCAAAACAATGGCAAAACTCCATGAATTGAACTTCGAATTACTTATGCACCGTATTTGCCAGATTTAGCCCCCAGTGACTACTGGCTATTCGCAGACCTAAACAAATGCTCACCGCTAAGAAATTTCGCTCGAGTGAAGAGGTTATCGCTGAAACTGAGGCCTATATTGAGGCCAAATATAAATCGCTCTACAAATGTGCTATTGAAATGTTAAAGCAGGGCTAGAATAATTTTATGGCTCTTTATGGAGATTACATTGACAAATAAAGCCAATTTTGACCAAAATAACTACGTTTTGTTTGTTACGCCCGTGAATGTTCAGTCCACGTGTTATTATGTCTGTCATTTTCGTAATTAGTACGAAAAAGAATTCATCATCTCCATGTTACGACAGGATTGAAAGAAATAGTAATTACTATTTTCATTCGACTACTATTTTGACTATAGTTCCCAGCACTAGTTTTTTTACCTTCCTAATTTTTTTTAATTCACCCTGTATACATACAATTACCGATCCCTATCAATTATATCGAACCGATATTTTGTCTTTGACGATATGCAAATGTCAATCAGCGCAATAACCTCGAATTACACCGATTCGTCTGCGGGTTTATTACTGAAATTCTAGACAAAATTAAATTCCGAATAGATATTTCGTATATAACTCTGTTTTACGGGCGGGATTCTTGACGCTCCTCCCGGTCTGTCGCTAATTTTAACGTTTCATGGAGTAGTTTCGGACCGAACGTGAAAAACCGAGTCCGAAAATCGCGAGAGAGAGCATTCGCTCATAAAAACGACCGGATCCCCACTATACCCATTAGCACGTACGTACATAAAACCCGTATCGATTTGTCCTCTTGTTGAAATCCTTTTTAAAATATAAGACGCGTATTTTCTTTTAAGCAATTTTCGATTTATATCATTTCTGCATTAAGCAATTTAAGTTTTATTGGTGCGCTGTTAAATAGGGCAGACCTTATGTTGATTGCCGCATAAAATCGAGAAGTAGGCTGTTCTTTTAACCCAATTATCCAAAACACAATTCATTCGAACACTATATTTACTGCATGCATCATTTTCCATAAGCTATTGACATACGATTGGTGCATAACTTAATTTTTAGAGAATTTTTCTTTAAATTTCAAATTACATTTAAAATAAAAATATATTTAATGAATTAGCGATTTCGACCGGATTTCAAAAGACCAAGTACGAAATATTTTTATTACTAAATCCTCAGACACCATAGCTGACGACACGACAATTTTATCATCTCGCGTGGATCCAATATCAGCCATAAAGAATCTCCACCTTCAACTCAACAAAGTCGATTTGTGGTTGAAGACATGGCGTATTAAAGTGAACGAGGCAACATCCACTTACGTGACGTTCACCCTGCATAGAAGAATTTGTCTTCCGGTAAATCTTGATAATCATTAACTTCCGCAAGCAGATAATGTTAAATATTTGGGAATATATCTGGGACGACGCTTAACTTGGAAAAAACATGTATTAATAAACGTAAACAACCGGGCTTAAACTAAACCCAAATTATCTTTGGATAATCAGGTATTGCTGTATAAGTCAATTCTTAGACCCACATGGACGTCGAACTGTGGAGTACTACTAGCAAATCCAACATACCCATCCTTCAGAGATGTCAAAATAAAGTGCTACGTTCAATCGTTGACGCCTCATATTCTATCAGTCAGTAACAACCTATTTCAGCACAATATCCACCTGGAAACTATAACGAGTATGATCCCAAGTGACGGTGTAAAGTACTCTGAAAGAGTGTCAGGGCACCCGAATACATTTACCAAACAATTAAATTTGTGTAATGCCAGTAAAGTGCGTGGCAGAACTTTTAGCAAATGTATTCCAACCGAATGATATATAATCTACAATAGACATAAATCCTATTTATCAGCCCGATGTAACTGTAGAGTAACAGCGGTTGTTGAGAAGCATTCGAAGAAAAGAATTACTGCCCTGAAATATTCCTAGATGTCTCACAAGCTATTGATCAAGTATAGCATTTGGGATTAATCTACAAAATGAGCAAATTGCAACGGCGAAATTACTGTCTACTGCTGGAATCATATCTTTTCGAAAAGCCTTCCATGAAGGAGCATTCTCAACACTTGGCTGGAGTTCCACAAAATGGTGTCTTGGGATCAATTTTATATCTGCTCTATACTGCTGATATCCCAACAACAGCAGAAACAATACTTGGAACATTTGCTGACGATGCAGTTATCACGACAAAAGATGTATATCTGTCTAAGGCTATAGAAAAAGTACAAGTAGCGGTAAACAAGTTCTAGAAATGGACTAGAGACTGGAAAATACAGCTTAATAGCTCCAAATCTGTCCATGTTAATATTTCGTTGCGGTGAATTAACAAAAACTGGAAAAATCATGTCAGACAAGAACCAGAGCAGATTAGACTCAACATCAAGCAACTGTACTGGTTACTCGGAAGATACACTCAACTTGACCTAAAATCAAAGGGATGAGTTTATCAGTCAACCATAAAGCCGATTTGGACCTATAGGGGGCAAATATGGGGTTGCACTAAAACATCAAACCAACTAATAATCCAAGGCACATAAAACAAGGTTCTACGATTAATTACCAATGCTTATCGCTACGTAAGCGACGAGGAGTTGCACCATGACCTCGAAATCAAATGGATACATGAAGTGATCCAAGATTTTGTGCTAAAACATAAAATAAGATTGCTAAATCCCAAATGTGGAGGCGATACAGCTATTGGACAACAAGCAGGAAATCTGAAGATTGAAGCGAACCATAAGTAGATCAGTTTTATTTTAATTTATAAATTAAGATTGTACTAAGTATATCGAATGTAAGAAAAAAATTTGTAGATAAATATTTGCAACTTATTAAAATAATAACACTGTTAATCTACTAAAATGTTCTACGAGAATCTTTCGAAATATAACCAAGTGTTTGGTAGATAATTAAAAAAGGAACTCTGTTAATTACGACACAAAATAAACAGAAAAAAAGTTAATGGTATTCTTTATGGGTTTATCTTTCTACCCTGAAACTTTTATTGCTAATTGTACATTGCCGTATATTAAGTGAGAGAAATGTTTTAAACAAACTTTGTAGCCGAAATAAAGTGTATGAATTATGACCCCTCCGAAGCTGCTGGATTTAACAAATTAGCGTTAGCGTCAAATTGCAAGAATTGGCGTCGGCTTTCGAAATTATTCGGCAATTTGCCAAATTGCTCTCAATATTTTGGTTAAGGTCTGGTGTTTTAGTAATTGTTAGCAAATTTAAAATTGATGTCATGGGCTAAAATTCAAAGCACTGCTATATATGAGAAGGGGTTGTTTGTTTTGTAAATTATATATAATTAGTTGGCTTCATGAAATATTGATCTGAAAACCGTCTTAGATATTCTATAATCTTAGTTTTCTGTGATGGGTGTGAAATGGTACACTACCATGACAGAACTACACAAGACAAGAATTAAATAAGCAGTAACTATACAAATGGGGAGCTTGATGTGGGAATAGTTCCAATAGATTTTATAAAATAGTATGTCATTAGAGCAGAGTCATTATAAAACCTGCTAATGTTGTAGGACAAATGCTGCTAGAACCCAGTGAAATCTTATTAATAGATTTTTTTTAATTATTTTTTTATATTAAGGTATATTTGATATTTATTTAATAAATATGAGAGCAATGCATATGATAACATAAAGATCAAGCGAATAAAATTACATCTGTATCTAATAATAGATGCTAAAGAAACATCAGAAGCTTCTCGATTGCTTTTTTTGTAGTCGGTAACTCATGTGTCATATGTAATGACTAATCCGGATCAATAATTAATCAATTCCTTATTAATCTTAAAAAATGATGCCTAAAATATAAGGGGTAGTTGTTTTTTCTTTTTTTTTTTTCATAGATCAATTGATGAGAAATCAATTTTTAATATTAATTTCTTTAATATAACTGTTCGTTATATAATTTAGTTTCTTGTTTATGAGCTGCAATTAAGTATTTTTAGTTTTAATCAACTGTTTAATAATTAACAGTGTTTTTTTTTCATCAGTGGACAAATAAACCCGTATCAGTCCAAGTTTTATTTTTACTTTCATGTCTAAGCCAATATCTGCCAAATTAGTGTAACATGTAACTTCATACCTGAAAAATTCCGCGCACATCAGTCCAATAATGCAATGTGCAATTTAAAAATAACTTAGAGCACCGTCCTTCATAAAACATTTCTCGCTCAAGAATTTATTTAAAAAGAAATCAAATTCTCCTTGGAAACTCTTTCGGAATTTTAAAGACAGGCTTCGATAAGATTGGGATAATTTTAATACTGTCGGTTCTTGAACAATTTTCTATCGACGTAAACACAAGCAATGACATATTCAGTAGGGTCAGTATCCGATATACTAAATAAAAATTATTAGGTATATACTTTTAAAAGAACTTTATCTATTTTTACTCAATGTGGTTTAGTTAGTTTAGATTGATATAATTAAATACAAAATAAAAAGCTCAATAAGTATAAATCATGCTCTGACTAGTAAAAATTTAATCTGATTATTCGATTTCGAGATATTGGTAATAATCTTACAGCTACTCTAGAGAAACTAGTACACTGTAATTTATTCAAACTATTGTCCATGGTTTGCTACACATTTTCTCCAATTTTATAATTTCATTTGATTTGTAGAATTAATTATTTTTTCTAAAATATGCGAGCAAAAGAAATTATTAAGTATCGTAAATATCGGCTTTTCTGTAATATCCGTTTCTTGAATAAAAGTATTGTTTTCCTCATTATTTTTCGAGAAAGAAAATCAAATGCGCTCAATCAATGTTAAATTATGACTGGGAATACTTATATCTTTACACTCAAAGTGTATTCTAACCTAGGAATTTTCATATTTTCATTTTTCTTAACCTCTTAAGAGTAATGAGAGAGTATATGTCTTTAGAAGGATTTTTGAAATCTACATTACATTCGAGACGAAATTTTATACTTAAAATTTGTTATATACCTTCTCTATACCTTCTCCTAATGCATTTGATACACATAATTTATAAAATTTGAAAGGTTTAGAAAAAAAAACTACTATCTAACTTTAGAAATCTATTTTATTTAACGGAAAGAAGAAGAGACTGTTTGAACGGCGATATAAAGCGACATTGATGATAAAACAGGTAAAATCGACGTCTACATTTAGATATCTCACTCGTAACACCATTTAAAACAGATAGCTCCTCAGGTCACAGTGCAGAACTAGGGATATAACACCTCCCTCCTACAGAAAAGGCCACGGAGATGGACGTGCTCGTTGTCCCGTCTGAATAACTTATAGTTATAATAAAATTATATTTGAATATCGCCTGTATCTTCGCCAGACAGTTTACCATTAAAAATCTTTGAAATGACACCGTTTCTATCCAAATGTCCATGGTCTATAGAATAGTTTTCGTGCCTCCAGGTTCCAATAGTCTACTGTTAAGAAAATGAGCAACTACAATCCGCTTTTGGTGATCTTACACCTGAAACTGATGATGCCAAGAATCCATGGACCATGGGTATATTTCAAAGTTTGAATATTCCTTACTTGGAACAATTTATGGCTCGGGTTCGTTGAGCTCTCTGAATTCAGCTTTTGTGGCCTTATAGCTTCAGCTGTGACTCAGTTTTGCCCGAGATTTACTTAACTACATTAAGAAACATTTCGAGTAACCGCAAGCGGAACGATTGCCAATTCAACGTCACCTTGTCTTTTTTTCTTGATAATGAATTTAATTCCAGTTAATTGAACGTACATAAAAGTGGACAGCCTTATCTAAAACTATTAATTTACTTAAAATAAAACAACTTTTATTTAACGGAAAGAAGAAGCAACTGATTGAAGGGCGATATAAAGTGACACTAAGGTTGAGAATAGGTAGAAATAATCCCGAAGTCGTATAATATAAAACATATATATTTAATAAAACAAAAGAATAATTTTACACAAAAAACCAGTTTTTTTACTTACAATTTACTTTCAGAACTTCCAGGCAAGAATAATTAAACAAATAAAAAAGCGTACTGGATTTTTTTTAGGATACACCCAAATTTTGCAGAATTACAGAGCAATTTTTCACAGCGTTGAAAATCTCGAGAAAAAGAATCAACAAACTGTTGGACCGCGACATTGAATAATGGTTTCTTCCGAATTCAAAGGGTCAAAGAAATTTTCTAAATTAATCATTTCACATTAAATTTATTAAGATATTTATTTTAACATAGTTTATCGATCCGAATAGCGCCTTCAGTATAATAAATACAATATATTAAAACATATTCCAGAGATAATCTCAGATATATTCAGCGCTATTTAACATAAACACGATAACAAATTGACAGAATGACTATACATTAACACGCGTTCGAATCCAATTGGGATTAAACGGTTAGTGTCGACGAAAATTTGCCAGAAAATAGCTAAATTTGAGATGCAAGGAGGGTGCGGACTTATCATTAAACACGTCAATATCTGAATCTTAATCGGTTGACTCGTGAATTCGGAGTATCCCGTCAAAACTTGATACGAGAACATTAAATATCGAGTTGCTCCAGCCGTAGTTTAGGGTCCTTAGGTTGGTCTGAGATTACATGAGTTTATCCTACGAAATATTGGCCACTATATCTACCTGATACGCGTTGCAATAACATGTAAAGTAAAAAGTATTTGATTAAATAATCTGTTCTTATTAGTCTTAATGTCTGTTTCTCACTCGATGACACGCAGATTGCAGTACAATGACATTGGCGTGTGTGTGGATTGACCAGAAGTGCTCTTGAGTTACGAGAGTTGGATTATGAGTAAGTTTTAGGTTAATGTTATGTTCACAAAAGTTTATTGACGTAGTATCATTATTTATTATTTAATAAAGAAAATTAGCGGCAGACTATACGAAAAAAACTTATTAGTAAAATGTTATAATTTTTTAACGCTAATTTCATAGATATCTACGGAACACTGGCACATTTATGTTATATAATTTGAAAACAGAATTTGAAGGGAGATTATAGTAAAGGTGGTCATATTTGTATAATTCATATCTAAAACTTTCTTATTTTCCAGATATTTCAAAAGATTAACAAAAAGTAAAATTAACTAAAATATCATGCATTTTTAGGATAGTAAATATGAGATATAGTAAATAGAAAGTGCGAAATAAATTGAGCATAAGTGAAAATAAAAAAAATATAAAAACAAAAACTAAAATAAATATAATTTATTTTTACATAATATACTGTAACATATTCTTTATCTTATTATTTATCGGTTTATTCTGCTATTTTATTTCGAATTTGCCTGAATTCTGTAAAACTGTGTGGACTATGTACTGAAAATTATTTTATCTTGATATATATTAGTATTTGGTCGTGCAATATCCACAATAATTTTCCATACTTTTTAATCAGATTATCTAATAAATCTAATAAATATAATTTCAGGTTTTATATTGCCATATTTGTGTAATTCCAGATTTTGTTCGAAAGCAATGAGCTCACATTTTTATTCTGTCCTTATGTTATAAATAATACCTGCAAAATAACATAACTATTAGAAAATTGTTAATATAGTAGTAGTGGTATATACATACATATAATTTAAAAATTCTACTTTATCAGTTCATAAGCAGTGCATAAGAGCCTTGTAGCGTGGTTCCCTATTCAGCTTAGACTATAATTTAACTAAAACATGGCATTTAACTAATAATTCATATATTATTTATACATTAACATTTATTTTTGTATTCTTAAAATACGTATATAATCTGTATAACTTCTTCTGTATAAGTAATCCTTAATTCATTTTAATATAGATAATGATCTCTTGGCTGTAGCGTGAAAAATTAGTATAGGCTAATAATACACATAATAGAATGGTAAAGTTTGGAAACAAATAGGTTAAATTATTTATTTTATCATAGTGTAATTGAGTGCGTATACTACAGACGACGCCACATTTTTATCGCAATTTTACAGAAATTGTAATTCATGTAGAAGTTCTATTAGTCTATATCTTTTTCGCTTCTATCTTTGTCGGTTAAAGCTTCATCAAGCTTTCTACAAAAATTATTTAATCAGAATACTTGCCAAGATTGTCAAAGTTGCACATAAATTTAGAAACATCAGAATGAGAGGATAATAGCTCAAATCTTTCAATAACGGATAAAATGCATTCTACCACTGCAAAGAAACAATTTGCTTTTTCAACAATTTCAATTCCAGGTTTTCAATTGGCTGATCTTCACTTTCGTATTGAAATTGTTTTTTACTTTTCGTGGTATTAAGACTTCGCATCCATTTAAATTCTAATTCTTTAGAATTTGGTATTCAGGAGCATGTTACTAAACCTTTTATTTGAAAGATATTCCTTCCAAAAGGCATTTATATTTTTCTATGTTCTATAAATTTACGATCTTATAAGCTATAGGGAAAATCCTCTGGTGAATCTTTTACTTACTTTGACGAATTTTGTAATTGTGGAGCGAAATAAACCCAAGCTGAGTAACAGAATGGAATGCGGTAGCCTATATCTCCAAAACTATAAGAGATAAATAGAAATGTCTACCAGATTCGCAAATAGCGAGTCTTGTATGTTATAAGAAAGCTACTTTGGTGAATCCTTCTCTTAGTTTGTCGGATTTAGAAATTGTGGAGCGGGACAAAGTCCAGCAGAGTCACAGAATGAAATTCTAAAACCGGTATGTCGGAAACTACACGAGATTGAAGTCTAATATATTGATATATTTATCATATTCGTAATTAGTGGATCTTATATATCATAGAAAAGCTTTTCTGCTGAATCTTTCACTTAGTTTGGTGGATTTAGCATTTGTTAACCGCGAGAAATTCCAGCAAAATCAGGGAATACATTTCGAAGGCTTGTATGTCGAAAACTATACGTAATATGCTTACCATAATTGGAATTAGCTGGTCTTATAAGCTATAAGGAAGATCCTCTGGTGAATCCATCTCCTAGTTTGACGAGTTTGGTTTCTTAACTATACACTGATTGTCGCATCTCAAACATGATGACACAGATCATATAGTATAATATTATCTCTTATAAAACTAACGTGAATTCATCACCAATGCTATGTGACTTGATTCCATTATACTTTATTCTTAGTTATTATGAGTCTCACATTCTCAGCCGGTTCTGTTTATTTTCAATATTAACCCACCCTTATAGAAATACTCGTTTAATACTCTTATTAGTTTCAATTAAATTACATTATTGTCAATACACTAATGTAGTTGGTCTTATTAAGTAGTGAAAACTATTAACTTTAATGATACAAATAAAATAATTACTACAGTCTATATAGAAACAAGCCCGTACAAATTTTTTTATCAAAATTCTGAAAGAAAACTGAAGCGTAAAACTAAACACTGCACTAAAAGTAACTTTGTTCTACGAATGAACACAATAGTACCACACACAATAGTTACACAAAAATACAGAAAACAATACTTGCAGATAATTCTTGAATACAACGCGAGCAACCAACTTTTATCCAATAACTAATTTTAACGAGTTTACATTTCGGTTAGAATAGTTTGTTTAATGTTTAAATAAGAATAGCCCAATTATAATGCTGGACTCTATTACCAGCATTCGATAAATTGAAATTATATTAGTTATTATCCAGTAAACAGACAAAAGTTTTAGAGCTTCACTAGAAGCAAAATCATTTAAATAAACAAAATATAATCAAAATATAATATAAACATAATATAATATTTCAAGTGCTACTAATAGCTATGAATCAATTTAATACAATGTGATATATGCACAGTGTATTGCAGTTATTTTAACAACTAAAGGAGATTGACTTTAAAAGAATGAAGTTTTCTTTATAAGATGTAAAGTATTTTGGTGAATTTATATGTTGTTACTACAAGAACTAGCAATATATCTATCGGACCTTATATCGCACCACTTCACAAAAACCGGAATTCATAAGACCATTTTAAAATTTTAGCTTAAGTTAGAAACAGAGCCTAAAGTGCAAAATTTCGATAGCCTATATCCCAGAAACTATAAGAGATAATGCAATTTGGCAATCGACGGCGTAATTAGCATGCCAAATATTAATTGGAACGTGATTTCGAATGAAATCCGTAATTCATAATACCATTTTACAATTTTGGCCTAAGTTAGAAAGAGAGCCTAAGGTGTAAAATTTCGATAGCCCATATCTCGGAAACTATAAGAGATAGTGCAATTTAGCAAACGTCAACATAATTAGCATGCCGAATATTAATTGGAATGTGATTTAGAATGAAATCCGTAATTCATAAGACCACTTTACAATTTTGGCCTAAGTTAGAAAGAGAGCCTAAGGTGTAAAATTTCGATAGCCCATAACTCGGAAACTATAAGAGATAGTGCAATTTAGCAAACGTCAACATAATTAGCATGCCGAATATTAATTGGAATGTGATTTAGAATGAAAACCGTAATTCATAAGACCACTTTACAATTTTTGCCTAAGTTAGAAAGAGAGCCTAAGGTGTAAAATTTCGATAGCCCATATCTCGGAAACTATAAGAGATAGTGCAATTTGGCAATCGACAACGAAATTAGTATGCCGAATATTTTACAATTTTGGCCCAAGTTAGAAGCAGAACCAAAATTGTAAAATTTCGATAACCCATAACTCGGAAACTATAAGAGATAATGCAATAGTGTTTAAAATTCATATCATTCATGTTATATTTCATTATTTACTGTATATGCATTATATTCCCTGGAAACCCTTATTTCCATCAGATAATGTATTTTTAAGGAATTTTAAATACATTAGATTATTATGGATTGGTTTTTCAAACTTAGTTATCATTCTTATTTATGGGAAACACAGCTTTTTGTATTAATCCGAACAAAGATGTAAATGATGGAAAACAATCGATGTATGATTGAGGACATATCCATCAATAAATATAAACGAGCACTGATCCTGGCGTTTGAAAAAAGGGGTGATATTAACTCCAATGACATCAATGAATTAAGTAGTCTCATTTAAAATCATAAGTTTGAAATTAAATTAAAATTAAAATATCTTTTAAATACTTTGGGACATAATTATGAGACGGTAACAGAATCGGTAACGTATATAACAGAAATATAATTAAAAACATTACGTTATTTGATCAGTATCATCCAGAGTCGTCGCCATATAATCTACTGTTTGTTAACAAACTATTCCAAACTTTCGGCAACTTTAACAACCACGGGGCATATCTAAAACTTGCAGATTGTTAATTATACCGAATTATTTGCGCTATCCAATATCTAACAGAACTTCCTTCATAAAATGGTATTATTTTTAGAACAATTATAGTTATATATAGACAAACATAACTATTCAAATAATTGAAATAAAAAGTTGCCAAATTGCTTCTCTATACTAATAATCAGCTAATACATCGAATAAAAACACCTTTTTCAGTAAAATGTATGTCTTCTCACTGTTTGGTTCACAAAAGCCACTTCACACATATGATGTTTTAGAAGTTTTATATCCTTAAGCATCAATTTATTTCGCCAAAATACTAATTTTTTGCATTTACATAATACTTATTGGTAACAATATCAACTTCACTAAGTATTCCGTATCACAGGACTAACACACACATAAACTCATTATTTTTATTTATTTTTGTTTGTTTTTTTTTATTACAAACAAAATTTCGTAAAGATCACGGTAAATTTCATATAACTAGAATCCTAAAGTTGCTGTTACACATAATAAATCACAAAAACTGTATATTAATACCGCCATCTACTAGAAATATACATCATAAATCATAATCTTAAACGAATAATAAAACCTCACTTCCTATATTGCACTTTATTGCAAATTACAATATTCTTTATGTATACAGAGCGTCGCCTAGTTATAATACATTTTTTCCACGCTATCTACATTTACTTCCAAATATATTCAAAGTAATAAAAAAGTATATTGCGAAGTTTACAAGGCAATCAAACTGCCCTAAATTTATTCCAAATTCATTGGTTCTCCAGAAAGCCTTATTGAAAGCATCTTTTCAGCCCTTAAAAAAAGTCAATTAACATACTATAACTTTTCAAAGGAAAAAAAACGGCCTTTAATACAATAAAAATAATTTTCGTTTATTTTTAGTATCTTCGGAAAGTGCTTTTCGATAATAATTTTAATTTTAATCTGATATATTTTTTGCATTATTAAGTTCAGTGGTTCAACGGTCTGCCCAGTAGGCAATAAACATTTCTTATGATTCTTATTATAAAAACAACCAGAAAAAAACCTCTTTGGTAAGAAATCTCCTATACTTACTTTAAATTTCCTAACTTAAACGTTATTTTACTGTGTACGTAAATCCGCGACAAAACTTTAGTACATTTTTCATTATAACTCTTAATAAAAATAAATGTTAACTTTTAGACTCTATGATTAAAGACGGTTGGTCATAGAATGTCTGTAAATATTACAAATAAACAGCTTTTACAGCATTTACTAATAAGTTCCACGACGAAATTATAGCATAGTTAATTAAAGAGAATAAAACAACAATAAAGGGTACATCCTGCTCTATTTCTCAGAACTTCAATCAGTCTCTTCAGCGCAAATTTTTCTTTCTTTAGTCATTAGACATTGTTAAATTGTTTAGAAATTTGAGTACTAACACGTGATAGCTTATCTCAACATTATTCAATAATATTAAAAACAGGAAAGCCATTTTAAAATTAGAATATAGTGTTCTGAAGAACAGCTTTTACTAACGATTTCTTCTGCAAATTGTAAGCGTTCTTTCTTATGTTTTTCACTTAAAGATGGCTTTTGTAAAACTGTATTCCTTTTTAGATACCCATGCATCGTGTACAAGACGTTGGACGTTTATTGCATTTGTTAAGTCTAAGAAAAATGGATGCCCCTTTTCCCAATATATAACTTTGAGTACATAAACATCAAAATTGATGCAGTGATTGAAAATGTCTTTGGGTTTAAAAAATGGAGGAAAGAATTATTATTAACTATTATTAGAACATTGGGAATAACTCCGGGCAGGCATGGCTCTGTTTGAAGGTATCATACAAGCCTTTTTGGTTTCCTTCTGATAATTTTTAAAAGCCATAATACAGTCGTCCAGTCACTGACAAACTAATGATACTCTTGAAAGAAGAAAAAGGAGATTTTTAGGTTTCTAATAGTCACAAGAGATAATAAACCATATTAATATCCGAAAACCAACTGAAACAATGTGAAATCAATGAATCAAGCATTAGAACTCGAGAATAAGAAATGGTAAGAGATATCACAAGCGTTTGCAAATCGAAGATGACGTCTGAATAAGGTGATGCTGTATGTAGTTGGGATTGATTGAGAGGAAGTTGTCAACTATAAGTTGCTTCCAATTAGTCATATAAATGACTCTCAACAAGAGCAAACAATCCGGTAATAAAAATATACAATTAACTTTTAGTTTAAATATGCTGCGAAGCCGGCTTGGTGGCGCAGTGGTAAAGCCGACAGGACGATCCACCTACTGTTGCGGTAGTTACGGTTTCGAATCCTGCTGGGGCATGTCCGTAAATTTATGTTTGTAATGGTTTAATATTTGTGATTGTCCTAGGCAAGAGTGCAAAATCCGACAAGGAAAATGATCCCAGTATATATATACGAATTTTTTCCCATATCCAATATATTTTTACAAATACTTTAACATCCAATAATGTAGGCGTTCTGACCGTAAATATAACATTTAATATATTCAATACAACATAATTTTACATCCCAACTGGTGATATAAAATTCGTATTTTTCCCCGAAACTTTGACAAAGGAATTCATAGGCAAACATCACAACGCATGTTATTTTGTATCGAGAAATATACAAAAACATCCAATTTTATATATGTTTGGGAAGAAAAGTAATTTATGTATGAAATCTAATATGTTTAGGACGACGAAATTTTATATTGTCAATCGAAGTATATTTTATGATACCCTATAACAAATAAAAGTATCCGGGAGTATCTACAAAATATTCTTATATAAAATGTTGTTAAACTTCTGTACATAAAAATTCACAGCTGAAAGATATTGTCGAAAAAATATATGAAAAAAATAATGTTCAATAACTATATTGACAAAATCTATAAAAATATTTCAATTAACTAATTTTTTTAGATGATTATGACATAGGTATATGTTTTTAAATAATTTCTATTAGATGGGGCATAAAAATGGAGCGTGAAAGGCATTAGTCTATTGATTCAAGCTCTTTTATACACGCAAAACCTTTATACCTACCATAACCTTAAAAGGGTCGACGTTATTATATCATATGCATATAAAAAGTAGCATTAACGATGTGCAATATCAATAAAGCTTATCTTCTACTTTCCAAAAGCGTTCATCGTTTCCCATAAAATATAATATATTCAATTTTAAACGACCTTAAACAAACAAACACGCAGTAAATTATGTTCTAAATAAAACTGATTATTATTTCATGCAAAATAGAATATTTATTGGCTATTCAAGATAAACTCTTAGGCCTATAAATTAATTTTTAAAGGATTTACACCAGATGATGGGACTGTGTTAAATCATAACAGGTACATTTGTAATCTACTTCATATTGAAGCCGTATCGTCGAAGTTGAGTTGAAAATGTCTGAATTTGTTATTCTTCAGCATGACCGCGCTCGACTACATGTTGCAAAACCGATGAAACTTACTTCTCTTACCCAATCCGTTCTATTCCCCAGACATTGCTCCTTCTGATTACTACTTCTTCCAATAAATGAGTCATAAACTCTGTGAGCAATACTTAACCTCTTATAAAGATGCCAAAAATCGATGAGGTCATCATAGATAGCATCAAAAGATGCACCATTATTTCAAGTTGGAATCTGTAAATTGTCTGCGAGATATGAAAAAGTAGCGTAGTAGTATTCGATAGCGAATATATATTCATATTCCATTCATTGTACCAGTTTGTTACGTAGAATCATTTATTATTTAAAAAGAAATAACTGTGTAATTATATTAATCACTTACACATTTTTCTCTAAAATAGTTGATATGCTTGAAAGAATCCGTGAACATATCTAAAAGAATACTACTAGAAGATGCAGAATATCTGGTTTGAATATTAGATAAAAAGAAAGAAAGAAAAGAAAAAAACCGAAAAACATAGTTATTCCAGTTACATATTAGTTATTCTGCTCCACTGTCTTTACCAATGTCGCTCAGGCTTTCCACAAACATGAAGGTTTCTCTTACAAACTGAACCTGGGTGTACTACAACAATAGGCGCAACTTTTACATTCATATTTATCAGGAAGATATCTTAAAATTAAAAAAAACTTAGCGTATAAAGTTAAACGAAAGTAAGTCTGTACACGTACATTTTATCAATAAAGAGAAACAATACTTAACTGTTAAAATAAATTATGCTCAAATCAATTTTGCTGACTCATCTAAGCTTTTGGGAATAACATTAGATGCTAATCTCAGCTGGAAAATGTATATTAAAAAGAAACAAGAACTTAACATCAAACTGGAGAAAATGTATTGATTGCTTGGAAAAAATATCAAGTTTTCTACATATAACAGACTTCTTGTATATAAGGAAATTTTGAAACCTATTTGGACGTATTTCATTCCACTCTGAAGTTGTGCTAGCAAGAGAGCACATCCAAGTGATCCAGCATTTCCTGAGTAAAGCACTAAGGAGCATTGTTGCTGCTCCCTGGTAGTGCCAAAACAGAGATATCCGTCAGAAACTTCAAATGGATATTATTACTCCAGCCCCACTTAGCTATGTGAACGTCGAAGATATCCAGCTAGGTTTGTATTGTCATGGTCAACACAAACCTAGTAAGAAGTCTCAAGGGGAGGAAGCCCCATAAATTCTCGAAATAGCGCTAGTCCAAAGCAGAATATCGTGCGGCTTGTGGAGTATTGTACATGTTAGTATAGTTAAGTTTCTAGAACAGGAGACAAAGATTTAGATATTAGATATAAGATAGAACAAAATTGCTCATTGATCTATAGAAAATATCAGATTGTAATAGGATTAAAGAATATGTAATACTTGTTTTAGGTTAACAATAACTGAGACATTAAACATCGTTAAAGAAGCAACAATTTGTGAAAATTCCATAAATTCATCATATCCCAACATCGTCAAACTTAACATCCAAAGATTAAATCTAACTAAAATTAAATCTTAATCTAGTTTACCTGAAAGTTTTTGTTGATACGTGGACTGTCACTGTTTTACGAGATCTTTCACTTCGTCACTAAAGCTTATTGTTCCCCTTGGCCTTTCTGATCTTCAACTAATTAAGAAAGATTATTCCCTGATTCCGAAAAGATTCTAGATAAACCCTGTAAGTTCGAACATCACAATCCAATAACGCTCTATGAAAAAATTTTATTAAACCAAGTTGACAGGAACTAATTCGATTTCCCCATTCTTCGGCTAATGATCCGGATGGCTACCCTACACTCAGTTATCCGACAAGGGCTTTTTTTGTTGTCTGCAATGAACCCGGCCAATTTGTTGTTGCTCTTGTCCGGCGACACGACTTAATTGTAAGTCCACAAAACAAGACGAGGAGTTATACGAAACAGAAAAAAGAATCAGAGAGGGGAATAAAGTTAAGTAAGCGGTTCAAAGCGCCGTAATTACTTTAAAGGACTGGAAAATTAAACGTGGAGTTTTATGTTTATCTTTGCGAGGTGAGACTTCGGGAGGATGACGGTGGAGCGACGTATTTTCAAGTTTGCGGCCACGCCAAATTGCTTTGCTCGACACGGAATTCGTCTTAAATTGATTTGGAGTCATTTAATTGCATTTTGTAAATAAGAGTCAATATTCAACGAAAAAAGAACCGAGGAACATGTATTTTCACAATTATAGCGTAAATATATTTATATTAATTGATCTTGTATTCACTCATCTTTATATATGTTATTAAAATTTGAAAAACTAGTTTCCTAATTAATTTTCTAACCTAATACATCATTAAATATTTTATAAGATGAATAAACTACCTACTGACTAATACATTCTATAGTCCAGATTACAGTTTTCAGTTATGGTCAAATAGCATCAACAATTACTATGAGTACAATGCTGCTGCTAGGTTAATTTAATAGTATATAATACAAGTACAAATAATGCTCGGCAAAATACATGTTTTATTTTAAATAATACACAAATTACAAAATACTAAAAAAATTCTTAGTAGCGCAAAGTTCTTTAAAAGCTGTTTAAAATTTACTAGTCCATTTTCGTATTCTTTTTTTCTGCTATCAAAGCCGCCATTTTTCCAATAATAGGTCCAGTACCTAATTGTTTTATTCATGAAGCTTCCTCCGTATGTTTTTTAATCTACAGTTGCCTTCGAATCAAAACAAAATCAAGGGGCCTCTGGGAAAAGACAGAAAAATATTTTTTCAGTCATAATATTTTTTCAAAATCAAAACTAATAGCAAAAAATTATAGACATGTAATACCCTGTGAAAACAATTTCTATGAAAAATAGGATCCTCTTTCAAAATTATATGGCTAATATTAACCAACACGTGTATATGGAAACCCCATAAAAATAATCATGTAATGAAATAATATTTTAATTAATAAACAATATTTTTTATTCGCTAGAAAAAATATAATTATATTGACAAAAGATTAGATAAAGAATACAATATATCTAATCAGTAATCTCTATCAATGCATAATATAATAACAATTTTATAAAAATATAGCGAGTACAAACGTTAATGTTTATAAATTATAAATGAAGAATATGCAAAGACTTATGAATTGAAAAACATTTCGTCTTAAATATGTTATTAATATTACATTAAAGTGTAAAGTGTAAGATTTATTATATAACAATATAGTACAGAGATTGAGATGTTGAAAGGAAATGTAAAAATTACCGAGGAATAAGTTTCTTACCAAGTGTTTGAGGAACATACAAATTACATAAATGAGATCTGGCGAAGACACAAGCCAAAAAAAGTAAAAGGGATCGGTCTGATATCGCAAAATTAGCATATTAGATACGAAAATATCTGTTAATTTTCATTTTGCTTTCCATTTTATATACTGGTTGTTACTTTGGACAGTTCAGAAAGACCTTGAAAAAAAATATGTTAGAATTATTTAGATATAAATTATTAAAACCTGACAGATCTATTGCAAAAATTAAATTATTCGGTCTAGATGCAACAACCAACATACAATTGAAGAACAAATCCAGAGCTGGGAATTACAATTATTTAGATACGAAACCCTTTGAAAGCCATTTTAACTCAATTTCTAAAATAATGCAAAAACATCACATAAGTTCCGGCCATTGGTAATAAATCATTATATAACTTATAGCATATTTCAAGAAAAGACTCGACTACGAGCAATTCATCTAAGTGGAAGTCCCCAGTTGTACCAATAAGCACTAAAACTTGGAAAATATTCGTTTTGTTTAAATATCCCAACTTCCAAAAACCAGCAAGTGCGCGTCGTCCATCGAGCTAACAAAGACGTATTTGGATATATTTTCAAAGCATTTAAAGAACCAAAATCTAAGAGAGTATTTGGTCCAACCTACATCACAGTACAGTATATCACTTGTAAGAAATCATATTCACCTTGAAGACAGATAAAGTTTCTGCGGATAATATGTCAGTTTGTGCTACTTGTATTAGCCACAGCTTGACTTTCTTAGGACCACAAAGTCACCATTATATAGTCTAATGAAAGCTTTTTTGTACATACGTCATCAAGATGTTTAATGTATTACCTGCTGCAATTTGTAGATTCGTTTTAGAATCAGACAATATTTTTCTTCTCAATTTTTTCTAGTTAAAAAGAGACACAATGCTGTCTTATTAGTTCAAACACGTAAACGAATGAGCCTGTTAAAGTCGTCCGATTATCAGACGTATGCACAATTCTTGAAAACAATAGCGATAAGAGGTTATAATTCTAACCTATAAACTATTGTACATCTCAAAACTTTTTGAAAAACTATACATTAAGAGATTAAACTTAATCGCAGAGGAGAGAACTATTATTATAGACCATCAATTTGACTTCCATAATAAACACTGAACAACAGAACAAATACATAGATTAGTCAACCAAATTAACAAAAACTTAAACGATAAAAAATATTGCTCCGCTGCATTTCTCTATATTTCTCAGACCTTCGACGCACATTCAACGCACTTTCAATTGCAACAACAGGGTGAAGAATACACTGACCTACAGCTGACCTACACTTCGAGTGTTCCGCAGGGCAGTGTTCTCGGCCCATTGTTACCGACCTCACGAAACACTACTATTGCAACATATGCTGACGATACAGCTGTTTTATCATCACACGAGTATCCAATATCAGCCACAAAAAACCTCCAACTTCATCTTAACAAAGTCGAATTGTGATTGAAAACGTGGCATATCAAAGCAAATGAGACAAAATCTACCCATATGACATTCACCATTTGCAGAAGAACATGTCCCTCAGTAAAATAGAATAATCATGAACTTCCGCAAGCAGACAGCTTTAAATATCTGGGAATGCATTTTGATGGACGTCTGACTTGGAAAAAACATATAGTGACAAAACTCAAACAGCTTGGGCTTAAACTAAACCGAATGTATTGGCTGATATGGCATAAATTTAAATTATCATTAGATAATAAAGTTTTGCTGAGTAAGTCAATACTTAAGCCCTTTTGAACCTATGGTATTGAACTGTGTGGTACTACTAGCAAATCTAACATAGATATCCTCCAAAGGTTCCAGAATAAACTGTTGCGAGTCATCGTCGATGCCCCATATTACCAGCAGGCTCAAACGCAAATTAAATAATTAAATGTAGTTTTTAGATGTACTATAATGTTAAAATAAATTATATTAGATAACATTTTTGTTGAATTATTTTATTTAGGTTAGAATATTGTTGTATGTCAAAGCCAAACTGAAATCAGAGTTGATGGGACAACATTGCGACGTTTTAATGTCACAAATTTAAATGACGTATGTACAAAATAACTTTGAACAGACTATATCTATCAAGCCGTTTCTTTTTTTAAATACCACATTTTAACATCAAAAATCAATGTTAATCCCCATTTCAAGAACTCTAAAGTCAATGTCGCCAAAATAACTGAAATATACTGTCATATATCATATATTTAAATCCAAGGTACATAGTACAACAACCAGAACGTTTGGGAAGATTGCTATACAACCTAACATGCATAAATAATTGTGACCTAAATACAATTCGGCATTGTTCAGCATCGTAATTGTAAACAGTTCAGGTAAGAAAGGATATTCATAAATTATAAAGTTGCAGATTAAACTAAACATAAATTGACGCTTATTCTCAACTGCGACACGTTTAATAGAATGATAAACGAGGACTTGGTTATAAAGTAAAATGGGTTTGAGCAAATTATCTTAGATGATAATGCATATTAATAGAGGGGTTACGTATAGAAGATTTTTCAAAGGCTTTGATTAAATTTATTACAATAACTATTGTTTTAACAACATCGACAATTTAATGGGTTTTAACTGGGTAATTTCGGTAAAAGTTTCCAACGAAATATCTATATTTCCAGGATACTAATCCCTACAGACACATTATTCAATTAACTTTAATACACGTACGAAGTCAGAAGTAAGAAGTAAAATAAATATTAAATTGAATATAAAAAACTAAGTTAAATATAAAATTAAGCTAAATACTAAATTAATATATAAAATGTTTTTTATTAGTAAATTTTTAACAGTACAAAACTGTGGAAAATTTTAAACAAACTTTGCATGTACATGTTTTGTTCAGTGATTTGTTCTATTTTCGAAATTTATTATTTTTCTTATTTAAGTTCAAACACTTTTAAAAGCACAACAAACACTTATTGATATCAGTGACAAAAAACAGTCTGAAGGACCAAAATAGTTCGAAGATAATGTTCAAAAATGTTCCTTTCGGTAAACAATTTTTACTTAAAATCAATTTCGATCGCTAAACCCTCAGACCTAAAAAAGAAAAGAAACATAAATATTAATTTTTCACTGTTTATTTTCGGTCGCTCTCCGTTCAAGATGTTCGCAGCAAACCGCAGAACAATTTCTGGAGAATGTTCGTAAACAATTATTTGTTGATTTATCTAATCAATTTCACTTATTTGAACAGAAATTCGAGCCATTCGATAATATTTGAATAGAGATCTCGTGTTATTTATTAAGTTGACAAGAACATATGTTCCATATTGTGTAAACCGATTTTGGGAATCGTTATTGAGTAACTCTTTTTTAATTTTAATATTATTTTGACATAGACATAAAGATTTAACTTCTACCATATTTTTTAAAATTATTATTACCCTTAGTCCATCAACAATCTTTTTATCAAACTAAGTGTATCTGGCTCAATGTGAACTAGAGATTTTAAATAAACTATGCATGGACATATTTTGTTCAGCTATTTGTTCTATTTTCGATATTTGTTACTGTTCTTGTTTAAGCTCAAAAACTTTTAAAAGCTTATAGTGATGCTGCTCCATCATTATAATTGGTGATATTGATATCAGTGACAAAAAACGGTCTGAAGGACCAAAATATCTCGAAGATAATGTTCTGCAACACTTATTCCGACTCTACTCCCATATTAATATTATTAATACCCTTAGTCCATCAACAATCTTTTTATCAAACTAAGTGTATCTGGCTCAATGTTAACTAAAGATTTTAAATAAACTATGCAATGTACATACTTTGTTCGCGATCTGCTCTATTTTCGAAGTTTATTACTTTTCTTGTTTAAGTTCAAACACTTTTAAAAACGTATAACTGGTGATATTGATATCATCGACAAAGAACCGTCTGAAGGAGCAAAAGAGTTCGAAGATAATGTTCTGCAAGATTTATTGGATGAAAATCCAGCGAGAATTCTCACACACGCTTCAGTTAATGAATCCATTGCTTCCAGGGGATTACATACGATGAGAAAGACCCAAAAAGAAATGATATTAAAATAAAGCATGTGAACAGTTCTGAATAATTAACATGCTTTTATTAATGTCATTATTTGAGTATTAATTTAGTAATTAGATAACGTTTCCTATATAAAAACATACTTATAAATATGATGATAAAATACTTATAGGTACTTGTACTATAAAAAAATTACGGTATATCAATTTGTACAAATTACATTTGCTACATCTGAATACTGCGACCAATTAGATTAAACGAAGCATTTGGCGCTCGAATTTTACTATCAAATCGGCAAATTCACTCAAGTTTTATCTTAAAATCATCTTCTGTTGGCGCCATCCATGAGCGTTTTCATATTCTCGCAAATAAACGCAAACTTTGAACCTTGTCGTCTTAGGCGCTTATTCAGCATACCGAAATTCATTTTATGTCCCTATATATTATCGTTAGCAGGAATTGTGGGACGATTTCATGTGGCGTAAGCGCATAATGATTTTAAAATCGTTTTCATTCCCCAGTTTAGAGGAAGATAATTTGTTAAAACAAAAGACCTTTCTTTCTCCGTATATTATGACTAATGACTTGATGGTTATGGATTTATTTAGGTTCTGATGAGACGTGAATTTTTATAGATATATATTCAAAATTTAAAACAAATTCCCAGAGAGAAAATAAAGCTGGAAAAATAAAAAAATTGTAAATAGTAAATAACTAAAATACTGGAGTCGATTTGCAGTTAGTACAAATGTTTAACAAGATGTTAGTTTGATCACAATGATCAGCCACGCACTGGACACCTTCCATTTTGAACATATGAAAATGAAAAGCTTACAGGTTAGCTAGAAGTCACCCATATAGCTGTCATATTTCATCATTCATCATAATTAAATATAAAGTTCACTTTAGTTATATCTGTGAAATAATATTTTATTAATAATAAATCGACGAATCCTGCGATCTTACAATATAACTCGCATCCCACTCACATTATACTCTGAGACCTTCCATGATCTCAGCTCAGTATCCATTTTCTGATACAATAGAATTTCCAGTTATCTATGAGATCACATGCCAATAGAGTAAAAAAATAAAAGTATTTTAAAAGCAATTCATAAATTTCAACACTGCAACCACATGTGACATCTCGTGATATGTCACGAAAAAATTGGATATTTGAAAAAATTAACTTTGGTGCAATATCAAAACTTTGTCTTTAAGAGGGGCCAAAACAAATTATTAAATTAATTAACCAACAAGTAATAGAATACGTAGAACTGCCATTAAGTAAATACCATATATAATTAAGAGGGAATTGGATTCAGTTTTTAAGGCAAAAAATTTCTCAATCTGCGAAAAAATCAACGATTTAAAATACGCAACAATTTATTGCAAGTACAACTATATTTGTCAGATTAAATGTAAGAAATATCTACGTCAAACATAATTTTTAACAGAAACATTAAAATAGTGTTCTTATTTAACGACAAAACATATTGAACAATCTCATAGATACAGAGGTGTATTATATTAATTATAAATCCAAACCATATACAAAATATTTTAAATATATGGTATATAACTCTAACAGAATACGGATGAATACAAGTAAAACGACCTCTAATATTCGGTTGTAACATAAGATGTAATAATTTTCAAAAGGGGATAAAAGTGACATACAAGCAGTAGAAATGAGATGCCTCTGAAACGTAAATCTCTAACCTCTGACAAAGTCGGGCAGGGTCAGAAGTAAAGATGTAAAAAATTACATAGAAAGCAGGCGACTTTATAGAACACTTATAGCGTGGGAAAGAAAACAGATAGATACAAAAAAATTTAGGAAGTAGTGACGGGAGAAAGAAAAACCAAAGGGCAACCAAGGAGCATGTGGAATCAGTCTATCAGGTAGATACAGCAGAAGACACTAAACACTGTAGAGACAGCAGAAATTAGGAGGGGACAGGCACTATATAGTCAATGTTGCACTAATTCAATATATACTACTATAGCTAGGAAAGAAATACGAAAAATGTAATAATAAAGCCCAATGCCTAAATAATATAAAAGAATAAATCCAAAGAAATTCCTCTAACAGTTCTACTTTTTCTACAGGGACAAACTGAGAAAACACAAATAAACTCCAAAACTGAAAAAACTTCACTAAATATGACAGGAACATAGATCCCCTGTGGACATAAAAATATGCCTATAGCAACATGAGAGGCAACTGGTAGGAGATCAAAGATGTATGGATATTCAACCCAGCCAGGCAGCCTTGGCTGAACACCAGATGAACACTGATCACAAAATCAAACTGTATTCTAACCAACAGACCATGACCATTGGGAGAATAAGCAGGATCCAGTCAAGTGATCTATAATATTATAAACGCAATGTGTAACATTTGCGAAATACCAGTTTCCGTTAGTCAATTAACGTGACTCTAATCCAATGTCCATTACTTCAAAAATATTCCCTTCGGTAAACAATTGCTACTTGAAATCAATTTCGATCGCTAAACCGTCCGACCTAAAAAGAAAAGAAACATATAAATATTAATTTTTCACTGTTTATTTTCGATCGTTCTCCGTTCAAGATGTTCGCAGGAAACCGCAGAACAATTTCTGGAAAATATTCGTAAACAATTATTTGTTGATTTATCTAATCAATTTCACTTATTTGAACAGAAATTCGAGCCATTCGATAATATTTGAATAGACATCTCATGTTATTTATCAAGTTTACAAGAAAATATGTTCGATCTTGGGTAAACTGATTTTAGGAATCGTTGTTCGGTGACTTTTTTTTTTCATTTTAATATTATTTTGATATCACGTGTAATATTTAAAGAGTAGATATTACTATGGAGATAGTTTTGACATAAACATAAAGATTTAACTTCTACCATATGTTTTTTATATTATTATTACCCTTAGTCATATGACATGACATGTTAAAAAACACTTCATTAAGTAATTTCCTTCAGAAAACCCCTGCTTTCGTCTGTTACTTATGATATCCAAACTTTTCGAGAAACTATACGTCAAAAGGCATAATCACAGATGAAAGAAATATTATTCCAGTGCATCAATTTTGGCTCAAGCACTTGATAAGGGTGGACACTTATGTATTTTCCATTTTAAGACTGACTGGAGTTCCACGGGGTGGTCTTGGTGCTGATATCCCAACAACAAAAGAAACAGTACTTGGGACATTTGCTGACAACACAGTTATAATGACAAAAGATGTATCTCTATCTAAGGCTATAGAAAAAGTACAAGTAGCGGTCAACAAGATCTGAAAATGGATTAGATTGGAACTTGAAAATGGACTAATCTGTCCATGTTAATTTTGCGTTGGACTAGTACTTGACGGAAGTCCGATTCCTCAAGCAGAATCAGCCAAATACCCTGTAATATATCTCAATGGTAGTTAGTAGTAGAAAACTGGAAACATCATGTTAGACAAAAAGTAGTGGTTAATCGGAAGATACTCTCAAATTGACCTAAATTCAGAAAGATTGTTAATTTGATCAGTCAATCATAAACCCAATTTGGACCTATGGGGTTTCACTAAGACATCAAACCAACTAGTAATATAACGTACCCAAAACAAAATACTACGATTTAAATATAACCAATGCTTATCGCTACGTAACAAACAAAGAGCTGCACGATGACCATGAAATTAAATAGATATACGAAGTGATCCAAGATTTCATCTTAAAACATGAACTAAGATTGCTAAATCACAGCAGCGTGGAATCAATACAACTACTGGACAACACGCAGGAAATCAGAAGATTGAAGCGAACCAAACTACACGAACTTCTTTAGGCTATAAGTGTATTCTTAACTTTAGCTTAAGTAGTTGAGTTTTATTTTAATTTCGGAAATGTATACTGATGTATTAATCCCGTACTCTCCATGCTTTTGTATTAACGAAAGTACAATAGAACAGTAGTAAAAAATTATTTTCTAAATTGTATTAAGCATATCCAATGTAAAATGTTAAGAGTAAATTTCGCGCAAAATGCTCGCCGGTTTCTTCCGACGTCACACTAATTTATCTGCTCAATCTATCTGCTCAGTCTTGTTCCATGGTTAACTTCAAAAGTGAACAGCTCATATTTGGAAACCGCAAAAAATCTATGAACACAGAGCAAAACAATTAAAAATCATCGGCGGGGAATGTCGAGCTTCGTAGAATAAGAATTGGCGTAACTCTAGTTGCTGTATTTCATAATTTTATTTTACCATTATCAATCTCGCTCCAAATATAAAGAAAAATATATTTTTATTGTTTATTTTTTTTATTTATTTCTACGCTTCAAAATTTGCCAAAGAAAGAGTATTGGTACGACAATTTTTTTGGGTTCTAATTCGAGATCTAATCAATTAAATATAATAAAGAATCAACACCACCTTTTTAACCTTCAAAAAATGTATGTTCTCAGATTTCTCCGTCAATTATGGACCGATTTTGAAAATTATTTTTTTATTCGAAAGAGTGCACTTTTGAAGGTGTTCCATTGGAATAAAGTCAGATTCTGATGGGGAGAAGAAAGGGAAATCGAGGAAAACGCTCAAATTTCAAAGGCACGTACAAAGTTTTCACATATTTTTTATCTAAAATAATCAGATTCAAGATCATTCAATGCAAAAGCCATTCAGTTTGCTTTTTAAGCACTAATTATAAGATATATAACGTCGTAGAAACATCGCAAGCAATTGCTTCTCTAGTGTAATTTTCAAAACGTTTAGCTCCCAGTCGGAGATAGCAGGTTCGATTCCCGACTGGATTAATAACTTTTTGTTATTCTAGTTTTGTTAGAACATTTGTCAAATCACCTAGGCTAGGTAGCGGATCCCGGGGCCTGAACGCTCCTTATTTTTAACCATTGACAAGTTTGAAGTCGGTGCCGAGCCCAAAGAATACAAAAATAATATAATTTTGTGACATATACAAAAAAATTAAATTACCAACAAAAGAAATCTAAATTAATATAACTGTTTGGGTTCATTTGGGTTCCGAAAATTAAATTTCGAACAAAACAAATCTAATTTATTACTCGACAGCGACTTCAAAATGACTGGTTGATAGTAGTTAAAATAATATTGTAAATAGATAAATAGGTTTAGGTAGGTATTAAGCTAAATTGTGTGTATATAGTAGAATACAAAATACGTGTAGTAGAGAGGATAAATAAGGTTTTTATTTATTTTTATTTAGTTATTACAACGATTACTTAGTACATATATTATTTTAAAACGTTTTTTCGTGTATTAAATTATAATTTTGATTTTTTTTAAATTTTTAGTTCCTTTTCATTTTTTGAAGTCGGTTCAATTTTATTGTTAAAAATATTTTATAAATATAAACCATTGTAGTAGTGTGGTGAAAGATCGAATATTGTTAATAATGAAAATATGGCAACAGTGAGTTAAATTCCTCGTCATAACAACATGACCCGTTAAGATCTTCCGAAATAGAGAACAATATACTATGTGTAATGGTTCACACTTCATATTCCAATAAAATATAAAACACGTACAATTTCCTTATGTGAAGACGTTATCGGGAATTCGATAAAAATAACGCCTTCATATTTCGGTCTACGCCATTAGGCAATTTCACATTAACAGGCAATAGTGGCGCCATGAGAGAGAGGTAGAGAATGACACACGTTATTGGAGCATTCGATATGGAAATTTAATTTTCCATCTCTTCCTACGTCTATAACAACTAAATTAAACGATGCAGAAAATATTGCAAAATCCACCAAATGGAACGAGTGGTATTAAGTTAGAGTTACAATGTTGCAATAGCATCTATTTTAAATCTATAAGAGTCAATGTACAATTTTACAAATTTTTCTGCACGTATTTGAAAATATTTTCTAGTATAATATTTTTAAAATTTTAAGGTACATTTGGAGCTGAATAAAATACATGATTTGCTTCAATTAAAATACAGATTACAAAATACTAGCTCCCATATATTTAAAATAGGACATACAAAATATTTCAAGTCGTGTGTACAAAATATAAAATACAGTAACTATTCATATTAACGTAAATTCAGTAAATGGAAAATATTCTTTCATAAACATTACATTTTTAAATATACTATCAAACTTGTTAAAGAAAACAATCTTTTTTCAGGTCCTGATGAGCACAAACTGAAATTAGATTATATGGACATTTATATGTTATTACTAGCGTTGGGAACTATCGACTGAAAACAGTCGAAATAATCGATAGTCGCAGAACAGTCGAAACAGTCGATAGACAAAAAACTAGCCACTGAAAATAGTAATGACTATTTTCAGTCAAATGCACGGTTGGACTGTTTTGTTTAATTTGTGATGTCAGACGAAGTTGTACGAATCCTTTTCTGTATAAATTGTAAGAGCAGAAAGGACAGATATAATTGCTTGGAACAGTTAATTTTATATGTGCTTATATTTTCCAATGGTAGTATAAGCGAGGCGGATATGTACATCTTGCTTCACGTTCTAACTTTAAAAAATAAAAGGAAAAAGGATCATTACTGAATTCTATTAATATACAATTAATAATTTTACTTTAAAGGAAGTAGAATTACTTTTATATCTGAATGTTCTGTTGATCTGTAAAAAGGAATGGAATTTTTCTATGGAAGGTTATAATACCTCACAAGTGTTATATGGTATTTACGTTACACAATTACTATTAGAGCTTTTTTAAATAAAGTAAATGCTTTATTTATTATTGAACAAAATTAGATATTTTAAGAAGAAGAATTTTTAACAAAAATCAGAAGAGAAATCGAAATATTACCATAAAAAAAGTCAAAAGTATTTTACTATTTATCATTCACAATTGTAATCGTTTTACCTTATTGCAAATCTTCAAAAAATATCGTTCCAAAATACTGCTATATTTATATACAATATATTGTTATTTACAACAAAACTACCAAAAAATCATAAAACTACGTATATTACATACAAATCTATGTAAGCATAAATTGGGTACATTTTTGTTAAGGTTGCGGCTAGAACGACAAAGCCAGAACGTTAAAAATCAATCGAATAAAAAAATTAGAACCAAAAATAGTAACTAAAAGTATAACTGAAACAATGGATAGTAAATAGTAACAGAATCAATCCGATCGAAAATAGCGACTGGAAACAGTCGACTGAAACAGGCAATGGTAAAAAGTAGTAAAATCATTCTAACCAAAAATAGCGACTGAAACAGTCGATAGTAAAGAGTAGTCAATTACTAAACAGTCGATAGTCGATTTCAGTCGATAGTTCCCAACACTAGTTACTACGATCGTTTGACCAAAGCTGACCATTGTTTTCCTATTAGTTCTCGACAGTCGCGAATAGAGTGAATGATATTTCCTAGTTCACATAGCTCTTGATTATCATTTTCTTTCCAATTCTACCAAATAATTAGCAGTAATTAGCAGTGAAGCATCTGCGAACTTTGAAAATGATCTTTTTCGCACATTACCTCTTATATAGCAAATTTGTTTTTCAATTTCATTGTCTGCCTAATCAATTAGAAGACGGTCATATGAGCAACCCTTCCTTACAGATAAAAATAAGAGATAAGCTACACCAAGCACGACTAACGGCTATTTTTTGTCACATTTATAAATGTTGAATATAATTGAAAAGAGCACCATTTTTGGTGAATTTTTTCTACCAGCACTTCTTTACACCAAAGCCTATTTACTTCATGGAAAAAACTTCCCAGGATTATCATTTTGTGATCATAAACAATGGAAATTGTTCTAAATAATAGAATTAATAAATTTGTACTAAAATACTCAGCGATAGATTTAATTTACATAAGAGTCTAATCAGCTGTGAGCAGGCAACTGATGGTGCTAAAAATACAAAAAAAAAAACAAAAAGGTGTCCAAAGGCAATAACACTAAATTGCTATCAAAGTTCTCCAATATCGACAGGAGAACACAATGTGTTAACAACAAATGTCTTATATTATTTAAACGTTCCTTTATTTACATAATACTTTATTTATTCAAATTCAAATACTTTATTACTTTTTAACATTTTTTAATACATCTTTCAAACATAAAACGTTTACCTTACTTTAGTATTAAACGATTTTCTGAAGTCTGCTGAAAAAAATCGTTAAAAGTCGATTATTGCCTTTTTTCAGACTTTTTTATAAATATGATTTATATGTAGATGGAGGATAAAAAAAACTCGATGTTTAATATATTTAAACAGTTTATTTCATATGGACGAAAATCGATTTAAAGGATCCGAATAACTCAATAAATACGATAAATAAGCAAATTTTGAAACACGAAGTACAGTTTAATGTCAGAGACATTTTGAATGAAAAATATTTTCTCGTCAAAAATTGCCAAAAAAATCCAATTCCATTTTTTATTCCCTCCAAAAAAAAGGTCTCTTCAAGAACCTCATAATAGGTATCTGTTTCAGTGATGATCTCTTCATTCAACCCAAATCTTTTACCACCCAGTCATTTATTCCGATATGTCAAATATGATCATTTTTGCTTCATATCGATATATGTCAAGATAATCGATATGAATGATAACCCATGGAAAAGTGTCCGCCCGATAAGTACAACCTGGCCTTCTTTGATGTGATATTAAGATCAGTTGATATGAGTACAGCATCAGTCAACTCTATATAATTCCATGGATGACTTCTGGTGGGAGAATCCCTTTTGGGCAACCTAAAAATTGAGCATCACTTGAGATGGTACGACTACAACAGAACTCAGTTAACCATTTATTAACCAATGAAACTGATGGTCCAAAGTCCACATAGTAATTATCAAGCCTTTCCTTGGTATCGGTGATGATTTTTTGCGAAAAATAATGCTTAATCAGCACAGAAAAATCATTTTTCTACTATTGTCAAAACTCGAGAGATTGTCTGCTGTTAATGGCTGTTAATAACAAGCTAAATGACGTAGCTTGCTCAAACTCTCAAGATAATGGAAAATGTATTTATTTAATATACTGACCATTTGATTCGATACATCTTGCATCTATGCATCTATGCTCCAAAAAACTGTTTGTCTTTTGAGCAATACCATTCATTGAGAAATGTTCTAACTTCTTCGATATTGGCTACAAGCGCGTGTCCCATTGAGGCGAAAAGTTGATGGTGGGAAGGGACAAGATTCGGAGTGTACAGTACATCCAAATGCTTTCAAAAATTCCTGACCGGTTTTGTTTTAAGAGCCTTAATTACACTTAGTATATCTTCGGGTCGCTATACTCGTATCTCAAATCCATTTCATAAAATCACACGAAAAAAATTATTACTCCAATAAGAGTTTTAAAAAATGTCCTAAATTATGTGGAGATTGTAGTCCGATAATTGTTGGGATAAAACTTGGGAGCTATTTTATAATCACATTCCCGTGCCAGTAAACGAACTTTTATCCATGCGCAAAAAAACTTTACGGCCCGTAGCCCTGTTTGTCGTATTTTTTAATTTCCTTTATGCCTAGTCCCGTGGAACGGTCGCCATTATCCGATAAAAGTCAGCCTCTAATATCCGGAGACATTTCAATTACTTCCAATTAAAAGGAGCAACGTTGATGGACGCGTGTTTGCGAAAAAAAAAGATCTACCACACCTCCCATCGCGAGAACGTCCTCGGCTAATTAGTCCCATTAGCGTTATTGTCAATCCACATATCGGCATAATGACAGTTTTATTTCGTGGCCGTTTTTTGTTTCGAGGAAATTCCTGCGATAGAAAGATTATAATTATTATCCTACGTGGATTAATTAATAGGCTATTTTTATTAAGTGACGCGTTTAGTTTAACGGGCCATTTAATCTTCTTGCTACTTTATTGGCTTCAATTACAACATACATCAATCAATCAAGCTGTGCGACATGCGACTAATATAAAAAAATAAAAAGACCTTTAAATCCAAAACTGTTGACAATAGATACATTTCAATGTCGTCCAGTTGAAACACGTGCAGCAATTTTTCTGTATATTTATTTTCCAAAACCTCAAGACCCAAAAACAAATTCAAGCAGACACATATTACAATATAAAGATGCTTATCGAATATGCAGAAGATACAATGATCTGCTGCAAAAAGACTTCTTGAGATCATACTAATCTATCTGAAGCTCGAAATATTGTGACACAAGGGTGATTATGATGATGATGAACAGTTATTGTTATTAGTATCACCAACTCACATATTACTTACCAAACATATTCAGTGATAATCATTATTTTTTAAATTAATACTATATACTGATTGAGAACTATAAGCTTGACACTGAACCAAAAATATTAATTTACCATAGAATCCTTGTCCTTCTCAGATCTATTTTAATCAATCTCGTATAAATAGAAAGTTGCACTGAAAGAACCGAGCAGTTTCTATAGAATATGTTAATCTACCAAAAGTTATTATTTTGAATACCAATGAAAAAATACCCCCAATTACACTGAATATATTTAAAAATGTATGTATTAAAAAAAGCAGTTTAGCATGTATTTATAAATATTAACTATCGAAATTTGTAATACATATCTTATAATTTGAAATATGCTTTTTTCCAATAAGGATTTATTTGGATTACTTAACCATTGATTGTGCTTTTTTTGTATTATGAAAATTGGGCCAACAATTTAAAACAAAAAAACCAAAAAAAAAGTAAATAAAAAAAAACAAAAGTTAATGAAGATATTAACATTTTCTTTAGCAAATTAAATATTAAATTGTTGAAAAAATATATATTTCCTTAACCTAACAGAAGTATAATTACTCCGTAAAATTTACCACTAAACTTTAACAGGAAATACCATTGTTTCCTTCTTTAAACTATTCTTATATAGATAAAAGTTTAAAGTGGTTGTAAAATAAGACGGAAATTTATATCATTAATAGAGTGGTATAAGTGTTACAAATATATGTTAATCAAACAATCAAAAAATCAAACTACATTTTTGCATTTTTTGATAACAATATTAAGACAAACTATTACGATTCAACTACGCCACTGATCAGGCTGCCAAATTCATGAAGTAAGTGCTTGAAACCCGGACTTTATTATATCCATAATATGTTGTATGTGTTATAGGCTAATATAACATATATTTACTGTTTCTTTAACATATATTTTAATCGTATCTAATTAATATACATTAACACTTTAATAAAATCAAAAATAATCATCAAAAATGAAAAGTCTACCAAGAATAACTTAGCCTAATAGTTGGTTTAATTGATTTCAGTAGTTAAATCAATCTCTTGGAACACCAACAAACATGTTTTAATTTTTTATTAATCTGGTAGTCATCAATTTGACTTCAGGAAGACCCTCTGGACTATGGACAATATTCACAGAACCATAGCTATAATTGAAAAGTCTTTTGAGGAAAAAAGTCCTACCTAATATACTTAGTTACTTTCACTGACTAGACTGCCAGTATTACTGTAAGTTAAGCAAATAAAGTAAGCGCACGAAATTTTCAAACGTCAGTAAACAGTCAATAGCCTTGTTGGTATAAAAAATATCCAAGTGCCACATACTGACACTGAAAAATATTTAGGAATAGTATTGAACTGGAAAACTCATATGAAGAAGACAGAATAACTTAATAAACCTTAAATAAACTTAATCTAAAATATTCTAGTGTGAAAATAATTTTATTTTGAAGCAGAAATCTAAATGTACACAATATTAGTTATTAAACATTAAATGTTGCTTTGATTGTAATTCCAGTAATGTAATTAAAATATAATTTAATAAAGATATGAACATATTACTGTTAGGAGCTCGAATGTGATTTGATCAACAAGATCTATAACTGTTTTCAATTTATTATTATTCAGCCACACGGTATATATGGGCGTTAATCATAGAATGCCCAAAAATACATTTTTCAACATTCTTTAGTTTTGTTATTTGATTGCAAGAAATCTGCTGTTGATACCAATTAAACGTTTCTAGAAATTTGGTGATACTGATCTGTCATATCCGAGTGCTTTTAATGTCAATGACAAGGAACGGCCTGGGGCACTAAAAAAGTCCGTAAACCATAAATTGCAAGACTTGGACGAAAACTCGCCCCATAAACTCCTGAAGAACTTTCATTCAGACAGCTTAGCAATTGATGAATCAACTGTTTGTAGATATTTACATGCCAGGACAAGTATCCAAAATGAGGGAAAATAGCACGAATTGACTGAAAATTGCTTGCGAGGAAAGAAAATAACAGTTTTCTCTGATGTATTGCGACTTACAATGAAAATTTGATCTGCTGCGACAATATCAAGTAAAGAATTATGAAGAAGTCATTAGTCAGTTAGTTCAAGTGAGCCATCGACACCGAAGTAAAAATGTTGCGACATCCGGTCTTACCCAGCCTGGTTACTGGCGTGACTGGGATCATTTTCCTTGTCGGATTTTACACTCTTGCCTAGGACAATCACAAATATTAAACAACCACATACATAAATTTACGACCATGCCCCAGCAGGATTCGAAACCGCGGCTATTGCAACAGCAGCAGGACCGTCCTGTCGCCTTTACCATTGCGCCACCAAGCCGGGCAGAAAATATTTTTAATAATATACATATTGAATCAATTGTTTTTGCATCAATGCACTTTTCAAGCGAAATTATGATCAGAACACGATCAAGCATCTAATATGATGTAATTAGTTATTTTAATATGATGCAAAACCCAGATAATTTTCATGTAACTCTTATAGGTATTTCCAAATAAATTTATTCAAACAAAATAACTCAACAAATCACTTAAACGACCTGAACATCTTCTAATTACATTATTTAATTAAACTGTAAAACTACACCACTGTTTTAAGGGTTGAGTGGACTCGTCCGAAATAGAAAGATAACGGCTGGTGTTCAGGTACTTCAATTTGTTAAAGTAGATTAAGATTTTATCAATAAACCCAGTAAACTTAAGTCTTCTCTCAAGATTCAAACAGTGGTGCGAGGTATCGTTACAAAACATAATCTATGTGGAACTCTGATATTTACTTGTCAATATCAGCGTCAGTGATAACCCGTTACTTGTTAGATATTTCAGGTAGGAACACATAAGAAAAATAAATATATGTCGCATGTTTATATATAAAAATACCTGTTTGTGTTTGCCTGTATTATTTTAATTTAAACGCGCTGCATTAGAATTCAATAAATATGTTATCCGGCTTGGTGGCGCAGTGGTAAAGGCGATGGGACGGTCCTCCTACTGTTTCGATAGCCGCGTGTTCGAATCCTGCTGGGGCATGGTCGTAAATTTATGTTTGTGATTGTACTAGGCAAGAGTGTAAAATCCGACAAGGAAAATGATCCCAGTCACGCCAGTAACCAGGCTGGGTAAGACCGGATGTCTTCTGGGATGATTTCTAAAGTTGGTCACTCGCCAATCGGTAGGCTTAATGCTGAGGACCGTGGTTCGGAAGCGACGTTGAACTTTAGGCCCAGTCCAGATAAACCCATAGTTGGTAAAAGGAGACTAAAATATATTTTTAAAAAAATAAAAAAAAATAAATAAATAAGTTATTTTATTTTATTAAATAAATAAATAAAAAAAAATATCAGAAATTAAATTAAAAAATATTATTTTAATGATATTTGTTTTTGTCATCTAGAAATTCGTAGTTACAAGTGAAAATATATAAATTAGGGAGATATAAGCATTAGTATTAATATATAATATATTTAAATAATGACTGGATGTTAAAATTAAATTTTTTAATATAAAAAGAAACAACTAAAACTTGTTATTAAATATTAGATCTAAGAAAAAGATTTTAAATTCGTTTTTTTAGTTAAAAAGTACCTTCACTACATACAGCACATACTTTTTTGCAGAAACCACCACAGTATGTATATTATAGTATTTAGTCGCAATGTGACGCTTTTTTTTAAACTTTTCTTCTTTTTTAATTGCACATAACTTTCTAACAACTGTACCAATTTCGATGTTTAAAATGATTTGTTTTGTTAACAGAGTTATCTGCAATTGACACCATTAATATACAGTAATTACTAGCAGTATTACCATTTAGTATCATTGAGTTATTCAATCTAAACAGACATTAATTATTCAAGGCTCAATATTAAATTTTCAAAAAAAGATTTTGATCCAAGAGACTGAAGTGGTGGTTTTGATAACATTTACAATTATCTACCAACGTTAATTGAATAAAGTTAATGAGGTAATTGTTACATTTGGTGCCACTTCTATTCTTACCAATGTTGACTTCTATTATAGTTGGCAGAAGACCTTTAGCCTTTTATTTTCTTATTTCATTTCAAGCATTTCAAAATATTACTCCATTTTCCTTGCTTTCTCTACCATTTAGATATTGTCTTATTGACTGCTTGACTCTTATATTGTCTCTTAATTTCTTCACTTACATTTTTGATTAACGCATATAAATAATCTGCAGTGATTCAACATAACTCAGTAAGTAAACTGTCTGACACAAAAAATGGTAATTACTGTTGACAAACCCATATAGTTCCAGCAAAGTAGTTTCATTCAAAGCAAAATTATTCTGTCATTCGAATGATTATTATGGGAACTCAAAAAATGTTAGTGAAACAGGCCTTGATAAAGTTGATTACGCATTGTTTCTGCTGAAAAAAAAAGATAATTGAAACTAAACAGTAGCTTGATTATTCTCTGAATCAATTAAACTAAGTTTAGATAACTGTTAAAATAAGAAAACTCTCAGGAAAATTATTGGAATTGAGGAATGGTAGTACGTTCCTTTTTAGTTATTTAAATAAAATTAAGGTTTTTCTTAACCTTAATTAAAAAACTAAATCAACTAATATTTTTTATAATTAGTATATATATATATATATATATATATATATATATATATATATATATATATATATATATGAGACGATTATATATACATATCACTACATAGTATATTTTCAATAGATAGAGTGATTCAAGAGGAAGGTTTATATGTATAATACATGCATAATATATTAAGGCAACATTGCTAATTTTAGAGGTTTCTAACGTGATGTCGTAAATTAACCTATTATTTTAGGCTTATTTAGCAATTAGCAAAAACGCTGCCGAACCCTACGAGTTAGATCAAATTAATGTACTACAGTATTGTACACCATAAAAAGGTCTACAAAAAAGTCCGCGATGGTATATGTTTATCTTTTAGGGATAACCCACATTAACCATTTTTATTGTTTACTTTTTACGTGAGAAAATGGCTTATTTACGAAGCTATTTTAAGCAATACGGCATTAATCCTTATCGAATTAAGTACCTTAAATACAGTGTGCAATTAATATAGATCAATATGGTTTCTTATAGCATGTAAATTAAACAAATATTTTCGGAGATATTACAAATTTAAAATTTGCGTTTAAAAATGTGTAATGTAATAAAAATTGTATGAAATTAGATATTCCAAAGATAGCAGGAAATCTTCATAGTAAGTATAGGGGAAGAGGAATTGTTTTACTCCAAATTTAATGCGTGCAGGCCAAGGGCAGTAATGAATGAACCAAAAATACTGGATCGATTTTAATCATGTTTTCATTGAGTGACATAGGCATATATATTTTATGCCCGTGCAAAGTCGGAGCGGGCCGCTATGTTTTTATATACAACGTTCATATTTTGTTTTCTGTAGTGTATTTAATTTCGTATCAGCATTGCACCCGTGCGAAGCCGGGGCGGGTCGCTAGTATATATATATATATATATATATATATATATATATATATATATATATATATATATATATATATATATATATATAAATATATATATATACAACATAACAATACTACTCATTCGAATGCACAGTGCAATTCACACACTTGAGATTTGGAATCTCTCTTAGTAAAAAAAATCAAATCAAGTATGGGACTTTATTAATTAATTATCTTTAATCGTTGTTATCACTTAAAATTATAAATATCCCGAAATGTTATTGTAAACACAATATAGATAATATGTTACGACTTTATTTTGCGAAAACGAACCTTAAACTAAACTTGTTGATTGACAACATTTTTTTTTATCTAAGATAACAATCAGCGTTATAATGGATCAATAACGTTCGCATCGATCACGCCAAATGTTCCCACACTTAATTTACAACTGTAAATATGATAATATAATATAATTGTTACAATACACATCAGTCACGATATTGCATTCGTTTTCGACAACTTTTTCTCATCTTTCTAATAATATTACAATATCGTATCTGAAGAACGATGTTAACAGCGATCCAGTCATCTATCCATTATAGTATTTCTTCAATATTTCGACACCGTGTGTGTGATCATTTTTTTTATTATTTAACATTTAATTATATTACATTGTTACTAGTCGTTTCCGTCTAACCTACAATTTGTCTTTATGATAACTTAAATCTAGGTATATAACTAGGAGGACCCATCGGCCCTATCTCAGTCTCTGGTGAAATAATGTTTAAATATTTCACTACTGTATTTTTTATTATATGCACCTAACTACACAACACTACACAAGATCAGATGGTTGGATTATTTTGAACCTGTGTCCTGTTCTGGTGGTATCCAAAAGCTGCAATAGTTCAATATTTTCATGAGAATGGAGTCTTTCCTCATGCCCCCTTGCAATTCTCTTGATTTCTTGACTGACTGTGGGTATCTGAAGGTCTCGATGTAGGTAATCAGTCATATAGTATTTGGGTGCGCCCACAATACCTCTCAAAAATTTGTATTTTATTTATGTTACTCTTTGTAGAACATCCCCATAATTGAACTCCGTATGTCCATATAAGTTTCAGTATTTGCTTATATAATAGCAATTCATTATGTACTGATAATTGTGATTTTCTTCCAATTAGCCAGTACATTTTCCTATATTTCAGTTCCAGTTATTTTCTTTTCTTCTTTATATGTTCCTTCCAACGAAGTTTTGCATCAAGATTCATTCCAAGATATTTGGCGTTGTTGCTATATGGAATGATAGTATTATTTAATGTTATTGGTGCTTGTACTGTCTATTTATAGGTGAACTTCACATGTACAGATTTACTTTCATTAATTCTTATTTTCCAAGATTGTGTCCAATTATTTATATTTTCACTTGCCTGTTATAATTTTCGTGAAGCTTCTTCACTATTGCCTCCTAGAGTAAGCTTCTTCTTATTTTACTCTAAACAATCTGCTTGTAATTTACGATTTTAATAGTTCGGTGTGTTGTTTTAGCAACATTTTCTGTAGTTCATGAACAAGGCCTTCATGCCAAACCTTATCGAAAGCTTGTACTACATCTAAGGATACAGCTGAGCATCTTTATTACTTTTGTAGGCTTTTTGATTAACATCTGTTATTCTGTGGACCTGGTCAATTGTTGAATGCTCGTCAATAAATATAAAATAAACCCAAACTGGTGTGTTGGTATTAGTATGAGAAACGCTGGAAGTCAAGGGTAGTAAGTTTTAATTGGAACAATTAAAACATACCTTAATTAACTGAAATTAGCGATGTTGGTTTTAGCTGCATGTGCGTTATTTTGACAAATATATGTTTCTTCTGTAAACTGATTTTTTACGAATTTTTACACAAATTTAGTTCAAGAATTATCTAGATTTGTTTTACCAGCTTGCAGATATTCTATGAACAAAATTATTTTATGTCTTATCTTCAGTAATGAAAATATGCATAAAATGTTAATCATTGTGTCATTTCTCTCTCTTTATTAAATTATTAACCATATATGTTATTATAGCTGATGGGAATCAAACAATGAATGATCATTAGAATAAGCTTATTGAACTTAAGAAAGATATTATGTCTAGACAATGGAATTAAATGATAATATATCAATTCAAATTATATAACACCTAAAAGGTGTTAAAAAAAGTCATATCGATAAATTCAATCTGTGAAATATGCTAAAATTAGGTAGATCAATTCACTATAACAAGCACATGTTATCGATTATTGTTCGACAGCAATGCAAATAAAACAACCGATGTCAAATTCCTTACAAAAACTGTTTTATTTTTAAAAAACACGCTGGTTATCGACTTTTCAAAACTAACAAAATTATTATCATATTAATCCAGGTTTAAAAGATGTTAGGTATTGTTAAAAGGAAGAAATATTGCCCATCGACGTATAAACCATAAAATAATAAAAACATCTTTACATATGCAGGAACAACAGATATTAGATAAAAATTTCTGTTCATCATCAATCTTTAACCAGCGCTCAAGAGAATCAAAGTTCCACACTGTCGACATTGGAACTTCGATACTATCTAGCTATTTACTTTTAATCAAGAAAATTGTAGTCTCTTGAACATAATATATTCAACGTAGTGAAAAACTATAGACTCACTATAGAACTAAAACTACAGCTATAAAATAAATAATCTCAAAAAATTACATGAAATAGGTATATATTTCTAATTAACATTAATTAGTTTTAATTTGTTTAACAACTCAAATAAATTATGCTACAAACTATTTTGCAAAGATGCAATTTATATTTCAAAAGATATTACTGAGGTCTTTTTTTTCACTTCATTTTCATTTTTCTGGTATCAATTATGAAATTATTCTTGAAACCCTAGTCATCATGCATCCTTTGTCAAGTAAAAGGCTTTTCATAGAACAACTTGATACAAAAGAATCACATTCTAGTGTCCAACAATCCATTTTGGCTTTGGTTCCTTTTAAACTATACATATTTATAAATACTATACATATTTATAAGTAAATACCCACAATAGTGTGTAAAGCATGTATGTTTTATTGAATAAATTAAAATTACAAATAAATCGAATTACGAACAAACTAAAACGTAGAATCTAATATAATTCTACTTAAACCTATTAAACCTACACACTATTAATTACTATTAACATAATAGTTATATATATTGTTATATATAAATGTTATATATATATATATATATATATATATATATATATATATATATATATATATATGTATATATATATATATATATATATATATATATATATATATATGTAAATATATATATATATATATATATATATATATATATATATATATATGTAAATATATATATATATATATATGTATATATATATATATATATATATATATATATATATATGTATATGTATTTATGTATCTTTCCACATAAATAATAAACTAATAAAATGAAGAATTACAAGATAACAAACTCCAATGTTGTGAAATCTGAAGTGTTATATGAATCTATTACATATAAATATTATTTTGTCACACAGGCTGAAGCAGTCAATAATAATCTCGATTTTTAATTGATATGGGTACTCAATATTGATAAGGACATAAATATTTATGCGAAAGTTTGCTTAGTTCGGGTGAAAAGCAATTTGATGGATTTGATAGCTTCTTTATTATATTCACACAAAACCCTGATATGTCAATAGAAAATATTAGAAATTAAAGTGCCTTATCAGTTGTACTAATTTGATAGTACTTTAAATAATTTATACTTAAGATAAAATTTGGAAGAAATATTTGATTTTATATGGCAATACCAATCTTCCACAATGGTAAAAAAAAGGTTTACTATAAATAGTAAAAACTTGCAGCTATTCATAACAAGTTTAATTTAAAATATATTACAATTCATAACTCATGAGCGATGTAGTTGGAGAATTAGTTAGAAATATTTCATGTGACTTTCAAATCATTAAAATGTTATCAATATTTTTAAGAGCCTGTCTGAAAATGTTATTTTTGGCATCAGTTCAAATAAAACAGTTATTAAATCTCATTTTATTTAAATTTTATCAGAATTTCGACAAAATTACGTGGAATATCTTACTATTTTACAATATATTTGATTAAGTTGTATTTACCTCATGTTATGTTCTAATATAGCACTTATACGTAGTCTGACAATAAACTAGTAGTGTCTAGCAACTTGTTAATTTAACAACTCTTTGTTTTATTTATTATAATAATATAAAGCGATATACCTCAAAATCGTCTCATATATATATATATATATATATATATATATATATATATATATATATATATATATATATATATATATATATATATATATATATATATATATATATATTTATATATATATATATATATATATTGAAATTGAAATTTTTTGGATACCACATCAATTAACTAAATGAAAAATGATTTGTTATTACTTCTTTAATTAGTTAGACTCTTGGAATAGAATAATTGATTTAGTTTCAAGAATTTTTAATAATCCACAGTCTGAGAGGAAGTTTTAAGATCATTAATTAAATTAGAACAATCAGCAAAAATCGTTACAGTAATTAGTTAAAGTGACTTGTACTTTAGACATTTCAATAAGTTTTTTCCAGGTTTCAATAAATTTTCAGTATTAAACATAAGGCAATATATATATATATATATATATATATATATATATATATATATACATATATATATATATATATATATATATATATACATATATATATGTATATATATATATATATATATATACATATATGTATATATATATATATATATATATATATATATATATACATATATATATATATATATATATATATATATATATATATATATGTATGTATATATGTACATATATATTACTTCGTCATTTTGGTTAGAAAACTGAAAAGGTTTCTTGTATACCATTACATTGCTTTTCAACAGCGTATTCAATGCGTATTGCTTATAATAAATTTGTTTCTGCGATAATTTCTTCAAATGCTAAATTCAAAAAACAATATTTAGAGTACAATTAGATTTGTTTGTTTCAGGATTTAAAATCGTATATCTCGATTAATGCTTATTCAATGAAGCCACACTACAGACATTTTTGTTTATAAGGCAGCGTAATTCGTTTATTCAGCCAAATGTTATCTTGTTTTGAAAACGTAAAATCAATTTAGCCATATTTTACTTCCAAAAAGAAAACTTCGCAGCTCAAAACCATCGAAATTATATGGTGATTATAATGATGAGTGCTTCAGTAAAAGTGTTAAATTATGAATTTCAGCCATTCGTTGAAAAAATCGATGAAATTTTAAAATATCCAGGTATACCCACATATTTCAACTCCCGAAATGAATTGAAAATTAACATCGACCACAAAACACTTTCGATCAAAGCTCGGACATGTTTCATGAATGATTACAAAACCTGCAATAACGTGAAGGAAGATGACGTAATGTGTTTGGTAGAACTGTAAAATCATTTGAAAGATCAAACCATTTATTTAACTCACGGTCAGAATAGATTAATAGAAAAGCTGTTCTCTTCCATCATGACAACACCAGATATATTTAGTGGATTGGTAAGAATTTGTCTGAGAAGTTTTGATACGTCCACCTTATAACCCGGACCTATTACCGACCGGACTGATCATCATTTGTTCCAGTCTTTAAAAAAAAACTCTCTTAATTATTTAAAACCACTTTCAAGAAAAACTTATTTAAAAAAAGCTGATAAAACGTCTGTACCGGCTTGGCTTTGATGATCTTCAATTTCTCAAAATTGAAATCTCAAATTTCAATGGTCTACAGCTGAGAAACTAAACTACTGTATTCATCTCATGATATCCTGAAGCTTCTATCCAACTTCCAGTAGACTACTTTAGACCAGAGCAACTTTATTCATCCTTTGGCGATCTTATACCCTAAACTTTGATGCTTGTGCCGGAAATCCAGGGAGTGGCAGGTTTTTGAAACCTTTAATGTTTCCTTGGACCGCTTTACAGTTCTATGAGCACCTACAATCCACCTTTTGTGACCTTGAACTCCACTTAACTGCTACAAGAAATGCTCCGAATAACTACAGAACAATTGCCAGTAAAACGTCCACCAGTCTTCTTTTATTGATAATTAATTTTATTCCGGTTAATTGAATGCATTCAAATGAAAATTGCATTATGATCTTTGAGGAACCCTACCGATTACTTCAGATATAAACTAATAAAAACTGTTATTTTGCCTTAAATACTATTTTATTTTACGGAAGTGATCGACTGCTGAACAGTGAACACAAAACGATAAAAGAGATTAAATATATTCTAATATAAACTAAATTTCTATAACTAGAAATCTTACTTATCACAATATTAACTAAAATATAAACACTTAGTATTTATACAAAACACTTACTGATTCTAATAATTTCATGTCTTAATTTCCCCCCACAGTTTTTAAAAAAATCTAATCTATGGCTAAACTTTACTCACTAAAATTCCGCTCTCATAAATCACACTATATATATAACAAAAGTAGACATATACAGTATAACAAACATCCTGTCTGATATTTATGTATAGTATGTATAAAAATAAGAAGGTTTATTTTTCAACTAATGTTTTTGTATCTAATAAAACATCAAACAAACATTCAAATATCTTCACGCTGACTTAACACAAGGCTATAAAGACAAAATTAGTTAATATAAAAAAAACACGGACGTGTAATTCTTGGTAAAACTGAACAGAGACACGACCATCCGATTCGCGAAAACACTGGAAACATAACGAAGGTTTTCTACTTCGAGACCGTCAAACAGAATTATTAACTTACCGGGATTCTCGCCAGTTTCCAAGCAAGAAACTTTCCGACTAGCCACTAACAAATTTAAGCGAAGTTTTCGTCGAAGTTATACAGACTCGTCGGCCGAAACTTGTTGCTCGTTTACCTGACCAGCCAAGCCATCACCTTCAACCGTCAGAGTCTAAATATTTCTTCTTCAGAGTTCTTAAATAAAATATTTAAGGTGGTCTCCGGAAGTTTTCTAATTAACTGTCAGGGAAATACTAACGGGATTATTGTTGATTGTTGGTTTCAATCAAGGACCGCTTAGAACAAGGAATTATTAACGCCACAAATTCAATCAAATTAAGACATTTCTTCGGAACCAGCTTTGTTTACTTTTCCTTTTCTGAAACTTGCTGATACTCAAACCAGCAAACCAGCTCAACATGTGGCATCGTCCAATAGTTGGAAAACTACTGGAAAATTTCATACCAAATAGAATGCGAAAAGTAAAATGGTTATCTATAAATATATACACAACCATCCACAGTAACCCCGAAATATTAAAAGGTTTCAAACTATAAGAACTATGTTCAATATTCCACCGTACATAAACAATAAATATGTGTACCTAGAATCGCGTGAAGAGTGAAGAAAGAAATTGAGCCATAAAGCAAGAATTATCAAGCCAAACCATCACATTAATGTGTTATCTGCCTAACTACAGTGAGTGGGCAGAGAAATATAGTCAATTCAAAGTTTTTTTGTATATATGTCATCAAGATGTTTAATGTATTGCCTGTCGCAATTTGTAAATTCGTTTTAGAATCAGACACTATTTTTCTTCCCTTTTTATTCTAGTTAAAAAGAGACACAATACTGTCTGATTAGTTCGAAAATGTAAACGAATGATCCTGTCAAAGTCGTCCGGTTATCAGACGTATGCAAAATTCTTGAAAGTGATAGTGATAAGAGGTTATAACTAACTCTAACCTATAAACTATTATGGCTGTATAATTAAATGTAGTTTTTAGATGTACTGTAATGTCAAAATAAATTATATTTGATAACATTTTTGTTCAATTAGTTTATTTAGATTAGAATTTTGTTGTATGTCAAAGCCAAACTAAAACTCAGAGTTGATGCGACAACATTACGACGTTTTACCGCCACAAATTTAGATGACGTATGTACAAAATAACTTTGAATAGACTATATATACTAATTAGAATCGTATCTCTAACAAAGTCACGTCAAAGATTGTCACATGAAGACCCTCTCTCAACATTCAAGCGTATTTCGGCTGGAGTACGCCAGGATACAAGAAACTGTACTTAATTTACTGACGACACAGTCATTATGGCAAAAGACATATTTTAAGATCACGGTATTCAACAAGATCCAAAAAGGGAATAGAGATGTAAAAATACAGCTGAATATCTCAATATCTGTCAATGTCGTGACAATTACTTAGAACGACTTAGACATCTATTTAGATGGTATGCCAACATCGCGTTAAACAAAGAGATCAAAGATCGGACTCAAAATTAATCAGCTATATTGGTAAATCGTAAATTGGTAATATTTGTACTTATGGGGTGCTAATATGAGGTTACACCAAGTCATCAAACCGACTAGTAATCCAACGCGGCTAACACAAAGTTCTACGATTAATTACCAATACTTATCGCTATATAACCAACGAAGAACACGATGACCTTCAAGTTCTTCAAGATTTCACCATAAAACATGAAAGAAGGTTACTAAATTACAACAAACCACATGAACTTATGCATTACCTGAACTTATACTGTTTATGCATTAAACTAAGTAACAGGGGGGCAAAAGTTCCGCAACCACTTTGATTGCGCGGCATCTTGGTTATGTGATGTTTAGCTCAGTTTCGCTTTAACCATTGTATTGTGTAGACACCTAAATCTTATTTTGGATAAATATACGTCACAAAAACGAACAGAAATAGTGACAACATTTATTGAAAGTAATCGTTCCATTATTGCCACACAGCGGAAATTACGTCAAAAATATTCTAGTTGTCCAGTGCCTCACAAAACCACAACTTATCGTTTACATGCGAATTTTAGACAGTACGGTAAAAACGGTACGGTTAAGGTCTCAGAGAAAGTCTCAGAGAGAGTCTAAGAGAGAGGTTGCAGAGTCTCCAGAAACATCAATTCAGAGACGTGGTTCCCAGTTACACATTTCTGCACGCAGTTTAAGGAGAATTTTGAAAACTGATTTGAAAATGTTCCCGTACAAAATTCAATTAGTTTAAAAATTGCTACCGAGATATCCTGATCAACGAGTTGAGTACAGTAATGCAATCCTAAGGCTATCTGGTGAAATTGAACATTTTTCGTCTAAATTGGTGATGAGCGATGAAGCCTATTTTCTTCTCAGTGGCCACATCAATAAACAGAACAGTCGGTTTTGGGAACACAGAATCCTCAATTAATTCACGAAACATCATTGTATCCACTCAAAACAACTGTATGGTGTGGTATTGATGCTGGAGACTCATTGGTCTCTATTTTTTTTGAAAATGACCAAGGTGTTGTCGTTACTGTTACTGCTGAACGGTACCAAGATATAATTCAGCAAGACAGGGCCACAGCACACACGCTCGTTCAACAATTCAATTGTTGAATGACGTTTTTTCACAAAGACTAATTTCGCGAAGTGGCCAGCCAAAATCTCCGGATTTAACAGCACCAGATTTTTAGACAATATTCGTCACAAAATTGAAGAAATTCAGCGTCAGGTGTTATAGGATGTCATGAGAAATACCTTAAAAAAAGCCGAAAGTTGCATAGCGAAAATGGTAGCGGGAGTTTTGCCACGTTGTACAAAAATATATAATACTAATTTATAATTAGGATTGTAGTAAGAATATCCAATACAAAACCTGTTAAAGATAATGACAAAGATGGAACATTAAAAAAATATATTTTTAGAAGCAAAATAAAAATATCCCAAGAAATAAAACTTAAATAAATCAACTAAATCATGAATAATGACAACATAATAGAAATGTTCGGTACAATATAGCCAGTTACGCTCGTTATATTTCTATATGTAGTTATATAAGTCAGTTACCCCATTCATTGTAAATTTGAAGCATTTACGCATCACGCTCCCAATATATTAATAACCGCTGACCTGGATCCGAGTTCTTTATGATAGCGAAATGTATTTATGCAAAACCTAATGAGACCTACGCCATATTTGTTTACATCTCGTTCCACATACCACCGGACGACCAACCCGCAAAACTGTCGAGATAAATAAAATAATTCTAATCGCAACTCGTCGTAAACTTCAGGCACCGAAACTGAAAATGAGATTCGTTACATTAACCTGATGAGTTGATGAACCGTAAAGAACCTGATGAAAATTCAATCTGTTTTTCACTTAAATTGAGTTGCGGAATTGCCTGCGGGAAGCCCGATTCCGATAAACAGAAAAACAGTCCGAATTTTTGTCGATTACTATCACTGGAACCGGTCATGTTCGACGTATAGAAATGACAGATGTATTCAGTACATTACTGGCTGATCTCTGTAAATATAAATGTAAATGTTGGTTTGTACAAAATCGGTAAAGTTCTGAAATGTTTACACAACGTTGCGTTCGGATATAAGTTTTATCATAGAGTAATATCTAGAGTGTAACGTCTTATATAGTTAAGTCTCATGTAACCAAAAGGCAGAGAATTGGTCAAAGCAATGAAGCCACATAATTTACAGCAGATCTCTACTGGTAAGTCAATATATTGGCCGTCAGATAGAAATAAAATTCCCGATACCATAGAGTACCAGTGTTACAAAAAATATTGACACTAAAACGTGCAAAGCTGAATCATGCTTCGATCTATCATCTGATCACTCATCAGTTATTATAACAGTGAACTCAACTATTCTCAACAAGACAAAACCATCGTCTTTGCATAACATCAAAACTAACTGGCCATTATTTAGAGAGAAATTAAACAGTTTAATATCCCTAAATTTACCTCGTCGGTAATAATGATATTTTTGTTGAAATTGCTCGAAATGATACCATCAGTGACTGAATAATTAATAATAGGTTACAAGATTACCGTCAGAAACTTGCTTTTATTGGAAAACCCCTTATATTGTTTGATATGAAATAACTCATTTTTAATAAAATAACAAGGCCGCTATTGCCAAGATATATTTCAATTTTCGATAAAATATTGGAAAGTTCACTGGAAGTTTTTTAATAAAAATGTCAAAGACATCAAGAAAGTACGACGAAATCAAGGCACTCGGCAGATGAAATCTAACATTAACTGTAAATTCGTCAACAAAAAGTCTATTTTCGTTAATATATAGCGAATGTTTTTTAAATTTACTTATCACATTGTTACTAGTATTTGCTCAAGGCTCATTCGGAGGTACTTAGCATTGGTGCTATATGGAATGACAGTATTATTTCTTGTTATTGGTTCTTGTGCGGTCTAATTTATTTTCGTTAATTTTTATTTTGTAAGTTTGGTTTCCATCATTTATATTGTAATTTACCTGTTGTATTTTTTGTGTGGCTTGTTCGTTATTGTCTCAAACAACAAGAGTCGCAGTAGTAGGTAAAGAATTGGCTACAATATACTTCCTTGTGGTACACCTGCTTTAGCTTCTTTCATTGTAGTAGAGACTTTATCTTATTGGACTCTCATTCTGACTGCAATGTAATATTTTAATAGTTCAGTTTGTTGTTTTGGTGACATTTTCTAGCTTATGAGCAAGGCCGTGAATTGTGCTACATCTAAGAATATAGCTGAACATACCCTTTTACCTTCATGGGTTTTTGGTTTTATTAATATACTCAAACTGATTTTTCAAATACCTTAGATATTACTAGAGCAGTGAGATAGATATATATATTTCATTTGATGATTTGGTGGAAATGCTGCATTGATCAACTTGGTGAGTTTTATAACTGCCTTTATTGTAGTTTTTGCAGCAATTGTTTTAAAATACCTATGGAGAAAGCTTATTTTCTCATATTTCTTGCGTATACAATGCCACCACTGGCGTATGGCATTATAAAAACTAAAGTACGTAGATGAATTTGGCTACGATTGAAGCTTAATAATAAAAAATAATACAGCTGATAAGGTAAAGCAAGATAAATTAATTCGAAAGTAAAACGAAGTTTATATTCTCACCAGTAGGTTACGAGAGTCGCTATTTATATTTCAGGAATCGGCAACACTGTTGTCATGTAAGTCCATCTGATGGTTCCATCATAAAGTTTAACATTTTTGACGACATTCATACTCAGAAGATTTTGTAGCAAGGATGCTATTTATTTATTTTATATTTAATTAAAAGTTTCGTCTCGGCAAAAAATGGAACTGAATCGTGAACATTTTCGTGCGATCATTTTTTATGATTTTCGATGTGGATTATCACGACAAAAGTAGTTCGCGCACGAAGCACTTCAAAGAAAATGGTGACCGTCCTGACTGGTCATATTGCAACATTACCTCTAGAGGATCGTAGAACAGTAAATTCTGATTGGTACACAACCATTTGTTTGCCAAAAGTCTTCGGTGAAATAAGGGAAACAAACAAGAATCGCCGGATTGTTCTTTATTATGACAATGCGAACTCTCACATATCGGCCCAAACAAGAGACTATTTTAGCACTCAAAACATCGAATTAATGGGTCATCCGTCATACAGCCCTGATTTGGTACACAATGAGTTCTTTTTGTTCCCATCCGTGAAGAATAAACTGCGTGGTCAACGATTTTCATCGCCCGAAGAAGCTATTGAAGCGTTCAAAAATCATGTTTCGAAGATACCTCATTCGGAATGGAATAAATGGTTTGAAAGTTGGTTTAAGCGTATGCAAAACTATATCGATCATCGTGGCGAGTACTTTGAAAAACAATAAAAATATATTTGCAGCTTAACTATTTCTTTTTTCCTATTCCCCAAATATAAATAGTGACCCTCGTATAAGTATATTTTAAGCTTTCCTTTAGATCAAAAAAACAGATAGATTGGCGGGAAAATTACCACCTCAGTAGGTCCAACATGTAACCACGTATTATTCTGCACGTATATATAGAAAAATAAAATAAAGTTGTTTTTCATCCCATGAAACACATCTCAACAAAAACACACAAATCAAACTTATTTCCCGTTAAAATAATCATAGAATTCAAATCAAACGTAGCCAACATCATCGATAACCAATCTCCAACGCCAACACTTTATCGCATAGAGCAAACCTCTCAAGGAAACCGCTTTTGGCCTTAAATTGCGTTTATTTACGAGTTTGCGGCATTCAACCATATTTCGACCTAGAAAAGAGCGTGGTAGAGCGGTCAGATAACAGAATGTTTTCGCGAAACCAAACTATATAAATAGAATAAATCTAATTTTACCATGTCATATTTCTGGATGCGATGCTATCAATGACATTGAACTTGAAATGAGATGAGTTACAGTAAACAGAGCGGGATTATATACTGCGTAACAAATACGATGAAACTTTAATATTAGGTTGTTCAAAAGATCGAGATGGGACCAGGAATATTTTAGCAGCGGGAGTTCAGCATATAAGATGTGTTCGAGAAAAGGCTAAGAACTGATATGAATCTGGTATTTCCATTCCGAAGCGAAAATAAAATAAAATACGAGTTGTTACAACACCCAACCCTTTCTCCAGGCTGTACTCTATCTGAATTCTGGCTGCACTTTTAGAAGAATAAGATTTGTAATGATCTACATCTCAAGAAAACACATACAGTACAGTAAACACCAATTACAAAATACCACCTCACCTGTATTTAAAATATGAAATACAAAACATTTTTAAGTCGTATATTCGAAATATAAAATACAATGAGGTGTTAGGTTATGTAAATAGAATAGAACTCATTCAGTTGTGTTTATTAATCAGTAGAAGAAGAATTTCCCTTCATAGATACTAGATTTTTGAATGTACTATCAGACAAGTAGCCTCTTATACAACTCAACATCTTAAAGACAATATACGTCACGAAATTGAAGAAAATCAGCCTCAGATTTTGCAGCATGTAATGAAAAATGCCTTAAAAAGAGCCGAAAGTTGCATAGCGAATCGCGGTCATCATTTAGCTGATATAATTCTTTAATCATAACGGAAAAAAATGTAAAGACGAAATAAACTGTATATGAAAACCAAACTTACTTATGTTTTCTTTGAGCAAAGTTAACGACAATCAAAATGGTAGAGGGACTTTTGCCCCACGTTGTACAAAAATATATAATACTAATTTATAATTAGCATTGTAGTCAGAATATCCAATAGAAGACTTGCTGAAGAAGACAATCTTTCTACAGGCCCTAATGAGTACATACTAAGTTGTGTTATATTTTATATTTTGATAGCCTTCAGAGATAATATGCTTTTTGCTTTTATCGTTTAGGAACCTATTTCCTATTCGCAAAAACAATAAAATCATCATCTTTATTAGTGTTAACTCCTCCATAAATTGCAACATTTTTGACATTTTGTATCAAATCTTGATCCTACAGAATATATACAAAATGCCTCAGCGTCAGGTAATTGAAATGTCACTTTGAAATTACATTTTTAAGAAGTAATTCGATTAATAACACCAAACATATATTTGTATCTCAATTACGTATTTTAATTACAGGTAATCGTATACGCCCCAACCCTTGCTCACATTCTAAATAGAACATATTACTTAACTGTCTTAATGAATAGCAGAAGAGATCTAGAATCTGAAGGCATATCAACAATGTAACTATACTGCATAAAAAGAAAATTTCTTTACAAAAGAAAGTACAAATTAAATAGCACAATTTTTCATCGCATATGGACGAAGTCGCAAAAAAATAACATTAAAAAAATTAGAAAAAAAATAAAAATTGGTTTTTTAAAGAATAACATACATTAGATTGACAGAACAGACAGACAGACAGACAGACAGAAGATTGACGTTAATATTATTCTATTCCCAATAAATGAGATTAGTTAAAAATATAACAATTTTATATGCAGCAAAAAAAAACTTAAAATATGTCTTAAACGTACTTCTATGAATGATCGAATAGGTCGATAAAAATATTAAGGAAATGTCACATATTCCGCGCGTTACAAAGTCTCAAGAAATCTTAAAAATGTTTCCCATGTCTCCTGTCGTAATATTTCATAAAGTGTTAAAATGAAACATATACATATATGTCAATTACTAAAATTGACGTTGATATCTTAAAAGAAATATACAAAAACATTTTCAATGTAACACAGGGAATATATAAATAGATGAATGATTAGTTTATAGTCAACCTAATGCTGAAGAACTAACTAAAACAAGAATGTTGATTGATATCTGTAATCCATGCATCTTCGTAAAAATATGCCTTCTCTCTTAAGAGGGTATTTCAGTCAAGTAGCAGGCATTTTAGGAATTTTTCAACTGAAATTTAAAAAAAAAACAAGCAATATTTCTACTATCCATTTTTTATTAGGTACTTGTTGATATTTAAAGAATATATTAAAGAAAAAAATGGAAAAATTAAAAACCCAAAAAGCTATAGGCTGATGAAATAGTATTAGCACGATTGTAACCTGCTGCTATGTAATTAAAAGTGTAATTAATGAAATTAATTTAGAGAAGTGTTGCATATTCGTACAATTTTTTTCACCAAATTACGGTTATTCGAAAAAATCGATTTTTTTCAAATTTATAGACTGGAATATCCCCTTAAATTAACAAATTCTTCCACAGATAAACGCCCACCTCGATCTGTTAACCTCTGGTCGGTATTTAACCTTTGCCCTTTAATCAGTAACTAAAAAATGACCAATGTCCTCTCTTTTAGTTGAATACTAATAATGCAGATAATAAAAAATTCATATCAATTTAAAAGTTGTTTAACCCTCATCCGATCTCAAAGAATGTAAACAATATATGGATTATTTTTGTAATTTAATCAACAACTGAAGTTTAAATCTCACAACTAGTGAACAAAAACTTATTAGAATTTTGAAACTTTAAAAATGAAACAGAATTTTGTACGTCCTTTCATCACTACGAAATGGGCAACTATGGAGGTCAACCACTATGATCCTGAATCAAAACAAGTGGTGTGAACTGGATTCTTCAACTTGGAAGCGATTTAATGTACAGAAATCAGCCAAGAGAATGTTTTGGGGACAGCTTTTTGGGTTACGGCTAACCAATAAAGTTAAGTTATTATTACAAACTTTTATATCGTTTGTATACAAATATTTGTAAATAAAAACCTACATTCGGAAGAAAACGTTACTTTCCATCTAAATAACACATAGAAAAAGACACCCAAACACTCATAACTGAAAAAACACCGTAAAAATCACATCTTTGTAATATACTCTGATCATTTTCTGATCATCTTAATATTTTTGTTATTAAGCAAAATGTGATACAATAAGCATACAATTTTGAGCGTTCTTGTCCGATTTGGCATTGCTGCCTAGGACAATCACAAATATTAAACAATCACAAACATAATTTTACGACTATACCCCAGCTGGATTCGAACCCGCGTCTATCGCCGCAGTAGAAGGACCATCCTGTCGCCTTTACCATTGCGCCAACCAAGCCGGCGTTAGGTTATTTAATAGTTGCTTGTATTGGTACTTCGCCTTTCCACCAATAGATATCGCTGATCAAAACACACCAAACCTACTAAATGAGATGGCTGAGAATTTTGATGAATTATTTATACTTACTATTAGATGAAAAAAAAAAACCTAAAAATCAGGATGAAGCCGATATCCAAACGTTATGCCGTATATAATTGGACTGTAATCCTACAGGCGTTCAAAGTTTTCCAGTATCTGGATGGGAAGTTACCAGCACCACGTAACTTAATATATTCGACATAAGCATCAGCCAGTTACATAGAATATACCCTTATTTTAACAACTTAAACCGTTTTGACAAAGCATCTAAATTGACATTAAATTAATATTTTAATCGACCGTAAATTGAAATTAAGGTTAATTAAAAGGTGTTAAAGTTTATATGAATAGGTGGATTATAACTGAAAAATGCCGGCGTTGTGGCTTAGTGGTTAAGGCGACAAGATGGTTCTCCTACTGTTGCAAATACCGCAGGTTTTATAACATCTTTGTTAGATACGCTTAGTACAATGTTGATTATAAATTAATTTATTACTACTTTTCATTTATACTTGGATTAATTCACAAGCAAGACGAGTGCGAGAAAATACATCAATATGTATTCCTCAATTATAAAATTATAATAACTTATAACTATAATTTACACTAAAGATATACACTTTATATAAATTGGTATGGTTTTGTTCGCCTCAATCTTCTGACACCCTGCGCCCTGTCCAGCAGTTGTATTGCTTCCACGTTAGTATGATTCAGTAATCTTCTTTCGTGATTCAAGGTGAAATCTTCTTCGAAACTTCGCAAATCCATTTGATTTCCAGGTCATCGTACAGTTCTTCGTTGGTTACATAGCGATAGCCATTGGTAATCAATCGAAGAACCTTGTTTTGACAGCGTTGTATGACTAGTTGATTTGAATTTTTAGTGCAAACCCATATTTGCACCCCGTAGATCCAAATTGGCTTTATAATTGTATTATAGATCAACCTCTTTGATTTTAGATCAAGTTGAGAGTATCTGCCGACTAACCAGTATAGTTCTAATGTGTTTTGCTTTTTGTCTAACATGATGTTTCCAATTTAATCTACCGTCAAGATGGATTCCAAGGTATTCTGCTTGAGGAATCGGGCATCCATTGAGTGATATAATTAAGTTCTTATTATTTCGCCGCAATGCAACATTAACGTGGACAGATTTGGAGCTATTAAGTAGAATTTTCCTTTCGAATCTTTCGTCCATTTGTAGATTTTGTTGACTGCCACTTACACTTTTTCTATTGCCCTTGGCAGAGATATATCTTTTGCCATAATAATTGTGCCGTCAGCAAAGGTTCCAAGTAGTGTTTCTTTTGTTGTTGGAATGTTAGCAGTGTAAAGCAGATACAGGAGAGGTCCTAAGACGCTACCTTGTGGAACTCCGGCCGAAATAGTATTAAATGTCGAGAACGCCATTTCGTGAGATTCTCTAAATTTTCTTCCGAAAAGATATGACTCCAGCAATTGACAATAGTTACACGGTAACAATTTTCTCATCTTACAGATTAATCCCAAATGCCAAACCCGATCAAAAGCTTGTGGGACCTCTAGGAATATTGCAGGGCTGTATTTCTTTTCCTCAAATGCTCTTTCAATAGCCGCAGAGACTCTGTTATCGATTGCTGAAAGGTAATTTCGAAAACCAAACTGGAAATCTGGCATTATTACAAACTTTTTAATACGTTTAGATATTAGTTTCTCAAATAGCTTTGATATTGAAGGTAGTAGCAAAATAGGCCTGTAAGATTGTTCGACTTGTTCTGCATGTTTGTCAGGTTTTTTGAGCATAATTATTTTTTGAATGTACTTCATGTTTGTGATCCTAATTATAAATGTCTTTATAAACAACAGAGGAAAATCCAACAAGGAATAACCATCCTCGTCACGCCATTAACCAGGCTAAGTAAGACCAAATCTCTTATGGGATGATTTCTAAGTTGGTCACTCGCCAATCTGTAGGCTTAATGCCAATGACCGTGGTTCGGAGCCGACGTTAAACAGTCCAGATAAACCCTCGTTGGTAAAAAGTAAACTTTAAAATATATAAAAAAAATAACTGAAAGATTAAAAAGGGAAAAAAATCATAATCTTAGTTTTTGGATGAGGTTTCAAGGAAAATTTCTTTAAAAGCTGATTCATAGGATATTAGGCCATTCATTCATGCAGTATCAGATAAATCATTAGAAAATTGTTTCTATTTCTATAATTCGTTGACTTATATTTCATATTAGTAGAGAGAGTCCTGAAAAAAAAATTAACAAACTTCACTCTCATTATCCAAGTAGAGTCTTGAAATTTATCTAGCATCTATGTATGCCCACGGAGTGAAATTATCAGGGGAACAAACAATGGAGACCTTAATTTGTTTGTTTTACGCGCAGAACTGTTTACGTCAAACAAATGAACGTAATTTAAAACGAAACACGTTTATAGGTTTATTATTAAGTGCTACATTTTCTGCTCATTCCTGGGTGGCGTTGATTAGTTTCTGTCCAGAAAACGTCAAAAAATATCGGCCACGATTCTAATTACTTTATAGCACAAACAAATGTGGATCAATATTTCTATCTGATTATTATTTTCTGATTAAAGGTTCATAAGTTGAATATGTTAATCAAATAATTGTCATAAATTAGAAACCACTAAAGGCTACGTGTGACAAGTATGACAGATGAACCAACTATTTAATATTTTGTTAACATGAGGTGGAATTTTGAATTTTCTTTTATAATATTTTGGTTATATTTTATATTCTGGTACTACTGATACGGAAAGGAAAAATTACTGATAATAAATGTATAAGAAGTGACATGTATTTCTTAACATATTTTGTATTTTCATTCATAACAAGTCGGTTGCCTTTTATATTTTGGGATTATGAGTAAGAAAGGGGAAGACTACCGTTTATTAATAATAAAAGTGAAATAAGTAACATGTATTTTTTTACATATTTTGTATTTCCATTTATAACAGGTTGGTTGCCTTTTATATTTTGGGATTACGGGTACGGAAGGGGAGATTACCATTTATTGACAATGAAAGTGTAGGAACTAGCATATATTTATTATCATATTTTGTATTCTTAAATATAACATATAGGTTGCCTTTTATATTTTGGGATTGTTGATACAGAGAGAAAAAACTAACCAATGACTGATAAAGAAAGTGTAAGAAGCGACATGTATTTCTTAAAATATTTTATATTTTAATTATACTATTTATTGACAATGAAAGTGTAAGAAGTGACATATATTACCTAACATATTTTGAATTTTCATGTATAACATGCCGGTTGCCTTTTATATTTTGGGATTATGGGTATGAAGAGATTTATTAATAATAAAAGTGAAGGAAGTGTCATGTATTTCTTAATATATTTTTTATTTTTATTTATAACAAGCAGGTTACCTTTTATATTTTGGGATTATCGGTACGAAAAGGAAGACTATCATTTTTTGACAATGAAAGTGAAAGAACTGATATATACTTCTTATTATATTTTATATTCTTAAAATTAAACATGTAGGTTGCTTTTTATATTTTGGGATTATTGATACAGAAAGAAAAAACCACTAATTATTGATAATGAAAGTGTAAGAAGTGACAAGTATTTCTTAACATATTTTGTATATTCATTTATAGCACGTCGGTTGCCTTTTATATTTTGGGATTATGGGTATGGAAAGGGGGACTACCATTTATTGACAATGAAAGTAAAATAACTGATATATATTTATAACTATATTTTGTATTCTTAAAATACAACATGTAGGTTGCTTTTTATATTTTGGGATTACTGATACAGAAAGAAAAACCACTAATTATTGATAATGGAAGTGTAAGAAGTGACAAGTATTTCTTAACATATTTTGTATATTCATTTATAGCACGTCGGTTGCCTTTTATATTTTGGGATTATGGGTATGGAAAGGGGGACTACCATTTATTGACAATGAAAGTAAAATAACTGATATATATTTATAACTATATTTTGTATTCTTAAAATACAACATGTAGGTTGCTTTTTATATTTTGGGATTACTGATACAGAAAGAAAAACCACTAATTATTGATAATGGAAGTGTAAGAAGTGACAAGTATTTCTTAACATATTTTGTATATTCATTTATAGCACGTCGGTTGCCTTTTATATTTTGGGATTATGGGTATGGAAAGGGGGACTACCATTTATTGACAATGAAAGTAAAATAACTGATATATATTTATAACTATATTTTGTATTCTTAAAATACAACATGTAGGTTGCTTTTTATATTTTGGGATTACTGATACAGAAAGAAAAACCACTAATTATTGATAATGGAAGTGTAAGAAGTGACAAGTATTTCTTAACATATTTTGTATACTCATTTATTGCACGTCGGTTGCCTTTTATATTTTGGGATTATTGATACAGAAAGAAAAACCACTAATTATTGATAATGAAAGTGTAAGAAGTGACAAGTATTTCTTAACATATTTTGTATATTCATTTATAGCACGTCGGTTGCCTTTTATATTTTAGGATTATGGGTATGGAAAGGGGGACTACCATTTATTGACAATGAAAGTAAAATAACTGATATATATTTATAACTATATTTTGTATTCTTAAAATACAACATGTAGGTTGCTTTTTATATTTTGGGATTACTGATACAGAAAGAAAAACCACTAATTATTGATAATGAAAGTGTAAGAAGTGACAAGTATTTCTTAACATATTTTGTATACTCATTTATTGCACGTCGGTTGCCTTTTATATTTTGGGATTATTGATACAGAAAGAAAAAACCACTAATTATTGATAATGAAAGTGTAAGAAGTGACAAGTATTTCTTAACATATTTTGTATATTCATTTATAGCACGTCGGTTGCCTTTTATATTTTAGGATTATGGGTATGGAAAGGGGGACTACCATTTATTGACAATGAAAGTAAAATAACTGATATATATTTATAACTATATTTTGTATTCTTAAAATACAACATGTAGGTTGCTTTTTATATTTTGGGATTACTGATACAGAAAGAAAAACCACTAATTATTGATAATGGAAGTGTAAGAAGTGACAAGTATTTCTTAACATATTTTGTATATTCATTTATTGCACGTCGGTTGCCTTTTATATTTTGGGATTATGGGTACGGAAAGGGGAACTACCATTTATTGACAATGAAAGTAAAATAACTGATATATAGTTATAACTATATTTTGTATTCTTAAAATACAACATGTAGGTTGCTTTTTATATTTTGGGATTACTGATACAGAAAGAAAAACCACTAATTATTGATAATGGAAGTGTAAGAAGTGACAAGTATTTCTTAACATATTTTGTATATTCATTTATTGCACGTCGGTTGCCTTTTATATTTTGGGATTATGGGTACGGAAAGGGGAACTACCATTTATTGACAATGAAAGTAAAATAACTGATATATATTTATAACTATATTTTGTATTCTTAAAATACAACATGTAGGTTGCTTTTTATATTTTGGGATTACTGATACAGAAAGAAAAACCACTAATTATTGATAATGGAAGTGTAAGAAGTGACAAGTATTTCTTAACATATTTTGTATATTCATTTATTGCACGTCGGTTGCCTTTTATATTTTGGGATTATGGGTACGGAAAGGGGAACTACCATTTATTGACAATGAAAGTAAAATAACTGATATATAGTTATAACTATATTTTGTATTCTTAAAATACAACATGTAAGTTGCTTTTTATATTTTGGGATTACTGATACAGAAAGAAAAACCACTAATTATTGATAATGGAAGTGTAAGAAGTGACAAGTATTTCTTAACATATTTTGTATATTCATTTATTGCACGTCGGTTGCCTTTTATATTTTGGGATTATGGGTACGGAAAGGGGAACTACCATTTATTGACAATGAAAGTAAAATAACTGATATATAGTTATAACTATATTTTGTATTCTTAAAATACAACATGTAGGTTGCTTTTTATATTTTGGGATTACTGATACAGAAAGAAAAACCACTAATTATTGATAATGGAAGTGTAAGAAGTGACAAGTATTTCTTAACATATTTTGTATATTCATTTATTGCACGTCGGTTGCCTTTTATATTTTGGGATTATGGGTACGGAAAGGGGAACTACCATTTATTGACAATGAAAGTAAAATAACTGATATATAGTTATAACTATATTTTGTATTCTTAAAATACAACATGTAAGTTGCTTTTTATATTTTGGGATTACTGATACAGAAAGAAAAACCACTAATTATTGATAATGGAAGTGTAAGAAGTGACAAGTATTTCTTAACATATTTTGTATATTCATTTATTGCACGTCGGTTGCCTTTTATATTTTGGGATTATGGGTACGGAAAGGGGAACTACCATTTATTGACAATGAAAGTAAAATAACTGATATATATTTATAACTATATTTTGTATTCTTAAAATACAACATGTAAGTTGCTTTTTATATTTTGGGATTACTGATACAGAAAGAAAAACCACTAATTATTGATAATGGAAGTGTAAGAAGTGACAAGTATTTCTTAACATATTTTGTATATTCATTTATAGCACGTCGGTTGCCTTTTATATTTTGGGATTATGGGTATGGAAAGGGGGACTACCATTTATTGACAATGAAAGTAAAATAACTGATATATATTTATAACTATATTTTGTATTCTTAAAATACAACATGTAGGTTGCTTTTTATATTTTGGGATTACTGATACAGAAAGAAAAAACCACTAATTATTGATAATGAAAGTGTAAGAAGTGACAAGTATTTCTTAACATATTTTGTATATTCATTTATTGTACGTCGGTTGCCTTTTATATTTTGGGATTATGGGTATGGAAAGGGGGACTACCATTTATTGAAAATGAAAGTAAAATAACTGATATATATTTATAATTATATTTTGTATTCTTAAAATACAACATGTAGGTTGTTTTTTATATTTTGGGATTACTGATACAGAAAGAAAAACCACTAATTATTGATAATGGAAGTGTAAGAAGTGACAAGTATTTCTTAACATATTTTGTATACTCATTTATTGCACGTCGGTTGCCTTTTATATTTTGGGATTATGGGTATGGAATGGGGGACTACCATTTATTGACAATGAAAGTAAAATAACTGATATATATTTATAATTATATTTTGTATTCTTAAAATACAACATGTAGGTTGTTTTTTATATTTTGGGATTACTGATACAGAAAGAAAAACCACTAATTATTGATAATGGAAGTGTAAGAAGTGACAAGTATTTCTTAACATATTTTGTATACTCATTTATTGCACGTCGGTTGCCTTTTATATTTTGGGATTATTGATACGGAAAGAAAAAACTACCAATTACTTATAATGAAAGTGTAAGAAGTGACATGTATTTCTTAATATATATTGTATTTCGATTTATAACATATAGGATACCTTTTATATCTTGGTATTATGGGTAAAAGGGGGAGACTACCATTTATTGATGTTGAAAGTGAAGGAAGTTAAAGTTAAAATGAAAGCATTATGGGTACTGAACAGGAAGACTACCATTTATTGACAATGAATGAGACGGATGATTTGAATATTCTATCCAATCAACTACATGGCTAGAAAATACGTTCGATTACTGAACATAGTCTAATTTGACTTCATATTAGAAGTCAAAAATACTCTCTCAATGATTTCTTTCAAAATATTTACAAAAAAAGCAAACACAAACAAAAAAAACAACATATATTTATACACCCTATATATATCCAAAGAGCAATTGTTAATTTTAAAAAACTGTTTCATAAATACATCACAGTTATTATAGTCTATGATTACTTAAACAAAAATTAACTAAAGGCAATTTTGGGAAATACCAACTATTTTTAAACTTTTCCTATATTCACTGTTTTACTCTGATAACCACTCAAAATAATAACACTTCCCGATATATCCCTGCTATTTGTTTTATTGCAACGCTACGTCTATACATTACAAGTTCTTGAAATCACGGTAACATGTTAAATGTATATAGTTCAAGGCTCAAGTACTTGACTAACATCGGTATACAGACGTAAGTTATCTTTATCACTAAAAAGTACATTTTATATTTGCTTTTATATTTTATATTTACGTGATACAATTTAATAATATTTAATAAACACCTTCATAATTAATTTATTAGCGTTAAATTAGTTATAATATCACATATATAAGGTCAAATGTTCAACAATAATATAAATAAAAAAAAAACATTCTGAACTTCCAAGTACTCTTAAATAGAAAAATTGTGTGTTATTTAAATTTGTCTTAGGCTCTATGTTTCTTAACGATTATTGTCTAATGTTGCAATCTGATCAACAGTTTACTAAAGCTTGATAATTCCACCATATGCACAGCAAGACTTTTTGCACTTCATTGCATTCGAACTTTTTTGGTTATTCAGGTTGTTCCTTGTCATTGACCTCAAAATTATTACATTTAAATCAGTAAAACTAAAACCAACAATGTGGAAATTATGGAGCTGTATTGCCATAACTTTTTAGAAGTGTTTGATGGGCTTCAGATGCGAATTTCTTTAAATGTAACAACAGAGGTAACGAATGTTGAAAATGCAATTTTTACCGTTCCATGATTAGCATCTCTATACACTGAATAAGTCAATAATACTAAAAGGAAAATTGTCAATGGTTAGGTTACATGTTTAACTATTGCTTACATAGATCAAAATATATGCACGAGCGTAAAATTTGTTATAGGCTAACTTTTTATTGTACTGAAAATCCTTTTAGCATCACCAACTGAATTTAAATTTTTCAGTTACTTTTTTCATTTTTTTTTCTATTATTATTGAATTATTACATTGTTACTAGTCTTTTCTGACTAACCTACAATTTGTCTTTATGATAACTTAAATCTAGGTATATAATTGGAGGACCCATCGGCCCTATCTCAGGTGAAATAATGTTTACACATATGACTGCCACATTTTTTGTATTATATGCACTTGACTACACAACACTACACAAAATCAGATGGTTTAATTCTTTTGAGTTTATGTCCTGCTCTAATAGTATCCAAAAGTTGCAATACTTCAATATTCTCATGAGAATAGTGTCTTTCCTCATGCCCCCTTGCAGTTCTCTTGATTTCTTGACTGACTGTGGATATCTGAAGGTCTCGATGTGGATAGTCATTCCTGCAGTATTTGGGTGCGCTCACAATACCCAGGACTTTGTTATGAAAAATTTGTATTTTTGGTTTACATTACTCTTTGCAGAACATCCCCATAATTGAACTCCGTATGTCCATATAGATTTCACTATTTGCTTATGTATACTGATAATTAAATTCCAGTTCTTTTCTTTCTTCTTTATATGTTCCTTCCATCGAAGTTCTGCATCAATATTCATTCCGAGATATTTAGCGTTGTTGCTATATGGAATGATAGTATTATTTAATGTTATTGGTACTTGTACGGTCTGATTGTAGGTGAACTGCACATGCACAGATTTACTTTCGTTAATTTTTATTTTCCAAGCTAGTGTCTAATTATATATCTTGTCACTTGTCTGTTGTAATTATCGTGTGACTTCTTCACTATTGTCTCCGACAGCTATAATTGTGTATATTTGTATAATTGCTCCCTTTGTGGTATATTGCAGGTGCAGAGTAGATAAAGCATTGGCCCCAGTACACTTCCTTGCGGTACACCGACTTTTCATAATTGACGAAGTATAATCAATAGTGTAACCGTATCTTGTACGAGATTTATAAATTGTAACCGGCAAGCTTTCCATTATTTTTGAAAATGTTTTTACTAGCATTGGGAGCTATCGACTAAAAATAATCGATAGTTAAAAAAATAGTGTCTAAAAAAATAATAATTACTTCTTACAAATTTGGGATTACATTTCATTCCATTTTTCAGACTGCCTCTTGCCAATTTAAAATGAACTGATTGTCTGTACCTGCCTCTCTCAAAAATATTATTGTTAATAGAAAAAAGACGAAGCCTGTATTTGAATGTAATAGTAATTATTATTTTCAGTGGCTAGTTTTTTGCCAGTCGATGGTTCCTAATGCTAGTTGAGTCAAAAATAGGTGAAAATATTCGACTGAAACAGTCGATGGTATAAAGTAGTCCATTACTACACTGTCGATAGTCGTTTTTAGTCGAAAGTTCCCAACACTAATTTTTACTATCAATTTTAATAATAATTTTCAAATGCCGATAAATTCAAATCTTGCGTAAATTTTGAGACGTTCTTTATTATACTGGGATTTCTTCCCATCAATGTTCTATATTTTGCCACTACTGCTATTGTATGTTGATTATCTGATCAGTCATTCGAAGATAGTCGATGATATCTATATATTATTACCGGCAAGAAAAATGATATATAGCTGTTAAATTTCCGACTATTATCGAATCACTAAAATTAGTTTATTAATCTATTTAGTTTAAATATAAATCCATGCTATATATATTCCACTAACATTTAATTTCAAGAACTTTCCTCATTAAACACAGAACCAAGAACTCTCCTACATTTCAACAACACGGTTCTTAATATTTACGGTTTAGGCCTCTGTTTTATTAATACGGTTTCATGCGTGACGTAAATACACGTTACATTGTCAACTAGTTTCACCTTCTTGGTCGATATCACATTTCCAATTTAGGAAATATTATTGTTCCCGAATCCAGAATATTTGCCAATAGGAATCTAATTAAAATTTGTTAAGATAGTTGATTGAATGAAAATGCACCGAATATTTTCGACATTGTCCGAAGGTTGCGGACAAAAATTATCGACGTGTCATGAATGTGTAGAAAAATCAACGGCTTTTAATAGGAGCGATACACGTGTTTTCCTACCGAATTGCTTAATTTGCTTGACGTAAACAGGACCCGTGTATATGGCAAACAAATTAAGGTCTTTAATGTTTGTGGGTCTGATTACATTCTTCAGAGATATCCATAGACATTGCAAATAAATGAAAATAATAATGATAATTAATAATAATGAAGATGACTTATAATAAACATTTTTATATATATTTTTCAATATAACATCTTTTATGACATAGCTTGATTTTGTTACTACCGTTCTGTTGCAATTAAGATTAAATTAAGCCAAAGGTATTAGTAACCATTATACACTTTATACAAAACCGTGTGATTACAAGGGTCTACTCATACTGTATATTTGATTTTTCCTTGTTGCCAGTTCTTGCAAATTATATGTATATTTCCATAATACTGAATATATTTAATAATAATAATAAGAAAGCTCTTTTTTTCTATTTCTTTTATTTGACTTGTAAACATTTTGGCTGTAATGAAAGATTTTAATAGTTCAATGTGTCGCTTCGGTAACATTTTCGGTTCCTTATGAACGAAGGCTTATGCTACATCTAAGAATATAACGGAACATTCCTTTTGACCTTCATATACACTTATAAAATGAAAAATTAATTAATAAACTCGGATAATATAAGAATATATATAAAATAACGAAAAACTGAGAATAAGAATAATATAATATAATAAACAAACCATCTTTTCTTAATAATATGAACAGTGATCAGCAGCTATATGAGTGATCTCAAGACACTAGCCTACTAAACTTCCATCGAAATAGGTTTCAATGTTGAGAATCTGCCTTCAGGCGAAGTTTTCTTTATACGACTTCAGTAATTGATAATAAACTGGTACGGTACATTTATAAGTGGCTTTAGCAGTAGCTTTTCAAGCCATTTGAGTATGAGGTAGCGGCGAGATAGCCCTGTAAAACTTGACTTGTTCTTCTGCATGTAAAATTCGAATAAATATGCTTTCTACTGCAATAGACACTTTAAATATATTCTCAGATAATAAAATATGGTATTACTAACACATTTTCAAACTTATGTCGTCTTAATTATCGACTAATTAAAATTTGGCACCACTCCCGTATCTACTTTACACTGCTAATATCCCAACAGCAAAAGAAACAGTACTTCGACAATACAGTTATCATAACAAAAAATATATTTCTACCTAAGGCTGTAGAAAATGTTCAAATAGCAATCAACAAGATCTACTCATGGACTATAGACATAAAATATAGCGTAACAGTAATATATCACTTGACGGATGCCTGTTTCCTCAAGCCTCAAGAATTAGCTAAAGACCTCGGCATATATCTAGATGGTAAGTTAAATAGGAAACATCATGTTAGACATAAATCAGAGCAAATTAGATCCAAACGAAAGCAACTGTACTGGTTAGTAGGAAGATATTCTCAACTTGACTTATTTTTATTTATATTAGAGATTTAAACTGGCCAATCAAATTACTTTAATAAGCGATTATAACCCCATCTAGTTATTGGACGTAGCGAAACTTTTCTCCAGTGACCCCTATTGACGTTTCTGTCTATTACTCTATGTAACAGGTGTACCGGAAAGTCAGATGTTACAACGTCAAGTATACAACGTTATGATTTGACACATATGTCATTTTATTCTACTGATATCAAGATTCAACTCTATTTGCTGGTAAAAACTTGCTCTAACATTAAAAACATGTTATACGTGGTTTCCAAATTTCAAAAGTGGTTATTTCGATGTACAAGACAAAAAACGTTCTGGTAGACCGGAAACGTTTGAAGATGCGAAACTGCAAGAGCGATTGGATGAAGAACCAATCCAAACTCAAAAACTATTGGCAGAATCGTTAAATGTGGCCCAAGAAAGGATTCGTGACCGATTACGAGCAATGGGGAAAAGCCAAAAGATGGAATGATGGGTGCGACATTAAATGAATGATTGGAAAACGGAAAATTGAAAAATCGCCTGTGAAATGCTTATTCAAGGATATGATCGGAAGTTATTTCTGCATCTGCAGTTTGTTTGAAAAAAAAACACCATGAAAAATATATTTACATACATAACTGAATTTAAAATAAAACTTATCTAACCAATGGTGACTCATATTTTAGGCGTTTTTTGCGGTCGATACATTAATAGTTTTTTTAGTATTATCACCATGTATTGCCAAATTACAAACATATACGAATCTTAACGCAAAAACATCCAGCTCAACCTTTGAAAACTTTAAACACATTTACCTCCATCAAATCTCCTAATGTATTATAATTTATTAATACCCGTAAAACAAGCGTAACAAGTTCGAAAACTTCTTCTTTCGAACGGCAGGCGACTTAGCTAGACTCGAAAATAGTGATGCGAAACATTAATTTCGCGGAGCGGTTGCCGAAAGGTTTTTCACTCAGAGGAAACTCAGAAACAAAACGAGAAAAAAACCGCGCGTCGACAAATAAAGGGAAAAAGTTCGGTAATAAAACTCTTCCGACGCGAAAGTTTTCGGTCGCTGCAATTAATCTCCCATTCCGAATCATTATTCTTCCAGCGTTTCGTACAATCAATCTCAAGAAGCAAATTGATACTTGTAGGAAGTATGCACTAAAATTAGAACTGTTTTGTTCGCCCGTACACTACTACAATTCAAGTAAGACAATGTATAATCCTACTGTCAAAGTCTATTTAACCATTCAAGGATCCCAGACCACGCCAACTCCGCTGTTATGAAATTATATAGAATTAATCTTAACTAAACGACTCTTATATTCATCCGTTCTAATAAAACAACCACTTAAACTTAAAAAAAGGTTATATTTCAAACATATGTCGGTGACAGTGACAGTTCAAGTCAAATTATATAATTCTTTTTAAAAAATTCCATATTATTTAGTGATAAGACCAATTATAAGTAGTCTGCTTATAATATAGAATTCATGAATAAAATTAAAATGTTATATTAAATGTTAAATGAATATTATATCGAAATTCATCACCTGATTTTCATTGAAATGATTCATTTCGCCGAAGTAGAATTTCTCTATTAAAAATTAGTTATTTCCGATGTATGTAGTCATATTTTGGTTTGAAATTATCGGGCTTATTTGATAATAATTATGTTTATTATAAATATTTACATTATCAATGAATCGGAAGAGAATATGATTTATTAGTTACTGATATCAAAGCAGTTTAGATGTACAATTTTATTTAAATTTCGCACTCATATTTATTATTTATCTCAATTGTTTTATTTATTTTCTTTTTGTAATTAACACTAATTAATTATTAGCAATATAGCATATGATTAAGTTAGTGTAATAAAACCAATTTGTAAGTATAACATAAAAAGATCTATATATAAAAAAATTTCTTATTTTTTTGTTACAGAGCAAGATGGCCTACAATGAACATATCAGAAACCTAGTTATTATGCAAACTAACAGTATCAAATTAGCGAGGGAGAATTGTATTAAAGAGTACGCTGCTGATTATGACACTCCTCTTGACAGAAATGAACCAATCTACAATGAGACTTTAAAACGTAAGTACTAAAACCTAATTTAATTTATCTCTGTTATTCAATTTTCATAACAAAATGTTTTTAAGTAATTTTGATGAATTTGATCATATATATCCACTATCAGAAATAAATTTACTAAAGTATAATCACATCGTTTTTTAAAATTCTCACTTGCGCCATCTAGCCCTAATTACTAAATTAAAATAAAACAGATCTCAAAATCATTCTCAACTTATTTATTAATCACAACTCTTGACTATAATCGAACATGTAACTGATATATTAGTTAAGGAAACGATTAGTTATTGACACTAAATATAAGTCATAGCTGTAACAATAAAAAATATTTATATTTTAGGCATTTTTTGTCCACCTTTTTTTGATGAAATTGCTTGTTGGCCTCCGCAACCCGCAAATACAACTGCAGTGTCTCCTTGTCCGTCATATATTCAAGGATTTCTTAAGGTAAAGTTTAGAATATATTTAATAAAAAGAATAATCAGGGAACTGTATATAACATAATATTTAAAAGAAGTAATTAGGCAACCCAAATATTAAAGTAAAGATAATACATATATAATTAGTAGTAAACTAAAATACCTGTAAATCAATTAGCAATATTCAAAATAGTTATGTACAAAAGTTCATCTTCAATAAGGAAAGGGAGTCGCTGGATTGACAGAAAATGTTTAGACTCCATATATTCCCAGAGCTTATATGTAATTTCTGAAATTCGAAATTTCAAGTAAAACAAAAATTTTAAAGGCTTTAGTTGTTGACTTTTAATTTGCCATAGTAACCACCATTGTTGTCAACCAAATAAAATAAATAAATGTGTGAAAGACAATTATAAATATAACAAACTAAGCCACAGCAAACTGTGACTGGTTTTAAGACTTCTAACTACTAACATTAATATTTATTCTTAAATTTGATTTATCTATTATCTAATTTATTGTAATTATAAAACACCAAAAACAGTATAAATTATTTTATTTTTTTATCATAACTTATGTTCAAATACATATAAAATAATTCATTCATCATCTTCCTCAACAGCCTCCATTTCTTCATCTTCATTGTCAGCATTTGAAAGGCTTTCAAAGCCTTCTCCTTTCGTCCACCTTGCTTTTAAGATCAACTTAAAAGTAGCTAATTTATATTCTAATAATTCTAATATCTTTGCCTGTTCGGGAGTTAATACACTATCTTCTTTACATACTTCAAAGTCTTTTATTAATGTAACAACACCTTTAAAAAATATCTTTTATTGTTGGTTACAAATAAAAAATATAATATTTTACCTCTCTCTAATTTTGTTGGCATCCCTAATTGTCTAAGATATGGTTCAATGGCATGTGAGAATTGTTTTAGAGGTCCTTCCTTTAAGTGAACAGTCTGAGTGGCTTTAAACCCTGAACGGGCAAAGTCTTCTACACCATAGCTATCAAACCAGTCAGTTACTTCACTTTTTGTACAATCCGTAAATAAAAGACCACACTGGCCTTTCATACAATCTGACAACTATAACAATAAGTTAAAATATAGTGTAAATATATGATTAAAATACACTGCTAAAGATACCTTATGCAAATCATTTTCCACTTCATCTTCTTTACTTCTACCTAATCCTATGGCAATTACTTTATTTTTTCCAAAGAAAAACCTACTAGGTTTCCACTGTTCTCTAACCTCTTTCATTTTTTCGTTCCTCATATTTTTAAATGTAAACAAATAAACACTTTTATATTTCTCGACACAGTTTCGAACATCTTCAACAATTTTCTGTTTCAAAACCAAACCTTTTTTATCAGTTTTTGTTAAAGAAACTAAAACAAAATAATTTTAAAAATTATTATTATTTCTATAATTTAGCTGGTTCTTACTTTTCTTATCCCTCTTTGATTTCGGCATGTTAAATTATATTAAAAAATATATATTTTCAAACATTTACTACGTCTTGGTGAACGAAACATACACAACATCTAACATAACCTTAATAAATATGGAATGCCATCGGCACGTGTGCTTCTTTGACAGTTCGGGATAATGCCGTAAGATGGCGCGCTAAATTATTGAAGTGTATATATGGTTCTCTAAATATGGTAAAAAATTTTCTTTCAGGAAAACAATGCAACAAGACAATGTATGGAAAATGGACAATGGTATATGCTACATGAAAATAATACATATACAAATTATTCGACCTGTGCACGCTCAAGGCATACCCAAACATTTATAAAATTAAACCTAACTGAAAACATGTCCGATATATCGGAAAACTCTTTGGTAAAAATACATGTAAAACGTTAACAATAAGGAATAAATAATATATTTTTTAGAAAATTATCAAAGCAATCAGTGAAACTGGTTATACGGTATCATTGATATCTTTACTGATAGCATTCACAATAATGTTTAAAATAAAGTAAAACAATAATTAACAAATGAATATCACATTTAATTGATAAAATAATTTCAGACGTCTACACTGTGCAAGAAATATCCTTCATATGAACTTATTTGCTTCGTTTATTTTGAGATCATTCATGCATATTTTTAGAGACCTAACATTTGAAGATGGATTGGGATTATCCAAGGATTTTATAACATATAACAATGGATCCAGATATTTTCATGTCAACTATTGGGTACACTAATAATTAATAATTTTATATATATTTCTGATAATTTATAGTTAAATTACTTTGCAGGGAATCAATTTCGAATGTAAACTGATTGTCAGTTTGGTGCAATATTTTACCACCGCAAACTATTCATGGATATTAATGGAAGGACTTTATTTAAACAATTTGATATTAAGAGCACTTTTCACGGATTCAAATAAGAACTTAGCCTATTATATATCTTTTGGATGGGGTAGGTACATATCAAGTTACCATAGCAATGATGACATTGATTAAATTTTCAGGTTTACCTCTTTTAGTCGTTATTCCATGGGTTATAGCAAAAATTAGATTTGAAGACAAATTTTGTTGGACCACCAATGAAAGTTTTAAAGTATATGCTATAATAGCTATACCCACTTTAGCATCTGTACTGGTACGTATTATTTGAAAATAATAATAGATTCTAGTAAATAATTTATACAATTTTTAGCTAAACTTTGTGCTGTTTGTCGTCATATCAATTGTACTGTACAAAAAACTGAAATCTCCAGTTAACGAAGACTCGAGACGTTATCTGAAATGGGCCAAATCAACACTGGTTTTGGTCCCCCTTTTTGGCGTCAACTACAGTGTCTTTCTCATTTTCTATTTTATGAAGGAGGAATTGATCTGGATGATATGTGACACGTTATTCGGGAGTTTCCAAGTAAGTTAATGAATTGTAATTAAAACGGTATTAGTAAATCTGTGCACTAGGGATTTTTCGTTGCTATTCTGTACTGTTTCTTAAACGGAGAAGTGAAAGCTGAGATGAAACCGTACTTCAAGAACCTGATGATATTTTTGGCTACGAACAACATTACCAGGCATTGTTTTCCAGGGAGGGAAAAATATTTAAGGTATACTTGTTTAGTTTATAGTGTCTGATGCAAATGTTGAGTGGAGAGGGTTGAATCAGTGGAGTAGTGACGCTTCTAAAGATGTTTTCTAGATCATTTAGGGTGAATTACTATCTACCCATTTCTTGCTTTATTTTTTGATATACTTTCCTCCCCATTCTCCTCTCATCTTCATATCTATTACTGCCAATCAATTTACTCTTTTTCATTTCCCATTGAACCATTTTCTCTTTTTATATTTTTTGAATTATTGCAAAGGAAATGACTTATTTTATATAACACATGTGCTGAAAATTCCGGGCCTAACACATAAATGACGCTAATTTTATTGCATTTTCAGCATTGGTGTTCATTTCAATTTGGTGTTTTAATTTTACACTCCTTTTTGATGGGAAAAATACCGTTCAAGCGAAGCAATGGCTTGAAAACTATTATAAGCACCCCGCTCTATCAGAAACAACAATAAAATGTTGGTTTGCTGACTTTAAACGTGGTCGTAGAAACACCGATCATGCAGAACGCAGTGGACGTCCAAATGAGGCGGTAACACCAGAAAACATTTAAAAAACATAAAATCGTTTTGAATGACCGAAAAGTGAAGTTGCGTGAGTTAGCTAACATCGTAAAGGTATCAAAAAAACGTGTTGGTTTTATATTGAATGAGCATTTGACTCTGAGGAAGCTCTGTTCAAAGTTTGCTCACTGTTGACCAAAAAAAAAAACGTCTTGATGATTCTGAGCAGTGTTTGGTCATGTTCTAACAAACTGGAATTTTTACGTCGATATGTGACAATGAATGAAACATGGATAAATCACTTCACTCCGGAATCAAAACGATCGTAATCTGAGTGGACAGTAATTGGAAATGTTCTGGCCTCGGTATTTTAGGATGTACGTGATGTAATATTAATCGACTCTCTTGAGAAGAGAAATACCATCAACCGTGAATATTATATACCGTTATTGGAGCGTTTGAAGGCCGAAATTGCAAAGAAATAACCGCATATGACAAAGAAAAAAATTTTGTTTCATCAAGATAACACCCGGTGTCACAAGTCAACGAAAACAATGGCAAAACTAGATGAATTGTACTTCGCCAGATTTGGCTCGCGACTACTGGCTGTTCGCAGCTCCCAAAAAAGTGCTCACCGGTAAGAAATTTCGCTTGAACGAAGAGGTTAGCACTGAAACTAAGTCATATTTTGAATAAAGAATAAATCGTTCTACAAAAGTGGTATTAAAATGTTAGAACGGCGCTGGAATGATTGTATGGCTCTTGATGGTTAGTTTTGAACAAAAATAATGCGTTTTCTTTGTTACGCCCGGGATTTTTCATCAAATGTGTTAGTGCAACCTATAATTAACAATTTACGTCTTATAAAGTTGGGTTTTTTGCTTGAAGCAAGCTCTTTATGTATGAACATTAATCTGTTACTCTGGCACATCAACACAAGTATCTAAGAGCATGTTTGTAGTTCAGCAGTGGGGAGACAATCGGTATGTACGACGTTGTCTTGTAGTTCACTCTACAACAACGGAATAAGCCGACGTAACAGCAAAACGAAATCCGACCAATTATCAAAGTTGAGGCTGACTAACTTCCATACAGGTAACAAAACATTTCCCGAATTATTAAAATCACTTTACCGGTCTAATTCTTGCCACAGATAACCCCAAAGAAGGTTGTAAATCTAATACAACGAGACATTCTGTACCAAAAGTTGGACAAAATGGACAATACAGTTACAATGTCACCATGGCCAACGGAAAATATCCGATCAATATCACCACCAATGTAACGTAGACTGAAATAAAAATTCAACATTATTTAACTCATCATATTGTTCCAGCTTGATATATCCATCACGAACGAAATTAAACCCCATCACTACTCCCAGAACCTTCCGACGTGCGAAGAAGAAATACACATGTTGGGGGATGATAACCCCATCGTTAACAAAGTCTAACGTCCGTAGACTCATCAGGATTAAACCAAACCATTGGATACTCTGCTGGATGGACTGAATAACGATGAACTTAAAAAGACACAGGAAACCTACTTCTGCCCATCCGGCGATAATTTATTCTAAGCATGGTCGATGTCAATTTGTTCTAAATGTATCTGCACATTCCTTCTGGATCAGGATCCCACGTAACCCCGGCAGAAACTCAGAAACTCAATGTGATACTACTTAAATGTTAACATGGAAAAGGATCAGACTGTCATTTCGATGTTTAGATGTTTGATATATCGCGAATTTACTGAACGAAAAGTTTTTAATGTTTCAAACCTGTTTATGTATAAATATATGACGTAATCTATTTTCCGTAATATCATGACAAAGTAAATGATACCGAGTAATCACTGTGTGATGTATATTTTTAGGAATCGTGTAAAGAACTATAGTAAAAGATTACTATATGTTCACTTTTTGAGTTTTCCTTTACAAATACTTCCAAGTGGAAAGATGTTAAAGCGCATGTTCTAAACTCATGAAAATTTCCCTAAATATCTTAAGTTAAATATATTAAGAATTCCAAAAATCATATTGTAAATATTTAATAAAAATATTGTAAAAATAGGTCTCGTTTAAATTTAAATTTTCCTCTATAAACCTTAAGTTCCAAATAAAAATTATGTCAATTAAAACAAATATACTGAAAAGGGAGGGAGAAATAGTATAATTGTCTTGTACTGTATTTTTTAATGGTATGAGAAATATAAATCTAAATATAAAAAATCATGATTGCCATGGGAAGAAGCCTATTCTCTCGAAACAAAAGAAATTAATCAAATGAAATTAAACAGGAGAATTAAAACAAAAAGCTTTGGCTTACTGACCTGCTGTGCACATAATTTGGTGGATAATTCTAAAATACTTAATATTTCGACGTCCCCTTCTGTCATCTTCATAATATGAAAAAAGGTCCTTTACATTTTCCTCCTTCCGATATTTCTACTAATTTATTTAAATTGTTTTTATTTTATTTCATGCATATATTTATTGCACATTCATATTATATTGATTTGAGCTATTTTTATTTCTGTATGAAAAAATATGTGTAGCCTTTTATGTCTTTGACATCTTCTACCTTTTATACGTCAAAACTTTTTCATATTAGTCAATTGTTTTTCTTTTCATTTAACTATTAGTAATAGTTATTCAATCTTACATATATCTAATAGTTTGTAATTCTGTAGAAAAAATTCAGTTCTTACAAAATTTTGATGGGATTCACAATACCTTGGATTATTTGAAAATATATTGAAAAAAATTGGACCAAGCGGATAAACCCGGTAATGCATCATATTTGTATCCCCATATTTTCTCAATACTCTGATCGACAACCTGATCCACCGAAGAAGTAGGGACACTATTAAAAACAAATTATTATAAAAAATACGACCTAATATTCAAAAATTTATTAAAAACGGATTATCACAATGGCTTAAATAAATTAATATCACTCGTACGAAAAATGACAAACAAATGAATACATAAATAACTAATCACTGTCGGAATCCACACTGCATAATGAATGGACAAGTATACCCGTATCCTCCTCATTAGTTTTCACGCATTTATCTAAATGAGATTGCATTTCTGTCTCTAGAATCAATCTAAGACAAAAGGGACAATTATACATATCATCTTTTTCGTCGGCCTCGTCGACTATAGATACATTGGAAGTATCAAAAATGTTACTCATTCCCGTACAGTCTTCCAAATGGCAATTAATTTCCGATTTTAATATTTGTTTATTGCAAGCCAAACATGACGTTTTGGTACTTTTGTTTAGATTGTATTTTTCATCAAGTTCATCATACATTTTTAGTAAACATTGTTCAACATGAATCGCATAATCTGCTGGAACCAATTCGGCTTTACATACAGGACATTTCTCCTGATTTGGTTCAGACTGTGTTAAATCCACAATATCATTACTCTCATTCTTTCCATCAGTTTCACTCAAAGCATCATCATTGAAATGTTTATCGGTGCATTTTGGAACATGTACTTCATACTCTGAAAGAGATATCATTTCCCCACATATAATACATTCTTTCTTCTCATGTTTTTCTTGTGATATTAAACAATCATCTAAATGATCATTTAGAGCGTTTTCTTCAATGCTTTTGTTACATACAGGGCAAAGTACTTCGTTTATATTACGCTTACTACTTATAGAGAATAAATTTGTACTTTTTGCTATCTTTGGTGAAACAGGAATTTGCTCATCATCGGCGGATCTTTTAACGCCTTTAGATTGATCGTTATCAAATTTGTTTATCCAGTGTTGCCTTACAACAGAGTAATCGTTACCACTAGATGTTGATGAGCCCAATGTTCTTCCTATTCCACCAAAAACTTCAATGTTATTATCATTATCCACAGCAGAATTTGTTTTATTTGAATTATTAGTTCCTTTATGTGTAACAACAAATGTACTACTTCCTGCATTCTTAATTGCACCTTTAAAACTTGTTCCTTTACCTTTTGGGGTTGTAGTCTTTGATGATGTTCCTCCAGTGAGACCAGTAAAGCCATAAATATTACTAGTTTTTGAAGGGATAACATTGGTAACCTGTACGCCATTTGAATTACTTGATATGGAGTTAATTTTATTTGGCAGAGTGTTTGCTGGTTTCTTTACAATACCTTTACTGCTTTTAACAATGGGAGAAGCTATATTATTCGATTTGCTAGGAACATTTGTTTTTTCTGATGTGGGAATATATTTTCTTATATCATTCTTTGGAGAAACTACTTTTGTTGATTTCACTGCTTTCCTGTTTTTGACTACTGGTTCTGGACTTTTTACCTAAAAATAATAAATCAAGAAATATTTAGTAATACATATAAAACCATAGAATAGCAACTATAGATATTACAAAAAAAAAAATTTCATATACAAATTAATTTGATATTTAAGTCAACTTTATTTTCACATTACGATACCTTAATGAAGTTTCCACCACAACTCCGAGAATGCTCACCCCACCATCTATCATTTGGACCTGGAGCTCTATTTGTAGCTCTTCTAACCATGCCAAAATAAGGTTTCCACTTTTGACATGGTCCATCGCATCTCCACCAATGCTGTTGGTATAGTCTGACCTCATCATGAAAAGTATGATAAACAGTGATATTTGTACCTACAAATAAAGCTACTAATAAAAAGCATACCATAATTAATACATAAATACCTGCTTCACCATTAATTCTAAACATATGTTTATGGAATTCTGGTCCATGACCATCACGATCTTTATTATTATGAGTTACAAATAAAAAAGCATGAATCATCTCATGAAGTAACGTTTCAACTAAATCTTTTCTAGGCCTTAGTTTAAGCAATGGTTCACTTAAGGTGATTGAGCAAAGTCCACCACGACCTATAAAACCAACAAAATTAATCATGTTAATTACTAGTTTAATAATACAAAACCATACCCCGATAAGTACATACACCAGCACAGCTAGTCATTCTTTTACTCCAAGAAACTGACACAGCCAAAAGCTTATTCCAAAAAAATCTCTCATTAAAAGACATAAAAAGAACATGAACATCTGGTGTAGGATCTATCACTTCCCAAGATGGATCTACTAAACATTTTGAACTGTTGCCTGATGAATGTTCATAAACTAAATCATTATTAGGTCTATCAACCTCAACTTCGGCTTGAAATTGTTCATGCAGTTCGAGAGCCAATTTATGATCAGAATCAGTATAATTTCCATGCTTATTCTCTTGTTGAAATTTGTGTTGCAATAAAAGAGCTGTTTGATAATCCACTTCACTCATTTTTCTTACTTAAACTTAAAAGTAACTAAAATTAAATAAACATAAAAAGTGTTACAATTATACTTTACTTAAAAACAATTCATACTTTATAGAAAAAATATCCATAGATCATAAATCGATCAACTAAATAAAAATTCTATATCGTGTATAATTAAACATTGCATTCTTCTTCATTATAAAATTCGTTATAAAACTTAAAAACCATGTATTTCAAAATGTTTATTCAAAATTTAACATCTGTCATGACATTTCCTGTCAAATTTTCCCTAGGGTCTGTCAAAAAGTAAACGCCAAAACAATTTTATCCTGCATTTTGCATTTATTACGCTAAATAAATTTATATAGTGTTTCCAAAGATTTTTAATATGGAATTATTAGAGAAACATTTAAGTTCAATTAAAATACCTACAGAAAACGACAAAGTTTATAAAGACGAATGTGTGTACTCTTTTGATAATTTAGTAAGTATAATTGAGGTTACTATTTTTTGCAATTCAGAACCGGAGAACAACACCTGAATATTTATTTGTCATTATTTTCAGGACACTGCGTCTGGAGTATTTGTCAGTTTAACTAGTTTCATCGGGTTAGGAAAAGATCATGTGGAACAACATTACAATAAAACTAAAGAGGCTGTATATTTACATATAGGTAGAATCAAAACTAAGGTAAGATGTTATTGAAATTTTGATGCTTTAAATATAAACCAATTATTTCAGATACCCTCTCCAGAACCAGGTGATGGGCCTGAAAAAAAAATAACTCGCTTAGCGATTGGCGTTGACGGTGGCTTCGATCCTGAGTCTGGAAAAAAGAAGTTTAAATATGAAAATGTATATAAAATTGTTGTGTTACCAGAATTTTCAGTTATTGAATGGCCTAATGAAAATCTTCCAGAAATAGTAAGTTTTTTATTACTTAATATATATCTATAATGTCTATCAAATATTTTAGGTAAAATTATCAGTTAATCACTTATTGGATTTACCTTCAGCTAGTAAGTTAGCTGAATTAGAATCTTTGAGTGGTACATGGGATGGAGAGATCAGACAAGTTTCAAAACATGCTGAAAACTTAGTTCAACTTAACAATGGCAAAAAGATTCCTCCAACAGGTTGGCAGTGTGAAAAATGTGATAAAACAGATAATTTATGGCTGAACCTAAGTGATGGTTCAGTATTGTGTGGTCGCCGATTTTTCAATGGACTTGGAGGAAATAATCATGCAGTTGAGCATTATCATGAGACACAATATCCATTGGCTGTGAAATTGGGTACAATTACTAAAGATGGCAAAGCAGATGTTTTCAGTTATAGTGAAGATGATATGGTAGAAGATCCTTTGTTAGCTACACATTTACAACACTGGGGTAAGTGTTACAGACAAAATATAGAACTTAAAAATCGTTAAGCCTTTTTTTAATAGATAAAATGTAGTGAAAGTTATGCATTGCTGAAGGTTAACAAGTAATTGCTTATTTATCACTTAGTAGGCACCATTGAACCATGAAAAAACAATTTATAACATTTAATAGATATAAATCTTTACTGAATATATCAGAAGTAAAATGTTTGATTAAATATACAGATAAATGAAAAACCTTTTAAACACCTATTGATTTTAGGTATAAATATTGCACAAATGGAAAAAACTGAAAAGTCTATGATTGAACTAGAAATAGAACAAAATCAAAAAGCTAATGAGTGGTCCGCACTGTGCGAATCAGACGGACATTTGAAGCCTATTTATGGACCTGGTTTTACAGGGATGCAAAATATGGGAAATTCTTGTTACTTAAATAGCATAATGCAAGTGATATTCAGGTTTGTCAATATATATAAAATTTTCTGAATGCTATAATGAAATGTGCAATTATTCTATAGAATTCCTGATTTCATCCATAAATACTATTATGGATGTGATGCTATATTCAATCAAGCTCCAAGTAATCCAGCTGAAGACTTTACTACACAAATGTAAGTATATACTTTCACAGTGTTATTTAACATTTGAAATAAACTTAAAACATCAATACCCCATGTAAATCAAGAATGTGTATTGTATTTTAAAATGTATATGTTCAGTTTTCCATTCTTGTTGATTCTTACACTGTAAGTAACTGTGGACAAGTGGTCAACAAAATGCTTTGCATCATTTTCATAACATAGGAATATTTTAGGGCTAAATTAGGCTATGGACTGTTATCTGGAAAATACTCAGTCGCTCCACCGGAAGATGCCCCTGTCGACGCCGACCCCCCAGGAATCACCCCCTTAATGTTCAAGATTCTAGTGGGTAAAGGACACTCAGAGTTTTCTACAAAGAAACAACAGGTAACATTTCCCGGTGAAATGGCCGAAACGTTCTAATTAACCGATTTTTTTGAAACATTATAGGATGTTCAGGAATTTTTCTTACATCTTCTAACTCTACTAGAAAGATATAATAAGAATGCCTCGAATCCGGGAGAGTGTTTCAAGTTTGAGATAGAGGAACGCTACCAGTGCGGTCAGAGTAAAAAGGTCAAATACATCACTAAAAGCGAAACTTGCTTGAGTTTAAATATTCCGATGGAAGCTGCAACTAACAAGGAAGAAGTAAGAACCGAGGGAATATAAGATATGGATTGAAAAGTCCCGGGCATAACAAAGAAAAAGGCTTTTTTTGTTCAAAATTGACTTTATTCGTGAATGTAATCTCCATCAAGAGCCACACAATCATTCCAGCGTCGCTCTAACATTTCAATTCCACTTTTGTAGAACGATTTATCTTTTGCCTCAAAATAGACCTGTTAGCAGGTGCTGTCTACTCAGATGACGATCGTTTTGTTTGTTCCATGTTTCATCCATTGTCACATATCGACGCAGAAATTTTGTTTCACAATTTGTCGGTTTGTTATGTTTAAACATGGCGAAACACTACAGTGAGCAAACGCGACAACCCATCTTTACGATGTTATCTAACTGGAGCAACATCACTTTTCGATCATTCAAAACGATTTTGTGGATTTTTTGGATATTTTCCGGTGTTACGACCTCAACTGGACGTCCACTGCGTTCTGCATCATCGGTGTCTCTACGACCACGTTTAAAATCAGCAAACCAACGTTTTCTTGTGGTGTTCGCTTGAACGGTATTTTATCCCATCAAGAAGCACTGTAAAATTAAAATACGAAATTGTTTTTGATCCATTGTTTTAAAAACAACAAAAGAAAAGTCACTCTTAGCACAATAACTCGCAAACTTATGAGTAGAATGTCGTGAATTTTTAACAATTTTCTTTTGAAGGTTAGTACTAACTTAAAAAGCGGTGAATGCGATAAAGCTAGCGCCATCTATATATTAGGCCCGGGACTTTTCAGCTTATGTATTACGACATAGCGTTTTTTTTTTATTAATACTCTCTTTAGGTTGCAGCTTATGAATTAATGAAGTCACAACTAGAAGCTGAGGGCAAAAGGGTGGACCCATCGGTCCCAATAGTCAGACCAAAGATTAATTTCACGTCGTGTTTAGAATCATTTACTCAACCAGAAATCATCAATAGCTTTTACAGTTCTGCAGTTAATGGAAACGTCACGGCTAGGAAGTAATTAAGAGTTGCGCTCGAGTAACGTTCGTTATTTCTTACCTCGAAATATTTCAGAACAACGAGACTATCGACTTTCCCCGATTACCTGGTGATCCAGTTGAAGAAGTTCACTCTCAGGGACGATTGGGTGCCGATCAAACTGGATGTTTCAATTGAGATGCCCGACGAGTTGGACATTTCAATGTTGAGGGGTAGAGGACCTCAGCCTGAAGAAGAAATGCTCCCGGAACCAGAAGAAGCGCCACCCGCGCCGAAGTTTGATCAAGCCAGTTTAGATGCGCTCCTAGAAATGGGTATGTTAACATTTGGTTTTATCACAAGAAAAAACGCGCATTTTTGTTAAGAATATCTTACTAATTAAAACTCCTACGAAACTATTTAAGTCACCTTCCGAGTATTCCACATTAGAGCCGTTTTTATCACCTCCAGATTATGGATTTAAAAAAAAAGTTTTTATTACATGTTTTAATGCATTTATTATATTACCATCGGCTCTGTTTTAGTGTCTGGTGTAATAATGTTTATGTGTTAACACTGTTGTTTTTCTATTAAATGCACCTCACTAGACTACACAAGATCAAATGGTTTGATTCTTTTGAGTCTGTGTCAGGTTCTGGTTAACATCAGTTGTTTTGTACAAGGTTCATTCCGAGATACTGAGCCATTGTGATATTTTCCATTTGTGATACATCACATATGTAGAGTAGGTAAAGAATTGGCCCCAATGCACTTCCTTGTGGTACACCTGCTTTAGCTTCTTTTATTGTACTCTTTTTATCTGATTTTACTGCTCTTTATTGCAGATTGTTGGACTTTAAACATTCTGGCTGTAATGTAAGATTTCAATAGCTCAGTGTATTGTCTCGGTAACATTTTCTATTGCTTATGAACAATGCCAAGGTGAACATACTTTTTTACCTTCATAGGCTTTTTTTAATTTCAGCCATATTCCAAACGCCTGAGACATTTTTTAGTCGAAATGCTGCATTGATCAAGTTGATGAGTTGTATAATTGCCTTTCTTGATAGTTTTTTCAGCAATTGACCTGTTATTAAGTCACAACTTCGAACCGTTGAATTTTCACACTCATAAGTTCTGCAAATTGTATTCAATATCAGTTTCCTTTGGTTTGAAGTTTTTTTCCTAGATTGTCAGGTTTTTCTTGATTTGCTCGTGCGTGCTGCGTGTCCAATTTCCATGTAGGTGGACTGTATAGACATGATCGTAATTGGTGGCTTTCTAGAGCGAATAATTTGATTTCTTAGATGGTGATTTGTAGATTTGTTTTTAATTTGCAGTATTTCCCTTTTCAACCTAAAAAAAAATATTTTAAAATATTTTTATTTTCAGGTCTTTCTATTTTGTTGCCATTTTTTCGTAGCTTTCGTTTTTGAGCTACAATTTCCTTGATTTCTTTATTTTCGATAATTAATTCCTTTAATTGTACTCTTAATTTCTGGAGTATTATTTCAAGCAGCTTGTTGGATATCTACAATTTTTCCAGCTTCAAAATGTAATTTAGTTGATTTCGATTATTCAATTCCTTCAACAAATCCTTCTCAGTCAGTTTTCTTGTTTGTTAACGTTGGATTTTGTTTTCTTATTTCATTTTCACTCAGTGTGTGATCTGAATTTGGGTTAAAGTTTTCTTCGACTTCCATGTAGTTGGATGTTATGTTCCTAACTATGAAGAAATCTAACAGGTCTGGTGTTCTCTCCAATAAGTTGGTTTTCCAGTTCACATGTAACTCTACATCTTAGCTCAGCAGCTGCTTTATGAAGTTGATCGCTTTTAGTTGGCGTTTTTCTTGATCGCCACCTTGTATTTTTTTGTATTGAAATCGCCACCAATTATAAATGTTTCTCCTAGGTTATTTAGGACATTCAAATAATTTTCCTTCTTTTGATTGTATCTTGGAGGGCAATAAATTGCAACTAATATAACCCTGTGTCTGCTTGATTTAATAGTTACTGCTATTACTTGATTTTCTGCTAAACTGAACTCTGATTCTTGATAATGCCAAATGTTCTTGTTTATTATTATGGCAGTTCCTCCTCTTGTGGTATTAGATGTATTGTATGGTATAGTAAAAATTATATCCTCTCAATTTTTTAAAGGATTCCTTTGTCAAGTGAGTTTCAAATATTAGGTAAATACACATTGTTTGCCTATATTGCACGCCTATTGTTATCTAATTTTTGAATTCTTCCAATTCTTCAATCATTTTTTCCTGTTTGTCGCTATAAGTTTTAACAGCATTTCGTTGGTGGTCGTTTCTTCTTCCATGGTTTATTTTCGATTGTTTTAGTTTATGCTTTGGGCATAGATTATAGATGATGAGTGTTGTTAGGGCATGACTCAGAAACCATGAAATACCCCTAACCAAACAAAGCTAGACAAGTGAGGTCGAATGTGTGTTTTCTTGTCTCTTCACTGCATATATAAATATTGGTTAACAATCTGGAGATAAAGCGCAATCTGACGTGTCAAAGGTACTTTATCGTTTCCTACCCTCCATATTCGCCAGACCTAGCCCCGTGCAAATTTTTCCTGTTTTCAAGAATTAACGAATGTTTTGAAATTTTGGTTTCTCAATGGATGTTCAATATAATGACAAAGTTGAACAGTTCCAGATGTGCGTTAAAAACTCGGAGAAAAGAAATAAGTTTAATAAGATTTAATAGCCTTTTTGTAACAGAAATCGATTTATTTTTATACTAATTGTTTTGTTTAGGTTTCCCATTGGAGTCCTGTAAACGCGCCCTATATCAAACTGGGAACAGCGGCGTGGAAACCGCGATGGCCTGGATCATGGAGCACATTTCGGATCCCGATTTTGCGGCACCGTTCCAACCTCCCGGCACCGAGTCAGCCTCGTCCTCCGAAGCCGTGGCCACAATCGTCTCCTTAGGCTTTACGTCGGCGCAGGCCGTCAAGGCATTACGAAGCACCGATAATAACGTGGAAAGAGCTATTGACTGGATTTTTTCCCATCCCGACGATGTGGATATTCCAAAATTCAGAGATGGCCCTGGAAGTAAGTCGGACGACAGTAAAATAATTCATCGATCCTAATAAAATATATTTTTTAGAATACAGATTGGTAGCTTTTGTTTCTCACATGGGAACTTCTACGATGGTTGGTCACTATGTGGCTCATATATTAAAAGATGGCCAGTGGATTATCTTTAACGACAGTAAGGTAGCCATTTCCGAACACCCGCCCAAGGATTTGGGATATCTCTACTTTTACGAACGAATCTAAAAAAATGTCTCGATTAGAAATCGTGCTTGTTGCATTAAAATGAGTGTGTAGTAAGTTTTTTTTGCTTTCCATAGTGATGGTACAAGCTGTGGTGCCGCCATTGACTTAGTGAATGGCCGCATTGAACCCATACCCACGTATATTAATTAACATTGTGCAGTTATCTGAACTTTCTTAAATAAACAGTTTTATATAATTTGACGTTATTATTTACCTTAAATCTCGACATTCTTATAAAAATATAATAGTTCATAAAAAGTATTCTCTTCAGAATTGAAATTAAAAGTTTTTAATGAACTGCATCAATTCAAGACTACATACTTTGATAAGTGATAAATTGTTCTAGATGGCTTGGATGTAACTACTGTCATTTATGTTTGAACCCTCATTACGTCATTCAAACGAAAACAATTATTTCCTTTGTTTCGGATGCGTGTCAGTCGTTAATTATGGAGAACAAATAAAAGTACGTGCACACCTTGATTCTGAAATCTTGACACTATTATAAGTATAGAAAATCCCAAAGCCTTCTTATATCAAAACGAAGTGTCACAAATTAGAGAACTTCGCTTAAACTTGTTCTAACCGAACGCCGTTAAAATTTACAATAATCGGTGTGGTTAGTAGATACTTTGAGATAGGAATTATATCCCGAAAAAATACTCTAACCCTCAATAACTGTATTTCTGAATATAGCAAACATTACATATAGAATATAATAATTTTATTATTCACTATATCTGCTGTGGTGTACACAACAAATACGTTTCAATGATTTTCTAACTTATCAATCAACATCCTTGAGAATCTGGAAGAGAGACCAAAGTGTTTTAGAGTTTATATTAATTTAATATGAGCTGAAGCAGGGTTATATACTATAATCAAAAAACAGTCATACAAAAATAAAAATGTATATTTCAGTAATTAAACAATAATAACAGTTACTTTGTTTTGATTATATCTATTTATCACTATACTCAGCAACTTATTAAACGGTAGATTTTGCAGACTATTGAACAATTCATCTAAATTACCATACACAGCGTTTACACTTAATGCTATCTGTATAGCTTGACCGAATCTATCCAGCGCTAACTGCAGTGGGACATCCGTTATAATTAAGTTCTTCGATTCGTCTCGGCTCTTTAAATCTCTGAAATATTGAACCAACGGCGTCACAATCGCTGTTAGGTGCTGAACATTGATCGCTCTAGGTGGATTAGACTTTGGTATCTCTGATATACTGTTTAGCAGTGCCAGATATAGTTTGGAATAGATCTCTTGGTCTTGCCGATAAATGGGAGCCAACACACACCACTTAAGTAAACCAGCGATAGGTGTCGTAGCTTCCATAGCTATAGCTCCTGGTGGTAGTGCGGCTTGTCTTAACTGAGCGGCCATACATAGTGTTGAGTTTTCTGAAATCTGTAACACAGTGTCTTTTTACTAAGATAAGTCCGTTTACTATGCATCTTGGAATCATATGAAAATGAATCATTTCATTAAAATAAAACATATTTCCTTTATAGGTCTAAATACATAATTATAATAGAATATTGTGAGTGGCTAATTACTATAGATAACAATTGTGAACATTTAAATAATGTATTATAATAGGTTTCAACAAAAAATAAAGTTGGTGGAAAAGCCACTTCGATTTTTCACAATAAATGTTAATCTTATTGTTTTGCCATGTTATTTATTATTCATTACCTTTTTTTTTGCCTATAATTTTTTCTGCTTTCGACTGTAACAACCTTATGTAAAATAGTGTCTATTTCTAATAATTTTCAAACTTAGTGGAAAATTATTTCAATCTTTAAATTATATCATTATACAATTAGTTTATACAGCGTAAAATCTCCAATTTAGCCGTGTGCCAAAAAACTCCTCAACTCATAACATCACTCACTCGACAAACATTATACTCACCCAATTAGTTATACAACTTAAAAGTACATCAGGCGGATATTTTCTGTCTTTCTTAGTAACATAATAATTTTCTGCAACAGCAGTAAGAAGGTTGGCTACAAAAGGGGGTGCTATTTCTGGTAAGGTTTTAAGCCTCTCTTCTGGTTTGGTAGCTAGATGAATGTAGTCAAACACAATCGATTCAGCCAACTTACAACTAGAAATCGAGGTATTTCCTTTAAATAAAAAAAAATATAATCCTTTAATTCAATTATTTCATGTAAATTTATAATACCTAATTGTTGCATCCAAGTACTGGCACATACAAGTATATTGCTGTTTGGTATACCTACAGCCAAAGAGACTAGTTTGCTTAAAATTCCCAATCTTATATTTGCAGTAATGGGGCTAAACAGGTTTAAAAATAACGTGTTTCTGGTAGCTTCATTGGGAATATTGCTTAGATATTCAAAAAGAATTTCTATAAGTTCTAATTCTGCAAGTGGTGTTAGTGGATGTGGTCTTTTGTTTCCCCTTCTGTCAACTTCCCAAAATACAAATTCCGCCATCAAGTCCAACGATAGATCCATGCTCTTTATATTTGTAGTTCTTGAACACAGCAATTCACCTATAACAAGATCAATTAAACAATATATATGGGCGTTATAAATAATGCCTGCCTATTTTCTTAAGAGCCTCTTGAGCACACAACGGATATTCTATTTTCCTTAGAGTTTGTTTTAAATTAACTTCAGAAGACCCTGACATGATTTTTCCTGCGACTATTACAGAAAATTACACTACAAAATTACACATAATAATATTCGCCTATTTAAAGGTTAGCGGCTTGATGACAGGTAAACAAAACAATTAAAGACATTCAATAGCACCATTTTTTCATAGGGTGAAACTGAAAATTCCTAGATTTAAAAAAATTACTTTAAAATATATCATTTTATTTTAAATTCCGTGCAAAATAAAATGTTTATTATAATACATAAGAAAATAATGACCTATGGTCAATTACAGTAATAAGGTTATTGAGTCTAACTAGACTAAAAAGGTTCAATAAGTGTATTAATTTAAAAAAAAACACAGGCAAAAGTAGGTCGGTTTTGCATCTACAAGTGCAACAAGCAATTGTTATTATTGTTGTTCTGTTTGATGCATTCATATTTAAGCCGTCGACTTCTGAGAACATTTATTTAGTGAAGTCCGCCCATCCGCGAATCACGTAGATAGTCTGTTAACTCATTTGAAACGCATCGTCACAAAAAAAAACAGTTCAAATATGAAGTTTTTAAGGCTCTGTGCTCTTTATTCCTGTGTCTTACTATTTTTCATTGTGTATAATAGTGTTGCATTTCCATTGGCCGAAGAAGATCCAGTGAGTATTTGTGATCTTAATTTTAATTTTAGAGCGAATCCAGAAATTTAAATATCGTTCATAAAAATTATATATTTACAAAATATGTTTATAGTTATTAAATTATTTTAATATTATAGATATAATATATATAGCAGACGTAATATTATCTCAATTGTTCAATCATAAAATTATTTTATATGAGATATATTAGTAAATAAAATTGGCCACTTTAATTTAATTTGTGAATGATGAATTATCCACTGGAACATGACCTCTATTTTGGCAATATTGAACCTCTAAAGTTAAATTAACTTAACCCAACCACATTGAAAAACTTTTTGTCATTTTCAGACGCTACTTGCGATGCATCAAGTACCGCAATGGCACTGCATGAGGTACCGAAAATTTGAACTAATTAGAAGATGTCGAAGTTATAAAAACAGCCTGAGGCTAAGAAGAAATTAATATTTTGTATTCCTTTGTGTATATAAGCGTTTTACTATAGCAGTTATTTATTTATTTCTAGCAAATTTATTTCTTAAGTTAAAAAAAGATATAATCAATAAAATTAAAAGTGCTTTTTCTAAATATCATTTGTTTTATTTCTTCTAAAATTAAAACATACTGCCAATTTTAATGATTTAGTAAATATTGGCAGTGTAAGTCTGATTTATTATTATTATTATTTTTAATGAATTTTAGTGAATATTGAAAAAATAATAATAGATATGGGATAATAACAGGTTTTTTATTCTGAAACCAATCAACAAGATATAACTCATTGTGACCAAAATAATACGCTTTAAAGGAAAAACTGTCGAAAATAAATTTGAATATATAAACTCAATAATAAACCAAAAAAACTCTATTTAAAACTAATTGCGTTATCCTTCTACGCATAAATAAAAATATTGCATATCCCTTATAATACTTATCCCAAAAACATTTTTCTCGGTGGTGCCATCTATGCCAAAACTATTGTACTAAGGCCATATCAACATTACAGAAATCTGTATAAGATAGTAAATTTTATGAATTCTGCGTGGCGTCCTCTTATAAGACGTTTACGAACTTACTAAAAATACGTATTACAGAAATCTGTAATGTAACTCAAAGTAATACAGAAAATTGTAAAGTAGGGAAACACAGTACAGAGAGCTATAATGAAATATTCCAGGAATCTGTTTAAATAAATAACTAATTATATTACAGGCATCTATATATGTGTTAATATTAAGAGAATTCAATATATAGTTAACTGTAATCAAAACAATAGGAAATAATATCATTTCCATCAATTTTTGTTCTCATTATTGGATCTTGCATACAAATGGATTTAGAAATGCTACTAGCAACTACTATGCCTCTGTGCTGTGATTATGCAACGTTTAAACTCATTAATATGTTTTGATTGTAGTTGTACTTTTATATATCACATTTAATGCTTTACTTAGTCATTTATTTTATTATTAAAACATATAGTACATCAATAAATACAGAGATTAAACTGCATTCTGAACAATTTTATAATGAATTAAAGGAACAAGTGAAGCCTATATTAAAAATGCATGGCTCTGCTTGACAAAAAAAGTGTAATCATGTCTCAGTCCTTATATTAACAAGGCTTAACCCCATGTGACTTTTTTATGTTCCTTAAATTAGAAAATCTTGAAGAATACAACATTAATGTAGATAAATAAAATTCTTTTAGAAAAATAAAATATCCTGAAACTTTTTGAACACACCTTATAGGCAGTGGAACAAATATCACTAGACTTGGACTATAATGGGTTTAGTAACAACGAGATGTTTGTATAATTGTTTTAATAGCTTGTTTATTATTATATATGTATGTATGTTTGGATTTTGGTTATCTCGAGAGATATTTGGTCTCATATGTCCATTGAATTAATGACAGTAACAAAAGTAAATTTATAACCGCGGCCAACTCTTTCTTAGGGTAAATTAAAACACGTCTTAATTTTTATAGTTTATTTTTTAATCAGGTTTTTAACAAAAACGATATAAACGTATAAGTACACTGAAAAAGAAAAAAAGTCATAAGGTATTTGAATTTTCAATTTCAGAAAGGCTGACCATTCAAGATATAAATACCTTCTTCTCTCTTTCCGAATACGCGATTCCGATGGAAAGCAAAGAAAAAAAAACCTATGAAAATGCTATTTATATTTATTTATTTTTCTGTAATAAAATATGTTCAAGTCTTTCTTGCAACAATCATTTTTGAAAAATTCTATTTGTCACTCGACGGTAAATAATCCTCACACGACCCTAATTACAACGGAACACTCTTGTAAAACCTACTTTGTTATCATTAAAAGTAAGGCTTTTAGAATATCCGCTTCGGCGACCGTGAGAAATAGAAGTCTTGAAAATCTGATCGATTGGTTTTAATGGGGATCGGACATCTACATTCTAAGAGGGAGCGGGTAAGAGGATGGGTTAATTTCGTTTTAAGTAAAAACCGAGCGGACGGGGCCCCATTTGCTTTACAATCGCCGGGGAAGTACGAAATTTCAATCCCACCAGTTGGATTTTGTACTAAGTTTAATTTGGCACTTTTATATTTATAACGTCACCCTTGAGAGGAAGATAGTTTTGTCCGCTGCGATTGACTGGACCGGGCGATGTCGCTTCTATTCGGAGTAAGGCCCCGTCCTTTCGAATTTTCGGTATATAAACCTAACTAACCAGAGATGGACTACACAGATATTTGTATCTTTTTTTTAATAGATATAGAAAAAAAATGTACACCCACTTTTATATCTATCTAAATAATCCATTCACATTTTTCTCCTAGTTATGTACATTAAAATTCATCAACTATCGTTAATAAATGACTTGATTTTGATCGGACACTTGTTAATTTCACATGTTTTTAAATAATTTATTAATAACGCAACATAATATATACAACAAAAATTATTAATAACATAGAAGATACACCTATTTAAAAAAATCACACTTTCAACTTATTTTAAAAAAAAGTGGTACAGTGCACGAGAAATAAGAGTATGTGATAGCTTAACGTAGGAACTAGAAAAGATAGCACCTTCACTGTGATCTAAAAAATATACATTCAACGTAAATTTTATTTTTTCGAATTACCTTGCCATATTAAGACTTTATACATATATAAAATAATTTTCTTTTCAACTAAAACATACCCGATATGACACAGGAATAATCTCAAGAAAACAAAAATCAAAACAAATTCTTCTTCAAGTCACTCTGTACGTCACGAAAAAAATGTTCATCATCAGGGAAATGGTTCGATCGTAACATCAAGGGGGACTCGGTCCCTACTTTAAGGGGGTCTGTAGGGGGGATGTGAAGGGGGATATATGGGGCTACGTAAACCTACGTAAACGGAATGTTTACTGCAAGCCCTGGAGTTTTGAGAATCGTCGCCAAAACTCTCCCAATCAGGCAGATCTGTTTTCAATAGTCGCGCGAAATCTAGCGCTCCTTGATTCACTTCTGTCGTAGTAGCTGGTTTGGCCGAGCACTCGATTTCTCCTTTAATCGTAATCAGTCGAGGTTCCACCGGTCCGGATCGTTGAAAACAGATCTAACGGTTCATGTCTTCGTTATCTAGCTTAACGGTGAACATATATATAAAAAAAATCTAACCCTAATCAATAGGGTGTGGTCTCTGATACAGAGAAACAATGCAATCAGGCACTCAATCGTCCCTAAAACAAAACAAAAACCAATGTTGACTCGATTGGACTATTAGGATAGTAAGAAATTATTTTCAGTGTTTAATGTTATTATTTTATAAGTATGAGGGTGGTTCAAATGTAATGGAGACAAACACTGTAGATGGCGCGCATGTTTCACGCGCGTGCTACGACCATGAGTGAACGTTAAGTGCCGACCGCTGTAGCGCAACGTATTGTTATTCATTTTTGTGTGAGAAGGCGTTAAAAAGACGGATATGTTTCTACGTTTGCGAAATCAGTTCGGTAGTGAGTGCCTGAGTAGGGTTGCCGTGTTTAAATGGGCCAAAGTATTCAACGATGGCAGCGAACAAGCATCACACCAGACAACATTCGCCGCGTAGTACAACTCATTTTGGAGGACCGTAGGATGAATGTTCGAGACATTTCGGCTGAACTCTGCATCAGTATTGGCAGTGTAAAGTCTATCATCCACGAACACCTTCAATATCGCAAAATAGCGCGATGGGTTCCTAAACTGTTGAACTTCGAACAAAAATTTACACGGTTGAAAGTTTGTTGCCGCATTCTAATGCGATACAAGGCGGAGAGGGACGGTTTTTTAACGCGACTGTTCACTACACACAAGACAAGGGTACATTATTACACTCCCGAAAGCAAGATATCGGTAAAGAATGGAGGAAGGACGAGGAAGGAAGGGATGCCAGTCAAAACGAAGACAATCAAGTCCGCGGATAAGGTTCTGTGCACGATGTTCTAGGACCGGCGGGGCGTGCTGTACGTCGATTTCCTGCGCACCCAACGCACCCCCATTCTGAAAACACACGTGAAACCCGCTTATCGCTCAAAACGGAGGAGCATTTCAGCACGAAGTGCGATTCTTCTCCAGGATAACGCGCGCCCTCATGCCGCCCTTCTCTCGCTCGAAAAAATATCGGAATTAGGGTGAGAGGTACTGGAACATCCCCCTACAGTACGGATATATCACCCTGCGACTACCCCATGTTTGTCCGAGTTGCCCAAGGAATTCTTCGATACCGGCATCAAAAACTTCCGGAAAGATGGACAAAATGCGTAACTAGTGATGGGAAATACCTAGAAAAACTGTACATTTTTGTAAATTTTTTCAATAGCAAATAAACGTGTCGGAGTATTTGTCTCGATCATATTTGAACCACCCTCGTACTTTTAAGTTTTAGATCGAATGGTATTAGCACGAAAAGAAATTCCGGTCCTAATAATAATTTCATCCTTAGATATTTCCTTTTTTTGGTATATTTCAACTCAACTTCTAATAAACCTGGAGATGTGTTACTTGTCGGTATATCTCAATGTACATAAATTCAAATCAATTTACCTGCGACAAGAGTGCCCACGCCAACCCTATACGGAAATCTCATAGTTCATATCGTAGACGCTTGTACGATCTGGTGTAGACGGTCGCTGTGTCATAGGATGTGATGAGCATTGGGACCCCTGAGGAGACATGTCGACATTGTCTGACATCTCTAAAGCTCTGGATTAAAAATTAACCATTAAATTAGATTGTGCAATATTATACGACCATCTGTTGGTTTCTTTTTGACATGGACTCATGATAATGACCCACATGTGTCAAATTTAAGATGTAAGATTGTTTTACTCTTTTTATTTGCTGTATATATCAGACCTATAAATAACATTTAAAGGATTTTTTTGATAAGTTTTATTGTGTTGTTGATCAATAGCCGCTACTTTATCTCATCTTTCAAGCACTGTATGGATGGACCTATTTTATCTTTATAAGTCAACCAATAGATTTTCCAGTAGAGCCTGATTAAAAGGATTATATCTAAACCATCACCTTCACCATTTAATCGAAGTTGCTTTCAGTAGCAATGATTTCAAAGTATTTACCCGTTTCAATAATAGTGTCGAAAAGAAAACAACAGATTATCAACTATATATCACTACTACTTCAACTAATTACCTCACAAATGACATGGGACGCCGCCTATTATCTCCGACGGTGGGCGTACTGGCCCCAAGCTTTCGGTGAATTTGTGGACTAGGTGGGGGATATACCGCTACACCACCTCTCATGGCGGGATGGTAAGTGCGCGTGTTAGGCTGCGGTGGATAGATTTGCTGCTGCGTGGGACTAGTTGGGTTAGATCTATAGAAATCTGGTTGCTGAACCGATGGCGGGTAACCTACAATATTAAAATGTTTATGACACTGTTTGGCAACGAAAATGTTTCCTCCAACTCAAAATATTGGCAGTTTTTTTTCTGTAAACAATATCTCTTTGATAGGAGGTAACACCACTTAAATGTTAACCTGTTTTAATTTATAAACATAATTTATATTCTTATGACTCAATTGAGTTTATGCAATTTACAATGAGTCATATTGAATATAAAATATTATTTATATCAATATGTAACAAAAAAGTGTAAATTTTCAACATAGAACAATTTTATTTATATCTAAATATAACTTTTGTTTGTTATTGTAATGCTTATATATTGATAAATAAATTATATTTGTTATTTTACATATTGTTTTATTTTATCGATTTTAACTTTCAAACTTATTTTTAAATTAAATGTTTATAAAAGGTTTTTCATATAGCATTTATTATATTATACAAGATGAAAATTGTACCGAAAAGTGTGAACAGAAGTTTCAAATGAAATTTCAGTTTAATTAGTAATTAGTATTAACAGCTAATGCACGTCATCAACACCGTCGAACGTATTGCCAAATTCAGTTTAAAAAACGTAAAATTCCTGTTAAATTCGGATCATTTTTCTTTCCCATTTTACTAATAAGCATTACTCCGAGGATTCAATATCACCCACCAGAAACCTCCAACTTCATCTAAAGAAAGCGGAATTGTGGTTGAAAACACGGCGTATTAAAAGAAATGAGACAAAATCTACCCATATGACATTCACCCTTTTTAGAAGAACTTGTCCCTCAGTAAAAATGAATATTTATGAACTTATTATTATGAACCGCAAGCAGATAATGTTAAATATCTGAGAATGTGTATTTATCGACGTTTAACACCGAAAAAAATGTGTTGGCTGATAGGATGTAAATCTAAATTACCCTTAGATAACAAGGTTTTTCTGCTATGGTATTGAACTGTGGGATACTACTGGCAAATCTAACATAACTATCCTTCAGAGGTTCCAGAATAAAGTGTTGCGAGTCATCGTCGATGCCTCGCAACATTACGTCTCTAACAAGCTAATTCAGCGCGATATCCCCTTAGAACCCATAAAGAGTGTGATTTGAAGTATTAGTGCAAAGTACCCTGAAAGACTGTTAGTGAATCCCAATGCACTCGCCAAACAGTTAAAATGTGCGCGATGACAGTGATGTGCGTAGGCTCAAATGCAAACTACCATACGAACTGATTAATAGACAAATAGAGTGAGATATAATAATCTCTAAAATAAGTTAGAATAGCCCTTATAATAAGTTAGGATATACTTTAGAATAAGTTAGAATAGTATCTAGACAAGATGTAGATTGTAAGTTTGTACAGCAGATCACTTACTGAAGCGATCTTCTACATGTCAGTATAATTATATTGTATAACGGAAATCATATAATAATACTTATTGGGCAGATTGTTGGAGTTCTAAGATAAAAAAGCATTACTGTAGTTAAAAAGAGATAGAATGAAGTCTGATGCGTCCGAACCAAATCAGAGTCAAAATAAACGAAAACTTAAATTTGATGAGACAACGTTGCATTGGCTGTTTTACTGGAAGAACTATATGATTTACAAGATCTGATAACGTTGCGTGCTAGGCGTTTGGAGAATTAGACCCTTGTGTAAAAGATTTGTATGACTTGAACTGTGATTTGAATGTAGAATATTTTACAGAGGGTTTTATCCTGAAAAAACTTTATTTTCAAACGTCGATTATATTTTTTGCATTGCAAACACTCACCTGGCGATTGATCTTTCCACATGTAAACGCCTCGCTGGGGCGAATTCGCCAACTCCCGTATGTTGTCCACCGTGTTGTTCGACCTCGGGTAGCTCAGCTGTTGCTCCTGCCGCACCAGCTCGCCCTCCGACATGAACCGCCTCTGCGGACTGCCGCCGTACTGCACGTGGTTCTGCGTCTGGTTCGAGCGCATCGCTTGCGACCCCTCCGACGGCTGGTACTCGTAGTAAGCCCCGACGGTGGGTTGGTTGGGCGCGTACACCACTCCTATGAAGTCGGGTCTACGCGGCTGCGTGGGCGTGCTGGGGTTGGATCTGCGAAATGCACAAGCGACTACAGGGACGCGTTCGAGAAACGACGGGACGGCCCCGAAGAGACGCGAGCCGCTGCCGCCGACGCTTCTCGAACGCCTCCGCCTCTTTCTGGCGGGTGGCGGGGGAGGAGAGGGGATCGGGAGATGGGGATCAAGCGGTCAGGCAGCCGGTCAGGTCCACCTGTAAAACGAGACAGAGTGAGACGGGGGGCGGGGCGGTTGTCGACGCTCCGCGCGGCTTGATGCGATGGGAGTAACGGCCGGCCGGTGTGATGGGCGTGGTCGTATCGATGAGGTATGAGGATGGGAGGTAGTCTCTTAAAACGTTTGGTAACCTAGGAACACCTGGTATACTTACCCGGACAGAGAGAACGGGTCACAAACATCACGGAAAACAACGAATACCTGAGATGGGCTGATTTATATCGTAATCGGAGCAATTGAGGACCAGGATTTGATTCTTATCAATTTTCACCTTGAATAAGCATTTATCGAGAAAAAAGTTGTATTTTAATAATTTAATTTTTCAGTAATCCAGAGACATAGCTACCAAATAAGTTTTCTAGCCGCATAAAAGTTACCTTTGCACATGTCACCACCCTTTGCTTTATATTGTCATAACTTTACATTCATTATTCGCGATTTCTGGTTTCTTCTGAAACAGCTCCTTATTCACACTTATCACCTTGTACAGCACTCCTTAATATTGGATTCCATCGGTATAAGCTTGACCAGATATTCCGTATTAAATGTATTGTTGATGGCTCGCCGGGACTATCTCATTATAAAAAAAGTCTAACAGAACTTCACAACTATACATAATTACATAAATGTCGCATAATTAACTTCCACCATTTCTTGAAATTAAACACGAAAAGAACTTGAATCAAGTCGTGGGTAAAAAGTTAACATACCATATTAGACATTGACTTAACGGCTAATACTGATAAGAATTAATTCCTGATCCTAATATTTAACCAATATTTAAATTTAACACACTTATATACAATAAAGACTCCTATTAAATATAAATGCGACGTATTTATATGATAATTAACACAGCTTTTGAGCAACTATGACGGCTTCTCTTTGTAGTGAGGTTCAACTTATAGACGGTTTGTAAAGTATTGTTTTATAATCCACCGTTAGAGGCGCTGATTTTATATGTTTGTGAAATTTGATTACTGGTAAACAAACATCTTTTGCAGCCAATCAAATCGTTTGTTTGCGTTATTACGTAATAACTAGTTGTACGTTTGCCAGCGCCAAACACGATTTGATGCCGTTGAACTAGCATATATGAGGATATTTTAAAAGAAAATATCGATTAATTCGAGAAAATTGAAAAAATTGTATTAAAAAATAGTGTTAAGAAAATGTAAAGTATTTACTAATGAATTTTCAAACATATTGTGAAAAAAAAACACAACGAATGGACAACTCTATCTTCCCAACTATATAATTATTAAACTATTTTTGTGCAAATAATATATACTAGGAGATTTATTTTTAAATGAAATTATATTTACCCGCATCACCTAAACTGAAGTTAAGCGAGGTAAATTAAAGTCGATATCTGCTACCACAGCTACATTACTAAACAAATCTGCAACTTCCCACACAAACATTTAATACATAAAACCGTCACCAAAGCGAACATCATACTGATATTTTGTGTTTGATACCTAATAAACCTGCTCATAATCATAGTATTTTAGTGCAACATAAATAAACATATAAGTGTATAAGACTAAAAAATTGGATGTCAAAAAAATTTTTATAAATCAATAAACATCAAACCTCCTAAAAAACTTAACAATTCCTACTATTAAAAAATGCCCATCTCGGTTTAAGCTCAATTTTCCAAGGTTAACACTTTACACAAAAACCAAACCCATTACCAAAAGTTTCACAGACCACATTTATTATTAATGATGGTTAATATCAAAAGATTAAATACATGCATAATGTAGGATATTTCTTTGGAGTGGAAGAACTTTCCATAGTTTGCTGAAGCCACCTTTTAATTCGGTCAGCATTAGCTCATTAAAATGGAATAATTAAAGCTATAAAGTTCTATCATACCAGAAAAACACCTAAAACTTTGAATAAAAACAAACATCTACGACAGGTTGATATAAAAAAAAATAGACAAAAACATGTAGACCTGCCTTTATTAAGGGAGTCACGTATACAATACATATAAAAACTATATTTACATGTGGGAAAAAAAACAAAATGTGTATACTATAATAAAATACGTTCGAAAATAAGGATACTATTTACAAGACTTAAGTACATGTGATGTAATTTATTGCTATATTATTTAAGACTTAAAATGCGGTCTATCACTTCTGATTTATAAAAAAAGAAAAACAATGAAATCCCATCAAATTATATTATCTTACCTTCTCACAGGACTAGACATAGCCAAGGGCGTGGGTACTCCAAGGGCTTTGATTCTTTGCTGCATCGTAGGTGACGCTCTTTGGGGACCTATGAAATGATAAAATAAATCAACAAGGACCTAGTTAATCTAAGAAATGATTTCATAAAAGTATTCGAAACATCACTGCTACATAGGACAATATGCCAAGCCGATAGCTTTACTCATTTATCCTTAAAGAAAACAACATTGAAAAATATTTTGAGACGAATGAAGAAAAAATAGAAGCACACAAAGAGTAGAGGCTTGCCAGGATTATGTCAACATTATAGCGTCGAACTACTGTTTGGGGACATAAATATCCTATGATTTACGATGGAAAATATAGATATGAATATCACAGCTGTAAAAGAATAGAGAATATTACAGGGGGCTGCCAGATGCTTGCATATACCAAATATAAACAGCGATATGATTTGGTAGTTAAAGTGGTCCGCCAGGAACTCACTTATAAACTGGGCCAATCAAAGAAAGTTCCGTATTATCAATACGCACCGTACCGTACAGTGCTTACAGAGCAGCGTGTCGATCATAATAGACCTAATATTATAGTAGTTAATAAAAAAGAAAAAAGGTAATAAGTGTTGACATTTCGAACAGCAAGAATTTACAAATATCCGTAATATACTAGTCGTTTTGTAAACAACAGTTTTAATACCTAAACTGTTGACTATTGGCTATATCTAGAAAACTATTTATCAACTGGATCTACTACGGATAGTCCGAAAGTTCTTATCTATGTAAGAATAAACAGAAGTGAGTCGTCAAAGGATGACAAGGAGCGCAAGGACTCACAACAGAGCTTAATCCTTTTGATATTTCTGATATCTGGGATAAGTCAATCTTCCTCTACAAGGGTTTGAGAAACTTTTGGCTAAATAAAAAATGCAACAAAAGTATATCCACCCACTTCAGGTAGAGGCACATCCTCATTTAATTTTTTTAATTGATAGTATATTTTTACACACAACTTAATATAGCAGTTAAAAGTTGTCATAAATAGCAAAGGTTGGATTGTAGGAAAAACACATTATATGGTTTTGGTAGGTTGTCGTTGACATTTTGAATAATTCGTAAGTGAACCTGTATCCAGAACTAGAAGTAGAAATATAAATAGCAAACCACGTATTTATCTCCTATAACAACGGTCCAAACTCCAAAGATAACATTCTAGATTGTGCTACTAATTTCATTTTAATAAACCCTGGGTTAGACCCCTTCTTAAACCTAACAATATAGAGACATACCAGTCGTCTAGTACTTACAACTTACAAAACGTAAAACAAACTTACCTAAACTATCAGGTGTACCACCTCTACCACCGTCCATTCCTCTAGGTCTCGGATGAGGACTACCTCGAGGAGGATAATGGATACTCCTAATACCAGGGTGTCGGCCGGGAGAGTCCTCGCCGCCCATTTGATTCATAGGACCCATGAGTTGGGATGGTCCTCCCATCGAAGTAGGCGGGAGGAAGAAGTTACTTTTCGAACCGTGCCTCTGAAGGGGCGGAGTTGGTTCGCAGTCTTGCGATTGGGATGCCGACGGTTCCATGTCAATGTCTAGAGCATCCCTGCCGGGTGACATCTGTTAAGTGAACAAACACAGATTGAAATATGGAAACAATTAAGACAACTCATATCATGGGGTTTTACCTATATTCTCTTTAACATAATTAAAGATTCTTTAGTAAATCAATTAAAAACAAACCAAAATTTACTGACTGAATGTCTAAAAAGGATCTAAAAGTATCAAATTAATATCAATATTTACATAAGAGTTTTCTTTCTACATGTCGTTCACGTTTTACAGAATTTAAAGCATCTATCGCACTTGTACGTTATGTTCTCACACCTTGTGTGTGCAGTTTCAATCATTTCATCTGGTATTAGTAACAACTGGTATCCAAATTGACCCACGATTCCGATTAAGAGTTAATATAAGAACTACACCTCTGCATATACAGAGAATGTCAGTTAATGAATTAATAAACACACCATTGGGTAGACAAGAAAATATTTTGTATATTTAAGTATTTTAGTATGTGAAGAAGTATATTTTTAATATTTTTATTTACATTGAATAATATAGCAGTAAATAACATTTAGTTTGTTACTAACGATTGGTAAAGAAAAGAGGTAATGAAATCCTAGAAGTTCATCCATCTGTTGGGTACTATAATCTAGTATACAAAATACAAGAACAATCGATCAATATATATTATTTTACTGTTAGGATTTTCATTAGTATACTTTATGAATGGTTCGCAGCTTCAAGCAATTTTCGCAAAGCCTAATCTAGTACCCGGGCATTACATTATAATCGTAATTAATTTAACATAAGAATACAAATATTTTTCATCGATTCAATATTTTAATTACAGGGGTGGCGCAAGAATTAACCTTCCATCAAATTTTATCATTTTGTCAACAACGCTGATGGTCACAAAAAAACTACACAAACTGTTTAACGTGTGAAGTGAGTTATGTAAACCGCACATTAGGACCAGAAATTAACTAAGTGACACTTACTAGTCGTTATTTTAATGTCAATGTAAAATCCCTTAATATCACAAAACCGAGAAAGAATGATATAATATAAAATGTTAAAATCAAATGATACTGCTATGAAATATCAAGGTCAGCCGAATAACCTAATAGAAGTACTACTGTGGAAAACACCAATAATAGCGAGTAACGGAAGTAAAGTCATCCACTACAAGACACATTCAATAAACAATTCTCTACATGATATTAAATGATCCACTCATTTATGACTAAATTATCATTCATTCAGTCAGAAAGTGGCATTCATAGTTAGAAGAATAAATCAGATATAAGAACATTTCATTTTGTAAGATGTAAAAGGATAATCCGGACTAAAATCAATCTTTCTGGAATCCTGGTTTTCGTCAATTTTGTCATAGTTCTAAGACTCCACCCTATAGTAGTGTTTCATTTATAAGCTGGAATAATTCTAGTTATGTAAATTTTGCATTTATCTTTTGCGAGAACATACTAGAAATGAAATTATTTCTTCAACATGCGACAACCAATTTATAACAGAGGTTGTGGTGAAGATGGAAACATCAGCATGAAGATATGTATGCCACTAGAACAATTATACCTTATCGTCGACGGCGTTAAGGATTGGTGAAGAATTAGAAATTCTGCAGCATCAATAACAGCAATAAAAGCTTCCAGAAAACCAAATTAGTATAAAAATGGGTAAAACAATGGATAGTCTTAATAAGCACACATATTCCTTGTGTTAACAGAGTTGGGAAAAACGTGTAGGAAATAATGAAAATTTGTACGAATTGTTTGTACAACAAATATTATACAAACCAAAACGGATCCTAATAATATTAGAATGCAGTAAAAAGAAAATTGATATGTTTACCTTATTGTAAGCATTTGAATTTATGTTCCTTACACCATTACTGTTATCCATGTAAGTTTTTACTTGACTGTCGTTCGTAATTGTCGCAATAGGCCCATGGGGACAGTGTTTTCGTTTGTCGTTATATTTATGCTGCTTTATCAAGCTGTAAGATTTTAAAAAATAAGTGAAATCAACAAAACAAAAAACAACGAAATAACCGTGTACCCACCTAGGATATTGAGGTCCGAATTGTGTATAGCAACAATTGTGCCAACAACCCCTCGAAAACGGGTTGTATCCACCTTTGAATTTCCCAGTGACCTGTTCGTTCGTCGTTCGTCCTCTGGACACCAGTACCATATGAAAGCCCGTAAGACCAAATATAGGAACAGATAGGATTGCTACAATTGCCATAAGAACTATGCTGCAAGTTGCTGTTAAAGAAATATATCGTTCCCTAGCTGAATCCATGATTCATTGCTTCTCTCATTCTTTAAAAGGTTACATGGGTTTAAATATGTTTAAAAAATCATATTTTTTATCTCTGAACCATGGACCTTGATCCCCCTTTAGGATATCAGACATCAATTTTCAGCAAATTATGAAGACTGGCGAATGACCAATATATTTTCAGTAGTGAGGCAAGTAGTTACTCCTCTCAAGCTCAGAAAATACCCCAAGAATATATTTATCCTGTAGTAATCAATTGAGTAACCGAGTATAATGATCAAATTTCCAAAAAATTCATTTTGACAAAAATTCCGAGACCACAATAACGAGCTATATTATTATAAAAATTTAAGAGAAATCTAGCATAAATTATCAGAAAGCATTTGTTTTAAGACCTTTTTCGAAACCAAGTCCAACAGGTTAAATTTTCGAAACGTTTCAATAAAATAACATATTTATTAAACCAAACAAATATCGATAAAATATGCTTTTTTAACTTTCTAAAATCCATGTAACTTCTTTCTGTAAAATCATATAATAGAATTTTTAAAAAAGGATACGAAATGATAGGTTCAGTGTCCGATATAACTCCTTCATACCGCAGTACATAAAACAGACTTAAGCCGAATATACTAATCATGTGAATGCTAAGTGAAATTAGAAAAAAGAAAAAAAATCTGTAATTCCTTCGTCCTATGCAATTATTGACCCATGGGCAGTGATGGTCAAAAGTCTGCAACATAAAAAAATCGTTTATTTATAAAACAGCACCATAAAAACATGACTACTTGATTAAAATAAATATTTCAAGAACTGAATGTGAATCATTAATTAATTAGATTTGTTTTAAATTTATCTAATTATCAAGGAGCCTTGAAACATATGAAACACTCATTTTTTATCTGAGGCTAGAATAATCACTATATTCCTGAACTACCAAAGTTCAATAATTTCAAATGATATTCTATTGTTTCTAAGAAATAATCTGATAATGTATTATTCCCAATCGTAATAGTATAAAAATAACATCAATGATATAAAAACATTTTGATTATGAATGCCAAGATTTTGCTGGTTTACAAATAAAATTAAAAAAAAAAGAAACACAAACTACAAAAACTCACTTTGTATTGAAAATTCTATTTTCATCAGGAAACGGTGTTCTTAAATCAGTATTATTTTTACTTATTCTTTGCATTATTTATAACTGACCTCACGTTAGCAATTAAGGAAGCTCATAATGACTTGACTGTTTTGAAGTGTGTCTATTTTTAATGAAAATAAAAAGATGAGTGAGGTTTTCTTTAGCCATGCTCATTCTTAATGGACCATATTCACAAGTTTATATTACTATGACATTTTACAACACTTACCTCTATACAGTGATTACAAACACTACAGTGTGAACATCTTGGTGGTCTGTAAAATTTACAGGTAACACACCACTTCATTCGAACAGTAATTCCATTAATTTCAGCATTTTTGTACAATGGAGCTCGAAAATCATCATCTCTGTCTTCATCAGGTGGGGCTTAAGATTAAGTGATTGAAATTATGTTTGTTAATATGTTAATTTTTTGAGGTACCTTTAGGTATTATCCCTGGATCCATAAATGTGGCTAGTGTAAAGTTGGCCAATACAAAAAATGTAATGACCCCTTGATATGCAAGAACCCATGGATGTTGTGGGAGATAATACTGAGCCCTAAAATGTAAATTTGAAATACATAAATTTTTTATGATAAAAAATTAGTCATAATACAAAATGCATGATTTCTGCAAAATTTTAATACCTAATCACACTAATCATACACAACTTCAAGAATTGTAAGTAATAACTAAGTCACCATATAATCTTCAATTATACTCTAGTAGTAAAGTAAAACCATAAACTACTATACTAGTAACTATACTGATTAGTAAAAATAGAATACTTAATTTAAGAACAGTAAAAATTCTGTATTCTGAAAAACTGGAAACAGTATATTCCTAGAAAAACAAATACTGGCTCAATTACACTATATACAAAAAATATTATTGGGAAACACCTCTACATTGACATCTCAGGTCATTGCTTTTTCCAAACAGCAGCATGTTTTATATCGCCCAAGAATTAATAATTGTGCTAGCAAATTAGATCATGCACGAGGAACGAAAAGGGTTTAATTTCGTTTAGAAACTCTTCAAAATACAAAAACGTAACCATCAATCATCCAAATAACTTACGGGTAATAGAAGAATAAAGTTGTTGCTACAATAAGCAAAGTCCAAGCAAATGTGGCTGGAATATATCTAGTTTTTGCATCACACTTGGGCATAGTGTCCGATATAAAAAATGGACTCAAATTTTTGTTAAGAGATGGAAAATCGGTCTCAGACGGGTCAACATGGCTGAGAGGAAAACACTATCATGAAAAGCTGACGAACTGCCAAAAGCGCATGCGTCGATAATGTCAAATCTTCTTTAATTATATGTTTCACAATAACACCCTGTGTAATATTATACTGTTAAGTTAGTGCCAAATACTAATTTGGTTTGTTTATTTTAGATTTACCTTTAAATCAATTTAGAAAATGACCTTATTTACTTGCCTAATATGTTTGAAGGAAATTAGTGAAAATAATGCGCACTCTATCGATAATAATATTATAAATTCATCCACAGTTCTTCAAGCTATTGAAGAATTAATTTCATGTCAGGTAGAAATATGCATAATTATTCGTTATTTTTGTTTTTTACAAATATTTATTGCAGTATTCTGATCAAATTATTAGTCCACAATATGTGTGCAAAAAGTGCTTTAAGTTATTAAAAATATCTCTGAATTTTCGTCGTCTTATTTTATCTTCCAAAAAACATTTTAATAAATGTAACACTACAAAAGTGTACAATAAACATAAACAGGACTTAAATGAAATAAAAGATAGCATCTTAAAATCAATTTACAATGAAGATCGATTGAAACAAGTCCATCAAGGTACTGAACTAGTTAAAGAATCTTTTGGGAATGAATGTAAATATTGTGGAATCAAAATTAAAGATGAAGAGGTGAACATAATTTTGATTAATTGGTGATGTTTTAATGACAAGTATATGTTTAGAATTTTGCAGCTCACACATGTAAAAATAAAGAATTGGTAAAATCATCAATATACAGCTGTGCTTTGTGTTCCAAAAAGTTTACCAGAAAAGAGTACCTCATTGTTCATAACAGGACACATACTGGAGAAAAACCATACCATTGTAATATTTGTAACAAAGATTTTAGTCAGCAAGCTAGTTTTTATGTTCACAAAAGGCGATTACATGATAAAGTTGTATTGGGAACTTGTAATTATTGTGGCAAGAAGTTTGTAGATAAGTCTGCTCTAGAAAATCATATTAAAATGTGGCATACTGGTATGTGTTACAATATTAAATATTATTGAAATATATTTAAAGTTTTTTAGGTGAAAGGTCATATTTATGTGAAATATGTAGTGCAACTTTTGTATGTAACAGAACTTTACAAAGACATTTAAAGGAACTTCATAATGAAGTAATTAGATATATTTTAAAATATTTGATTTATGATTTCATTGTCATTTTAGAAGAAACCATGTCAAAAATGTGGGAAAATGTTAGGAGATTATGCTTTAAAGAAACATTTACATAGACACCAAGTACAAGAAGGCACTGCAGAAATTAGTAAGAAAAAATATACCTGTGAATATTGTAATATAATTATAAACTTCACATCCAGAAGAAGGCACTTAGAGAAGCAACATAATATTAAATTATTAGGTGACAATATAAATATATTTTTAAAAAGAAATATTTAATTTTAAAAATTTAGGTAGAGGAGAAGATTGCATGAAAATACCAATTAAAACTAATAGAAAAAGTTTATAACTAACAATATATAAACATTAAAAAATATATAGGGCAAATATACCGGTTTTGCCGTTTGTTTATCACATATTTTCATTTAAAATATTTCAAATAATTTTTTTCTATGAAATAACCTTAAGGAGCAAAAGAAGAAGACTGACAGTGAAACGTCAATCTTTTATAAACAAAAACAGAAAATTATGGTGATATGTAGAATTTGTTTACTTGATTTAATTGAACAAGATAAAATAGACATAGAAAATCAATTAAACAATGACGTTACTATTTTGATCGGTATCGTTCAGTTATCAAGTATTAAAGTAAGTTTCTTCAGTCATTTATTGACATTCCATGTTTTAAAAGTAGTGTTTATATATATTTTTGGTAAATAAATAACTGTTTCAGGTATCAGACAATGACTTAAAACAGTATATATGTAAATCATGTTTCAATAAATTAAACATATGCTATAATTTTAGAAAACAAATTATTGAATCTGATGAGAAACTAAAAACACTGACTCAAAACCATGACGAAAATGAACCTGTTCAAGAAACAAAAACAAATGTTTCTGCTGTAGAAATAAGATCAATAAAAAGCGAGTACAGTGACAATGATGATCCATCAAGTGACTATGGCACAATAGATTCTGGTGACTGTAATAAAAATATTTTTCCTGATGATCAGAAACATGATCAGGTGGAAAAGGAAGAACACATTGTTAAAAGGAGACAACTAAATTCAAAAAAGCTGCATTATTGTAAAGAGTGCCAGAAATCATTTAAAAAAGCAGATCATTTAAATGTTCATATAATCTACAAGCATCGTGAAAAACAATTTAAGTGCAATACATGTAATAAAAAATTTGCCAGAAAATATGACTTAAACTATCACAATAGAATTCACACTGGAGAAAGACCTTTTACATGTGAGATTTGTGGAAAATCATTTGCGTAAGATGGATAAATGAAGATTAGATATTGTATATGGTAGGTGTTTTCTTTTTTGTTTTAGATCATCAAGTTATTTTTATACACATAAAAAAATTCATACTGGTGAGAAGAGGAACAAATGTGAATTTTGCAGCTGTGCTTTTATCAATTTAGATCAACTGCACATTCATATTAGGCAGAAACACACAGGGGAAAAACCATTTATGTGCGAATTATGTAGTAGTGCCTTTACAAGCAGTAGTGCCTTGTTCCGACATAAAAGAGATGTACATGGTGAGGTATGGTGATAATGGAAGTTGTTATAGTTTATATAATTGTTGTTACTATTTTAAGTTATTTTTTTTAGAAAGAACCATGTCCTGTTTGTTCAAAATTATATAGCATTAGGGGATTAAAGTCTCATATTAAAAGACACCAAGAGAAGCAGAGTGGAATAAAAAGATTTGTTTGCAATATTTGTGACAAGAAGTTCACATGCCGAACCAGCATAAAGAGACACAAGTTAATACATAATGGCAATAAGGATTTTAAGTGTGAGGTACAACTCAAATTAGTAGAATAAAACCATAGACTATTGATTATAATTTGACATCTTAATATTTGATATATTTAATAACAAATGCGTATATAATAGCAGTGGTAAAATTGTTATAACAGACATTTATCTGATGTAATTTAATTTTAAATATGATTTAATTCATTCTAATCCTTTGGTTTTTCAAATTGTTTTGCGTTACAATTTCACTTTATCCAGTTTCACCATCTATTGAGTAATTTCAAGAAAGGGTCCATTCATTTTCAAGATTTCAAGTGAGATAAATGTACCATTCTGTTTTAGATATGTAAAAAGGCATTTAATCAAAGGTCTACACTTCAGACACATATGAGAATCCACTCACAAATAATGCCCTTCCATTGTGAAATATGTAGTAAAACATTTAGATATAAACATCATTTAAAACTACACATGGGGAAATATCATAAAAGTGAAGATGTTAAACAAGAATAAATATTTGAAGGTTTGTGATTCTTATAATAAAAAAATTAATTTCAGATGATGTGTTTCATTTTGTTCACCCATCGGAAGTTGATTGGAAGGCTAGATGAAAACCAATAAATTTACTTTTTTACTAAATTATTTATGAAAATATTTTAAATATATTTAATAATACATTATTTAGAATTAACATATAAATATACTAAATTTATGCATTTTCTTCCATAAATTTCTGCAACAAATTATTAGCCAAAGGAATAATTAAATATTCAGTTCCATCTTCGACGGATCGTTTTGTCTTCACCATTTTATGGTCTATGAATTCAGTGAGCTGTGCCCTTAAAGCTAAATCAGAACTAACAATGAAAGATTCTCTGCAGGCCATGTACAGATCTTTGAAAGCCATTCCTTGATAGTATTGACTGTAATTTTCGATTTGATGGCGAGCTAATTTTAAATATATGGCTTTCGAGTTTTGTGTTAAAGAAAGGAACACATTGCGTAGAGAAGACAAAGCCAGTGTTCCTGATTGTTGAACCATCATTGATCTTTCAAATGACGTTTCTTCAGTGTATGGTAAAAATGATGTCACATCCCACCAGACATAATTGAATTTACTGAGCTTACTGTGATCCCAAATTAATGGGGCATTAATGTGATCAATTGTGGCAATTAAATGTATATTTTCTACGGAACTCAGTTTGGCTAAAACTGACTGAGCTTTTGAATTTCTTAAAGTCTCACCATCTATATTATGTACTATAAGGTACAAATGACTATTTGGTATCATTCTAAACTCATTAACTATGACATCACAAGCATCATTTGGGTTTGTGGGGGCATCAGATATCTCCAATAAATCCACAATAATACTATCAACTATATTCTTAATTGATAAGGTAGGAAAGAATCCATTAATTACAATAACAGGCATATCTGATAAGTACTCATTTTGAAATTTGGTCAAAAGAGATTTTTTTGATCCCAAACCATATAAAAGTATATTAAAATTCTGATTTAATATAAATAACCATTTCTTAAATGATGATTGATTTATTTCCGTCAGTTTCTGAATAGCTGAACTGTGTTCATCTGTTAACTTCATACCTGATAACAGTTTTTGTAAGTGATATTGAGCTAATCTTGGTGTTTCCAACTTATCAAGAGTATTATTTGATGTTTTAATTTTACTTGAACTATTTGCAAAATATTCTTCAGTGTCTATGGCATATTTACTATTAGGAATTATTTTTCTTCCTCTGGTAGAAACTTGTGCTTTGGCATCACTGAATTTAATATTTCCTAAAGGTTTTTTCACTTTTTTCTTATCTTCTGCTGAATCCTCAGACTCGTCTGATGGTTGGGTAGATTCTTCACTGTCAGAACTTTCTGTTTCTGAAGGGGCTTCATATTCACTTTCGCTATCTTCGAAAACAGCCTTTAACTTGTGTCTCATCTTTGCTCTTTCGATATGAGGTGTTTTTTGAACTTCTGCCACTTTCAGGGCTAAACTTTCCCTCTGTTTTCTTTTTTGGAATGTAAATATCTCTTCGCCAAGCACATTTTCGTTCTCATGCAATAGCTTTGGCTTTTCTGAACTTGAATCAATAGCATCGTCGCTAAAATAGAACTCCTCGTCACTACTACTAACTGTAGCAACAAAACCAGACGTTTTCAATTTCGATATATAAAGTGACTCCATTGCTTTTAAACTTGGTTTCTTCTGTCGCGATGTACGACGAGTCGGGGTTGCTTCAGCCATCTCAGTGTCTCTGTAAATATTTTGATTTTTATTTTTTATGTACTTTTTAAACTTTAACCTAGGTTATTGGGTTTATAAATTTTCAGCTTTTTGACTTAGGTTACCTATAAATATTTGGCGCGGAAATTTAAACGTTTGCATCAAAACTTTTTTCAATTGCGAGTTGTGGATCAAAACTTATTTCTACTATTGACATGTTTTGACAGATTATATGGCGATATGCATGTTAAAATATGTTATCATGTGTTTTGAAGTAATTTTTGGAAGAAAATAGAAACAATGAATGACATTGAAGAAGATAACAACAAATGGGCAGCGTCCAGTGATGCGACAACGTTTTCGGAGAAAGCGTCATTGAGCGAGGATTTAGATAGTTGTTTACCAGAAAACTTAGAAGCGGAAGAATTGCAGCTAGCATTGAATAAGGTAATGCATTAGGGGTACAGTTTCTAATGATTTAACTATGTAAATAATAACAATTGTAACGTAAATAGGTTCTATTGAAAAAAGAGCGTGTTAATATAGAGTTGACTATATACTGATTAGGATTGCATAAGATATATTTAAAGCTTTATTTTCCTAGTAAATCATATTTCAAATGAATGTATAAGAAAGTTTAATTCATTTTCCTAGAATGTTTAATATGGTAAGGACCAATTCCTTTTTTATTATATCTAAAGTAATTTTAAGATATTAAACAATACTTTAATTATAATAGGAGGCAAATGGAGATGAGTTATCAAAAGCTATCAATAAATGTCGAGATTTAATTCTCGAAAATGAACAGTGCTCTTTTGAAAGAAAGTGGCTAGTAAGACATTTGATAGAACTACGTTTAAGACTTCAAGAATACAAGGAGGCTATGGAAGATCCGCTGTAAGAATATTATATTTTTTCAGGAAATTTTAGTACATATTTATGTCTATTTTGTAGGCATCCAAGAAATAAAAATAGTGGTGTGTCTAATCGTACAGTTAAAGGCCATCATTTAAAACTCCAGCCTTTGCTTAGAAATGCCTCTTATAAGTATTGCGATCATTGTACTGGAACTATTTGGTAAGTGCTGATAATGCATTGATTATATTATCTTATATCTAATATAGCAATTTTAAACTTTTTTGACTTTTTGGTTGGTGGAAACTGAAATTTGCTCAAATAAGTTCAAATAACCCATCTAGTATTAGTTCAAAATAATTGTGTTGAAATTATATAAACTATTCTTGAATATATCAACAATATTTTTCAAAAACTAGGCATAATAATCGAGCCTGCTTATGGTTGTATAACAATAAACTGAATATTTCAGGAGTGTGGTACAAGCCTGGTATGAATGTGAAGATTGTGGATACGCTTGTCATTACAAATGCATAGCCTCTATTTTACGGGAGTGTGCTCACGTCATTGCTTGCGAAAAAGGTCAATATGAACTTAATATTTGCCCTGAAGTAGGGATGTCTGCCCAAAAGTATCAGTGTGCTGAATGCAAAGCACCACTAATTTTGAGTAAGTGCTTTTTAAAAATTTGTTGTATCTAAATTAGAATTCCTAGCTTGATAGATTTTTTATTAAAAAAATTAATTTATTGCTAGCTGCTCCTTCAGGAATAACTAGCTGCTTAGGCAAATTATTTCTGCCAGGTAAAAAAACTGTGAAAAGTAACTTGCTTTTATAAACACCATAAAATATATGTGAGCATTAATTTAGTTTATTTTATCGATCATGCAGATAAAGAGTGGTCGGATGTGAAGAAATGTGACTACACAGGTCTCTATTACTGTTCTGCGTGCCACTGGAGTAGTTCGGCCGTTATACCAGCTCGTGTGGTCCATAACTGGGACTTAACCCCTTATTTAGTATCGCAGGCTAGTTTACAAATCCTCAGAATTACCGCCAACAGACCTCTGATTAATTTAGAGAAACTGAATCCGAGATTATTTTCGCTGGTGCAAGAACTAAATTTGGTGAGGAGGCTGAGGCAGGAGCTGCAAGGCTTGAAAAAGTATCTGGTCGTGTGTCGAAAAGCAAAAGAAGAGCATCTGCTGTGGAAGTGCGACAGGCCCCATTTAATCGACAACACGGACATGTACAGCTTGCAGGATTTACTGGATACGCAGTCTGGGGATTTATTAACTAAATTGCATAACTTGGTTGAGGATTTTTCCACTCATGTTAAGATAAACTGCGAGGTGTGTAAAGGGCGCGGACACATATGTGAAATTTGCCAAAACGAAGAGATCCTCTTCCCATTCGTTTCTACTGCTTATATCTGTGATAAATGCAACTCGGTATACCACAAAAATTGCATAGCTAGGGTACGGGACTTATGTCCGAAGTGCGATAGGATCAAGGAGCGATTATTGAAAGAAAGTGAAAATAACAACAATGGTGAATAGTTCGATTCCTGTTCAGCTCCCAAAAAAAAAAACATATATTTTAATGATAATAGCTATATTATTCTATTTTTTTTCTACTTTTCTTTATTATTTATTGTGTTTATTTTTTCAGAATTGTTATGTATTTTCGGTTTCAATTACGGTCGTAAAATTTATTTGTGGCCCTAATAACTTTTAAAACTTATCTATTGTTAAGTTTGTAATATAATTTTTAAAATATATGATTATTATAATTACGTAAATACAACTTATTTTAAATTATCCCTTAAATACTATCCGATCACATTTGATCGGACTCAATTAAATCAGATTTTAAAAAACTTTATCAATGCCCCTCTCTGATATGTTCAATTTTATAATAGTGCTGGTAGGTGTATTTTTTTTGATTGGCTGATAGAACATCTTGCGCTTAAAAAGAATAGGCCTGAGTTTTATACTGATTTCGTAGGCGGCTTTGAATCGAGTCGGGCTGGCTTGTCTGCATAAAATGTTTTAGATTTACAAAGTCGATACAGACTGCCTTTTATAAAATATTTTTAATAATTGCAGCCTGACTCTCGTATTTATTTATAAATAGGATTTCGCACCACATAACCATAAATGAAATGTGACAAGTCAAAGGTAACAATATTAACAGAAGCCACTGGACACAATCGCAGCTATCCATGAAGTTCATTCAGATTAAGTTATCTATATATATATATATATATATATATATATATATATATATATATATATATATATATATATATATATATATATATATATGTACATATTTATTTTGAATGAGTCGTCATTATCAGTTATGCAGTGTTAACAAGGAAGATTTGTTTATGTTGACTAACGTATATGAATTAAAACCTATTTGTACTTATTATATAGAGTACAAATAACAAATGCAGAGGTTTACATACATTTTGTTTAAATATTTTTAGTGATCTTGTACAAGCAGGTAAATAACTTCAGTAAATGTTTGTTGTCTTGTGTTCTCTAAATTATCTGCTATTATTGATATTTTCAGAAAACAAAACAAAATATTTCCACTTGTTTATATATCGTTAAAGTAAACCTTTATTAATTAATTTTTTTAACGGGCTTTTGAGACCGATGAAATGATTACACTACTACTGTGTATATATTTAAATCTGGAAAAAACTAGTGTTGAAAAGAATCGTTAGTTTAAAACTCGGAACCTTCTTGATTGGTTATAACTAGCTTTATCCTTTATAAACTAAATTAAACAAGAAGTTTTTTAAAAACATGTATTGTCAACAATAAATAATACAATCATCCGGCAACTTCTTTTTGTAAAATTAGACTTTTCAAAATAGACGCGGCCTGTAGCCTAACCGGTGGTAATGTAAGGAGTGGAGCTTCCAGATACTAAAAAAAAACATAAATAATTACATGATATTAATTCAAAATTGTTAATCTTACTTCTCGGATAGTTTTTCGACCAACATCTTTTTCGAACAAATGTTTCTGGTACATGCCTTGTTTCGTAGCGTTTACTGTCTTACTGGCTTTGATTTTACTGAATATTGTCATATCTTCCGATAGATCATCATCGACGTTTTCTGCGTATTCAAATGGTTCTTCGCTTTTACTTATGCAGTATAGCTCCTAAAACAATATTCAAAATGGAAAAAATGCTTTAAGAGTTATGTCTGGTACTTACGCTGTTGGAAGTGATAAAATACAAATTAGATCTTTCATACCATTGCAATCTTGAGTCGTTACTGTATTTGCCTGGTATAAAAGCAGCAGCGACGACCTCGTTTGATTTGTTAATTAATTTATCACTGGAATAGAGGATTGTGGGATTTGCCGCTTCAAATACAAACACTGCAATGATTAATGTATATTATTTTATATTATCTATATGCAACCTTTATATTTACTTATTTTGCATTAAGGGGTTATAGTACGTTAGGTTTTAGAAAATTGGCGTAAGTCAGCTCAATTTTCTTCGTTTTAACTATAGCTAGTTAGATAAATTATCTGTTGAAGTAGTTATGATTTATTTACTGTATATATAAAATATGTTTGTATACCCAAAGATATGCGATACTAAACCCATTAAATACATTGAGTAGTTTTCTACAAAAAAATCTCAAAATATATCCATTTTTCACAGCGGTATAACCCCTTAAGCAACACAAAGCAGTTTTTCATTGGCTGACATTTAAAATATTATAGTATGAAACATGATTGGTTGACAGAACCTCTATTGACTTTGACAGTTCTATAAGGTTTTAGAAAATTGGCGTAAGTCAGCTCAATTTTCTTCGTTTTAACTATAGCTAGTTAGATAAATTATCTGTTGAAGTAGTTATGATTTATTTACTGTATATATAAAATATGTTTGTATACCCAAAGGTATGCGATACTAAACCCATTAAATCCATTGGGTAGTTTTCTACAAAAAAAATCTCAAAATATATCCATTTTTCACAGCGGTATAACCCCTTAAGCAACACAAAGCAGTTTTTCATTGGCTGACATTTAAAATTATAGTATGAAACATGATTGGTAGACAGAACCTCTATTGACTTTGACAGTTCTATAAACCGCAACATTTTTGCTTTCATATTATCATAGTTTCATTAAAAGTTGACACCAAAACTTACAAAACATATTAGATACTATCTTAAAATTCTTGAATAATATTTATAATACTGACACAAGCAAAAAATGTGCCAGCTATGTAAAAACATGCAATTATTTCGGTTTAAACCCATATATACAATACGATTTACTTAAAAAAAATTCGTTTATTATATAACTTACCTTTGTTTTCTTTAGATATTACCATCATGTAAGTGGACAAATAGTCTGCAACCAATAAATTGATATTCTGAATATTCACTACCCAAACCATACAAAGCGTCAATATATTCCATACTGTAAGTTGACTTTTGCCAGCTGCTACTAATAAATGACACTGATCACCTAAAATAATATGCATTACTTTAATATATATACGGTTATATAAGTGTAACAATTACTTACTTTGACCGAATTGTACATGATCGATATCTTGTTTATACTTGGGATGAATTAGTGAGCATTTTAAATCACAAGAATCTGGCGTCCAAGTTGTTAAAATTGATCCAAATGCTGTGGCAAACAAGGAGCCATCTATTGAAAAGGAGAGGGACTTGCAAGGTAACTGTCTATAATACCCTTCACTTAAGCATTTCCACACTAATCCCGATTCTAAAATAGTGAAACTGTGATTAATTTTCATGTTATAATTATTTTTATTTACGTACTATGAACACTTTGAACTTCATTGATTTGCCATATTTTAAATTTCTTATCTACACCTATAGTAACGCATTTTAAATTATTTTCCTTATTTAATGGTTGAAATGCAATATTCAATATTCCTATTTCATGTGGATATTCTATTGAAGTATTAAGTTCAAACCTAAATTAAAATCTTGTGTTAAAATTAATGACTCTATAACTAATGTTCTTCACGTGACACTTACATTTGTTTTGCACTATTAAATTGCCAGAACTTTAACCTAATTTCATTACAGACCCCTTCACTCCTCCTGTCTTCTACAGTGGCTAACCATTTTCCACTTTTGCTGAGCGCCACTTTCCTGACTTCTGTGTTTTCTAATTGTGATTCTCTTTCATCCGTAATTTTGGTTTGGTTCACAATATCAACCTAATGTTTATTTTGTTAGACATATCAAAAAATTTATGTAAAAACAACTTACATTGTAGAGAAGAGACATGTCATTCGGAGAATAAAATTGTACACATCCAACATTACCATTTAAAACTAATGATCTTGTAATTGGATCATATATAATGCCACTTTCAAAGTGATTTCCTATTACCAAATGTTGGATCAGGGCAATTTGATTTAACCGAGAATCAACTATTCTTATAGCATTATCTGATGTTGCCACAGCTAAATATGCATTGTTGTCTGATATTGATAGGTGAGAAATTCCTGCTGGCAATCTAAAATTACCGCAATACTTAATAACATTAATAAGTAAGGATTAATATCTAAAATTACCTTGGTAAAAATTGTCTTACATTTGGCTTATCACATTGCCACTTCACTAATACACATTCATTAGCCCCACTATAAAAATTACTACCTGATGATGAAAATACTAAACAATCCACTGGTAAAGTGTGCCAATGAAAAACAGCTTGAGTTTTTTTGTCAAATAAATCTTGCCATAGAAGTATTCTGCCACTATCATCACCTGTTAGCACTGCTTCTTCATTAGGATGACATGCTATACATGTAAACTTTCTGTTATTTTTTCCCATTTTATACCTGCATTGATAATATATAAATTAAATAATATTAACACTTTCTTTACAGACAACATACTTAGTAATAAACAGATTTTGGATCTTTACAAAATAAATAACATTTTCTTGTACTACTGAAAAGAATTTATCTTGACAAATATCCACCATATAATTATCATCACTGATTTTCAATATATCTCTTCTACTACCTGTTTTCGAATTAACTATTTTGAAATTAATTTTATTGTATTTGTTATATGAAATTAAACATTCTAATTCTTTATTTGAATTAAACGAAATAAAATTAAAGGTTCTAACATCTGCCTCCTTCAAGTCCTAAAATGTAAAAATATTATAAATTATAATTTGTAACTATTATTATTTTTTATACTATACCCATTCATATAATTTTTCTTTAAAAGCTATTTTCCAAATAATAACTTGTCCATTGGCTGAACAAGCAGTTAAACATTCAAAATCGTCAATGTAGTTATAGCAAACACCTATTACATTTTCTTTTAAACCTTTATATTCATAGATGAATTTGGATGTTTTTGTATTGTATTGTGAAATCGTATTTCTTGAGCAAAAAAACACATTTCTGCAAAATTAATATAGTGAAGTATTAATTGGAAATCAAAATTGCCATTGATTAATTAAAACTTACTCTCCATTCGCTGAAAGTACTGGACGTACCTTCACAAATGAACCACCGCCTTTAAAATTAACACATACATCCATGTTTTATATAATTTTCTATAGTTATTGCTACGTTTTAACAGAAATTATATAGGTTAGAATAAACACGTGGGTATTTGTTTTGATTTGTGAAATACCAAAAATGTCAAATTTGACGTTAACACTATTAGTTCAAATCACGGAATAGTTAAAATGTCTTATCAGCTGTCTGTCAATCCCAGAAATTGATTTTTTTAATAAAATTGATTCTAAAGAGGGGTTTGTTGAAAACATAAATTTAAAGCTTAAAAATTCTACATGTCTTTAGTGGAAGATGATACCCTCGCATTTGGCGAGGAGGATGTACATGAAAGAAATTCAAGTAACATTTTAACGTAATTATATCTTATAATGCCAGGGTTTTTGGAACTTATAGTACTTGTTTTCAGTCATCCTTATGTTACTTTATTTCATATTAGTTTCCGAGCAGCTGCGATAGCAGCTTATATGTTATGTGGCTGGTTCAGTGACAGTTTTATAACCAGCTTCGTCACTATAGTCATACTTCTATCAATGGATTTTTGGACTGTTAAAAATATTACGGGAAGATTAATGGTTGGGCTTAGGTGGTGGAATTATGTGGATGACGATGGAAAGTCGCACTGGGTTTACGAGTCTCGAAAGGTAAATAATTTATAGCTTATCAGAAAAGATTGTTAATATTTACTTTAGGAGCACTTGCAGAATCGAATTAATGAGCGTGAATCAAGAATATTTTGGACAGCATTACTTTTGACCCCTTTCATATGGGGTATATTCTTTTTAGTGGCGTTATTTGGATTGAAATTGAAATGGATGGTACGTAGTAAATTTTTTTATTTGTGTTAATCAGGCATTTATGACTTTTTTTTTAGTTGGTAGTTTTAATTGCTCTTGTGTTAAATGGTGCAAATTTACATGGCTACATCAGATGCAAAGTTGGAAATAAAGATAGTTTAACAACAGTGACCTCTGAGTTTATCAAAAAACAAGTAATGAGTAATGCCATAAATATTGTGACAAGGCAAGCAAATTCACCACCAGTGAATACACCAAATAATCCAGCCAACACGGTTTAATTATTATTCCAAAAGTATTCTTCTATTATTTAATTAACTTATTGTGATAATTTTGAATTTAACTATGGTAAAAAGAAACAAACTTCATAGCTATTAACAGGAATATATTACAAAAAATAATATAAATTGTCCTTTAGTACTTTACTATGTTTTTGTTTTCTTTTGAAACCTGCAAACACCTACTACAAAAACAAGCACAACATTTAATATTTGTATATATCACAGATTAAACTTTAATAACTTGTTTTATCACTATATGAACCAAACCACTAAGAAAATTTTGGTGAAAAACTCAAAATATATTAAAAATAAAAAGTTAAATGACACAATCACAAAACCGTTGTTACACTTTAAATATTATTATAAAACACTATAGCAGTGTGTAATATATTAAGCAGTAAGTGCATTTCAATCAATACCTACTTGAAATCCCTTATATTAGGTGTAGATAAAAAGTATTTATAAAAACCAGGGCTTCTAGGATCATCAAATATGCTCCATTAATGTTTAAATAGTACCTTATTTATTTTCTTTTTGTTGTCTTAATAATTCATTAATTTGGCTCTTGTACATATCTTTTACATCCTCTAAATCTAATTTAAGTTCTTCATTTTCTTCGACTTTTTCACCAAACAGCTGACATAAAGTTTCATACTTCTGCTGCAAGTTAACATACTCTTCTTGTAGTCTGGCATAATCTTCCTTGGTTTTTTCCAATATCTCAACCTGCAATAATTTATATCATTTTATTTTAATGATTATGTATCTGAAAAAGTAATTCACTGTATCGAAAAAAATAATTTTTAAAGACATAGGTTACAGTATTAGATACAGAATTAGTGTTTTGTATAGAGTTATTCAGTACTGAAGAAAGATGAATCAAGATCATAAAGAGCGATCTTATGCATAAGGAATTAATATCTGATGCCATTACAATGAGAATATTCAAAGTCGAGGGCTCAAGTTGGTGGAGAACCATACAATGAAGAATCCATGGCTTATGAAGTATGGCTAATTCGACCATGATGTGAAGTGTTTTTCCACTTTTCCAATACATTCATTCCTTCTAGGTATATTCACAAGCCCTGGTTACCTGTCTATTATTCATAGTTTGCTACAAATTAGAGTTGTTTTATATCATGGAGAATGTTAAAATCTTCAGCCAAAAATAAGAGAATCTATGTTAATAATTTTCACTGTTAAATAATCCACCAGCGGGGCCAAAAATCAAACGAAATTCAATAAAAAGGCAATGGTGTCTACTTTGTTGATCAAAAATTATTTTCAAGAAAGCCCATTTTATCATGGATAACCTTTCCAAATACCTAATTGTTTCGAGAAAACTAAAAATATACTGACCCTATTGATCAGGTCCGATATCTCCGAATTCAGCAACGACCGTTCTTGTTCTCGCCGGTTCAGTTCCCACTGTAACTGTTGCAGTTCTCCCTCCTTTTGTTTCAAATTGCTTTGAAGCATTTGCATTTCAAACATGTTGGTATACCTGGGAGCGTGGGTCGCTTCGAACGGTTCATCCTGGGAATAATCATAATAATTTTCGGGACCTGTCGGTTTGGTTTACTTACTTGAGACCAAAAACTACTGCTAAGGGATTCCGCGACGGACACTTTCCCCAAACTTAAAGTTGGTGAATTGCTTCCCGAAGCTCTATCTATGGTGGTTTGTGACTCATTGAATCCATCCTAGTGATAGTGGTATTTAAAGAAAATTGTTTAACTATTTATAGGCAGGTTACCTGTGAATTAGTGGCACTTTGTTTTTTGTCTGATTCGTTATACGATTTTTCCGTTACCAACTGCTTTTTCAAAGCCTGTATCTCTTTGTCCTTTTCGTCCACAGCTTCTTTTTGTTTTTTTACGGAATTTTTTAATGACTCGATCTCACTAGATAAATATATTATACTTAAAAAACTATTTTGTTGGAGTCAGTTTTATTACCTTTTCAATTCCTGTTGCGCCATTAATTCTTCGGTTTTACTTTGTTCCAGGGCCATTTTACTCATCTCCAATTCGTGTTTTAGCGTATTGAACTGACCTTCTAAATCAGCCAATTTTGATCTCATAGTTAAGCATTCTTCTTTGCTGGACCTTTCCAAGGTCGTGGAACTTTGTAATTTTCCTTGTAGATCACCTAGAAAAGGAATACTTTCTAATGATACAACATAACGTTTTTAGGTCTTCATTTGTTTTCATCTTTTTTTTTGTAAATAATGTAAGCCAGCTTAGAGACTTTTATGATTTATTCAAGTTTTTGATTTTTGTAATTTAAGAATATGTTAAAATTGAGATTGATTCTTTTAAAATGATCAATAATTGGATGCAAAAAAACACAAATTACTTCTTCATGTCATAAAATTAACAACTTACTAATTTTCAACGTGAGTTCTTGCTCTCCTTTCTCAAAATTGGCAATTTTGGACTGATACATGGTCTGCAAGTTTTCTAGTTGCCTTACCAGAGGTTTGCTCACCTCCGATATCGACTGCGACAATTCCTCGTTTTGATTTTCAGCTTCCTCCAGTCGCCGTAACAATTCACTATTCTCCCGTTTCAATTTTTGCTCCCTTTTTACGTGTTCTTCCTCAGATTTCCGTAACTGATAACGAAGATCGTCGAGTTGATTAATAACCTATAAACCGTCAGTTAGTTAAAAATCACAGACAGCTCAATCGCATCACCTCTTCATTTTGCGATTCGGTAATTTTCTTCTCATTTTCCAAGCTTTCCAAGTGCTGCTGTTTCATCAACAATTCCGTGGCCGTTTTGTTTTTGTCGATGAGCTCTTTCTTGGCAGCATCCAGGGATTTCTTCGTCGTGTCGTACTTTTGGTTTAAATCGTCTAGCTGGCCCCTTAACTTTGTCAGTTCAGATTCGATTTTCTTATTTTTCGTCGTTAAATTGTGAACGGCCTCTATTTGTGAACGTTCCACTTCTTCTTTGGCCGATAATGACTTTTTTAGGCGCTCAGTCTCCATCGATAGGCTTTCATTATGTTCCCTAAATTATTTTTATCATATAGTGATTATTTAATGACATTAGGGCTGGGAATTAATTCTTATCACCAGTGCCTTGTTAGCAGATTAAACATTCAAATTATGATCAAATAATAAAATAGCCATTGATAAGAATGCATTCCTGATATCAATATCTAACTTACTTTAAATGTTTTATTGTTCCTTCATTCTCTTTCTCCTTTGCTCTAAGCTTTTTAATAATATTGGAATGCTGCAACTGTTGTCTGGATAATTTTTCACCCTCATCCCGTAATTCTTTTATGGTTTGGTCCTTTTCAGATATAGTGGATTCTAATTCATGTTTGCTCATTCTCGCCGCTACGTCTAATTTGGCTTGATCCAATTGTTTTCTCAGGGTATCCTTTTCTCTAATTGCCTATGACATTCGATTGTTATTACTTATTAAATTGTTTGAAAAAAAGTGTGGCTACTACTTGTTGAAATTTCTTTTCCAAAGCGGATAATCTTTGAGTATATTCTTCGGTGACCTGACTCAAATCGGCCGATTCCAGCTGTTGGGTTAGCACGCAATCCAACTGAGTTTTTAGATCGTTGTTTTGCTCCTGCAGTTCCGCATTTCTCCTACGTGTCAAACGATATTTATTGGTGAATATTAAGGATGCTTATGTTTTTTTACCGATTCATATCAATGAGTTTGGATTCTCTCGATTCTAAAATATCAGTCATTTCGGATATCCTTTTGAGGAGCTTATCTATGTCGACATTGTTATGGGAGTCATCGCTAAAAGTATGTCGTAGAGTATATTTCAGAATTAAAAAGTATACTGTGACTGTGAATTATTTTAAGGGAATTTAGAGGTGCAACATAACTTATTATTGTATTGCATCTTGCAGAACTATATTAATATTAAAGCTCAGCAACCCATATATCCCAACAGTAATTTTTAAATAAGCATGCAAAAAGATGAACTCGCAAATTAGTTTTTCATAATGCGAAAAACTGTTTAAATGTAATTAAAAATTATGGACAACAAAGATTGTTAAAATTCTTCATGCTATTAAAATATTATGTCAAATAGTATAGCATTATTAACCATGAATAAATATCAAACAGTATGTTTAAGGCCAGGCGCAAAATGGAACCCAGCTAACGCGATAAATAAGTAACTAATGATGAAAGTATCTTGAAAAATAATCATGTCCTTATTTTTTAGTGAAAATTTACAGTGGGTTTATAAAAATATCCATCAAAATTAATCCACAGTCATTATAATATAGTGTACCTGATGCTTGACGCTTCTGACAGCTCTCTGTTGTGTCCCTTGGCCTTCTTGATTGTCATTTTGTGCAGCAAGTTATCAATCGCAGATTCCTCGGTTTTGGCTTTTAGCAACGTCTTCTTAGCCGGGCTCTGTCGGCTTTGAGTGCTGCTGCTATCCCCGTTCGGACTCGAAATTATCTCTATATCCGATGACGTGGTTGTTTCAAGTTCATCGCCTTGAAGTAAAACATAAGTGTATTTGTTAGTAACTGACTTTCTATGTTCATATATTACAGGAGGTATGGCATGAGGTATGATCGGATTCTATTTTAACCAGATCAGATTTTTCCGAACTCAACGGTGACGAATTCTCCCTAGGGACAATTTCAATCTGAGAAGATGTGGCGATGCTATCTAGCGAACTGGCTTTGTCTGAAAATTCGCGACACGCCTCAGGAGTATGTTTTTGAGAGTCTGGAGACTTCTCTACCTGTAATAAATTTCACATTACATGTTTTTCTCCGAGCAATAAAACTGTATATACAACATTTAGATATTTATTCGAAATTACAACTTCTGTTAAAAATCAAAGGATATCTTTACCATAGCATCAGCAATTAGTTTTTTTAAATACGTCGAATTACTGCTGGTTTCGGTTGTGGTACTTGTATCGCTACTGGTCTCCATGATGTTCTCTTGAGTTTCAACCAGTGTCTTGTCTGACTGAGAACCATCATCAGTTGAAGTGTCCAATTGGTTTTCTGAACCTGAAGTGTTTTCTTCATAAAAACATTAGTAACTAAATCTTTTGATTATTATTACTTAACCAACCTGAACTTCGTACAATCTCGTCTTCTTGTGGAATGTCGATGATGTTGGTTTTTTCCAAAATTTTTGGCAAATCTGGCTTATTACTTGAATGTGGTTGGGTATCAATTAAAAGTTGGTTATGGTTAACCTATGATGACACATTATATTACAAAACAATAATTCACACTTTTTTTTGCTTACTTGATTTAATGGCAAATGCATACTTCTACTCGGTGCTCTTGTAATCGCTTCAGTGGTAGTAAAGTTTCTATCAGGACTTAAATTTTCAGTTTCGATTGATATTGTTTCACTAAACTCTGGCCTAAAATTAGATTTTCCAAATTATATTATACCAATTAAATTTTATGACTTTACCTATTATAAGTGTCTTTAAGCATCTTTTGTGGTTTAGCATGGATATTAAAAGCTGTATCCAAAACTGTAGCTGATGTGCTTTCAGATATAGATGTATAAGACATTGTGTCTTCTGCAATACTATTCTCATCTTGATCTTCCGGGATCACCTCTACACTTTCTGGTGATACTTTATCTGATGACAGGCTAACTTTTAAGTCTAAACAGGGTGATTCTGAAGGTGAAAGAAACTCATCTGTTTGCTGAGAACTCTTGTCTCCTGTTGTACTGTCAGAACCTATAACTTCTACTGAACTAGGACTAGTTAAACTATCACCTAACACTTCCACTGATTCTGACATGTGTTTTTGACCTTTAAAGCAAACAGTTTTAGTTCTAAGATATTCTTTTTTTAAATAATATTTACCTGGTATTGAACTTGATGTACTTAAGCCAGAATTAACATCAGATTCTGGAGTGCTAGTGTATTCTGGGCTTCCTGTTAATACATCTATGCTCTCTGAATTCTTTCCACTCTCTGTGCTAATAATAGATAATCTGTTAATATCTTTTTCTGATAATTTATCTGAAGATTGCACTAATAAGTCGAGGATTTTCTCCTGATCCTTTGTATCATTTTCTGTCTCACATACCAGTTCTTCCTCACTATGTTGAACAACTAATTTACTTTTACTGAAATCTTTATCAATATTTGAGTCAGTGCAATCATCTAAACTTTCTATTGAAGGAGACTGCATTTCTTTCACATTAGAATTATCAATAAAAAATGATCCTAAAATTGATACATTTGCTACACAAAGTTAACAAGTGGAAGTATATTTACCAGTAAAACTACCCCAAATACTAGCAGCCTGTTTGCTTTGCTTGGCTTCTTCATTTGGTGAATCTTTTTTAGAGTCATTAATATTTCCCGACTGGGTTATACCCCACGTACCAAAAAAATCATCAGGATTAGTATCAATTGGAGTGTTTACAGGAATATTTTCGGGGGCATCCTTTATATCCAAGGCTTTATCAATAGTTTTTTGAGCCTCTTTTAGTGCTGATTTGGCAATATTTGCCAAAGCTCCCGCATCAAACCAGCTCATGATTGCTCATACTTTGTATGGTGCGAAATTCTTAATACTTGACCTATTACTGAACAATAAAATCAAAGTTGCTCACGAAAAACGAAGTGTTTTGTTAAATTTTGGTAAGATTAACACAAAATTATTTGTTTTCGTTGCGTCATTTTTGACAACTAAACATTTATTTAAGTGTCAGTTATCAGCTGATGCCGACGTGTTTTAACGGAGATACACGAACGTTTTTCATTTTGAAAAAATCTTTATATATATTTATATTTTGATGGAAATGAGTTCTTTGTATGATCATTTATCGTTAATATAAAGACATTTTTTTGTATTTATATCTTAGTAAATATAAAAAGATATACTTAATAACAATATTAAAATTTTAAGATTTTCAATTTTCGTTTTGTGTATATCTACGTCTTCTACAAAACACTACAACAAGCTCTAGTGGCGCAATTGGTTAGCGCACGGTACTTATAAGACAGTAGTCGTGAGCGATGCCGGGGTTGTGAGTTCGAGCCTCACCTAGAGCATACTTTTTTTTCTTTATTTTGGAAATCCTAATTATTTTTCTTATCCTTATACGTCCGAATTTAATTAAATTAATTTAATTTAAAGGAAAATGAAAACGCAAATGGTTATTTGTTCAAAATGAACGTGAAATGCTGGATTAAAGGTGAAGTTTGAAACGCCAAAAAACTGATATTGCTCATTAATAAATAATATAAATATGAGAAAACGATAAAATGCTTTAAAAACATGGGTTTTTTTATTTTTACTAAACTAAACCATGCGTCGCATGATCTGGTACAGGTAGTTTTAAATAAAAGAGATATTTCAATATTGACTTTAATCTAATAATAGATTCATTTACAAATAGTTTATAATTTAAACATTCCGAATAATGGTCGAGGACACTCCGGCAACTGACAAGCCATCTCTTCCATTTCAGTCTCAGCTTCTTTGCAATTTTGCGAACAATGACGCCACCTTATTGATCTACCCTTACCGCAAGTGACACTACAAACTGACCAGTCGGTCCACTTATGCCATTTCGTTTCGTTTTTCGGTTTTCTCGCATGGCGTTTCCTTTTACCCACTGCAGAGAACAAGATTAAGTAAATGTTGAATCACGTTGTATCGATTTTATTGTTACATTGTTGTCCGTCTCCCTCTATGTGCCTCTTTCGTTTTTTCGACCTCTTTACTTTTCCCAAAAACTTTGACAGTACTTTCTTGATGTACTCCAAATTATTTAGATCGATTTTCGTAGTGTTTTCGACAGGGCTTGTGTACTCCTGTTGTTCCTTTAATTTCTGCAGGTTCTCCTTTATCTCCTTTAATGATGATGATTCGGGTCTGTTCTCAAATAAAGGACTTTCTAGAAGATCTTGACATAATATATCGTTGAAGTGAATCGTTAGTAATAAGATTATTGGATAAAATAATAAACGGATTGTCATAGATAAACCAATGGCCAATATGCGAAATTAGCTGTCATCAAAACTATCAAACAATAAGAAATGTATCATAGGTGTAACCTATACACTATCATATAAATATATAATGGTTGCATATTGCATCAGGTCAATAAATAAAACACCCGTAAGGGCGGATAAAATGTCACTCGTAACAGGCAAATCTCAAATATATCAAATTTGACAGCGTGCAGCATTGTTTAAGCATGATAAAAATTAATTTCTGAACCCAATAATTACGAGTTTTGAATAAAAATAATTACGAACGAAGGAGAATTACGAAAATATGACATTTTTAAATTCTTTATTTTTATTCCAAACAGTAATCAATTTAATTAAAAATATACTATCTGACATGTTTTTCCATTCCATTTTTTTGTAATTTTACAATTCATTATTGGTGGTAATAAATCCACAGCACGTCAAAATAATCGTTATATTGTTGATATATACTTGTATTGTAATTGTAAATTAATACCCTATGTTTCCGTAAATGGATAGAACTGATGTATAGTTTCTCGGAAAAAAATATCTTATCTAGTGCCACGACGCCTTTTCGCTTCTTAAATTTGTATAAAAAGTATTTGTTTACACACAAATGTAATTTGTCATATCCTCAGCATAGTTTTTTGTCCACTAAAGGTATTATAAATTGTCTCCGTCTGTTAACTGTGATATTAGTCATGTACCAATATGTTTTATTGTCAAATTATTACGATAAATATTCAGTAGATAATCATTGGGATTATTATATCTTTATTAACAATGATATAAAGTAGGTTAACTTAATGTATCCGATAACCAAACTATAAATAGAAACATATTAACACTATTTAAGGTCAATAAGCAGACTAATTACATTGAACAGATCAATTGTTCTTTTAAAAATTCAAAATTTAGTGATATGGGTGTTTACAAGATTTTATTGATTGAAAAAAGGCCTTAGTAACAATATTCCCTATATAAAAATAACACAATGTACATACAAGCTATCCTCAAGCAACAATAAAACACTTTATTAATATAAAATATTATAATTAGTGTGACAATATTATGATTGCAAAGTAATTTTGAGGCATTTATAATAGATGGCGTAACTTATATTATATAATATCGGAGTATGTGCCAAAGTGTATAGGCGCCATCTGTGGCCTGATCCTTGTGTTAGTAATTACACCGTTGACTGATATACCTGTTTCATTACAACGATAGAAGTTGAATTACTGTTTTGTAAGTGATAGTATCATTGTTATATGGATATAAAACTCATAAAAACTTGGTATTCAAACGATCGACAAGTTCAAATTTGTAATAAGAAATAGCGGTTTACGTGAATTTAATGTACATGAATTCGCATTATGACTACTCAATATTTGGGTTCCCTATTTTCGCTTTGTCCGTTACAGACTGAGTGATGACCTATATTCCAGAAAGCCTTGTATTTTTGGAAATTTCTTGTACGCCATTGTAATTGATGGTGAAAATAATTTTTCACAAACCAGGAACTAAATTAGGTGCAGAATGAAAGCCCTTAAATAAGCATACTCTTAAAAAGGCAATTTGGAGACATCGAAACAATGTTCATAAGTTCGGTCCCTCAGGCAAAGTTTTGCTACTGTTTTTTAAAGCGTTTAGGAGGATGTTTTCAATCAAAATATCATTTTGCACAAAAACATATTTTCTTTACTAAGCACTCGTCGTATTTACCTAGTTTACTACCATGTGATTCTTGCCTACTAAGCAAATACTATGTCGACGTTAAGACACGTCCACATACAACCTTAAAAGCTCCGTCGACAATGATTCTGGTCTACCACTATTTTCAATAAAATAAAGAAGTTTTGTTAGTCACTATACACTTCAATCTTAAAATAATCAATTTTTTCTGGGCCGTACATCGTATACCAAAACTTTATTCATACGATTTTTATCGCAAAACAGAAGCAGTGTTATCATCGACCAGCTATTAATAAAAGTATGGATCTATTGTTATAGTTATAAAAGGAAATATTAAGTATATTCTTTAAAGCTCTGAACCTATTTATGCTTAATGGAAAATGTACTAATAACACATTAAGTTAGAAATTGCCAGAAAAAATATCACATGATTGGTACTAATAATAAATATTAGTGATCATTTTATTTTATCATTTCTTATTCAAACATTTTTTTTTATTTAAGTTAATTGTTTAGTAATGTGTACACTAAACTACACACAATGGATTGCTCAATGATTAAATTTTTTTAATTAGAAAATAACTGCATTTGGGGTTTCTCAGAATCCATGAAACATACATTGGAAGTATTACCCAACCTGCAGAATTAATCAATTATTGCTTCTTCAATGTCTATGTTCTTTATTCATATGAAAATACCTAAAAACGAGCTATTACCTGCCACAGGAAAAACTAAACAGCCAACTATGACAGACAGCACTTGAACATAACACAAAAAAAGATGTTACAAACAAAAACCTCAAAACTGAGGCTTAAGACTCAACAACAACAAATTACATTTTTATGTTATGAACCTTGTCTTTGAAGAACGAGTCTCTGAGAATACTTACCCTATATTTCGCCAAATTGATATTTCTTCAAGGATAGAGTAACAATAAGGAAAAGAACGGGAACAGTATATAGGGCGGGTAATAAACTAATATTCTAATATCGATTTCTCTACTTATACAAATTAGTCTAGTTTCTTGCAGGTCTTTTATTGTTTTAAACGAAGTTACCTAATGAAATAATACTTAAAAAGGACAATTAGCCTACTATAATCTTTCCAAGGTAATGTATACATACCGTGACAACATTTAACATTGCAATCGGGAAACAAAAACGTTTTTTAACATTATATAATCACGCTGTAAAAATATTTTTACAAAAAATTATCTAAAAGATTAACACTAGACTCTCTACTCAACTTTATTTTACAAATTTTGGGTAAGTGAGGTATTACAATCTGGCCACTTCGGTCGTTTATACATCGCCTAGCTTAATTTACGTTTTGATTTTGTTTAGTAACTTGTCTATTAGCAGTATGGGACTGATATCTTATCAGTAACAATGTGAGCAAGATTTTGTAGTGGAACAGATGGGGTACATTGTAATAGAGTCCTGAATTCCAAAAACTCTGTTTAGGCCTTGTACAGTAAATTGTATCACAGTAAAATATTACACCGTAATCTATTCGAGATGAAATTATTTGACAGAATTTGTCAAAAACCAGTCAGCAATCAAAGCTTGCTCTGTTAAAAAAAAGGACATTTCCTGACTATAGAAAATACATCGCAGATACAGATCACTTATAAAATTTCCAATGACTATGATTAGATAGTATTTTCTATCGCCACAGATAATAAACAATATTATATTCTGGAATTCTAAGACTCTAGATATATTAAGGTACATAATAAAAACTGACGGGTGTTGTATTACAGTAAATGCTGGACATACCTATCGGATATAGACAGTGTGTTTGTGATTGGTTGTTCTTAAAATGTCAAACCGTAGAACTTGTCCTCAACTAATCGGAAAGTGTCATAATCCAATCGCCTCCAAAAAAAATTCAAATGTCAGTCTTGGTGTGTGGTTTTCGGCCTGCAAGAAAAGACTCCGGTATAACGAGAGGGGGTAGATGTGCGGAAAAGAGATAGAAATACCTCAGATCAGAGATATAATTGACAAGAGGAACTTGTGCCGGTGGATGTATCTCTGAACAAAATCCAATGATAGGCTCTTATCACTTATACCAATGATCCCCAGCATGGAAAATTCCTTTTGTCTATTCCTATCTCTTCAACACACTAAATGGGAAGCGCCTACTACGAATACTAAAATGGATCCTATATTGTTTTAAAATAATTTATTTCAAATTTTATAAATGTTCTATTAAAAAAATGCGTAATATATATATAGGGCATAAAATTAAAATGGTATATTCATGTAAGTAATCACAAAGTGTTTTAATACTAGATTCACATTTAGATAATGTTATTTTTCTGTATTACAGGCGGAGAGTTGGATTATATGTTGTAGGGCCAATCTCCAGAAGGGCTTCGTTCTTTGAACGAATCTCAGAAAACAAAATGCCCAGAGACCAGCCCGTGAGAGTCTTTTTATTTTCGCAATAAACAAGGTAACTAAAAATGATTCAAGATTTGTTTATATATATATATATAAATATGATAACAAGATTGCCACTGTTTTTCTCGACTAAGAACTACCTAAAATACCTATAAATACAGTTTCTGCCTTAATATACGTGTAAAAAAGGCACTTGAAAGGAATGCTTAAACTAAAAACGTGGTACTTTAAAACGTTTCTCAATAATCTCCAAAAATAACTTTTTCGTTTTATGAAATTTTTGTTTTCAACATTTTAACCGAAAACACCCTGTATATTTTCGTTTTTTTTTCTCAAATGGCTTGAATGATGGGCGATCGATTCTGTCACAGGTAAATAATAAATATTAATGATATAAAAAACATTTAACATATAAGTCTTGTACACACCAACACATTGATTTTTATATATATGTATATATAGAGTGATTCCTTCCCAGGTGTAGAACATAAATATAAAAATTAAGTGAAACATTTAATCATAGCATTGACTTTGTATATTGATCAACATTGTAACTACCAGGCAGTTATTGCTGTTGAATATTTACCCTAAGCATATTAAAAACTTTTGTTAGAAATATTTAGTCATTGTTATCGTTAGTATAAGATAAATTCAATAAAAATTCAATCAAACGGTACTTAATAAGACAAAATTCGCTAGTATTAATGAATCACTCTATATATTTCTCATTCCCATGTTACCTTTCCAATATTACCACAAAACATGTTAGTCCAAAATCCTGTGAATGTTAGGCTTATGTTATTTTATAATAGCTATTTTTTTCTATGAATTTCTATCAAAGTGCAGATAAAAACAATTGTTAATTGTGAAAAGTCGGTCGGAGTGGGTCTGACATAAAATATACCAAATGTCAAAGCAAAAATCATCAGTACCTTGATTGATATGTAATAAAACACGTGTGTGATATCGTTACCAGGATAGTATAATTTATGTACATAGCTGCCAAAAATATTGTATAATATAAATCAAACCAGACTTTATATAATATCTGAATTTTATTTATTACTGGGGCAAATATTTCTCAAGTACATTTACAATATACTTCAAATGCATCTAGTAGGCATACTATATAAAGTGTCTGGCACTACACTTGACTTTCTATAATAGCCATCTGATTTTTTTGCCGTCATAGTGTACTAATAGAAAAATGCATCTCTTATAAAACGACATCAAGTCTAGCCCTCACCGAATTTTGAACTATATCAATTATTATCATAGTTTTGCTTATGTAGTAATCTTTCGCTTTCAGTCTTGGCAACCAATCCAATTTGATCTGTGTTATTACACATCAATATCTATATCATCTAATTATATATATCTATCTATAGATTATTATTATTACATACATGCGTTTGCAAAATATATATGTTACAAGATGCGATCGACGTAGAGAATCCCTATTGTTTTTCAACTTATAAGTTAAGGAAGATGAACGGTTGGAATCTGATGACCAGGAACTATGTTTGAAACACATTGTTCAGCCGCTGCGATACCGCAATCAGGCTACAGCTGGTACAAAATAAACAAAACTCACATTACGGTGATCAATATTATCTATTTAATGAAACCGATTGACAACTTATACCTCGAAATGACCTATTTTGAATGCAAATTGTAACTGAAATGATTTTACACGCCTTTCCTTATTGTTTTAAAAAAGGTGATTTATTTTATATCAAAACAATACTTTTACAATCCATTACATCAAATCAAAATATTAGCATATATCAGGTTTGGTCTAAGGAACACTGGAAGCCAATATAGTGCTACAATCGTCATTATTTCTCGGTAGCTCTATCGAGTCAATCTTAAACACGTAACGAGATAACGAAATCGCATCTAAATGAAATCCATATGGACGTGCTCGATAAATAGATAGTATTGATTGGATACCAACGGAATTTCTTGTTATAGCCTAGACGAGATACCTTACCGTAACATTTTCGATATGCAACTAGTTTACGCGCTACCAACCAACAAGAACAGCGATCCAACGATCTTTTCTAATACTAACCGAAAAATAAACTATGAAGAAAAAATAGATATATTACAATAAAAAAAGAACGTCGGCGAAACGCGACCATCAAACTGACGGTGTCGATAGAATTTGTAAAAACAAAACGTTTATATCAAATTTATTATTATTTTTGTTACTCATCTTCCCGAAAAAACTGCTCCTTAAAAAAGTGCAAATAACTAAGTTTGTACAATTTTCTTTTATATGTTGGAAATGTAAATCGTGGACGATACAGATATTAGCGCGTTTTCGCTAAAAAACCAAAGATCCTCGTCCGATTTATTGCTTAAAGTAAAAATAGGCAATAAAACCGCCTCCCAGTAAAAGGGCGCCGCCCATCACTAAAGGAAAATATAGAGACCTCTTCAGTTGCTGCCAGTGTTCGTTCGCCTGTTGCCGCCTCTTCATATCCCGCACTTGTTGCTCCATCTGTTGTTTACGTTCCACCCGGCGACGATGACGAAGCTCGGCCGCACTAGAAACAAAAATTCATTGAGTAACAATTATCTGGACTAATTATATTAGCGAAAGCGTTGTTTTGAGATAGTTTAAACACAATGCCAAAGGCCTTGCCTTACACGGTCAATATCATTGAATCGACATATAAGTCTATTCAATATAACAGTGAACTAACGTCATCCAAATGTTTAATGTATTGCTTGCAGCAAAATATTAATTATGACTACAAGTTATAAACCGGCAAATGCTTTAACACTTTGCTTGTTTTCATAAATTTCAAATCGCTGCTAATGGTATAACGGATACCACCTCTTGCCAATAAAATTCGTTATACATAAGGTTTTTACTATTAAATAGTAAGTACCTATCTATATCCAAGTAAAAACCCCTGCAATTTTTATTAAAAATATTTTTAGTGTTGCAATTGCAATGAATATTAGTGAATGAACACGGTCACTGAAATATCTTAAAAAATGAAACATATTCTAATAATAATCTTGGATTCACCGAAAAAAAACCGTCCTCATACGAAGATGACGAATTAACATCAGCTTGATGTTAGCTCTATTAGAGATTAAATATATGAAATGTACAAGAATAGTTAGTAGTTCATTCAATATAAACGTAACTTAATACAAATTATTTCAGAGGAAACTGTTAGTCTGAAAAGTATCAATAGAAAGCTTAGAGATATGCAACTCTTTGAGGGATGTAGAACATCCCTTCATATACTGTTGGGTAATATAAGATTTAAATGGTGTAAGGATAACCCACCAAGAGTTCTAATGGTACATCCAGATTCATTCTTTCAATTTGTGTATTTAGATGAAACATGGATATTTCAGAATGGGACCAATACAAAATTGATTAGGATTTATTTGTCAAAACATTTATTAATAAATCATTGCAGATACATTGTTCTTCAGAAAGTTCCATCAAGAAATTAAACGTAAATCGTGAAGAAATGTTAGAGAGATTAGGAAATCAACAGTTTAGTTTTTCACATGAATGAAACTTTCTGAATAAAAAATTACGATTAAATGGTGACAATTTCCAAGACAGGGCGAGGAGAGTGAAAACAATTAAGGTGAGTATATAATTAATATATGATAACTGTAGGATGTGAAAGATGTATGTGTGCTATTTTTCAAAATAAACGAGAGCATCGGTTAAAATGTGAGAGTAGTAAAAGTAAATGTGGCAAATGCGTTAGAGACATACAGGTAGTAACAAAACAAACTAAGGTGAAATACAGTGTTATCAAAATGACTTTACAAGGAAACACCGTACTGAATGAAACAAAAACTAAACATAAAAGGTAAATATGCTTTCTAATGAAGTCAAAGCCAAAATCACCTAAAACCCAGAGTTGATGTGCACATTGTTTTCACTGTTTTATTGAACCGATTATAGTTTTGGTTAGCAATAAAGTGATATTAGAATATGTCAGGCGTATGAACATTCAAAATTCAGAGTTCTTGAAATTATAACGCACATGCGTCCTGATATGAACAAAACTACTGACTATGTACGACGACAGATTCAATACTAGGTGATTGAAATAGTTATCTACATTCTTTAAAGTGCATTTTGTTAAGGTAAATCTATATAACTGAATTAAAGGTAATATATATTTTGTCCAAAAAAACAACTTCCAGAAGAAAAACTGTTAAAGACTTTTTAATATATTTAAACTTATTTCGTCCCATTTAAAGTAATGCTTTTTTGGTATCATGCGTTTAAGTGAATGCTTTTCCAATCTTCAAAATAATTGTTGAATTCCATTTTTAGGATGGAGTTCTTCGATTGATTTTAATATCTTCGATAACTCAAAACAATGCCACCGAAGTAATTATTTTAAGCTTAAGAGAAATGTCGGAAAAACCACTGCACTATCTAGTGAAAACTTAAAAATTAACCCATAATTCTGTTTGAATTCTGAATTTGTCTTGACCGAATGGATTCATAATAAGTTTAACATTTTTTATCATATATTTTTTATGTTCGGCAATGAAAAAAAAATGAGAAAACGACCTTCCTCGCGACAATCTTTAGAAAAATTCAATCTTTAGAAAATAAGTAAAATTGCCTCTAGAAAAATATCCAATTACCATGAAGTCTATTAAGAAACTGAACTTAAAAGTCCCATATCGATTAAACGAAGAAAACAAAACTATGCCTCTATGATTGAAAATTATTTAATAAGTGGGCATTAAATTGACCCATTTATTGATTAAACTATCATATGTGATCCAAAGCGGATTTATTATAACTATAGGCACGTGACTAATCTGTCAGGAAAAAAATGGGTAGGGAGTTTGGAGGTCGCCCATCGGAGAATTTTTACCGCTCTGTGAATAATTAATTCAGGCCTATTATTCTGAAAATGAAGTACCTCCCGCAAAAAATAAATAGCCGTTATTACGGATTTATTATTTAAAAACTTCTCAATCTTCTTCAAATTTCCTCAGTCAATTATTATATTTGTTTAACTGTTGCCTGAATATAAGCCCTTAACTCTGAAGAAGCCGAAACCGATATTGATGTTGCTTCTTATCTGATAAATCAATACAGATTTTCGTTAAATGATTCAAATAGATTTAACCCGCTTATATACCTTCAGCAAACCTACAGAATGACGACAACGATAACGATGTGTTTTAAGATGTAAAAAATGTGGATTACTTTTTCCCACACCTAATATTTCAAATATCTTGTAACAATAGTGCTTTTTAATTGCCCATGTTATCTTATTTATTTATCTCAGCTAAATTTATGTAATTCCTCGATTAAAAAAAATTCCCATCATAACTAAATATTTTGATAAGTCTCTTTAACCACTTTAAAAGCTAACTGAGCATTGATTAAATGGATAAACGAACATACACCGAGTTAAAATATGATCATTAAATCCAGAGAAAACATAAATTTTTAAAAAAAGATATTTCGAATCAACAATGGACAATACAATATGCGTTTCTCTAATATTACATAAGTATGGCAAAGCTAAGCAACAATTACTTATTATAGAATGAACGAAGCTCGTCAAGCATCAGTACCCCGTTGCGTACAATAATATACTAGAAGAAACAAAATTACCAATGCCCGTCAAATTAGTAACTGAGATTCAGATGTGATTGTATGCAATAACTTTTACTTAGGCGGAAATATGAAACTCTTGTTGCACTCTCCTAGCTAGAAATATAGATAATTATTCTCCAAATAATATTACTTAAAGAAATTGTTTTATGTATAAAATTTCATTGTAATTTAAACGAATTAATATGATGAGTAAGCGTAACTTGCTAAACCAGTTAACTTGATGAATGTTATTAATTGATCAATCAAACTTACAAAAAGCCTAGCAAGCACGAACCGAGTTTAAGTTAATGTTGTAAGTGTATATTTAATGGTTTAGGAATAATTTCATGACGTAAATTAAAACTAACCTGGTTTTTGATGCGTTCTCTTTGAACTCCGAATTGGGACTGTCCGACCCAATCAGTATTTCCTCTACAGCTTCATCTTCCTCGTCGGCTTCGTCATCTCCCAACGAATCCTCACTACTTTCGTCGTCCTCTTCTTCCTCGTCACCTGGCACAACAGGTAGAGGACCGCTTGGAATACGTGACTGAAAATAAATGCCGATTTTAGCCGATACCAAAACACTATTGCGCGTAGCCGTACTTCATCGATGTTTCCGCCATTTTCTTTATACGTTAAATCATCATCTGAAGCACTCTGGGGTATGGTTGGCAAAGGCTTATCGGCCAAACCGTTGTGAGCAGCTTTAAGGCTATCTGTTCGGGGCGGCGGAAGGGGAGGGGGCTCATCGTCTTCCTCTGAGCTGGGAGCTTCTTCTATAAGATCCCCGTCAATTACATGATTAACCTTAAACAGTTAGTTTGTGACACCACGAGGTCCGATTTCAGTAATAGTTACTTACAACAACACATCGAAACAATAAATTAACATACGAGGATAGTGGGGAAAGGGAGATTGGGGAACTACTTAAAACACACTAAATATTCTAGATAGAAATTCAAAATTGTTAACAAAATAAAGTATATTTTAATTTTATATATACCTTTGCTTCTGAATCATCATCAGAATTAGATGTTAGTAATTGATTTGCACCTTCTATAATGGCTTGATATGAAAATCTTAGTTGTTCGTGAGTCTGTATAAGTCCAGTTCTGTATTTTCGCATTTCTAATAGTACCTCTTCTACATTTACAGAATTTAGGCCATATTTTTCAATCTGTATATAAAATAATGTTAAATGACTCCTGTTAAATTTTATACACCTAAAGACACTTACTAAAATTAAACAGGAATCCACAAGGCAAAATGTTCCAGATCTTCCTATACCTGCTGAGCAATGAACAATAGGTGGACCAACGTCTTCTTTTAGAACTCCTGCATTCCTCACTTTCTTTAAAAAATCTAAGAATTTTGTTGGGGAGCATGGTACTCCAAAATCAGGCCATGTTATATAGTGGAACTGTAGAATTTCTCTAGACTTTCCACTTTCAATATCAGTTAATCTATGTAATTATAAAACCAATTATACACATTAAATATATTTATATTTTTTTACCATTTACCTCAATACTCTAGTTAAATAATATGAGTGATCTTCTTGTTTTATATACTCTAGAGTTAGACCTACATCAGGAAAGTTTATTTTTGAACCAATGGTTGAAGGCCAATATTGAGAACATTTTTCTGCCTTCTTCTCTATTAATTTATTTAGCATAAGGACAGCCTTACTCTGCTGCTCCCATACCATTAACCAGAAATGACTGACTGTATTGGACAGGGGACCTTGAGTAAGTATATATTTCCTAAAATGGAAGTAATAAAACATGAACAAAAAATTAACTAGGTTATTCAAAAATTGAACATTACCTATTAGCTCTTTCAACTTTGCACAAATTTGCATTAATATAATCTGTTGATCCTCTTTGTAAAATAATACGGCTGTGATCATATGGATGGACATCTCTGTATCGATTTAAGATCTTGTTCTGAGGTTTTAAAGCCTCTGAACATTGTCCTTCTTGTTTCAGACTCTTAGCCCTGATTCTCTAATAATTTAAAAAAGACATGTTACTTCATGTACATTTCTTGTAATCATTTATATTTTGTTATGCATATATTATATTTTAAATATTATGAAATCAATGAGTAATATGTTAATTTAACATTTCCTGAGATTATATTAAGTAAAATGAGTTAAACAGTCTATTATTAAACATATTAATAACATTTAGGAAGAAACTTACACAATATATTATTATAATAGACGGGTGTGATTTTTACATACATAACAATTTTATCAATTATATTATCTGAATATTCTAATGAAATTCCATGCCAATATTTAAAAGAGTTTCTCTATTATCATATCACTATAAAACTTAATAGGTTAACTGATATCTAGGTAATGTTGATATAAAACAAGTACTCATTAAAATATGCAATAAAGACATTTTTTACTAGTGATTTTTTCCATTTACAAGGATTCTGATTCATAACTTGTTTCTGTGTCTTTAACGCCACGAGTTTTTCCTGTTTTAAACAGTTAACAAAATAAAATCGGGTTAGGCGAATTCAAGTAAAGAATTACTTAATTTCTGGGTGATATTTTAAATAAAACGAAAGCACATACCTGAAAAAATGCCGGCCAGTCATCTTTCAAGCTTAATTCCAAGTATTCGGTTTCAATATTGTTTGAGGATGATTCAGACGTCATGATTTTTAAGTAAAATTAATTCCACACTGATTGAACACAGAAATTCACTGATTAATTTACTCTCCTGACATGGTAACAGCACCAAAAACTAATGAAATTTAAACAAAAGCTCTCAAGAAACGTTCGAACACCATTTTTAAAAAGAGAACGACTAATGTATCACCATCACCACCATAAACTAAACAAAGAGCGACGTTGACGTTTCCTAAGTCAACTGTTGTTTGTAATTGTCAAATTGCCGTGTGGTCGGTAAAAAAGATTTCTGACTGAAATTGAATTAGAACTGATAAGGTGACATTATGTCAATGGGAGATTTAGAAAAAAAAAATCTGTATAGCAAATAAAGCTTTATTGAGAAAATATACGTATTTTAGCTTGTCACTGCTAATCAACGCGGATCAGAAATATATGTATAAAATTAAAGATCGTAAAATATATTTACAGTTCATGTGAATTACAGTTGTCTAAATGGAAAGATCTCAATCTTCAAACGAAATTGCAGGGTTCCGAACGCTAATTTCTGGATTGAAGTTTTTCCACGTTTTGATTTCATCCACCAGCTTATCACCAGGGCTTTGGAATGGTCTGCATTGAGAGTGGGCTAACAATTGATAATTTGGACTTATAGCGCCTATTCGAATACCATGGTTAATGAGATCTTTGCATGCTTTCAGTGACTGTTGAGGAGGAAGCTTGTTGACGAAACAGCCAATAAATGCAATACCCATTGCGTATTTGTTGTAATTTAATGTGTGAGATCCTTGAATAAACCAACCCCTACCTAAAATCGGAAACATTTTAAAATAACAACAGCATGTCTAAAATAATTAAAATAAGTTACATGTCTTTATTCCAATATAAAATGACAAGTGCCATACACAATTTATTTGCCTTTAAATGATTCAAGAAGTTTTTGACTTTTTGTTTCGACTATAATTTTTTATTCAATATAATTGCCCTGAATTTCAATAGTATCCCTGATAATTTTTTAGGAATAATGTGCGAGCAGCTAAAAGTCGAAGGACGCTTTATCTGGTGAATTGGGTGAAGGTACATATTTATTCACTTTTCTTGTTTTTATGAAAAATATGACCAGGTCAAATGATATTCCATCTTTATCAGCTTAACTTGGCGAACTTGATAGCGCCATCTTTTATCGAACGACAAAAAAACACTGAACAACCTATTAGAGCAATAATCGCAAAAAACAGAATTATTGACGATGCATTAAGGTAAGTATAAATGACTTTATAACTGAAAAAAACATATTTGAAAGTCACGAAATTGAATTTTTTCTCAGTTAATTTCCGATCTTTTCTTTTTTGACCGGCAATATTGCCTCAAATAAAATATTCAGTAATATAAATATTATTAATGTGTAAAAGGATTACATCATTTACAATTTTTGTTTATATCTTAAATAATCTACAATAATAGCCAAAGATTTTGATGATTATCATTTATGCCAAATCTCTGTTTTGTCAATTTAAAAATTTTTCAAATAATGGAAAAACTGCATAGCCTACTAAAATTTTTTGATATCTTTATGGTTTTCTCTGTTTTTCTTAACATTCTTCGTTTTTTTTCTATATCGTAATTCAGAGCATTTGAATTAAAATGTTTGGGAAAAATCCTTAATAATCATGAAACAATACACTGTGTTTTTGTAACTTAATAATAGCCTTATAACAGAAAACATTATATTGAACTCCTTTTTAATAAACCTCTTAAAAATAACTTTTCTCTTAAAAAATTACAATTTTCTGACATTTCTACAAAATAATATAGTTTCAACATAATGTGATAGTAATTAAGTTTTCTACTAGTTAACTCATCTAGTTTAATTTTCTGCCATACTACCACAATGAACTTTCTAGTGTTTAGAATCATGAAATGTAGTTTATCTTGTCATATAAATTAAAATACAAACCTTCATATACATTTCCATCACATCCGACACAGAAATTGTAAGCTATGTCACTCCATCCCTGGCTTTCAATATGAAAAGTTTGAAGTAACCGTAACATTAACACATTTTCAGCTTGTGTGTATGATTCATCTGTAGCTGTATGACCTAAAATTAAAAAAATTCTATTTTTTGCGATCTCTTTAATATATTAGGTATAATTTTCACACTAAATCTAGTTTTCACATACATATGATCACAAATCTGGCTGGTTCTGGTAAATATGTCCTTTCTGCTCGGCATGGTTCTGCTAACCAATGCATTCTGTCAATCATGGGAAAGTAATTTGTGAAATCCCTGCCTTTATTACTTTGGATTTCCAGCTCATTCTTTTGAGTGTTTAATAAAATATTTTCTGTGATGTTGATTACATGTCCTATACGTACATCTGTTGATTGATCTATATTTATTGTATCGGCTATTTTAGAAAAGGGTTCACGTAAGTATACTGTCGCTGCTTGTATAGCTTCTTGACGATTTCTTTGCTAAAATAAATAAAATTATTTCAAACATGTTAAATGCGTTTTTAGTTTTATTATTTTATGTTCAATTTGAAAGTGTCAATTGTAATTTGTATTAATATTTCCATATTGGTATAATTAATGATAAAGAAAATAATTAACACATGGATTGTTACAAACAAAATTATTTTAGAGTGGATTCCCAACTTTAAAGATGAATGCCATCCATTACTATACACATACTTTATACATTTGTGTTGCATCTGTAGACAAATATATAAGGTAAACATTTTGTTAAACATTATTAGTTTAAAAAACAAGGCATTAATAGCTGCGAAGATACTTAAATAAGGCGTTATTTAAATCAATTTACTCATAATGACGAACTTACAACTTTACTTTTGCTGATATCAAAGTTCCGCATTAAAGCATCATGCACCGCTGTGTCGTTTCGTAAGTCTAAACTATCTTTTTGCCTATTATCGATATCCAATCTATCCATTGCACTTTCCAGTACGTTATTTGTTGCTTCATTGACCGAACACATTTTTAGAGATACAAATACACATTGCAGAACCACAACAAAAGATATAGTCTGAGCTATATGTCAGTTGCTATTTAATTATCAAGGTTGTGACACATGCATTGTGTAAAATTGACATCATCTTAGATTAAATCTATCGTTTTTTAGCAGTAACTGCAGTGAGAGACAGAACATGATCAGGAATTTAGTTATATTTTTGTTGACATTGATTGGGTTATTCTTCCAAAAATTATATAAATAAAAAATCTAACAAATTAATCATTTTGATCCAAAATAAGTGAAGTGCAATTTGTTAAATAAGTAAGATTTATTAATTTCAAATATGATGTTTAAGCCATTTATGATTCCATGAACGTTATATGGATGAAACTGTAGCTTTTTGGACTGATATTTATAATGTATTGATTTACTACAATAAAATTAAATGCTTATTGTTTATTTCTGTTAGGTAAAAGGTAATATTTGAAATGTTTTATACCCAAGTCCTGGCGGTGTTCATATCATTACGTTAGTGTACATATTTTTATTTTTTCTTTGTTGTTATTATTTATTGAAAACAATATAATTACGATATATAGGTTGTAAATATTTTCCAGGCAGATATTAAACACGTATAATATATTTTTATATAACACTGTATCGTTACAATAGTTGCAGTTTATAAATATAACTGAATTAAAAAGTAACAAATGCGTTTACATTGATATAATATGAGTTATTTCGATATTTAATGGTTGGTTGTTAAATATAGATGTAACTTTTTACGAAATATGACTCATTTGGAGATAAAACTGTTGACAATTTAGATAAGAATCATGCATGGGCATACGTTAGATATATTTTTAAAATCCCAAAATCAAATAATTTTTATGTCATTATTTGAAATACCATTTAATTTCTCCAATAAATCTTATAAAATTCTATAATTCAATATAACGAGACTTCTAATTGGAAATACTGTATATAATATTTGATTTTGGAATACTTGGAATTCTTGCTGTTAGCATATTGTTGTGTTTATTTATCTTGTTTAAATATACTGCGGTTAGTCTGGCTGGGAACAAATTAGATATGATTTTCTATGTGCAATAACAACTGCAAATTTAACTTGATTGGATAATTAACAACGTATTTTTGTGTAGCTGTAGTATATTTAATGATGGAAAAAAGCATTATTCAAATATTCTGTTTATTTTGTTGCTTTTAATAAAAAATAAACAAGAGGTAATATTCAACAGGGACATTTATTACAGTAAAACAGGACACTTGCGGAAGACAGTTGACATTTAGTGGTGTAACTTGTTTCTTTCTAGAGCTTTACATTCAGGACAATGCTGTATATTGGCTTTAAGTTTCTTTTTTGTTCCTATGGGAGCGGGTAGGTTTTGTGTAGGTTTGCAGTGTTTATGGATACGTCTCTCGTGTATGGTTCTTAGTGGTTTTTCCGAAATAAGATTCGGGTGAAAGCGCCTGTCGGAAAATCGACTTCCACAGCCGTGCCGGGCGTCAGGGACGCCCCCTATCATCTTGTGCATGTTACAGCATCGATCGCAGTACCTGCGACAAGGCATGGGTTGTTTGATGTACGCGTAAGGACTCTGATTCTTCAGTACGAAGCAGTCGCCCTTCCGTTCCAGGACGTTGTTGGCGAAACCGTACTCGATGGCGGCCGACACCACCTTGTAGACCTTGGACTGGATATCGTCCGCGTTCAGAGAGGGCGGCGGTATCGGGGTTCTGGGACGGTGGCAGACCCGTTGACTACGTGTCCTGGATGTCGAGTCGACGCTGTTCTCTCGACAGTTTTGCGATACCTGCGAAGAAAACAGGCGCTTCAACTTGGTCAGGTAGAATAACAGCAGGTTATCGTAATTTTTCGGTGTTCCTGCGGCGGATTTCGTTCCCGGCACCTCCTTGTGGACTGGCGCTTGGGCTCGGTCGTTGTTGTTGAAGTGCACCAGCTTTAACTTGTCCGGTTTCATCTTGTCGTTGCTGGGTCTCATATTAAACGAACAATTTGGCGGTCAGAAAAGGAAATGATAAATTTAATCGCAAGAATTTTGACAGTTATCTGTTAAAGACTGACATTGGCCTACTACATACCAGGAAATGTCAGACAACGCTCCATTATTTGCTTGTTGACAGTTCGGAAAATAACTGGTCGTTGTCTTATATTGTTTCACTGCATGGAATTACAAAACCCATATAGAATGTGGATTTAAACGATAAACCCATAACCGTGTTTTGCGCGTCCGAATCGCTAGAGGATCGTATGTCAAAGTATTACAGAATCCTTATATTTTTTTTGATTTGAAATTTTGTGTTCACATCTTTCCGACAGGTTATATTTGTTTTTTTTAGACTATAGGGAGGTTTTCATCTTATTTAAGGGTACTAGGAGCCTAATTTAACTAGTTTGTGTGCGAAGCTACCTGTAAACTTTTTTATTTATTTGCAAAAAAAAATTATAAAATTAAATTTAACGAAAATTGTCATTCAGTATGTCCGCAAATGGTAACCTTTTTCAAAATAATTAATTGTTCATAACCTACTGATCAAAGGTAATGTAATAAGAAAATTTATAATTACGTGTTGCCTGTTCAGGTGGATGAAAACAATGCATTGTAAAGGGCAAAACTGCAAAATTTTGGTTTATTATTTTATTATATTTAAGTTATTAGTTGTCAGAATATATATCGTTTTTTGATGTATTTTGAAAATGTTTTATACTTAAATGTTAACTGGTATTTAAATAAAATATTGTATTAAAATTTTATTTTTTAATTTCCCTTGGTAGTAAATAAATCCCCGGCCCGCCCCGCGGTAGTTTAGACGAACATAATTTGGTTATATTGACATAGAATGTGATCTCCCATGTATATGATTTTTATTAAGTTTTGTTCGTCTAAACTACGTCAGAATAAATTAAAGAATAATATAAAATATATTTATATTACAGGGGAAATTAAAAAATTGAATTGTATTAAAATATTTTATTTATATATTAGTTTATATTTGTTTTTTTTACTAATTAATTTATTAAAACTAGTAATACAACTAACAATAAACTTTAATCTGACTTAACCTACTCACAAATAATTACAACTGATATATTTTCCACTGAATCATTTAGTATTCAAACATTTGCAAGATCAGAAGGTTTTTTCTGTTTTCTGAGACGTCTGATGACATTATCCACATCTAGACTGGACGCCTTCGTATTGTTGTGGTTCTGGAGTCTTCTTTGATGGGAATGGGCAATTCTTCTGACAGTGTCCTTTACCATATCATATTTCTAGGTCTCGATGGAGGTCACAAACTCGTACATACCAAGGCGCATTCACAATACACTTCAGCACTTTATTTTGGAACCTTCGAATTACTTGGTATTTGGAAGAACTGGCGACGCCCCACAGCTGAATTCTACCGATCCACACGTCTCAGTATCTGCTATAAAAAATATAAAAAAATGCTATATAATATAAAAAGTTGATAGCTGGAAGTTTCGACCAAGCCACCAATACATTTTCCTGAATTTGATGTTGAATTAATCGTGTTTCTTTTTTATGCGCTCCTTCCATCTGAGCTGGGAGTTAACATTTGTATAAAATGTTCAAAATACATCTAATCTGATAACTGATAACTTATTTTCTAATTTTACATTATTATATAAACAAATATATTGCATACATTTATATATTTATACATACGTCATCAAGTTTTTTAATGTATTGCCTGTCGCAATTTGTAAATTCGTTGCAGAATTTCTGATATTTTCCTTCTCATTTTATTCTAGTTAAAAAGAGACACAATGCTGTCTGATTAAGAATCTGATTCTTGAAAGCAATAGTGATAAGAGGTTATAACTCTAACCTATAAACTATAGTGGCTGTATAATTAACTATAGTTTTTAGATGTACTATAGTGATAACACTTTTGTTCAATTATTTTATTTGGATTAGAATGTTGTATATCAAAGCCAAACTGAACTAAAACTCAGAATTGATGCGGGAACATTGCGACGTTACGATGTCACAAATTTAAATGACGTATGTACAAAATAACTTTGAACAGTCTATATAGTATACGTACAATACGTATACGTATACAATTTTGCATGTGAAATTTTTGCCTCATGAAATCCCATTTATATTTTTCATCCACCAGAACAAGCAACACCTACTATTCCTTCCAATAAAACCTCCAATGCACGTCATAAAAATTTATAATGTAATGTTGCCGTACCAAATTTAAGATTTCATTTATTTTGATTCTGACAACAAAACACTAGTGTAACTGAAATAATAAAACAAGAATAAATTTATAAAATATAATTTATTTTAACATTATAGTATCTTTAATGCAAATTTATTGCAGGACTTAAACTACAGTTAGCCACATTATTTTCTAGGTTAGGACAACGGTGGCTATTACCAGTACCAATACTACTGGAAATCAAATTTTATTGACCGATTCGGTTACATGTTCGGTCGCACCAGACTTCATTCAGTCTCTTTTTAACTAGAATAATGCTAATTAGTAAAATGAGAAAGAAAATACCCCGAGTTTAAAAGGGATTTTACGTTTTTATAAACTGAATCTGGCAATACGTTTGTTGATGATAGTAGCACGTCGCAATGTTGCCACATCTATTTTGAATTTTAGTTTACGTTTGCCTGTTTATAACTTCTAATTATTACTAATGTTTTGAAGAATTTTGTAGACATTTGACAACAGGGCGATCTCTATTAAAACATATCGAATTTTATAAAATGATTCGGTTACATGTTCCGACATCCTGCATTCTGCCTTTTTTTAACTAGGGGAAAATGAGAAAAAAAATCGCTCCGAGTTTAAAAAGAATTTTACATTTTGACACAAATTGCACTTGGCAGTACATTCGACGTGCATTGGTTGTTTGAAAAGATTAATAATTTTGCTGATATCTGAATGGGAATTTTCGTTAAACTTGGTTTAGTACATTATTTTGCTTATAAATAAAAAAAACCTAGATAGTTTTGCGCATAAACGAATCATTGGTTGTTTGAAAAGATTAATAATTTTGCTGAATGGGAATTTTCGTTAAATTTGGTTTAGTACATTATTTTGCTTATTAATAAAAAAAACCTAGATAATTTTGCACATATAAGAGGGTACTCATTTAAGTTCCCATTCTATATTTCTATGTTTTCGTTTCGTTTCTTGGGACTAAATTTCGTTGATCTAGTGCGATGCAATATAACTTAGATTAATTTATATCTTTTCGCGTAATATGTTTGTAAATTTTTTACGGTCTGTTCCTAAAACAGATTATTTTCACGCATGATTTGTTCCAAAATACTTCGAATATATAGAAATAAATGTGAAACACAATAAAATTATACGTGATAGTAAAAATCCATCTTAATAAAAGTTTTAATTTTACTTTTTATATTACCTCTCAAATTGTCAGAAATGAAATAAATCTAGGGTTACTATAGGCTGGGCTATCTTTTTATTTGTTTTTAGAAATGGTATTGAAAATAAATCAGTAAATGTTTCCAAAACATATAAAATAGTTGTCACTGCTTGGCTGGCAGCACATTGTCAATTGCTTGTTTTACACTAACATTTTTATGGATATTTTGTTGTAGATCATTCACAAAATTTAAAACGTTCAAATAGTTCAAGGGTATCAAGTTGACGTAATAATTTTTTATATTTTCGACGTAAAACTGCAAACTCTTATAGTGAATGGTTGTCAGACGTCAATGTCAACTGTCGTAGCCATGTAAATGTTGAAGTAACATACACTTTAAAAATAAACCAGTAGGTGGCCACTTTATTTTTATTTTTGGTTTCCATGTTTTAAATATATTCACAATAATATTTCTGGTTCTTTACCGAAATTACCATAGTACAGATAATTTGAGTACAATATACCTGTTTTCGGTATTTTATATTCTTGGTTAGATAAAACGATCTTTTAATTTTATATTAATTTTGGTAGACAACATAATAATCATGAACAATGAATGACATCAACGGTTGTGGTTTTCATTTGCGGGTAATCACAGAGTAATCTCTTGTTTTGCTATAAATATCTACCATGCGTAATTTAGTACACATTCAAATACACACAGAATGTAAAAGGACTATCTATATATTTTTTCCGCAATTTTATAATATTAGTTCAGATATATTGTTTATGTTAATATGATAAAGTGGTGAATGAAATTATAACAATTTATTTTATATAAGAGAGATCTTTTATATAAGATTGGTAGTTTTAATTTTTGATTGGTTATAGGGTCGTCGTATATTGTCAAAAAATCGTTTTGATAAAACTCAGATTTTAAAATCTTTTAAATTAGTTAGATGTGGAAATTGGGAGAAAGGCACTAGCTTACACAGGGAAATATATTTTCTAAACAATAAAGCAGACTCTAACACAGACAAAAAAACATTGTGAAAATCAGTAAAGTATGAATTCTTGTAATATTTACCCCATTTTGAGTGTTTACACATCTTAAAGATTACTCTTTCGGATTTTTATTTCAGAAATTATTAAACAGTTCAATATAATCAAAATGTAATTCTCATAATATTTTCTGGGATATTAGGATTAATTTTATCTATATCGAGTACCAAACACCTTCACCATATCGTGAATACTGAAAATTTATGACATTCATTACTACATGACTGAATTTGTTTGTTTCTTTTGTTTATTTCAATCATTTAGCGATCAATTCTTTCCTTCAATAAATTTGCCAAGAAAACTTGCTGGTTTTGAATCAGTGGCATCTCGAAAATACCTTGCTATACCCCTTCCTGTTATCCACATCTGTTTTGCTTCCTCCAAATCCATTTTACCCTATAAAAGCCACAGTCAAAAACTGCTACAACTAAGTGATTTTGTCTAACTTTTATGATCAACATGTCGATAACTCGAATATCTTTTATCTTTCCATATTTGGTAAATTCTTCTCGTAGTTTATTTTTGCACATTTTCTCGGTAAACTCTGTATCAAAATGTTTCACTAAAAAATGTGTAAGGGTATTTGAAAGTTATTATTGTTAATGTTCATACTTATATAGGGTATCTGCCTAAACCAAGATTTATATAAGCTGATGACTCTATTTCTAGCTTCATGATGGTCAAGGGATAGGATTGGTCGTACTTCTCGAAAAAATTTTTGTGACGCTTTTTGTGACATTTTACAAACAAATAGTTGAATTATTAAAAACCGTCATCTGTTAAGTTGTTGATGTTTTTTTACCTGCGCCATTTTATCGTTTAATTGTTTTCGATATTTATTTGATACAGTCTTTATCTCTATGAATATGCTCATTACAATAGAATTCTATTAACTATAAGATGTTTTATATTAGTTTTACGGATAATTTTGGTTCATGCAGTACATAGTATGGTAATTATTTGTGAAGATAGATTATGCTAAATTTTATTATGGTAAGGCGTTGAGGAAAAATTCAATTATTTAAGTGATTTATGTTATTTTTAGTGTTTAAATTTACCTTCACCATTTTGTTAAGATGATTTTTTATGTAATAGAAATATAATAATTTTTTGAATTTTGATGCTTGAAATACACAGTAGTACACAGTGTAAAATATTGTTATATTTAAGTAAAGACATAGTTTAGAAACGTGTTCGATAATGTTTTAAGATCAGAGATGTGGGAACATAAAAATAAAATACACTAGTAACAATTTAAAATACTCTATTACTGTATAACTATTGCTAACGGAATACTGAGTAAAATTACAGTATCATTTCAGAGTATAATCCTAAAATATACAAACCTACAACTACTTATATTAGGCCTTTTACTGTACAATACATTTTAAAGTTTATTTAGTGAATTAAATCAAGATCATAAAATATAATATTTATAAATTATAACTAAACAATAACCAGGGATCCGTTATCTGTTCCTGATTGGTCTGCGCGGACCGAGAAACATCAGATCCTCAGTTGTTTTATCTTCAATCTCTATAGGGGGGATTATTTTAATATATTTTTTTACACTGACGATTTCTAAGAGTAACTTAACTGAGAAAAGAAAAAAAAACTGAGGGATGCATGATAAAATAATGCCACAGGCATCGAGACTTTAACGGGCAGTTAAGGTTTCTCTCGGAAAACGTAATGTAGAGCTTAAGACTAAAAATGAAGTTGGTAAATTCACGCCAATGTTGTTTGCTATTGTGTTTTGGAAAGTAAATGGCACTGAACTGGGAGAAAAGGGTGAGTATTGGATGGGACGATGTATCGAGGCGAACGGTTTCTTTCATCTGGGGGGTTTTGAGTGGGATGTTTTCCTTGGGGAGAGTTAATTTTACTTTACCATCACAGACTGTTGCAATGACGAAACACGGGAAACATTCTGATATCGGTTTTCGTTACCTAAATGTTCTCTAGCGCTTAAACTACGACTTTATATACAACAGAACGAAAAAAACTTGATTCTATGTCGAAGAAAGAAGAAATACTGCTTTTTGTTTAGTTGCGCTGATCTTGCTACCGCTGGACTTGCGCACTGGCCCCACAAAGCACACCACCTTACTTTTATATCAAGCGATTAACTGATTCCTAATGTCCATATGGAATGCCTGAAAAAAAGTCTAAAATTAGAATCAGTTTGTCATAATATTAAAAACAACGTTTTCATTAATAAAATAAATAGCAGCGGAAATAAATACTGATAATTCATTGTATTTTGTATGACGGTGACAGTGACAGTAAACTGATCGTGGTATCGCCTTAATACCGATATTTGACGTGGTTGTTGACAATTATCGCGCTCCAGTTTGGTTGGGAAATTTTCGAACGTGAATGAACTCAATTTTTCATTTTTACATGCTATTTATAACTGTCCGAATCATCGATATTAAATATTAATATGTGAAACTAATAAATCAAAAGGACACAATCATATAAAACAGTTACAATTAATATCACTGTAATGAGATTTTCACCACCATGAAAATATTTAAAATTTATTATTGAGTTTGCGGCGTTGCCAAATTGTATGAATCGTAATTATATATGGGGAATATAGTAAACTTTATTATTGCATCCTATATGAAAGTCTGATGGTATTTTTTTCTTTCAATATTTTTTTAATGTATTGTCTATTATGGTTTTATTAAGAAATTAGGACAAAATAATAATTTCATTGCTAATAATATATTTTTTGCGTTTGAGTCAAAATAAAAAGGCCAGTAAATTAACTATCGGTGAATTGGCATCATCTTCTTCTTTTGATGACAATTAAGACATTTAGTTATTTTTTATGTAATGTGTCAAAGTCATATGTACCTACACTATAACTCTGTTCGTTTAATTTGAATTTATATTGTTACAATGTGTAGTTTTATAATATTGTACTAGCTAATATTGTAATAAAACAAGCTCAGTGACATTCATGGTAGTGGCATAAAGTGTACCCACCTAATAAATTTGTATTCTACAAATGCGTAACGATAATTTCGTCATCGATGTCGTCTTTCTCGTCGTCTGTCGTTTCTGGTTCGGCTTCTACCACTTTCTTGGTGGCGGCCAGTTCGGCAGCCTTCTTTTCCTTAGCCTTCTGTCTCTTGACCTTGCGCAGGTGGTGGATTTCGACGCTGCAATACAGTAGGAAACCAAACAGGAGGATGGTCAGCTGAACGTAGAGCTTCATGCGAGCGCAGAGATGGGTGGAGTAGGCGTAGGCCACCACAAAGCCGACCGATTCCCATAGACGGTAGTTCGAGAAGGCTGCCTCCTTGTTTCGCCTGAAGAGGGCTCCGTAGAGACCTGTAATTGACATGAATGCAAACGTGTTAGTGATTATGTCGGTTTATTCGGTGTTTTTATGTAGAAATATCGAGAAATTAATGGTAAGGACCGACAATAGTTATGTTTATTAATCGAACAATGACAATTGCGGTCGTAAATTATTCGAGGTAATCCATCCCGTCGTAATTATGGTGAATTTGCGCGTTGATTTATACGTTTTTGTTTCGTGAGCATGCGAAAATATTGTTTGTTTTTTTTTCGTTGATGTGATTGTTTTCTCTGTGTAACCTTTCAATTATTTTCAACGGCGTAAAAGCGTCATTATACTAAATGGCGGTTAGCTGTTTTAGCATAATCGAGCAATTAACTCGGACAATACGTAATGCATGGGATTGATATATACAGCCGATATTTAATTAATTAACCAATGCGGTTATGGATTCGCTTATGATAAGAGATGAAGGAAAATATATTTGGAGATTTTTTTAACAAATTATGGTTTTAAATGTCCAATTGTGTTTCCACGCCACTATTAGTTTAGAATGTTTTTATATATAATATTCACAATGGTTTTTAATAATAAAGAGTAGAGTTGATGGACTTGCACAGCTGGTGTTTACAATGGTCTAACAATGTTTTTGGGAGTACGGTTGATGTTAAAGCCCTCTTATAACCTACACATTGAATTATTTATTTCTGTGCTGTGTTTTTATTGTATTTTAAGGATTTTAGCGACCTATTCATTCTAGTGATGAATATCTGTTCTTTTTTTTTTAATTTTGTTGGTTTTGGGTTTGGTTTCAAGACTAGAAAATTAATCACACTTAGTTAAAATAAACCTTGTAGAAGAAAGTGTTCTGAGAAGTGCATCATGTCAGTCCATATGCTTATAGTCCAGTGCATATGCGAGATCTGGAAAAATTATATTGAAAGAACAACAAAAGCCTTGTATATCAAGGCTGAGGGAACAAAGGGAACATAACGTGTGATAGATATATTAAAACATATATAGGATATGAAAATGACTTAGGTATGGCCTTTCTGTTCAAAATGAGATAGAAAAATTACTGTAGCCAAACTAGCAGCAAAACTTCACCATTAGATATAACTAGAGATAACATAGGTGTACTCGTAAAGATGTACTCAGTATATTAGCAGCAGTATACTATTCAGCATATATAATCCAATAGAACTGACATGGGATGGGGCAAAGAATTATTACAATGGCTATGCAGCTCGAGAGGAATACACAATAAAAAACTGTTTGGATATGTGGAAAGAAGCATCGTCTACAATAATACCTTTAGTTTGGATAGACTCCATCAGACACACAGAAGAAGTAATTGACAAATGGTGGCAGTGTTAGATAAATTAGAAATTAAGGGTTTTGTTATTGACTGAAATAGTGACTCAGAAAGTGACAGTGACTGAGTGATACTCTCGGGATGTGGGATTATGATCTGATGGGTCATCAGGGTCAAAGGGTCATAGTGATTTAATTTAAGGATTTAATAGATGAAGTCTTATTGTTAATTTTATATGAATTAAATTAACACATAAAAACGCTACGAACTTTTTCTATGACCCAATATTTTAATGCTCTTGTTTTCTGAAAAATGTTAAATCGTGAAATCTAAAAAACCAAGAATTCAAGTACGCCCTCAGGCTATTACCGAGAGCCGGTGCTTTTTATGATTAATTTAGCCGAGTTGGAGATAAAATCGAATTATTTTCACATTATAACTGCACCATCACTTAAAGGCAAAGCCTTTCCGTGGATAATAATAACGATGCTTCTCTTAATGAGATTATTTAGGTTGTAGATACACGCCGTCATTGTCACTCATTAGTAGCGGCAGTTTTGATGAGTGGTTAAAAACAAAACGCTCTTAATTTAAAGCCACACCAAGCAGAAACCAACAATTATGAAAAAAAAACATGTATTCGTCTCATTAACCATCACTGAAAACCCGAAGTTTTAATTAAAATTGGTTTGTTTGTTGGTTGAACAAAGTTTGAACAATGGGCCTGTTAATTCGTAAATTGATCTTATTAATCTTATTTGTTAGTTAAATGTGGGTTTTAATAGGTTTTACCTCCATTTGATTTAGTTGAGATTTTGCTCGAGTGTTTATTAATTTGTTTTAACAATTTGTTAAGTATAATTAAACACCCTATGGAGATAGGGTATGTTGGCGCTTCTATAGTCTATTCAAAGTTATTTTGGACATACGTCATCTAAATTTGCGACGTCAAAACGTTGCAATGTTGCCGCATCAACTCTGAGTTTTAGTTCAGATGGCCTTTAATATACAACAAAATTCTAATCTAAATAAAATAATTGAACAAAAATGTTATTAAATATAATTTATTTTAACATTATAGTACATCTAAAAACTACAATTAATTATACAGCCACAATAATTTATAGGAAAGAGTTATAACTTCTTATCACTATTGCTTTCAAGAGTTTTGCATACGTCTGACAACCGGACGGCTTTGACAGGCTCATTCGTTTATGCGTTCGAACTAATTAGACAGCATTGCGTCTCTTTTTAACTAGAATAAAATGAGAAGGAAAATATTGTCTGATTCTGAAACGAATTTACAAATTGAAGCAGGCGATACATTAACAACTTTGAATAAACTATATTTTACTCTCGCTTATTGGACCTTCTTTCTTATTTCATTTTCCTATCTTGTATGTATCTTGCATTTTCAGAAAAATTGTTATTTTATTTTCGCTTTCATGTTTTTATACCTTATTACTTATTATTATATTTGCTTCCTCAATTAATTATATTCCTCAATCAATGTATTAATCATCTTACTTTCTGTTGTTTTGTATCTCCTCTCTACTTCACAATTCATTTTTATTCTATATTAAATTTCGGTTATTGTTTTGGTCCTAATGTAGTTCT